>NC_090937.1:1065324140-1066574140 GCF_040938575.1 Ambystoma mexicanum | reverse complement strand
ACTTTGTGTAAATACTCTGGTACAATTTTCTTCCACACCTCTTCTGGAATGAGTGTGTATTTGGCTCCTGAGTCCACCATCATCATAACCGGCTGGCCATTTACTATTATGGTGCTCTTTGAACTGTCAAACTCTTCATCCTCACTGCTGACCACTGACACACATTCTTCTCCTCCGATGCTATCTTCATTCCCAATCCAATTCATGCTACTCCCTTTATTTCTGCAGCAGCTAGCCAGATGTCCTCTCCCATTACAATTTTTGCAAATTATTCTTAGGGCAGGGCACTCTGGGCTGTTTGCCTAATGGGAAGGACTGTCACATCTGTAACATGTTCTCGTAGTACCATGTCCGCTTCCTCGTTGGTTACTTTGACCTTGTTGAAATTGAGTACTCTGACCTCGACCCCTCACTGTTTCTCTTGACTCTCTGTTCTCCCAGTTTTATCTAGTATACCTGGGTTCCCTCGCATCACCTCTTCTTCTAATTTTAGGGTTATTTACACCTGTGATTAGTTCTTCATTTGTAGGCGGCAGCATATTCATTGAGGACGTGGACTTGATAGTAATTTCTTTCACTCTGTTTTCTAGAATTTTCACACATTTCTCCATGTGTTCAACCTTTTTGGCCAACCATAGAAACATTTATAGAGAATGATCATCTTTGGGCCACAGTTTCTCTGGAACCTTGCTACTATTACATTCTAGCATAAAAGGATCTCCCAATTTTTCCTTTAACTGTTGATTAAATTTGCATGTCCTGGCCAGCTTCCTAAGAGCCATAATATATTGTTCAAAATTATCTCCTTCCTCTTGAATTCTCTTTCCAATATTGTAAGGTTCCAATATAGTGCTTATTTTCTACTCATAATGTTTGTTAATTTTTAGTATCGAGTTCTCATATTCATTCATATCCCCACACTCAGCGATTATCAGGTCCTGTAAATCCTAGAATTTCTCCTGGCCAGCTCAGCCTAAACAGTGTAAAAATAGTGACTTATTTCTTTGCACACTGTGATTGTGCCACATACCACATTTGCATAGTATTCAATGGGGTAATTCATGGATTATTTGCGCCGAAAAAAACTGTATTTGTGCGCCATTCTGTCCGCAAATTTCCATTTGTTAAACAGGGATTTTCGGGCAGAATGGCGCACAGATCCCGTTTTTTTCGGCTCAAATAATCCTTTTATTACCCCCCAAATGTTTTTAGCCACCTATTCCATGGCAACATAGGTTCACCCACATCAGGTAGGTACATTGCAGGTGGCGGAACACTTTGCATGGACATGTCTCCTGCTCCACTAAGATTGGCCATTGTGGCCGGAACACTAAATTGTATGCAATATGTTATTTTATCTCTATCTTTTATTTACTAATTTTGTTCAGTCTATTCATATAGTATAGGTCTTGTATTCTTTGCCAGGCATGACTGTATGCTTAATTTGCTCTGTGGTCCTTATTCTCCTCTTTTGTTTTATTTTTATTTTTTATAGTTGGATAGAACTTTATTTGATCCTTGCAATTAGTGATGGCAGGAGGGAACAAGAATGAGGAAAAAAACGTTTTTTTTTATAACTAGGACGAGGAAGAGCCTAAGGTCCCTTTGAACTCTGCCTATTTCTATTGCCTGTCTTGTTAAAATGGCTGCTGCATGTTGCGTGATGATGTAAGAGGTTGTAGGGTTCTTCTTTCTAATACAAGTCCCAGTGACCGGGAAACACAATGATTTTGCTGGATAGAGTGCTTATTTCGCACAACGGAAAGTACATGAGTCAGAGGGCGGTGGCCTTGATTATTTATTCTGCTGCAATATTGCGGCGCGTCTTGGGACCATTCACCTGTGGTCTGGGCCCGCAGCTGCTCTATCTCCCTCTTCACAATGTTGGTATGGCGTTGCACCTTCAGAGAAAACTCCTTGTCGCCACTTGAAGTACCTACTCGCAAGGAGGAAGTTTGAAAAGTGTTTATTCTAACACCACTAAGTTAACTATATCTAAAAGTCGATATGAATGAAGCCGCTTACCCAGCTCCTTCTTCTTCTCTCACTCTGTAACCGCCCCTCACGCTCTCCACATTCCCTCGTGGAATCTTCCTTCCTTCCTTCGTTCCACAGTTCTATATGACACTACACTAACCAACGTTAAATTAATGGCACTAAATGCGCCAAACGCTGGCAATGCAGTATAAATATTCCTGCGATCCACTGTAACAAAGAAGGTGTCCTAATTACTTTCCCTTGGACATATAGCTGTTGATGGCACATCAAACAATAATGCCTTTGTATGATCTCTTACCTCATGTGGAAGTTAAATTGACATGTTCAAGTGTGTGAGTGCTCCGACGAAGCATGTGCATGCACGAAAATTGAAAAGGTTCTATTCTGCCCATCAACTTCTCTTGATTAGAAACGGAGCGCCATGTTGGCATGTCTCCGATCTGATCTGATCGTATATGTCTCATTTGATATTAAGTGAAGGCTGGCATGAGAAGTTGAAACGGAGAGCTGCCTGTATCATATTTGTAAAGGGCCCTAAAATGACAATGATTAAAGTAAAAAATAAGAAAAATGTATTTGGTTGAAAAACAAGCTGTTCAATTGGTGGCCTGCTAACTATGTCGTGGTGAATACTGTATGTGTGTTTGGTAATAACATGTTGCGTTAAAATAAACTGACAGATTGCAGTATGTAAACCACATTGAACCACTTTTACCGTTGCTATGCAATGTGCCAAACCTGTGCAAGAACTGGATGAAGGGGGCCTGTATCATACTTGTTAAAGGCCATGATATTAATAATTCAAAACAAGCACAAATGATAATCAGTTTGAAAGGGCATGTTGCTAGATTGGATGGTCTGCTAACTATATCATGGTAAACACTGTAATGTTTAATTTCTGAAAACATATTGCGATTAAATGCGCTGACAGATTGGCGGTATATCAACCTGCATCGGACCACGTTTCCCATTGCTATGCAACGTGGCAAACATGTGAAAACACTGGACGAAGGGGGCCTGTCGGGCCTGTGAGTTAAATAGAAAAGGAGCCAGAGCACCATCTTGGCCTGTCTTCACTGCAATGGTATGGCAGGGACAGTGGTTGCCATGCATGTGGGCATGTTAGCATTGAAACTAGAGTGGTGGGGGGGGGCAATACTGTGGTACCCAGTAGCCCTGGTGTGATGTATACTAAGAGAAATACTGTGCTAGTTGATGGTTCGTTTGACAAACAGATGGCAAACTGACCCAGTCAAACCTAAATAACTTGAAATGCACTGTGTGGTGATTTTTAAGTGGGTTTGAGCTAAATATATTCTGCTGCTATAATTGTTTACTGGTTCCCAATTGCTAAATAATATCATTCAAGGTAACTGAAGAATCACTCAGTAAGTGAGAAATTGTGTGATCCAATGTTCTGGGTGTTGGGTTCCCATGCCTCAGGTACCAATGTTATCCATGATTGGAGGGTCTCAGACATTCACTACAAGCATGTTTGCAAATGTCTGTGTGAGTTTACGGATTGATGAGCACCTGGAGTTCATGATCTGTGTTTAACCAGTCGCTGGTAGCCTGTCATTCAAAAATTAACCTGGCTTCCTTTTACCACATTTAGCGCAATCTATTGTCACATCTTGTATTGTGTATGAATTGATGAATCCCAAAGAACCTGATGCCACCAGGGTCACAGGTTGTGTGTTCGAGGTGCCAATGATTTGCTTTCGGATTTAGTGTGTTATTGGTCCGAATTGCATACAGGTGTTCCCTTATTCGGACCATCAGCTCACGTTTGGTGCTACTGATATAGAACTTCTGATACACACAAACAAGACGATATACAATATACGTGGCTCTACAATTGACAAATCCCAGTATTGCAATTTTATAGCCAGTGTATGGACAAAACTCTGTATGTTGCTGACTGCGTGTTTACAGAAGTTACAAGAGCCGCATTTGTGTACGACCAAAGCAGGTGGCAGCCATGTCATGATATTTGAAACCACCTGCTTTTTCAGAAAACGTGTACTGATGATGTTGCCAAGGTTTGGGACTCTCATGAGGAGCATTTGGAGTTTGTCTGTGATAAATGGATACAAATCAGAATAAAGTCTAGGTACTTTCCTGTGTCCTCTGAAAATATCATTGATGTTCTTGTGATGAGCTGAATATTTGGTCACAAAAAATACATGTTCTTTGTTTAATTGACTGGATGTATCCTTGGGTGATAAAAGCTTGTAATGCTCTGCTGATTCAGCCTGAGAAATGGCTCAACCGACATCTTGGGACTGTATCCCCTTTCATTAAATCTGGTGGCAATCATATTGGTTTCTGACTTGAAGTCATTCACATTGCTGCAATTGCATTTTGCCCGTAACATTTCACCCTTGTGGTCATGGATAACTGAGGTGACCTCATTTGGTTTTCTGTAAGTATGGGTTGCAAATGAGTTGTCACTGATCTCAATGTCTAAGTCGAGGAATGTGATGTTATTGTGACTGGATGTGCAGGTTAGTTCTATACCGGTACCTATTGTCGTTTCGTTTTTTAGTGAAAATATCAAGTTGGTCATGATTCCTAGTCCAGATGACCTGTATATTGTCATTATACCATTTCCAAAGTAATATATTCTTGTCTACACCATAAGAGCTTTGAGAGTGCATGTGTCGTCTCAAACTCACTCATGAAGAGATTTGCTAGCATGGGCATGAACTTTGCTCCCATTGCTACTCCCTTGTGCTGTGTGTAAGATGTTCCGTTAAACAAAAAGCAGTTGTTGGAAAGAACATAATCCAGCATTTCTGTCGACATCTGTTGAAATAAGTATTTGTGACGCAGATTTGAAAGAAAGCCAATAAGCAGCAATTGCTAGTGATAAATCATGTTGTATGTTGGAGAAAATGCTTGTCCAATTTGATATTTTTTAAGGTGCTAAGTTTGTCCCTAGAGTCTTTTTTGTATGATTTTAATTTGTAGACCTCCTCTTATAACCGAAAGTCAACAAATTTGGAGAGCAGTTCGGTGAACTAGCAGATTACCCTTTCAGAGATAGAATTATACGAATCATTTTGTTATTTTATAAAAATCAAAAAAGCTAGGGTTTCGCACATTTGCCAGATGGCAATGCCTCAAAATGTTATCTTCTAAAAGAATGTTTAAAAAAAAAAAAAACTTGCAACAGACTTTCAGTCATGGGTGTCCATCTTTCTGCCTCAGCCCATGCTGACCCCAGTCACGTCCATGCAATCTGCCATTATAGCAGCAAAGACTGCCTCAACCAGACTCACAGACTAAGAAGCAGGTGATGTTGGATACTTCTGTGCCAGAGATGAATGGAAGGCTGCTGCCAATGATCCCTCGCTTGCAGCAGCTTCTTCAGACTTGTACCCGAACAAAATGATGTAGTTCATTGGGTCCACAATGCTTGCATCCATTTCATTGTAATTTTCTATTTCTGCAGATATGGTATTTAATTTTAGTTATGTATTGGACATTTGTAACGCAGCTGTACAACAAATGGTGCTTCAAGGTGCCAAAGACAAAAAAGGGGAGGGGGAACAAGGGAGGAAGATACAATACCTGTCCTACTAGGCCTTGTGACATTCAGATCGTGCAAGTACAGAAAAAGAAATGTGAGGTGGGAAGTGCTGGTCTGTGAAAAATCAAGTGCTAAGGTGGGAAGGGAAAAGGGTGAAGATGGAAGGTGCAAGTGCTAACGGGAGGCCAGAGGCCATGTGCCAGGGAATGCAGGTAAGCGCAGGGAAGAGGGAGATGGGCAGAGGAGCCTGGAGTCCTGTAGTACTCGGAGGGAACCAGCCAGCCAGTCAATGAGGTAGAGAAAGGTGTTAGCAGGGGAGGGGGAGGGTGAAGGAGGATGAGGAAAGGAGGGTCTTGAGGAGATTCTGGAACTTAAGGAGATGCGTCTGAAGCCTGAGAGGGGCAGGGAGTCCATTCCAGAGGGAGGCTCCTGCAGAGAAGAGACATCTGCGACCCACTCTTTGCATAGAGAAGCGTCTGACTCACAAAGAGTTGGTGCTAGCAGAATGAAAGGCTGTAGCGCAGAGTTATTTAGGGAGAGAGAGTTGGATGTAGCAGGGTCCCAGGCCCCAGAAGGCCTTGTGGATGATGCTGAGGTTCTTGAATTTGATCCTAGCAGCAACAGGGAGCCAGTGGAGAGAAATAAGGGCTGGAGAGATGTGGTCCCTGGGCTTGAGGACAAGAATACGTCTTGCAGTCCTATTCTCGATTATTTGAAGGGGACGAAGGAAGGAAGAAGGAAGATTGAGGAAGAGGCTATTACAGTAGTCAAGCCTAGAGAGGACCAGTTATCTGGAGACATTGAGTTTCTTTGGGAAGGTGAGGAAGGGGAGAATACCTCTGAGGAGGAGCAACTGATAGCTGGCTATCTAGGCAAGGTCTGCGATGTGAGGAGAGAAGGAGAAAGAAGAATCAAAGATGACACCAAGGTTGTTTGCTTCACAAGAGAGTGAGAGGAGACGGCCCATAGAGGGTGGCCAGAGGGAGTGAGTGAAGGTGGGAGCAGAAGTGCCAATAACAAGGATCTCAGTCTTATTGGCATTAAGGCAGAGCTCATTGGCAGCACACAGTGACTGAATGTCAGTCAGACAGTCAGGGATGAGAGAGGAGGAAGAGGAGGGAAGCTTGACAGAAAGCTGTGTGTTGTCTGCATAACACTGGAAGTGAGGAGAGAAAGGAAAGATCACTTTGGGCAAAGGGGCAAGGTAGATGTTGAAAAACCACAGCGAGAGGACAGAGCCGTGAGCGACAGCGCAGGTGGATGGTTTGATAGAGTAGAGAAAAGGGCCGAGTTGAACACAAGATTTGCATTTATCTTCTCTGCATGTACCGCTCACAACCCAGCCATTGCCATAGCAGAAGTGAGCTTCATATGACCACTTTGCATTACATCACAATGTGAAAGAATGGCACAATTGACCCTTTTCACTTTTGGTGGGCAATTTCTCTCAGCCCTATAATTAATCCCACTTTAGGCCTCCATAGCCTCCCCATGGACTATCATAAGATGAATTGGCCGTGCTCCATAGATTGACGATCAAATGTAATATTAATGTGTAAAATGTAATATAAATCCCAAACTACACATTGTAAATTATTAAAAGTATTTCTGAGCCACCACTAACTTCATTCTCATGAGAGTATTTGTCACTATATTGGGTCAATGTTCCAGAACTAGACCTTCGGGTTAGTGGAGCGGTGGAAACCACTTAATACATGAAAAAGTGCCATTAAATTAAAAAAAAGGCCCTTGCAAATTCTCAAACAGAATAAGAGGCTGTTTCAATAATGGGATCGGAATGCCATACATTTAACTGCCGGGTACTTTTTGTTGGTAGGAGAGCCGGCTCGGTTGCAGGACTAGCTTTAAAAGAGACTATCCAATTTCAGCGCAGCACAATTATGGGATGCAACCTGCTGTTAAAATCCAGGATTGGCTTTGCTGAACAGATGTCTTTTCTTTTGCAGTGGGCACTGAAATGACACCGGCAGCATCCCTTTTCCCGACATGCTGCACTTATCTTTGAGCAGCCTATCTCTGGGGTATTTAAAATGCCGATGATGTGAATGAGTGCATCGCGCACAGTACAATCACAGAGCGTAGACACCGAGGAGAAATGATTTGGGAAATACCGCACAACCGCAGATGGAATCACTGCTCCTTCATAACATGCAAATAATTGGGCTATATGAAAGACAAGCCCCTTCAAAACTAAAAAAATGCAGCTATGTTTTAAATGAACTTTTCCTGCACTGTGGTATCCGGATTGTATTAAGCTCGTTAGTTAATGCAGCACCGAACGCAATGTGAAACGTTGTCAACATCTGGACTCATGATGCTTCATTAACGTGTATCAAGCTGGAGACTCCGCCGTTTTAATGGCCATTCATTTCATGTACACCTCTGCTTCCTAATTAATGCAATACTGTATTTACCATGGTTTTGAAACAAAACAATTGACATTCATTACTAGATACCTGCCTTTTCAGAAGAGTCCACCGATTGCTCATTATACACGGTATGCAACAGCAAGCTCTGTACTGAGGTATTTGATTCCGTTCTATTGTTCGTTTATAAGGCGCTTAAAATCAGCGAGTGCTGAGTGCTTTCTAAGCACAGGATCGGGATTTGGAACTGTGTTGTGCTGTGTCTTGCTTCCAAGACAAACGCGTTGCCCCTCAGCTATCTCTCCTCCCCTAATGCCCCAGAGCCATCTAGGTTTAGTTACTACCCAGGTAACCAGAATTGCCATTTTAAATGATATACCTAACGCCAAAACTAGAGGCATTGTATACATTGCCAAGGATCTCGCATTCTGCTGCTTGCACGTCTGCACACAAAACCTTTATCCAAAACAGGGATGTGTGTGGACAGTGAAAAACTCTCCACCGACACAAATGACTCATAGCTAGTCTTTCTATGCATATCTAAGTGTTGGCCTCATTCCCAGTAATGAGCACAAAATGCTCATACCTAGCCTCTGCATGCATATCTAAGTGTTGGCCTCATTCCCAGAAATTAGTACAAAGGACTCATACCTGCCCCCTGAATGCACATCTAAGTGTTGGCCTCATTCCCAGAAATTAACACACAGGACTCATACTTGCCCCCTGCATGCATATCTAATTGTTGTCCTCATTCCCAGAAATTAGCACAAAGGACTCATACCTAGCCCCTGCATGCATATCTAATTGTTGTCCTCATTCCCAGAAATTAACACACAGGACTCATACATGCCCCCTGCATGCACATCTAAGTGTTGGCCTCATTTCCAGAAATCAGCACAAAGGAATCATAGCTAGCCGCTGCATGCATATCTAAGTGTTGGCCTCATTCCCAGAAATTAGCACAAAGGACTCATACCTAGCCCCTGCATGCATATCTAATTGTTGTCCTCATTCCCAGAAATTAGCACAAAGGACTCATACCTAGCCCCTGCATGCATATCTTAATGTTGTCCTCATTCACAGAAATTAGCACACAGGACTCATAGCTAGCCCCTGCATGCATATCTAAGTGTTGGCTTCATTCACAGAAATGAACACAACAGACTTGCTGCTAGCCCCTGCATGCAGATGTAAGTGTTTGCCTCATTCCCAGAAAATAGCATAAAGGACTCACTGCTAGCCCCTGCATGCATATCTACGTTTTGGGCTCATATCTAACACTTGGGCAACAGAACCGTCATGGGTGGCGAGGGTGAGCATAGTGTGTTGGCCTAGAGAATGCAATTCTTGTAAAGGGCTGTACAAGGTGTGTTGCTTCAAAGATAGTTTCTACATGCCCACACAGTTTTTAGGGGTGGAAATGCATTAAAAAAAGAAATGGAAACACTGTGGGCATCATTCATTTGCCCGGTTCAAAGTGAATTTGCACTGCTGAAAAGTGTCTTTGCACTGCCAACACAAACCCAATTGTTGTTGCTGTCCATCTATGGCTGGCAAATCAGTGCAAGAATAGCAGGCCATAGGCCAATGTGATCATAAAAAATACGTTAATATTGTACGAGAGTATGTTTTAGAAAGTGTTTAAAGTTGTCAAAAGTTATAACACTCTCCAATTGGAGAAACAAATCCGTGATGTGTTACTGTTAACAGTGATGCATGACTCGGGTGAGTCCAATTGTGCCTTCTTCAAATCTTTAAGTCTCCAGAATTCCGAGCATGACACTCAAGTCTACCATTTCAAACAGCGTCTTTGTATCCGGTGTGATTGCCTTCAATGCTCTAGACAGTGGTCCAAACAAAATGTGCTGGTCCAGGAGAATCATGATTCATTGTACCCCTTCAATACACTTGACATAGCAGACTGTAGTGATTTGTGTACATATATTCCCTGTGTGTGTGTGTGTTACAGTATTCCTGTTGTGTGAGGTCATCAGTATAGAATCAAAGGTGAGGGGTGGAATGTTAATGGTACGAGAGTTCCTGGCAGTGACAGTTGGAGCCAGCTTACATGGGGGCTGGTAGATGTTACTTTATGCTCATCTTAAACCTCAATACGTATCCTACGTGGATCAGAAATAAACACACTTAAATATTCAGGGACTTCAGAGTGTTATTGGAGTACCAACATTCTTACACAGACCTAACATTTGGCTTGTATTCTGGGCAGGATGTTCTCGAATCTGTTCACAGCACACTTTGCACAACTGTTGCCAACTACATTTAGCAGGGAAACCGGACTTTACCTTGCATGTGTGTTGCCCAATTTATCTTTTTTATCACTGTGCTGGCAGCCTGTCTCAGTGTGCACGAAAGTCTGACACCCTCTTTACTCTTTACAAACATCCAGACTAGGTCCATGAATAGACCTCTTTTGGGAAGCCAACAAAACCCGGTAATTTATCATGCTGTATTTTTGTGATTGCCTTTCTGATTTCTTCCAGGTGAAGCAGGTCTTGCAAACCTTAGCTCTCTGATGTAGAAATCGTGGAGATGGTGAGGAAGGGGTTAATTTCCAAAAAAGACCTGCAGCATTAACCCTCATACAGCTTTTCCTAAAACTCATTGAACTAAATTGCTGCTCCATTTTGGCAAAACAAACCAGAGATCATTCTTCTATCAAGTGACTGCCACCGGGTCACATAAATAACTGGCTGATGCGATGGAAGACAGAGTGAAATCTCCAGCTAAATCAGCATCATGGTTGAGAGCTTGCGCTAGGAGACTGGATTGAGACAAGAACAGTTGGGGACACGAGAACTCTGTATCTATGGAGTGTTTGTGTGTGTGTGTGTTACAAAGAATTCTTTACATGCTGAGATCTTTTCCAAGGTCAATTCCACAAATCTAATTGAGGAAGATGAATGTTCAGCTTAAGGTGTCATTTGGGGGTCTTGGGGAAAGCAAGCAATGTTTTGAGAAAACTTGCTTGACCGACAACGGAAGGAAGCAATACTGTTCCTGATGTGATGTTGTCTCAACAATAAGCAGTACTTCATAAGGCAAGCTACTGGAAGATGTCAGCTGATGTTGAGACTGCTGAGTGGGCTGAGCCTGAAAGGACAATGAGCATTCTGAAACCCCCAGATGATAGTTAATTGCAAAGAGTGTACATGCTGACATTTATTCTCACCTACTTTTTCCAAAGAAAAGGAATTTCTGGCTCTTCATAAGGAACAGAATCAATGCCATTTTGTAAACCTTACAACCAGTGACATCTTTATGGGAGTGGAAAATGGGGCTCGTACCCTGGGCCCCATCCCAGGATCCTTGGAGGGGGGCTCCCGCCACCTGTCCTTGACTGGAGGGGAGACCCGGGAGGGAGCTGGAAGGGTTGTGTTGTGTGTGTGTTGTGGGCTTGGAAACCTTTCCCATCCTTAAAGGTGTCCCCAGTCTTTATGACTGAAAGCCCTGTATCCCCAGCTAATAGGGTGGCAAGCTAAAAAGATGTGTTGCTATGGTCATGCACCATGCAAGCATAGAGCACTCAGAAGCCCAGGAATCCGCCACACTGTGATTAAATTGTCCCGCAAGACATGTTTTGTAAAGTTGGCCACCCTTTGGCAAGATGCCCGTTTCGTTTCCAACCCTGCTTCTAAGCTAGCCTTCCCCCACCGTCCTATCTCCCCATTATTGGGGTGAATATTTCAGATATTGCTAATAATTCCACCCGATCCTCGTGCTGCCCAGTACATTTATTTATTTCATTTGTATGTGGTGGGGGACACAACGTGCCCTCCAGGATTCACGCAGTCTTCAGTTTTTCTAAGCCTTCTGCAAGAAAGCAAGGAGAGACTGCAGAGTCGTATGGAGGGGGTAAGGGGGGTGGGGTGCAGAAGCAGGGATTTCCAGGAGGGAAAACAGCAGAGATGAACAGCCCAGCTAGGCAATCGAGAAGGAGTTGCTGGAGTTTTTATAACACATCACAAATACCCAACCTCATTGGCCAGTGTTTGCCACCATTAAGTGCCAATGGCTTTCTATGGACCAGTTTTTTCACTGTGGCGATGGTGGTCACACAAAGCACCAGTAAGGAGTCAGGATTCCGAACTGAATCCCCTCACCCACTACAACAGATATGTTTGCAAACCTAGGCACAGGGTATAGAAGGTTTGAATGAGTACTCACAACCGGGTACTTATTTGCCTTCTGCCACGGCCCATTGCTGCCCTGGCGATAAGGCACTGGGCCTCTGTTAGCCGTTTAAAATTGTGCTGATCTACTGATTTATTCATTCATATTTTGAGTGCAGGAAACACTGTTTGAAAAATCTATCCAACAAGCACACCTGCTCCGTGTAGTGTCAAAATGCAGGCATAACTATAAGGGCGTGCAAAGCCTATTCAGATACGGTAAACCCAAAGTGGGTGAGAAGCGCTCTCTTACCTTGCTTGTGGCACTGCTTCAGCCTGGTCTGTCCCTGCTGTAATGCTTGATGTGACTGGCAGTGCTGCTGCTGTTACTATGGCTGTTGGAGTGGCTGATCCGGCTCTGCTGCTGCATTGGAGAAAATGGTTCAAATGTGGCTTGCGAAGCAGCCCAGGTGGTATTTCAGAGACTGACTATTTCTGTAGTGAGTCTGGCAGTGCTGTAGCGGAGAGCAGATGGGGTTTGCAGTGCATACTGCAACTGGGTCTGCTGCTAAAGCACCTATGGTCTTGTGTCTGGTGGTGCGGCTGTGGCAATTGGAGTGGCTGATGGTGTTGCTGCGGCTATAGTGGAGTTGGTTCAGATGGGACCGGCATTCAGCTGTGGTCGTATTTGAGCAGTTGATTCATATGTCGTTCCCAGTTCCCACAAATAAAACTAAACATATTATGCAACTCAACTGGTAGCTTTAGTTTTAAGAAAAGGTTTTCATTTAGTAATTTAGTTATCGTGCATTTCTTACATTGGAGCAGGGAGGAGTGGCTCTCTGGACTGCCTGCTTCCTAAGGGAAGTGTTTTCTGCACCAGCTGCTGCCAGTGAGGAGTGGCGGCTCGCCCTGGGACCCGCAACTGAAGGATCCACATGCTTAAAAACAGCATTTCCTCTGCGGAAGCGGAGCAGAAGTGGATGGGAAGTGATCAGCGGTGATCACGGTGATCACGGTGAGCACTGAGCTCGGATTCAGGGTTCAAAAGAACTACTCAGAGACTATAGAAAATCAACCCTTGCTCATCGCTTCACTGTGCCACCAGAGCCCTCTCTATTAAGATAAAGAAATTCAATCCTTTGACTCTGTCTGTTGCAAGCACTGAATTACTCACTCTGACGAACTGAGTCAGGCCGGGAGGCTGCTGCGTTTTGCCTTTGATCTCGGCCTCAGCATTAAATCTAGCAAGTTCCCACATCTATTGGGCAACATAAGGAAGCCCCCTAAAAATACTTGCTTACATACTTGACAGATTGAGTTTTCGATAGGTCATTGACGTGGTATTTTTTGTGTATTAATATCTGGGATCGGCATCTTCTGTGCCCATAATGCCATCCATCAAGAAGGGATCACATTTGAAGTACTATCTACGCAGAAAAAAGGGTCAATATAAATCTCAGCTAACTAACCCAGAGGAGACAAATCTAAATTCAATAAAAAAAGCAAAAAAGCTGATTTTGCCTAACCAAAGAGTAATTACTAGTTTCTTCCCAGTCAATCCTCAGCCGGAAACCAACTCTACTGCACTGAAGGAAGCAGAATTGCTTGGAAACAATGGAAGCAATCCCCAGGATTTGACCAATCATGGTGAAATAGACAACAACTCTTTGCTTGAAATATGTTTAAATATTCAGAGGGGAATGACTCCAGCAATATCTAAACCACCAGGCAACAATTCGGACTATCATAAAGAGTCTCAGACCAATGATCTCCTCAAACCTTTCAATCCTTCTTTGATCACCTCCAGACTATCGGTCTCACAAAATTTAGTCATCACTATGACAGATATTACTTTGGAAAGTGAAGCAGAGGAAACGGGAGGTATATTTCCAGGTTCATCTGAGATAGCTGAGATACAGTCGTCTATGGTGGCCCATCCAGTTTGGCTTAAAAATCCTTTTGAAAATTTGCAGGCGCATTCTGGAAAATACGAATATCGTTGTCGCTGCTAATATTTTAACAGACAAAGCCAGAGATGAAGCCGATTGTAACCTATCGGACGCGTTTCACATTGCTGCAGTCTTTGGAGCCAATCCTGACTCACCCCTAACTCATAGATAACGCAGGTGTATTGTATTCACGTAAACATTGTTGCATGGCAAAAAGGGCAGTAATGAGTAAAAGACCGTGCGAGGTAGCTTCCCTGCTGGCGGAGACTGGCATACCGGAAAAACACTCCAGGAAAGCTAAGAAAAGAGCTGCTAGAACCAGAAAACGGAATGCCAGTGGAGAGGGATGCTTAACTAGTTGGCACATATCAGATAAAGGAAATTAGTCAGAAGTAGCGGATATCCCTGAAACGCCTTTACCACAACTTCAGAATGAGGAGGACAATATTTCATCTACCCCTAATCAAACCGGAAGACCTCCCTCCATACTGAATGAACCATCGGCATTACCCGGAATAAGGAAAAAAAAAAACATGGCGGAAACTCTTGGCAACCGTATCTGTTTAATAAACAATTTATACCAGGATAAGGAACACAAATGGCTATCACAATCAAAATTCCTAGTCGGACTCCATTCAGTACTACAATTGAGAGTGTTAAAATCGGATGACTTCGAATGTATTGAGCCATTAAAGGGTAAAAACCCAAATGTATCAGCTGTCCATTGTAAATTCTTAGCTGCAGCTCAAATGCTTAGGACTTACAAAGATGACCTTATGGTAGTCGAGGTGGAAATGGATGCAGACCTGGATAAAGAAGAAAAGACAAAGAAGTGCCTACACTCCCGAAAGACAAAGAAGTAGAGATGGTTGATAATTCAGAACATTCTGAAATGGTTAGCGGACTCCCTTCCAGAAGTTATATTAAGACATTAAGAGTTGAAAGCCAAATGTATTATGTCCCATAGTAAAAATGATGCTGAGGGACTATGCTGGTTGAATTTATTTTCATTATTGTGAGTTTGAGATGGTGAATGGCAAAACAACTAATGATAGCCCTGGTAATTACACCTTGAAGAGTGGCATGCGCCATAGCACATTGGACTATATATTTGTCAGCCTGAGCATGGCATTGCAGGTTAATGACATGAGAGTAATGCCGAAGACGTGGATTGACCCCGATGCATTACTCTACTTTAGACATTGCTAAAAATTACTCTAATTGCAAGCCCATGGGGAACCTTAATGCAAATCGGGCTGCGTTGCGTATATACTGGCTGGAGAGGAACATAAGGCAATCTGCCTGTGCTCTATCTGAAGATAGTTTTTCTGACTTTTCTCAGTTTTGCGCAATGTCGGCAAATGCAATTGAGAATTGGATCGTACATTTTCAAGTGCACACGCAACCATAGTAGTGGGTACGATTTCTAGAGAAGCTAGCAAGCAAATGCCTTATGATAGACAAATTAGGGATGCCAAAACGAAATTAAGGGCCAAACTCTGAGCGGCTAAGAAAATAGGTGTATCAATTGAGTCCTATTATCTCATTTCTAGGACTATCAAAAATAGATACAGAGCTGCCATTAAATTTAGGAGAAGCTCTGAGAGGAATCTACGATGGCAGAACATGTTACAAATAATCTGCTCAAAAATACTAAGAGTATTTGGTCCTTTTAGGCAAAGCCAGGGGCACAGGGACCAGCCAACTAATTAATCCAATTGGATCATTGGAATGGGTTAGCTTCCTCGAAAGTCGTAATACACTTGAGAATGAAGAGCGTCTAGTCTCATTGAGCATAGTTCCACTTCTTCCCCCATTTGATGTATCCTATGAACTGCTTGGAAAAAATGAAGAAGCTAAAACCTTCTCGTGCCCCCGGCCCTAACCGGTCGGCTAATATAGCAATCAAGAGCAAACCAGAATTCTGGGCCAGACTATTGACAATTATGTTTGAGAAAATCCTATCAGAAGGTAAAAAAACACCATTTTGTCAGACTGCCATATTAATTCCAGTGTTTAAAAAATGTAATAAGCTAGACATCAATAATTATAGGTTATTGTCGATGCTTGACGCCACTGGTAAATGTTTTGCTACTCTTCTACTTACCAAATTACAATCTTGGGCAGATAAGTCATGCATTTTGTGTAAATTTCAAAGTGGATTTAGACATGGATATTCCACCACACACAACCTCACTATTATGGATACACTGCGTACCAGAGCTAGGAAGACCGGGAGCTCACCATTATACGCTCTTTATATAGACTTTAAAGCCACTTTCGATTCAATACCAAGAGAAAAACTATATGGGCTGCCCTGAAGGACTGCTTTATTACCTCAGATTACTGCATCAAAACACCTCTGTGCCACTCAAACTTGATCAACAAGGCAACATGACTAACAAGGTAATGCAGAACAGAGGGGTGAAACAGGGCTTTGCCCCCTTACTTTACAACCTTTATGTATATGATATTCCGGTGGCGATTGCATTAGCCCAAAATTGTCCCCTAGAATAGGCCAGGCATCCTGCCCCGTTTTAGCTTATGCGGACGACTTGGTAGTTTTTTCGACCATACATTTAGTGGCCTTCGCAGATCAGCTCTATCATTATGGGAATACGCAGACAAAAATGGTCCCAAAAACATGATATTTACTAACAAGAAAATTGCCCACCTAAGACTTACTATATGTCACTTAGAAATTCTTTATGCTTCCCATTACAAATACCTATGTATTGAATTTGATTCTAGTGGCGATTTCACTTAGTGTAAACAATCTCGAAACAACAAAGCTTTACAGGTTACTCCTAATGGCTATTATAAGATTGGAACTGGGCTTAATTTCATTAAAAGCCACCATCCTGAAAAAGAAATCAGACCTTTACCTGAAGATGTGTTACAACACATTAATTCAACTCCACAGTCTATCTGGGGTTCATCATCAAATAGTTTAAAACTACCAGTGAAGTGACACAAACAATGTCTCAACATTGTATTGAACAAGAACGGATATTGGGGGTCAAAGTACACAGAATAAAAATGCAGTTATATCCAAAGCCACAAACAACCAGAACGAAGGATGGCCAATCAGTCAATGGTAAGGGAGGTGATGAATGGTGAAAAGAACACTGACAAAAAGGTGTTCTGAACGGAATAACAGTAGGTGTGCTCACCAAGACTAGGGAAGTCCTGAATGTTGATGCGTTTAAGGAGGTCACTCTGCATAGCTAAGGGATTTCAAATAAATGATGAATCATACAAATCATTCAGCGTCTGGATGCCCAGTGGACTGTAAAGAATGGAATACAAAGCCTAAAATGAGCAAGCATTCTCAAAATGGCAACCATCAAGATATAGAGTAAAGGGACAAACACTCACCATTGTGAGATGAATATACGACTTGGAGTCCCAAGATTCTACTCGGCAGGTGCCGTGGGCCACGTACGACCATTGATCAAGTATCAGTAGTGATATAGTGCCTGGGTATGTAAACAGTCCAAGAACGCTGTGTTTTAGTATTGGAGCGTCTCTGCCAAAGCATGATTCAAATATCACAGAGATAAATGTGTGTTAAATGTAGGTGCTCAAACTTACTGTGCCAGCAGCGTGGTGTACCATCCAAATAATCTGCATCCGGCATGCAGTAAGGATTCAATGCAGGTCGCTCAGCCCAGCCGTGGGTGCGTTGTCGTAGGTGGAGATTGTTGCTATGAGAGGGACGCTTGCCGTGTAGTGAGAGACCCTCTAGCGTGCAGTACCCAGTCTATCAAGGCCGTTGTGCATCGAAACAGTAGACGGATTAACGGGCGGGATCATGTTATAAAAATGGCAAACAAGTGTCAGTGCAAAGTGGCGGCCATCTTGAAAGTGATGATGCCCATACAAATACTAGATAAGTAATGCTATGGTTGGTCTGGAATTGAATGGGGTGAATATAATCAATGGGATACGAATCAAAAAGTAGAAGAGAATTGGCAAAATTCAACCATCTGGGTTCCAATGGGGGGACTTTGAATTTACAAAGTATAAACAGTGGTGAAGATTATATAACTGTTATATGGTGAGTTCCACAGAATAGAGCAGTTTCCATTATACAATGTCAGGTCACATGGTAGTATATAGCGGTTCATCAACAGTATTTGAGTGTAGATACTATTTACACAATGGATATAGATGGATTAGACACATATAGAGCATGATTGGACAGAGGCAAAATGAAAGTATGTAAACCATGTCAGATGAAACATTTCAAGGAAAATTCATTGTTAAGACCCTTAGGGAATAATGTGTTCAATGTGTGAAGCCAGTACGTCTCTCTACGCGAGAGAATGGATAGATAGTCACCACCCCTGTAGGGTTTTTTAACTACTTCAAGGATTTGAAATTTGAGCTGAGCAACTGTGTGGTTGTTTTCCATAAAGTGTCTCGAGAGAGGTGATTTTATGTTTCTGCTCCTGATGTTCAATTTATGCTCTGTGAGACGTTCTTTAACAGATCTTGTTGTTTGACCCACATAGAGTTTGCCACAAGGGCATTTGATCGCATAGATCACTCCAGTGGACATGCAGGTAGCGCAGTGCCGTAGTTTAATCTTTTTACCAGTGCATGGGTGAACGATATTATCACCTTTGGTGAAGTTGTTGCAGTGTGAGCAGCAGAGACAAGGGAAAGTTCCCATTTTTTTGGTTTGTAGAAGCATTTGTAGGTCCTTAGGTGGTATTTCTGCTCTTACTAGTGTATTTCTGAGATTCCTACCACGTCTGAAGGCAATCATGGGTGCTTTAGGGAATAGTTCCTTGAGAGTCTGAGCATTGTGGAGAATGCTCCAAAGCTTCCCGATGGTTTTACCTACTTGAAAGCTTTGTCTTGAGTATTTGGTGATATGGAGCAGTGGTGTTTCCTTCATTTTAATTTTAGGGACAAGGAGTTGTTTTTTGCTAATGAGTTCAGACCTTCCTTTGGCTTCCTCAAGAATTGTATCTGGATATACTCTGGCTTCATATTTCTCAAGTAGTTTGCTGCTTTCTGAATGAAGGCCGGCCGGATCCGAAATTATGCGTTTCAATCTCAAGATTTGACTGTATGGTAGGCTTTTCAACATTGATTTCGGATGATGGCTTGTAAAGTGCAACAAATTATTTGCATCAGTTGGTTTATGGTAAATAGTGGTCCAGATACGATTTTCTTTGATTTCCATGTCCACATCGAGAAAGTGTAAATGAGGTGCCCCTATCTCCACGGTGAACTTGATATTGTTGTGGATGGTGTTCATGTAGTTAAAGAAGGAGTCCAGTTCATCACGTGTCCCACACCAGATACCAAAAATGTCATCAATGTATCGTTTCCACATTAGGATCTTGTATGACCATTCAGGGTGGTCCAGTACATGTTGATGTTCCAGTCTGTACATAAATGTGTTGGCTTAAACTGGGGCCATAGAGGAGCCCATAGAGGTGCCAGTTGTCTATAGAAAGAATTTACCTTGAAATCTGAAATGGCTGTTGAAAAGTATGATCTCCAGAAATTTCAAGATCAAACTGTTGTTTCCCGTACTGTTAGAGCTATTGGCAATTAACCATTGAACTGCACGTATACCTTCCTCATGAGGAATGGATGTGTATAAGCTACACACATCCATACTGAAAATTATACAGTCGGCACTTAAAGCTGTGATATCATTTATACAGTTCAGGAAATCGGCTGTGTCTCTCAGATATTTAGGGGTGTCTTGAACAAGTTTTTGGAGTGATCTATCCACATAGATAGCAAGTGGGTCGAAGATGCTATCCGATCCAGCTACTATGGGTCTCAACGGAGGGTTGGTAGGGTTCTTGTGGATCTTCGGGAGACCGTAAAAGACGGGGGTGATAGGATGTTGGTTCAATAAGAATTCTCCTGTCTTAACGTCGATCCAATTGAGGTCCAATGCCTCCTCGTTAGTGCTTTTGATCAGTATCTTGATTTTATTGATGGGGTCTCCATCTAATTTAGAGTAGGTGTTGTCATCATTGAGGAGGGTGAGGCATTTAGATGTATAATCCTTAGTGTCCATTATTACAATAGCACCCCCTTTATCGGCACAAATAATGCCTTGTTGACAGCTCTTCATCAGGAATCATCAAAACCATATCCTACTTGCACATTGAAAGAGGCAATGGACAAACTCTTCACTGAGATATGCTGGTCACCTGGATGTGGGAATGACTTGATGAAAATGTAGAATTCCCTAGCCAAATGAATAGAACTCTGGGATTGGCTGGAGAAATATGCTCACCTTAGCGGTCTAAAAAATACCAGTTTGTGTCACATATGCTATATACATTCAGGAAGCCTCAGTGCTATCTTAATCGCTGTCCCTCAAAGAGATTTAGGGGTTTTATATTACTGATGAGCACAATTTCCCACCTTGACTGTCACTGGTACTGTCAGCAAGAGTCCCATGGCAGACCGTTTTTGCTGACTCATCAAAATCCATGGAATGCCAGAGTCTGCTAAACATCTCCTGACCGAATGGCCTAAAATGTTTAAAATCTATGAGCACTACTTGGGCATATATGTACACAACCTGGAAACAATTGGGGAGATGACCTTCTGGCTCCGCTGCATTCATACCAGGAGCATTCAACTGCTCACCGCAATTCACAACGTTTGGTTGATGATTGAAATTTTATTGGGTATCTCAATATAAGGAACTGTAGAACCTTGAATGAAAGACCATCTCCAACCGTAGCAGTGTTGAGTGCACTTTGGGGACTATGTTCCATTATGCTGGGAATTCATATGATGAATCTCTTACTGCTGATATAGGAACACTTGGGACTGAGTTATTTCTCCTTTCCCCTAATTCAGTGCCTTATCCCTTATGTCCCATTAATCTGTTAATGCTGATCTTTGTGAGAGACTATGAAGTTTTAAAGGGCTTATACAATGTATAGTTGATTGTCATGTAAGAAATAAATGGAGTGATCCATGGAAGTATTATTTATAATACAAAGTATATTTTATTATTTGTGATTAGAAATGATTTTCTTTTTTCTTTTTAAAATTGCATTATGCAAATTTTATATTTGGATTTTATGTAATTATGTGTAAGGTTTAATGTTGTAAACTAAATCACATTAATAATTAATAAATGAATAAATAAAGTAATTGAGTCTATTTTGTTTTCATTCTATCGTTAGCCATCACAATTAGCACAGAAGAACATGTTGCTCCAGCTTGTGGGAAGTCTGCCTTTACGCTTTAATGGCCTCTATCCCAGTGATACAACCTTTTCCTAAAGTGCCCTGTGAAGATAGCAAACAAAGGGTGGCAAACAATGTATTTGGCAATGCCAGCTCTAAGAAAGAGCACCTTCTTTGAAGGCTCTGAGGTCAATCCAAATTGGGGGATGGAGAGGACTTTTTCACCTTCTGCCCCACCCATTGACGCTGTTAGTCTCCCTGAAAGGAAAGCAAAATATGCATCTAGAGCAAACTGTATGTGCAAAGTGACTTTTGCAGGCAAAAAATCAATGGGTGAATTCTAGGCAAAGCCTGCATTAAATTCTGCTTTTACAGTTTGCTTGGATACTTTTTTCAGAATTGGACTTTGATCTGATAGGGAGTTGTAAATAGACCTGTTTAATGCCATCAGCACTTCTGCCTAATATTTGTCGCACACAGTGCCTCAGTTTATGATGTGACCCACTATAATATTCCACTTGGAATAAGCACCACTTTACATGCCCTTCAAGCCCAGTGACAAAACCATTGACTGTCTCCCTTCATTGGCTGCCTGTCCAGGGAGAAAAAGAGACCAGCTGATTTGGATTTCAATTCACCTGCAGCTGATTAGACATGTGCGTGGGGCAGCACAAAGCACATGCACTCAGCCCAGATTTCTGCAGCTGGAAGAGCCTGTGGTTCAGTTCGCAATGCCATGCCCGGCCCATGCCAGGCAGGGATTGGAGCTCTGCTCCACCACACCTTCTCGGTGCAGGAAAGTTCTTTGGAATTTGCCTGAACATTGATGCTTTGAGCTGAAAAGAATCTTGTGCAAGGGTAACCGCATCACAGTTGCACAGCACTAAAAAGGCTTGCAAAAAGACGAAGATATTTAATCTGGTAGCTTCCTCACCCAGTTCAACATGTATCACTTCTCAGAGCATGGCCTGTGCAATAATCATGTGCTACCCGAAACAATAACGGAAAAGGAGGAAGAAGTGGGCGCACACCACAATTTAATACAATTCAAGGAAATATTCTTAAAGAAGCCAAGAATGTGGCATTTTTAGGGATTTAGGAGGTGCAGAGGAGGAAAAAGAGGGCCTTGGCACAAGACTCCACAGTATACGCAAACAGAATAGAGGACCCAAAATTGGAGTCCTCCTGTCCCCTGCGCCCTCTCTAGACACGCTGAACAAGCCTCAAATGTTTTGGAGTTAGTGGGTGGTAGCACATTTGAGTATCTAAAGGTATCCGCAATTCAAAAATGACCTGAAAATAACGAAATGTTTCTTGTAAAAAGAAGAGAGAATGGAAAATCTCCCATTTATTCATAAACAAAACAGGCAGTATTTGAAGGGGAGTACCAGCAATACTAGTATTATTTATTAAGGCAAGCGATTAATAGTTTCAGACTGCAGGATTATAAGGAAGACCATTTTTATTTTTTTTAATTCCAGGTTTGGGTAATAATTGTTGGTTTACCCAAACAAGAAACTGCTGTCTAATGTCTCAATACACTGACCATTTACCATGCCATGTGCTTAGCTGCTTGCTATGCATACTGGAGCAGTTGCTGACTCAGATGGAATTGTTGTTGCCCTCGGAAATGCTCGCCCTTGACCACTGGTCATCATCGTTGATATTGTTGTTTTTTCTTTCCAACTCTGCATATAACTTCCTTTCGGTTTCTTGGTGTTTGCCCCTTCCTGAATCTGTGTGCTGTTCCTATCGTTGAGAGTGTGTGCAACACCTGTCTCACAGAGATGTGTTATTTTTATATTTTATTAATAACTAGATAATCCATTTAAAGCTTGGACGAGTATCTGTTGAATTTGACTTGAGGCATGTAATCCCTTCATCTTTCAGATTGGGAGGGGCATGGGTTTTGGGGGGGCGACATGGATTTCAAGGAGGTTGGGAGTAGTATATGGCTTTCTGAGGGGGCCCCCAAGGCTGTCTGTTCCCTGTGCACCAGCCACTGTTAAGATGGCCCTGCTCACAGCCTCTCATTTGGGTAGTCCTTACGTCAAACTGTACCTTTAGGTCAAGACTTAGCTCTTTGGTATGAACTCAAATATGTCAAGATTTGCAAACTGTATTTCAGTTGATAGAGGGAGAGAGAACATTTTATGAAAAGGGCAGTGCAGTGTCTGCTTCTCAACCATTGATGTTGGTCACTATGTCACTGATAATTTCCATTCTTGGAATGTTACATTCTCACAATAAAAAGCCTAATTAAACATTATGAGCTGGAGGCAATATGGTATCACATGAGCCCAGAAGCCTAACATATGGGCAAAGCATAACAAGGGTACATATGGAGCATTCAGGTCGTATGGCTGCCCAGCAAAGGTGCTCAGCAGCCTCTTGATTATAGTCGATTTTCTGTGTTGATGTGCTGCCTGTGACCGAGAGCTTAAACAAGATGCCCAACAAAGGGATCAGGGTGATAATGGGGTGTCAGTGATGCAGAGGAGAACATTCACAATTACATATCTTTATCCTGCTCTCTATCATTGGGCTCCTCAACCATTCTCTGATGGTTGGTGGCCTTGGGGTTACCACCAACATGAGAAAGACATCCTCAAATACAAATGTCACACTCTCTCACACTGGGGTATTCGACCCTTCTCTGGTGGTAAGTGGTTTTGATACTATCACTGACTCGAGTACAATGTCTTTGCATGCAAAATGGACTCGCACTTCCTTTCAAATTAGGGGACTAGTGCTTGCCCCTGTTTCACCATGTGCAATTATTTGGTTGCCAGACCCTCTTGTGCTTCCACCGGTCAGCCTGCTCTCTCCTGTACCTTCTGGGATCTGGAGTCTGCAAAGGCCTTGTCTTGGTCTTGGGCATCATCCGACAGCATGAGGGTCGCTGCGGCGGGACCACAGCATTTATGTCCTTGCAGTAACAGAACCTGTGATGGATCATGTGGTCAACCTCCTCCTGGAGACTGTGCTTCTTCCTCACCAGCTTTTTGCACCACCTGTGTCAGACGTGCTAGAGATGTGTCTCCTCCTCTGACAGAGTTCTGGTCTCCAGCCGCTTGAATCTCCTGTGCCGAACAGCTTCCATGAATGCTGTTGCTCTGGGGAACACTTGACATTGTGTCAAGTACTTGGAGGAAGAAGAGGGCTGAAGAGGCACAATATTGCAGTAGTGGTCAGCTAATTAGTGTAGATGACCCACACCTGAGGGAGACTGAGAGGCTTAAAAGGCCCCCTCAGGTGCAGGCCATAGAAATGGTTTTGCTAGTGAAGACAAGAGGAAGTCAGAAGTCATAAGGCACAGAGTTCGTGTTGGCAGCCCAGACAGAAACTGGAGGAAAGAGAGGATGCCAGGACCACTGGAGGGCAGATACCAGCTGCCGGTCTTGAGAGGGTCTGTATCCCCAGAAATCTGAAGTGCAGAAGTTGCTTAGTGGGAAGCGAACAGAAGGCAGGAGTTCCCCCATGTGACCTGTTCTTTAGAGGTTGTGCAGCGATAAGCATTCAGAAGGCTGTTTCAGGTGACTGGCATGCATCGTTGAGCCCCAAGGCTGTCTCTCATGGCTGTCGTGCACTACAGGGCCTCCGTAATGAAAGAAACACCAAGTGGAAGTAGTGTGGACAAAGGTAGACTTACCAAAGAGGTTTGCCGTTTGAGTTGTGAAGAGCCAAAGCAGCAGAAGTCCCGTGCAACGCAAGGGGAACAGAAGTTTGTGGGTAAACCAGTGAGTTCACAGAGTGTCAATGACTCCAGAGCGTTCTGTGCCAGCTTGCAGTTGGGAAGCAGACGTGCGAGTGAGAGGCGTTCGATTGGAAGCAGAACAAGTGCAAAGCAACACTCACGTGTGGATGAAAGTAATCCACATGTTTGTTTTGAATACTGAATAATTGTAATACAGCGAAAGCTGCACCCACATAAGAGGGAAAGAGGTTCCCATGTTATTTTTAAATGCCAAACAGGGAACAGCAGCAAAACTCTAAAGTGTTAGTCCAAATCACTGTAATCTTGAAAGTGACAGTTTGAGGAAAACCCAACTAATAGTGGGGGCAACTTTATTGTTGCCCCCACTATTATTTGGGGCAACTAATAGTTTTGCCCCAACTAATAGTGCCAAAGCCAGGAGACAAGAGAAGTAAGACAAACGCAGTTCATCCAATATTTCCAACAGCAGGAGGGGGCTATTGCAAGGTTTATAAACTCTGAAACTGGTTGCCCAAGTTATAGACAACAACCGGTACTCCCACACATTGTTTAAACCTGGGGAAATGTAGGGAGAAGTCCTATCCCTATCAGTCTTTGGTTGCTTGTGAAGTTGGGGAAACAAATGTGGAAAAAAAGGTAATTTGCAGAAAAGTATTGAAAAGCATTCATGTGAATCAAGCTGTTGAAAGTTTGAAGCTGTCTTTTGTTGAACACTGTGAAGTTGTTGTAACCTCTTGTCAGTTGCCATTGCCCACAAAAAGTACTTGTCGTTGTGAAACGGTGCTCCGACAGGGGATTATACCCACAAACCTTTGGAGATTGTAGACCTGGTAAGGAAGTGCTCCAGGTGGACATTGGAGAAGTGCTTCCAGGTGGTCCTGACAGTGAAATATTATGTTGTTAGTAGTACTGGAGGAAGAGCCAAGTGAGGCTGTCATAGAGAAGTTATATTTTCTGGAGTTGTTGCAAATCATCCTGACCATTATAAACATTGTTGCTATTGAGGAACTAAGAACCTGTTCCAAGAAGAAGAATCTTATAACGTATGTGTTGGAACTTTCTGTTGACAAATTGAAGTTACCTTCCGAATCAAGGTTTCCTTGTGTTCTTTTCTTGAACTGTGAAGCAGCATCACGTTAAAGACTGGGGAAGGGGAGTTTGCACAGAAGAGAGACTTTGGTTACCTGGTGAACTCAATAATTATTGCTTTGAACTGCCAGGTTTTTCTTTGTTTATTTGTTATATGTTTAAGTGTGAGGGACATATATCCTTTGTTAGGCTGCTTCTTACAGTATATTTTAGGCAGGGAAATACTCGTCAAGGTAGGGATAGTGAGACATTCATGCAACCTTACATTTAATAAAATGTCATTTGTTGAGAAAACTTCACAATGTGGTCACCTCACATTTCTGACCCCTCACAGTCCTCTGCATGCTAAGATGTGGGAGCTGATATCAATCAAGTTTCATGCAGACTTAGACATGGCTCTGAAAAAAAGCAGCAGTGTAGGAATATTCTCCAAAACATAAATCATTTGGGACTATGAAACATACACCTCTCTGAGTCTTTGAAAATTTGACATAGTTTTGGTATTAAGGGTGGTTTTTACAGAAGCCTTTTATAATGGCAAAATCCCATTGGAAAGGGCTCTGTTAATTAGGCCTTAAGTCTATTATAAGATAAATCTGATACTTGTTTGAAGATTACAAATGTTTTACTCTGATTTAGCAAAGTATTCTTTTTGATAATACCGATCTTCAATAATGTAACAACATCATGTTTTAAATATTATGCTTGACCCGCGGATGGTGAGTTAACTCTTATAGAATGATCAGCCCCCTGACCGTCAATTTAGTGCTCCACACTCAGTAGTAACATGTGGACAATTAACATGTTACTGTTAGGTTTGGTTCCAATGATCGCATCACAGCAGGTAAGTCTGGTTTTATTTATGTTGCACAGTAAAGAGACCCCCCTTCCCCACAACCAGGACTACTGACCCTGGCTCGTTGGGCAATATAGGCCAATATATACATCCTCATATGGACCAGCAACCAGGCAAACATTCCTGATTACCAGGACCAACAGTACAACAACAGCAATGAAAGTAAAAACACTGTTAAACCCAAACAATGACTAAACAAATAGCTAAACACTGTAAAGTGCCTGTATACATATGTGCAACACTATTAAACCCTTTGTGAGAGTTAATCAAAACCTAACAGTTAAACATTATCCACTTTACAAAACATGTGGATCTGAACATACACAAGTCAAGGGGAAGCATTTCAAAGTAGTTGTAGAGGTTCAGATACAATATCACCACTAGTCACTTTTAACCCATACCATGGGCTGTTAGCTGTTATTTTATTTTTATTTTTTATCATGGCCAGTATACCGTAGACGTAAGTTCCCCAAAAAATCCTCCTCCTATAGCCACCAGTTTTAAGCATGTTCTTACGTATTTATTTTATTTATAGAGCGCACCAGGCCTGAGGTCATCCGGGCGCGTATTTTAGTTACATGTTAAGGCAGGCATGGCAAAACAATTACAGTTTAAGTTACTGATTAAAAATTACAAAGAACATTTATAGACATATATAAATAAAGAAGGGAGTCTACTGCAGAGTCGAGCAGTCTGCAGTCCTGAGCAGAGTCTGCTTTTCATTGCTATCGTTTGTGGGTGGACCCACATAAACACTCCTTTGACCGCGGAGCGGACCGCGGAGCGGACCGCGGAGCTACAGCGGAGTCTACTGCAGAGTCGAGCAGTCTGCAGTCGTGCAGAGCGTGCAGAGAGTCAGTGGTCTCAGGTCCTCGACGAACTCCCCTAAAAATGAGGCATATGGTACTGCAGCTAGAAAACGTGGACAGTCTCGATCTGATGGAGGAGACGGAAGTGGACGACCCGAGCAGCTCGGAGCCGGCAAGATGCCTCAGAAGTAACTCAAAGCTTCCGCTCCAGCCAGAGAAAAAATCGCCTACCTTAAAGCGAGTTACACCCGCCCCGAACCGTGTAACAGAGACACTTTTTGACTTTTTTCTGAAAGGGCCGTGGAGAAAATGTTACCAATGGCGATGACAGAGACAGAGGAGGGTCCTGTAGTGTGCGGCGGGAATGTGGACCGGAGGCCCGCCTCGTCGAGAGGACTGTCAGCCAAGACTGCCGGAGGGCAGACTGGGATAACCCTTTCTCCGGCCTGCCCCGCCAACACACGCAAGCCCTCCAAAAGAAGTCCGCTTGCAACAGCACTGCCAGACACTTCGGCAAGCATTGCATATACATCGCAATGTGTGAAGGGTGATGCCAAGGCCCAGCCAGTACATGAATTGAAGGGACGGAGGGCCCCGATAAAAGAGCAGGAGCACCGACAACTTTTGGATGCTAGCACAGGGGAAACGGAGGGACAGAGGAAAAAGACATTGCTGATAACAGCTCAAATCCATCCTCAAACTCAAATTGAGGTGCAAAGTCAACAGGAAACAGCAAACAACCGCGTCAAGAATAAAGAGGCATCAGAAATTACTGACAGAATACCAGTTCCGCTAAACACAAAAGAAAAGCCTATATGCTCAGAGGAAATCGTGCAGGACACCATGGAAGAGGACAAGCTCCTGACCACGAAGCCTCTGGTAACCAACGACCAAAATATTCCATCCAGCCCCGAGGAGACGACGGTGACTGGCACAAAAAAGGAGGAAGGGACAAAACAAACAAAAAAAACCTACAATAAAAGACAAAAAGGGAAAGCCCTTAAACCAAAACAAAAAAAACAGAGAGACTAAAAGGTAACGGCCAGGCTAGCAGTAATTACACAGGTGCTAGCTCTGGAATGAAAAATCAAAAAATTACTCAAAAAGCAACAAATAAGAAGAACTTAAACGGCACAGAAAAACTACCTAATCCATTAATCTCAAATGCACTCCTCAACTTCTTCAAGAAGCAACAGCAGAAACGGAAACTCAACAAGGATATTGAACTATCCGATGCAGAAATGCTGGAAGTAGTAGAGGAGATTCTGCCGGCAAATAAAACAAGAAAAATTGACAATCTGAAATTAAACCCTAGAGAGAAAACAGACAATGGGCCTGAGCACAACAAAGAACTAGCCATGGATGCCAAAAAAGGAGACTCTATTATAGCCTCGCGAGAAGGAGACTTAAACACCCCTCAACTGCTACAAAAGGTCCTCAACACCTGGGCAAGATGGCTCAAGAATGTCCTACACCTCCACGAGAAGAAGACGTAAATCAAACCTCGACTCTGCCACAAAAGGTCTCGAACACTCTGACAAGATAGCTCGAGATACAATACGTCCAAAGCCAAATGAGGCTTCTGATGCAGCAAAAAAAGTTATGGCCAACGCTGAGATTCGGCAAAAACACAATCACGCCGAACAGGAAAACCTAGACGCCCAAAAGGATGTTGCCTTTGCAGATCCTCACGGGCATGACACACCACAGGAGGACAAGGCGAGGGAACATCCTTACATCTCGGGCGTTGGAAGGAAAATGAGTGAACAACCGTGGGCTAAAATTCATCTCCAACACCTAAACGGGAGTGAAAATTGATCAATGTAACGTCGGAAAAAAGGAGCCAGACGGGGAACCACAGGGACCAGCGACCCTCAGCGACTCCCCTCGGGCAGCTCTGCATGCTGAAATTCTGACCCAGCCCTCTATGCTATTCTACAACTTAGAGCAAACACTAGGGAAACACAGAAGACATAGTGAAATTACGACGGACACGCAGAAAAACTTGCCAAACAAAAAACAGACATGACAACAATTATGGCAGCAATTACTATCTCCCTCGCGCTGTTTGGGAAACTCTATGAAACCATAAATGAAGCTACAAAAGATAACACAATCATTCTAGGGAAACTACTATCAAAATTTGAGTTTATTGAAGGATACCTAACGGCAATGGAAGTAAAAAACCAAAAACAGGCAGCGACATGCGAGGCAAAATAGCAAACTATGGAGGCGAGGCGTGAAGAAGTAACTCAAAATAACAACCTCAGAACAAAAACAGGAAGTTAAACTCAAGTATGGCCAACAAAGGAAAAGGCTGTTGTGGACCATATGGTGGGTGAGTCTAAACAGACGCTATTGACGGAAGATGCATGGCTGCAAAGCCAAAAACCAAGATCGAACAAAACTACAACATCGAGAACTACCCAAAGAGAAAAAATAGGCCTTTAGTAAACACCACAAACAGAAATAACTAAAAATAAAACGCCAGCCACAGAGAGCAGTATTGACTTGACTAAGAGCCCTAACCGAGACGACCAGAGAACCACAAAAAGTCTGAAAAAGATCAGACACACAGAAAAATCTCCTAGAATGGTGGCTGAATTTTTAAGGACAAGTACATTAATGGACATATCGATATACCCGGACTCAGAGTCAGATAAGGAAACAGCCCAAGAGAAAATCAGCGAGCTATGCCCCAAGAGGTTATCCTAAAGGCAGCCCAGACCGAGACAGAAGAACCCACAGAAAATAAGACACCTAAAAGGGGGGTAAACCTAACAAGGACTCAACTCACAAGATCAGACCCGCGGTGAATATTACAAGGAAAACCGAGAAATAAACCAAAGAAAATCATACAGACAGGCATCGACCCCAAAATGACAAAGAGCACAAAGTAGCATAGAGGAGAGAACAAGAAGAACATTGGAGCGAGAAAGACGAAGGCAAAAAGAAATCAAACTGGAAACAACAAGACTCTACAAGTTAGAACAAGCATCGTGCAAAAGTGACAACATTGTCCTAAATAGGAAAACAATCCTAAAAACTCTGAGTAAAATTGTATCTCTGCAACATCTAAAGACAGATGATTTCATCTTAATTGAACCCTACCACCGTGATCAGAAGGCAAAAACGTATCTGCACATTAAAAGTGGGGCAATCGAGAAACTCACAAACGAGCCATACAAAGAGCTAAAAAAAGCAGGCTTCATACTGACAGAAATAACACAAGCAAACAATCATGACGAAAAGCCAAGGAGAGTCATCGAGAGTGAGAGCTCAAAACGTCACCAGATACTAAGAACACACGCCCGGGAAAACTAGAGAAGTGCTAACCCAGGAAGAGTAAATCCAGAGGAAAGTAACATCTATAGGAGGCAGAACCATCGAGAAACCAGACGAGAGCCGAGTAGACAGAGAGACTACTATACGAGGTGCACACGAAGGGACGGGTCACCTAGAAAATCCGAGCAACATCACAAGCAGAGGTATCGATCAGAACGAGAGGAAGACCATCAAAGACCCGACATGCATTACTCTAAAAAAGAGCAAGCAAACAAAAATGAAAACGATCCAAAAAGAGAAGTGTCCGATAAAGATGTGGAAGGCTCAAGAAAACCAAAGGGCCCATGGAAGTGGCTTAAGGCAGTCCTAAATTCCAACGTTGAGAAATAGCAATCACTAGGAGGAGTGCCGGAAAAACGACCTTCTCTGACTCACCGCAAACAAACAACGACAAAGAAGGAGGTGACGATGGCATCATGGAATACAAGAGGCCACCATCATTTAACTAATCCAGATAACCAAGACCTTGGAGCATTTGACATACTTTGTCTCCAAGAGACATGGTTAATGGTGAAACCAGCACTAGACGGATTTGAGATAGCCTTCGCCCCGGCAACAAAAGGCTTGTTTGGCCGGCCATCGGCAGGATTACTGATAGCCATCCGAATGGGAGGCGGAATTGAAATAACAAAAAAAATATTGGAAGCACACAGCATTTTGACGATCTTAACCACGTGGAACCAAAACCAGAGTACACAAAGGCAAACAAAACCATCAAAGATCGCAATAATAACTGTATATCTGAACCCACAGAGAACTTCAAGTAGGGATTTCTGCGATAAAATAGAAAAGCTGATCGATAACATCTCAGTGGAAGATCCGCAAACAAGCATAATCATATGTGGAGATCTTAATTCGAACTGCAACATCGACACAGACAACATGGGGGAGAAGAAAGGACGCTCACAAGCCAAAGAGAGGGGAGCAGTATGGATGGTGCTGATGAAATCTAGAAACTTATATAACATCGCAACAGTGAGGCCATGGTTGGGGACGATACCCACATGGGAGAGAGGAAAATCGAATGCTCCCCTTGACTACTTCTTTACCTCTGAGAGTATGCTACACTATATGGAAAACTACTTGGTGCTTAAAACCACGGAGAGCCACCATAACCTGGTGACAATTGCATGGGCATCAACACCTCCCCAAACCCAAAACTACAAACACCAGATAGAGGTAAACAACCAGCGTACACGGCTGCGCTTAACAGCAGCAAATATTGCTAACATCACAAATGCCTACAAAAAGCAAAAGAATGCACTGAAAACTAACCAGATTACTTGCCCTTTCTGTTACAGCAAAGAAAGAAAATGAAAGACTGAAATTATGCCACAACTAAAAACATCCATGCCTATGATAAAGAAGTGGTGGAACGAAGAAGACTTTTAAGAAAAGTGACAACACAGGCTAAGTCAGTGAACTCCTTACTGGCGTGGAGAAATTTACAAAGCGAGATAAAGCTATACAAATCTTGGCTCCGGGGGCACAGGTACATTCAGCACCAGAAGGATGCAGAGCAAATGCTAAGGGCACTTAGCACCAAGAAAAGCAGTGACTTTTGGACGCTCATCAAAAGACCAAATAAAGAAATAGACACCAAAACAACTAACGCCGTGAGCGAAGAATCATGGGCCTTATTCTTCGAAGACCTCTACAAATCTCCAAAACTTAATGAGGTCCCTTTGCAAAAAAACACAGGACATCAATGGATCGACCTATCTGACAGACATGATATAAGAGGCGCTATAACAAGACTAAAAAAATCAAGGGCACCAGGTCCGGATGGACTCAGCAACATAGACATTAAACAAAACGCAGAGTAATGGTCAGATTTCATCAGCACCATCTTTAAACACTGTAGAGAAACAAAAGCTATTCCCACATCTTGGACAGAAACAGTGATAGTTCCGATTTACAAGCAAGGTGACAGAGAAGAACCGGGCAACTATCGCCCAATAGCACTGCTGGACATAATAGGGAAAATCTTTGCAACTTTCGTGTTTGGGCCAAAACGTCACCAGCTGATGATCCCTTTCAAATGGGCTTCATTAAAAACGGAAGCACCTCAGTGAACTTCTGCTTGCTAATCCTGATAAAAGTGAAGGCAAAACAAGGAGCATCGCCAGAGTACATGGCTTTTGTAGACCTGTCACAGGCGTTTGACAGAGTAGACAGGTGCAGACTTTGGACCAAATTGGAAAACTGGGAATGTCCAAGAGAGCTACTTGATCCTGTGATGGCCCTACACGAAAACACCAAACTAAGAGTCCGACTTAATGCCCAAAGGATGCTATCGCGCAAAATTCCATCTAAACATGAGGTGAAACAGGGATGTCCCTTAGCCCCAGCCTTATTCATCGCATACCTGGGTGACTTTAAGGAAACTGAATTCTCTGTAAGACCTTTTCCTCCAAAATTGGGGACGGTGAACATTTCAAGGCTACTATACGCTGACGACCTCATTCTGTTAGATCAGACACAGATAGGCCTGCAGCGCCAATTAAACAACTTGGCGGCATATATGGACGAAAACAACCTCCAGATAAACAAGAAAAAAACAAAGGTTCTGATACTTGGGAAAAGCACCTCGAAAAAGAAGATAGCTAACAAATGGTATGTGGGAAACGTAAATATCGAGGTAGTACCATCCTACAAATACCTTGGAGTCATCATAGATGCATCTAGCCAGGAACGGACAATGCAGGCGACGCTTTGGATGAAAGCAAAGAATCTAGCAGCCCAAATGAGGTACCTGGATAGAAAATACGGGAAATGTTCAGTTGTCCCTGTAATTCAATTCTACAAAGGGAAGGTAGTGCCGACACTCACCTATGGGATGGGCGCAACTTTGAGCATGCCAAACACCATATGGAGGAAATTGGAAGGATTTCTTTGGAAATCCTTACTAGGTTTACCTAAGTCAGTCTCAGTGGATCTCATCAGGCGTGAGCTAGGCCTGCTTTCGCTTGAACAATCGGTAACGCTTGGAGAAATGCAACTCTTGAGAAACACTGCACTACCGGAGGCACCGCTGACCTACAAGATCATCGGGACTGAAATAAGAAACTGTAAGCTGACCATCCTCAACAGATGGGTAGACAAGCTAAGGAAGAAACTGGCGGAAGTGGCATGTACAGAAGAAGACCTGCAAAACAATCCAACAAGAGTAAAATCCAAATTGGAAGCCCAAGACTGGATTAATACTCTGGAAAAGGCACAACTAAACAAACTCACGAAACATCTGCCACCTACTTTCAACAGACTGAATGGGCCTCTGTCGTACTGCACAAAGTTCCCTGACAAACAACTTAGGATCACCTTTAATGGAGCGCTTCTAAACCTCCTCCCTACCCGCGAAATTCAATCAATCAGACTAAAAACAGCCACTACAGAATGCAGACTTTGTGGTGACACAAATAAACTGGAAACAGTATATCATCTTCTGATGCAATGTTCGGAGCTAAGAGAAATACGCGCTACATACTTAAACAACCTGTGCACCGATTTTGTTGGACTCCAAGAAGAAAAAACGACATGGTGGAACAGGTTGATCTCAGGGGAAAGAACGTCCTGGGCATTAGCAACAGCTAAAATCTTAGAAGCAGCGTTTCGGAAAATAATCGCACAATCAGGCACCGAGGGCAGCAAATCAATGTGGAACCACTCTCAGTACGATGGCTGTGGGAATTGATCCCAAATGAATTACAGGAAGCCTCGGCGAAGTTGATCGGAAGACTGTGAACTTTTTTCCGCTTTTGTTGAGGTTTTCTGAACCGTGAACTGTGGAACGTTGAATCTTAAATGTCAAGTTTCAGACTTCCATTTTCATTTTTCTTCTTCTCTATCTTCGCTCTCCTTTTCCTCTTCTTCCTCATCTATGCTGGCTTCTGCCCCTTTACCTCTGCTACAAATCTCTTAGCTTGGAAGGAACAGTAAAAACTCTTGTAAAAATGACTAACTGTAATTATAAACAAGTAATAAAAAAAAAAAAAAAGAAAGAAGTTACGGGTGAGCGAGAAAACCAAACCTATGTACCGTGAGTAGGTGATGGGTCTTGGGCGATTAGCCAGGCTTCAGCCATATTTTTGAAACTGTGGAAGGACAGTTCAGATCTACAGTTCAGATCTTATCAAATTGGGGAGCGAGTTCCAAAGTTTCACTGCCATAAAAGGTAAGCTGGATCTGCCAGATCTTTGCAAGTTGAAATGTGGAATAGAGAGGCAGTTAGTCTGAGCAGTTCTGCGAGGTCTGTTAGAGTTGTGTAGGGTAAATCTATTGGCTAAGTATATTGGTGTTTGGTTGGAAAGGCATTTATGAGTGAGGGTGAGTGTTTTCAGTGAAATTCGTTGAGTGACGGAAAGCCAGCGTAAGTTGCGTCTGGTGTCTGAGATGTGTTGGTTCCTAGGGATGGTGAGGGCGGCTCTAATGGAGTTATCTTGGATGATTTGTAGCTTGTTTAAGTTGCATGTGTTAGTGCCCAAATAGAGGGCATTACAGTAGTCAATTTTTGCCAACACGATGGTCCTGGCAAGTGTGACACAATTGGTTGGTGATAGGAAAGGGCGGCTGGCTGTAATAAGCTTACAAGTGTAAGCCGCTGTGGAGGAAACTGCATTTGTTTGTCTGGCCAAGGATAAAGTAGAGTTGAGGTAGATCCCTAGCGTTTTGGTGTCCTTGGAGGTTTTGATAGTGTTACCATCGATAATGAAGGAATTGAACTCGGGGGTCAGTTTGGATCATTTTTGCGGGGAGCCGAGAATGAGGAGCTCTGTCTTCTTGTCATTTAAACAGAGTCCGTGTTGCGCCATCCAGGCTTGGATAACTAGGTAGATGGCATTCACAGAGATAGAGTCAGCTGTGTATTCTCCAGAGATAGGGATGAGTATCTGGGTGTCGTCAGAATAATTGGTATATGTGACAACCAGATAGTCCAAAATATCGAATAGAGGTTTTGTGAACACATTATACAATGTGGGAGAGACACAAGAACCTTGTGGTACCCCACATGTGACGGGTGTCAGCAATGCTGCTGCTAGTGGAGAGAAGACTCTGGACTGCACTCCAGTTCTAATGGCATCAGAAGCGGCTTTCTAACTGCAATGCAGCTTGACGCCAGTCATTGTTTGGTCCATTCCTCCAGTGCAACAGTTCTCGACTAGACTGCGGACACGTCTGCGTTTGATCTGACTCTCCGGTGCTTAGGGCTCTTTTGGGTGTCGTTTGTTTATGCCAATTGTTTTTGCTGCATGTCTCTGCCTTTTTCACACTTGACGAAACAACACCCGGGTGATGGTGCAGTCTCTTGGCTGATTACGGATTTTATCACCGAGCATAGAGTACATAACTTGGGTGAGCTGTATGAATTGTAGTTAATTAAGGAGGGGATGCAGCAGGGGTAAATCTCTGTATGGGTCTCTTTCTTTTTCTTTCTTTGAGACTTGGTACGTGACACCTGAAATGTAGAGAATATGTTCTCCATTCCCTGCCTTCCCCTATCAATTCAGTTCAGGCTCAGTGTTCCCATTATACTGGTTCTTTATACGTGGAGACTATTGTGTCCAGATATTGTATCTGCCTGTCATTTCAGGTCAGGATCCATGTCCTGGCATTCCGGGTGTATTTGTGCCTTGCCTTGTTGCCTATTAGGAATTATTTGCTCTGCCTTATTACTTAGCAAGTGTTTCTTTGGTTTGGAATTGCTGGCCTTTGCCCTTATGCAGATACAAAAGATGTACGCACAGGCAGCATGGTCTTCTGACAAATTGGCAAGTTGGTTGGAACGCATCATTTCTAAGATTGCTAAGGAAGTTTGAGAGGAGCAGTTTGCTGGTCGAAGTGTGTTAAAAACATGTATTTTGAGACTCTTTCAATCAGATGATCGGTAAGAACAAAGAGACTGCCTAATTTGCCTTGCTGGCAGACCTGGTTTATTCTACATACGGTAGTTAAGCTCACAGCGAAGGACAATGAGAACCTTTCTGGCTTGCACACAGACCTGGCTGCAATGCTCAAAGAAATGTTGCAGTTAGAAGAGAAAATGAAACAGGCTGAGCATTGTGAGCAGCTACAGGCCAAGTATGATGATGTAAGTTATGTTATGTTACTTGTTATGTTACTTTGCATTTATATGCGCCTTATGTACCATTGGTATAGTCTCAAGGCACTGGTAGGTTGAACACCCTCGGGAACAAAAGTTCAAGTCAGTAGAGAGAGTAGAGAGTCAAAGGTGCGTTAGAGCACTGTATATGTGTGCAGCTGGTGTGGCATTTGTGTAATAGCTGCTTCTTAGCGTTAGGTGTGGTGGTTGAGAGATCAAGAGTATGTGTTTGTTCTGGTAGGTTTTATCCAGACCGATTCTGGCTGTGTTAGGCCTGAGGAGAACGCCTGGCTGGATGGTGTGTAACCAGCAGTGTTTAGTTAGAGTGATGGGGAGTATGAGGCGGATGTTGGTATGAGAACAGCTATACCGAATGGTATCATAGTATCTCTGTGTTCTGGTTGAATGGTGGTGTAAAGAAGAGAGTAAGCGTGGTGATGTGATATGATGGTTTACATGCACTCCAAACCATTCCATGTATGTCGCGTATTCTATGAGCTCCAATCTGTTCCATGCACCCCAATCCGTTCGATGTACTCCAGTCCGCTTCATGGACTCCAATCTGTTCCACGCACTCCAATCTGTTCCACGCACTCCAATCCGTTCCACGCACTCTAATCCGTTCCCCGCACTCCAATCGGTTCAATGCACTCCAATCAGTTCTATGCACTCCAATCCGTTTCATGCACTCCAACCCGTTTCATGCACTCCAACCCGTTCCATGCTCTCGAATTCATTCTGTGCACTCTAATCTGTTCCATGTACTCCGATCCGTTCTGTGTATTCTGAGTTGATTTATGCACTCCATCCACATAATTCACCCGTACCTTCCACATATTTCTCCCGTACCTATCGCAAACTACACCTTACCTTTTGGTGCTTAATTGGTTCAGAAAGAGAGACAGTTTACTGACATTGAAGGAGAAATTGATCACTTACATTTTTTTTTAAATTGCATTAAAAAAGATAGACATTGCAGGCGTACAGGCACTTCAAAAGTGTGGCAGTTAGTCCTCTAAAGAATTAGAGTACTGGAAGAGAATGATAAAAGGATGGAAACAGTTGACAATTTTAAAATGCAAAGTAAAGAAATTAATGAGGCAAACTAAGGCAAGACAACTCTATACTGTATAATGAAACACAAGGGCTATATGCACAATGTAGGGAATTAAGGTGGCACACTTTGGGTGTCAGGGGTGTCAGGAGTGCAGAGCTGTCCTTCCTCTGTGAGCAGCAGTACGTTCCCCTCACTGAGGCTGAATGCAGCCATAATCTGGGAGATTTCCCAGCTGCCTTTCACTCAGCAAGAGCTGGCTGCTTCCCAGTACTCGAGGCCGGGTCTACACACCCAGAGCAGAGAAAGGGGGGTGATGCATCGCACAATACACTCAAAATATTGAATATTTCCATTAGCCCATTCAAAAAGGATTCAGTTATATCCATAGAAGAACACCTCCAGAGTGTGACTGAGCTTTTTCAGATACATGAAATACCCAATTGATTTTTCCACCTCACCATGGACCCCACCTCACTGCTAGCTCCCCTTTCTCTTTTGAGAAAGGGGACCTTAGAAATAAAGAATCCAAACAACAAAACGCTAAAGAATCTGCCCCAGCACTTCTAGAAGTAAACCTGGGAAAATGTTATTGGAGACAGTTTAGAATTAAACAAAGAATGACACACCACATAACCACGGGGTGTGGCCATGTGAGGAAAGGCGGCACCACCCCCAAACAACTGTGTTCCCATCCATTTATCCCAGCGACAGAAGCACATACATTAGTCCTAGGTCTCTTTGTAAGTCACTGAAAGTGGGATTTCGCTTTGATATGTCAGGGCTAAATAATTACCAGAACCAGATGTCTAATGGGACATAACAGGCATTGGGGACCCAGGGTAGGGTTGACACTGCCACAATGGTATTTGGCAATCAGGCAAGAACAAGGTATGTAGATAGGTTAACTTAAAATGGAAATCAACAAAGCCAACAATTTCAGTCAAATGAGAAAAAGAATGTATCCTATGCCCCTCGCCATTATGTTCAGTTCTCTCCACAGGCTGGCCGTGGTAAGAGCATGGTCACCCCATGCTCCCCACGCGGGTGTTCCTGGAATTCAGGGGAAATGCAAAAAGGAACCAGATTTCCTGAAAGGAGCCAAAACAGGCCTGATCAGAGTGAATTAAAGCAGTACCAGCCTAGGGCACAGAGGGATGAGTTTAGGGATATGGACAGATTTCAGTGCTTGGAGGCACAGGTGAATATGTTATCTGAGCAGATAGGATAGCTGTGTGCAGTGCATAAACATCAGCTGAGTAAGAGTGCAGCATGCCACAAGAGTGTAATTGCACAGATCGGCAACGCATGACTAATTAGCCTTGCTCCCCACAATGAATGAACATAAGGCAATGATTTACCATTGAATAAACAAACTGAATTGCTTAGTGATATAAAACCAAGAAAACATGAATAGTGATGACATAGGAAATGAAAACACACAAAAGAAATGGTGTCATTCAATTTAGAGTTGAACCAAACCATTCACATGTGTGAAAATGAGAGAGAATAAAAGAGAAATGCAAAAGAAGAACCCAAAGAACAAAGAATTGAAAGAAAATTTAAAAAGGACATGCACTGTGAAACAAATGAGATGATCGGTGAAGCTATAAAACATATGAAGAGATTGCATTGCCTGACAGTTCTAATAGTGCTCATATCACTACAGAAATGGAAATGTTACAAAGGCCGGATGCAAATGAAGTCCCTGAAGAATATTTCAAGGCACATTTCAAGAGGCAGAAACAACAGGTATGGCCCTAAAGAAAATAAGCCCTGAAATCAGTAACAACTCACACTTCCTGTGCATACTTTGAAAAAATGAGGACAGATATTATGCCCCTATCACGATTGGAGAGAGGTGTAATAAATGTTCAATGATTGACGCAGATGCCCAGGCAACCGTAATGTCAAGGAAATTATTGGACAGCATAAATGAAGGGCGATCCACACAAGACATACTAAAGTTGAGGCGGATTGAAGGCCCTGTGCATAATTTCAATGTAGAGGAAACACATGTGGAAGGTGTCACTGAAGTCAATATCAAGGCAAGGAAGCATAGAATGAGCTTGTGGTGGTCACAGCCATTGATGAGACCCCATTCCTTTTAGGGACATGTTGCCTTATGATACTGTCAACCCTTATTAATGGGGTAAATGGGGTGTTGTTGTCTTCGGCCAAATAAAACCCTGAAACCTATATAATTCATGAGCCACCCGAGTAGCAGTACAAAAGTGCAAGTGTATTGTCAGAATGGTTGTGCACCTAGTGTCACTGTCATTTTCATGTGCCAGGGTGAAATGCAATGAGAAAAAGAAAAGCAATCTTTAGAGATGACCTTGGACCACCAATTTCACTTGGACCACCAAGAAAAATTGGCAAATACAGATGATGAACACATTTTTTTTTATCTACATAAGGAAAACTCTAAACAAAATATTGCTACAGAGTTAGGTCAGGAAAAATATATCAACAATTGCAGAAATACACATGAAACAACGTCAGGCCTGTATTCCTGTGCATGTGAGTGGACATCCAGAAATGATTCAAGCAATGTTGGCCCTAGAGCAGGAAAACAGTTTAATTAATGAAAATTGGCCTCATAACAAGTTTGCTGGTCTGGCAACTACGGTACTGGTAAGCTTGCCGGTACTATTGTTACTGGACTGGCAAACCATGAGTTCTGCTCGCCGGTGCCTTTAAGCCCACCAGTTCGGACCTGGCGGGCGGACCAGCACCCGTGAGCAGAGCATTTCGGATACACCAGTACCATTCAGAGTGCATGGGAGAGAGCATTTTTTACTGGTGCCCGGTAAAAATTCCCAAGTTTGGCGACAGCCTGCCGGTTTTACCGGCAAGGCTAGCGCTGAAATTGTAATGAGGCCCAATGTGTTTACACAAATGCTTGGCAGAGAAGAGATACCAAGTTTTAAAATACAAAATCAAGGCATTTATGGTCTAGAATGCCCTGATTTGGGCAAAGAAATTGTGGGAAGATGCATGTTGAAAATCACAATGGGGTCGGAAAGCATCCATCACAATGTATGGATTGTAAGTGGAACCTAAACTAAATCCTATATAGGAAATGACATCATGAACACACTGTGTATGGTTTTAGATTTTTAATCAAAAGGTTTGGTCTAGACTGGGTGGAGCAGCACCTGCATTTGAGAACAGAAGACAAGCTTATAATTGTGCTTAAATGATGCCATATGCATTTGAGCTTCAAATAAAGAAAGATGTTCTTATTCCTGCTTTCACAAGGCAATTTGCAATAGCATTAAAGTACAGAAAAGGACAACAGGTAAAAGCGCCCAATGCATGCTTGTGTCTCAATGAATTCATTAGACAGCAGGGGATAGAATGTGAATATAAACCATTAGTAGAGATTGGGGATGGCCCCATTCAAATTCTGGTGAATAACAAGTCTGCCTAGACATTAATTTGGAAGAAGGTACAGCATTAGGGATGGTAGTGAAGGAATCCCACTACACTGCTGATCTAAATAAGCCAGTGATTGGAAACATCCCTGAAAGCTATGTCACTTCACATGTTCAACTGCCTGAGTCCTTAGATTCTAAACCAAAGGAGATTTTCAGAATTCAGTCTATTCTCCCTTATGAATCAAAGGATGTGATTTGTTATCAGGATGAGTGCATCCTATTTAAGGTGGGTGAATATGAAAAAGAAAAACTGGAATTTGAAATACAGCAAATTGAAACGGAAGCTGATGTGCCAAGATATTTTAGGGTGGAGTCTCTCCAGAGACACTTCCACACAGCTAGAAGAAAGCACAGAAGTCCCCCCATTAGAGGATTTCCCAGAATTCTCTAAAATGGTAAGGGAACAAATTAAAGCTGCAAATGCATGAACAAATGAAAAAGAAAGATCAGTTGAGGAAAATATTCATGGTGTTAGGTAGTCAATTTATTTCTCATTTTTGGCGAAGTTGCTGTCGGTCGGCTCAAATTGATGTGAGACTATCGACCAGTCACCACCCTCAGACCGACGGACAAACCGAGAGGACCAATCAAACTCTGGAACAGTATTTACGGTGCATGCTGCAACAAACTGAAAAAACTTGGAAAGATATCCTTTGGATAGCCGAGTATGCCTACAATAACTCTGTCCATTCGGGAACTGGGAAAACCCCGTTTTTTCTTTTGTACGGCAGTCACCCTCGAACCTCGGAGTTGGATCCCCTCCAAGATCTTGAAACACCAGCAGTAGACTACCTGCATTCTACAATCACCCAAGCCTTTAAGGAAGCTGTTTCTCACCTTCAAAGGGCTAAAGAACAATACAAGAAAGGAGCAGATCAACATCGGAAGGAAGCCCCTCACTATCAAGTAGGGGATCAAGTCTGGTTATCCACCAAATATCTATCTCTAAAAGGGCCACGCACATTCAACCCAAGATACCTTGGTCCCTATTCCATCACTACCATAGTAAACCCAGTAGCGGTCAAGTTGGACTTGCCCCCGCACATGAAGATACATCCGGTCTTCCACGTCTCTCTATTAAAACCCGTGCAACCTCAAACCCGACTAACCAAATCTCCAAAACCTATCCTAGTGGATGGAGAACTCGAGTTTGAAGTCAAAAGCATTCTGGACTCCAAGATCTCCAAATCTAAACTATTCTACCTAATTGACTGGAAAGGCTACGGCCCCCAAGAGAGATCCTGGGAACCTGCTGAATATGTCCACGCTCCTCGCCTAATCAAAAGATTTCACCGAACATTTCCTGACAAGCCAAAACCCCCGGAGAAGCTCGGTTTGGGAGGGGCCTTGAGGGGGGGTACTGTCATGATCTCTGCTTCCAAAAGGTCAGGGTTTGCCCAACTCCCTTGGAAGCAGATCCATAACCCAGGTTCCGAGTGCCAACCAGTCCCAATTGGGACCTTTTGGACCCAGTCCTGGCGCCAGTGGCACCAGGCTCATAAATATGCCCAGTCCCAGCGCTGGAAGCGCCGGGCTCATAATGCTTGGGTGGACTTACCTTCAGCAGAACATGCTGCTTACTTGCCTGCCAGTTGAGCCTCTGATCCTCTTCTGTTTGGAACTACTTTTCCTGTTGGGTGGGGCTGGAGCCACTCCCTAGATTCAGAACACTGGAACTCTTCTGGAAGGCAGGAACTCTTTTCTTACCAGGAACTCTTTTCTTACTTAGGCGTGGCTGTGGAAGGAGACATCTAAGCACTACAGGAGGCTATTTAAACCACACCCGGTGGATGAATCTTGCTTTGCGTTATTCTGCAACCTCTGCAGCAGAACGCTCATTGTGTCTTCTGCATCCGGTCCTGGGCCTAAGGAAAAAGGCTTACCATCCTGAATCCAGTCTTCAGCAACACCTATAAAGACAAGAAAGAACAGGTTAGCATTCCGGCATCTGAAAGGCAAAGGCTTACCATCCTGAATCCAGTCTTCAGCAACACCTATAAAGACAAGAAAGAACAGGTTAGCATTCCGGCATCTGAAAGGCAAAGGCTTACCTACTCTTCATGCGCTCCGGAGGTCTTCACACTGCATTCCGGCATCTGAAAGACAAAACAAGGTGCGTTTAAAGACATTGGGGAACTTTAATACTCACGTGCCATTACTCCTTTCCACATCTAATCCAGTGGGTATTCCGGCACCCTGCAGCCGCTCCGAACTCGTACCTGCAAAATAAAAAGACAGTTAGAGCGCATAGTGAAGCAGGCAACAAGCGCTTACTTACGTGCTTCCAGGCGCTTCTATTCATCACACGGGCTCCATCTTCAACTCACTTCAGCCCGTCATCCGCCATCGCCGGAACCCTGCAAAATAAGAGACATCATTACTAAAGACTTTAAAGACATTTGAATGACTCGAAACTTACCGTTCGTGCAGTAAACGACGGACAGCAGTCCTCTGAAGTCAAGAGGCCTGCGCTACCTATTCAGTGAAGAAACTGGTTACAGCACCCTGCCCCGAGGCAGATGGAGAGCTCGGCATTCACTTACCTAAGGTGAGAGCATTAACCTTTGGGGGTCTACAGGAGAGGAGAAGAGGAAAGAGATAGGGACACCCCAATAACCCCAGTTCATTAACCCCATATTTTCTATCTGCAGACATCTTACTCTACACGTCAGGCATACAGTGCACAGAGGTCCAGCCCAAAGAGCCAACCGGGTGCTACACATCACCTTTGAAGATACGGTAGTCGCCCAGTCAAGACCGGCGCCTCTGCGAGAATCAGGTGAGCGTTACAAACATTCACTAAACAGCTAAATACTCTAGCCTCTTCTACAGCATACACATGCAAATTAATTAGAGTTGGTAAACAATTCCACTCATCCAATAGTTGCATGATCCTAGCCAGAGCCCTCATTTTATCCAAGCTCAATTACTGCAAAGCCTTATACATTGGAGCCATTAAATACATTATTAACAAAATACAGATACTCCAAAACAACACCCTTAGAGCTGCTCTCAGTATCTCTAGGAAAGAATATATCTCTGAAACAAGAAGGAAATACAAGCGGCTATCCACACATGAGAAAATCCGACTAAAAACAGCATCCCTCACCCACAAATGCCTAAACAATAAAGCACCACGATATCTAATAGAAAGATTTTCTAGAAAAACCTCTACTAGACCCACAAGACTAGTCAATTCCAACTGCCTTCAGGTGCCTTGCTTTATATTATCCATCATTGGAGGCACCAGTTTCCCAGTCAAAGCAGCTCAACTGTGGAACTCATTACCTATCACACTCAAAATGGACCAAACCTTCACTAAATTCAGGCAAAATTTGATAATATGGTTCCTAGAGAATGATGATAAATGAACCTGTAGAACATGACCTCACCTGTAAATAACCATGCATCGAAGTAAACTCTAAGTAAGATGTTGGGCTGTACACGCTGTTGGTGACCATATTTGGACTATTGCTACTGTTGTTACTCAGCACCATATCAACTCGTTTCTCTGCTCCTTTGGTTGCCTGTAAGGAGAAGAGGAAGCGCTATTCTACCTTGAGCGGCGAAACACCTGCTGGACTGGACTGTGTTTTGGACTCATTTTACCAGAGTGAATATACTGAATTTAGAGAGCCGTTTTTGTTACTTTTCCAGTTTGAGTCCTTTCTCGTCTGTGCACCTGGCTCTATTCCTCTGGGTTGGGCTCTGAGCTGGGCTTACTCCAGTGGGCTGGGCCTTGTCCTTGGGGTCTTTCATGATTGTTATTGGAAGGAATATAGTTCCAGAGTGCTGATTGGATCTTTTGTCTTTTCCCACTCTTTGCAGAAGCTGTGTGACCTATATCCACACCCCCATCCCTCTCAGCTTTGCGCGAACTGCTTACTAAAGCAGGGTTTCTCGCGTGTGTACGAAGTAAGCTCTAAGTAAGCTGTTGGGCTGTGAGGGTGAGTGGGTGAGTGGGGTTGGGGGAACTGTGGCTTCTGATAAAATACAGGCTAAACAGATTTATAAGAAACAGTACATTGGTTTAGGGAAATGGCAACTGTGTTGAGGAATGGGAAAGTGTGTTTAGCAAAGACTCCAGGTGAGGTACTGACAATGGACAACAACCTTCCTACCCCATGTCAAGTGAAATCATTTAGGGAATTTGTTGATTCTATTCAGAGTGGGAAGGGGCAGATGGACAAAAAGTAAAGGTCCATACTCTAAATATTATGAATGAAGAAAAAAGTACCTGGGATTTGAATAAACAGGATTATGAAGACAAAAAAAGGCTGACATTAAACAGGAGGTGGAACTCTCGTATATGCATTCACAAATACACACAAACATGGGAGGGCAATTCCTGGGGAAGGAGGATATATCTTTTGTCCCAGCTGGCCTGTCCATTGAATCTCATATCCCCATTCAGTCCAGTTTTCTGAGTATAAGAGAGCCGCAAAACCAGATACTCAACGAGGACGTGAACGCAGAGACAGACAATATAAACCTAGATGTCTCTATGATGGGTCAAACAGTAAAGATGGAACTGGGGAAGCGTATTAGGCTCTCTAGGGGTCCATATACACCTGTAAATGCAGCACGGAACGGAATTGACAACGTGCATCTCTTTAACACTCTCCCACAAATCAGAACCCTAACACCCCACATAATGTTTTCAACAAATGCGAGATTCCCCTTATCATCGCCCTCAATCTTTACTGACATAAAGGAAACTTGGGGAGGTGAACATAAAGCTGTCATGGCGGTACAGGTGGGGCATGTAGTACCTGAGAATCTGCTCGGCACTGCTCCACCCCTACATGCTACCAATTCACGAACATCAGGGGTCTCTCTTTTACGAGCTCCCCCATACCTGAAAATAATGATAAGTTTGAGGAATCACTCCCCATGATTTCAAGGATATTGAATCTCCTTGACAAGGGGCATGAGCTTACCCATTTGGAGATGAGAGATCTAAAAAGGATTGTAATGGAATCTCAACTAAAACTTAGTAGAGTGGAAGGCTTCCTAATGGGTAAAGCTGATGGCATGGACCCCGTGGCAATGAAAGTTACAACACCAATAGTTCCAATAACTAACGCACAAGTATGCCAAACAATGGTTATTGGAAATGAGGGACCCAGCTTTGCAAATGCGTTAGCATCCAGGAATGGAATGAATATGAGCAAGGATGAAATTGGAAATAGTGCCTTGAAATCAGAAACAGAAGGAGAAAAGAGGATCATAGAGGCAGTTAATGAACTCTCACTCAAAATTACCAAATTAGAACAAGGCTTATTAAAATTGACTCGGAACACCACCCCAAGAACAACTTTGGGGATGGAGCTGCCGGTGAAGGAAAAGGAAACAAATAGCGATGAGAGCCCAGATAGCCCAACTGCCCTAATCGATGTTATGAACTCTGGTAAGGATAGAGGGGGTGAGAAGATCTGTTTAAAAAACAGGAGGATGCTGGAAGTGTAGGAGGGGAGGGTTTCTTCCTCTCGAGGTATCAAAAACGCCTGGCTCTAAAAGCAAAAAAGAGGATGATAAAGAAAGGATCGAAGCCTGTTAAAATGGAAACTAAGCTAAAAGAACCCAAGTTCCCAACAAAGTTCCCAACAAATGAAGTGACTCTATCGGATCTAATACAATTAAACGAAGAAAGCAGGAGGGCCTTGCAACTCGATAATACTGATGCCACAATTCCCACTCTAGGAATAACTCTGGGAAACAACAAAACAAAAAAAGAAATTGAATAAAATGAAAAATACAAATAATTAGCAGGATGGCTGTCTGAAACAGGGTAGTGGTGAGGTGGCAGATGGAACTGAAAATGGGAAACCAACTATAAAACAAATGGGGGGGAATAAGGACGTAAAACAACTCCAACTCTCAAATTTCTATAAGGTACTGGAGAAATCAACCCCTAGAAAAATATTGCCACAAGAACTCTCAAGTCTGATGGCTGAATATCCTATGACCTCTGCTGAATCAAATAGATTGGGCTTCTGCTCCAAACCCATGGATCTAAATCAGGCCCCTTTATCTATCGGGGTTTTGAAATTCCAGGGTTCAGAGGGCATAGAAGGGAAAATACAACCTAAAAATGGAAAGTCTGCAAATGATGAGGTGGTGTCTGGGGAACCAACGTCATCCTCAAATGGAGAACATCAGTCCCCCACTGAAAATGATACAAAAAACCCAGATCTCCCGAACACCATCAGAAAAAGTATATTGGACCTCTTACCAGATCTATCATTGTTTAGAAACAAGGTATTTCCATCCAGGGCCAGAATGAGATGTCCGCTAATCATAATTTGATGGGAGGGGGGATTCAAACACAGCACATGCATGAGTGCCAGTGGGGACAGAGGGATGTACCTGTAAGGGATGGGGGGACTTCCTTTGCACAATCTGGCAACATGCATGTAACTACCAAACTTAAAGGACCCCAGGAATCGGGGAAACCAATGCACTATGAAAAGGCTAGGCCCCTTCACATCAAAGATAGTGACCTTAGGAACACAATGTGGAGGAATGTCTCATTTCCTGAATATCCGAGTATCTTACTTAATAACTTGTGTGATATTGGTGGTAAATCTTCCCTGAATAGACCCCGTGTTCTGTCACTCTTTAATGAGATTCCCCGATTGAGGCTGATCTCCTCGGCAGACATCTGTTTGGTGGACTTTATCCATCCTACGCGCCTTGATCATGTTTGAATTGTCCCGAATTCACAAAAGATCTTTGACTTGATCATACAGGAGACAGAGCAATTCAACAGTATGGGATATGATATCCTGATCTTCAGCAATGGGTGGGAGAATGAGAAGGATCTCATGCACCAGAAGGCTAATCCCAACCAATCTAGGGAGGAAACAGATAGATCCAAGGAAATTAACATGCTTCCAAAAGTGGGAGAGGACCAGGAATGGAGATGGCTTGCTCTATCTCTAAGAAAGTCTGTCTCACAAATCCAAAATATGCAACAAAAACTTTAGTCGCCTAAAGATAAACTACCAATGGCAACTATTATCATGGAACTCTAGGGGCCATTCGAACTTAATGAATTCCGAGGCTCTATGTGACAAATTTAAATCTTTTGACCTGATCTGCATACAGGAGACATGGCTCACTTTTCCTTTACAACAAGATGGCTTTGAATTCAGATATCTGTTTTCCAAGATGGGGTTCCATGGAGCTTATGAAAGGGGCATTTGTTAGCAGAGCAGCCCCTCCGAGATGGAATTGCCTGCAGAATTGTATTAATTAATCCAAATTAAAAAAGCCAGGACTTCTACACCTATGCCAGATGACAATACCTCACTGCATGTTAGAGGACATGTTGATTGAACACTCTGTACAAAAATATTTTTTTTGTGAAATGATCCCCAAAGTGATTTGATGTATTTGAACTGTGGTTTAAATGGCACAGTTCGAAGAGAGCACCTTTTGATTTCTCTAAGCATTAACACTTTTGCCTTTTAAAAAAAAATCTTTTCACTTAATTTATTTTGATTTTATTTAATTTGTACTTTGTTTGACTTTAAACTAATATTACATCTGTATTCCGATTCCAATTGATTCAACTTGATTGTAATCAATAAATGGTTATCAGACACGATTCTTTTCACAAACGGGGCGAATCGTTCATTTAAACCTCGTTTTGAATTTCCTCAGGGCTCCGTCACAATAACTACACATTCTATAAGGGCCTGATTCATGGAACGTTTTCCTATGGGATTGTGCCATTATAAAACACTTTCATGAATCAGGTTGGGTCCAACAATATTGGCAGCAAAACACACAGGATGAACCATAACAACCTCATACTAATATTACATCTGTATTCCGATTCCAATTGATTCAATTTGATTGTAATCAATAAATGGTTATCAGACGCGATTCTTTTCACAAACGGGGCGAATCGTTCATTTAAACCTCGTTTTGAATTTCCTCAGGGCTCCGTCACAATAACTACACTTTCTATAAGGGCCTGATTCATGGAACGTTTTCCTATGGGATTGTGCCATTATAAAACACTTTCATGAATCAGGTTGGGTCCAACAATATTGGCAGCAAAACACACAGGATGAACCATAACAACCTCATGAGGTCAATCACCAGGCGTGTCAATTTCACAGCTCAGAAGGGCATGCTTCTAAAGGAGAAATAGAACAGGGCTTTCTTCTCTGGTTAGAAGTATCTAGAGAAAGGAGTGCGCGTGCTGCCTTGGTCGTGTATTTCTGTAAAGGTTAGCTTTTCTCTGTGCGGATAGATATGGTGCACGCATCATCAGACAATCTCTTTCTTCCCTGTGCAGCTATTTCCTTTAATACAATTTGAACCTTTATGAGAAGTTGCAATATGTCCTGCCGAGCTACTTTTTGGAACGGCGATACTACCACCTGCAGTAGGAGATTGACAGTAAATAATGCCATTTCCTGAATTTATGTCAGCATACATGTGTCACTGTCAATCTAATATCACCTACCACAGCAGGAACAGAAGTCAACCAACCTTTATAGAAAGAATAAATTCAGCGCGCTTTTCATAGCACACAGATAAGTCTCTTCTTCAGAAATGCAATTTGTCCATTGTCTTTCTTGCAGAATTGTGTTCCTTTAAACACATATAAATCTAACACATTCTGCGAGAGGAAATAACTTTCGAAAGCCACACAACTCTAACGCACCGACATGGTATTGTGTGGCGTACGACTCCTGTGCATAAAACAGGCATTTGTAAAACAGAGTGACATTTGGTTGCGTAGATCATGTTCTCACCCGAAACAGATATCACATGGGCACCATGTTGGCCCAAACATTTCCTGGTGATGCGGGCGATGGCACCATTTTCCGAGAGAAGATTGTCGCCATTTCTTTTGCATTCTGCCCCCTGACATCTGCCATTTCCAATGAGCACATCAGGAGTACTAGCATATGCTTCACAATCGCTTGCCAAATGAAACAGGCAATGTTAAGAATGACAGGAGTGATTATCATGAGTGACAGTAATTGATGGAGAAGTTTGAAGGCTTGAGCATGATGTGGACCAGGACAGGGGTGGATTCGCCTTGAGACACCTGTAGCAGAGTTCAGCATCTCAGCCTCAGCAGAAACCAAATTTCCGAACAAACTTGCAAGAGCGAGAATGATTGCGGTGAACATATGGGCACTGGAAGAGCACAATCTGCTGGTAACCTGAGGATTATGTGGGCAATACTGGATAGCAGTGCGTTCAACCTGTGTGGCCACTCATTCAACAGAAGCTTCTTGGTACCATGGATGCGGACACCCTTGCACTCCCACTGACTTGTGATTCTTGCACTCCCACTGACTTGTGATTGTGGAGAATGCACAAAAGTTCCTGACAGTGGCCTCTGGCCCCAACACTTCCTGTGAGGATTTAAACATGGAAGGAGACATTGGCATCACTAACTGGATAACAATGAACCTAGAGGGAGTGTCATTAATGGACATAGCAATGCCCTAATCATTGAAATACCCCCTTACTGCCGGAGGTTCTGGGTAAGTGCTGTCTTCGTGACACTCCACTGATGTCTCGCCTCTTGCATGGAAACAGTAAGTCGGGTGGCATTCTCTGCCTGCAATGCAGTGCCTGAGCTCACCCAGATAGCACACCTTTTCTGAATCATGGGTGAACCCTGTTGCTTCGGTGATAGTGCTTTGAAATACTTGTGTATAGGCACGTTATAAATGCCATATCATATCATAGTGATCCAGAGTGGCATCCTCTTCTGCATTTGGCCCCATGGAGTGGGTGATAGAGATGTCCCACACTCTAAGCTCTCTGAGATGCCATCATTCTTAGAGGGTACTGCTGTGACCTTACATTGGACAGTGGGATCACTGCAGATCAGTGCCTGGGCCCATCCAAGGTGACCCATCTGAGGGGTTTGCTTCTCCTGCCTGTCACCCGAGCTGCTGATAGTCTTGTAGAATTCCCAGGAAGGTTCTGTGAGAACAGTTGTTGCCACTCAGTATTACATCACCATGAATACCATCTTAAAGAAGTAACAAGGCCAAAAAGGGCAAGTACCAACTTTCTGACAGCTCAGAGGAAAATTAATAGCTCTGTCCCTTAACAGACAGCAACCCATATATCAGTCAGATGAAACCACAGCACATCAGCCTGCAGACTCTGCTCCACTCACGAGGATGCATACATCCAAAGCCTGTATCAGCTAAAATCTGATGTAGCAACAAGCTTCAAATTTAGCACTGAGGAGCTTACGAGAGAATGTGAACAAAAGAATCAATGGAGGCCTTGAGAGATGAGATCACATCTATAGGAACTAGAACAGAGGCCCGTGAGAAAGCACTAGCACTACACAATGTTTCAAGAAAAATCAATGCCATCAATAAAACGATTGACTGAGTGAAGGAATTTGCACTGGAACTTCTCAGTTGATGTATGCACTAGTACCTTTGGGTGTATCTCATGTGCAGAACGCAATTACCATATTAAATGATCTCGGATCCAAATAACCAGACAGACTCAAATAATATGGCAAAGTACTGCTTTATTGTCAGCTTCAATAAAGTAGGAAAATCTGGTGACCATACGAATTGCAGCTCACTCATTCTCAGTTACTTTTCCATTGCAAAACGACTTTATACTTCGATGTACGTCAGCTATGATGTCATACTACATGGCAAATAATGAAACCTATCAAAGGGAGGGATTGGTTAGGGGAACACATGTACCTACAATATGTATAAGTTTTAATAACATCTTTGGCTGCCCCTTATCTGCTAGGCACGCCTTGAACTACCTCAAAACCGTATAATACAGAATATAAAAATGGATTCTGCAACATTGTATAGCATGCTGCTACATAGCCCCTTATGATTGGTGGGCATAGTCAGTCTTCTAACCTTGGACATTCGGCTCGTTAGCAGCTCGTAGGCAAAACGAAACCCCCGGGCGGGGAACAACATCAGAGCGCTGCCCAAATTGTTCAATTAGCCTAGCATCACTCATCAGTTAGACCATGAGCCAAGGCTTCTCCTTTGTAGCTGACCTTGCTGATTGTTCTCTTCTGTGGAAATTTTAAGGGAGTGTAGGAATATCACTATTTTCAGTTGGAGCTTGAAGAATAGGCCTTGTTTTCGAGAATGTTTACCTTTTATTTACAGTTTTTTAATTTAATTATGCTGGGTGTTATTACTCCTCTTGGCCTCTGGAGACTTAGTCTCTCCATCTTACATATGCTTTCTGCATCCTTGATTGTTCAATACTTAGCATTTACACATAGTTTTGCTTCTGCTTAATCTAAGAGAAATATGTCCATCCTTCATACCTAATCCTTGTTGACTCCCTCTGTACCTTCCGCTTATTTCTTGATGTGTCATCTCCGGTCTCAGCCAAACAAATTCCCTTTTTTTCCCTGCATGAAACAGTTTATTCAGCATCTTTCAACATGCAGCCTTGATTTGTCTATTTCCATCATGGGCACTTTCCATATGTTATAGTTTCTACAGCACCAAGCTTCTACATTTCTCATCTACCTTGTGTTTCTGTGCATATACATTTGCTACTTCTCTTATCACTAATCTTCTTAGTTTATATGATTTCTTTGTCTCTGCATACATGTTTCTCTTGTTACTTCAGTTACATTATCATTCTTTAAGTATTGACATATTTTTTCAGTGCATCTTAGTGCCTTTTCTTCATGATGTCAGTTTGCTCTGGTCTGATTTCACTTATAGCTCTTCTATGTCCAATGGTGTGTGTCGACATTCTTCCACCTCATCAGTGCAAGGGTACATTTGATATGGTTGTCTGAGTGAAAAAAGTCTCATATCTTCGATGCAGTTTCGGGATAATACCTGGTATCATGCACAGAGTCATCCTACTGTTCTTCCAATCTGATTGGGATGAGGGTGTGGGCACTAGAGATTACCTCATCTGCTTCTATCCATTCCCCCCTCTGGTCCAGTCTTCAACCACCTCCAAAATGTTCTCTATCTTCTGTTCATATTGTGGTTTCTTTGGAATCCATATCTTCAACACCGCCCTCAGGTGACCTACATTATGTATGTGTTCAAGCACGCTGCCAGTCATATAGCAGCATTCTCCAGATGGTTTGCAGAGTACCCAGCCTCCTATATATTTCTTATGATCCTTAGGGTAATAGAACTTTGTTCCTGAGGATGCTAGGAGATTTCCCTTTATATTTTAACTAGTGGTGCTCTCATTTCATTCTGGATGTTTTCACCAGTTTCAGCATTTATGCCGATCATTATCTTCATTCCAATCGCTTTCTTTGCTGTCTTCTGAAACTAGCCACTGCTGATTCTCACAATGCAGAATCCCAGCATCACCAACACTAGTATTGCTTCAAGGACAGGAACAAGTCATCTCCTTTAGTCTCATCTCATCTACTTCTTCCATTTTTGTATGTAGGTTTGACAACATCGTTATTGCCTCTGTTAGGTTTCTTTTTTCTCCATCATGAGCAAGTTTGTATGTACAGCAAGAATGCCTGATCTTGGAGTAAATGTCACCTTCCATTGTTGTAGTCAAATTCAAGACATACCTGCTCTAGATGGTCATCAATCGAATGGCCCTTAATTCTTCTCAAATCGCATTGAATCCTTTTATTGTTGTGTTAATTGTTAGTAACAGCTCCCATCTCGTGATTTATAATTACTTGGCATTCACTGCAGTCTGAAGTTCTGGCATAAATATAGATGTTAACATAATTTCCGTTTTGCCAAATAGTGTATGCTCATCTGCAAAATTGTCATAAGCTTTTATCGATTTTGCTGAGAAATAGTTCTCTCTCTTCAGCCGAAGGAGTGGATCGACCTCTTATTTCTTTGATGCTCATCCATTTTCGTAAAGTTTTCAATGTGGAGGTCACTTTGGGGAATTACCAATGCAGAAACATGTGTGATCTCTATAGAACATATTCCTCCCCTGTTCTTTGGCAGCTGGATAGAAGCTTTGGTTTCACAGGCCCAATAGTGGTCTATCAGTCCAGCAGTTACTTTTTTCATTACTGGTACATCAATTATCTGCTGGCACTCTTTATTTTCTCCTATTTTAGTCAGTCCCCCATTTAAAAAAAAACATATTGTGACATTCTTCATTGCTAATATGGATACAGGTCCTGCTTCATCCTTGACCCATGTCAATAATTTCAAATACTTGGCGCAGGATTTCAGACATTCGTCATTTACTATTTGCACAATCTGCACTGGTGCTGTCATCAATAAATGTGTGCTGCAAGCTAGAATTCCCTCTTTCCTTCCTGTGCTGGTTGACACTCATCCATATACCAACATCTGCGGCCATTCCCAACATCCTGGCACTTCCCAATTGTCTGCACAATTCAATTGTTTTTGTTCGATTATTCGTATCTGGTCTCCATTCCTGACACCATGTACGTACAAAAGCATTCGGCTCACCCAAGATGAATCTTTCTCCATAGTCTGCATTTTTACATATTCATCAAAATAAAGTAATGTCTTTCTTGACCGCCATCTTAGAGTTGGCCATTTTCCTTCAAATTACCCTCTTGTTTTGCAGGCTGCTAGATGGCTGAGACACTTTGCATCGTGTACAGCTATTTCTGTTGTAATAAATGTTCTGGCTGTGCTCATGGCATAAGGGATGAGAGAACACACATAACTGCTTTCCTCTGAAGGTCTCATCCCCACCTCCTTCATGAGCTGATACCACATATTCTTTAAATGGGCAGAAATATAAACATATGTGTTTATGTCCTCATTATCTTCTTCTCTATCTCTTTTTGCTCAAAAGAATTGTTCAGAAACATTAGGGCAAACATTGTCTGTACCTTTGTTAGGGATAACCATACAAGTATCATCACTTAATATTTCATCTGCATTATTAAGAATCAACTGTTAACAGGCTGTTATAATGAGGAAAAAAAGACAAATCTTAGTAGAGAATGATAATACAAGCATCAATCCAAATGAACGTATTGGTCGTCTCACTGGTATAATTTTGCTTGTACTCTGGAACATTCTCATTCTATTTTTTCTCAATATATACACTTAGGTCACCTTTATGAATTATTTCTTTTTACAAACAAAAAAAGCAGAATAGATGCAATAATAATTCTGAAAATAATAGGGCTGTTTTTGGGATTCCCCAAAAATGTAATAGCATCCATGTGTCGCCTTACAAAAGATGGGTGAGATCAGAGAATATAGGTTAAACAGCATACAGAAATGTGTGCAATGGTACAATTATGGGTAACATGAAGTGTTATATATGTACGCTTTGTTGCTGGCACATCATTCCTTTTTTTCCTAACTAAAATTGTTCTGGAATGACTGCAATGTTCATTTTCCTTTGGACTTGGGGATAACTAAAACGTTCAAAAACATTCTTTATTCTGATAAGTCTTTGTTTTTGACCTTGGTAGCCATTCTTGTTGTCATCCATGGAACTTCTCCTCTTGCTTCACGGTCATCAGTTGTCGGAGGGCTAGTGGTCTCTCCTTTACATCATTCAAATGGAGCCAGGCAATTCTGTTTTTTTTTTCTATTTAACTGCTGTATGTGTAACCTCCTCTACTAGGTGTGATCTTTGAAAGCAGGGCTTATGCCAAGTGCGGATAACACTTTCTGCTAGCACCTGGTCCACTGAGTACACACTAGGCTGTTTTAAAAATTTGCTGAGATCGCTGGTTTGGCTGTCTTCTTCAATCTTCTTCAACCCTTCCTTCTGACGTTTGATCTGTTGAGAAATTAAAGAAACACTAGTGGCCATATTTGTTAAATAATTATGCATCTCATGACCTAAAGCCTTTGCTACACTGTGGGCCTCAGTTTCGGTTTGAGTGTGAGGAGCAAGAGGTATTCTCATGCCACATCCAGTCACCAACTCATGGGGAGTCAGGTGGGGATCTACACCTGGCTAGTTTCTCAGTGCAAACAAAGCAAGGGACAGACATTGCAGCTGCCCCTTATTCAGAGTCATTTTTAATGTAGCTATTCTTTCTTTAAGAAGCCCGTTTAATCTCTCAGAGATACCATTGGCCTGTGGATGATAACCAGAAGTAAACTTTTGTTTTATGACTAATAAAGGACTATCTGTTCAAATAACTTGTCTACAAAATGAGTGCCATTATCAGACTGCAGGACCTCACACACACACACACCTCACCTGGGAAACACCTCACGCACAAGGAAATTGGCAGCACAAGCCTCGGTCCACCTGGAAAAGGGACAAACTACTACTAACATGTACTTGTATCCATTGCATACTTGCAACATATCCACGTAAACTATTTGCACATGCTGAAAAGGAACATTAGGCCTTTGGATTGCTCCTCTCACTGTTTTTAAGGTGTGCCCTGCTGTTAACTTATGGCATACGATACAGTTCACAATAAACTGTGCCACATGTTCTAATAAATTTTGTGAGAACCAGTCCTCTGTATTCATGGCAGCAAGACTCTCCCTTGTTGTGTGCATGGGATAGTGAAGCTACTCCAGCACCACCATCAATAATGCTAGAAGCATAACTGGCTTTCCAGTGCTATCTTGTCTCCATATAGCCTCAGTAGGGGATAAAGAACATCCCTGTTTTTTCCCATACATCCTGTTCTTCCTGTGGGGTTCAACCTTGTGGGTCAATTAACTGTACAAAAGCTAACATATAAAAACTTCTTTCAGCAGCATGCAGTGTCTTGACAATTGCTCAACACTCTCTACTTCAAAATCAAAAGTGTTTGGAGAATATGCTGCCCTTTTTGCTTCAGCATCTGAGACTTTGTTATCATGAGAATTAAAATCTGTCCTTTTAGTATGGGCTGCACACTTCATGAATGCAATTGCCAATGGAAGCTTCAATACTTTAATAAGCTTATCCAATAGTGGTGCATGGTGCACTAGTTTGCCATTTGCGCTGAGGAAACCCCTCCTTTTCCAGCATGACAATCCTGCATGTTCAGTTCACATGACATAGGCAAAGTCAGAGTACACTGTCACTTCCTCATCCTCATATCTCTGCAGTGTGGCCATTAGCAACACTAATTCTTCAGCCTGTGCTGAACAATGCAAAGGCAATCTCTCACTTGTCACTACCTCAAAGTCACCATTCTATTTTAACTTTACTACTGCCATCCCAGTGTGCCTTTTGACAGTTGTTTGGTCAATTTCTCAAGAACCATAAATAAAGAAAACTTCCCCTCTTACCAGAACATTTTCTCTAACATGGGGTATATCATCATAAAACTCAGTATACGTTTAGTATTTTTTTCAATCATGTACATAATCCTCTTTCCCTATCAATTCCACTAGAAATATTGCTGGATTCAATATTCCACACCTAACAATTTTAATCACTGGATTTGAAAGAATGTTCTCATATCCTGATGCTCTTTGGGTAGTCAATGTACTTTTAAGTTTCTCTAGTCTGGCAAATAAGGAGTTCTCGACAAATAACGTCATTGAACACCCCATTGTAATACTTGCAGCATTTTCAAACACAAAAGCGGCAGCATCTAAAGCTTGTTCACAGGGGAAATGTCCTTTCATTACTGGGTTTAAAATCCTGCTGTATTAAGCTAATGGTTTGTGTCCATGTCGTAACATTGTTTTCTGTGTGAGGTCTGCTGTCATTTACTCTCCATTTGAATCTGAAAACAAAACGCTTCATTATATCCTGGGCTTCCTAGCACAGGGGATGTACAATTGCCTTTTTTAATTCTTCAAATACCTCAGTCATTTCATCAGTCCATTTGATCTTGTTCTTGCCCACCTTTGCTTCCTTGAGTCCTTTTAAAAGTGGTTGAATATATGTACTGTAATCAAAAACCCAGCCACTAGTTTCATTACATAGGCCTACAAATTGTTGTATTTCCCTCACTGTCTCTGGTTAAGGAGTCTTCTGAATTGCCTCTGCTCTCTCAAATGATACTTTTCTCCCATCTTGAGATATTAACTACCGTATATACAGGACCTCTTTGTGACAATATTGTAGCTTCTCTTTGCCTACCTTATATTCTTTCTCTGTTAGTATGGTCATGAGTTGAACTGAGTCTTTTTTGCATCTTTCGTCTGTCTCGCTGCACACCAATAAATCCTCTACATACTGAATTATTGCACTCTCATCATGTGCATTACCTATGAACATCTGGTGGACCCTATTACAGATTCCAAGGGACTCACAGTACCCCCGAGGAAGTTGATTATGTTTTAGGTGCTGGTTTATATACAAAAATTAGGTCAAATAATGTGAGTACTCATGAAGGGGAATTGAGAAGTACACATTTTTTTAATCTATTACTGTAAAATATTTACATGTGGCTGCAAAACTCTACTTCGACAATATTATTGACGGGGCAGAGATCCTGAATGAATCTCCATGACCCCCCTTTTGATTTCTTCACGGTGTACATGGCTGTCTTACATGGAGATTTTGATGGCACCAATATGCCTTGCTGCATTAAAGTGGAAATGGTTTCAAACATACCTTCATCCCCTTCTCTGGATGCGGGATATGGCAAATAAGTTTGTGGCAAGATAGCTCCTGGATTGAGCTAAATTTTAACTGCTGCTACTCCACTCTGTAGACCTACATCATAAGGACTACTAGTCCACAGGATGCCTGGCACCTTTTCCAAGTCTTCCTGAAAAAATTACGGTTTCTTTTTCACTAATAGCATTCTCTCAGGTATTCCTGTACTCTCCATTTGAATCCAATAAGTAAGACTTATACAAAATACTAATTAATTGTCTGAATAATCACCTCTGAACAATTCCTTGTCTGTCAAGTCTGTCAATCTGTATCCTTTGCCAAGAGCTATCACTGCTCTTTATCCTCTTCCATCATCATCTGTCCCATCGAAGACCACTCTTTCTTCTCTTACTACTGCTGCTTCTAACTCTAAGGGAATTACCTGTCCTTCTTCACCCTTCATAGGTGTTCTCAATATTGTACCCACTATTCTGGTGAGCCATGTTAGCAGAACATTTACTCCATTCAAAAATACTTCTGGGTACAGGGGAAACCCTCGTAATGCTCGTAATGCTTTTCTGGCCTGCAAACGCCAATATTAACTCTAACATTCATGAGATATATTCCTGGAGTGGAACACACATTCCCCTTTTCAGTGAAAGATATTGTCATGTTTAATTTTGTCATCAGATTGCATCCTATTATGTTAACTGGTGTCTGTCGAGAAAATAATAGTGGCATAGAAAAATCATGTTCTCCTATAGAAATTGGTTACTCATCAGTAAAAGGAATGTGTGGCCCCAAAGAATCGCTGTGCCATCATGACAATGCCAGACATTGGGTATTTTACCTCTCAAACACAGGAACGAGTCACTCCAGTGCCTACAAGAAACAAAATGTTTTGCCTCCTATAGTTACACTCACCCGTGGTTCCTCTTGGGGGTCCGGTTTAATAGATAGTACTGAACACATCAGGTCGCTCTGTGGGCTGTCCTACTGTGAATGTAAATTCATCCCAGTACCCATCAAAATATTTCCTCCTACCGCGGTCGCGCTCCCTATCCTGGGCGTGGATGCTTGTGGGACTCCTGCATTCGTATTTCAATGTGGTGCCACTGCTTGCTCCATCTATACTTGCTGTGTTTGTATAGGCACTTGCTATAGATGCCTTTGTGGCATCTGCACTTGTGCTGGACTTTGCTGTGCCTGCTGTATTTGTGGCACATGTGTCTGATTCAATGTGTGATGTTGGGCATAATATTTCTGCAGTTCTGTATTATAGTGTGGATAATAGCACATCCACCCTCTTGGAACCTGCCAGTTCTGCTGCATGCCCCCTCTACTTCTACATGTTCGGCCTATATGTCCCATTCTCCCACAATTCCAACATTTCTGCAGTGCCCTCCGTTTAAGCCCTCATCTGCATTAAAGCACAAATGATATCCACCTTGATTTGTAGGATACCCTATATTGCCTGACGGCACTGGCTGTGTTCCTTGTGTTACCACACCTTTGCCACTTGCCAATACTGCTCCCTGTATAGCAAATTTCAACAATTTATTTGGAACTAACTTTGCTTCCTCTTGCTTTCTACCCTCAGCTTTCTTCTTGTTTTTCTCTTGCAATAGTTGACATTGATGTACAATAGTCAACTGTATTTCTGGCCATGACTTTGCTTCCATTCCTACCTGTTTCTTCATCTGCCATTGCACTGGCTCAGGCTGACCCTGACATAAAATATGATAAAATAATGCCACTGTTTTATCCTATTGGCCCTCATCTCAAGATGGCAACATTCCTGAATCTCTTGAATAAAGGCAACAGGATCTTCATCCGCGCCCATTTTCCTTGTCATAATCTCACCCATGACTGATGTGTCAGGGTACTGTACTTGAAGCACTCTCATACATATGTTGTACAACTGTTAAATGGCGCTCTGTCATGTGTCGTCTTTTTTTGCTGTTACACTCACATACTCTGCACATCTCTGAATGTCATCAGCCTTCTCTCCTAGAATGGCTGCTGGTACGACTTCTTTTTTTTTTTGTGTCTTCAAACAATTTCTTTTTATTGTTGTAGTCATTTGGTTTTATAAAAAAGAAAAACTTTTACCAAATACACAAACCAAGAACTTAAAAAAATGCTAAAACTTTTAAATCCAAACATACAGTAGTTTTGAAATACACTTTGTTCAAATGCTATGGTTCAATCACCTTAGTTATTTCTTTTGAACCCTTTTATTTTTTTTGAACCCTTTAGCTAAAACTATGACATTCAAACATACAGTAGTTTTATTATATGCTTTGTCCAAATGATGCAATTCAATCAGTCCAAGCTCCTCAATATATCTAACCAGCAGTGTTGTTCTCAGATCAGTTTTGCCTGAACAAAATAAAACCACAATTTTTGGAGATTCGATAGAGTTTTCCTTTTACATAACCTGCAGGTGACATATTTTGCTCCTATTATTTCACGAAAGAGCATTACTTCTTTTGTTGGATATAGATTGATTGTAAAACGCATACATAGTGTTATAAATTCCAAAGTTGGAAATTTTGTTAGATAACCAGCCGTGGTGCCCCACTTTCTATTTTCCGGGGTGGCCTGTAAATACATTTTATAAGCTTGTCTTTGTTGTTGCATTAAGATCCAATCCTTGCACCACAGTTTAAACTAACTGTTGTTGGATTGGCTATTAAAGTGTCTTCTATGTTGTTCAGGTCGATCAGTATTGCCTGGCAAATTGTTTTCCATTCAACGAGCACTGGCTCTGAATTTTTTTCTAGTGCACATTTAATCATGTTAAATCCCCTTAATGATTGCGGTTGTGTGCATTTCGTACATAGTACAAGGCTTTTCCAAGTTACCATCGCATAGAGTGATATCAAACCTAACTCTGCTCTTATAACTTGGATTGGAATAGATTTTGGCAGCCTTAAAACTTTCTTCCGGAAATGCCCTTCTAGCAGTGGCCATATACTTGCTGATAGCAAAATATATATATATATTCTGCGCCGTAGGTCAAGTTTGCCATCACATTCATTTGATAGGATGAAATGACCGGTGCCAGGGTGGTCCCAAATGTCTTCAAGATTTTACAACCCTGAGCCGGCAGATTGGTAACTTTCTTCCGTAGGGCCATTTCTCTATGAGCATCTCTGACGCTATTATTCAGCTGCATGACCAAGAATTTCAACGTGTCTACTTCAATGGTTTTTTGTTCTTTCAAATACCATGAAAAGCGGTCCCTCGCCCTGTTACCTGGAGGCTGGAAGATCAAAATTCTAGACAGAGACATGATTTTTAAACCATTTTCTCCAGTGTAACGCTGCAGCAGGCCAATTGGCATCTGATCGTTCAGCACCAGCTCATCAGCGTATAATAATCTACTCAGAGGACCGCCCTCAATCATCAGCGGGAAACTTCGTATTAATTGAATTTTTTTCTGCTGATCTGAAATGAACAGATTGAAAAGGTATGGTGCCAGTCCTTTTTTAATAGAAATCGGTGCTGATAGTGACCCACTTGCATCTAGTCTTACTTTTAAAGATGTATCTAAATGCAAATCTCTGATTGGTCCTACAACATCAGTCGGGCAGTTCCATGATTTTAATTTTGCCCAGAACAGGGTTCTGTCAATTGTGGCAAAATCTTGGATAAATCTATAAAAGCTAAGAATGTTTTTTTTCCTACCTGCTCCTTGCGCTTTCAGGATGTTATTTATAAAGACATTTAACAATGTTCCCATCTCCTTGACAAATCCTGGCGGCAAGGGGTTGAAGTTGTTTGAATGGATAGTCTGCCTCGCAAGATGTTTTAACACTAGGTTTGCGTAGAGCTGCCCAATACACCATGTAGGGCAATAGGCCTATAATTTTTTGGATAAGATCTATCGCCCTTTTTGAAGATCGGGACTACTACAGATGTTTTCCATGGGGACGGTGCCTTTTTAGGTTTCCTTACAAGTTGGAATAACTCAAGTAAGAATGCAGCCCAAAGGTCAGTGTTTTCTTTCAACATGACAGTCATCCCATCAGGGCCAGGGGCTCCACAGCTGGTTGCTTTTTTTTATTAGCTCCTTAATATCATCCCTTTCCATCGTAATTGACAATTCTATGTTAGCTGTGGCATTGAATTCCCCACACCTCACTTATAATTAATTACTGTTGTCAAAGAGCGCTGCCAAATATTCTACCCAATGAGCTGATGGTGAGTATTCATGGAATTAATCGGATGCAAGATCTCCCTTGTGTTTTTCGATTGTATACTAATGAACATCTTTTTGGCATCTTGCTGCAATAGCCAGAGCTTCCTAGATTTCACCCTGTTTCTATACTGGTACTACAACTTTTTCACATACTTTTTTACGTCATCATCTTTTGATTTCTTCAACTCTTGCACGTTAGCCCTCTATTATTTTTTCGATTACTACCTGTCCATCAAACACGTGCATGAGAAAAGATGTTTTTCAAACCAGCTTTCCTACTTATTACAAATTTTGTCAGCAAACCAGTATATTCCAGTCCTGATCGTAGTTGTCGTTCTTTAATGCTTTCTTTACGCAGACAAATCTTTCTGTCAAACAGACAATTTTACTTGGGTTCATAAGCAGCCTATTTTCGCAAGGTGCTATCTGCACTCCAACCGGAAATAGCTCACTCGTCACCCTTCGCCCAGGCATTGCAGGTCAATTTTCAGATGTTATGGTTGCTATGGTTAGTTTCTATAACTTGAAGGGAGTTAATTTTCGGTAATCTATTTTCAGATACAAATAAGTAATCTAACACCCTTTTTTTCCCCTTCCTTTTCCAAGTTGATCTGGCAGGGATATCCCCCGTTGTTTGTCCATTTAGCATGTGGATATTGCTAGATCTCAATTCCCTACACCAGGTCCACCCTCTCTTTTCCGCTTGTGATAATGTTGTTTGGTCATCACATATTGGTATATTACATGGGTTAAAGCAGTACATATTTAGATCTCCACATAATATTATAGTCAAATCTGACAATTTTTCAAGAGATTTGTCTGTCAACCCCATTATTGTTGGTTGGAAATTGTCAGCCCCCTTTGGTTCGTGGTGTCAATAAAGGTTAAATAAAACAGCCCAAGTATAGATGTTATCCTGAGGTCCTTCAATCCACATTTTTAAAACTTGATTATAAGGGTGTTGGGTGACCACAGTTAGTCCCCTGCTATTTTTTACAGCTAAAAGGAGGTCTGACATCGGTCTTCCCTTAGAACCTTTTATGGTTTTATTTAAGTAAATTATGTATCCATCCAATATCAGGGTTGTTGTTATTCAATCTCTTAAAGGCATATAATGTCATATTTCTCCAGGTTTAGGTTTGACTTCCCCAAGGGTGTTCAGACTGATGCAATTACAATCTCCTTGTCCTGGTTGCTGTTGGGTCACCTGGGCCATTCCATCTCTCGTGATCATACCCTCTGGACCTCAGGTGATGTGAGCTGTCTCTCTATCTAGGTGTTTCGGTACGATCTAATGTTGAACCTGTCCATGCTTGTTTAACTGCATCATCTCCTGCACAGAGTGTTCTTTTTCTAATGTCAAATCCTCTTGAGGTATGTGAGTGAGGCCCTAGATCTGGATGGTCTATCACTGATCTCAAAGCAAATCCCAGTGGCAATAGGCCCTGTGCCTCCCTCAACAATAAATGCTCAACGAACTCTGATGAAACATGAATTAACACCTTACCCTGACTTTCTTCATTAACAAATTATAATGTGCGTAAATCAGTGAAAGAAATTAGCTGCAGATTCTGGACTTGACACATCAGCCTGAGTGGGGTTGCTTTATTCAAAATCGGGCCATCATTGATAAGTAGCATGCATTCTAGTAGAATTAAATCTTCATTGTTTTTATGGTGTCCGGTCAATTGGTCGACAACAAACTGGTCGACTGCGGTTCCCAGTCAATTGGTCGAAAACATTTGGTCGACAGGACAACTGGTCGACACCATTTGGTCGAATGCCAAATGGTCGAATTATTTATTTATTTATTTTTTACCCCTTTTTTGTTTTTTTTTTGGGGGGTCCCCCCCAACCCCCTTTTTTTTCTTTTTTATTTTTTTTCCCCACACGAAAACCCACAAAACATATATATATATATATATAAAAAAAAAAAAATTCGACCATTTGGCATTCGACCAAATGGTGTCGACCAAATTGCAGTCGACCAGTTTGCTGTCGACCAATTGACTGGACACCGTCGACTGCAATTTGGTCGACACCATTTGGTCGAATGCCAAATGGTCGAATTCTTTTTTTTTTTATATATATGTGTTTTGTGGGTTTTCGTGTGGGGAAAAAAAAAAAAGAAAAAAAAGTGGGTTGGAAAATGTTTTCGACCAATTGACTGGTAACCGTTTTTATGAACGTATTGTCCCTTTTGTGTCCAGTTCTTTTGCGCTGAGCTTCTTGAATGTACTCTTTAGAGCCTCTCCTCTTGTCACTCCAGTCTTGCTTGTCTTGTGCTCTGGCTCGAAACAAAGGCTCCTTTGGGTGAAATCTTTCAGGCAATTGCCTTATAGATGACCTCATGATTGGCGACAGTGAGCGTGTTCTATGGTCACTACTTTCTTTAGTAGATCTACGTGGGACCATAATTCTTATAGGCCCTTTAGCTGTTTTATTATTCCCCTATTTGTTCTTTATTGTTCTTATGAGGTGATTTACTATTGTCTTCTCAACCGATGATGAAACATCAAAGGATATGCTCCTTTTAGCTCTTTCATAGGCTTCACATTTTTCCACGGATGTGTTAATCTCCACTTCCAACTTCTACTCATATGTGTCATTGTTTGTCGACAATCTTAATATTTCATTTGTCTGAGAGAACATATGCAGCCTGTGCTGTTGTCGATTATTAAGCACGCTAGTAATCAGTGTCAAATCCACTGTTGTCTCGGCTTCTGTGAATGTAGATAGGTCCAGTAGCTAATCGTAGGACACATTCAAAGAGGTGTACTGATGTTGTTCCGCGATTGAATGTGGTGCCTCTGCTGGTTGGCTTAAACATTTTTTCTTATCAGCACTGCTTCTCTTCGATCAACACTAAAGTTATCTGGGATGGTCAAATTACAAATAAACCGCTGTGACCCATTTGATCTTGGTTTAAACATTTTTTTTTTATGGGGCAGTTTATTATTATCTTTCCCCATTGTCTGCTGTTGAAGCATTGTCAGGTGATGGGCCTGTTGTTCCATTCCCTTCACACCACATTTTGCGTTTGTAAAGATATTATATTCTTTCCTCACATTCAAGTATGTCGGGGTGGATTGAGTTCCACTACTTCTTTGCACTCCTCCCCAGGACCCGGCATTAGACTTTCTTCCAGTTCGTCCATAATACTATCATTAATATTGATAGGTCCTGCCGGGATGCACATCGAGTAAGAAGGCTTTGTAGTCGGCACCTCCAACAGACTGTTTTCCCCAGCAGAGAGGGTATGTTACCTGGTGTGTCGCCTGATTGATCATTAGGCGTGGGAACAATAACTGCCGTTAAAGTGCTGTCATAATTAAGTAACTCTTTGCTGTAGAGACTTCTTTTGATAGCACAGGCGCCATTGTTGAATCTTCTTTTGTTTTATCTCTACTTCCCTATCCATGTCTTCTTGATTTCTAGGTGTACTCCTATGGGTGGCTCCTGCGGTTGTAACTACATTTGTTTTGTCTTTCATGCAAGATGTGCGGGCTGCAATTGAGTTTGCTGTTCTAGAAGGATGTCATCCTGGACCTTTGAGGTGTTCACCCACCACAGATTTTGGTGGCGGGGTGAACTTGATTTTATCTACAGTAATATTTTACGGTAAGAGAACTTGTAATTTGTAATAGGCCAACCCGCTCCTACGGTAAATGTATTTCATACCATTTTCAGTTTTGGAGTAGGTTTTCCGTGGGGCAAAGTTTCCAGCCCTCAGGCTTTTACTCCCACTTGCAGTTCTGTTGTGATAAAAGGTCCTCCCTGTTAGAAGCAAGGGTCCGCAAGCCAATCCTTTCAGATAATGTTACTGCTCCTGAGCGGTCCACTGTCAGCTTAATCTTTTCCTTTGCATGAATAGCTGACGCTAGATCTAATTTTTTCATTACAGAGTCTGTGTTTTCTAAAGCATCAGACTTTTTTGAGTCCTTGCTATATGCCACAGTAGAAGCTGTAATTTGCCCCCTCTACTTCCCGTGGAATCTAGGCAGTCTGTGCTTCTCTGTGGTTCACTAAAACTTAATCTCCCATTAGACTCACTAGACTCACCTTCTTTCAGGCAGTCATCTGCCATTTTGCTGTGCCTCAAGGGTAGCCAAAGGTAGAGGTTGGTAGCATCCTGTAAAGGGACACCTTCCACCTTTTTCCACCCCCGACCACACTCCAATCATTTTGCAGAAGCTTTTGCCACTAATAGCTAAGTAATGATCCTCTTTGGTGGTCTCCTCGCCCTCCGCCAAACACCAAAAACTCTCAGACACTCCGCCACGCCAGATGGTTTTGTAGGTGGACCCCTGGAATAAAAATAAATACTCTTTCAGTAGTCAGACACAATGTAGCAGTGTAGCAGTCCATCTTCACTGCAATCACCAAACACTCTGAGACACCCACGCCTTTTACGTCACCTAGTGCCTGTTTTGCTTGAGTCTTCTACCCTGCTCCCCCCTCACCTCCCTCAAGCGTACTTCTGCAGGAGTCTGTCCTGATAAATTCCGGTTTCACCATCACCGTCTTGTGGCCAATGCTGGATTTGACTTTTATGGACTTCATTCATTCACGGTGCGTCACCCTTTCTCAACTCTCCTGCTGGACGTCCTTTGCATCTTGTACTCATGTTGGCCCTGAATCATGCTGTTCCCATCTTCATCTTGTATCCTGGCTGGCTTGCAACATGATGTGTTACTACTGACTTCTGCAATTGTATTCACTCTCACCTCTTGCTTCTCCACTCTTTTTACTGCTAACTCTCTGTTCTCTCCTCCTTTACCTTCTCCCATTTTCCAATCTCATACACTTACTTTCTTCTATGCACTTACTCTATCAGAATTGCCCCTGGACCTAGTATGATAGCAACCTCGTCTGTCTCCTCCCCCCTCCCCTTACTGTTTTTTTCCTCCCCACCAGCACTATCTGAAATGTTGTCAGGCCTAGTATGATAGTTGTTTGTTTTGTTCCTCCCCTACCTTTCTGCACCCCTCTCCCTCACCTCTTGTTTTTCTCCGGTTCTACCAGAAATGTTGCCAGGCTTAGTACGGTAGTCGCCTGTCTGTTTCCATTTCCTTCCCACTCTTCCCCTCCCTTCCTTATCTATGTCTTAGCTCTTGCACTATCTGAAATTTCGTCTGGTCGAGTACGATAGTTGATTTCACATCCTTACTGTTCATGGCCTGTAAGAATGTCATTGTATTTTCCCTTGTTCCCTCCCTTGCCTTGAAGCGCTTTGAAACACATTGTGTATAGGGGCTATATAAATAAACTATCATATCATATCATATCATACTGCTAAGGTCATTCCCACTGTCCTATCTAACTCATGAATCCATTTTCCTGCACCTACAATCAGACTAGGCAATTTACATTTTAAGTTGTCTTCATGTGGTTACGGTATATATTGTGGTCGTCCTCCCACTTTCTCTCATAATATGAATTAGGTCTACCTTCTCCCGTAATCATATCCATCTACACTTCTTGTTTTCCAGGTGAGGCTGGTTTCACCCATTTGTCTTTATCCTGGCAGCAACCTTAGCCTGCTCACATATGGCGGGGATATATCCGCTGCACTGCACAATCGTGCTGGTGGCTGTTCAGAATATGGTGTTGGTTTCCAGTGTTTTCTCTTTAGGGTCTTCTAAGTCTGACCATTTTATCCCTTTCTCTATGCTGGGTCTATCAAAAACCCACATGCACACTTTCTCTGTGATTTTTAATTTTGTTCCCTTTCGTTATCAAGATCTAACCCACTCAAGGATGGTGCTTTATTCTTGTCTATCATTATCTCATCCAATCACCTTCCTGCTCCTTCTAATAGAGATTATTCGATGTTACCCTTATTTTTATAACCATCCTTATCTGTTATTTGCCTATATAAATCCCTTGTCCTTTTCCCTCTATCTTCCGTCTCTTGCTAGTCAGCCCATGTCTGTATTCTTGGTATTCCCTGCAATTCCCTACAAGGCAGTTTTGATCCTCTCTCTTCTTCCCACTGTTCTCATGAATCAACTGGCACCACGCATCAGTTAGCAAGATAGTCTATCTCGTCATCTTTTTGTTCCCTGCTCTTTCTCATTTCCTCCTCCCTGCTCTTCATCTCCTTTTTCTCTTCTTTGCAACCTACATTCTTTCATTCTCTGGGCTTTTATTTCACTGCATTTCTTCTCCTCTATCCTCTCTTTCTTTTGTTCCTCATACCTTCTTCATTCTTTCTTTCACTTCCTCTCATTTTCCTTCCCCTCTTTGTATGATCTTTCTTGTTCCTTTTCTTTCTCTTCCCAGTCTTCTCCTTCTTCCCTCTCTCTTACATCATTGATGCCCTTTCTGTCTAACTTGAGGAATAAATCTCTGTTGTGGGTTGGTTTAGAGAGGTTATTAGTGCACCAGAAATCTGACAATTCCTAAGCATTTAGTGGCAATGTTCACGTCACACTATGTATGACAAAAATAGGACTCCCATTGCCCCTTTCAATTCAAAATCAGTGATGCCACAACACAGTTTGCGCCAGTGGCTTGTTTTTCTGTATTCATTTTAATAAATGATGTCCGTTAGCACAACAAATATTTCGGCCTTGGATTTTGACTGCCAGTACTTAGTAGGTTCTCAAATCACTCACAACTCAAAAATCGATTTGGGCAGGCACCATCAATTGCCCCCCTTTACTAAAAAAAGAAAATGTTAAAGTCCCTATGATATTGTTTCTCTTTATTTGTTCATTTATAATTGTTGTTCTATTATTGCCACTTGCAAGAACCTTTATTTAATTTAGTATATTTTCTCAATTTTTATCCTCCTCTGATTGACTTCAATCGCTTGATCTTCAATCCTGATAATCAATTAATTGTATTACTATTTTTTTTTTTTTTTTTTTTATTGTATATGGTTTACAAAAAACCTTTACAAATAGAACAAACTTTATAATTAAAAACAAAATAGTAAAAAAAAAAGATAAACATTCATTGCTTTGCATTTGCATTTGAAAAAAGAAGAAAAAGAAAATGCCCGCTAAAGAAATACGAAATTACAGATTTACATAAGTTGCAAAAGTTTGCAAATTTTACAGAAAAGGGACAGACAATAGATAATCAACCGGTTTCAGATTTGAAATTTGATTGTCTAAGATTAGTCAAGTCAATATAAAGTACTAGTTACAGAGAATAACAGATAGAATAAATGCAAGGTATAAAATATGAAATACATTGCTCATATTAAAAACACTGTGCTCATATAGTAAAAAATTCATAGTTCCAAGAATAGGAGCAGAAATCAGACCAAAGGGGCATATAGGTCAAGGGCTCTGATAAAGCCCGCCACAGCCAGACCAACCTTGATGTTCGAGATTGAGAGACATTGTGACCAAATCCAATTGTCTACCCCCAGTCGCCCCATAACATTAAAAATGCCTAGATATTTGTCCCTTAAAGAGGTCAAAGCCTTGCAGTCAAGAATGAGATGCCGAGAAGTTTCAGTGACCCCCAAAAGTTTGCAGAAACGACAGGTGGGATCCAAATCAGAAAACTTCTTCCTTTTGCGTAGGACTTCCCGAGTGGGAAGAAGGTTCCATCTGAGTTTTATAAGAAGAGAGCGGTAGTGTCTATTAGGAAATTGGATCAAAATAAAGGACATCACACCTCTCTTCTTATGATCAAATTGAAGATCACTCAGTGAGGAATAACCATGAAGTTTTTCGATAGTGTTGCTCCAATCATGGCTGAACAGAGACTCCTTTACCTTGTTAGGGTTTGTAAGTAATGTATCCCTGTCGGAGGATATGTCCATCAGGGTCTTATCGCAGAGAGTGGAGAAAAGATGGAGATATATGTTGTGGCCCGAGTGTGTCTGGGAAAAAATCATGTGGCCCACATCAACATATAAAGTATCAGGTCTAGGGGAAAGCAAGGCTGAGAACAATGAGAGAACCCTCCAAAGAATCCTAGCTCGTAGAGAAACCAGACCCAACTCATATCTAATGGCAACAGTAGGAATTGAATTGGGCAGTTTTAAAACTTTCCTCCAGTAAATACCTTCAAGAGAGTCCCAGAAGGGCAAAAGTGTAAAATAATGGAGTTCCATACCATACAATAACTTTGGAGTCACCTTACCCTTGAAAAAGTCTACCACGGGTTTGAGGGAAAACATACAATATTTATTCTCCAAAGTACGTGATTGGGAGATGAGAGGGAGCAGTTTCTGTCTAAGAAATCGTCTCAGTTCTATCACCGATGGTTGGGCCAAGATCAAAAAGCCCAAATAGACGATTTTGTTAACTCGAGAAATGTTAGTTCCCCCCATTTTCCATACTTTGTTGTTTCGGGTTCTCCCCTTTGAGAATTCCATGATACGTGTTTTACCAGGATTGATCTTCAGCCCATTTAGCAGTGCGTACTGTTCAAATTTACACAGGAGCCTCTGCAGGCCCACTTTGGTCTGGTCGAACAAGAGAAAGTCATCGGCATATGCCAACCATGAGAATCTCAGGTCCCCAAGTTTAGCACTCACCATGCCTGCATTTTTCAGGAAGTTATCCACATCAGCCAAATAGAGGATAAATAGACAGGGAGCTAACGAGCAACCCTGTCTCACCCCGATACGCGTCCTAATCCTCCTAGAGAGAGTACCAGCCAAATCGAGCCTGATGTGTACCCCCGAGTTTTCATAGAGGGCCATAATGAGAGAAAGGAGGCCCGCCGGGATGCCCCATTTAGTTAATTTTTCCCATAATCTGGATCTAATGACCAGATCAAATGCATTGGATAAATCAATAGAGGCGACATACAAAGGACCATCAGATTTTCCCCAAGAAGAGGTCTGAAGGGCAGTTATAATAAGACCATTGAGATTGGTAGAGTGGCCGGCCCTGAAGCCAGTTTGGTATTTGGGGAGAATATGATTGTCCCTAATCAATATGTTAAGATGGGAGAGGAGCAGAGAAGCAAAAAGCTTACAGTCCGCGTCTATAAGAGAGATCGGTCTATAATTCTTTACCTCAGAGCGTAAGCCTCTCTTAAAGATTGGGACAATATGGGCCGTATGCCAACTCATAGGGACCTTCCCGGAATTTACTACGTCCTGAAAAAGCAGGAAGAGTAGATTGGCCCAAATCTCGGGCTCGGCTTTGAATGTATTGTTCGTAAGGCCATTTGGGCCTGGCGCCCTAGATTTCTTAGCCTTAGAAATAAGACAGAACACTGTCTCCAGATCAAAAACTGGTTTCCATGCGTCTTTCGATGGGTAAATCATCAATGCATCCGAAGCCAAGTCTTCCTCCCCAATATCAAAAAGTTTAGAGTAATAGTCAAACCATTTGGCCTCTGGGATTGCATTAAGCTGATCAGCCATCAATGTGTTATCAAGGCTGGAAACCGAAGCCCAGAAAGCCCTCACATCTCGTTTTATTAGTACTGCAAGCATATACTGTGCGTCATTTTGAATCATAGTAATTTTTCTATGCTTACAGTAGTTTTTGTATTTTTGACGAATGGTTTTAATTTTTGTTGTTTTATCTGCCCAATCCATATCTAGGGCTTGAACATCCCTAATAAGTTTCTTAGTAAGGGCCTTAGCATTGGCCAATTGTTGGTCGAAGCTATGGTTGTGAAATTTTTTGAAGACTCCTTTCCTTAGCTGGCCATAAATACTACTCTGTAAGACATTGAGAAAACTATCAAAAGAAGAGGTGTTAAAGACTGCTATTTTCCAGCAGGGCGAGGTGTGGTTAAGGGAAGAGATCAGTTTGTTATTAAGAACACTGATGTTAAAAGGAGACCACCTTATCCCTGTCCCTTGACTAACAGTATAAAGCTGAGTGGGTCCACCCTCCGGCAGAAGCTTGGTGAAAAAGGGGCATAGAAATTGAACCCGGAGAATACCATGGTCGCTCCATGAGTTGAAGGACACCTCGACATTAGAAGAAAATGGAATCAGGGAATGGTCGACAAAGACGTAGTCTAAGGTGGAAGATGAGGACGATCTACGCCAAGTTGGGCAGGAAGGATTAGTAGCATCATAATGGCTGTTAAGACAAGTTAGGCCAATTGAATCCAAAGCCAGATTCCAAGATCGGCCCCATGTAAGTTTTAGTCCTGTACGTGGATCGTCTTCCATAACCAAGCCCAGGTCATCATAATTGGATTCCAGACAGAGAGTACAGTCTGAATTTAGATCGCCCGCCAGAATGAGTTTGCCCATGGGGTGCAGATATCTCCAGGCAAGGATTGTATCAGTTAACTTCTCCAGAAACAATTCGAGAGGAGAGATTCCCATATGCCAGTAAACATTGACCAAGAGAAAGTAACAATTAGAATCCGGAAAAAGCACCTCTAAGGCCAAAAAGCCAAAAGGTGTATCCGAAAGCTCCTTAGCAACAGAGCCGAAGGAGGTTCTTACCCCTATAATGAGTCCCCCCGATGCGCGGCCTCCCAGGCTAGGTTTGGCACATTGAGAGAAAATATCGAATCCATCAAGAACTGGAGTTGAAAGTAGCCAAGTTTCTTGGAGAAAAAAACAATGCGAAGCCTTAATCACGGCAACCGTTTCTAGGTTCGTGAGCAAATGGGAATTACCTCTAGAGTTCCAAGAAAAGAAACTGAAGCTATTTAGAGGGCGGGCCTTCGAAGAGGATTCTGATTTAGCGGGAATTAAATCATTTCCATAAGCCTGCGGTGACATGTGCCCAGCTCGCGGAGTCTCCATTAGATTTGGGCAAAAAATGCCTCCGTTGGGGTGGGGGAGTTCTTTCTGGATGGTAGACCATTGTAAGATTACCTCTATATTCAGCCCCCTCTCCTTTATTTTTGGCAAATTGAGAAGAGTCCACTATTTTTGCTTCAAATCCTAGTTGCTTCAACCCTTCCATATGCCCCATGATCAAGTTTAAAACTACCTTCGATCTAAGAATAATATTACTAACATCTACCCGATCATGGAAAGGGAATAAAATGCAATCTATGTCATAGCTAGAGATAAGCGAAAGCGAAGGAAGTTGGTGAAAGATTTTAAGTATGTTACCACGATTTAAACAGATTGGCATATCTTCGCCCCAAAGACTGGAAAGCTGTATAACATCACCAGAAACTTTTGTTGTTGCAGAGACAGGTAAGGACTCAGTAATTTTTTTGGTAAAGTGACCAAGGGGGTCAGCCGCCAGATCACAACCCCTTGCCCCTCTTAGTATAGTCCTATTATGGTTGACATTTGGCCCCAGTGGAAATCTTTCCCAAGATTTGGAAACGTTCTTATTATGGGCAAAGTCAAACCCAGAGGGGACCGCTTCTCGAGCCGCAGACATGCACATATTTGAGATGCTAAGAGAAGCATGGTTAAAAGGGGGGAGAGTCGATAAGACATTGTCTGATCGATCTGTCATATCTCCATCCCTCTTAATGCAGTCCATATTAACAGGGGGCTCCTCAGGAGCAGACAAGAATGCCGGGTCAGAAGGAGAGAGCCGAGTAGTAGGAACCTCGTCCTGTGACAAGCTTACGTTGGAATTAGACACTGTCACCTTGCTGATCTTGGGAACAAGTAGTGACTGAAATAAATGTTTAACCATATCAATGTTAACCATATTAACAGTCGGCGTAGTTAGAGAAGTGTCCGGATGATTCAGGCTTTTTCCAGAAATAGACTCCAGAGAAGTAGAAGGGAGAATTGCTTCTGGGGCAGAGTCCATAGCCTCCGCTGCAACAATATCAGTTGGCAGTGCTACAGGGTTGGTACTAGTGGATGCTGGTACGGTAAGAGGTGTTATCCGAATGCTAGAAACTGCAATTTCACCAGTACCAACAGTCCTTGGCCCCGCATCTATAGAAGCAGAGGTGTTAATCAGCATACCCACCGCATCCGTTAAAACAGATGCAGGTGGTAAAATAGGTGGAGCATTGGTGGTATCTGGAGTGGTCACATGGATGGAAGAGGGGATTGGTTCAACAGAGTTATCAGTCCCCTGTGGAACTGCAACAGTGGTTGAAGGGACTAAAGAGTTTGCCATAAAGAGGTTTTTGAAAAATTGATTAGTATACGAAGTAATCTTTTTGACATTCTTCTGATTTTTTGTTTTCTTCATTTGTTGGCTCATTTTCCTTTTCTTTCCTAGACAGGGGAGGACTTTTGGACAGGAATTTTCCTCTGGGGGCTCAGAGGAAATTGCTGCGATCTCTGGAGTTAGGATAATCATGTTTTCTCCTAAGGATGCGATATGGTCACCTTTAGAACGGACGGCCGACTCTGCAGTCCCACCTGCACATGAACGATCTTGTATAGAGGGTTTGAGGGATACCCTTGGCAGATCCTCCTGTACTTTGTCCTCTCCTCTTTCCATAGAGAATACAGTCGGGACACTGGGAAGTATATCTGTAGGGTCGTCAGCCTCTCGCAAACCATCAAAGGCAGCTCGGGGAGTCATAGAGGAAGAGCCCCGGGAATCAAGATCTAGTGGTTGGAGAACCAGAAGACCCGGGGCCGCATTGGGGACCACCCCTAAAGTAGTTGCAGTGGTCCCCGTAGGCCCCTGATGAAAATCGTGTATAGGGGCCAAAGGTGGATTGAAGGAGGTAGGGTCAAGGCCTTGAGTGTTCAAAAATTGATTTTCTTCTTTTATAATTTTTACTAAATCTTCAAATCTATCTAGGCCCTCCAGCCTAGAATATATTTCAGAAAGTATACGTGAATGGGATGTAACCTCTGACCAGATGTTATCATAGAGACTCACAAAGGAACTCAGAACCATATTCAACGCAGAGATAGTTGGGTGGGAGAGTTTAATTCTATCATCAACATCTTTAAGGGTATGATGTAGAATAGACTCACTGGGCGGATCAGTTTTGAAGTCCGGAAGAAGACCTCTTTCTTTTAACCAGTTTTGTTTTTCAGTATACTCGTCAATAAAGTTAGTGAGATCTGAAGGGGAACCTGCCCATGATTCATCACAAATTTGTTGTGTTACATTATTTGTTTTGTTAAGATGGGAGTCCAAGTGGCTATCAGCAATTGCCTTATCTGCACATTCTATGATACTGATATCGTCAATATCCTGGACTGAGAGATCTTCAATATCCAGTTTCTTAGCTACGTTAATTAAGTTAGTGTGGGCCGGGGTATGTACTGGAGGAAGAGGGTGAGGAGATTTAGCCAGAGTGCTAGAAACAGATTTCTTACCAAAAAAATGTGAGATGTTTTTCCCCTGGATTGGATTACCCTGGGTACCTAGATTAACTTTTATTTTTGATATTGAGTTACGGGGCTTGTTGAGAGGGGTTTTGAACGGCAAAGAGATCCCATTAGGGGAGAAAGGAGTTCCCACCACACTAGTAGAAAGGTTAACGTGAGAAGAAGATGTGTGCTTAATATCACTGAGTAATGCTTTGGATCCTAAAGAGGGTTGAGTGTGAGAGATAACAACGCTCCCACTGTCCTTCTTCTCTAATAGTTGTGATACAGTAACTTCTGATTCATCCACCATGACTGGGGGTATGGGCATACTAGGATTCAGTGAGGCAATCATTGGAAGAGGGATATTAGGCAAAGGGTTGTTGTCATATGCCATGTTACTTTTTGTCTTTGAGAAACTGACCCCGACCAAAAGATTGGAGGCAAGAGTAGCAGCTAGACGTTCTTCCTGAGTATCTATAGAAATGTCATGTATTCCATTGAAAATACAGTTATTATGAGCTGTATTACGTAAAGTGATACCCATAGCATTGCAAACCTCAGACCTCTCTCTCAAATGAATTTGGGCCTGGGCTATGTCCCTTAAAAGGAGAGGGTTATAATGGGCCTGAAGTGGAGCATCATCAGAACTCCCCATAGCAATAGAAATGGGGGTTTCTGGCACAATAACTGTAGATGGCATGGAGGGCATACTGACAATGGGCGAAGGGGACAAAGGAGGTGAGACCTCCATAGCAGTCTGACTTCTAAGTCCCTTACGTGTCATTCAGATAAAACCTCAGCCTGACAGTAGGCAGAATGAGAAAGAAAATAAGAGTTATGCCAGAGAAGGTACCCAGAAATACACTGGAAATAAGCCTAGATGTCAGGGGAAGTTAGACATAGAGACACACAGCAAAAAAATACTAGGCAATTTTTAAATTTTAAAAATGCAAGTATTAGAGTATGGCACAAATAGTGAAAATCAAACTCTGAAAAACCAGTACATTGTCTAAAAACCCTATGAAGTATATATGTAACCTAGCATTAAGAGCGAATTAAAATAAAAAGCAATGTTACACACTCAATTAAATAAAAGTTTTAGTAAATGAGTTGTGTCAGCGTAATAGTCATTTTCTGGGAAGGGAACGCCCGACGGCTTGTGGAGCTGCCAGAGTCCGACTCTCCACCCCAAACCCTCGTAGTAAGAATACAACTTCAATTGGGTTGGCTTGGGAAGGCCCAGAACAGTGTACTCACAGATCACAGCCAAACAGCAAAACAGTATCTCCAGCCCTTACAGTCTCCAGGGCTTAACGCCGCAAGGGCGGCTGTGCCGGCAACTTGTGCAGGGTGGCAGTCACGTGCTGTGTCACGTGTTCAGGAAGGGGTCCGCCCCCTCCAGGAAGCAGAATGGGCTGCAAGAGCTCTGCTCGCAGTGCAGCTGTGAGGGATGGACCTTGCAAGCACGAGCGTTCGTAGGAGAAATGAAACGCTCCTTCCAATCAGCAGAAAATACGCCGCAAGGGCGGCTGTGCCGGCAACTTGTGCAGGGTGGCAGTCACGTGCTGTGTCACGTGTTCAGGAAGGGGTCCACCCCCTCCAGGAAGCAGAATGGGCTGCAAGAGCTCTGCTCGCAGTGCAGCTGTGAGGGATGGACCTTGCAAGCACGAGCGTTCGTAGGAGAAATGAAACGCTCCTTCCAATCAGCAGAAAATACTAAACTATTGTTTTATATTTCATAATTTATTCCCATTAGATGTTTTACACTGACATATTTATAACCCCAAACAAATGTGCACTTTTCTTTTTCTGTCATCACCTTCCTTTACATTTCTCTTAGTAAACGTATCTCATCTCAAGATTTACCCCATTTCGGAGTGTAAGACGCATTCTTCATATTGGCCCTTGCCTCAGGAATCTCTAGAGTTTAATGCGTGTTCTTCTGCACCCTTGTTACAAGGATTCAAGTTATCTCTCTGTCTCTTTAAATACAAATCCTGTACTCTATATTTACACTTATACTATAGATCCTTAGCAGTGACGCTTCCCCAATCGACCAGTTCACCTTCAGTCTGTGGGGCACATGCAGGGACCGGACAGGAACTTCTTTAAAGGGGCACCTGCTGACTGATTCTTTCCATAAGTGTATGTTCTCTGCTCTCCACAGAATGCTCCACAATGCTCTGGCTAATGGTAAAATTCATCAATTGTCTGAGAATCTTGATCTGGGACCAGGTAACTGGAGCTTAACCATCCACACTGCTACCAAAATGTGCACTAGCGCTTACAGAAAGACTTTAAACTTCAATGTAAGTCAGCTATGATGTCATCCTACATTGCAAATAATAAAACCTATCGAGGGGCGGGATTGGCTAGGAGAAATATCATTGGCTGCCCCTCATCTGCTAGGCATGCCTAGAAATACCTCTAAATACGTATAATACAGATTATAGGAAAATGATAACAGCAGATTAGCTTCTGCAATGTTGTACAGCATGCTGCTACATAGCCCCTTATGATTGGTTTATACTCTTTTAACCTTGGACATTCGGCTCGTTAGCAGCACGTAAGTAAAACAAAGCCTAGCTGCAGGGACCAATGTCAGACCACTGCCCACATTGGTCAATTAGCCTACCATCTCATCAGTTCGACCATGAGCCAAGGCTTCTCCTTTATAGCTCAACTTGCTGACTGTTCTTTTCTCTGGGATTTTATAGGAAGGGTTGGTACACCTCTATGTTCAGTTGGAGCTTAATGAATATGCCTTGTTTCAGATTCTTGCACCGTGTCAGTGGACCACAACTTTGTCAATGTTTACCTTTTATTTACTGCTAATTGATTTAATTCTGCTGGGTGTTATTATTCCTCTTGGTCTTTGGAGACTTGGTTGCTCCATCTTCCATATGCTTCCTGCATCCTTGATTGTGCAATACTTGTCACTTAAAAGTGTTTTCGCTGCTGCTTAATCTAAGAGAAATATGCTCTTCGTTAATAGCTTATCCATGTTGACTCTCTCTGTACCTTCCAATTATGTCTTGATGTGTCATCCTCAGTCTCAGCCAAACAAATATCCTTTGTTCCTTGCACAAAACTGTTTCTATAGCATCTTTCAGCCATGTAGCCTTGGTATGTCTCTGAGGTAGGTTTGACATAATCCAATGTCCATCTATTCATCATGGCTGCTTTCCTCACGTAATAGTTTCTACTGCAGCAAGCTTCTCTATGTCTGATCTACCTTTCATTTCTGCGTATATACATTTGCTACTTCTCTTCTCACTTATCTTCCTAGTGTATATGATTTCTTCATCTCTGCATTAATTTTTCTCTTGTTACTTCAGTTACATTATCATTCTTTAAGTATTCTCATATCGTTTCAGTCCGTTTTGGTGCCTTCTTTTCATGACGTCATTTTTGCTCTGGTCTGATTTCTCTTATAGCTCTTCTATGCCGACATCCTTTCTCCACATCAGTGCGAGCGTACATTGATACAGTTATCTGAGTAAATAAAGTCTCTCATATCTTCGATACAGTATTGGGATAATGCCTGGTGTCATGTAGAGAGTCTTCCTACTGTAATTTCAATATGATAGAAGTCAGGGGGTGGGCACTAGAGAAGCAGGTGGGAAAACATATGCATTAAAGTTCAAATTGAGGAGACGGAATGTGGCAACCTGCAGGACCTGCGCCTTAAGCACTTTCCACAGCTAAACCTTGACCTTTACTCATTATTGATGGGGCTGAGAGAGTTGATCTCCATAGGAGGAACGATGATGAAGGCACCAGTGGAGCTCTTTTGAACTCATCCCTCTACTATCAAATTGTATTTAGTATGTTTTATCCATTACTTTTTTAAAAGATTCTTAACTGCACAGTCATGGACTAGCTATGGAATGACAACATTCACTACAGCACTACACGTCCAATTCGGCCACACTAGTAGAGGCTGCTGAGATCATTGGCGCAACACTCACAACCAAGAATGCTTAAGCACATGGTGATTGCAAGTGGCCATGGATTGTCCCATAAGCGAAAATTGACAAGAAGGCAAGGCCACCCTCCCTTCAGCAATTATGAAACACCATGTGAGAGCAGGACACACTCAAAGCTGTTAAATGAAGTTTATCTGGTGACATTTTCTATCAGCATTTGTGTTGTAATCCTAGGGTCTATGTGAATCTGCAGCACTGCTGCTTTGGGGGCTTTCTCACTTTCTCTGCTGTCCTTTATCTGCACTGCATTAGATCCTGCTTTAGTAAAAAATAATAAGCTGTTTCCTTTTGCAGTATTAGGTACTTGACTTGGAGGAGCTGGTGTGCCGGATGGGTAAGATTCTTAATTAGGGTTCCTCTGTGTAGAAACCACAGTTCATTGCTGATTCCTCATTTGGATCCCAGTGCAATGCTAGACAGGATTAGCTGGGTGGAGGACTTAGCCTAAGCATACAGACAGGGGTAAATAGGAGCACAAAGGGGGCAAAGTTCTCATACTGCCTCAACAATACCTTGATATTAGCATGCATATATTTTTGCCTTGGTCATTCATGCTGTTGTCCCGCTAGCCCTTTGATCAGGAATTGGAATGTATGCTCCCAAATATGAATCAATGTTAGGGCTCTGTCTCTGAATGTAAGAATATTTGATTGTCCTAACAAAAGAGTGAAGCTCTTGAAAATACTCAGGCACAAGAGAAAAAGGTATAACTTGCCTGCAGAAGGCACATCTTTAACAAATCAAATAGCAGATGTTTAATAACAAAGACCTTCTTGCATCACTACTTTGCTTCCTTGATAGGTGCAAAGAGCAGGACAGCAGGAGGACACATTTTAAGATTAATGTGAAGGTACATTCTTCTGAGGGGATGCTCAGAATCATGGATTCTCAATATCACAATAGTCAATGCCCAAATGCAGACTATGGAGAATTTGTATGGGCCTGTTCATCATCTTTGCTGCTTTCACTTAGGGGGAAATGGTCCTGGGAAGATGTAAAGATGCACTGTAGAACTGTTCTTCCACAAACTGATGGTTTACAAACCTAGCACCGACAAAGTTAAGAAAGTTGCTAAAGGGTGCTTATCAATATGGGCTTGGTAAATGCATGGAGGGAGACGTCCCCCAAGCAAAAAGACTTCACCTTCTTCATGAATGTAAGCAACTACTGTCCCATGAACTACATATATGTCGGTGACTCACGCTATGTTGTGATCAGCTTGGTGGAGATAAATCACATTGCTTTCTGACCATGTTGTGGTCTTACTTGTCATTTCTTGTGATCACTGGAGAAAGGAGGTCACCCAAGTGGAGACTGATTACTTTCCTACTAAGAGACACCCTTAGAAAAGATAAAATCAAGTAACCAATTTAAGACTTTCTTGAGCTGAACAATGGACACTAGTCCCTCAAATAATTGGGATGACTTCAAGTCCACAGAACAATTGCAGTGCTATTAGGTGAATTGAATGTAATTCATCAAATGGAGTGAGAAAAGTTGGAAAAAGAGGTTTCTGTATTGGAACAGAAACATAAAGGCTCCTTTCAAACAGAATGTAATAGGTTTTCCCTAAAGTGTGACAAAGATGGCATGAGGGGCATTTCGACTGAGGAACACTATTCCTTTAGGCTGTAGATACATATGTGGCAAAGTTACATGAATGAAATATGGATATATGATGGCCAGATGATACACAAAGAATAAAAACTAAAATGTTAAGAAAATGGCAGAGTGGTATTAGAGAGATAGGAACTCCCTGGTAACCCATCACTTCTTAATGTTTTATGGAAATAGTGTGCCAGTTCACTCATAATGGATATGTTAACCTTCTCATTTACAAGAGTTATAAGGTCCTTTTTTTCTTTTTTCTCCAAAATATTTATTTAAACATGGATACAATGCAAACAAAGACTGATTGTGTCAGCAGAATCAATGACAGTTGAAAAAATAAGAAAACAGCTTTAGTCCTCACGTAGACTGAGGACTAAAGGTTTTTATTTTAGTGGCAGATAAAGTGGCGGCCCATATGACCACCCCAACAGTGCAAAATTCACGTCATGGGATTCTGCCTACCCGCCCAAGCTCACAACAAATAATAGGTTGACAAAAGGCAATATCTAGAAGAAAGAGAAGAGTCAGTTTGCAGTTTGGCAATAATCGAGAAATGGCAGTCAAACGTTCAGATTTTAGTTAGTTGGTTGGTCATATGGGCCGCCACTTTATCTGCCACTAGACTATCCCACCTGTGAGCAAGCAGGGGCCCCTCACTACACTTTCATCCGCGGGCGAATGTAGAAGCTGTGTGACCACCTGAGCAGCTAAACCTGATTTGGGATACACATCCTCCACCGAGCACCCCCAGAGATATACTAAATGGTCAAGTGGCTAGTCCACCACACTGATTTCTTTAACAAGGACTACAAAAATCATGCAGAAAGTGTGAATCACCGGGCAGGACCACAACATATGAAAGTAGCTTCCCCAGAGGCCACACCCTCGATATGAGTCTAGGTCTATGGCAGGTTTTCTTTAACAAGGTCAAGGGGTGGCAAGTACCACCCGTAGGAAAGCTTATACATGCATTCATGGTTGATAACACATTTTGAGGAAACGTGGTTCCTGACCAAAATCTCCTCCCAGGCAAAATCATCAATAGGGTGACCTGCATTCATTTTCCAACTTTTACTATAATGTGGTTTAGCTGATAATAGGTCAACCCCCCAATATTTTATTGAGGGCTGAGATTCTGCCCCTCCCATCCCCCTTTGTGAAAAAATGTCCAGACCTACTGGAGCTCTTGCTGCTCTATCCTGAACCGAAGGATGGGTGATCCAGTATAATTTGTTATATCAAAATTACTCATTCTCCCATGGAGAGAACTAACCTTTACAGTCAACAAACGATAGGGGGCATTGCCAGTCCCACGTTGTTTCCACAAGTAAATTACTTTGTGGTAATTTACTTTGTACAAATTAATTTGACAGTTTACATTGAAATGTATTGATTTGTGTGTTAAAGGGTAAAAGGAGGTGGTTAGGTATTGGGGTAAGGGTTGTAGTGAAGGGTAAAAGGGCTTTGGGGGGGACCACCCCATAAAAAAAGCATTTCAATGTGAACTATCGAAATAGTTTCCACAAAGTAAGTTACCACAAAGTAATTTACTTTGTGAAAATGACATAGAACTGTGACAGGTGTCGCAGCACCCATTCCATCCAGTGAGAGAAGTTCTTTCCAGGCAGACCAGGGGAAATCTCTGGGTTACCAAGAAGCAGGGTTAGGGACCAAGACCAGGCACCATGCCCTCCCTCCTCAGGGCCATGCGCCAGCATTAGAGGAAGACCCATGTGGAATGTACAAGCACAGAGGGACTGAAGAGCCCCTCCATGTCTATTAGGGGAGCGATATCCAAGCTACACTGGGATTGCACCTGTTCAAGGGCCACCAATTTGCATGTAGGGGAACACTCTCCCCATAACAGAATGCAAGAGACCTGGGTAGCCAGCTCCCATACCTCCTTCTGATATCCCCCATCACAACAACCCTAGGAATGCTTGGTGTCTTCCCTGCCCAGATAAAGTACTGGACGCTCCTCTGTAGCATTAGTAGAGCGGAGGCAGGAATCTTGACCAGGAGAGCTTGACAGAAGTACAAGAACCTGGGCAGGAAATTCATTTTCACTGTGGTAATCTGCCACATTAGAGATATTTCCTGTTTGCTCCAGCGCTGGAGGTTACTAGCCAGGGCACTGAATAACCCTGGCAAATTAGGCTGATAAATCACCTGGGAAGAGGCAGGAATCTGCACCCCCACAGGGTATCAATGGAGCTTGTCTCCATTGCACTGGATAGAGCCCCCCAGCCACACTAGAGCCATGTGAGGAATCTGAACAACCAGTGCTGAGGATTTCTGATAAGTAACAGAAAATCCTGACACTGCCTCAAACCATTCCAAATCAGACATTACGGTACTGTGGGACTGCTGGAGGTTCATCAATGTAAACATGAAATTGTCAGCATATTGGGAGACCTTATACGAGGCCCCATTGACCACCACACCCTATATCTCTGGAATGCCTCTGATCCTTTTTGGTGAAGGGTTTCATAATGAGTGCAAATAACAGGGGGGACAGTGGACAGTCCTGTCTAGTCCCCCTCATGAGGCTAATAGTAGTGGCGTGCTTCTGATTGACCCCCCCAAACTCTAGATGAAGACAAGTGATAGTTAGCAAGGACCATATGTTGGAATCTCGGCCCAAAGCCGAAAGATTGCATGGTCTATGATAAAGGTGAGTCTGATCCATATCTATTAAGGCATCATCAAGGGGACCAATGAGAGAGGAAATGATAGAGCAGACATGCTCTGGCAGATCAGCATCTCCCCCTGATGAGGGAACACCACACAGTGTAATGTTATTCCAGCTTGATCGATTCTCCATATCTTCATGTTTGCTCTCAAGTGCGTCGCTCCTGAGCTTCAGATAGTGAAGATGTTGGGATGCCTTGGAAGACTCCAAGTTCTGTTTGCAGACAAAGTCTTAGATCTCACCAATGTATTGCTTGGCCTACACCACTCGACTATCAAGTGACGTGATCTTGGATGCAAGCATAGCCATTCTGCTTGGAATTTTCACTTAAATTCCCCAATAGATTGGCCAGGTCAAGTTTGGTATGTCATCCCTTCTACTGCGCACAGAGCATGGTCGCATTATCACTACTTCTGTGGCTGTTACCCTGCTTCACCATGGCCCCCAACACAGAAGTGGTGAGATTGGTGGACCAGCAATGCCCAGCATCCTCAGATCATAGAGCGAACATAGCCAGTGCACAGATGGTCTCCACGGGATGTCACGCTATTGGCGCAAGACAACTCCCACTTTAGAAGTAGCAACACTGTGGAGGATCTGCCATTAAGGCTCAAGTTGCGCATGCAACAACACCTTCAGTCCCACAGGCAGCCAAAGGACCACCATGCATTTCTAAATGCCAGTCCCAATGCCAATCCTCCACTGGTGTGGATCAGAAGGACTTACCAGCAAGGAACCTCAGCAGAGGCACACTCTGCAGCTAAGGCTGCATGCTGGCTCAGAGAATGGGTGAGCAGGTACAGGTGCTACCACAGGAGGCCCACACCATTAGGCCAAAGATTACTCTCTGTAAGGGTGTTGAAGAAGGAGACTGATATAAAGGTGGCATGATTTTGGTTATTGACTTTCATTTTCAGGTGAAACAAGGACCTCTCTATCCCTAACTTCGAAGAGGGGTTTCCCTGGCTCAAACTTAATGCGACAAGGGTCTGACAGAATATCTGTCAAAGTAAACTCCACTGTCCTGTGACATAACCTACTTCTATCCCTCAAACTAACACTAAAAAGACAACAAACACAACGTTTCTTCTTTAAAGGGAATAGCTCCCTTCTCCTACTTCTTGGATGGTGTTTAGAAAAATGCTCCTTCAAACCAAAAAATACAGGGGGAACGACTTCCCCTAGCCTGCAGGTTTCAGACAGTCTGTACACAATGTTCTCTCAGGGAGAGTATCTCCCTTCTCTTGGTATAGTTCTGCACACCTCCAGTAACACCAGGGGGGGTGACTCCAAAACCCTGGTATGTCTTGTGGCAATGCACAACAAGGACAGGGGAAATGACTCCCAAACGCTGGTATATCTTGCCACAATGCACAACAAGGTCAAGGGGAATAATTCACTTCCCCTGGCTGCATCACATCAACTCTTAGTTCAGGGTCAAGAGAATGGCTCCCTTCTCTTGGTATGTTTATCCGTAGTTCAACACAAGGTCAGGGTGAATCGTTCCATTCCCCTGGCATTTCTATCGAAACGTCTGATGTATTACCACGAGAATGATATCCTTTTTCTGGTATTGCTTGATACAATCTTTTCTCACTGCTTCCACCTTGATACATGGTTTGGCATTATGGCTTGCTTTCAACAGTGTCCCAAATCTTATTAGGATCCCATATCCATCTCTTAAAACTAGTGTACTTATCCATGCCACTATAGTGAGGAAGACTTCCTCTACGTTTGGGTGTTTTTATGTTCAGATTGCTGACACTTCATTTATGGCCATTGGTGTCCTCTTCTCCACTGTTGTGGTGGTCAGGGTCCCAGACCTTTCCCTGGTAGCCAGTGGGATTTTCTCTGCCACTGTCTGGAGGGCGAGTCCCTCTGGTGTTTGCTTGGTGCTGTTTCGGGTCCCAGACGCTTATCTTGTTTGGGTTGTAAACCCTTGTCTCTCTACCCCTTGTACTAGGTTCACTTGGTTCACTCTTCTCCCAAGTACTGCCATGAAGGAGATTACATTGTTATTTTCAGTTAACTTATATTCATTCATCAACTTTACACCCCTACCAGTTCCCGCGTTGCACTCATTACCTTCTCTGGCACCGGGATGTTCTGCCAGATCTTCTGGGTTTGTGCTTCATTTTTGAGCATTGCACAGGTGTTCCGAGTCTCCTTTGCTCTCATTTCACATGTCTCATTCTCGTTCTCGAGACGGGCAGTGCAGGCAATATTGAAGGACTGCATGGTCCACCATACAGATGCCGCACCATCACTTCCCAGCCTCCAGCCATGTTTCCTGACCAGCTTCACATCACTGGCCAAAGAATTCTTGAGACCTGCTACCAGTCTCCAGCAGATGATGGCCGTCAGCTTCTCCTGAGCGTTCTCCACGTTTTTGTTGCTTTTTCCAGGCTGGACTGTCTCCTGTGCTGCTTTCCTTCTGTGCTGGCCTGCATCCAGCACTGTACTTTCTCTCACTGAGTCCTTTGTCTATTGTATTGTTGCTTAGATGAACAGTCTCACAGGGAGCACTAGAACTGTTCCTACAGTTCCATGAACCACTCTTCATGGATAATTGTGGCCATCTCTTCTAATGTACTTGCATTGGGAGTAATCTTTATGTCTCGGATAATCTTCTTCCTGTCAGTTGGTGAAACTGACGTGATGTTGCAATTGCACATGGATGTATCAATCAGAGGGGTGAGTGAAAGGGTAAAAAAGCCCTCCTTTCGCGCTTCTCAAAATTAAGTAATGACACTAATTGTAGATTTCAAAGATAGATTTAATTTGAAGTTATCAGATTCAAGCATAGATAAGACAAACAAGCCTTAATACGGTGGCAAAAGCAAAAGGTAAATCACAAACAGAAATGTTCTTATAAGAGTATTTTGTCCATACACTAGTGTGTGATGCTGATACTGTAGCGAAATCCAGTTGGTTTCCAAAATATAGTGCCCTTAGTTGTATTAACTAAGTGTTGAGATAATGATCCTGGTTTCAAGAAAAAAAAATTGTAGAGATGATTGAGGCTTAAACCGTCCTAAATTGCTGGCGCTAAGTCTTCAAAGTAGATTGCACATTGGCTGAAACTTTAAATGTACTTAGTTGCCGTCACTAAGTTCACTGGTGCTTTAATGAGATCCAGTTGGTTACTAAATTATAGTATCCTTAGATGTATGCACTAATATAAGATGGAGCAAAAGCAAAGTGCTTTGATGAGATCCAGTTAGTTTCCAGGTTGTAGTATCCTTGGTTGTATATAGTAATGTAAAACAGAACAAAAGCCAAATAGTTCCTCTACTTGTGTGCACTAAGTGTTGAAATAATGATCCTAGTTTCAGAAAGAAAATTTGTAGATATTGTGGAGGCTTGAAACGTCCTTCAAAATAAATTGCACATTAGCTGAAACTTTAGGTGTACTTAGTTGTCGTCACTAGGTTCACTGGTGTTTTGATGAGCTCCAGTTAAATTCCCAATTATGGTATCCTTAGTTGTACGCACAAGGTGTTAAAATAGAGGTTCTGGTTTCAAAGAGAAGTTATATGAGGATGATTGAGGCTTGAAATGTTTTAGTTAAGGAAAAAGTGATCCTGTGATAGATCCAACTTAACGATGTAGAACAGAGCAAAGCAAGATGGTTCCTCAACACGTGTTTCCCCGCCGCTAATAAGCGGCAGTCCTTCAGGAGGATTGTGGTATAGAGCAATAATTTTTAGGATCTGAGAGGAAGAAGGAGAGTAAAGGTCAGATGGAAGGCAGCATAGTGTCCTATGTTAAGTCACACGTTGTATCTGACTATGATGTCAAAAGTGAAACAGAAACAGAATTTATACTTACTTTTGTGTAAGGTCAATGGTGTTGATATGAAGGTTACCACTCAGTATAAGAGTGCGTAGTTTGGTCTGTAGCTCAGGTTCTTTTCTGTGGAGGAATGGGTGTTTTAGAAAACTTGTCCCAATACACAGTGTGACTATATGTGTCGACTCTCAATATACAGTGTTACTGTATATATGGGTTCAGGTCTAATATTTATAAAATGTTTCCATAGAAAGTGAAAATGATGGGAAAGTAAAAATCAAGCTGCAAGTGAAAACGAAAAAAGTATTAGATAAAGGATAACTGAGAGTGCATGGTGTAAAGGTAGTGGGAATTACATGGACTAAGTAGAAAAAGGGGTAAAAGAGACTATATGTAACAAATTGACTGGAATAATATTGCATAAATTAAAATGGGACTATTCCAGCTTCTTGCTTGGAAAAGAGTTGCTTAACCATAAATGGATGGAGGTCCTGCCCGTTCAGATGCTGCTGCCGTACTGTCAATGTGCGCTATTTACGAATATATACTATTTTCGCGGGTCGACGCGAGCGTGATAACGTCACGCGCACGCATGTTATTGCGCGATGACGTCATCACGCCCTCGCGACGCCACATTATTGCGGGCCAGCTTAGATATCAGGTATTTGTGCCATTATACACATATTGAGATAATGTGAAGGTACAAAGCTTGAAAAAGGTAAAAAAATAAATAAGTGAAAGGCATAAAGATGCAAGTGCGTAGAATGGTAGATATACCAAATGCTTAAGCTATGAATACATAACATGGACGTGACTAAAGCACGCGAATGCTGATAGGCAAAATGGTGTTCTGAATAGTCACACTATGAGTGCTAAGCCCGGTAATGGCTAAAGTACAATGTTGTGAGGCAAGATAAATAATGGTCGCAATGGATGGGATTATAAATGCGCTGAAAAAATGCAAACATGGTGGTGGCTGTACTAGCTATATTAAGCCTGGTGGTTGCTGAACTTACTGAGTAATGTGCGAATTGATATATGTGCTGTATAGTTCGAAAAACAAGGTGGAAAAGAAAACAGTGGTTGCAGTAAAATGGGACATTAAGAACGAAAAAAGCACACATTGCTGATAAGCACACATGGATGTTAAAAGCTAGTGGTGCCTTACCTATCTAGGTGATGTCCGATATCACTTGTGATGATATGAGTGTTGTGAGCTCAGAAAAAAGATAAAAGGAAGCAGTGGTTATAGTAAATGGAATCATAGGGCAGTCACAGGGATGGAAAAAAGGGAGGGCCATTGCAAGGGAATATAGCATGAGGTATGTAGAGGTCCTGTGTCGGAAGATGTGTTTGCTGAAAATGGGTGGCTAATGGAGATCTTAAGTCCTGATTGATAATTGCCCGAATATGTTCACTGATTCTGATTTTAAGTTTTCTGATGGTGCTCCCAATGTAGAACTTGTTGCACGGGCACTGAATGGTATATATTGTGAATTTACTGTTACAGTTGATGAGTTGTTGAATGGTGTAGATAGTGCCATTTGGTTTGGTAATGGTAGTTCTGGCATTGTCCGAATACTTACACATTGAGCATTTTCCACATTTGTAATTGCCTTTAATTGGTTTTTGTAGCCACATGGTTGGTGGATTGAGATTCCTGGTGGCGATATTAGTTTCAAAATGCGATGGACTTAGTTCATCCTTGAGGGTTTTAGCTTTCTTGAATGTAATTGTTGGTTTGGCATCCAAGAGTGTCATAAGATAATTTTTAAATGTTTTCTCTGGCATGTTAAGTTTCTCAATTTTTTCTTTTGTTTGGGTGATTTCTTGTATCAGTGGAATGTGTTTGATTTTAGCATAGTTGATGAGTCTATGTATCATTTCATTCAAAGTGGTTGTTAGCAATTGTTCCCAATCTAGAATTTCTTCAATATCGTTATCTTCAAAGAGAGGGAAAATACAGACTCTAAGTCCTCGTGGTATTCGTCCTACTTGGATGTATTTGTCCAAGGATTTAATTTCCCACCAGCAAGCCAATTCTTGTTTGAGAAGCTTTTCTTGAGAAAGAAAATCCGTTCGCCAAAATAGGTAAACTTGGAAAACCATGAGCAGTCATTGGAAAGACCAGGAACTACTATCAGAAGAAGAATATAAGTACATGATAACAACACATCCAATAACACCAACGATCTACTTTCTACCGAAAGTCCATAAAAAATTCTCAAGACTACCATCAAGCAGGCCAATTATCAATGGCATTGGATCCATCACTGAACATATTTCAGAGTATATAGACCATCAACTTCAACCGCTGGCAAATTCACTTGCATCCTACATCAGAGATACAACCCATATCATTCAACTCACAGACAACATACACTGAAGCAAAGAATATTGGCTGATAACCATGGACGTCACATCACTTTATACTAGTATTCTGCATGATAAAGGACTCAAAACCACTGACTAATTCCTGAAAACCCGTTCCATTTCTTTCAATGATCACAAGAACATGATTTTAGAAAGGCTACAATTCACACTGCAAAACAACATTTTTACTTTCAACAAAACCCTCTACCGACAGATACAAGGAACTGCCATGGGCACAAAATATGCCCCATCGTACGCTAATTTGTACATGGGACACTTTGAAATAGAATTTGCATGGCAACATCCATCATTTACTCACCTAAACAATATTATCTTTTGGGCCAGATACATTGATAACATTTTTTTAATTTGGAACGGAACGATACCAGCCTTTCAGGACTTATTCAACTACCTCAACCACAATACCTACAATCTCAAATTAACCACAGAATACAGTCAAACAGCCATCAACTTTCTGGACATTACCTTCTACATTGAAAATGATACCATCTGTACAATGCTCTGCACCAAACCCACAGCTGTCAACAGCATTCTTCATGCAACCAGCAGCCATCCCAAACATATCATTCGCAATGTCCCCTTTGGCGAAATTTTAAGGGTAAAAAGGAATTGTACAAAAGAGGATGACTTTACCGAAAAGGCTAAAACCACAATAGAAAAATTCATCACAAGAGGCTACCCTACCAAACTTGTCAAGAGTAGCTACCAGAAATCTTTATCAAGGACCAGGCAATCATTGGTACAAGTCAAAACTAAAAGCCAACCCAACCATCACCAACATTGACAGGAAAATCAGCTTCATTACAAACTATAGTGCCAATAATCTATATAATTGGAAAACACTTACCAAATATTGGAATATTCTCAAATGAGATCCTGATCTTACAACACTCTTGGATGCCAAACCAACAATTACATTCAAGAAAGCTAAAACCCTCAAGGATGAACAAAGTCCATCTCATTTTGAAACTAATGTCGCCACCAGGAATCTCAATCCACCAACCATGTGGCTACAAAAACCAATTAAAGGCAATTACAAATGTGGACAATGCTCAATGTGTAAGTACTCGGACAATGCCAGAACTACCATTACCAAACCAAATGGCACTATCTACACCATTCAACAACTCACCAACTGTAACAGTAAATTCACAATATATACCATTCAGTGCCCGTGCAACAAGTTCTACATTGGGAGCACCATCAGAAAACTTAAAATCAGAATCAGTGAACATATTCGGGCAATTATCAATCAGGATTTAAGATCTCCATTAGCCACCCATTTTCAGCAAACACATCTTCCGACATAGATCAACCAATTGAAATTTTTTGGAATTGTCAAATTAAAACCTGCCCCTCGAGGAGGCAACATGGAACTAAAACTCAGACAACAAGAAGCTCGCTGGATCTGCTTAATGGACACTTGCAACACAAGTCTAAACAGCGACCAGGAATTATGTCACTTTTTGTAAACCAATATTCTAGTATACTCTGATTTAATTGAACGTCTTTTTACCCTTTCCGTCTTCAATTTTCCCATTTCTTCAGAACCACCTTGCTCCAAACTCTTGCTCCCAACCATCCTCTTCATTTTATCCCTTGGACCTCTACATACCTCATGCTATATTGCCTTGCAATGGCCCTCCCTTTTTTCCATCCCCGTGACTGCCCTATGATTCCATTTACTATAACCAATGCTTCCTTTTATCTTTTTTCTGACCTCACAACACTCATATCATCACAAGTGACATCGGACATCACCTAGATAGGTAAGGCAGCACTAGGTTTTAACATCATGTCTGCTTAACATCAATGTGTGCTTTTTTCGTTCTTAATGTCCCATTTTACTGCAACCACTGTTTTCTTTTCCACCTTGTTTTTCGAACCATACAGCACATATATCAATTCAAGTGCCATTGCACATTACTCAGTAAGTTCGGCAACCACTAGGCTTAATATAGCTAGCACAGCCACCACCAGGTCAACACTCATGTGTGCTTTTTTTCAGCGCATTTATAATCCCATCCATTGCGACCATTATTTATCTTTCCTCACAACATTGTACTTTAGCCATTACCGGGCTTAGCACTCATAGGGTGACTATTCAGAACACCATTTTGCCTATCAGCATTCGCGTGCTTTAGTCACTTCCATGTTATTTATTCATAGCTTAAGCATTTGGTATATCTACCATTCTACACACTTGCATCTTCACGTGTTTCACTTATTTTATTTTTTGCCTTTTTCAAGCTTTGTACCTTCACATTATCTCAATATGTGTATATAGGCACAAATACCTGATATCTAAGCTGGCCCGCAATAATGTGGCGTCGCGAGGGCGTGATGACGTCATTGCGCAATAACATGCGTGCGCGTGACGTTATCACGCTCGCGTCGACCCGCGAAAGTAGTATATATTCGTAAATACCGCACCTTGACAGTACAGCAGCAGCATCCGAACGGGCAGGACCTCCATCCATTTATGGGTAAGCAACTCTTTTCCAAGCAAGAAGCTGGAATAGTCCCATTTTAATTTATGCATTATTATTCCAGTTAATTTGTTACATATAGTCTCTTTTACCCCTTTTTTCTACTTAGTCCATGTAATTTCCACTACCTTTACATCATGCACTCTCAGTTATCCTTTATCTAATACTTTTTTCGTTTTCACTTGCAGCTTGATTTTTACTTTCCCATCATTTTCACTTTCTATGGAAACATTTTATAAATATTAGACCTGAGCCCATATATACAGTAACACTGTATATTGAGAGTCGACACATATAGTCACACTGTGTATTGGGACAAGTTTTCTAAAACACCCATTTCTCCACAGAAAAGAACCTGAGCTATAGACCAAACTACGCACTCTTACACTGAGTGGTAACCTTCATATCAACACCATTGACCTTACACAAAAGTAAGTATAAATTCTGTTTCACTTTTGACATCATATTCAGATACAACGTATCACTTAACATAGGACACTATGCTGCCTTCCATCTGACCTTTACTCTCCTTCTTCCTCTCTGATCCTAAAAATGATTGCTCTATACCACAATCCTCCTGAAGAACCGCCGCTTATTAGCGGCGGGGAAACACGTGTTGAGGAACCATCTTGCTTTGCTCTGTTCTACATCGTTAAGTTGGATCTATCACAGGATCCCTTTTTCCTTAACTAAAACATTTCAAGCCTCAATCATCCTCATATATCTTCTCTTTGAAACCAGAACCTCTATTTTAACACCTAGTGCATACAACTAAGGATACCATAATTGGGAATTTAACTGGAGCTCATCAAAACACCAGTGAACTTAGTGACGACAACTAACTACACCTAAAGTTTCAGCTAATGTGCAATTTATTTTGAAGGACGTTTCAAGCCTCAACTATATCTACAAATTTTCTTTCTGAAACTAGGATCATTATTTCAACACCTAGTGCACACAACTAGAGGAACTATTTAGATTTTGTTTTGTTTTACATTAGTATATACAACCAGGGATACTACAACCTGGAAACTAAATGGATCTCATCAAAGCACCTTGCTTTTGCTCCATCTTATATTAGTGCCTACAAATAAGGATACTATAATTTGGAAACCAACTGGATCTCATTAAAGCACCAGTGAACTTAGTGACGGCAACTAAGTACATTTAAAGTTTCAGCCAATGTGCAATCTACTTTGAAGACTTAGCACCAGCAATTCAGGACTGTTTAAGCCTCAATCATCTCTACAATTTTTTTTTCTTGAAACCAGGATCATTATCTCAACACTTAGTGAATACAACTAAGGGCACTATATTTTGGAAACAAACTGGATTTCGTTACAGTATCAGCATCACACACTAGTGTATGGACAAAATACTCTTACAAGAACCTTTCTGTTTGTGATTTACCTTTTGCTTTTGCCACCGTATTAAGGCTTATTTGTCTTATCTATGCTTGAATCTGATAACTTCAAATTAAATATATCTTTGAAATCTACTATTAGTGTCATTACTTAACTTTGAGAAGCGCGACAGGAGGGCTTTTTTCCTCTCAAGTTTTCCGAGCCCATGTCAGCCTCTGTGGCATTCCTCAGTTGCAGCATCTCAAACTCTTTTTCAAGTGTCAATCTGGTAAATAATATCCACCTAGAGCGCCATCGCTGTTTCTAAGGCTGACCTTCTCCTCTTTTACTGTGAGTGAAAGGGTACTAGAACCTTCGGGCAGGTTTGGGGTGGGTGTTCTGCCGCCTATCACCCCTGTGGGCATCCTCATCCCCACTAGGGGAGTCCCTCCTCATGAGGTCCTCCCACATTAAACCACCTCTTGGGGGAATATTGTGTAGTGGCCTCACCTCCCTAGCCTCATGAGAAGGGGCTCCCCCTTGGGGGGAAGTGATGACACCTTGTGAATCCTCACATCTCTCCTCAGTGCCTTTCAGACAGTAGTTGCCAGGTTCCAGCGTGCCTTGGGCTCCCAAACCTCCCTTTGCTGTCACACACAGTTGCCACTCTTTCAGCGGCATTAGACCCGCTCTGCTCCCCTCCACACCTGCTTTGTGCACCAAATGGCATTTTCATGGCTCCCAATGATATGATATGATAGGTTACTTATAACACGCTTAATAACCAAAGGTTTCTAAGCGCAGACCCGGGGTTCGAACCTGTGTTACTCTGTGTTGTCTTGCTTTCAAGGCAAGTACGTTGCCCCTGAGCTATCCTCCCGAGCCACGATGGTCCCAGGAGCCATGTTGGGTTCAGTGTGTGAGGAGGCAATGCGGGTGTTGCAGCTTGGCAATGCAGTAGTTTTAGGTGCCGGCAGCTCTTTGTGCCCCCCCTGCTTTGTCCACGCTCCTCCAGTTACTGCTCGAAGCTAATCTCAGGAGCTGCAGATTCACAGCATCTGGCCAAGCGTTGTACAGAGGCACTCAGAGAGGCATTCCCTTCTTGGGATGATGCTGGTCATGCGCCAAATTCTTATTGTTAAAGGATACAGTGTTCTTGCCGTCGGCAAGCAGCCCATGTTCTGTCACGATCTCCAGAGAGTTTTTTCCTAGTAATTTTTTCAGTATTACTATGGTTGGCTAGCCACCAAGTTGAACCAGGAATCTTAAGATTTCTATCTCTCCTAGACTGTGTCTGTATTCCTTTTTTAGACTCCTCTGCTGTGGTCCAGGCAACAGTTCCTCATTCACCTTCTGCTGGTCTCTGCATTACTTCTTCTGTCCGCTATTGGATTCACCCTGGCTCTTCATAGACTTTTCCTTTACAATCTGTACCAAACATCTTTTCTCTTTGGTTCCCATCGACTTTGTATTGTATTAGGCTCATGGATTCATCTAATGTTCAAAGTGTATATTTTGCTATTACTCCCTTGTCCTAAATGATTTCCAGCTGTCTTCTTCAGAATTCCTGCGTTTACTTTGCACTTCTGTGTCTCTTTGTTTCCCTCATTAGATTGCATCACTGTATGGACCTGGTCGAACACACTGTTATTTGACTTTCTCACCAGGGAAGGAATTGAGCTGGATCAAGGCAGAGCTGTGCGACAGCAAACATGTTCTTGCCCGAGGGCATTTCTGTGTAGAGCCAAGGACCAAACTACCCACTCAAGTTGAGAAAGCTCTCTGCCTCTGGCTGCAGCACATCTCATTAGTGTCATGCACTTGGAGTCTGCCACAAATCGCAACGTTGTGCATTTGGTGTCTCAATGTGAGCAGTGATATGCAACCAACTGTATTTGTAAGTCATCCTTTGCTCACCAGGACAGCCCAAACTCAAGCAATGAAATGATGCAATCCTCTATTTTAGTCTCATGCTTTGCACATATTTTACTGTCATGATTACTAGTCTGACAGATGAAATGAGCACCATACCCAGACTCCATTGCATGCTCAGAAGAAATGCACATTTGAATTACGATAACAGACATATTTAATCCATTGTTGGCCATTCTTATGTTCCCGAAGTGCATTTTGTTATTATAAAAAGCAGCCAGTATCCTATATTCAGAGCACCCGCATTATTCGATATCTAGCTCCACCCCTCAGTTCAGCACACACCACTGACAATCCACGCCTCCCCACGAAGGGCGGGAGAAGGGAGTTCCGCCAGTACATTTTGTCAATTTCCAGCTGTTTTTCTCATGGATATGCTGGTATCCCTGTGTGTGGGACCACGTATTTGCTTTCCTGTCTCTTACCTTGTCTATTGATCATTTGCCAGGCTGCAATATTGGTCTCACATAGTTTCACAGTGATGGCATTTGGTAAATAGGATTGCATGGCTATAGACTACTGGGCATAGTATCTCTCATTAAAGATTAAGCCTGAACACTGTGTAATCTCTGTGTGGGTCTCTAATTTCTCAGGATCCGTTAGTGCTCAAATAGACAGACATGCTGGGTCTTGATTAACTTGTTGGGCCCCTGTGTTAAAATATTCAACTATGTCTTCAGACTTTTTGAATTAGTGATTACCCTTCATGAGCGTATGCAGAAGTGGGTACCCTGTCTTGCCAAAGTCTTATCACCATCTTAGTCTTCTAATGAGGTTGACATTATTTAGAAAAGGGACCGGCCAGAAACTAAGTGGGGCCTCTTCTGCTCCCAACCTGCACTGCATCCCGTTAGTTTTAGCCACTTTAAATATAAGGTAGTCTAGATCTCTTGAATAGTTAACATGAGTTTTTTTAAGCAGTTTGTTAGTGTGGTTTAACAGTTAATTTAGTGCGATTGACATGTTATTAGGGAAAAACGTTATTTGAACATAGTGCTAGTGATTACACTCTATTATTGCCATTCCCTACCATTGCAGAATGTATATTTTCGTACTTTCGGGCTTTTGTACTTTAAAAGGATGTCATCTATGCAGTGCGAAACAGCAAATCCCCACAAATTCTCCAGTTATAGTTCCTAAAGCAGTCAGATACTGACACTTCTCATGGCAGCTCACATTGTGCTCATTGAAATGGAAAATCTTCTCTTGAAAAACATATTTTACAATCTAAATAACATGGCACCCGCAATGGCACAGTGCAGACTTTGCCCATTGACGACTATGCCCAACGGAATTGCCTTTTGCCATATTGCCAAGCTACTTATATTGTTGTTGGGCATGACCTCAGCCAATATCTAGTGGATATTGAGACCGGTGAATAGCTTTAGGCCATGCCTTGGGTTCCTCCAAGAGCTCCAGTTTTCCTGAATGGGCAGGGTCTGCAGCCATGCCAGTTACAACCTTTGCCAGGAAGGGCCTTTGGGCATGCACATATTCCTTCTATCAGCCAATGTGTCCATTGGGAATAGCCTTTTGTCATGTCCAGTCACCTTCAAGTCAGCAATGGGGCCAATGGGCATGCCCCCAGGCCATACACAGTAGCCACTTTGCTTAGGCATATCACTTTTCTATGTCCCTGGCACACACAAGCCACTCGTTTTGGCCAATGGGCATGCGAGCTTGGCACTATACCAGGGGCAGGGCATTTGGCCACACCTCAAGCAATGCCAAGCCACCTGATGTGGCTACTGGCAACCTGTTCAAATTCATTTTCTAAGCAAAATCACACATTTAAATTGCCATGACGTTGACAGAAACATGAATTATTTTTCTGAACAGAAACCTGATAGGCAATATGAACGAATGATCTATGTATGCATGTTGTGTCCATTAAACTGTAAGCCAGGAAAGGTTTTTCCCCTGAAGGTTAAGAAAAAGTAAATCAGCAAAGCTGAGAATCTACAAACAACATAATGCCTTTCTCTCCTGGAGTCTTCTCATTTGTATGTCCAGCCTTAGAGACTGAAACAGCAGATGCATTGCTTCTCAGAGCCGTAGTAGAACAAACAAAACAACATGTTTTTCTTCCACAACACGTTAGTTCAAAACACATCAATGTAATTGTAGAGGAGCGGGTGGATGCCTCTTCTCTAGTTCCCGCCCCTTCACCACGATCCTATTGGAGTAGCAGATGAAGAGCTACAATTGGGAATTCATACACAAGTTTATGTGACATGTCCATACAGTGTTGATTGTATGAAAAACAATATGCATTCAGACAGCCATTCAGAAGAAACCCTCACGCTGTGGCAATGGAAGGAAGTTACCAAGACGGATGTCCATTGCCGAAGTGCTAGAATGCTGTTATGGGAATCATGGACGAACTCTGAACAAAAGCCTGATGACAGCAATGTAATGTTATAAAGAAAATATATAAGCCTAAGCCGAAATAATATGAAAATACTTAAAATTGGCAATGTAACGGAAGCACTAAGAGAAGCATGTACCAAAAAATGAAGTTATTGCGAGAATAAGAAGATGATGTAACTTGCTGACTGACAACTGTAAATACGCTGTAACGCAAGGTAGAGAAAGCATATAGAAGCTTACTAAAAAGACATATGCATAAAACATTTTGGACGGCCATTGGAAGAAAATGAGAAAGTGTCAGTAAAGGTAGATCCGGGAAGCCTAGAATGGAGGAGGGGAGAGGAGGTGATGTTGAATCGATTGAGAATAGGGCATGTGGGGCTGAATGAATGTCTGTTTAGAGTGGGGAAGCGAGAGTCGAGGGATTGTGCGGTGTGTGGAGTGCCTGAGACTGTGGAACATTTTCTGTTTAGGTGTGAGAGACATGCTGTAGAGAGAGAATTGATGAGGGTTCGATTGTCTGCGCAGGGTATGACTGAGTTGAGTGGGAAGGATTTGTTGGGAGGTGACGGGGTGAGTGGCAGGAGGAGGAGTAGTGTGTTGTTGGATTTTGTGAGGCAGACAGGGCGGTGGGAGGAATTGTGAATTTTACGTGGGTTGAATGCTGAATGGTGGATAGGTGCACATCATCCAATTGGATGGGGAAGCGCCTGCGTGGGTCCGTCCACGCCTACTCTAATTTAAAGAAAGGAAGAAAATGGATGAGAGCCTGTGTTAAAGAATTAATCCAGCTACCTCAAAATACAAACCTAGGATTGCAAATTGACTAATTAATGAAGAAGCTGTTTTTGTGTGCAGAATAACGGTGTACGCTAGCCTAAAGTCAACAAGGCTATTTCGAGAGATGGGTGCAAGGCAAACAGGGAGTGGAATGAACAGACCATGTGCGTGAGACATATTGCTGTCAATATTAGGAGGGACAAAGACATTTGTAGGTGCCAAATAGAAATAATTGAGAGGCTGAAATGGACACAATTGTGGTCTCCTAACATGTGATAAAGACCTCAAAACAAAGACTATTCATTAGAGCTTTGAGTTAAGATAATGGTCTGCTCAAACTCCCTCAAATGTCCCAAAACAGTGAGCGTACTACGATGTCAACTACAAACGATAGACCTTGCTAAGGATCAGGTCGATGGCATATGATGAACTAATTGGAAAAACAGAGAATAGGTTGATGCAGCTTGAACACATAGGTTTCGTTCTGTTCACGTTCCAAAGTCCAAGGTTGGATAGAATTGCCAACCAATCAAAAAGGCCTGTCATGCACTGGGATATACAATGTTGCAGTTACTAGCCCACTGCAATATTCTCAGCTATAATCAGTAGGTGACTTATGTAGAAGTAGGTCAGGGCATGTCCTACAGACAATGGGCAGCCAATGAAATATTAGAACTTTAATAATTCTATAAGTAGACATGTGCTCTCAATCCAATCCCTCCTGGTGTTAGGTTCTATGAAATGCTAGATAGGATGATGTCAGGAATGACATTAGTAAAGGTATACAAACTCTGTGCAAGCAAACTTAGGTGTGAATATATTGAGCATCTAATCAATAGCTGTATTTCTCCCTGGTTTCTTTCATTGAGATTAAAGCAGTATTTTACCGTCTTCCTTTGGTCTGTCCGATTAATTGGTCTGTGATAATTACTGGTAATTCTATCTAGCACAAAGAATGCGGATAAGTCGGGTCTAATGACCTAGATCTAGACCCAGATCCAGATGCCAGGCAATCGCTGGCTCCTACCATTAGCCAGACGATCGCAGATTTTCCTGCGGAGAATGCAGCGTAAAAAATAATGTGATCAAGATCCGCTTTTGCAGGGCCCCATTTGATGAAATTCCTGTCTGGATCCCAACAAACTGAAGACGAACTGATCAACTGTGGGAGAGTCGATGCCGAGTGACTCAAGCTGAGTAGCAGATGTGAGTAGACCATAGAACATGGGGAAAAGGAAAAGGGGGAGCGATTGTGTTGTGGTGTGTTGAATATATATATATAGAAAGAATAACTGGATTTTTAGGGATCATAGACAAAAGATGGATACCTCGATTTCACAGGCCCATGAGGGACGGAAAGAATACATTCCATAACTCCATATAGGTGTGATTATGGATTCCTGGGGCATGAAGGCAATAAGAAGGCCGTGTATTGAACTCCGGGACAGAGTCAATAAGAGAAGAGAGCAAAAATAAGGGCGCCTGGTGGAGTCCTGATATACCCAGGAGGGTACGTATATAATAATAAAAAATAATCAGGATGTGAGATCCTACAAAAAGCAAGCTCCGGTTCTGAACAAAAGAGTTTATTTCGGAAAACCACAAGTGTTATTGTTCAATTAGTTTACATAGCTTTTGATAAGCATGAAAAGGTTAAAAGAACGGACAAGAGTGATTGAGTTTGGTGGAAATACAGAATGAGTATTAACCTCTTTTGTGTTGAGGTACAGAGTTCCACCTATGGGCAGTTGTGTCACTGGGGATCGACACAGGTGTGTTTTGGCCAGGAAGGCAGAATTGTTGCCTGGATGGTGTTGGCCTTCTTCAGGATGAGCACCAAATGTGATGTAATCCGTTTTGTCTGCTGCTGTGGTAGCAGTGGTGATGCTGTACAGACCCATCCAATAATTAGTGCTGGATTTTTGGTGCGAGACTGCACTCGGGGGAGCCGTGAGTTCGTGAGGGAGCGATTTGATCAGGATCCGATTGGCTAGAGGAGGGCCTAGAAAGGTCCCTCGTCGCAAGCCGTGAGAGCAATGTGTGTCGTCGGGGGATCTGCTGCTGTAAAGGTAGCTACAGCATCACCACTGCTACCACAGCAGCAGACAAAACGGACTACACCACATTTGGTGCTCATCCTGAAGAAGGCCAACACCATCCAGGCAAATATTCTGCCTTCCTGGCCGAAAGACACCTGTGTCGATCCCCAGTGACACACCTGCAAATACCCTTTTTCGTGTATGTCTTGTAGATTATGTTGTGTACACCCCGTGTTTACAATGCCCTGGACCACCCTATGTCCCGGGTGCACTACTGTATAAATATATGTTCTTCTAACTGTTGTATACCACTGTGCCATTAGGTGGAACTCTGTACCTCAACACAAAAGAGGTTAATACTCATTCTGTATTTCCACCAAAGTCAATCACTTTTGTCCGTTCTTTTTGAGCCTTTCGTGCTTATCGAAAGCTATGTAAACTAATTGAACAATAACACTTGTGGTTTTCTGAAATAAACTCTTTTGTTCAGAACCGGAGCTTGCTTTTTCTAGGATCTCACATCCTGATTATTTTTGATTATTAAATAAGAGAAGAGATACATTTACTAAGAATAAGTAAAGGAAGATATACATAAGGGAATGAATTAAAGTGCATGCATGTATGGGGTATAACATGTTTTTATAACGTGTTCCGCATGTTTAAACTGACAGATATAAAACAACAGTAAAAATAAATAAAAGTGATTTTTGGTACACTGTTTAAAGAAAGGATTGATGTAAATTAGAAGGATAAAATCAGAGGAAATTAATATATGAATAAGGAAAAGAACCTTAAGATACTAAAAAAACGATATACAAAAAATTGATAGAAAGTGTAAACAAAGAAGCGAGAAGAGTAGTGGTCCAAAAAGTATTAAAAATATTTTGATTCACGGATTAAGAGGGGTGATTGCTAGTGCTTGCTCAAAAAGATTAATACAATATATTTAATAAACCTAGAAAGAAGAATAACAGACTGCGTAAGTATTGACAGTCTGAATTGACTTGTCACTATGGAAGACACACCGCTTTTACACCTATGCAGAACATTGCCAATACATTCAGCCAAAATTAGGAAATATAATTCGAATGATTCACAGACACAACTAGTAAAGCACTTATGTCATGGCCTCAAGAAGGTTGATTATCAAAATCGATATTGCGCCACATTACGACATACATACATGCCACTGAGAAAGGAAAAATGTTTTAGAAAAGGTTGGCAGTTTTATAACTAAGAAAATCCAGTTGTAAGAGTGGATGCTTAATAAAAATAAAGGTGAAGATGTAACACCTTTGGCTCGTATTTTAACTCCTGAAAAGCAAGATGTAAAAGTTGAAGAAAAGGGATTGTTATCCTTCAAAGGCATTAAAGGCAGCAGCAGGGTATGTTAATCCAATATATGATTTGTGCGTCTTTGACCCTAGGTTACCAGGGGAATCCAGATGTGGACCCTTTGCTCACTGTTCTTCGAGAGGCACAGCTCCGCCTCACTGATGAGGCCCGACTAGGCCAAAAAACGTGTCTGGGGTTGCTATTGGTACTCTTGTTCATAGGAGAATTGCCTACCCTTTCGGTTCTAGACTGCCCTTGGGCAGGACAAAGACTGATATGCAGAGATATGTCTCCTCTGTGAAAGGGACAGTGACCTAAAGACTTGGTTGAGACTCTCCCGGGGGCCATCCACCCAGGAACAGGTCAATGAGCAGTATTTGTGTTGGTACAGGGACTCCCAGAAACCCCCTTGTTTTCAAATATATAAGCCCCCTGCTTATAAAAGTGAAGACAGTTCGGAAGAGAGCGGGAATAGAAAACAACAAAATATATCAACATGTAATGAAAATAAACAGCGTGATGAGTGAAAAAAAGACAAGACAAACAGATAGAGATAGAGGACATGGCAGAAAGACAGAAGGGAACAAAGGATACAGCTAAGGGAATGACAGTGGTACAGAATGAATGGATGGGAGGACAAATATTGCTCAAATTAGATGATAAGGGCATTGATGGAGTATGGGAAATAGTGGAAAGGGAGGAGCGAGAAAAAGAGAGAAAGGAGAAGAGGGAATATAAAAAGTAGAAAGGGACAAAGAATGTAAGCAAAGGGAGGAATGGAAAAGGTCTGAGATGAGAAAAGAGAAGCAGAGATTGGAAGAGGAGAAACAAAAAGAGGTAGAAGCCCAAATGTTGAAAGTATGTAGGTTGCAACGAAGGTGAGAGGAAGGGGAGTTAAGGGAATTAAGGAGAAGAGAGGAAGAAATGGACAGCAGTAGGTGATTAAAAGATCAAGAAATAGAATATTTATGCCACAGAAGCAGTTCCATGTGTTATTAACGAAATAGGAAATAACAAACATTTTTTAAATTTGTGGAGTCCTGCCAAACCCCTGTTTCACTATGATTCCTACCCCATCCCAATCACCAATTTTAATCCCTTACCCAACCTCCATATATACTTGCCTTTAATTTTCTGTATTTTTTTTGTTATTCATGTTTCATTGAAAAGGTTATTCGTCATTTTCTATTTGTTAATTTCACAGTATGCCCACAGAAGCATAGTGCCCATAGAAGCACAAAAAAGACTGGAACAACAAAGAGGGTCACAACAGCCCGGAATGGTTTTGAAAGGATTTCCGCGATCTGCATGGGATGGTGGGCAGAACACTGAAGACATAGAGCAGAGGCTTGGGAAAATATAAAGGCAAATGAAAGACAGAGAAAGGTATGAGCCGATTAAATGGAACTAAAGGTAAATCAGAGGACACCATGATAGACGATCATAGAACGATGTCCTTAAGTAGGTTAGATCTTGGCAATATAGAGCAAAAGATATAGAAGAAAACAGCCACACAAGTTGGGTCATAATTATGTCAGAGAGAGTAAGAAAGAGAGGAGAAGCAGAGAGTGCAGAAAGAGGGTGAGTGTGGATTTTCATGGGAATCGAGCATAGATAAAGGGGTAAAATGGTCAGATTTAGAAGACCCCACAGAGAAAATACCAGAATCAACACCATATCTTGAACGACCACAAGCACGGTCACGTAGTGCGGGGGATATATCCCTACATTATATAAGTAACTTAAAGGCATTGTCAGGATGGAGGCAAACTGGTGAGAACAGTGATGTTTGGAAAACAAGGAGCATGGGCGGGTATGATTATGTACCAAAATTGTCACAATTCCCACTATTGGAGTAAGGGGGGGGAGTCGACCACAATATATTCCATGGCCACAGATGAATAAAGAGAATTTAAAGTGCATACTGCCAAGTTTATCTTCGGGTGCAGGAAAATAGATTTCTGAGCTAGAGAAAAGGATATCAGGAGCAACTTTAGCTATATGCGATATTAAAGGAATATTATCAGCCATCCTAGGGAAGAGAGAGCTGACGACGTGTGGAAAAGAGCACGGTATCCAAAAGTCACTCCACAAAAGACAGGGCTTGATTGATCACCATTTATTAATTGTATAGCAGGTGTATCACGATTATTGATGAGTTTACAATATCATGATATATCGGATATTGGGGCAATAATGACTAGGAAACTGGGAGAGACTGAATACCCCATTTCCCTTTTTCGGGAGATTCAGGACAGATGGAATTTGCAAACGCATGTATCATAGGATACAAAAGGGGCATTATTTTATCATATTTTGAGTCAATGGTCGCTAGAGCCGGTGCAACGTCAGCTAAAGAAACAGGTAGGAATGGAAGCAAAGCCATGGCCAGAATTACAAATGGCAATTTTGCACTACTGTAGAATATTAAGGGAGAGATACAAAAAGAAAGCAGAAGGCAGAAAACAGGATGGGTGAAGTTGGTGGAGAAAAAATTATCAAAATACACCATAGAAAGAGTGGTATTGGCAAACAATAAGGGAGCAACGACACAAACAGTGCAGTTACCACAGCAGAATAATGCGGCAAATGTGATGGATTAAAATGGGTATAACTCTATGCAAAGAGGAAGAGGGAATAGGCCGTGAGGAGGAGTATGAGGCAGATGTCAAAACTTTCAAGCAAGGGGAGGATTTAATGGTGGACAGCCACCGCAGTGTTGGAGAAATTAGGACATTTATCTATAGTATGTAGAATTAGAGGAGACATGTAGCAACAGATTTGGCGCTCTCCAAGAGGGCGGATGGGTTATGCTACAGTATAATATTGTTTCACAAGAATATTCTGCCCAAGATCACACACAAAGCCAGGTTTATGCACCCCAATTACAGCAAATACAACAAGTTCCAATGCAGATGCAGCCACCATAAGGGCAACAATAGCAAGTGCCTATGGAGACGCAACAGGTACCCATACAACTAGTACAATATATTTCAATGCAACAGTCAGGTACATCACAATGGCCCAAGGATACGGGAGCCATGTAGGTAGTTAAACCCAAATCGGGGAATATGACTATGGTAGGAGGAAATACTTTCACAGGTACAGGAATAGATTTATATCCACAATAGAACAGCCCACAGAATGACCTGATGTGTTCAGTGCTATCTGTAACCCCAGACCCCAGAGAGGAAACAAGGGTCAAGTTGATGATAAGGAGGCACAACATTTTAATTTCATGTGCACATTGGGGCAACTTGTTACTGTGTACATGAGGGAAAATATCAAATGTCAGGTGTTGTGATGAAGGCAGAGACTTTCTGGGGCAACACATGTAGTTCCATTTACTGTTATGCTCACCTGGTCTCTGCGCAGGCATTGAGGCATGGTTGCAGCCCTCCCAAGGATTTGTTCGCCCTTGTCTGGATTCTCCCTATGCACTTGAACTATTACTGCAGCAATATGCTCAGTGCTTCTTCTGTGAGAACATAAGGGAATGTAAGTATACCAGCCTGTGATCCAGACACCCTTCCAGACCCTTCCACCCAGGACGTGATTCTCGTAGATTGCGCTGCACCTAGAAGGCTCACCTGATTATCTTGATTGATGAGCTCTCTGTCCTGCTACTTCTGGCAGGGGCACTTGTCTGCCTGGGACTGAGTTCCTTCATTGGTCCCTGCGTGTGGTAGTCGAGTCCAGCTGTGACTAATCCACTTGAGTGTTCCTGTTTGTCTTTGTCTTTTCACGCCTGGTGGCTTTCGTAATGTTTGTATAGTTCTTTTGCTTTCAGTCTGCGTTTGCTGTGTTTGCATAGTTTGTTCCTGTATTGTTGTCCGCGCTTTCTTTAATTCTGTTCTTTTGCTCTTTCCTGTGTAGGTGGTATTGCAGACCCTGCAGAAGTTGCAGAGCTGATGATGGCAGCCCTAGTGAACAAGGAATGAACTCGCGATGGTCCGGTAACAGGTGAGTGATCTCTAGAGATGCGCACATGGTTCGAATGCGGCGCAACCCTAGATTGATGGATGATAGCGGCATAACCTTGCCTTTTGTCTTCTTCAGAGGACCCGATTTTGTGGATGAGAAGTGCGGCATCTGGATCAAGACCCCTGGGTTCCAGAAGGTGAGTATGCTGATGAGATGATGAATGCCAGATTCCAGGAGGTGAGTATGCAGGATAAACGCGGAGTTCACAAAGGGTAAGTAACCTGGCCCAAGCGGCGGTGAGCATCACATTGCATGAGAATGCAAAGTAACGTGAAGCGCTGGCATTGGGGATGGAAGCAGCTTATATAGCTGTGCTCCTGGGACCATGCCCTCCAGTTCTGTCTTACTTGCCACACCCTGCTATTCCTGTAGTCTGCACTTGTGGCCTGGGGACTTGTGCACTTGTGGCCTGGGCACTTGTGGCCACACCCCAACAGTATGCTCATGGAAATGCTGCTGAATAAAGGTACGTGGAAAAGTTCTTGAGAATGAAGCACTCCTGAACAAGAATAAAGTGTTCCTGCTTACCTCCTGATATGAGCCTGGCACCAAAGGCGCCAGGACTGAGTCCAGCTGGGCCTCCTGTGTATGTGTGCCCTGAAAACCATTACCCCCATCATTTGATGGTGTGGTGTCTGTGTTCTTGGCCCAGTGCAGCCATTGCTCATGACAACACTCCCCCTCAAGTTCCCTCTCAAGGGTGGTTCCTCTCCATGTCCTGGTTTGGTGGGATTGTTGCGATGGAACTGCCTGATTATTTGTGGAGCGTAGACATGTCCCCTGGCTTCCCAAGTTCGGTCCTGATGTCCATAGCCTTTCCAGTCTATAAGATAGTATAACTTGGACCGGACTATCTTAGAATCTAGGATACTTTTGACTTTGTATTCTGGTTCTCCCTCTATTATCTCAGGGTCCTGTGGAGTATTGACCCGTGTACCTGGTTCCATTGGTTTTAGAAGGGAGACATGAAACACAGGGTGGATCAGCATGTGAGATGGTAACTCTAACTTCATGGCAGCAGGATTCATCACAGCCTTGATAGTGTAGGGTCCCAGGTATCTGGGCCAGAAGGCCTGTGGTCCTTTCAGAGGAATGTTTTTGGATGCTAACCAAACCTTGTCTCCGCCTTGATAGTTTGGAGCTTCCCTTCTGTGTCGATCCGCAAACTGCTTCTGTTTGTCTTTGGCTCTGGTCAGATGTTCTGCTGCTTCCTTAAGAACCTGGGAGATGGTCTTCTGTAAGGTCGGAACAGCTTATGAACAAGGGCTCCTGGAAAAAAAAAATGATTCTGCCCAGGAAGGCTCAATGATTATCAAAATAAAAGTGAAGGGGTTAATGCAACCAGCATGCCCCCTTACCGCTCATTCTCAATTCACACAAAGATTTAAGAACCACACTTAGATTGTTACAATACTTCTTTTCTTATAATTTTCAGAATTTATTTGCTTAATGGCTTAGGTATAGTGCTGAACACCAATAGTTACATATACAGCAATGTGGATTTTCACAATAAACAAGAGCAAGTTAAATGTCTTGCACATACATATATACAGCAACATAGTACAGATTATACTGTCGATATATACAGAGAAACGACAGGGGTCATATGACATGAACAAATAGAAATGGTTATACAATATGTATATCGATAGTAAAACAGTGAAAGACATTTGTGACACTGTGGTTTGAGAGTAATTGTCTACACCAAGGTGTTTCGGCCTTATGTGTGGGCTACATGAGCCATTTTCTTCTTGGTGCCTTCGTCAGGACAGGAAAGACTGTTGTCTTGATGTTCTGAAAAAAACTGTGAAAATGAATGAGGTACAGTAAGGGAAGTGCTGATGATATAGTTTTATAACATGTGATTAAATCACACTGTGTGCCTCGTAGGACAGGTGGACACGGCTTACCTGTGGTGCGTAAATGGAGGGTCCAGGGAACCGCAGTGTCTCATTGCTTGTGGTCTCAATGGACACCTATTAAAATAATGGGAGAACTTAATATGTGTCCCTATTCTAATTAAAGAGCACTGGTTATCGTGCGGTGTGAAACCAAAAAAGGGCTTGCCTAAACATGGGTATCCACGGGATTGTAGCTGCATCAATTATGCAATTGGACTGTGTCCGGAGTGCGCCCTAAAAGAAGAGGCACAACGTCAGTGAACAAGCCACTGTGACAGGTCCCATCGGCTAATGTACTTAATCTAGTGACACCACCAATGGAAAAAGTCATACCTGTGAGGCACTCGTGTGTGTGCCGAGGCTGGGAGCGAGGGAAAGTTGTTCAGGAACATCCACCTTAAGCAATTTTTTGAAATCTATCTACCAGCGAACAAAGGACCAGTAAGTGAAGTGGGACCCACCAAATGAGACAACACCACCGGACCGAAACAAAAATCCTTTTTCTATCCACCCCTGCACACTATCCCGTGTGAGATCAAAGCCTTTGAGAAAATAGTTACCGGAACGGTCATGGCTGGCTTCTCGAAACAGAATTATTACCAGGACAACCTGGACGAAGAAGAAAGAACTTCCTTTAGAACTCTACGAACTGATGAATCCATCACCATCAAACCAGACGACAAAGGCGGCGGCATGATCATCATGAACACCACTGACTATGACGCTGAATGTTTACATCTAATGAGCTACCAGTGATCCTAGAGACCTCTAAATCATGATCCCACCTCAGACTTACAGGACAAAATCAAAAGCTTAACCCAACGTGCTTTCGAAGAAGGTTGGATCTGCAAGGATGAACAACATTTCCTGAGCCCATCTGCAGACACTGGCTTTCTACATCCTACCAAAAATACATAAGGATGCTACGAAACCCCCAGGTAGACCCTTCGTCTCTGCTTGTGACTCACTACTCGAACCCCTGTCACTATATACCGACGACTTCTTAAAACCTTTTGTTGTCCAGGTGCCTTCCCATCTGAAAGACACCACCAGCACCATTGTCTTACTTAATAATGTCAACCTAAAACAGAAAAGCTTACTCGCCGCCATGGATGTCGAGGCTCCCCACACTTCAAGTCCACAAACAGAAGGCCTGGAAGCAATCTGAGAAGTTCTTAATCAGAGAAATTACACCACCTCCACCCCCACAGAGTTCATTCTGGAATGTACAAGACTGGCTATGTCTAAAGAATTTTCTTATTCAACAATCAGATATATAAACAAACTAAAGGGGTGAGTATGGGGGCAACTTTCACAATACCAGAAGATGAACATCTCTGACGAGAATCCTTTTTTACCCCACATCAGCCTGTGGAAACGTTACATAGACGATGTGATACTTATCTGGAACGGAACCTCGAGTGAACTATAGGGTTTCCATGAGTGTATAAACCAACGCAACCCTCACATGAAGTTCACTGTAAGTGATTTTAATCTGGCACTTCACCTAAGTCAATGCCTAGTGTGTCATGCACAACTGAAATCCTTATTTATTTATTTTTGTCTAAAAGTTCTTTTATTCTGAACGATGTACCATTTATATCACACCCTCTCTTTGAACCCCCTCCCCCCCGGTCACACTGAACCAGGAATCAGGCTAGTTTTCAAAGTTAAAATATTTATTTATGTATTTCACAAGATAATCTCACTATTTTTAATGGGGATACAATAATCACCATTGGGGTGATGTCACACTAAGCAATCTCTTTAATCACAAGGAGTAATGATTAGCAAAAACAATGCAGCACAGAAATAATACGTTTGGGTGTATATTCAAATCAAATAACAATGTAATTACTCTTTCCCTCTGCACACCCCTCAACCACCCAATATGCAGTGTAGAGAGATAAAAGGAGAGAGGACAGTTTTAAGGAATGCAGAATTCAAGCAAATATATAAATCCCAATTTCCCCCCCAGCAACACAAGAGAGAAGCAGGAATGATTGGCAAACTGTCCAAATAGTTTAAAGTTATCTGAGAATTGATTGGGTAAAACACTAAATCTGGTTTAAATCACTCAAATTGTTTAAATTCTAATGGGAGCTGCTTTGTATATGGTTGAAATCAAACACTAGCAATGATTTGAGAGTAATAAGCAATGGGAAAACTTAAATTTGAGGTCGGTGCAATGAAAAGCTATTTTACACGTTATACATTTTGCCAAAACGAAAATTTGCGGCAAACTTTTCCGCACACGGTAATCGCGATCGCGGGAGAACTATAAGGATTTGAGATGTGTTTTTAGGTTCTCTGGAAAGCTTAGGATGTTAGCTACCAGCAGACACTTAAGTTTCGTTTCTAGCAAAATTGAAGAAGTGATGGACGTTTTCGTGGAGGTTGTTTTTCAGATAGGTGCAACAATGAGAAACAGGGATGCGCTTTTAAAGGACTAAAAGGGTTTCTTTACACTAAGGCCAGACTATGAAGAAGCAATTGCTACACGGAAGCTCAGCTACTTGATCAAGGCAACTGCCAGCCGAGACGCTTGCCTTCTTCATATGCAATATATCAGCACAAAGATAATTTTATCAATATCCGTACAGAAGGAATATAGGATAAGATGGAGATTTCAGGCAATTCAAAAAGATTTCTAACAATGCAGGTTTCTAAAGATGAGCTAGGATGGCTTTAGATAGGGATTACTATGGACAGTATATATGAGAGTGACACAGTCCTATCTATGGATACTCACTATATAGGTTTGAACAGAACCATCAGGGATTGATGTCAGAGATTCTAGGATTCTACTGGGCACACTGTACTGGACATGGTCCGCAATCAGCAAGGCGCTCTGGTCACCGCACGGTAGGACTGGACTGGATCTGCAATGGCTGTCTGGTCACAGCACAGCATGGCACGGCACAAGATTGGGATGAATGATTTAGCAGGCAAGCAGTATAGCACAGCCTGGCTGTTTATTTTGTCTCCCCTTTAAGTTTGTGGGATGGGTTGTGGAAGTTAAGGCCCAGCTGAAAGTGGTTCAGTAATGCAATGAGCCTTTCTGCTTGCAAAGTTTCTTGAGTCTGGAGTCTGGAGTCTGGAATATGGATAGTTCTCCTTCACGGTACTTCACCAGGATCAGGGTGGTGTGTGTCTAAGTCCTCAGCTGTTTCTATTTATGCATTTGATAAATGGGTGTGTATGCTGAATTATCCTAAGCGCACCCCCTGGGTAGTCTATTGGCTAGAGTCTGCTCTCTCCCTTGATTGGAGGAAAAAACAGGGTGTCACCATGATGATGTGGTTTTATGAGGCAGAACATCCTCCCCTTAGCTTTTGAACATGAAATCTACTTTTAGTATAATACATAGTTACAGTTTTACAAACTTTATAACAATGACATATCTAGATCACATAATTTGTGGAGCAAATGCTCTTTCAGCCCCCGTTGCGGTAGGATCTTGGGTCTGGATTTGACAGAATTTTGCACTTTTTGTCTGGGACACAATATCTAATGTGTCCAAAAATGTGTATACATGTGTGATTGTATCTGGGCATAAGCGTGTGAAGTTTCATGCTTCTGACATAAATACATTTGCTATAAAACCACAATTTCTACAGTTACGTCCCAGAACATAGCACAGAGTTCTGGCTCCTCTTAAAATGTGCAGCAAAAATTTAGGTTCAGAAGTCCGGGGTTTACATATTTTTTACAATTGTCCACAGTCAATTATCAGTCTTTTTAAAAATATGTCCATTGTGAATCAACAAATGTTTTCTGTTCCCACCTCCTTCTCCTACTGTCAGGTCTGAAGCAATCCGCCCCCTTCCTTCCGGGAGAGGCCATTTTTGACACTTCACAATCTGCATATCCTTTCAGCCAGAGACAGTCCATTGTCCCCTTCCCAGAGCAGCCCCAGTGCTCCTCCCCTCTTCTTAATCAACACATAAATGTGAGTTCCTGGCCTTAGAGAGCTGAAGGGAGGTGCCTTGCCCTGTTGGGGAAGTTGTTTGTAGTTTTGTGAGCCAGGCTTACTTTAAATGTCATTTTGTTACATTTTTCTTTGTTTAAAACAAAACTTACAATTTTCAAACAAGCAGCTAGAATTCTTATTCCAGCTTCTAAACCATGGAAATTAAATAGTTAACCTAGGTTTCTCTTAATAACAGGTCACTTAGTTTCCAGACATTTGATTTCAAAATGCACAAGTTTAAACTTCTGATGCAACTACTGACAGCTGTCATACAGGCGGCCGCTGGTATTGCGCCCATATTTTGCTAGATTTCACAAGCAGGCACCTTTTTGCTGTGGATATTTTGATCACAGGTTCCGCTTTTCCTGACATGGTATGTTCACAATAATTTCTTAAATGAAGTGACAGGTAACACCCAGCAGGGATATTGGATGTTTTATGGTGTTTTGGACCGGCATTTTCTAGTTTCAGCAACCAAGAAAAAGGGATTTAAGAACAATTTTACAGATTTCTTTCAGCCAGCACTGCTTTTCATGCAGGCTCCATTTTCACTGGTTAGGCAGCCCAATGACATGTTTCAGCAGTGCGTTCTCCATTCCACCACTGACAACATGCATGGTAGGTAGATGTGCAGCCATCTTGTTGTGCTTTGTAGAGTGCAATTTCCATATGTTTTGGCACGCATAGAGGTTTTGCAGCCATTTTGATGATCCTGGCACCACCAGGACACAGGGATGTTGCAGGGCAGAGCAGAGTGGGTTAATACATCCCACATCACTATGCAATGGGATCACCACCAAATTGATTTTCTAGATCTTCATATATATAAGACAGGAGAACATCTAAAGACTGAACTATATCGCAAACCGGCAGAGCGTAACAGTCTGATACACTTCCAGAGTTATCATCTACACAGCCTCAAATACAACCTTCCATACGGCCAATTTTTGAGAATCCAGAGAAATTGCACTGAATCAGAGAGATTCAATAAACACGCAGAGTATCTCCATACAAGACTGTTTGAAAGAGGATATCCTCGTAAAGCGATCAGAGATGCCAGAAAAAGAGCAACTCATACCCCAAGAGATATCTGCTTAGAGACAAAGCCTAAAAAAGAACTTGTTAGGTTGGTCTGTGTCATCACATTCAGTCCATTAAGTGACCTTATACAGAGGACCATTAAGAAAAACGGGCATTTGGTGAAACAAACAGGGTCACTGAACAAAGTCGCCTGCTTTGCATTTAAGAAAAACAAGAATCTAAAAGACTCTCTCGTCCACACTTTTCTAGAACCATTCTCACGCATCAACACACTGTGGAATCTTCCTCCAGTAGCTGGACATTACAAATGTGGGAATTGCGTGGCATGTGCCCTCACCATACAGAAAAAAAGTCTTGGAATATAAGAATGTCAAGTGGGCAATGAGAGAACAAACTAACTGCAATACCAAAGGCATAATGTATATAATCGGATGCCAGTGTGGCCTTCTATATGTAGGCAAAACCATTCGACCTATCAAAATGCGCATTTCAGAGCACCGGTCCTGCATTAGAAATATGATCCAAGACAAACCCGTGGTGGACCACTTCAGTCAGAAGAACCATAAGGACACAGACCTTAGATGGTTTGTCCTAAGAAAACTGGCACCCACCATGAGGGGGGGGTGATCTCAACAAGACCTTAACCCAATTAGAACAGAGATGGGTCCATAAACTAGATACTGTACACTTGGGTTTCAACATATATGTTGAGTGGAAATCTTTCTTATGATCCCTTCCTGAGAAAGTTTTTTTATCCAGATCACATTGAATGATATAGATTTTGACCCAATGGCAGTGGCTTTCACTGAGACTATGCATGCTGCGTGATTTGTACATCTGTTCAATGTCTTGTTCAAACTAATGTCACCATGAGGGACATGTCATATTTTGGCGAGTATTTGACACAGCTTTTAGCCACCACATCATCAGATCTAGCCCTCCACATAGCTAAACTTTACACACAAGCCATGTGTAGTATCCTGGTCCCGGCCAGGGTCTGTATCAGAATCATCAGCGCATGGCGGACCCTAGCGCTTAGTCCATATGTGGCCCACTACATTGATATCTTGCCCAGAGATATGTCCCACAAACTCTCACACACTCACCAATTATCGGCATCTTAGGCATGCGATCACACTGGATTAGACAACACATGTATCTAGTCATGCTATGTATCCGTGTGTACGCCGTCCCATTACCATGGCAACGGCTATACACACACACCTTTTTACTCCACCACAATTATACACTTGTAATCACGAGTCATAATTATCAATTCACGTTTGCTAATTGGGACACGGCGTCCAGATCGACCTCGATAGATCAGCCCCTTGCGGAATGTGCCGCGTAGCACCTTCGGGGCCCATTACGTCAAATCTTTGCCCAGGGAGATGTCCCACACACCATCAAATGGGCAACACTCACAAATCATTTGCATCACAGTGATGTGATCACACTGACACCATGCCTTTATTTATTTGGCCAATTTCTCCGGGTGTACGCCATCCTGTTACCATGGCAATGGCTATACACACCCCTTTTACTCCATCACAATTATACTCTTGTAACCAGGAGCTGTAACAATTAATTCACTTGTGTTGAATTGCACACAGATAGACCTTGTACAAGTCTGGATGCCACGCACACTGTCCCAAGATGGCCGTAGCTATTTACAGCTCCGTGCCTTAGCAACGGCATCCACGTCGCTAGATCGCCGTACCCGTGACCTGTGAATGAGCTTGTGCAACATCGCTCCGCTTGTTCAGATCAATCACAGGAATCCTGGGGGGCATGCCAACTTTCCCTCACTCCCAGCCTCGGCACACACACAAGTGCCTTACAGGTATGACTTTTTCTATTGGTGGTGTCACTAGATTAAGTACATTAGCCGATGGGACCTGTCACAGTGGCTTGTTCACTGACGTTTGTGCCCCATCTTTTTGGGTGCACTCCGGATAAACTCCAATTGTATAATTGATGCGGCTGCAATCCCGCGGCTACCCATGTTTAGGTAAGCCCTTTTTTGGTTTCACACCGCACGATAATCAGTGCTTTTTAATTAGAATAGGGACACACTTTAAGTTCTCCCATTCTTTTAATAGATGTCCATTTTGACCATGAGCAATGAGACACTGCAGGTCCCTGGACCCTCCATTTATGCCTGTTGCTCCATTTACGCCCCACAGGTAAGCCGTGTCCACCTGTCCTACAGGGGACACAGGGTGATTCAATCACTTCCCTTACTGTACTTCATTCATTTTCACAGTTTTTTTCTGAACATCAAGACAACACAGTCTTTCCTGTCCTGCGAAGACCCCAAGAAGAACATGGCTCATATAGCCACCACATAAGGCTGAAACAACTTGGTGTAGACAATTACTCTCAAACCACAGTGTCACAAATGTCTTTCACTGTTTTCCTATCGATATACATATTGTATAACCGTTTCTATTTGTTCATGTGATATGACCCCTGTCGTTTCTCTCTATATATCGACAGTAGAATCTGTACTGTGTTGACTGTATATATGTATGTGCAAGAAATTTAACTTGCTCTTGTTTATTGTGCAAATCCATATCACTGTATATGTAACTATTGGTGTTCAGCACTATACCTAAGCCATTAAGCAAATAGATGCTGCAGATGATAAAAAAAGTATTTTAACAATCTAGGTGTGGTACTTAAATCTTTGCGTGAATTGAGACTGAGCGGTAAGGGGGCATGCTGGTCGCATTGACCCGTTCACTTGCATTTTGATAGGTCATAATAGCTGGCATTTCCAAAGACTAGAGTGGATCAAAAACGGATGTCCGTGGATGTTTTTCGTACACTGTGTAGAATGGACTTTGCCCAGTACTGGTGTGGATGGAGTTGTTGTATGCGTATTCTGCTAGCCAAAGTATATCCTTCCAGGTATCCTCGGTTTGTTGCAGCATACCCCTTATGTATTGCTCTAGGTTGTGGTTGGTCCATTCGGTCTGGCCATCAGTTTGGGGATGATGGCTTGTGGATAACTGAAGGTCGATCTTGGCAATTTTGCAACATCTTCTCCAAAAGGCCGAGACAAACTGAGACCCAGGGTCAGATATGATTATTGATGGCAAACCGTGTAGTCAAACAATCTGTTCCAGAAACACGGTAGCCAGCGCGGATGCAGTAGGAAGACCTTTCAGGGGAATGAAGTGGGCCATCTTAGAGAACAGATCTACCATGACCACGATGGTGTTGTATCAGTTGCTGGAGGGAAGATCTGTAATAAAATCAATTTATTATGCCATGGCACTGATGGTACCATCAAAGGGCGTAGTACACCTGCAGGACTTTGTTTTTGCAACTTGTGTTGTGTGCAGACACGAGATGTTGCGATGAACTGGGCAATGTATTTTCACCAAGTTGGCCACCAGTAGCTTTTTCTTATTTTAGCTAGGGTTTTTGCTATTCCCAGATGTCCTTTTACTAAAGAATCATGATAGTTTGCTATGATCTGATTCTGTAGTTTTTTATCTGGAATCTAAAACCGTCCGTGAAAATATGGTAGATTGTTCATGATAGTATGTCAATCTCCTTTTAATAACCAGTCTTGTTGTGCTGCTTGGTTCATTGAATGTTGTAGACCAGATTTTAAGTCGTCTAAAGAGGTGGTTGCTGCAATCATGCTTAGGATTCGTCCTTCTGGGATGATGGCCACGGGGTCTGGTGTAGTAAAAGCCTGTTCTTCCTTGCTCATGCGTGACAGGGCGTCTGATTTTCCATTGCGTACTCCGAGTCTGTAGGTAATTACGAAATCGTATTCTGAGAAGAAGAGGGCCCAACAAAGTTTCCACGAAGATTGTGCTTTAGCGGTCTTTAGGTATTGTAGATTGCAATGCTCTGTGATTACAGTAACTGTATGTCTAGCTCCGAGAAGATAATTTCTCCATGCTTTGAATGCTGCCTTGATCGCTAGACATTTTTTATCAGTGATTGCATAGTTTAATTCGGGGCCAGAGAACTTACGAAGCCAGAATGCCACGGGATGCAACTGTCCTGTCTCAGGGTCTCGTTGTGACAGTACTGTCCCCATTGCTATGTTGGAAGAATCAGTCTCCACCACGTATGATAGGCCTGGGTGGGGATGTCATAAAACTGGTGTTGTTATGAAAGCTTGTTCCGTAGCAAAGATGTAATTGGGTGGACAATCTGAGAGATCCCAGGAATAAATCAGCGATAAAAGTTGCAAAACCCGAGCATACTCTGTACTCCCTTTGTGGACGTTGGTGAAGGCCATTGGAGGATAGAGTCTACCATGCGAATGTCCAATGCGTATGCCCCATGGTGTGAGAACAAAGCCGAGGAATTCTATCTCTGTCACATGAAAGGAGCACTTCTGCAGTTTAGCATATAACTGATGTTGCCAAAGGTTTTTAAGACTGCCCGAACATGACTGACGTGGTTCCTTGTTGGTTGAGTAGATGAGAATGTCATCGATATAGAAAAGTGCGCAGACGTCCAATAGGTCACCGAGCACATCGTTCATGAAAAATTGAAACCCCGCCGGGGCATTACATAGTCCTAAGGGCATGACCTGGTATTCAAAAAGACCATATTTTGTGCGAAAGGCAGTGTTCCACTCGTCCCCTTTTTTGACTCTTACCAGATGATAGGCCGCTTCTAAGTCGAGTTTTGTATAAATCTGAGTGTTTTTAACTTGATCCAGCAGTTCAGGGATAAGCGGCAAGGTATACTGTTTTTTTACCATGATCTGGTTTAGTGCTCTATAGTCAATTCTAGTCAATTCAAGTTCTTAAATTCAAGTTCTTAAGTCTCCCTCCTTTGGGCACAAAAAAGAGGGGTGAGGATGCAGGGCTCTTGGACGGACGGATGAAGCCGTTTGCCAGATACTGGTCAAGGCATGTTCTTAAATGCTGGTTTTCCTGTTCTGTTAAGGCGTAGATCCAGCTGCACAGAACTTGGGCCTCGGGTACGAGATCCATTTTGCAGTCGTACGGTCTGTGCGGAGGTAGGATGTTCGCTTGCTCCTTTTGATAAAACATCTTTATAATCCAGGTATTCCGATGGTAACAAACCTGTGAGGCCCAGTACAGTTGTTTTCTTTGCTCTAGAGTCAGTGAGCCCTTGGAATGGGTGTCCTTTGTTGTAACAAGTATCAATGCAGTCTTTTGGAAAGGTCAGAACCCTTTTACACCAGTCAATCTTAGGGTTGTGGGTCTCCAGGGCATTCCCAATATCATCTGGAACTGAGGAGCGCCGATGAGATCGAAGGTGATGTCCTCTCGGTGACTGTCCTGACACAGAAGCGTAACCTTCTCAGTGTAATGCATCACTCGGCCAGATGATAACTGAGATCCATCAACGGCTGTAACGTTTTCCGATACCTGGTTCTTCCGGAGAGGAAGGTCTATCAGGGTAGCTAGATCTTGGTCAATGTAGTTCCTCACAGCTAGACTGTCAATGTATGCCTCCAAGGCATGTATTTTTGCTGGTTGTTTGTGGTTTCCAAGAGCACAGGGATGACTAGGTGTGAGGTCTGTGTTAGTTCATTTTCACCGCTCGACAAGTGGACCCCTACGCTTGCCGGGCGTTGGAGTTTCCTTCACTGTTGTCAGTTGCTCCAACTGTTTTCCTGGATGGTTTCACCGGGCATTGTCGGAGAAAGTGGCCTGCCTTATCGCAGTATACACAAAGTTGTTGCTGTCTCCTTTTCTCCCTTTCTGCTTTGGTGAGCGGCCTCCGCAAGGCCAGATTTTCATAGGTTCTGACTGATCGTGTGACTTGGTTTCATTCTCACAGGGTCGTACGTAGACCGACGGCCCCTCTGCTTTTGCTCGATCCATTTTATGATTCTGTAACCTGTGATCGAGCTGCACCGTCAGGTCGATATATTATGCACATCCTTGTGGGGGATTTACTACTTGGGCTAAAACATCTTTAAGTTCTCCTTGCAACCCACGATAAAAGAGTGTAGTTCTCTTCCCCTCTGGTCAGCTTGTCTGGGCTATAAGGCAATTGAAGGAGGCGATATAGGTTAACAAGTTTTGATTAACTTGCCGGAGTGACAATGGTTTGTTGTCCAAAGATTGTCCTTGAGTATGCCATACAAACAGTTCTCCATTTCACGCTGAAAACCCCTGAAGTCCCCAACTAAAGGATCATTGTGGCTGACCAAGGGTATGGACCAGTCTGCTGCACTACCTCCCAAATAGGAAAGCACAAATGCCACTCTAGATTGTTCATTGGGGAATGCGCCAGGTCTGCACAGGAAATGTAGGCGGCATTGGTTCATAAAATGGACGTACTTATTTAGGACGCCTGTGAAATGTTTGGGCGGTGCTAGGGGATCCGCCCCTGGAAGAACCACTTGTACTGGCATTGACTGTGCAGGTGTAGCTGAAGGGTTTAACCCTGGTAGTGGGACCTGGCCAGCCTGTGCCTAGAGCATTTGTCTTGCTAGTGCATTAGTATGGTCATGATTCACAATGAGATCTCTCCTTAGGGGATTGGTCTCCTGTCTTGAGGCATGACCTTCAGCCGTATCTCTCCCAGTAGTTGTGCCACTGGTCCATCTCTGAAGTCTCTGTTACACCCAGGCAGAGATTTGTAGAGGCTTTGCGTTCTGATATGCTCACCTGGTCTCTGCAGAGGCGTTGGGGCACGGTTGCAGCCCTCCCGGGGATTAGTTCGCCCTTGGCTGGCTTCTCCCTCTGCACTTGAACTGTTACTGCAGCAATATGCTCAGGGCTGCTTCTCTGAGAATCCAAGGGGTTGTAAGTATGCCAGCCTGTAATCCAGACCCCCTTCCAGACCCTTCGACCCGGGACGTGATTCTCATAGATTGTGCTGCCCCTAGGAGGCTCACCTGACTATCTTGATTGATGAGCTCTCCATCCTGCTACTTCTGGCAGGGGCGCTTGTCTGCCTGGGACCGAGTTCCTTCACTGGTCCCTGCACGTGGTAGTCCAGTCCAGCTGCAACTAATCCACTTCTCTCCAGGTGAGTGTTCCTGTTTGTCTTTGTCTTTTCTCGCTTGGTGGCTTTCGTAATGTTTGTATAGTTCTTTTGCTTTCAGTCTGCTTTTGCTCTGGTTGTAATGTTTGTATAGTTATTTTGCTCTGTCCTGTGTAGGTGGTGTACCGGGCCCTGCAGCAGTTGCAGAGCTTATGATGGCAGCTGGCGCGAACAAGGAATGAACCCGCAATGGTCCCGTAACAGGCGAGTGATTGCTCGAGATGCGCACGTGGTTCGAATGCGGCGCAACCCTAGATTGATGGATGATAGCCGTTTAACCTTGTCTCTTGTCTTCATCACAGGACCCGACTTCATGGATGAGAAGCGCAGCGCTGGGATCAAGGTCGCTGGGATCCAGAAGGTGAGTATGCTGATGAGATGATGAACGCCAAATTCCAGGAGGTGAGTATGCAGGATAAACGCTGAGTTCAAAAAGGGTAAGTAAGCTGGTCCAAGCGGCGGTGAGTGCCGCGTTGCATGAGAATGCAAAGTAACACGAAGTGCTGGCATTGGGGATGGAAGCAGTTTATATAGCTGTACTCCTGGGGCCATGCCCACTAGTTCTGTCTTGCTTGCTACACCCTGCTACTCCTCTAGTCTGCATGTGCGGCCTGGGCCTGGAGAGCCACACCCCAACAGTATGCTCATGGAAATGCTCTTGAATAAAGCATGTGGAAAAGTTCTTGAGAATGAAGCACTCCTGCACAAAAATAAAGTGTTCCTGCTTACATCCTGATATAAGCCTGGCTCCAAAGGCCCCAGGAACGAGTCCAGCCGGGCCCCCTGTATATGTGTGCCCTAAGACCCATTATTCCCATCACTTGATGGTGTGGTGTCTGTTCTTGGGCCAGTGCGGCCAGTGCTCATGACATTTACAGACAAATTACCAATTTCTATAGGTGAACACGACATGTGCATGCCATTATTATATTCCAAATAAATGCTGGTAAACAAACTAGGATGTGACTTGATGACGAAACGTAACATGACAATGGGGGTCATTACAAGGTAGGAGGTAGCCATGCCGCTATTAGCGGCATGGCTACCCCCTTACCGTGCACCGTGTCCCTCGAATGAGGAATTACCGGGCCATTCCGACCTTGGAGGGCCCGGTAATTCCTCATTTGAGGAACCATTCCCCATTCCCATTCGAGCCCCCATAGTGCTCAATGGGAATGGGGAGGGTGCTAACAACGGGTCTGTTAATAACTGGCCCGTTGTTAGCACCCTGGTGTGCTTGCAGGACCCGCTAAGGGCGCCTGGTAAAACCAGGCCCCTTAGCTGGTTCCCATGAGCAGACCCGTAATGAAGCAGTAAGAAGTTGATGGCTCCGGCACCATTACCGGTGCCGTTAACCCCTTACCGCCTCACTCGGAATGACCCCCAATATATTTTACTGATGAAGGAATAGTGTGTTCCACTCCAGGAATACATTATGTAAATGTGAGGGAGCTCATACTAGTATTTACAGGGAATAAAAGCTTTATGAGGAGTACGTATAGACAAGGACATGTTTTTGTATGGAGATCTTTTTGTCATGGTTGCCTTAATTGATCGGCAAGATGTTAAGGATACCTGATATATTTTTGTTCAGGCCAGAGATTTCTATGGATGATGAGGAAGGGCAAGTTATCGCTTTAGAACTAGAAACAGCAATAGTGAGAGAAGAAAGGGTGATGCCTTATGGGACAGACAATGAGAGAAGGGGATGGAGAACGGTGATAGCCCTCGATGAAGGATGCAGGTTAATGGATTTGATGGATGAGGAACTATTTAGGGATGACTATTCAAATGAAGATGCAGTTATTTTCATAAATCGTACTTATTTGATTAAAGTAGAGAATCTAGAAATACCGCAGAGAATGGTATTGGTCAAAAAGAAGCTGCCATTTGTCCAGAAAGACTTGGGAAATGTGCCAATTATCATATGGACTACAGGTCCAAATGACGTTGGTCTAGTGAAGGAGTGGGAGCAGAAAACATTAACCTCAAACCAGGAGCATTTTTGCCACTTGCAAAACAGTATCCCATGTCCAGAGAATTGGATGAAGGTATATTTGAAACCATATCCGCTTTAATGAAGCAAGGCATTTTGGTATCCTGTCATTCTCTGTGTAACACGGCCGTGTAACCTGTCAAAAAATCAACGGGTGGTTGTGGTGATTATTCCAGGACTTGAGACCCCTAAACAATATAGTTGAAGCAGAATGTCCTTTAGTTCCAAACCCTGCCACAATATTGTGCCAGATCCTGTCAAAAGCAAGGTATTTCACTGTTGTAGATTTAAAAAATGCATTTTTCTCAATTTCCCTTCACGAAGACTAAAAAGATCTAACCTACTTTTCATATAGAAAGATTCATCTGAAACATAATCATTTGCCTCAGGGGTACAGTGGGTCCCCCTCAACTTTGAACAGAATACTTCAGATGTACTTTGGTAATGTTCAACTTGAAAGTACCATCATTCAATATGTTGACACAACTTTAGTGTGTAGCCAGACAGAAGAAAGATACAGAGAAGAGGCTTTCAAGTTTATGACAATATTGGCAGAGAAAGGGTACAAAGTGCATAGGGAGAAGCTACCAAATTGCCAAGAAGGAGTATTGTATATAGGACAGTTGATTTTACATGAAAGGAGAAAAGTAACACCTGAAAGGACAGAGGTCATTATGAGGACTGAACAGCCAAAAACAGTGAGACAAATCTAACAATTTCAAGGCCTATGCAACTATTACAGGGCCTAGGTCTTCGATTACAGTACATATAGTCAGCCACTTTTCAAAGGGCTGAAAGAGGGACAGATGGCTAAAAGTAAACTAATATGGGCAAAAGAGATGCCTGAAGGATTTCAGGAATTAAAAAACATGATCAGCACAGCCCCTGTGTTAGGGATTCCAAATTATAGTGCATAATTGTACTTATTCTCTCATTCAATGATGTCATGACAGCAGTGCTCACACAGAAAACAACATTAGGACATTGTCATAATCCATTTGCTTATTACAGTGGGATCTTAGATCCAGTCATGAAAGGACATTATCCTTGTGATCAATCGTTGGCAGCAGCTGCCTTTGCAATTGAAAAGGCCTCAATTGTGACCATGGGGTATTCAGTGACATTGTTTGTAGAACATGCATTATTCGCAATTTTGGAAAAACCCAAAAGTACATTGATTACAAAAGGAGAATCAGGATGTGAGTTAATTATCTCAAACCCTGAAGTCAAAATTATTAGGTGTAGCATAGTGAATCCAGCAATGTCTATAGCTGAACCAGTGGGAGAAGATGATGATATGCATGATTCTACAATGTGTATCGAGTATTATGATGATATGCACCAAGTTAGAGAGAATGCTCTAGGGAGGGGGGACGTACTTTTCATTGATGTGTCATCGAGTATTGACCAAAAGGGACCGGTGAGATATACTGGATCGGAAATGGTAAAACTTAACCAAGAGGTTAAATTTGAGATCAGTACAAGATTGAACCAAAATGATTCAGCACAGGCTGCAGAATTAGCCACGCTTATTGATGCGCTGCAAAGCTTTGAGGATGAAGAAGTGACAGGGTACTCTTACTCCGCCTCTGTGATTTGAACTGTACACACAGGCTTGTTATGGAGGAAAGGAGGGGTTTCCTCCATGCAGACCGCACTCCAGTGCAACATGCAGGATTATTAGAAAAGCTTATTGAAGCGCTGAGTTTTCCAGAGACCATAGTGATTGTGAAGTATGCAGCCCATTCAAAGTGAACAGATTTAATCTCTTGTGGAAATGAAGCTACAGATTTAGAGGTCAAAAAAGCAGCCTATTATACAATTATATTTGAGAGTGAAGTAAAAAATATGAGGCAACCAACAGGGCGATGCATGCTGGTCAAGGGAGGATTCAATATGATGTCCATTGTACAGTTAATTGAAATACAGGGACGAGAATTGCCGGAAGAAAAATAGTTATGGAAAAAATTGGGATGTTCTCTGTCCCATACTGAGGCAATTTGGAGACAGGATAGCACTGGAAAGGCTGTTTTGCCTCTAGCATTATTGAGGGTAGCGTTGGAGCAGCTTCACTACCCATGGCATTTGATTTGAGAGGGTCTAGCTGCTACTATTGCAGAAGAATGGTTCATACCGACCTATGTGGCACAGTTTATTATAAACTGTATTGTTTGCCAGAATTTTACAGCAGTGTACACTCCTCGAACAGTGAGAGGAGTAATTCCCAAACCAAATGGACCATTCCAGAACCTACACATAGATTATGTAGCTATGCTGCAGACTTGTAATGGATATAGGTATATGTTAGTTGTAGTATGTCCCTTTTCAAGATGGATCAGGGTGAGTCCATGCATGCACCCTGATGCCATGTACCCTACCAAAGCAAGTGAAGAATTTCACTGAATGCAACCAAGATCACGGACTCAAATCCAAGACAAGGCAAAATAAGAAGAAGCAAAACATTTAGATTAGGGTTTCTTAAAGACTGATGGACTTGCAATGATCTTGGAACATCTTCCCTAGACTAGGATCAAGAGACAATGGTACAAAAGTAGTAGAAGTCAGAAGAAAAGAAGAATACTTTATTATATTATGCAACCTGCTGTACACACATTCTTGCTTGATGTCTTTTTATTTATATTACAGTCTTACCCATATTTGATAAGAAGACATACCGATAATGTGATGTTTCTTGGAATCCCTAAAAATAACACTATTATCTTCAGAATTACATTGGTGATTATTTTTCAGTTTTTACTATAGAATCATAAATAATCGATACATTGACACATTTGGTATATGTCAAACATAATCAGAGAAATGTAGATGTTCCAAGAAGTAAGAACTGTAGCTCCACAAAAAAGATATACTATACATAGGATATTTCTTGGAGCTTTTTGGGCATTGAGGAAAAACTGGGACTGGAACCGGCGGACTCCATTGCTCCTGCAGAGACTTAGGCGAGCGTGACAGTATTCATCACAATATGGAGGAAAGATGCAAACTGCTGAAATGAAAACATTAAAAGCTCAGACATGACTCTAGGCCAGAGAGGGTATTGGCACCCTGTTTAATTAAATTAAATAACAGTAATTGAGAGGCTGAAATGGACACAATTATGGTCTCCTAACACATGGTGAAGACCTCAACACCAAGACTATTCAATAGAGCATTGAGTTAAGATAATGGTGTGCTCACACTCCGTCAAATGTCCCGGAACAGTGAGCAGACTACGAGTGGTTTGTGTTGTTTCTGGCATTAGGGTCTCTGAGTTGTGCTAGGCGGAGGAAAGAGCTGCCCCACCCCCAGGATCATGGATGCCAAGATCTCACTCCAGGTACTATTAGAGGAGCCAGAAGAGCTAAGAAGGGGTTTAGTTACAGGAGCACCATCAGATGCCATGTCTAAAGAAGCCAGGGGAGGTGTCACTGCTGTAGACGGTATCAGGTAATTTGGGGGCTTATGCCCTGTGCAGGAATCCGGTAGGGGGTCTTAAAGGCAGTGCCAAATGGACATGCACAGATCGCAGTGGCAGCCAGGAGAGCTGAGAAAACAACCTCTTCCTCCATACTTTTGTAGCCACAATCTGCTAACCTTCTGGCTTCAGTCAGCTACATGGATTGCTATTGTCTCTGCCCACTTCATTCTTCTGTGTCTGCTAGACGAATCGTTTGCAGTCACAGTCTTCTGCTCCTGTGATAATCATGGCAGGTGCTTTCTTTTATCTGGGTTTAGAGCACGGAAAGGGCACATTATCATATTTTACCACGGTTTATATGATTTACGTGTCTGCACAGTTCACCAGTTACACGTGTTATGATTTTGAGTGTTTCTTTTTTGCACACAAGTAATTTGTGATTCCAGAGGGTTCTGTTTTCTTCATGTCTTCCACACAATAAGGAATCTCCAAGGGAGTGATTATTATTTGTTTCTCTTCATTAAAGACACATGCACAGGAAACTTTGGGTGCTTTCCAGAACAGCAACGTGCACCAACTCGACTCTAGTGCGTCCCTCGTGCTGTTCGGGTGTCAGCTCCCTTACTTACTAACCTTCCCTTCCTCATTTTGTTACGCTGTACTTGTTCCTTTGGATACTATTTGAACTGTCTCGGACTTCCTGTTGAAAGAAGCCACCCACACTTCTGGAGTGTTATGCTCAGGTTAGTCTTGTTTATTGTGGGGTTTACAGCGTCCTGGTCCTGTTAGAGCTATATTGATTAGTTTATCTTGTTTTCTCAGTCTGGTGAATTCCTGTTATTGTGTGTTTGTGCCCTTTCCAGTGATTCACTCCTCGGGCTTTGATTTAGTATCTGCTAGCGAGGTACATCATTAGGAAGGTCCTCGGTGATAAACCTGACAGACGGGAGGCAGCAACCATACATGGGTGGGAATAACACTCAAATCAACTGGATTGTAGCTTCTGCTTTTACCTTTGACATTGGTGGGGTACATGACAGTGGAGGTCATTCCGGTGACAGATGTACTTCCATTGATGCCGGAGACTTACCTAGACCCAGCTATGCAACGTGCTCCAAAGCACGAGCCAGACAAACCCAGTGTTTGGCTGGACATGACCCTCTGTTGGAAACCATGTTTTAATGGTGGTGCTCCACCCAGGGTGGTTTGGCTGGCCCCCAAATAGTTGGGGAAACTTTGTGAAAATGGCCCTTGTGGTCCCCCGAACTTCCAGTCACTGACAACAGTCTTCAGTATGCCCCCTGGCAGCTTTTTCCTCCTCACAACCCTCAGTTTACGCTAGGACTTCAATGGTGGCCAGTGCTTATGGCAGGGCAGAAAAGTAGCGTGGCAAGGGGACGCAGGTGGGGACTCCATGAGCTCCATGGGCAAAGTCCGAGAAGGATTCCACCACAACCCCCGTCTCAGTCCCGACTTACTTCCACCTTGCTTCCTCTCGTCTTGGATCTTCAAGGACGGTTCCAGCAATGCCCAGCTGACCTTTATTATTGCCGAACACCAGCAGCCCCAAACACTGCGCCCTTGCCCTGCCACAGGCTTCAAATTTGATCGAATGTCCCTTTGTTCGACCCTCGATTCCCCATATAGTGAGCAATATTTCTTGCTTCTTTTTGAGAAGCAACATAGGTGCATTTCTAACCTGTCCTAATACTAGCTCAATAGATTGTCTTGTGTCTTTCAAAATCAATTTTCGGTTACATATTTTGACCCATTATTGGATAGTGGTAACTGCAATTAATGCTAAACGTGGTAAGAGCATGATTTGCACTTTTTAGCGCTGTGAAATGAGTGAAGTTTAGGGGTTAAAACATATGCTCCCTATGCTTACCACAGATCAAAGTGTAGAGATGCAAAGTCATTTCTTCTTTGTATGTTATTCTATTGCAAAAGCATTTACCCAAATCTCCCTAAAAAGCCAACACAACTCAAACTCCTACAAACATATGAAAGTGAGAATTCAGTTGGGTCACAGGTCAAGAGGTAACATTACCCAGGGTCTGATTTCCCTGTATTGGTCATCGGTTGAACATGAATACATGTTCAAACTACTCTGTATCATAACATCCTCTCATGGTAGAAAAGAGCTTCCATGAGGACTATAATAATGTTATGTTGATTTATACTGCACACTGTTACCACCCAGGGGCAATCTCCAGGCACTCATGTGGCTCTGCAAGCAAGAGGACAGGTTTGGTTAGTGATGGTATAATGATAGGATAGGTCCAGAACCTGGAGAAACTGGCGTCTGTGTGTGTTGGATTGCAGTTGGTTGATTGCGTGCACTGGCTTGTTGTATCTGTATGGTTAAGGCTCAATGCCTGGGTTGATTTCTATGTGAATGCTTATTATGTTGTGGGGTGCCTGTGTGTTTTTATGTGTATTTAACATTGTGTGCACTGGCGTGTTGCAATGAATTTCCCAATCCACCCCACACTGACATGCCTATCTCATGACACAAACCAGAAGTCAACTATGTACATCAACACATGTCTGTCACACACACACACACACACACACTGGGTGCCATTGATTGTGTAAACCCACATTTTGACATGCATGAACCCAATGAGCGAATCCCACACATGGAAGTAACATATCTAAATGTATTATGAAGAAAATGAATGTAATGAAATGAAAGCATAACAAAATTTCAAACATGAAATGAAATGCATGTCCAAAACGTAATAAAATTAAATGTAGAACCAATCCAAAGAAATCCAAAAGAAAAATCGTCCAAACTCTCCGTCCACCAAAGCAAATCCAAAGGAAACGTAAAATGTAAAATCCATTGATCCATGTTGATTTCCCCAAAAAAAGTTCTCAAAAATCCAATGTTCAACTATGTACAACGAATTTTCAAAGGGTCCATGAGCCCAACGAAAGAAATGAAACCTATCAAAGAAACTACCTGACAAATAACTATATACAAAAGTGTGGGGCATAGTCCATTCACCCCAAAATAAAGCAAAACGAAAATGAAACCTAACACTAAAAACTATATACAATGGCAGCAGGCTAGTATGACGGCTCACCTTCCGATTTCCAAGGCCAGGGCATCATCGAACTCCTGCTCTATGTCCTGGAGGCGGTCCTTTTCCATGACCCCGAGGGCTCGCAGGGACGATGCCATGTTCAACTCCAACTCCCTGCGAATTGCCTCGAGGCACTCGGCCCGCCTCAGCGCCCTCCGCATGGAGTTCTCCGCCCTGACCATTGTGAGCCGTGCCTCTTCCGCCCGCCGCCACTCCCCACCTATGACCTGGCCCAACCGCTACCACAAGGAAGTCACTCCCAATCCTGGGTCCTCCTGCCCTCTGGCCGATGCCTGCCCCTCGGATGTTGATGGCCCCGAGCCATCATCGCCCCCATCTTGTTGCTGCTGCTGCTGTTCCTGTGCCCTGGCTCTTGCTGCCTGCACGTCCTCTTCCAGCTGGGGTGCAGTTATTGTGGTGGCCACCCCTGCTGGACGTCCGACTCCCGACTGTGGCAGGGATGTGTCCTCCACCAGCCTGGCCACTGGGTCAGAGGCAGCTCCACAGGGTACCCAGGTATTACATGGGTGGGAAGATGGCATGGAGGACGACTGGCGCATAGGGGGTTCAGGTGAGGAGGGGGTCGGAAGAAGGTCCAGCACACAGAGGAATCCAGCACTGGTGACCCGTCCCAGTAAGTCAACGCGGTCAAAGAGGCATCCGAGATGACGTGCAGTGTCTTCACGAAACCACTGCAGGTCATCTTGCATGCCCCATTGACGCAACGCTATCCCAGCCAGGACAGGCTCAACCCGGTCCCGGATTGCCACGTCTGCAGGCGGGTCTGGACGTAGGCATCCCTGCTGGTGCGTGATGATGCATTCACAGGATCGGGGACAGGATTACACACATGCACCTCCGCGGCAGCCTGTGCTGCCTCCTGTCCCTGCCCCTGCACTGCACCACTAGCACCAGTGGTATCCCCACCTCCAGACCCTGTGTGTGTCCCTTCCACGGCTCCTCCTCCACCAAACCCCCCACCAACCTGGATGACTCTGTGCCATCTTCCTACGTTGGACCCTGTGGGGTCTCAGCTGCCCCTTCTGCTGCCGAGGAGTCCACCTCCGACCTCTGCCTCTTGGACCTACCCTCGTCAGCTGCGGCCTGGGACGTGGCACCGGAATCCGCCTTGCGTCTCCGGCTTGCAGTGCGATCCCTGCCGCTTTGCTCCACAGCACCCTCTCCGCCCTCTTCATCAGTTGACGCTGCAGATAGGGAGAGATGGGACACAGGCATCAGGGCACTGTACAATAGACTGATACAAACATGACAGTTGTACATGAGTGGCAGTGTCAAACTTCAGACATGGCATCACACTCCGCAACACACACATGTCATTTCAACTCACAGACATAAGCAAATCAACAGGCATATTGCCCCAGGCAGCACCATCCATACACAAACAACAGCACGAGCAGCCGAAGGTAAGCCTGACATCATATGCAACACGGGGAGTGCACAACACATGCACACACACCACCAGACTTACATGCATCTGTCCATCTCCATCACTTGTCGCAGTGATGACATCGCCATCCATGTCACATCTGGCATTCAGCCTTCTACATGTCAGTGCCACATGCATCCATGTTGCATCACAGTTGCACACTTGTCAACTACACACAAATGCACATGTACATAGTGCAGATACATGCAGCAGTAACCAGCATCATGTGTGACCCCACAACCATGCCACAGTACATACATTTAACTTTTACATGTGTGCACCCCCACATGCATTTGCCCATCATGCTTGCCAACACATACACCATCGATGTGTCTCACACATGAGAGGAATCACATGTGGCAGGTACATGTCCCTGTACATACGCTTCCATACTTGGCCCTACAAAGACATATGTGCAACCTGCACACCCCTGGCACACTTCAACACACACAGCGTCCAATCAGTATGCATGTACACTTACCGCTCGACTCCAGACAGGTCTGCCTCTCAAGGACCTGGACGTGGAGTGCTGGGCGTATACGTTCCAGGACCCCAATTTGGTTGTTGGTTAGGCGGACCCGGCACCCCTCGGCATCCGCTGCCTTCAAGAGGCGCCGGGCCTTGTTGAGAGTCCTGGACCTGAAGTCCTCCCAGCGCTTCCGGACGTGTAGAATGTCGCGGACTGCAACCCCCTCCTCGTTGATGGCAGTCACGATGTCCATCCAGATCCTCTTCCGTCCTTCATTGTCGTCGCACAAACTTCCAAAGAGGGCATCATACTGCCCCAGGACTTGCTCCACCAGCATACCAACTTCACTGGCACTGGTAGCCCTCTGCCTCTCTGGCTGGGGGTTGCCAGTGGTGCCAGATGGTGTTGTGTCCGACATGGCAACCCCAGAGGCAGGTGTGGGTGGGCAACTGGGTCATGGGGCTGGGCTGAGGAGTGATGGTATCCCAGTCATGAGTCTTCTGTTCCAGCAGGGGTGGTCACAGCAACTGTACCCCTGCAGATGGCTGACGTGCAGGCAACAAATAGCACCAAATAGCAGGGCATGTGGGCAGCAGGCAGACAGGCAGTAGCAGATGGCAGGTGGTAGGCTTTTTGTGGAGAGGGAGCGGGTGATACTTGTACTTCTTGTCGGTTCACACACGATTACTTCACAACGGTTCCAGTTCGTACTCCCTGTTTCCTCAGACTGCGTTCATTTCTTCTTTTGGCGGGGGTGCTGCCAATGCGTCTTTATCACGTTCTTATTCCAGGCAGACGGTGAGTCGCGCACATATTTACCAACTGTGGTTGCCCCCGTGTGTCGCGTACCCCTTCAGAGGTCATTGTAGGCTGCTTGTAACACGCGTACACTTATTTTTGTGTTTCTGGGTGCCACAGCGTAGTGCAGGTTCATTTTTCCACGCATGTGGTCTACCTGGGGTTGCGTGCACGTTTACTTTTGTTTTTGGGGTGCCTGTGCGTTGCGTGACAGGTCAACTTCCCCCAGGGGTTACAGACAGCCTTGCTAGAGCACTAGGGTACGAATTCCATCTAGTACCCTACCCCTTTCACCCCAATTGTCCAGGACAATTGTTTACTGCAACTCCCATACGCACAACATCAGTGCCATGGTTGGGAGGCGACCAAGCAGTAAGGGAGGCAAAGGTGGCCGACCTCCAAAAGGTGGCTGCGGTAGGGGACGTGGCCAGGATGTGCATGGTGGCCCAAAAGGCCAGTGTGTGGAGGACCAATCGGGGCCACCTATGCCCCCCCCCAATGGTTGTGGGAAATGTAGCTGACACCATCCCAGCTCAGCCCTTGTTAAACCGGCCCATTTTGTCAACTGAACCGGCACATGATGACTCCCAGGCTGACTTCCAGGTAACCAAGTCTAAGGCACGTGTGGCGGTGAAAGTTGCTGTCACCAGGCCGCGTGGATCTGGGGCAGAAATGTCATCTGCTGCCCCAAGTAGCCAGGGTGAGGAGGCTGCAGGGGCAGCTGCAGCTCAATCCACCCCGGCTCTGAGTCTCCCAGCCGGGACAGTGTCAGTCCAAGTCCATCACACTGACGTTGGTCAGGCCAACATCACCCTGCAGCCAATGCCTGCACCGAGACCTTTGGTCATTGTGCCTTTGCAAACTACTAGTACCCAGTCCACCTGTGCTTCTGCTCCTACCAACCAGAGCAGCGTAGCCACTCAGGATCTGCACCACCTTCCAAGAGGAAGAAGGGTGCTCTTGCACTACAGACTGGGACCCCAGACACGGCTACACACTGCAGCACGTCAAGGAAGCCTAGCTTCAAAGACGCTGAACTAGATGTACTTGTGGCCTATGTGTTGGCACATTGCCGCGAAATGGTGGTGACTGCAGGGTGCAAGACTATGAATGCTCAACGTAGGGCCCACTGGCAGACCATCGTGGACCACATTAATGCCCTTGGATTTGTGAGGCGCACAGCTGATGATTGCTACAGCGGTGGAATGATCTGAAATGCAGAGCAAATAACAAGCTGGCCTCCAATCATGCCTCTACTCTGGTGACTGGCGGTCGGTCTCCACCAGAGGACGACCAACTCACTGAACATGAGTCTGTCGCTGGAACCTTCATCACAGAGGAACAGATCCGAGGTGTGGGAGACCTACCAGATCTTGAAGCATTGTCAGGTGAGTGCCCATGCATGTGTGTGTAATCCATGTGTATGTTGCTCGGGTGATGTGTTCTGATTGAGTGCCAGGTGAGGGTGTGTAGTCATGACTGGTATGGGTCAACCATGTACTTCCTCCAAACCATTGCCTGGACTTGGGTTTGGGTATGACTGTATCCCTTCTGACCACAGTAGCCAATTTGCACCAGATTACTGCAGTTGCCTTTCAACTGTCATCTTGCAACAACATTGTTCATAATGTTTTCCTGTTCATTCAGCCTGATTGTTTCAATCCTTGCCATTTTTACGATGCATTTTTCTGCTCTACTGCCACATATGTGACATGCTTCTGTCATAGATTACACCCCACAATGGCCCACATTTATTACCTTGTTATGAGAATGATTTAACCATTCAGGCTGATTAAGTAATGGCCTGCTAACATTCATTTTTGGGCCCTGTTTGAATGTAGAACATGACTGTTGTCTTCTGTCATGTTGAAGTGACCAACCATTGATGTATCCACCTGCCTGCCATCACTGTATAATTGAACACTGGATGTGTTGCAGTGTGTGGCACATGCGTATTTTGTCACACTTTTTTGCATGTTTCATCTCATCATGTCCATCTCACATGGATGGGTGACAGAACTCATTCACAAACATATGGCTATAGTTGTCAAATGTACCATCGCTATGCTATGTGACATCTGTGTGATGGCATGTGTCATGTAGGTGTATTGGAGATGCCACTCACAGGTTAATGTGTGCTGCCAGTGCAATCCAGCATGCTGCACATGTGTTGCTTTTCCATCTTGGAGTCCTCAGTGTGTGCTTTTTGCCTCCCCTTCCAACTCATTGACAGTGCATGCATGCCAGAGTTATATTCATGTGGGACATGTGCGATTTATGTACTGGATATCTGTCTCATCAGGCCTATGTGTGTGCTATGGTGCTCATGCCTGTTTCCATTTGTTGTCTGTCATGTTTTTGATGGTAATGAGGCACTTGATGCTGTTGAGGAGGAGGGGATGGTGCAGACCCAGGAGGGATTTCAGCCACAACTGGGTACCAGTGGAGGACGTGTGGTGGTGGTGGGTGAAAAACCATTCCTCCTGCAGACCATACTGTCCACGGGTGTCTATGGGCACACCTCCGCAGACCTCTATGATTCAGGTGCTGAATCGGACAGTGAGAGATATGTGCCATCGCAGGTGAGTGTTTCTGGCACGGATGCTGTTCTGTCCAACCCACCTGCACCAGGGGTAGACCCCTCTATGGGGATATCAGTGTTGGAAAGTCTGCCTGTTGCGGTTACGGATGCAGGGTCACACTCCACAATGTTTGCTCCTGTTCCTGGGCCAGCAGATCAAAGGAGGAATGCAGTCCTGCAGCCTCAGGCTGTGCTATCACAGCAAGGTGCAGATTGCCTTGCCCCAAACAGGTGTGGTGCTCGTCAACGCGGTGGCCGTGCGCCACCAGGCAATACACCAGGCAATACAGTGTGGGAGAACTCCATGTACAGTATTGCAACACAACAGGGAGCACTGTGTGAAATGATGGCTCAGGCAATGGATAGGGTGGCCACTTCCATTCTCCCCCCTGAAACGCAAATGGAGCTCCAGCAGCAGGCAACAGACTCCATTTGCCACTCACACAGGGAGACATGTTGGCATCCAACAGGGACTGATGGGCTGGACTGGAGGCTCTGCGGGAAGCCATATCTGTAGAGTCACAGGCCCACAGGGAAGCCCTGAGGTTAGAACACAGGTTCCTCAGAGATACTCTGAGTGAACTTGAGGCTTCGGCTTAGGTCAGAACAGCAGCTGGAGCAGCTCACACGTTCACTCTCAGCTGAGCTCCAGGCAACCCGTGCAGAGATCCGGGCATCACGCGCAGCCATACATGCAGAAATGCAGGCAACCCGTGAGGTGCTGCATGGGGATCTCTGTGCCATTATCCTGCAGAACCAAACCTTCCAGACTTGCATGCTTGCTGCTATGGAGGACCATACCAGGGCTTTGCATGGACTGACGCCCATATCAAGGCCACCACCTGATGAAGCAGCGGAGGGTGAAGAGAGCGACAGCAGTTCTCCCACTGTAGCCTAGCCGTTCAGGCCATGAGCCCATGGAGGTATTTTCTTTTTCCAACATCCATGCATGTGGGTTTTGGGATGCACCCTGTACCTCGTGCCTCCTGGGTGGCCTCCCCCCCCGGTCCACACATGGCCATTTTTGATTTTCATTTTTTTTTTCAATTTGTTTTTGTTACAGTGTGTTGCTTTGTGTGGCTCCCATGGGCATCCACTGTGTATTCCAGCTGGGCACATGCAGGCTTGTCCTGTCTTTGGGTTATATGCTTGGTTTCCTGACGCACACACCCCTCCTGCTTCCCCTTTCCATGGGCTTGCAAAGGGAGTGACCGTGACAGCAACTTACACAGTGACATTGGGCTCACATGAGTTGTGTGGGCAGTCTGTAGTCAAAACTGTGTGTACATCCCTAGTGGGGATTGTTGTGGGATTCTACAATGCATGGTGTATTGATATGTGCTTGTGCATCCATGTCTTTCTCCTTATTTACATGTAGGTTCTTCATGTCTTCACAAGGCTGTCTCCTTTGCAGATGCAGTTCATGTTGTATGCAGTACACTGACACATTTGCCTTACAGCAACACTCTGCAGTTGGAAGGGGTTGATGTGCTGCCTTGGTCAGGTTGTGATACTTGCACTACTTTGATTTTTTCCTGTCTTATATTGCCATGCTTTCTTCCTGTACTGATGTATTGTGTTGCTGGTAAGTATTTGTTCATGTGTGGTGTTTCGTAGTGATTACTGAGAGCATATTGTCTGTGGACTGTTTACATTTGGAACATTGCACTTTGTGACACTTGTGTCATGTGTTGTGCATTCATTTAGTTGCTTTCACATTGCATGCCATGCCATGGTGTGTTGGGTAGCTGAGATGGGGAGGGGCTGGGTGACATGGCAGTATTTTGATGTGGTATTTTGCAAGGGGGTAATCTTTCCTGTTGCATGAATGTGTGTCTTTTTGTGACACAGCATTGGGTGTCTTTGAGTAGGTAGGGATGCACACAATGTAACACTTCCAGGTGAACAATCTCAGGCTGGTATGGTTGTGACAGTTGACTGTCCCATTTGCCATCATCATTGATTGTCAGCTGGTATGTGCCAGGGCTGTGTGCACTCCGCAGGGGTGCAATTTTAGGTGAAGTAATTTGCCACAAGCTGGGTACGGGCTGCCTCACCACGTGCCCTTTCACATCCCATGTGCAGCGGCTGTGCATGTGGCTGGGGATGTGGGGGCACCACTATGTCCACCGGCATGCTCCGACGTGTTGCAACATTGTGCAGGACACATGCTGCCACTATGATCCTGCACACTACTGGGCGCGCGTATAGCAGCTGCCCACCAGAGCGGTCAAGGGAGCGAAAGCCTGACTTGAGCACTCCGAATGTGCGTTCCACTATGCCCTGGGTTGCAATATGGGCTGTGTTGTATCTTACCTCGGGTGGTGTGGTGGGGTTCGGAATTGGTGTCATCATGTAGGTGCTCAGAGGGCAGGCACTGTCCCCTGGGGAGTTGATAATGGTTCTCATTAGTGGGGTTTTCCCTTTTCTCAGTTTCTGATATGCATGCATGTGCAGAGGCATTTATACTCACCAATTAGCCATGTGTCGCCATGCCGGCCAGCTTCCAGGTCCCGGTTTAGGGGTGACATTCTGAAAATAAAACGATCATGGCTTGACCCTGGATAGTTGGCATATACTGAAGTGATTATTCCCTTGGCATCACATACAACCTGCACGTTGATTGAATGCCAGTGTTTGCGGTTTCGATATATGTGCTCAGTGGCCCTGGGAGGACGTTGAGCCACATGGGTGCAATTAATGGCACCTAGCACTTTGGGGAAGTGTGCCACCCCGTAAAAGTCCTGGACCACGGCCTGCCTTTCTGCAGGTGTTCTGGGCAGGTATATGTGCCTGCGGACTGAGGGGCGTGTAGTTATGATGGCCAACACCTGGTGTAGGCAGCGTGACTGCGTGGCCTGTGACACACCCCCCACTATGGCACTTGTCCGCTGAAATGACCCAGTAGCCAAGAAGTGCAGTACATTGAGCACCTTTTCCCGGGGGCTCAGCGCTTGGGAGCACTGGGTGGGTGATGTGAGGTCATCCTCCCACTCCCTGACCAGTTCTAGGTTTATGTGTGTTGGAAACCTGTACCTCCCATACACCTGGTCATCAGGCATCCCAAAAAGGCTTGTCCTGGGTAAAAAAATGCGGGGCCTGGCTATCCTTCTCCTTCTGCGGTGTCCCATGACCACTGCTGCGAGGAACGGTATATTCATTGTAGCGTCTGAGCTTGTTTGTTGTTTGTGCGCACTTTTATGCTGCGCGGGCCCGCTTACTCCTGCTTCCTGCTGGCGTACGTGTTTCCGGATTAGCGTGTCTTTTTTGGCGCACGCCTTTCCCCTGTTCGATTCCATGAATACGTGTTGATGGCGCGCGTGTGGGCGTTGCAGGCATTTACCTCCTGTACTTCCCCCGTAACGCCTACATTTTCGCATGTTGTTCCCCATTCTGCGTGTTACGCCCTGTGTTCCGCCCAATTTTGTTGTGTGCGCTGCGCTATGTGCGCTTTCCCTGTGCGTGTAGCGCACGCCGTTTAATGACATGTGCGCCCGCGTGCGCCAACCACAATTTTAGCGCACATCCCAGGATTTACACACGCATTTAATTCCATGGATCGATGTGTGCGGCTTTGGCACGCGTGCACTGCGATATTTTCACATTTGCGCTGCGAGTTTCCCGCTTGCGCTCCCCTTTTCGGCGCATATTTATTCCATGAATCAACCCGTGATTCTCCATGCATGCGCGCAATGGAAAACAAAAGTTACTGAAGTAGCCGTGAATGCGCAAAAATCTTCGCTGCTCTCTGCGTGTATTCAATGGGAACGCCTGCTGACCAGCGCAATTTCAAGCACTCGTTTTATGAACGGATGAGAGAAATAAAAGTGGAACAGGTTTTCGCTCGCCGCTCACGCAGTGTAATGTTCACTCCAGGTATTAAATGAACGCTCGTTCTGCACATTTAAAGTTCCAGCAGTTCATGGATTCAAAGTTACTGACTTTACAGTTCTCTTGAAAGTTGATTTCCAATCAGATTCCAAATGAGATTAGAATTATTTCTCACTAACTAAATATATAATCTTACTTAATAACTATAAACAACCTGACTGAAGGATTCAGTCTGCAAGCTATTGCGCTGCTTTCAAATTTAAAATGTCAATGAATTAAAATGTATTTTCACAGGGCTTAGAGCGCAGCGCTGCCCCAGTTTCACCACTTGTCTTGTCACACGCAGTACTGTCTTCATACCTGTCACTTCTCCAACCTGGGCATATGTCAAAGGGATCTAAATTGGGTCGTAACACAGAGGATTCATAAAAAAGGACCTTCCTGATATAGGGTGGACAATGAAAGGCAGTTTAGAACCCTCCAACTGTTTCCATGTACCCTTATCCTCCAATCATCTTGTAGCTTCTTCATGACCAATCAATGTTCTGCTTTCTCAGCACCATACTGTATTGAGACACTCTCCCTCTAATATGATGAAAGTTAAGGACTGAACAGACCAATTGGTGTAGAATAAGGAATAACTACTAGTTAATATGGGAAACCTGACAAGATGAAGGCCAGCGTACAGGGTTAGGCGGAGACATCCAGAAGGGGATTCAGGCTACACTCCTGGATCAGGGACAGGAGGATGTGCAGTGCACCGTGGAGGACACTGACCAACCTCTTGTCCCTGATCCATCTGATGCAGCAGGGATCAACCTTGTGGATGCCTCCAACCAGGCCGGGCCCCACTTTGGGGCCATGGTGGTCATCCCAGAGCTTTCGCATGCCCTGCTAGCTGGGATTGTGAGTGTCAGAGCCCAGCAGGGACTTAGCGTGGCAGCCACCTTGGGGACTTATTTATCCAGCAGATGCCATCTCTGTCCCTCTTGTAGAAACATCAGATGGGGAAAAATGGCATCTGCTGGATGAATGCGGCATCAGGAGCCTGTACATGGATCCTGGACTATAATTCCAAGCAGCCCCGGGAGCAGCACATCCAGACACAGGCACACAGGCCTGCAAACCACGCAGACAATGCCCCAGCTACCGCGCATGCGCAAAACGGGATCGCGCATGTGCAGACAACGAAACTCTGTTTGCGCTCGACTTCCTCACGGGAGGACACATTCACCAGAGCTCCGAGAAGGCAAAACGCCTACGCGGGGCCATCCCTCGCCCAGATCTGTTCAATGCGTCCCGTGGCACAAAAGCTAAGTACTCTTAACTTCCCTGAATGGAACGTAGACTAGCTTGAGCTACTAACTGCATGACGGCACAAGGGGTTGAGGCCCGGGAGGCACCCATTCACTAGAGGAAACCCACAGCGCATTTTGGGCATCAGGCGCATGTTACTAACCGCATGGAAGAAGTGTGGGTGAACTGATAATTGGTGAAAACGCGCTCAATTAAACACGCGCACTAATACTTTTTCATTTGGCAGACGCAGCTCACAGTTTATAAGGAACCGCTGGGGGCCACAGACAAAACCAGACTTCAGACAAGCACCGAAGCTAAGTCTCTTATGGCTTTTATGGGAAATACGATCTGTATTGTGTAATTGACTGCCTGGTGCTGGGCCAGTACAAACCAGGCGTTTGTGCACATGTGTTCCTTGTTATTTGCACATAAAAAGTAGTGTGGGTGGGGCTTTCTAGTCAGCACCCATGCCCAATGTGTAATAAGTCCTACTTGTAAACTTAAGCAGAAAGCCGTGCAGTAGGTGCCTATGTTGTCCTGTGTGGCTGACACTGAAGTAAGTGTCACCAAAAGGTAAAGACGCTGAAGCGAGCGTCTTGGGGGTGCCAGCTTCTGAATTAGTGTCAAGAAGCCAAGCATCCACTCTAACTCAGTGCAGCAAAACTGAGTTTGAACCTCTAAGAGTATTTTTGTGTGCATGCATGAAAGTGTTGTTAAGGTGGTGCTTTAGTGTTACCAACTAATCATCAATAAGAGATCAGGAGCATGTTTTCCCCCAGGCCCTCTACCCATCCATAACTTCTACCTCAACCTCTACCCAGTGATCCTACTACCCCGTACCCATCCAATCCGTGGACCCTAACCCTCTTTCCCCGTGGTGATTGCGGTGCCCTGTGTGCATTAAGTCCCAGGCGCCTAAAAATGCTAATCGGAGGAAGGAGTTTGTGCTACTTCTGCGCTGGATCAGGAGCCTACGACAGAAGCGCGAACCCAAGTATTGTAAGCGCCCAGCTAGCACAAACTCAGCCACCATTATGGAGGAAATACCCCAAGCTTTGCACAAACTCAAGGCTGAATTAGCCGCCACTCGCCAGGATTATGTAAATCTCTCCTCTCAGATGTGGGGTCTGGCTGCCCAGGGGGTTCCTCGGCCCGAAGGGGCCCCTATCCCGTGAATGTACATGTCACCACTGAAACTCCAGTACCATTAGCTACCCCTGAGCGTTATGGGGGGACCTACAGAGGTACACAACCTTGATTACCCAATGCCAGTTACACTTTTTAACCAAGGCTGCAGTTTTCCGCTCTGATCAGTCCAGGACGGCCTTTGTTATTTCGTATCTCACAGGGGATGCTGCGGCCTGGGCTACACCCTTGGTCCAAAAAGATGATGCAATCCTGTATGATTGGAGGGGTTTTCAGGAATAGTTTAGCAAAATCTTTAATCGGAAGGTAACTTCCCTAGTCAGAGACAAGGAGTTGTTAATGCTACGGCAAGGCAGCAAAGAACTGATTATCTACGTAACTGTAACGCTCACCTGATTCCCGCAGAGGCGCCGGTCTTGACTGGGTGAATGCCGTATCTTCAAAGGTGATGTGTAACACACGGTTGGCTCTTGGGCTGGACCTCTGTGCACTGTATGTCTGACTCGAAGAGTAAGATGTCTGCAGATAGAAAATATGGGATTAATGAACTGGGGTTATTGGGTGCCTCTCTCCTCTTTCCTTTCTCTTCTCCTGTAGAACCCCAAAGGTTAACGCCCTCACCTTAGGTAAGTGAACGCCGAGCTCTCCATCTGCCTCGAGGCAGGGTGCCGTAACCAGTTTGTTCACTGGATAAGGGTGCAGGCCTCTTGACCTCAAAGGACTGCTGTCCGTCGTTAACTGCACGAACGGTAAGTTCTGGGCACTTCAAATGTCTTAAAAGTCTTTTGTAATGATATCTCTTGTTTTGCAGGGTTCCGGCGATGGCGGACGGCGGGCTGATGAGAGTTGAGGATCGAACCCGCGTGAGGAATAGAAGCGCCTGGAAGCACGTAAGTAAGCGCTTGTAGCCTGCTTCACGATGCGCACTAACTGTCCCTTTTATATTGCAGGTACAAGTTCGGAGCTTTAGAGAAGCTGAAGGGTGCTGGAATACCCACTGGACTCGGCGTGGGAAGGAGTAATGGCACGTGAGTAATAAAGTTGCCCAATGTCTTTAAACGCACCTTCTTTTGTCTTTCAGATGCGGGATGCAGCGCCGAAGGCCTCCGGAGCGTGCGAAGAGCTGGTAAGCTTTTGTCTTTCAGATGCCGGAATGCAGTGCGAAGACCTCTGGAGCATGCGAAGAGTAGGTAAGCCTTTGTCTTTCAGATGCCGGAATGCAGCGCGAGGCGTTGGTGACAGCCGATGGACCAGGTAAGAGATGCGCTGCCACTGAAGACCGTAGTGCTAACCTGTTCTTTCTTTGTCTTTACAGGTGCTGCTGAAGACTGGATTCCAGGATGGTAAGCCTTTGTTCCCTTAGGCCCAGGATCAGAAGCAGAAGACACGATGAGCGTTCTGCTGCAGAGAATGCAGAATAACGCAAAGCAAGATTCATCCATCGGGTGTGGTTTAAATAGCCTCCTGTAGTGCTTAGGTGTCTCCTTCCACAGCCTCGCCTAGGTGAGAAAAGAGTTCCTGCTTTCCAGAAGAGTTCCAGTGTTCTGAACCTAGGGAGTGGCTCCTGCCCCACCCAACAGGAAAAGTAGTCCCAAACAGAAGAGGATCAGGGGCTCAACTGGCAGGTAAGTAAGCAGCATGGTCTGCTGCAGGTAAGTCCACCCAAGCATTATGAGCCCGGCGCTTCCAGCGCTGGGACTGGGCATCTTTATGAGCCTGGTGCCACTGGCGCCAGGACAGGGTCCAAAAGGTCCCAATTGGGACTGGCTGGCACTCGGAACCGGGGTTATGGGTCTGCTTCCAAGGGAGTCGGGCAAGTCCTGATCTTTTGGAAGCAGAGATCATGACAGCACCCCCCCCTCAAGGCCCCTCCCAAACCGGGCTTCTCCGGGGGTTTGGGCTTGTTAGGAAATGTTCGATGAAATCTTTTGATTAGACGAGGGGCGTGGACATATTCTGCAGGTTCCCAGGATCTTTCTTGGGGACCGTAGCCTTTCCAGTCAATCAGGTAAAATAGTTTAGATTTGGAGATCTTGGAATCCAGGATGCTTTTGACTTCAAACTCGAGTTCTCCATCAACTAGAATAGGTTTTGGAGATTTAGTTAGTCGGGTTTGAGGTTGCACGGGTTTTAATAGAGAGACGTGGAAGACCGGATGTATCTTCATGTGAGGGGGCAAGTCCAACTTGACAGCTACTGGATTTACTATGGTAGTGATGGAGTAGGGACCAAGGTATCTTGGGTTGAATGTGCGTGGTCCTTTTAGAGGTAGATATTTGGTGGATAACCAGACTTGATCTCCTACTTGATATTGGGGGGCTTCCTTCCGATGTTGGTCTGCTCCTTTCTTGTATTGTTCTTTAGCCCTTTGAAGGTGAGAAACGGCTTCCTTAAAGGCTTGGGTGATTGTAGAATGCAGGTGGTCTATTGCTGGTGTTCCAAGATCTTGGAGTGGATCCAACTCCGAGGTTCGAGGGTGACTACCGTATAAAAGAAAAAACGGGGTCTTCCCAGTTCCCGAGTGGACAGAGTTATTGTAGGCATATTCGGCTATCCAAAGGATATCTTTCCAAGTTTTTTCAGTTTGTTGTAGCATGCAGCGCAAATACTGTTCCAGAGTTTGATTGGTCCTCTCGGTTTGTCCGTCGGTTTGAGGGTGGTGGCTGGTCGAAAGTCTCACATCAATTTGAGCCGACCGACAGCAACTTCGCCAAAAATGAGAAATAAATTGACTACCTCGATCCGAAATGAGAACTGAAGGAAAACCGTGCAGTCGGACGATGTTTTCGAGAAATTCTCGGGCCAGAGTTGCTGCTGTTGGTAAGCCTTTGAGTGGAATGAAATGCTCCATCTTGGAGAATAGGTCCACGATTACTAGGATCGTATTGTATCCGGAGCATGGAGGTAGATCGGTGATGAAGTCCATAGAAAGCGTATGCCAAGGGCGAGGTGGGATGTCAATAGGGCGTAAGAGGCCGGCTGGTTTTTCCTTTTGACTCTTGTTTTGGGCGCATACTCCACAGGACATTATAAAGTCTCTGATATCTTTTTTCCAAGACGGCCACCAGAAGTAGCGCTTGATCTTTTCCGAGGTCTTGGTCATACCGGGATGTCCTTCCATTAAAGAATCGTGATAACAAGAGATTACCTTTTTCTGTAAATCTGTGCTGGGCAGGTATAACCGTTCTTGGAAATATAATAGGTTGTCCTTCACCGTAAAGTCCTTTCCCTGCAGATGCCAATTCTGTATGTCTGCTGGAGTTACCAGTAGCCTGGATTTATCCTTAACTTCCTCTATGGATTGTGTGGCGATTACACCTAGAATTCTTTGTTCGGGAATGATAGGTACAGGTTTAGGATTGATCAAATGTTCTTCCACTCCCATCCGAGAAAGGGCATCAGTTTTACCGTTTTTTGTACCAGGTCGATAGGTAATTATGAAGTCAAACTCGGCAAAGAATAGTGCCCAACGGAGTTGCCTAGAGGATTGAGCTTTTGCGGTTTTCAAATATTGCAGGTTTCGGTGATCTGTAATCACAGTAACGGTGTGTCGGGCCCCCAGAAGATAATGCCGCCAAGCCTTAAAGGCGGACTTGATATCTAGAAGTTCCTTATCAGTAATAGTGTAATTGATTTCAGGAGGCGAGAATTTGCGGGACCAAAATGCCACGGGATGCAACTGATTGGTTACTGGGTCCTTTTGTGATAGAACTGCCCCCATGGCAAGGCTCGAAGCATCAGTTTCAACGATGTAGGGGAGTTCTGGGCGAGGATGTTTTAAGATCGGTGCAGAGATAAATCTAGTCTTCAAATTCTGGAAAGCTTGTTCCGCCTCGGTAGACCATTCAAAACGTTTGTTTTTCTTTAACAAGGCGGTGATGGGCTGGACTATTCGAGAGAATTCGGGGATAAACCTGCGGTAAAAGTTAGCGAAGCCTAACATGCTTTGAACACCTTTTACGTAGGATGGCGATGGCCATTTGAGAATTGCATCGGCCTTCTTTGAATCCATACGCACTCTGCTAGGTGATAATATGAATCCCAAGAATTCAACTTCAGTCACGTTGAAAGACATTTTTCCAACTTAGCGAAAAGTTTGTGTTGACGCAATCTCTCAAGGACCAATTTCCACATGTTTCCGATGTTCAGTTTCCGATGAAGAATAAACGAGGATGTCGTCAATGTAAACAACAACACACACATCTATGAGCTCTCTGAGGACATCGTTCATAAAATATTGAAAGGCGGCCGGGGCATTGCAAAGTCCGAAGGGCATGACCTGATATTCAAATAGCCCATAATTGGTGCGGAAGGCCGTCTTCCATTCATCGCCCTCTTTTACTCGTACCAAGTGGTAGGCTCCTCTAAGATCCAGCTTTGTATATATGCATGCTTTTCTGACTTGGTCCAGGAGTTCAGGGATCAAAGGTAACGGATATCTATTCTTAACGGTGATCTGGTTCAGGGCGCGATAATCTATACAAGTTCTAAGGTCCCCTTCTTTTTTTGGAACGAAGAACAAAGCTGAGGAAGCAGGGGACTTGGAAGGACGAATAAACCCATTCGCTAGGTATTGATCCAGGTATTGTCGGAGGTGAAGATTCTCAGGCTCGGTGAGGGCATAAATTCTACTACAAGGAGGAGTAGATCCAGGTATCAGGTCTATCTGGCAGTCATAAGACCTATGAGGAGGTAGAGAGTTAGCCTGATCCTTCCGGAAAACATCTTGGAATTCTAGGTATTCAGGAGGTAACTGGGGAGCCTCCGAGGAAATTGCTGCCAGTGCAACATCAGGTCGAGGGTGACAAGTAGAGACACATTCTGGAAACTGAACCGATCTTGCTCGCCAATCGATCTGAGGATTGTGCTTCTCTAACCAAGGAATTCCTAGAATAATCTGGAACTGAGGGGCCTTGATCACATCGAACACGATCTTCTCATGGTGTCCATCTTGACTTACTAGCGTCACTTCTTGGGTGGTATGCGTTACTGGTCCGGAGGCTATCTCCGTACCATCCACCGTAGTAATGACGTCCTTTACAGCCTTTGGACAAAGAGTCAGATTCATCCTCAAAACCATTTCATGATCCACATAATTGCCGATGGCACCGCTGTCGATGTAAGCTTCAATCGCATGTAATCGATCCGGATGTTCAGGGCTAATGAGGAGCATAGGTATCACGAAATGCGAGGTCACGGAACTGGTTTTAACCCTCGGCAAGAGGACCTCTATTCTTGTCGGGCGAGGTTGTTTCCCTGCTCAGAGTTTGTGACCCTGGTAACTGCAGCTCCTACTGCCTTCTTGGCTGGTTTCACCGGACAGTCTCGAAGAAAGTGCCCCGAGTTTCCGCAATAGAGGCATAATTGCAGCTGTTTTCTCCTTTCCCGCTCCTTTTGTTTTAGTGGTCCTTTCAGGCCCCCTATTTGCATGGGTTCCCCGGAGTCTACTCCTTTGGTAGGAGTTGGTGGTTTGGAAAATACTCGAGCATCAAACTTGGAACGATCGGCCTTCCTGTTCTGCAGTCTGTGGTCAATTTGAACGACTAAGTCAATATAGTCCGAACAGTCTTGCGGGGGATTCACTACTTGGGCTAACACATCTTTGAGCTCTCCACGTAGACCTCTATAAAACAGCGTAATCCTTTTGTCCTCAGGCCATCGAGTTTCCACTATCAGTCTGTTGAAAGACGCAATATAAGCCAAAAGGTCTTGATTACCCTGTCGCAATGAAAGGAGCTCATTGTCCAAGGCCTGCCCCTGTGAATGTCTTGCAAACAGTTTTTCCATACTGAGCTGAAAAGCTTGAAAATCATGGAGAACCGGATCATCTTGATTAACTAGAGGGATCGACCAGTCTGCCGCATTGCCACTAAGGTACGAAAGCACGAAAGCTACCTTAGCTTGATCAGTTGGAAAGGCTGCTGGCCGGCATAAGAAGTGCAACCGGCACTGATTAATAAATACTGCAAACCTCTTTGGGTCACCAGAAAATCGTTCGGGCGGAGCCAGAGGTACATTCCCAGGTAGGTTGATCTGCACTGGGTTCGTAGAGGATGTTGAAGGAAGATTTGCCCCTGATGCGGGTAACGGAGTTTGTCCGGCTTGTGACTGTAGCAATTGTCTAGCGAGATCGTCTGTTCGCTCCTTGGAAATGATCAGTTCCCTTCTTAGAGCATTCGTTTCCTGACGGGCTGCATGCACTTCTGCTCTTAGTTCCCCAAGTAACTGGGCTAGCTGGTCGGTATCCTTGGTGGGAGTTTTGCGGTTGGCTTTGCGTTCTGTAACGCTCACCTGATTCCCGCAGAGGCGCCGGTCTTGACTGGGTGAATGCCGTATCTTCAAAGGTGATGTGTAACACACGGTTGGCTCTTTGGGCTGGACCTCTGTGCACTGTATGTCTGACTCGAAGAGTAAGATGTCTGCAGATAGAAAATATGGGATTAATGAACTGGGGTTATTGGGTGCCTCTCTCCTCTTTCCTTTCTCTTCTCCTGTAGAACCTCAAAGGTTAACGCCCTCACCTTAGGTAAGTGAACGCCGAGCTCTCCATCTGCCTCGGGGCAGGGTGCCGTAACCAGTTTCTTCACTAGATAAGGGTGCAGGCCTCTTGACCTCAGAGGACTGCTGTCCGTCGTTAACTGCATGAACGGTAAGTTCTGGGCACTTCAAATGTCTTAAAAGTCTTTTGTAATGATATCTCTTGTTTTGCAGGGTTCCGGCGATGGCGGATGGCGGGCTGATGAGAGTTGAGGATCGAACCCGCGTGAGGAATAGAAGCGCCTGGAAGCACGTAAGTAAGCGCTTGTAGCCTGCTTCGCGATGCGCACTAACTGTCCCTTTTATATTGCAGGTACAAGTTCGGAGCTTTAGAGAAGCTGAAGGGTGCTGGAATACCCACTGGATTCGGCGTGGGAAGGAGTAATGGCACGTGAGTAATAAAGTTGCCCAATGTCTTTAAACGCACCTTCTTTTGTCTTTCAGATGCGGGATGCAGCGCCGAAGGCCTCCGGAGCGTGCGAAGAGCTGGTAAGCTTTTGTCTTTCAGATGCCGGAATGCAGTGCGAAGACCTCTGGAGCATGCGAAGAGTAGGTAAGCCTTTGTCTTTCAGATGCCGGAATGCAGCGCGAGGCGTTGGTGACAGCCGATGGACCAGGTAAGAGATGCGCTGCCACTGAAGACCGTAGTGCTAACCTGTTCTTTCTTTGTCTTTACAGGTGCTGCTGAAGACTGGATTCCAGGATGGTAAGCCTTTGTTCCCTTAGGCCCAGGATCAGAAGCAGAAGACACGATGAGCGTTCTGCTGCAGAGAATGCAGAATAACGCAAAGCAAGATTCATCCATCGGGTGTGGTTTAAATAGCCTCCTGTAGTGCTTAGGTGTCTCCTTCCACAGCCTCGCCCAGGTGAGAAAAGAGTTCCTGCTTTCCAGAAGAGTTCCAGTGTTCTGAACCTAGGGAGTGGCTCCTGCCCCACCCAACAGGAAAAGTAGTCCCAAACAGAAGAGGATCAGGGGCTCAACTGGCAGGTAAGTAAGCAGCATGGTCTGCTGCAGGTAAGTCCACCCAAGCATTATGAGCCCGGCGCTTCCAGCGCTGGGACTGGGCATCTTTATGAGCCTGGTGCCACTGGCGCCAGGACAGGGTCCAAAAGGTCCCAATTGGGACTGGCTGGCACTCGGAACCGGGGTTATGGGTCTGCTTCCAAGGGAGTCGGGCAAGTCCTGATCTTTTGGAAGCAGAGATCATGACAGTAACATCGTTCAATCGGTTGTGTTGGAGGCTGAATGGCCACATGAAAAAAGGTTAGCTCTCTTCTACCAAGGTTTCCGGGATGACCTAAAGGACCTTACTGCACAGGTCGATCCTCAACCAGATACTTGTACTGGAATGATAGACTTAGCACTGCATCTGGACCACTGGCAAGGAGAGAGACGTCAGGATAAAGAGAGATGAGAGGGCAAACAAGGTATACCCCCTGGCTAGACTATCAAAAGCTCCCAACAATGGGGAAAAGTCATAAAGTATCAGAACCCAAACCCATGCAAATAGGTTCAATTAGAGGCCCCATCACCAAAGAAGAAAGGGAAAAGCGGAGACGGGAGAAACTCTGCATGTACTGCGGTAAGTCAGGTCATTTTGTTAGGGAGTTTGGAACTAAACCTAAAGGGGGTGCACTGCAGGGAAACGCCAACGCTCGCCAGTGAATGGGGTGGACCTGTCGAGGATAAGCCTTGTTGACACCCCTTCTCACATCTTAGCTAATGCGACTCATACAGACCTCATGTCACTGTGACAGGAATCATGAAGACACGTTTGAAGAACCAAGTGATCACTCTGATGGTGGATTCAGGAGCCACAGGCAATTTTGTAGATGCAACATATGCGCAAACCTTAGATATACCTATGCGGCAAAAAGAAAATCATGAACCAGTCTGTGCTGTTGACGGATCGCCATTGAAATCTGGACCCGTGACTCAACATACCGAAGAGGTAGTACTGGACATACAAGGCCATAGAGAAATTCTCAGTTTTGATGTTATTGCTGCTCCCCAGTTCGGTTTTATCCTAGGCTTGCCATGGTTGGCCCTAAATAACCCCACCATAGATTGGACACGTGCTACGGTTGCATTTGTCTCAGAGCATTGCAGTCAGCATTGTGTTGGAGACGGGGGGAGGCCCGTGCAAGTGTTGGGTGCAACACAACAACCAGACAAAGAAGAGTTGGCAGAACTTCCCTCGGCATATACTGAATTCCGGGATATTTTTAGTAAGGCAGCAGCAGAGACACTACCCCCACATCACTCCTTTGACTGTAGGATCGATTTAGAACCCGGAGCGACGCTACCATGTAGTCGGATCTACGCTCTAACAGAGGCGGAGAACCGGCATCTGGAAGAGTACATCAAGACCAACTTGCGAAGTGGTTTCATACGGCACTCCATCTCACCCGTTTCATCACCACTATTTATTGGGCCAAAGAAAACCGGAGATCTTAGGACTTGTATTGACTACCGCTCGGTCAATAGGATAACGATAAAGAATCGTTACCCCTTACCCCTCATTCCAGTCCTATTAGATCAAGTGCGGGGAGCAGCTATTTACACCAAGCTGGATCTCAGGGGAGCGTACCATCTGGTGCGGGTGCATGAGGGGGACGAGTGGAAGACCGTGTTTAGAATTAAATTTGGACTGTATGAGAACGAAATTTGGACTGTATGAGTACCAGGTCATGTCATTCGGCCTCTGTAATGCACCCGCCGCCTTCCAGCATTTCCTGGATGAAGTCCTTCACAGTCGCCTCGACAGTTTCGTAGTGGTGTACATAGACGACATCCTGATTTATTCATCTACCGAAGAAGAACACGTACAACACATCAAACGGTTTTACAACGCCTAAGGGAACACAATTTATATGCTAAACTCGAGAAATGTAGTTTTCACAGCACTACAGTAGAGTTCCTAGGATTCATCCTATCCCCAAACGGGGTGAAGATGGACAACCGAAAGGTACAAGCCATTCTAGATTGGCCAGCCCCTAAAAGCGTCAAGGAAGTCCAAGCAGTTCTAGGATTCGCACATTTTTATCGACGCTTTATTCAGGACTTTGCCAAAAAAGTGTTAAATATCACCAAACTATTGAAAAATGGGAACGCCATTTGTTTGGGGACCAGAGGCTGACCATAGTTTTAATCAGCTGAAGGAAGCATTCACGTCTGCACCAATTTTGCTACATCCCGATCCCATGCAACCTTTGATAGTGGAAACGGACGCTTCCAGTTACGCTCTGGGAGCTATCCTATCTCAACGGGATCCAACTGGCCATTTACACCCAGTGGCCTACTATTCCAGGAAACTAAATCCTGCAGAACAAAACTACACTATAGCGGACCGGGAAATACTGACCATTCGAGCCGCATTTTCAGAGTGGAGGCATTATGTACTTGGTGCACAACACACTATCACAGTCCTTATCGACCACCGTAACCTCCAATTCCTCAAATATGCATGTGCTCTAACCCCACGTCAGCTACGATGGGCCATGTATTTTGCAGACTATGATTTCGTAGTAACCTACCGATCAGGACTATAAAACAAGAAAGCAGATATGCTATCAAGGTACCCCGAGGTTCATGCAATGATGAGCCCAGAAGAACATGCAAAACCCATCATATCATCTGAGAAAATTGTAGCGAGTGTTACAAATGAGCTGGTCAAGCAGATTGGGGAGGCAATGTCGGCACAAGAACTGCTTCAGTGGGAGGATCCAAAAAAAGAACAATACGTACGGGACGGAATACTATATCGTGGAACCTCCGTGTATTTACCCTCCGCTGCTTTGTGAGCACAAGCTCTGAAGTGGTGTCATGATTCCCTTTGGCAGGACACCTGGGGGTTAATAAAACTCAGGAATTGCTACAACGGCATTATTGGTGGCCTGGTCTACATAAAGACACACAGGCATACATACAACACTGCGAAGTTTGCGCACGGAGTAAGACAGACCATCGGAAACCAATGGGACTTTTGCAACCTTTGTCCACACGTACACAACCTTGGCAAACCATCTCCATGGACTTTATAGTAGAGTTACCTCCCGACCAGGGTTACACAACCATACTAGTAGTAGACGACTCTTTTTCCAAATTGGCCCAATTTTTTCCTTGTAAAGGGCTTCCAACCGCAAGTGAACTAGTAGACCTATTCCTGCAACACGTAGTTTGTTTGCATGGAATACCTCTACACATTGTGTCCGATAGAGGGGCACAATTTACTTCACAATTCTGGAAACTATTTTGCAAAAAGGTGGGGGTTACACTGCGAATGTCTAGCATTTACCATCCCGAGACCGATGGGCAGACAGAGCGCCTGAACCAGGCTCTGGAACAGCACCTTAGGTGTTGCACACATGGCACAGAGGATGTTTGGGTAGAGGTTCTTTGGATGGGAGAAATAGCATATAACAATTCATGCCATACCTCAACAGGGTTCTCACCCTTCCACACCACCTATGGATATGATCCGCATATCCAACCCACCATCCCTCAAACCACCTTGGATACTCTGCCATATGTACAGGCGCGATTGGATGTGCTGACGCAGACATGGAAAAAGGTACACCAACATCTACTCACAGCAAAAGACACTAGTAAGAGGTATGCTGATACAAAAAGGCAAGCATGTCCTACATACAAGACTGGGGATAAGGTATGGCTATCAACTCAACACTTGACGATGCCTGGATCATGAAAGTTCAAGCCCCGCTTCATTGGCCCTTTTCGCATTACACATGTCATAAATCCAGTGGCAATGAAGTTACAGTTACCTGCCCATATGAAGGTACACCTGGTGTTCCACGTTGCCCTTTTAAAGCCTGCAGCACCACACATCCAAATGGTAAGACCTCCCCCAATCCTGGTAGAAGGGAACCCAGAATATGAGGTGCAAGCTATCCTCAATTCCCGTAGGAGGGGTGGACAGTTAAATTACTTCATTGATTGGGTTGGTGTGGTCCCGAAGAAAGATCCTGGGAGCCAGCTTCTAATATACATGCTCCTCATCTCTTACGGTTGTATCATCATAACTATCCAAATAAACCAGGCCCTTCTGCGGGGAGGGGATGTACTGTCAGAGCCCAGCAGGGACTTAGCGTGGAAGCCACCTTGGGGACTTATTTATCCAGCAGATGCCATCTCCGTCCCTCTTGTAGAAACATCAGATGGGGAAGAATGGCATCTGCTGGACGAATGCGGCATCAGGAGTGTGTACATGGCTCCAGGACTACAAATCCCAGCAGCCCTGGGAGCAGCACATCCAGACATAGGCACACAGGCCTGCAAACCACGCGGTCAATGCCCCAGCTACTGCACATGCGCGAAACGGGATCGCGCATGCACAGACAACGAAACTCTGTTCGCGCTTGACTTCCTCACGGGCGGACGCATTCAACAGAGCTCCGAGAATGCAAAACTCCTACGCGGGGCCATCCCTCGCCCAGATCTGTTCACTGCAGCCCTGCGGCACAAAAGCTAATTACTCTTAACTTCCCTGCATGGAATGTAGACTAGCTTTAGCAGTTCCCGAGCTACTAACTGCATGACGGCACAAGGGGTTGAGGCCCGGGAGGCACCCGTTCACTAGAGGAAACCCACGGCGCATTTTGGGCATCAGGCGCATGTTACTAATCGCATGGAAGAATTGTGGGCGAACTGATCATTGGTGAAAATGCGCTCATTTAAACATGCACTCTAATACTTTTTCATTTGGCAGACGCAGCTCACGGTTTTCAAGGCACTGCTGGGGGCCACAGACAAAACCGGACTTCAGACAAGCACCGAAGCTAAGTCTCTTATGGTTTTATGGGAATTACTACCTGTATTGTGTAATTGACTGACTGGTGCTCGGCCAGTACAAACCAGACATTTGTGCACATGTGTTGTTCCTTGTTATTTGCACCTGCAAAGTAGCGTGGGTGGGGCATTCTAGTCAGCACCCATGCCCAATGTGTAATGAGTCCTAGTTGTGAACTTAAGCAGAAAGCACTGCAGTAGGTGCCTATGTTTTCCTGTGTGGCTGACACTGAAGTAAGTGTAACCAAAAGGTAAAGACACTGAAGCAAGCGTCTTGGGGGTGCCAGCTTCTGAATTAGTGTCAAGAAGCCAAGCATCCACTCTAACTCAGTGCAGCAAAACTGAGTTTGAACCTCTAAGAGTATTTCTGTGTGCATGCATGAAAGTGTTGTTAAGGTGGTGCTTTAGTGTTACCAACTAATCATCAATAAGAGATCAGGAGCATGTTTTCACCCAGGCCCTCTACCCATCCATAACTACTACCTCAGCCTCTACCCGGTGATCCTACTACCCCGTACCCATCCAATCCGTGGACCCCAACCCTCTTTCCCCATGGTGGTTGCGGTGCCCTGTGTGCATTAAGTCCCAGGCGCCAAAACTGCTAAGGGGAGGAATGAGTTTGTGCTACTTCTGCACTGGATCAGCAGCCTACGACAGCGAGGTGGGTGGGCGTAATCCATGATGATGTGAGGGTAATTTGTGAGGGACTCTCAGATCATCATGGATCAATGAGCAACTCCCTGTCCCAGCTGGCATATGCACTGCTCTCAGGTGGTCTCTGCGCGCTGGCACATTCAGCTGCCCACTCCTCCACTGCCTCCTATGTACCGCAGTCGTCTTCTGAGGGGGCTTCCTTGCAGGTTCCCATCAGGGCCCCCTCTACTCCTGTCATGCCCACTGCCCCCAGTCTGGTGGTTGGAACTTCCCTGCCTGAGGTGGATGTTCCAGGATGTACAGTGGAGGCGGTTGCTGTGCCTGACCCGGCATCAGTGGGACTACTGGCACAGCAGGACAGTGCTGACACCGTACCCCACATCAACCAACATCAAGATGGCGGGGTGCTTGCACAGGGCACGCTGGAACAGGCTGCTGCACTATGGATGTGGTCAGGAGCACTCATCCCAGGGCCAATTTAGAGCGAGGAGGCGAGCTGCAGAGAGGTTAGAGGTGACCAGGCAGGAGGACCACTGCCACTCAAGTGACATGGTGAGTGTCCAGATGGAACTGATGATGCTGCTGGTGGCGGAGAGGGAGTGGGTTTGGGAGGCACAAGTTGCCAGCGCCAGTGCAGAGGCGATGGAGAGTAGGGCACAGTGGTGGGTCCATATCCTGGAAGAGGCTTGCAGGGATGCAGGGGTCCTGGAGAGGAGGATGAGGTACAGCTTGCAAGCCATCCAGGACTAAGCATTGACCTGCCTCCAAGAGGAAGAGGAGGATTGTGAGTCTGCCCTGGATAACCTAAGGGACGAACAAAGAGCCTGCTTCCAATGTAAAAAGTTAATGTGTGTCTTTGTATTTTCTGTTTTCCCCTTGGTATTTCCCCCTTTCAACATCCATGTTTATTTTGTATGCATATTATTAATACAATGTTTCTGTTGTCTCTTTGTTCATGGGGAGCATGTGGTTTGCTATGCCTTTGTTATGTGATTGCCAGGCGGATTGTGGGCATGACTGTGGAGATGTGGCATGCACTCATCAGTGATGCATCAGGGTTGCCTCCTGATGCATGTACGACCACCAACACAGAACACTCATGCTATTTATCAGCTACTGTGGTGCTTCACATTGCATAGCATTGTTTTGCAGTGTTACTTGTGCATGGTGTTTTCACGGTGGAGCTGTTGCTTTATTCAGTGGTCCTTTTGCTGTGCCACTGGTTGTGATGTGCCACAGACTTCTGTGGTGTGCATCTGACGTGGATCTGCATCAGTACACACAGTTTGTGGGTATATGGGTGGGTATGTGGCCAGTGTGGTTGATGTTGTTGGCAGGGAAGTCAAGTTGTGGCAATTTGTTATTTTATTGTGCATTGGTATTGGGTGGGGCAGTGCCAGACTGAGTTGCTGGGGGCCAGGTGGGTGGTGTCAGTACTTGAGGAGTCTGCCTGGGGGTTGTGTCGGAGGTGAGGGGGATGGTGGGTGGTGTCAGTACTTGAGGGGGCTACCTGGCATGATGTCAGAGTAGAGGGGGCTGGTGGGTGGTGTCCAGACTGGAGGGTGCTGCCTGGGGTGATATCGGTGGTGAGGGGGGCTGGTCGGTGGTTTCCAGACTGAAGCGGACTGCCTGGTGGGGGTGTCACAGGTGAGGGAGGTGTGGGGAGGGGAGTCTACTGTCAGGGGGATGCCTGGGGGTGATTTTGGAGGTGAGGGGGGTTGGTGGGTGGTGTCCAGACTGGAGGGGGCTGCCTGGGATGATGTCAGAGGTGAGGAGGGGCTAGTGAGTGGTGTCCAGACTGGAGGGGACTTCCTGGGGTGATGCCGGAGATGGGGGGGTTGTTGGATAGTGTCCAAACTGGAGGGGGCTGGTGTCCAGACCTGGGGGGGGCTGCCTGGGGTGATGTCGGAGGTGAGGGGGGCTTGTGGGTGGTGTCCAAACAGGAGCAGGCGGTCTGCAGTGGTGTTGGAGGTGAGGGGGCTGCATGGGGTGATTTCGGAGGTGAGGGGGGCTGGTGGGTGGTGTCCAGACTGCAGGTGGCTGCCTGGGGTGATGTTGGAGGTGATGGGGCAGGTGGGTGGTGTCCATAGTAGAGGGGGCTGATAGGTGGTGTCCAGACTGGAGGGGACTGCCTGAGGTGATGTCGCAGATAGGGGGCTGTTGGGTAGTGTCTAGACTGGAGGGGGCTAATGTCCAGACTTGGGGGGGGGGGCTGTCTGGGGTGATGTCGGAGGTGAGGGGGGCTGCCTGCGGTGGTGTTTGTATTTGTATTTTATTGTGTTGGAGGTGAGGGGTCTGCCTGGGGTGATGTCGGAGGTGAGGGAGGCTGATGGGTTTTGTCCCGACTGGAGGTGGCTGCCTGGGGTGATGCCAGAGGTGAGGGGGGCTGGTGGGCGGTGTCCAGACTGGAGGGGGTTGCTTGAGGTGATGTTGAAGGTGATGGGGGCTGGTGGGTGGTGTCCAGACTGGAGGGGGCTGGTGTCCAGACAGGAGGGGGCTGCCTGGGGTGATGGGGGAGAAGAGGGGACTGGTGGGTGGTGTCCAGACTGGATGGGGTTGCCTGGGGTGGTGTTGGAGGTGAGGGGGTCTACTGTGTGGGTTCTGGCCTAGAGTGGTTGATATGCATTAGGGGTGTATGCCTGCAGAATGGGTGCCTAGGGTGTAGGAGGGTGGACTCACATTTTTATAAGGGGTGTAGCCTTCACTTACGAGTGAGGGCTGCATTTTCGTAGGGGTGCGGCTCAGGCTTGCAAGGTCAGGTAAGCGTTTTCACAGGGGTGCAGCCTGGGCTTGCAAGGGAGGGCCTGTGTTTTTGCAGGGGTGCAGCCTGGGTGTGCGAGGGAGGGCCCGTGTTTTTGCAGGGGTGCAGCCTGGGCTTGTGAGGGAAGGCATGCATTTTTGCAAGGGTGCAGACTGGGCTAGTAAGGTCAGGCACGTGTTTTTGCACGTTGTAGGCCCCCTGTCCCAGGTTGTAAGGGGTTATTGTTCCCACCAGAAAGGACCTAGCCCCGGACCCTGTCACACTCATTAATTTGACACAGCACGCACACACATTAACTCAGCTCCTTGTGTACAACTGAAGATATACTGTGTACCCCATCATCTATATTGTATTATTTACACGCACCACACTTTTTCTTCTAGAAAGGGCAGTCTGCACACAATCCTCTAGCTCTGTAGTGTGTCTCCATCATCATCTGGGAAGCAAGGACTCTTTGGGCCTCATTCTGAGTTGGGCAGTAAGGGTTAACGGTCACCGGTAAGGAGACCGGTGCCGGTAACCCCTTACCTCCCTATTCTGAGGTCCCTTAGCGGGTCCCAGCAGGAATGGCTGGTCTGACCAGCCGTTCTTTACGGGACCCCTTAAGGGTCCTTGCCGTTATTAGCGCCTTCCCCATTCCCATTTGAGCCCTATGGGGGCTCAAATGGGAATGGAGAATGGCAAACTGAATGGGGACTTATCGGTTCCGCATAGGTCGGAATGTCCCAGTAAGTCCCCATTCAGCCAGACCGGACCCAGACTCGGAGGCAGCCATGGCGCTAACAGCGCCATGGCTACCTCCAAACTCGTAATGAGGCCCTTTGTCTTTTAGTCTCTCCAGACACTCTAATCTGTGCACGTTGTCTTCTTCAAAGAACCTGTTGTTCCCTGTCTCATACCCCATTAACCTTAAAATAAACACCTTCTCTGCCTGGTCTTTCCATAGTGTGACATGTGATAACATACTCCGATGTAGCCCCCCACCACCTTCTCTGAAGTATGGAATTTAAACTCTGCACCTTGCAAGTTATCATATCGTATGTTCGATCCTCTCCCACTTGTCTAGTCTCGAAATGAGCCAAAAGCTCTATGTCCATATTCTGGGCAGCCTGTTTTATCTGTTGAATAGTAGCCTAAGCTTGATAACGTGTGAACATAGTTACCTTTGTTATTGATCACCCTATTGGCATTCCAAATTTCTCCTCAATACTGTCCATAGTATAATAGAAACCTATGGTCTACAACTACTTTAGATTTATTGACCACAGGGCGTCCTGATCCGACATTAACTATGTTGTGTCAATGTTGGCAGCCATCGTTCTCCTTAGATCTGTTCCTCATTTAATCACCCTATCTGAAAAACCTACAATATTCCCACAGTTTAATACCGCTGTCCCATTGTTCAATGCTTCCCATGTCACTTCCCTCCTTTCCCTGTTATGGAGTATTGCACAATCATTTACCTCTCCCACGCCTCCCCCAGTTCCACCCTCTCATTGTGTTCAGCCCCTAAGTTAGGGAACTACGCCTTCCGTACATTTATGTCTGTGGTGACATGCACATTCTTTTCAGTATTTGAGTGGATGGCTATTGCCGTGGGGATAACTTGATATGGGTTCCCAACTGAAATAACCATTTTGGTGGAATCAATAGTAATTTTAGAAGTACACAGTAGTACAACCCCAAGACGTCCTCTACCTCCAAATAAGCTCAGAAGTGTTTTCCCAGTGATGTGTCACTGCAGGTGATGTGCAACTTTTTCATTGGGTGCAGAGTGTGCTGACCCCCTTATCCTTGGTTGTGAAGAGCATAGATGCTTTACAGCCAACCACAGCTTGTGTTCCTGGCAATATTCCACCAGTGTTGAATATGCAACTGTTTCATTGGGTGCAGAGTGGGCCGAGTCTCTCATCCTTGGTTGTGAAGGACATAGCTGCTTTACAGCCAACCACAGCTTGTGTTCCATGCAATGTTTCACAAGTGCTGAATGTGCACTGCACCTTTTCCTTCCCCCATCTGTCCTACTGTAACATGAAGTTGAGGGTTCTCGTGCTTAATTCTGGCTTGTCCCTATCCTAATCTAAATCAGTTGGGTGGGACATCCTGCTCTCCTTTCTAAATCCGCCACTTCCCTCCCTATCCTGCACTGACCCTTCATATTCATTGCTGATGTTACCGGTACTGCTCTAGCCTTAGACTGCCACTCTCTCAATCTATCGGCCACCCACTTCATGACTTTAGGTTCTTGTTGGTGATCCCAAAATGTCTTCCATGGGCGATTGTGGCCTTCAGAATTCTGTTACTATTTCTGCCCGGTTTTACAGTCCCACGTCCTCAACCCCTACCTCTATTGATGAATGCCCCACTTACCTGCAACATCTCTTTTGATGCTCAATGCCCTTCCCCATATATTCCATCATGAATCTAGGTTGTCCAAAGGTCATCCCCCCTGTTAATACTTGCTATCCGACTACGTTCCGCACAACGTATTCCTCCATTCCCCATTAGGGCACAATCCTTGTGCCCACATTCGACATTCCTTAACCAGAACTGTTCAGCAACTCTTTGCCAATTAATTACTACCCATTACATTAATTTATAGTGATTGTATTGTGGAATAAAATAATCAGTTAGTATTCTTGGTCCCATTACTAACCTCGTTATATAAGGCACATCCTTCATAAACAATACTGTACACTTCTTCTGACAGGGGTGTGATCTATGTAGTTTGATGTCCAAATAGTACACCCACTAACTCATCTTCTCCTCTATCTGTATGCCTGTGTTCTTATTGCAAAAATCAGAGGCAAGCTGTCCCCTTAAACCCTCAGCACAAGGGATAAAAGAAGATCACAAACAAGGGTTATGTCTGATGGGATTCATTAAGTGTCACATTCAAAATGAAGAATGCACAAGCTATCCCTATATTGAGTAGGGGTATGTCATTACCAACTCAAAACCACAATATATTTTATCCCATTTTTTTGTTGTGTGCTTATTGCATACATTACTCGGGAAGGCTACAGGTACTTGAAATATCACTTTATGCCTAAATATTGTGGGTGCTAAACTCACTCTGTATTTCCTCCAAATACTGATGTGCCATTTCCGCATGTACAATCTGATTAACAATGATTATGCCCACCCTAGGAATAAATATTTCCTTCCATTGTAATATGACACCCACAATTGTTATCCATCTCAGCACTGCCACAACAAATCTTGTTATCTTCTTTCAATACAGGTGGCTTGCTCTGTGCCTTATTTTAAGCCATGCTGGATATGTGCTTGCTGCCTCATTTATTTTCTTCAATAGCTTGTGAAATTTGATACAGGACACATATGTCAGCCTGTGTTTGTGACACCTCCACCACTATACATAGATTGTACCCAAATGGACAACATAGTCTGAATCCACCACCAACACCTCAGGAACACACAATGGTACATGCGCATTAGCATTGCCTAGGGCTAAGCCCAATGCCCCTGCTTGAGCAAATTGTTCACTGCCATTCCCATTTTTCCATCCATCCATCATTTCCGACACCCCTGTGGCACTTCAATCCTCAGCATACCCCCACTCCACATTCTACTTTTTCTGACACCTAAGCAGTCAAAATCATAGGCTGCCCAAACAAAAGAAGGTGATGCATCCCTTACTTGTTCACAACAACGGGGATTTTGTGAGCTGCACACAGACCATCAGGGTTCTTTCATCTGTATCTGGGGTACCGAGTTCACAACACCATGTTCCCAGCCTGCAGCATTCTGGTCTGGAACCCCTTGACCCATGTCAGACCTCCCAATAAGAGACCTACGACTTTGGGTAGAGGACAGGCTATAATCCATATCAGAATGTGGACCAGGGTCTGCAATGATGGGCAAAGTGGTCTGCTGTAGGCCCACACTCCTGTCCCTTAAATAAAATCTTTGTTGCTAAACCAATCTGAAGCATTCAAACAACTGACAAGGATTCACATGTAGTACACTTGTTCAGCTGCCATCAGCAACTCCAGGCCCACCTGCCTTAGGTCTAATGACATACTTCTCTGAGATGAGGCACAGAAGGGCATATGTGAATCCCACTTGTTTTAGTTGAGCTAATTCCATTTGTGCTTTTTGGCCTTATGCATATGTTTTTGCAGATAAGACGAGGAAAGGGCGAGACTTAAATTGCTCAACTTGAATGCTTGTTCAAACCTTTGAAGAAAAGGTTTGACTTGAAGTAAAGGTTTGAATTGGCTTGAGCCATTTGAGCCGTTAGGGAGATGACTTGCAAGTCACATTGAGCCGAGTGGGTAAATGCTTGATTTGGCTCAGATTGGCTTGACCGTATTAGAGCCTTAGGTTTCTATTGCTTGAATTGGGATTTTAAAAAAAACGTTAAAATTCCATATAGATCTTGAGACAAGGTGGGGAAAATTCTCAAAACCTTTTTTTCGCTCGCATACGTGATGACATGCTTGTGCATCACATTACTTGCCCCAAAAAACATATGCCATACTCTCAACGTGTGGCTGAATCTCTTTATCACAGATGCAGTCATTGTGGTGCTCTTTTTTACTCCTTTGTGCGTTCGTGCAAATAAGCGGGTGTATCAGATTGCATCCGGATCCACAAAAGCAATACTCTTTCAAACGTGCATGAAATAGTTGTATTCCCCTGTGACTACTTGTAACAGGCGCAGGGGATACACAATGCATGACAGAGTAATTTCAGAACTGGTCAGGCATTTTATCATAAATGGAACAATATGTACTGCTGTAGTCAAACTTGCATTTCTATCCCTCAAACAGACATATCAATGTTTTTGTTTTTCTTTACCATTTCACAATGTCGGAAATGGGCTCCCAAGAGAATATCATGCTGTACCTGGTTGCTGCAAAACAACGTGCTAAATTGTCTGAAACCCCTGCCCCCTTGTAACCCTCAGACTCCTACACTCGGTTTCCCCCACCACACCACCCTTCTTGTGTCTCAGTGCATCAACCTGGTAAGTGTCCTCCTCGCCATTGCAGTTAGCTATGTCGCTATCTATCTCTCCTATCTTCTCTAACAGCTTGTCTATTTCCTATCCCTCTCCTATCACTAAATCTGGCCGGAAGAAACTTAAGAAGGACATGCTGGGCTCCAACCCAGGCCTTCCTATTGCAGACACCTATGTCACGACTTCCGCCAGAGAGACTCTCACAGACATCCTCTTTGTCATTCCCTCACCCGACCTATGGACCTGATATATGGTCGCCTATCTCTCTAATAACGCCTCTTCTCCCATTAATGGTGGCACCCATTGGGAGGTCCTTTCTGACCTCTTCACCATCTCCAGCGTCATCAACAATATCTATCTAAATGGAACCGTCATGGTTCAGGGTCCTCAACCCAACCTTTTTCTCTTTGACAGGCTTCTACCTCACCTCTCAAACCTTACCTCTGCCCCTGAACAGACTCACTTGCCTGCTGTGTCTTCCTCCTCCTCTCCACAGGCTCCCTTGCCTGCTGTTTCCTCCTCTTCCCCTAGACAGGCTCCCTTGCCTGCTGTGTCTTCCTCCACCTCTGCACAGGCTCCCTTGCCTGCTCTATCTTCCTCCTCCTCTGCATAGGCTCCCTTGCCTACTCTATCTTCCTTCTCCTCTGCACAGGCTCCCTTGCCCTGCTTTACTGTCCCGGCTCCCCTAGTGTCCCTGGCTCCCCGCCATCCTCCACTATTCCTTGGCTCTCTTGTCACCCTAAGGGGGACCACCATCCCTGCGCCCCCCACGGAAAGACCTTCAAAGATGGCAAACTGCTCCATATTGCTATGCTGAACTCGCTCCGCTGTCACTCGTCCGACATCTGCAACCTCTTTGAACGCATGGATCTTGATGTGCTCGCCATCAAGGAGACATGTTTCAAGGACAGCTCTGTCATGAGCTTTGACACACTCTTCCCCGAAGGATACAAGATCTTATCCATACCCAGGTCCAAGGGGGCTGATCTTCCCAGTGGGGATACCTGTGTCCATCATCCCCACTCAGGCCTACTCCTCTTTCGAATGCCTAGTTTGCAGTTTCTCACTCTCTCCAAAATCTTCCCTCCTTGTGGCCACCTTCTATTGGCCACCAGGGAAATCCACCCTCTTGCTCTCAGAATGGGCTGACCTGGCCTCCTCTCTACTCTCATCCTCCTCTTAATTCCTCCTGCTGGATGACCTCAACATCCACCTGGACTCTCCTGACTCCTAAGGACCTTTCCGCAGCCTGTGCAATTCCCTCTCCCTCTCTACTTGAACTTCTGGCTCCATGAACATAGCAGGCCACACCTTGGATGCCAGTGTATAGGGAGACAAAGTTAAAGCACAGGTACTAGAGGTGCCAAGCCTTAGCACTTTTAGTAAAACGATACAAGGGACCACATGTAGTTAAAAGGTAGTATCAAATTTTAATAACGGAAAAATCGTAAATTTTAAAACGTTCAATTGAATTAATTAGTCAGGATTACAAAAACGTATTATTAATATCACTTCTAATGTGTAAAACCACACAACAATAGGAATATACGTAACGGGCTTGGATGCCCAGTTTACAGAGATGTTATTCACAAAATACGACCACTGTGGGTACTTGTTATCCAAATAGTTTGGTACCCATCCAGAAATGGATCGATGTGTCATGAGTTAGAATCCCTGTTTAAGGTCCAGAGATAAGTCTCGACATGTTTCTGTTCCGTATGACAAAGTGTGGAACATACATCAGGAGGTAAGTATTTTACAGTATGGCCTATTTGACAAAAGGAGTAATACACAATACAATTATAGTATCAAAGCACCTGTGGAAGATAAAAAACAATCATCAAAGGGTTAGCTACTAAATAACTCAGTCCTTTGGGGTGCTCGAAAAAATGAGCTCGACAGCAATCAAGGATAAAGTTACCTATCATGGTGCGGGTGGGCGCTCTCTACTTAGATTAGTAGGTGCGGGGAGGCGAACATCGCTACCCTATGAGAGAAGTGAAAAAACACACTTCAGCTAGAGATACAGCTTAAATCTCACAAAGCCCATTAGGACATAAAGTGCAACAGCAATTACAGGGAGTGGATTTTAAGCAAGCAGCTCGTATTGTATTGGATGCCCTCATCTCTACTGACATCCCCCTCTCTATCCCTTTCACTACCTCTCTTTCTTGGATGGACCCCTCTCTTCACTCTCCACACTTAAAGCTATCCTCTCCTTTTGCACCGGCACACCCGGTGTGGCCATTCAGATTCAAAGTCACCAGACCCAAGAAAAGAATGACACCTGCTGCCTTTGCCTCAACCTACTTTCCGCCTCCTACTCCTGTGCCTGACTCCGACCCTGACACATCCCTTGCTAACCTTAATCTCAAACACCCTTTGCATTCTTGCCCTTATCGTGAGGGTTAGGCTGAAGCCATTCAAAAGTTGCAACTCTTGGTATGACTCTGATTTGCCCGACCATGAATGCAAGTGTAGCTGAACAGAAATGGAATACGTTAGGGGGACCCTCTGACAAACTGACCTGCTGCCTCCTTCTAAGGCAATATCGACTCTGCATCCACACCAAGAAAAGAATCCTTATTCAAGCATTTGCACATCATAAAACAACACGGCCAAACTTTTCAAGGTCTGCAAGGAACTGGACAATCCTGCAGCAGCCTCCACTTCTGTCACACATACCCAGGACCTTTTATTTGGCTCTGGATTTTCACTTCACCGCAAAAATACAGGAAATCCTCTCCTCTCTCACTTCCATTCCAAATCATACACCAACACACATGGAGCCTCTCTTGGCCCAACCGCCACTTCTCCTTTCCTCTCTCACTCTCATCACACCTGACGAGGTCGCCAGACAAGTCCGGTATATGAAGGCCTCGTCCAAATAGGTAGACCCCTGTCCCTCCAAAACCAATAAAGACAACATTGACTCTCTCGCTCCAGCCCTGGCTGAGCTCTGAAATCTCTCTTTTGCCAACTTCTCTTAAGCACTCCTTTGTGCACCTTCTGCTTAAGAAACCCACTGCCGACCCGACCATTCTGACAAACTACCCCAACATCTCTATCACCCCTTTCCACGGAAACTGCTCTCCTGAACACCTGTGAAGACCTGCTCTCAAATCTTGACACTAACACTCCCTCTGTCCTCATTGTTCTTGACCTCTCCTGTGCCTTTGACATGGTAAGCTACAGCATCCTGATCACACATCTCCGTGACACCCTGGGAATCACTGGTCAGGCTCTGGCATGCTTAACCTCCTTCCTATCTGACCACCCATTCCAGGTGAAACTTGGGCCCTTTCTCTCTACTATCACTCTTTCAACCTGTGGCATTCCCCCGGGCTCTAACATGTCTACATGGCTGCCCTGGCTGGTTCTTCAATGTCTACATGGCTGCCCTGGCACGTGTGATTGCCAGTTTCACCTCTAATTTAGTGGAAGTGCCTCTATGCTCTTGAAAAAACTTCAGAATGCACTTATGCATCTCATCACTTGTGCTAACCAATCTTGCACCCTATTCACAAAGGGCATGTGCACATCACAGATGCAACAACAGAAAAGCATCCTCCAACTGGTAAATTTAAGTATTTCAATTATCACAATTTAGATCAGGTTCACTCGCCGTGGGATTTTATATTAATTGTCCTGCTTACCCTCATTTGGTTTCGGAAGCAATCTCTGAACCGTAGAAAATTAAATATTAATTATTTTTACATTAGTTAGTTCACATGTCAGTCAGTCATAGTTCTCATTTAAACCATGTGGGGAAAGTAAAACATTGTTAAGAAAAAAGTCAACAAGAAATTAATTACTACATGAGCCAATCTTACCAAAATCATGAATATTAACCTATGTGTGAATCCTATAAATTATTAATAGGGTGAAAACGAAAAATAGAAAGTTAAATAAAATCTGAGACCCAAAGAGATGGAATCGAAGTCATGCTAGTGAAATGTGTCAGTTGATATCGTTCAATAATATTGTTCCTTATTGACCTCCATCCTGGGTATTGAATCAAAGAAACAAGTGAGAAACATTTTCTTCAAAAAACATCTTCAAAAGTTCAATAATAAATTGCATTTGGGAAACAGTTTTTTGATTGTTATACGATATTGTATCATCTTTTGGTACATCTCCTGGGATATGCTAAGGACATTGATTCTTGTCACTCAGCTTCGGACTAATTGTCCTTGTAGTCTGGAGGAGTTGTAAGTGTTAGTTAAGAATTGATGTAGTAACACTGTATGAAACTACACAACACTTATCTGCTTGGTATTGGGTAACACAGCTTTTGCTATATGTCTGTACTACACAAGTTGGTAGTGTGACTGAGCAAACACGGCCTATCTCAATAGGGGTAAATGTGAGATGTAGAGCTGTAGCAATGACATTTGCAAATGCAAGTATCCAAGAAACACTTACACTCAAGGTTTCAGTTATATAATATGTATTTATTTAACATCAATATTTAATAAGCGTTCTTTAAAAAGGGCAAGATATGAAACAATCAAATATACTTTAAAAATACTTTTCCGAATCAGCATCAGTTAGTGCATATCTTTGGATATGCTGATTTCACAATTCCTACACCTGGATGTGACTTCATTCACAAGGACAGTTATGGCATTTATATATCACTACTTATACTTTGCAGATTCTGAGGTTGGCAGAAAGAAGGAAAGGTTAAAGGGAGGGAAAAGGTTAAACAGGTTCTCAGGGCATGTGAGTATACTTACATCTTCCAATGAAGTCTAGATAAGCCTTTCCCAGCAATCACAGTCTAAAACAAGTATCCACCTACGAGGGACAGAAATATCAAAGTCAATGGACTAGAAGAGTCTGCAGGGAGCCAGGACAGCCAAAGTCAATTGGAGCCCAGTGTATGGAGCCGAAGCACTTCTTAGATAATAAATGTCTTGCACAAAGTTGGAGAGTTTTGTAGAAATCACTTGTAGGGTCACAAGCTGTTACACTTGTGAAAAGCAGAGTTGAAATCAACTCTAACAAAAGTAGCCAATACAAGTCTCAACCGAGAAGAGCACAGCTAAGGAGACAATAAGGTAAGTAGCCTAATTCTAAACAGTACCTCTGGTTTCAGGAAGATCCTGGGTTCCTGAGCTTCAGTCGTGGGGACAAGAGGGAGGACGTCTGGAGGACACCTGCACCAGCAATTTCTATGTTGTTGTCAGCTACAGGCTCTTTTCGGATCATCAAAACTTTGTGGTTTCAGCACACATTAAACAGAACCACTGCGGATCTCCGATACTGGTTGGGCTTCCTTCAATCCTTGAGTCCTACACTCTGGTGAGGGGACTCAATCTCTGGTTGTCCTGCTTCTGGAGGGTCTCCTGAAACTTCTTGCCAGATTTCAGATTTTTCACTCAACTACAGATTTCTAGACCCCTGGCACTCAGTTCCTGCAGCAGTGAAGAAGTACAGCCAGTCTGGGAGGATGGTCCAGTGGAGTTTGTCTTGGGGTTAGTTTGTCCCACTAACCCAAGGGAAGAGGTCATCCCTTTTGGAGCTTCGCTTGTCAATCAGGAAAGGGATTTTCAGCACAGCAGCAGGGCTTCATCGGGCAATTCAAAGGTCCAGGATGATGCATCAAGCTTTGTGCATGGTTTCTTTGTTGGGTGTTTCTCCCAGTGGTCGACTCTGACTCTAGTCGCAAAACCGTTTCCTTTTAAGCAGGTTTCTGCCATTCATGCACAGCCTAGGCTGTCAATCACAGAGCAGGGTGGTTGTCCTGAAAGGACAGTCATCCACTCTGGACTGATTGCCTTCAGGCATTCCTAGAGACAAAGGACAGGGGAGTTTCGGGAACCTCCTTCACATCCTGCCTTTCTAGACACACTGGAGACAGAGGCAGGTTTCAGGACTTAAACCCACCAAAGGCAAAACAAACAAAGGACTCAACTCAGCTTCAATGCACAGAGTAAAAACCAAGAAAGACCTCACAACCAAAAAATGGCAAAAAAAAGAAGACCAGGGTCATTTTGACAAAAGGGTCCCCCACGGGTGCTATACTGCAGCTGAGGGTTCAGCCTGCGGTAGAAAAGCACAATGGTAGGGAAATTAAACCACTTCCACCAGCCATTTAAAGTAGTGAGGGTAACATATGAAATGTTACATGAGAGGGTAGGGTAAGGGGCTACTAGGTAACCTCCCCCAGCACTCCACATACGATGAGGTGTGCTGGACCTACAAAGAGAAAAGGTAAGTAAAGTCAATTTCACTTTTGTGTTCCTGGGTATGGTAGTTCACACAAGGAAAGCTATTTAAACTGTATGAGGAATCTGAAGGATTTCTCAGTGACTGCACTGAAGGTGCTGTGTGTCACCATACAAAAAGTAGATGCCTATGGAGTTTGTCAGACTCCAAAAACAGTTAAAACACACAATCTAAATCAGGTCAAAACACATGAGAGACTCCAGGGCTAAAATGAAAAAGTCCTAAATCCAGCAAAGGAGCTGGGCGTATCTAAGGGGGGAGGAATTTAGCACTAAAATGAAAATTCTCCCCAACAGTGAGTCATTTAATAGGGTCTGCCAACGTGAAAAGCTAGCTTAGCAAAGTTAGGTGGGATAAGTCAACTGTGAACCTAATTATCCCAGAGCCTTGGTGTTGGGCCGCCTTCCTCGGGGCGTCTACTAAAGACCCCTAGGGTTGTAACTCCATATCTCGTATCCCTGGAGGGGAGGGGGGGGGCTACTGCATCCAACAGACATTGTGGATATCTGTTTGTCAATGTGGACTGATCCGTTATTATGGTGTGGGTCGGATAAGGAATCGAGGCTCCTTGTGTCACGATTTTCAGTTGCGGTGGGTGGTCACCTCTCTAGACTATATGTCGTGGTAGTTGTGGCCTCAGATCTCTGGTTTCCGTGTATACCGTCTGCTGGATCTTACAGTCTGCATGTCGCCCCTCAAAAAATGTGTCAGGCATGTTATCATAAATGGAACAATATGTACGTCTGCAGTCCCACTTGCATTTCTATTCCTGAAACAGGCATATCAATGTTTTCGTATTTCTTTACCATTTCACAATGTCAGAAATGTGCTTCCAACAGCATGTCATGCATTAGTGTGTTGGGAGTGCGCTCGCAAGACTCATGAATGCAAGGGGGCTGACCAGGACACCCTGTGGAATGTCATTCAACTCCCTGAAATGTACAGGTCACCTTTGAAGAAAAGGTGATCTTATTTTTGGCACAAGTGCATCGCATTACTTGCGCTAACAAATCATGTGCCTGATTCTCAAAGGGCATGTGCGCATTACAGATGCAGACATTCAGGTGCCCTTTTTGAACCCCTTTGCGCAAAGAAATGTCCATGTTTGCGTATTTCAAAGCACATCCCAAATCCACAAACGAAATGCTCTTTGACGAGCACAGAGAATAGCCACATTCCCCTACACCTATTTGGAATAGGTGCTACGGGATGCAAAATGCTGTCCTACTTGCATTTCTATCCCTCAAATAGTAATTGTGAAATTTGCTTCCAGTGCCCACGTCAGTGCTCAGAGCCTTACGAAAATGAATGTCAGGATTTTGCTCCCGACACTAATGTATGCAAAAGAGCTGGCCAACACATAATTTGCGCTGCCGTTCAGCCCCCTCAAAATGTGCATGTCAAGTCTGTGGATAATACTATCTGCGCAGTTCTTAAATGAACATAAATGAAAAGTCCTCTGTTTTTTTTTTCTTCATTTGCGTCACTATTCAGACATACTGAATATAGGGAAACTGACAGGAATCCTAGAATGCAGTATTAACTAAGAGCTGAATTTGAGTCAAGTTGAACCAGCAAATACTCGTATCAATATAAGCAGCTCGAATTCTGGTTCAAACGTTTCGAACCATCTCGAGGCCCCGCTCGGTTTGTAGCTTTTGAACTGAGTCATACCCCAATTGTTTAGAAAGCCTCTAATCTTTTTTTGAGCGAGTTAATCTATTCCTAGATAAAACCATTCCCCAAATAACAGTAAAAAAAGTCAAGCATGAGTGGCAACAACAAGGAATCTATGAAAACATTCCGGTCAGTGCGAGGTCAGTGCCCATGGCCACGTCATCAGAACTTCATTTGTTAATTGGGCACTGTTTTACATGAAGGGATTTCTCCATCCACGTACTATTTCGACAATCACTATATACAAGTGGATCTCAGCCAACACCATACTGGAGCTTCCCCTGTAGATAAAACTTCAACATCTCCTTCTGGCTCACAAACGCTGTGTACATATGATGTAACAGAAGCACTAAATGAAGTTCATATTCAATAGCACATCTATACTCTCTACGCAGCAGAGGTAGGTGAGTCTCAGGTTTCTGAAACACGTCCTGAGAATCAAATGTAGTGAGACATTCCACTTAATATGTTGGAAAAAATTAACAGTCTGACATGTTCCTTAACCAGGAGGATAGCTCAAATGCAACAATATTAAAGGCAGATTTTATTTGGCCGATTTTGTTTGGCATTCCGTATTCGAAATACATCAATCCCCCCAACTTTGAAATCGGGGGTTTCACCCTGAACCCTCTTTAACCTTTGCCCCAACCCTGCCTCACATACACACGCTGTTTCCCCAGTTCCCGCTTCACATAAAAATACACACAAGCACACACACACACATATACACGTGACGCAGACACACTCCTTCTCCCAGCCCCTTCTCCACCACAAACACTGTCCCTTTTCATACACACACGCACGCAAACACACACTTACCTGAAACCTGTCTTCCCCTGTCCGTTTCGATCAGCCTGTAAGCTCCTGCACGCACTTGTGTCTGTGGCAGGGCGTGTCAGTTAAGATTTAGAAAGACTGCTGTGATCATTCTCAGAGCGGTCTTTCTAAACCGGTCTTTTTAATTTTTTCGCAAACATGAAAAAGACCTTTTTACTTTATGTAAATGCAACATGTTCATTGTCTGAAGTGCACCAGAGACTCAATACCCCGGTCAGTCTGACTCAGCCCTTCTCTCCTGCAAAGTCCATCCGATTGTTAAATTGAAGTTAAACGTAATAGGAGAGTACATAATAAGCCTTGATTTATGTTTTATTGTTGTCTTCAGAGCCCCTATTGGTGTGTGGCGATCAGGTAGATGGCTAGTTAATTCCAGTTAGTTCTTGCCTGACAGACCATATTTCCAGTGGATCAAAATATTCCTATTTGGCAGCATTGGGAAAGCTAAACGAAAGTTTGAAATCTGTGAGGGAGCATCTACCACAGATGGAAGGAGATAAATTACTGCATTGCAACCCCTGAGGAATGCCCATCATTTACAGCTTTTAGGATGGAAACATGTTGGGTTTGGACATAATACTGTGATTATGGTTTTGGAACACAATGATTAATTAATTGAAGTATTTGTCATCAGACAGGTGAGGTAGATGATTGCATTGATGTTATTTATGTTTTGTTTGAATTGTATTTTCTACATTTGTGTTTGAACACTTCATCACTATTTGTGTTTTTCCATGGATGTGTATTGTTTTATATTTTTATGTGTTTTATACAATACAATAAGGATTATTTTAATATAATTTAAGACCACTTGATTGTTCTCTCCTAATGTGTGATTTGCCTTTTTTGTTTGTGATTGATATAAATTAGAGACGCCTTCTACGCTACCCCTCTTTATCTTCGGAGCCCTATATTCAGTGAAACAATTTCCGATATCATGAAAAAAGTACATACAAGGTAGCATCTCTCTATGATTGCCTAACTGAGCTTTCACTGTTCTGGTCCAAGTAATAACTAGTATTAACAGTTTTGTTAACAGGATTGGACAATGTGATCGAGGGAGCTTGGAACCACAATAATTTCAGTTTCCATTGCCAACGTATCTTCTGTATACATCACTGAAGCACTTGAATCCAATAAATATTGCACTTCATGTATGCCTATGTGCTAGTGCTTGCAAACTCTGAGGGGAAATTCAAAAGCCTTCTCTAACTATTAAAAGTGTGCTGCACCAAGCTCTCCAAGAAGCATAGTGTCTACACTTTGTTAGGAAAACATCTTCAAAAGTTCAATAATAAATTGCATTTGGGAAGCAGTTTTGTGATTGTTATACGATATTGTATCATCTTTTGGTACATCTCCTGGGATATGCTAAGGACATTGATTCTTGTCACTCAGCTTCTGACTAATTGTCCTTGTAGTCTGGAGGAGTTGTGAGTGTTAGTTAAGAATTGATGTAGTAACATTGTGTGAAACTACACAACACTTATCTGCTTGGTATTGGGTAAAACAGCTTTTGCTATATGTCTGTACTACACAAGTTGGTAGTGTGACTGAGCAAAAACGGCCTATCTCAATAGGGGTAAATGTGAGATGTAGAGCTGTAGCAATGACATTTGCAAATGCAAGTATCCAAGAAACACTTACACTCAAGGTTTCAGTTATAAATATGTATTTATTTAACATCAATATTTAATAAGCATTCTTTAAAAAGGGCAAGATATGAAACAATCAAATATACTTTAAAAATACTTTTCCGAATCAGCATCAGTTAGTGCATACTCTTTGGATATGCTGATTTCACAATTCCTACACCTGGATGTGACTTCATTCACAAGGACAGTTATGGCATTTATATATCACTACTTATACTTTGCAGATTCTGAGGTTGGCAGAAAGAAGGAAAGGTTAAAGGGAGGGAAAAGGTTAAACAGGTTCTCAGGGCATGTGGGTATACTTACATCTTCCAATGAAGTCTAGATAAGCCTTTCCCAGCAATCACAGTCTAAAACAAGTATCCACCTACGAGGGACAGAAATATCAAAGTCAATGGACTAGAAGAGTCTGCAGGGAGCCAGGACAGCCAAAGTCAATTGGAGCCCAGTGTATGGAGCCGAAGCACTTCTTAGATAATAAATGTCTTGCACAAAGTTGGAGAGTTTTGTAGAAATCACTTGTAGGGTCACAAGCTGTTACACTTGTGAAAAGCAGAGTTGAAGTCAACTCTAACAAAAGTAGCCAATACAAGTTTCAACCGAGAAGAGCACAGCTAAGGAGACAATAAGGTAAGTAGCCCAATTCTAAACAGTACCTCTGGTTTCAGGAAGATCCTGGGTTCCTGAGCTTCAGTCGTGGGGACAAGAGGGAGGACGTCTGGAGGACACCTGCACCAGCAATTTATATGTTGTTGTCAGCTACAGGCTCTTTTCGGATCATCAAAACTTTGTGGTTTCAGCACACATTAAACAGAACCACTGCGGATCTCCGATACTGGTTGGGCTTCCTTCAATCCTTGAGTCCTACACTCTGGTGAGGGGACTCAATCTCTGGTTGTCCTGCTTCTGGAGGGTCTCCTGAAACTTCTTGCCAGATTTCAGATTTTTCACTCAACTACAGATTTCTAGACCCCTGGCACTCAGTTCCTGCAGCAGTGAAGAAGTACAGCCAGTCTGGGAGGATGGTCCAGTGGAGTTTGTCTTGGGGTTAGTTTGTCCCACTAACCCAAGGGAATAGGTCATCCCTTTTGGAGCTTCGCTTGTCAATCAGGAAAGGGATTTTCAGCACAGCAGCAGGGCTTCATCGGGCAATTCAAAGGTCCAGGATGATGCATCAAGCTTTGTGCATGGTTTCTTTGTTGGGTGTTTCTACCAGTGGTCGACTCTGACTCTAGTCGCAAAACCGTTTCCTTTTAAGCAGGTTTCTGCCATTCATGCACAACCTAAGCTGTCAATCACAGAGCTGGGTGGTTGTCCTGAAAGGACAGTCATCCACTCTGGACTGGTTGCCTTCAGGCATTCTTAGAGACAAAGGACAGGGGAGTTTCGGGAACCTCCTTCACATCCTGCCTTTCTAGACACACTGGAGACAGAGGCAGGTTTCAGGACTTAAACCCACCAAAGGCAAAACAAACAAAGGACTCAACTCGGCTTCAATGCACAGAGTAAAAACCAAGAAAGACCTCACAACCAGAAAATGGCAAAAAAAAGAAGACCAGGGTCATTTTGACAAAAGGGTCCCCCACGGGTGCTATACTGCAGCTGAGGGTTCAGCCTGCGGTAGAAAAGCACAATGGTAGGGAAATTAAACCACTTCCACCAGCCATTTAAAGTAGTGAGGGTAACATAAGAAATGTTACATGAGAGGGTAGGGTAAGGGGCTACTAGGTAACCTCCCCCAGCACTCCACATACGATGAGGTGTGCTGGACCTACAAAGAGAAAAGGTAAGTAAAGTCAATTTCACTTTCGTGTTCCTGGGTATGGTAGTTCACACAAGGAAAGCTATTTAAACTGTATGAGGAATCTGAAGGATTTCTCAGTGACTGCACTGAAGGTGCTGTGTGTCACCATACAAAAAGTAGATGCCTATGGAGTTTGTCAGACTCCAAAAACAGTTAAAACACACAATCTAAATCAGGTCAAAACACATGAGAGACTCCAGGGCTAAAATGAAAAAGTCCTAAGTCCAGCGAAGGAGCTGGGCGTATCTAAGGGGGGAGGAATTTAGCACTAAAATGAAAATTCTCCCCAACAGTGAGTCATTTAATAGGGTCTGCCAACGTGAAAAGCTAGCTTAGCAAAGTTAGGTGGGATAAGTCAACTGTGAACCTAATTATCCCAGAGCCTTGGTGTTGGGCCGCCTTCCTCGGGGCGTCTACTAAAGACCCCTAGGGTTGTAACTCCATATCTCGTATCCCTGGAGGGGAGGGGGGGGCTACTGCATCCAACAACATTGTGGATATCTGTTTGTCAATGTGGACTGATCCGTTATTATGGTGTGGGTCGGATAAGGAATCGAGGCTCCTTGTGTCACGATTTTCAGTTGCGGTGGGTGATCACCTCTCTAGACTATATGTCGTGGTAGTTGTGGCCTCAGATCTCTGGTTTCCGTCTATACCGTCTGCTGGATCTTACAGTCTGCATGTCGCCCCTCAAAAAATGTGTCAGGCATGTTATCATAAATGGAACAATATGTACGTCTGCAGTCCCACTTGCATTTCTATTCCTGAAACAGGCATATCAATGTTTTCGTATTTCTTTACCATTTCACAATGTCAGAAATGTGCTTCCAACAGCATGTCATGCATTAGTGTGTTGGGAGTGCGCTCGCAAGACTCATGAATGCAAGGGGGCTGACCAGGACACCCTGTGGAATGTCATTCAACTCCCTGAAATGTACAGGTCACCTTTGAAGAAAAGGTGATCTTATGTTTGGCACAAGTGCATCGCATTACTTGCGCTAACAAATCATGTGCCTGATTCTCAAAGGGCATGTGCGCATTACAGATGCAGACATTCAGGTGCCCTTTTTTAACCCCTTTGCGCAAAGAAATGTCCATGTTTGCGTATTTCAAAGCACATCCCAAATCCACAAACGAAATGCTCTTTGACGAGCACAGAGAATAGCCACATTCCCCTACACCTATTTGGAATAGGTGCTACGGGATGCAAAATGCTGTCCTACTTGCATTTCTATCCCTCAAATAGTAATTGTGAAATTTGCTTCCAGTGCCCACGTCAGTGCTCAGAGCCTTACAAAAATGAATGTCAGGATTGTGCTCCCGACACTAATGTATGCAAAAGAGCTGGCCAACACATCATTTGCGCTGCCGTTCAGCCCCCTCAAAATGTGCATGTCAAGTCTGTGGATAATACTACCTGCGCAGTTCTTAAATGAACATAAATGAAAAGTCCTCTGTTTTTTTTTTTCTTCATTTGCGTCACTATTCAGACATACTGAATATAGGGAAACTGACAGGAATCCTAGAATGCAGTATTAACTAAGAGCTGCATTTGAGTCAAGTTGAACCAGCAAATACTCGTATCAATATAAGCAGCTCGAATTCTGGTTCAAACGTTTCGAACCATCTCGAGGCCCCGCTCGGTTTGCAGCTTTTGAACTGAGTCATACCCCAATTGTTTAGAAAGCCTCTAATCTTTTTTTGAGCGAGTTAATCTATTCCTAGATAAAACCATTCCCCAAATAACAGTAAAAAAAGTCAAGCATGAGTGGCAACAACAAGGAATCTATGAAAACATTCCGGTCAGTGCGAGGTCAGTGCCCATGGCCACGTCATCAGAACTTCATTTGTTAATTGGGCACTGTTTTACATGAAGGGATTTCTCCATCCACGTACTATTTCGACAATCACTATATACAAGTGGATCTCAGCCAACACCATACTGGAGCTTCTCCTGTAGATAAAACTTCAACATCTCCTTCTCGCTCACAAACGCTGTGTAGATATGATGTAACAGAAGCACTAAATGAAGTTCATATTCAATAGCACATCTATACTCTCTACGCAGCAGAGGTAGGTGAGTCTCAGGTTTCTGAAACACGTCCTGAGAATCAAATGTAGTGAGACATTCCACTTAATATGTTGGAAAAAATTAACAGTCTGACATGTTCCTTAACCAGGAGGATAGCTCAAATGCAACAATATTAAAGGCAGATTTTATTTGGCCGATTTTGTTTGGCATTCCGTATTCGAAATACATCAATCCCCCCAACTTTGAAATCGGGGTTTCACCCTGAACCCTCTTTAACCTTTGCCCCAACCCTGCCTCACATACACACGCTGTTTCCCCAGTTCCCGCTTCACATAAAAATACACACAAGCACACACACACACATATACACGTGACGCAGACACACTCCTTCTCCCAGCCCCTTCTCCACCACAAACACTGTCCCTTTTCATACACACACGCACGCACGCACGCAAACACACACTTACCTGAAACCTGTCTTCCCCTGTCCGTTTCGATCAGCCTGTAAGCTCCTGCACGCACTTGTGTCTGTGGCAGGGCGTGTCAGTTAAGATTTAGAAAGACTGCTGTGATCATTCTCAGAGCGGTCTTTCTAAATCGGTCTTTTTAATTTTTTCGCAAACATGAAAAAGACCTTTTTACTTTATGTAAATGCAACATGTTCATTGTCTGAAGTGCACCAGAGACTCAATACCCCGGTCAGTCTGACTCAGCCCTTCTCTCCTGCAAAGTCCATCCGATTGTTAAATTGAAGTTAAACGTAATAGGAGAGTACATAATAAGCCTTGATTTATGTTTTATTGTTGTCTTCAGAGCCCCTATTGGTGTGTGGCGATCAGGTAGATGGCTAGTTAATTCCAGTTAGTTCTTGCCTGACAGACCATATTTCCAGTGGATCAAAATATTCCTATTTGGCAGCATTGGGAAAGCTAAACGAAAGTTTGAAATCTGTGAGGGAGCATCTACCACAGATGGAAGGAGATAAATTACTGCATTGCAACCCCTGAGGAATGCCCATCATTTACAGCTTTTAGGATGGAAACATGTTGGGTTTGGACATAATACTGTGATTATGGTTTTGGAACACAATGATTAATTAATTGAAGTATTTGTCATCAGACAGGTGAGGTAGATGATTGCATTGATGTTATTTATGTTTTGTTTGAATTGTATTTTCTACATTTGTGTTTGAACACTTCATCACTATTTGTGTTTTTCCATGGATGTGTATTGTTTTATATTTTTATGTGTTTTATACAATACAATAAGGATTATTTTAATATAATTTAAGACCACTTGATTGTTCTCTCCTAATGTGTGATTTGCCTTTTTTGTTTGTGATTGATATAAATTAGAGACGCCTTCTACGCTACCCCTCTTTATCTTCGGAGCCCTATATTCAGTGAAACAATTTCCGATATCATGAAAAAAGTACATACAAGGTAGCATCTCTCTATGATTGCCTAACTGAGCTTTCACTGTTCTGGTCCAAGTAATAACTAGTATTAACAGTTTTGTTAACAGGATTGGACAATGTGATCGAGGGAGCTTGGAACCACAATAATTTCAGTTTCCATTGCCAACGTATCTTCTGTATACATCACTGAAGCACTTGAATCCAATAAATATTGCACTTCATGTATGCCTATGTGCTAGTGCTTGCAAACTCTGAGGGGAAATTCAAAAGCCTTCTCTAACTATTAAAAGTGTGCTGCACCAAGCTCTCCAAGAAGCATAGTGTCTACACTTTGTTAGGAAAGGCGCTTCTCAGTTAGCCCCAATCTAGGTTGCTGTATCTAAGTTCAAATGCTCATGGTATCAAAAATACTAATTCAATAGGTTTAGACAGAAAATGTTTAATGCACATTTCTGTAATGTTAAAAAGTAAAAATCTTCTTAATAGGTAACACATAGAGCATCCATCCATAATTGCCCATAATACTCAGGTGTCAGTGCCAATGCATTTCGGTAAAAAACCTTCATCAGGGCAGTATTACAGCACAACCTAAAATTTCATGGCTTAATTGAGTCACCAAGATCACAACGTACATTCAAATACATGTATAATATATGAAAACACATACCCATTTGTGAGACACAGCCGTATGGGAAAGTGTAGAAGAGAAAAAAGCAATTCAATTAGTGTTCTGTATTATTAACTATTACGTGAGTAATTTTACGAGCTAGCAAGCTCTGCATACCTTAATTCAGTCAAAGAACGCCTGGATAGCCTCGTCATGTACGAGCAAAGTGTGAAAATCTGTAATAGATCGTAGTTATAGATTAAAAGGGAATCTCCTACACCGAGTATAACTAACATTCCAACCGCGATTTTTTTATAACCGCGAGTGCAGCGTTCAGCGCGCTCGCAGTGGGACTCTTTGTGTATTTAAAGGTAACCATGGAGACGGTACGAGGCGTCGTGGTCACAGGGGAGCACGTACGCCTCGCGCCCCACCCCCCGGCGTTGGCCATGGGGGCGGGGATGTCTCCATGGTAACATACCTTGGAACTGTTACTACGAAAACCAATAATTAGGTGTTCTTGCTCTAGAATAAATGTCGACGTTTAGAGATACAAATTCCATTACATAGTGATGCTTGCATGGCTTGCATGGTAGTGTCCCTTTTTACAAATCTGGCGGATAGGTAACTGAAGTCGTGGTTGGAATTAGAACACCTAGCACACATTGTTTTCAAAAGCCCCAATTCTCATTTCTAGTCATCAGGAAAATACTGCTAATAAAAGTACTGGTAACAAAAAGGCAATACAATTTATCCATACACATAGTGTTTAGAGTGCAAAGCCCCTGGCACAAGAGGAGCTTGGGGGATATGTTTGATCAATTAGTCGTTCATTTGCTGCACCAAGCTCTCCACATAATACAATGACCATGACATATAACGGTTTGGTGGTGTTTGATTGTCTGAAAATTGATCGCAGCGAACTGTCCGAAAAAACTGCACTCAAGCGATCAATTATCAGAGGATCAAACCTCAAACCAAATGTGCTCGCCCCAACCCCCACCCCCACCCTGAAACCCCTACCCCTTCCCCAATTTACCTGTTTGCTTGCCACCTGGTCCGCTTCACCCCTGCAGCATTAGATCCGTACCTCTAATGTGGGTCGGAATCGACACAGCAGGGTCACTTTTTGTTTTTGTTTTTTTTCCGAGTCCCCCACCTCCCATGTTGAGGAAGCAGGGCACACCCCTGCATGCCCCCTAGGCTAATACATACCGATCATGGGGACCAGGGGACACCCCGCAACCCCTGCTCCACATGTTCAGTATGTATTAGCCTAATTGTTTGTTTTTAATCAATCAATGGTACTGACCAAATTCTGTCAAATGTACTATTCGATCAAATAAAAAAGAACATTTATGCTCATACCCATATAACCATGTGTGGCCTGGTGGCCTTTGCCTACCTCAAAACTCTATGGACCCAATTCACAAAGGTTTACTTTGGAGCTAATCAGGAAATGTTCTGAGCATCTCAAATGGGCTGCTACTACATCATAACGTATTTGCAAAGCCTAAACTGGAGCACTGAACACATATAGAGCTGCCTTGAACATCACTTTGCCCTATGTCCTTTCCCCCTTTCCTGGGCAAACTCTTGAAGAAGTTGGTCATCCCCCAACTTATTCACTGCACTGAAACTGTTGGCTGTCTCCACGATCACCAATCAGGCTTCAGAGCATCCAGAGGCATGAAAACTGCTCTACAGAACACCTGTGATGACCTGCTCTCAAAGTTTGACTCCAACTCCCCCTCTGTTCTCATCCTCCCTGATCTCTCATCTGCCTCTGACATGGTTAATCATGCCACCATCATAATTTGTCTCCCTGATACACTCGGAATCATGGACTGGGCACTGGCTTGGCTGACCTCCTTCCTATCTAACTGACCTTTCCAGGTGAACTGGGCCCTTCCCTTCCCTCTCCTCCACCTCTCACTCTAGCTGTGGCGTCCATCAGGGCTCTATCCTACACTGTGGATTTTCAACATCTACCTTGCCCCCTTTGCTCACTTGATCTCCACCTTCACCTCTCACTTCCAGTTGTGTGCTGATGACACACAGCTCTCCTTCAAGCTTCCCTCCTCTTCCTCCCCTTATTGCTCTCTCATACGTGACTGCCTGACTGCTATTCAGGCATGGTCCTCAGCCAATGATCTCTGCCTTAATGCCAGTAAGACTGAGATCCTTCTCATTGGGACACCTGCTCCCTCTTTCCCCTTCCACTCTCTGGTCACGCTCCTTTGTTCCACGCCTCACCCTCTTGTGATGCAAAAATCCTCAGTGTCATCTTTGACTCTTCGCTCTCATTCTCCCCTCACATCATAACCCTTGCCAAGAAGGCCAACTTTCAGCTCCAGCTCCTTAGAGGTATTCTCCATTTCCTCACCTTCCCCCGAAGCGCAATGTCTCCATAGCTCTGGTTATCACTAGGCTGGACTACAGCAACAGACTCTTCCTCAATCTGCCTATTTCCTTTCTTCGCCCTTTTCAACTAATTCAGAATAGGACTTCAAGACTTCAAGCCCAGGGATCATATCTCTCCAGCCCTAATATAATTAATTATAATTATAACTGTTCTTTTATAATTAACTTATGCGCTGCCTTGTCTTGCTTCCTCCCCATATCTCTCCACTGGCTCCCAGTGGCTGCAAGGATCACATTCAAGATCATCTGCACCATCCACAAGGCTTTCTGGGGCCTGGGACCTGCTACATCCTACTCTCTTTCTAAATACCTCCCAGCTAGAGAACTTCAGGCTTCTAGCTCCAACTCTCTGCAGATAATTTCTCCAAGCAGAGTGTGGGGGTAGATCTCCATCTTCGGCAGGATCATCCCTTTGGACCGGCCTCCCTGCCACTCTAAGGCTTGAGCTGGATCTCCTTAAATTCCGGAAGTGGCTCAATACCTTGCTCTTCTACCTTCCCTCTCATCTTCCTGTGCTAAATCCCACTCTGTCTGCTGTGACTGGCGGCCTGGCACCTTATGAGTCTTACAGGACACCAGGCCCCCCTCGTCCAGTCTACTTTATCACCCGCCTAACCTACCACTGCCTCTGCAGCCAACCTCCCTGACCAACCTGGATGGTTGGCACCTCCAAGAGTCTGGTTCACCACCCTTCCCCACACTAGTGGGTGATCCCTGAAATCCCCTGACACTTGCCCTCTGGGCTCCCCTTAGCACTTGCCCGTATGGGCTCCCCATAGCACTTGCCCCCTAGCTTCCCCATAGCACTTATCTACCCCGCCCCCCTGCACTTCTTGCTGCTGCACTTGTACGATTCTATGACAAGACCGGAGGCGAGAATTATACTTATTCTTCTTTAATCTGCTTAACAACAGCTATTTAAAACTTCATATTTTAGTATAAAATATAAATATATATATACATATTTTTTTTTTAAAGGTGCCCAACTGGCACAGAAACAAAGAAACAACAAATAAACCTGAACATAAACAGAAGTGGATGAACTACGTTTCCCATGATTCCCTGACAGGCTAGTAGTCCAAGCCTCAATCCTGTCCTCCAATGAGGGCTCCTCCTCTAGTATATGTGTCTATCTGCCTAGGTGCCTGCCTCTTCTTTTTTGCTGCTTTCAACAGATAAGTATCCATTTGAGCTTACATTGCTGTAATGTTGATTTGCAGCATTAGAAAATATTCATAACGCGCAGCGTATTGCCGCAGAGCGCTCAGACAAATATATTATAACCGAAAGATATTTAAATATTAGTCAGAGCGTATGCTATATTTAAATTATATTTATAAAATATTTAGATAACTCGCGAAAGTCATCCGAACGGTCGGAATTTCGAGTTTGTTTTGTCAGGCACAAATGAGGCCTGCAACCAAGCTCGCTCCAGTGCCGGATAATTCATAACATGAGCGCGAACGTTCCTGCGGTCTGAGAGAGTTTGTTTGGCCTGGCAGGAAGATTTCGCGCGTAGCGGAAGCCCGCTTATGCGCAGTAAGCTCTGCTTACCTAACGTTCAACTCGCTAACGAAGCGGCCCATCTCACAGCTCCAGAGAGCACTTTGCAGCATAACGTGGCAGTCTACAGCATTCTCCTCTCAATTTAACAGCGTTTCCACAGACAAACTGAAGCTGACTTCAGATTAGAGTCCCAAAAAAAAAAAAAAATATATATATACTTTATACGAACACTGGGAAACGCTCGACCTGAAGCTGCTGTGCAAGCAGGTCAAACCAGCAGAGCTCCACCTCCCTATTATAATTTCACAGCTATGGTCTCTGACAGACCAGTGGAATACTGCTATGAATATAGCGACCAGGATCCGAGTTTCTGGAGGAGGAGATTGACCTCTCGCAAAGCTTTAAGAGACTTCTGGGAGACTCTCTAGTAAAGGCAGTGGCCCAGGGAATGCAGCCTATACAGGACAAATTACAGGTCCTGGAGGAGCTATTGGGCACCAGAGCTGGCTCGCAAGAGGACCCAGGTGAGGGGACCTCCACTAGACAGCCTCTAGAAAATACCTCAAGGGGGAGTAAAGCCGCCCGGAATAGAAAACACTCTTCTACACCCCCGGGCTCAGAAATGGGGAGGAATGAAAGACCCCAGGAGGAGGCTGATGCGTTCAATAGACGTAAGAGCGCTTTCTTATCAAAAACATCAGCTGTGCCCAGCCTCGTACCCCCTACCCCAGGGGCAGATAATATAGGGGACGCTCTCTCATCCTCGGAGGAATTCGACCAGGAAAAAGGACAGGAGGAGCTCAACAGCCTCAACAACGAGGAGAATAGAGAGCCAGTGAACAAAGCCAGCTTAGTGGAGAGTACCCCAGATGAGGACACATCAGACATGTTTGAACCCGAAGCCATTAGACACCCCAGATCCACTGAGTGGACCCCATCTCTGAGAGTGGCAATCTACATGTCACAAAAGATTAGGAAGCCACTAGAGAAGGAGACCAGATTTCGCCTTAGAGCGGAATGCCCCAGACCAGAACTCTCAGGCAAGGTGGCCGATACCCCAGAACTGGACCCAAAGATGCTAACCTTCGTTACAAAAGCCAAAAAGGGTGCACAGAGGGGCATTAAAAGAGCATGGAAGTCTTGTCAAGACAAGATCCTTGACCTTACAGGGCCCATTGCTAAGATCATGGACCTAGCAGAAAGGTTCAAAGACACAGGAGAACTGGTGGACCCCTTCATTCTAGCAGGATGGGCTCAGCGTGCCATTTGCTTACACGGAAATGCAAATAGCACAATCTCTGCTGAGAGAAGATCACTGTTATTAAAGATTGATGATAAACTGGGAGACCTAGCATCTTACGAGGCTGACGAGGGAGCGCAGGGCCTACTATTTGGCGACACTTGCGTCAAAGAGATGAATAAGTTCATGGGAACTTACACAGCGCTTGAGAAAGCCCAGTCTTCCATAAGAAAAGTATTTCCCGGTTGGGTTTTTGCAGAGGCCGGCCGTTATAGAGGTCGATCGACCGGCCAATACAACTCCAACAGGAGACCTCAGGGCCCGAGAGCCCAGTACTGGGAATCACGGCAGCAGGATGCCTTCTTTCCCAATAGAAGTAGAGGATTCAGGGGCTGCCGAGGCAGAGGACACTACAGGCAGAACAACACCACAGGTGAGAGGAAAATCAATTGTGTACCTCCCTGTAGGCGGGAGAACCCTGCTTTTCACGCACAATTGACGCAAGCTTTCATCAGACGCTTGGGTGCTACAGACAGCGCAGGGATTCCACCTAGAGTTCATAGCAGAGCCACAGCAACTAACAGCCCCGCAGCGCATGCATATCTCTTTAGCAGAGAGGGACCTATTAGATGCAGAAATTCAGGAGCTAGCACACAAACAGGCCATAGAGAGAGTTCAACCCCACTATACAGGTTTCCTCAGCAACAAGTTTCTCGTACATCGAAAAGGCAAAGTACGTCTGGTTATCAACCTGAAAGAGCTAAACAGTTGGTTGATATACAGACATTTCAAGATGGTAGGAATCCATCTACTTTCAGATCTTCTCCAGAAGAACGATTGGTTAGCGTGTCTAGCGTTGAAGGACGCTTACCTCACAATACCTATAGCACTCCAGTTTCGGAGCTACTTGCAGTTCGAGTGGAAGAAGCAGATTTGGCAATTCAAAACTCTGCCTTTCAGTCTCGCCTCAGCACCCTAGGCCTTTACCAAGCTCTTGAGGCCTCTAGCGACAGCTCTGAGAAACCAAGGGATTCGGATGATCATCTACCTAGACGATATCCTGTTCATGGCAGAGGATAAGGAGAGATTGCAGAGCCAGGTTCAATGGCAACATCACTCATATCGGGGCAAGGATTTTTCATCAGCACCCAGAAATCAGTACTGACCCCATCCAAAAGATGTAATTTCTGGGCTTCACAATAGACACCAAGAAAGCCACATTAGAGCTCCCGCCGACCAAGATAAGAGCAATAAAGAAGGACCTGAGGACGGCAATGAGGAAGCCGGTTATATCGCATTGGAATCTAGCCAGGATAGTTGGACTCCTCGCAGCCTCTATCTAGGCGATCTTTCCTGTTCCTTTCCATTATGGAGCCCTTCAGAGGCTCAAGATCAGGAACTTACAGAAGGGTTGGAGATACCATCGGGTAGTGCCGCTGGATGAGGACAGCAGAACAGAGCTCAGATGGTGGCTCCACCATATGGAAACTTGGAACGGCTGCGCCATATTCGGAGACCTTCCAGAGCTCACCATAGAGTCAGATGCCAGCAGATCAAGATGGGGAGCCAGGTGCGGACACACGGAGACAGGGGGAAAATGGTCTCAGGAAAAACTAGCGCTACACATCAACTGCCTAGAGCTCCAAGAGAGAGTGAAATGTTGCATTCTCTTGCAGATGGACAACGTATCAGTGGTCAGGTATATCAACAAGCTGGGAGGCATGAGATCCAAGATGATAGCGGAGCTAGCCAAAGATTTCTGGCGCTACTGTCTAGAGAGAGAGATAGCAGTCAGGGCTGAATATCTTCCGGGAGTGAAGAATACAGTAGCAGACTGGAACTCCTGATACTTAGTAGACTCCAGCGACTGGAGTATACACAGGTCAGCCTTCGACAAGTTTCAGCAGAGATGGGGACCACTACATACAGATCTCTTCGCCTCAAGGCTAAATGCGCAGCTGCCCAGATACCTCAGCTGGAGGATGGACCCACGAGCATTAGGCACGGATGCCTCCTGCACCACTGGGGAGGCCACACGCATTACGCCTTTCCCCCCTTCACGATTCTGGCGAGGGCACTAGCGAAGGTGCACAGAGACAAAGCAGAAATTGTCATAGTGACACAAGAATGGAGATCGCAAGCCTGGTTTCCAGTTCTGATGGAACTTTCCACGGATTTCCGCCAGAGGATTTCTCACAGGCCGGATCTACTCCTAGATCCAGCAGGAACTATTCACCCTCTGATTCAGGATGAGATGCTGACCCTCTTAGTTTGCAGAATTTCAGACACAGATGGTGCTTGCCGGGACTTTCAGAGGAAGCTACAGAGCTTATCAAAGTATCATGGGCCCCGTCCAGAATTCAGAGCTATAATTCCACTTGGAAGGCCTGGGATTCATGGTGCAGGGGGAGGAGTGTTTCTCCCATTTCAGCCCCTATAGTTCAAGTGGTACATTTTCTAGCATCACTGACCTCTGCAGGCAAAGCCTTCAGGACAGTAGGATTGTACAGGTCGGCCATCTTGGCTGGACACGATCTAGTAGACTATGTCCCAGTAGGAGAGCACCTGGCGGTTACGAGACTCCTTAAGGGGGTAAAAGTGAGCAAGCCCCCAATGCCGAAATACTCATCCCTCTGGGATGTTAATAAGATACTCCATCTATTTGAACAGTGGCCAAGAAATTATATCTTATCAAAAAGAAAGTTGTCGGGAAAACTGGCTACATTGCTATGCATAGTTTCTTGTTGAAGGGTTTCAGATGTCAAAGCGCTGGAGATCGATAGGAAGATTTTCTATCCAGAGGCAGTGGCGTTTAACTTGGCGCAGCATACTAAAACCAATTCCAGAATCATTACTTATCCTTACCATACCCGACAATAGCAAACTCTTTGTAGCGCAATGCATAAAGGCATATGAGGCGGCGACAGCGGACATAAGACCTAGAAATGTAACTCTGCATCTGATAACACGCAGAAAACCACATAAGGTGGTTGCCCCGGCTACTATCGCAAGATGGGTGAAATAAGAAATGGACATGGCAGGCATAGATATTTCTGTGTTCGGGGCTCACTCAGCCAGAGGAGCGATGGATTCCAGAGCTTTTGCAGCAGGAGTTCCCTGCAGGAGATCATGAAAGCGGTAGACTGGTCCAGTGATTCAGTTTTCAGAACCTTCTATTTTGAGCCAGTACCGAATATTGCAGCAGCAGTGGTACAAACCTTTGAAAAAGGATAATGCTTGCCTCTGTTCTTGTCATAGAATGAGGATTGCACAAGCGCATAGCGCAGGAAGTCTTGATTCTGTTGAAGACACGGAGGCGAGCATTATCCCTCCCAATGGGAATTCTGGTGTACGTAACAATCAATGTTCTCATAACAGGAGGGATCTGTGCAAGATTTTTAGCTGTTTTAAGTTTTCATATCAGCAACTATTTTGGGCAAAATTGTAACTTTTATGTGGATTGCAGCGAATTCCCCTCCCTGACACACTTCATCTCTTTCCATATAGGAGTGGACCAGAAGAATTCTCGAGAATAACCATCTAGCAGATCAGCAGGGAGGATTTAAGAATGGCACAGGATAGAGAAGACAGCGAGTTCAATTATGAGCCTATTATTAGACTGTTGTTAAAATGAAGCAGTTCGAAGACAGGAAAAAGAAGAGGAAGGCACATAGGCAGATAGACACTTATACTAGAGGAGGAGCCCTCATTGCAGGACAGGATTGAGGCTTGGACTACTAGCCTGTCAGGGGATCATGGGAAACGTAGTTGATCCACTTCTGTTTATGTTCAGGTTTATTTGTTGTTTCTTTGTTTTAAATATATACATATATATATATATATATATATATATATATATATATATATATATATATATATATATATATATATATATATATATATATATATATATAATACTAAAATATGAAGATTTAAAAAGCTAAAGGCTGTTGTTAAGCAGATTAAAGAAGAATAAGCATAATGCTTGCCTTGGTGTCTTTGATAGAAACAAGACTTCATGCACTATGCGCTTGGGCAATCTTCATTGGAATGTCACAAGACCTAGTAGGACCATTATTGTTTTTATTTCCCTTCTTTCCCAATATTTCTTGTGGTGCATGGAAACACATTGTGTATAGGTGCCATATAAATATGCAATAAATAAACAAATATATATCTTTAAGATGCTCGTGTGCAAATGTTTTATTTTCTCTTGGCAGTACCAAGAGGTGCATCTAATATGCTCATGTGCTTACAGTTTTGATTAATATGGAACTAAATGCACAATAAATAAATAAAAGATGTAAAAGAAATATGCTCCTAGCATCTCCAGGAATGTCTTTTCAAAGAATACCAACTTGTATCATTAATTCAATCTCCACAGACTGCAGATTATGCTCATTTGCATTGACCCAGATCAGTCAACTAGACCATAGAGCCTGGGGTATAAACTCATTAGAAGTTTGCTTACCAGTGGTTTCTTAGAAAGTGGCATTATGGGGAAATGTCTCTTCATTAAAAAATAAACAAAACTTAAAACATTATTAAGCATCAATGCAAAATACAGCTGAATAATAAAATAACACCTATGAATGGAATCTCATAATGCCATGTATGACAACAGAGTGAGTAATATAAGTAAAGCATCCCACACAGCAAGCAAATATACATTCAGCATGCCAGATCTTGATAAATTAAGTGCAAGGGACGGTGAAAAGAAAATCTATAAAACTCATTTTGAAATCCCAGTAATACTACATGTCTCTCACATGTCAGTCTTAGAAAAAATACAGCCATTACTAAACAAAGATACTACTCTTGTATGCCAGATCGGTTTGCAATATAAACACTTATCTGTCTATCAGGAGGTTGTTCAGGGTTCTTGTCAGTAATTAAGCTTAGAGAGTTTGTCCTCCTCAATCATACCAGTGTCCATGGTGCAAGAGAAGACGTTTGAGGTCTTCTCAGATGTTTTAAACTGTCAAGAACCCCCTTCATTCTTTCATTGATGAGGAGTCTACATCTTGCATTCAGTGTATGATAAGTTAGCAGAAGCATGTAGGAAAAATGTCTATTGACATTGGCACCACCAGTTTCTCTCAATATAGTAATTTTAAAATATTATGACCAATGACCATTTCACCATTTCCGTACATAAACATTAGCTACTAATTTTAATATTATATGAGCAATCTATTATTAAACCATTTGTGATTGTAAGCTTATCATGGGGATTCCTACATGAAATAGTTCAGGATGAGCCAATCATCCACCTGCAGGGACTGTCACCACAAATATTACCTGAGTTTCGACAGGTCACATCAGGACAGAAACCCTTCAATCATCAGCCATTCCTTTCATGCATCTGAGCTGGTCTATTGGTTGACCTATAACAACCAACTACACCATTCACCACAATTCCACCTTGACCAATGTATATCCTCAACTTGTATTGTGCATCTTTTTAAATCCCTTGGGTCCTTGTTCACATTCAGAAAAGAATCACAGATTTATGTAGGATACCCCAGTGGAGGCTGTTGAATGTTGTAACTAAAGTGGCGTAAATGTTTGCCTTGAACATGTGTATGGGAGGACAGGTCTTTAGGAACCCTCTCCCCCACATCCCTTCCTTATGTGAGGCTTATGACTCGTCGGCAGCCGCCTATGAGCCTTGGCCTGGGATGCAGGATAGCTGCGGATCGACACATGAGGCTGCACGGCTCACCGTGTAGCATAACATAGACTTCATTTTGTAATACACTTAGACTCCATTTTGAGTAAATTAAACCCAAGCCCCTGTGGAACAGGCCGCCTGTAGAAGCTGCAGCTCACCCCCACTTTATCGCGCACAGTGAGCCTGCACTTCCCCACAGCCTCCTCTCCATGGCAGCTCCGCTGAAGGCCCGTTCTCACGAGCAACTAGATGCGAACAATAACAGAACAAACACTGTATCATTGACCTTCCGCAGTACATCATTGCCCTGGCGGTGACCTGACTTTTAGTTGGGGTCTGGGAAAGAACGAAGTTGTCCCTATGAAAGATACCTTGACCCCCCACAGTGCCCCACGTGCACGATATATGGTGTTCACGACCCCCCAACCCTGTCCCCCCGGTTGAAATGTTAAACCTGAATGTGAAATCCCTGTGCCTCCCAGTCTTATCTATGCTGCTAAAGAATTTGTGAAAATGTTTAAAACCCATACTGCCCACCCCAAGACATCTCCGTGTAAAGGTGTCAACCGTATGTACACTCGAATCTGCCATTTACTGTCCCATGGTTGCTGCTATTGTAAAATGGTTATAAAGCAATGTATAAAATGCCCGTGTATGATATGATTGTAAGTGACACATGTGAACCATTTAAAGTATTGAGCCACACCTGCTGTTGACTGGAATGTTAGTTGAACTCGTTAACTGATCAGAAGCATAATGTTGTAATTTGTCACTGAGATCGATGCACCCACCAACCTGGTTCTACCTCACGTTTTATGCTCATTTTCCTCATGGGCTCCAAGCTACAGAATGAAAAAACGTTGTACGGTGTAAATGATAACTTTCTCTCCATTGATCCTGTAAACATGAGCACACACGAGTTGAAGAAATATGCAATTTACATAATGCCACAAATCTAAACAGCCTGTCTCAATAATAGTGTTCATGCTATTCAGTACACAGGGACCCGCAAAAAGTTACAAGGACATCGCCCCCTCCTTCTGGAGAGCTTCACATCCAACTCCCCTCCTCCCCCCAAGGGCCGGCCGGGCTTGAAGGTCCCTAGTTTTCTGTTGCTGGAACGTTACAGCTACACCTCCTTGCATTCCTGCTGGGCCCGCACCAAGTATTTACCTCCCCCCATGCCTCTGACACCAGATGACATCATAAATTCACTGTGTACCGGCATGACTAGGCCAAGAAGAATTATGAGCCACCCGGTCCCGAATCTTGCCGCCTTTGAGGTGCCAGCTAGGTGACCCCACTGACCCAACAGTATTTCAGTTCACCCCAAGCCAAACGGGCCATGGAGACAGTTATTCGCCCCTGTGCTAACATACCGTAAAACTATCACTCACTACATCTAACAGAATAGAATAATAAAGGTAGCCTAACCCGTGCCCCCTGATAAGATACCTGGACCAATGAGACTGGGCCCTTTGCTAAAGCACCTTTTATGGTGATGTATTAAGGAAGCCTCGTATTATATACGGTTTTTCTGTGTCCCCCCCCTGTATTAGATTGACGTGTTGTAGGATTTATATGGTAACCTGACATAGCAGTTTGTGATGAATGTGTACGAATGGCCACACGGGCAAATTGTTAATATTGTGGAAATGTATCCACATGGACAGCTTGCGCTCTGACTCTCCACCCCGATGAGCCCAGCTGACCCAAGCAATCTGTGATGCTACCACGTGGATCTCTGCCAATCATGGAGCACCGCATAGTAGCTATTCATCGCCATTCAATCCCTATGACTATGTGCCCCCTATAGCTTATCTTGCGTATGACGTGTTTTTGTAATAAATATGACTGTCTTAGCTATTGTCAGACAGAGCGCTCTCAGAGTTTGCAGAGTCCTTTGCATGCCCTATATCGATTTAGATAAAACCTTTTATATCTCACCCGCACTTGGTCTTGGTCTCATTCCCTGCTGGGGTGTGTCCATTATTGCCTCTCATTGAAGGGGGTTAACTGCCTTATTGGGGGACGTTCACTTTCACATGCAAGAGTGATCAGGCGTAGCGAGGGAGAGCCCAAACCAACGAAGGATGGTTCTCCCCTGAAGAACATTTTATACAATTGGGTTAAAATTGGCATTTTCTAGCACACTTTTTGTGAAAAATTGGTTAAAAGGCCAGTTGGTTATGTATGGCTGCACATGAAAAATATGCAAGTCACCACAGGAGCTTTTCCCAACACATTTTCAAGATGCCTTTTCCAACAATATATGGCAGTTTTAAAAACATTTTAATGCTGGCTGTACCATACATATTCATGCAGACTACACCAATACATTCCATTATTACCACTTTCGCTTGTTGGATTAACAAGCAAAATTTATATTTCCACAGTAAGAAAGCATGGCCAGTCTGACTGCACCAATGTTGGGCAGTCTATCTATGTAATAACACTTATGGTGTTTCCTTTACCCTTGATGCCCAGTAACAAAAAGCAGTGCCACAGTAAGAATGTAGTGCTTTCAAGCACTTGACTTGTGTATAAGAGTTTTACAAATAAACCATTACAATTATAAAGAATAAATGGACAGACTGGCGACAACAATGGAGGCCAGTACAACAATGTGATAACATGTGTTTTCTTTATCCTTGATGCCAGGTAGCCTTGCCACAGTAAGTGCATATCCAAACTGGTTACACCAATGAAAGCCAGTCTAGCTATGTAGGAACACTAATCATATTGCCTTTACCTTTGATACATAGTAAATTCATACCAGCCACAGAAAGAAGGTATAGCTAGACTGGCTGCACTCTAGTATGCCAGTCTAGATATGTAATAGCACTCAGGATGTTTGCTGTACAATTGATGCCCAGTAAAAAATAAAATGCCCAGTAAGAAAGTATTGCTTGACTGGCTGCACCCAAGTATGCCAGTCTAGCTATGTAATATCAATCATCATATTTGCTTTACCATTGATGCCAGACAAATTGCATGCTGTCAGAAGCAACCCTAAACCCCCCAAAATAAGACGTTTAATGCCCCTTCATACACTCAGTTCAGGGCAGGCACATTCACGCACCATACACTCTCTTGTTCACCCAGGCATTCATACAGCACAAGGCTTGCATGCATATAAAAACACATATTCACACATTCACTCAGATGACACCACTTGCATGCACGCACATGCACACAAACACATTACACAACTTACACATAAACATTTACATTTCACTTACCTCCTGCGCCAAAATGCCAGCCTCATGCAGCGTGTGCTGGCTGACAGAAGAGGAAAGGAGTCCTCTCTTGTTAGTGAGCAACTCCTTGAATCGCAATGAGGGGATGCGGGACTAACCTCCCTATTCACTCCTGGCCTCTTATCATTGCGTTCTGTGTGTATCGCGTAGCCCACATGACTCACTGAAAAAAGAAAAAAAAAACAGGGAGAAGCTCAGAGGCAGGTAGCACAGTCCCCCTGCAAGTAATGCAATGTGCGGATTGCCACTCAGGTAAGGGGTTGGCGCCCCAACCCATACATTTGGGCTGTCAGACTGCCACTGTGCCACCCCCTAACTTGGGACACTAGTGCTTATTCCTAGTGGAAGAACGTATATAGCAGGTGATTTTTCTTTCCCGGAGAACTCTAAAAAACACACACTTTAATAATTGGATTTCAAACCATTAGATTTGTCCTGCTAAAAATAGAGAGCAGCGCTCCGTTAGAAAATGATGTCTAAGTAACTCATACATTTTGAGCTTGAAATGGATTCGAGATGATGTAATAGTGGGTAATTAGTTATGCTTGTCAGAGGGATGCATTTCAATTTAAAAGATAAGGCTCCTCTGGAGCTCTCTGATGCCCACTGGTCTGCAGTGCACTTCAGAATGATCTTCTATCGTACACAGGCGAGGCTCACAAAGCAGCTGTTTATCAGCTCAGTTAACAAAGACTCGGAAACAATAATGCATGGCCAACGTTTCTCTTCATAGCACGCTGTGATAATGTGTTCAGTACTTTAAAATGAAGCAAACATAACGCAAAGTGTAATTAACAAAAAGTCCTCCATGGAGTAATTTTACCTTCGAGCTAATGACAGTCGAGATTGTGTGCTAATGACAGAACTGGTCATTAACTTCCCTCTAACAGATCATTTTGAAATTCATGATTGCGCTTTTAATATAAAACATATTAGTCAAAACAATAAAAAGGTGAAGAGTCAACATAATTGATTTTACAATAGGTTTCTTGTTTGTTAATAGAATTGCAATATTTTAATTACAGGAAGCAATGCCGTGAAACAAAAGGAAGGCACCAAGGAAAACGCAGATTGTGAATCAGTTCCGGAGGTGGTCCTTTCCATACTTCAAGGTAGCAGCGGTTTTCAACCGGGGTCGAGCTACCAATCCATTAAAGTTGAGACAAACTGTTCAAGAAATACCCAAGGGCGACTTGTTTGTTAAAATGTGTTGCAAATTGTCAATTTTAAAGAATATTTGTTAATTAAAACTGGTCAAAACTACTATCTGCACAGTGAAGATACACATCAAACTGGCCACACAATGTGTCCATTTTTACAAAAAAAACTGGGCCAGATAAGCAGTTGGTACTGCACTTTAGGCAATGCACTACTGGTCAGTCATAGCCTGATTTCATTCATTAGTTGGGGACCAGTGGGACAATGTTCTTGGGGGCTGAGGACGAGATTGAAACCACATGCATGGCCTGAGTGTGCCTGAACAGTGATGGCATTTTGCAGCGGCAGCCCGATATGATGGGTGGGGAAGCACCACCCCCTTGCATGAGTGGCAGGACATCCCTCTTCTGAGTGGCATGCAGCACAGACCACCATGTGCTTTCTTTGAATGGGCAACTGTGCTGCCTGTCTCCAAGCAGGGACGCGACCCACTCTAAGCACATTTGTTTGTTCGTAAGTCCTTATGGCTCTGCAGCAATAATCATGCAAGGCGATGGGGCATCAGAAGACTGACCACGACGCTGTTATCAGTACTCGCCTGTCAGTCAGTGTGTTCATGTTGCAGGAACCCACATCATGAATACGCTGAATGACAGAAGAGGAGTACTCTGCTATCAATCAGCATGTTTATGCTGCAAGAGGAGAGGCCATCCAGTCCTCAAAGTGGTAGCACAGGCTTGTTTGGAGGATGCATGCAGGTAAGTTTTTTTATTTAATGTGTAAACATTTATGCATGTATGGATTGTATGCATGTATCTATGCATGCATGTTGGTGTTTGTTTTTATGCATGCGTGTGTGTGTGTGTGTGTGTGTGTGTGTGCGTGCGTGCGTGCGTGCGTGCGCGCGTGTGTGTGTGTGTGTCCCCTACATTTGGAATCCAGGGAGATGGGTTGCTGGGACCCCGGTATTCTTTTTTGCTTTACACTTGATGCACAGTGCCATGCATCAAAGGTAACGCAAACATCTTAAGTAAAGTGTTATTACGTGGCCAGTCTTGAAAACTAGATTAAAATGGTCCTCCCAAGTTGAAAAGAACGAAATTGCAGTTGCTAGTATCACTGCACATTTCAGATGCGAAACATTAGCCCATGCATTAGAAATATATAAGATACAAGCCACACCAGCTGCTACTTACAGTGCATAAATAGGAGCTCATTACAATTCCTCTGGTTTGCAAGACTAATATTTTTAAAGTTCTTATGGACCTTCCCTTTAGTGTCCCTTCCTCTCTGGAAATGGGCATTCTAGGTATTAAGCACAATGTTATGAGAAAACTCTTACTGTGCTGTATAAGGCTCTGGGACAACCATGATCTACATTCCTTCTGTATGGGGATCGGTTATATTCTCGTAACCTTAGGTGGCAGAGCCTGAGTGTGGTTCAAGTATGCCAGGAAAACGTTCATTACCTTGGCCATTCATCCTTCTGGGATCATCTTTTCAAATATGTGAACACATCAAATATGATGTACTTGCTTATTTGAAACTTTGGGCACTGAACCAAATAGACAATTGTGTTCATCATCACTATTCTTCAAACTTCCTAGCAATTAAGTACACTTTTGGTCCCAAAAGGTACAATAACTACTCCTCTCAGGGGATTTTTATTGCAGTTTGAACATGTATTTTTAATGCTATCTTTGTACACTACTGCTGTCTTTTGCTCTTTTAGTATGCAATTGTTTATATGGGTGTTTGCCGAAATGAAGTTAATTGATTGATAAGCTTTATTATCTTGCTAGACCACCCTACACTAAATGTAGATCAGTCTAGCCAGGTATTAACACTTATGCTAGCTTTACCCGTTATCAAGTTATTATTAAACAAGGATAAATCAAACATGAAACATGATACAAGGTATTACCTGGCTAGACTGGCCTGCAATGAATGTAGTCCAGTCTATCCGAGTAATAACACGTATCATGTTTGCTTTACTCTTGATACCACGCCAGATTAAGGAGGTATAAGCACACTGGCACCACTAGTGTTAGTCTGCATATACAATCTTAATGTGGCATGGCATTTCTTGCTTGGCATTAATGAATCACTCAGTTGGGTCATATAACTGATGGGGCAGGGCTGCAGCATTCTCTGCTGATTGGATGAATGTGTTAAATCCGCAGAAGGCGATGAAGGCGATGCAATACAACATACAATTGAAACTGCACAATTAAATAAACACTTGAGCCAGCACGGAGGTTTGGCTTCTATATTATCTAATAGCAAACTGAACTGGTGGTAACCCCGACTCTGCATATATTTATTTGGTGGGCTGAACCCACATCCGTAATGGAAAGGGGACGAGTGGAGTACTTGTCCTTATTTTTATTTATGTATTTATTTGTTTATTTATTTATTTATATAATTTGTTACATGCCCAGACCCTGGGAAATAACGGCGTAGTTACAGACAGCTTTGGCATAAGTCATACAATTTGTACAGTTTACAGACAGTAAATCAATATAGTACAAATAATGAGGTACTTTCATATTACACCTGTGGGCTTTGGTTGGCATATCAATGTGCTAATATCGGTTGAATAACCAAGTTATTAGTTGTTTCTTGGAGCCTGGGAGAGAGGACTCTTTTTTCTATTGAGTGGGAGGGTGTTCCAGTGTTTAGGAGCTAGAACCAAGAAACTGCTGCCCCTCACTCTGGTAGATTTGTAGCGAGGGGGCACTAGTAGTAGATTGTCTTTGGATCTCATTGTTCTGGAGAGTTCTTTTTTCTGAAGGGTGTTGTTGAGGTAAATTGGGCTTTTTTGGAGAGACATTTGTGGGTGATGCAAAGTGTTTTGAAGATAATTCTAGCTTGATTGGTAGCCAGCGGGCTTCCTTTCATGTAATGGAAATATGATCAAACCTTTTTATCTCTAGTGCTACCCTTAGGACTTTATTTTGCAGAAGCTGCAGTTTGGAGAGGTTGGTGTTAGAGGTCCCTAGTAATAGTGCATTGCAGTAGTCCAACTTGGATAACACCAAGGCCCTGGCCAGGGTGAGGCAGTTGGTGGGGGTCAGATATTGTTCGCTCAGTGCAATAAGTTTGGGGGTATAGGCCATGGATGAAGAGAGCGTGCTGATGTGTTTAGTAATGGTGAGATTGGCATCTAGGTATACACCTAATGATTTCACTTGCTTAAGTACTGGATCAGGGTGCCGTCAATATTGATAGAGGAGTAGTCTGGGTGGAGGGTCACTATTTTGGATGGGGATCCCAAGATGAGAACTTCTGTCTCTGTCTGAAACACTTGTGTACGAGCGCAATATAACTAAAATATCATTTCATTTCATTTCATCGTTGAGGCAGAGGATGTTCAATGCCATCCAGTTTTGGTTGATGGCATATATTTTATTAATGGTCACCGTGTCCGTGTCCTGGTCATAGTTACCAGAGATGGGAATGAGGATTTGGGTGTCATCAGCAAATTTAGTGTAGATGACACCCATATTGTCTAATGCCAAGAAGTGGAGCTTTGCGTAAGCATTATATAGTGTAGGCGAGAGGCATGAACCTTGGGGTACACCGATGGGGACTGGAATGGGGTTGGCAGCTTCTTTGCCTATGGCGACTCTAGGAGTGCATTCGCCTAGGAAGGATTTAACCCACAATGTGGCATCCTTGGAGAAATTGAAGTCCTTGGCTAGTGAGGTGCACATTTTGTCATGGTCTACGAGGTCAAAGGGCGCAGAGAGGTCTAGCAGCAGTAGTATGCATAGTTTCCCTGAATCCCTGATAGTGTCCATCTGGATTTGAGATCCAGGAAGGCGGTTTCCGTGCCGTGATTTGGTCTAAAGCCTGATTGTCGTGTTCTGAGGAGCTGGTTCTGTTCAAGATGTGCTTGGATTTGAGTGTAGGCTATTTTGTATATAAGTTTCATTAAAAAAGGGACCATAGTTATTGGGCGATAATTGTTCGGTATTGCGGGGTCCAGTGTAGGTTTTTTTTAGAAGTCGGATGACCCAAGCTTCTTTGATGCTGCTGGGACTGTGTTGGTGTTGAAAGAGGAATTGACAACGTTGGTGATAGTAGGGGTAAGGATGGATGAGCATGCTTTGACTAATTTAGCTGGGACACTGTCCCCTTTACAGTTGGTGGCTTTTAGATTAGCAATGGTGTTAAGCACTAATTCTTCAGTGAATGGGGCAAAGTGGTATCGAGAGTTTGCGTTGTTGTTAGGGGGGTTAGTGGATGGGACATTCTTGTCTGCTAATAATAGCTTTTTGGTATATATTTTATTTTGGAGCAGGGCAATTTTGGAGTCAAGAGCATCTTTTATAGTGATGCACCATTCTTTGCTGGAGTTGGCAGCAGAGGTTTAGGATAGAGAAGAGTTCTTTAGAGTTCTTTAGAGTCTGAAGCTGCATTACTGATATGCATGTTGTAGGAGTTAGCTTTATGGGAGATGATGGCTGTTTTATAGGTTTTGTTGGCATCCTTGAAGGCTTTGGCGGTGTCAAAGGAAGGATGTTTATTATAATTGTGTTCAAGAGAGTGTTTGACCCTTTTTAAGGAAGATTGTTCTTTGTCGAACCAGAAATGTGTTTTTTTGTTGGCACGTCACATTTTGGTTGTGATGGGGGATACATTGTCAATGGTAAGTGTTAGGGCACATTCTCAAGAAGTTCTAATTTCCCTTACCTTTTGAGACCCCCTGCAACTTTGCTGGATTTCTAGGATTAAATTTCTTTTACTTGGGAAGAATGTGAGCCTTTTTTTCCAACTCTTCCATGTATTTTGTGTGTGTGTTACATTTGTGTTCTTTGGTTATGGAGTTTTAAAACAACTCCATGGGCATCATCTTTTTCTGTGTGTCACACAGCACCTTCAGTGTAGTGGCACAGGGATGTCTTTCAGACTTCCCAAGGTTTAAAAACCTTCTCTGGGACTGACTACCGTCTCCCAGAGTATGTAAAGTTAAATTGGCTTTACTTGTCTTTTTAAGTTTACTGACCCAGCACATACTATCTTCCTATAGAGTGCTGGAGGGGATGCTTAGCTTCTCCTGAGTCAAAACACTCATGTAACAGGAAAATGTTACCTTTTCCTACTTTTAATGGCTGGTGGAAGTGGTTTGGATCAATTACTGTGATTACTGACCTCTAACAACGCTAGCTAAATATCGGGTTAGCCATGTTTTTCAATACGGCGCCCCAGACCTATCTTTAAAAACAGACACCGGTCATCTTTTTTCGCCGTTTCTTTTAGGAAAAGTCCTTCTTGTGTATGTCTCTGTGCGCGAAACCAGGTTTGGTCCCTTTGTCCATTGGGCTTTGACGCGTTTCAGTGCTGAAGCCCTCCTCTGGCGCCTGAGTGTCTGGGGTAGACAGGATGGGAGGGAGGTGCCCAAAACTCCCTGTGCTTAGTCTCCTAGGAGACCTGAAAGCACCCTGGCATGATTGGCTGGCAAGGACAGCCAACTTGCTGTGTGAGTGACAGCCAAGCTGGAATGAATGGGGGAAAACGGTTTAAAAGCAGGTCTCTGGGACTTGGAAAGCAGAGTCGACCACTGGAACGAAAGAACTGAAGACAAGCTGAAGGAAGAGGACTGCTGGAATTCCTGGATGACCGGTGAAGCCCTGCTGCAGGTCCGAATTGCCAGAAACTCCAATCGACAGAGAAGCCCTTCAAGGTTAACTTCTTGCCTTGAGTTTGGTGGGAACAACCAACTCGTAAGCCACCCGGACACCGTCCCCATCGGGTCGAATTTTCATCAGAGTGCTGATGAAAACCAGATAGCCAGAGGGAAAGAAACCAGCTTGTGGACTTTAAGGCACTCACACCTTAAAACCGACATCTTGCTACAGCTTTTGGCCTGATCCCTGGGCAGTGCAGGAACATCCCAATGTCCTCCTTGTTGTCCCCACGACTGAAGCTCAGGAACAGCGAGATCTGCTCGAACTGCCAGCAACAACTGCCTCAGCTACAGCTTTCTTTATTAACAACGTATTGTGCAAACGCGGTCCGGAACTATTTTCGGCCATCGAGAAAGTGCCTGAAACTTACCTCATCTTCGAAGTCTTGTCCTTCCCTAAATATTCGTCATCATTTTCGTCTAGCCAAATTCTTCTAAACTCTGTGGCAAAGACTTAACCGTTATCTACCAGAACTGTGCTATCCTATACAAAGTCTATGAACCATTGACTTTGGCATAGGCCTATGAGAAGAATTGCTGGTTGTATTTAACTGAAACCCTATTCTTATAACCTTGTCTTTTTATCCCTTTAATAAGTATTTGAAGTGCCATTTTGCTCCCACTTCACAGGAGCTAAACTTGTTCATTCATTTAACAGTTGGATTTTTTGTGGTTTATTAGTGTGTGATATTGAGCTGTTTATGCTAGTGTAATGTTTTCTAACTGACTGAGTAAATAAATGTATATTCGTTTACCAAGAAACCTTGAGTAAGTGTTTACTTGAATCACTGTATTAGTTGGTCCTTTGTGTAACTTGTTCTACTGCTCACTTAAACTCTTGAGATAAGTCTGGCTGCTTAGCCATCGCTACCACTTTACTCTGTAGTACAGGCTTGTACCAAAGGTGAAATTGTGCTTACACTTGCAGTCCTAATTGCATGTAGTGTTCCCAAAGGGTACTGCATGTGATTCTGCCTAACAGTACGTGTGAGGCATTTATGGTAGTAATTGGCAATGATATTTGGATCATTGCTAATGACTGTATTTGTTTCTAGTGTTTTGTTGAGGGTAGGGGTGAAGTTCTTTACCGTGAGCTTTCGGGGGTTTCTAGCTTCAAACGTGTCTATTACTTTGGCCTTGGGAGGGCAGGGTTAGTCACTCATAACAGTGAATTCTATGCAAGAGTGATCCGTCAGGTGGGCATAGAAAGGGGACATAACAGAATGCATGACAGGAAGGAAAAACAAAACGAGCAAGAGTTATATATCCTCAGGCAAGCATTCCAAGCTCCTCTACAGCATTATTTTTCCCACCTCTTACCCAAAAATACAAATGAGCTACTGGGACTGGTGCATCATCAGTTGGCACTTACCTTCTTAAGTTTCTAAAACAAAGTTATTTCCTAATGCGTTCAAATAATGCAATGTTACTGACATTCCTTGGCCAACACTGCCAAAATGAATACAGATTGGATGAATGCAGCATAGACAGGTAATGATCATGGATGCTGTGCCACATTCCTCCTGAAAGCATTGGGAACAGGATGCACAGTCACTGCTCATCTCCTGCCTCTCACATCCCCCTCATTCCTAGCCTTGTGTAATGACATATGCGTTCCCATTTACTGTGGATACAGCCCACACATCCCTGTTTTTATTCTTTTTTTTCTACCCATTGTAGTTGAACCTCTTCAGTTGCAGAACTTTACGTTCTAAAATGTAAAGAGCATAAAAGGACTTGATGGGCTACACCCACATGAGAGTTGAGTTGAGCAAAGGATTGTAGTTCCTATCTGAGAAACATGGCTGTATGAATCCATACCGCAAGAACACCATGGGCCTCATTATGAGTATGGCGGTAGCCGTGCCTGTAGTACAGGCACAGCTGCCGCCAGTATTGATTTTTATCCGGCATCCAGAAAAAGTCAATTACCGGGTCATTACGACCTTGGCAGACCTGGTAATTCCCTTTTCTGGGCGCTGGAAAAAATGAATCCCCATTCCCATTTGAGCAAGTTCTGTTCGTGGGTGCTGGTACAGCCACCCGGTAAAACCGGGTGGCTGCAAGGGCACCAGCGAGCAGAACTCCTAGTATGGTGGTACGGTAACAATGGTGCCGGTAGCGATACAGACGCCATTGTTGCCTTACCGCCATACTCGTAATGAGGCCCCATGTGTCCATTCCTGAAACATTAATATGGCAATTTACTCAACTTGCGCAAATTTAAACTAAGATCATAGCTCTGGGTGTGTGTAGTGGGTTAATGGAAAATCCAAGATCCAAAACATGTTGTGGTACTGGTAACATCGGTAAACAACCATCCTGGGCTATGCAGAAACATACAAACCACATGCACAGTTCCCTTAATCAGCCCTTAACTACAGTAATCTCAAGCCCTTAAGTCTCCCTTGACTTTAGAACTTCCAACTATTTACCTAACAATATAAATCAGATCTTAGCATCTTAGGGACACCAGATGTCCAGCCCAAAGAGTATCACAAGTGAAGTCCAACAGTATTGTCTATCATTTATAGAGAAACCAACAGTACCTCGGTTTTCTCCATTCATCTTTCAACAACGTCCATTTGCAGGTCCATACTAGCAATGCCATCACTTGAGGATGGTTTTAGGAAGTCAGTACTGGCTCCTAGAGAGGCGCATTATCTGCATAGAGTGTGTAATGAGGCGGGCTACATGTGGTGTAAGCAAATGTGTGTGCATGTGTGTGCCTGCTGAGCCATGATCATAAGCAGTAAGCTTGCCTGGGTGCTTTGCTTCTGTCCCCAAAGCCCTGTGATGACTGCAGTATCAGTCTACATAAATGGTCTCCACCAGCCAGTTATCCCTTTCAAGACTGACGTTACATTGATGGTTGTGTTTCTAGAGTCAAAGAAAATGTTGCTTTCCACTACTCCCTGTTTCCCTTGCACTTTACAACAAAGCTTCTCTTCCCTCCTCCAGCCTACATCCGAGGCACACATGTGTTTGTTTACAGACGTGTTATTTATGTTTGCAGACTTGTTTTTGTTTTTTTCCTCAAGGTCAAGCATTCTTTTTTACAACACTGTTTTGATTGTGCATTTTATCCCATGCCCGCAGCAAGAGGAACAGGAGGGGTGACTCATCCAGAATGGGAAATGGGGCACTAACCGACTGTGCCTCTGCCCATTCTGAATGAGACATCCTGAGCTAGCCCAGTGAAACACTGAGTGCTCCCTCGGCTGCTTCAACTAATAGATCACTTCCAGGCTGGAATTCCCCAGCATGCATTCATTCATGTTCGTCATTTGTATAGCTCCTTTCACCATAATTATGGTCCCAATGTGCTGTTGGTTGAACGGCCTCTGAGGGACCAAAGTCCAAAGAATGGGAAAATGGGAGGTGCTGTTATGCATGTGTGCTTTTTACCCATTTAAGTTATGAGAGGGTGGCCAAGACCCTACTAGTCACCCATGTCTGAGTGGCATGTGGATGGGTGGAAGGAGGCATACTAAGAGCTAAGCGGGAGGGTCTGTGTGAGAGGATAAACAGTTATGTGTGTAGCTATGGTTTGTTTTTTTGTCATGACAGATAGCTGCATTCTTATGGTAGGGGTGTTATGCACAAGTGTTTGAGTTGTATGGGAAAGCAGATGTGTGTGGCAGTGAGTCTGTGCCTTCGGCTAGGTTCCGAAGGTGCAGTGTGAGAGAGGAATAAATGGGTTATCTATACAGTTAACATTGTTTACCCCCTGGATTCTAACTAGGTGCAAGGAGCAGTACTCTCACATACGATCTAAGTGCAATAACTACCCCACCCTCTTTGTGGATCTTGGAGTAATACATAGCTGATCCACAGGTCCTTCTAGTGTGATAAAGTTCCCAGCTTAAGTGTCTAGGTGCAGCAACAAAGCCAGCCCTTATATGCAGAATAATATGACACATAGCCAAACTCCATATGAATCAAATGCAACAATGTAATTATTTATTCATCCTCCTCCTCGTCGAAACCAAATACTTCCATCTAAGTGCAGCACATTTCCTACCCCCGAAATAAAGAAAAGTGCAACATATTTCTTACACCTAAAATCCATCTAGGTGTAACATATTTTCCTCAACTTTATTTAATATTTTTTTCCAAAAGTCACAATTGAAAAACATACCAATGAGAACAAGGTATAAGCAATTCCATACATATCACTTCTCTAAAATACATACAACAATCAATTCATCATCGCCATAAAATTCCCACCCCATATTCTACACTAAACAAAACACAACAAAACACAACACCAAACAGGATAAGACAAACAACCCCACCTAACTCCTCATCAATGTTACACCCAAAGAATAAATCCTACACCTTATCCAAACAAATAATTAAACGATCCCCACATTTCCTCATAAGCAGTCTCCCGAAAACGCCTAGAAGCCTAGAAGCCTGCGTCTTCTCATACCATGAAAGTGTACACATGTCTGATAACCAGTTCTCATAATGTGTATTTTTTCTAGATTTCCATACCTTCATTATATGTTTTACCGCCATTCATAAAGCCCTATCAATCCAGTCAGATGAATCCCATATTTCCCCACTCCTACTATCATTTGAGAGGAAGATGACCGACACAAAAGTTCGAGGAAATGATATACCCGCCACCAATTCAATCCGATCCAAGACGTCCTTCCAAAAATCTAACACTCTATTACACTTCCAAAGCACATGCAGATAAGTCCCTCTTGAGCGATTACATCCCCAACACAAGTCTATCCATTAATCCCCTCCCATTCATCCTCACAGGCTTCCAATAAATACGTCCTAAAATTAGTATTTTCCAACCCTCAAAATTACATTCAAATGCAGCACATTTACCACGGCCCAAACCCATCTATGTTTAGCACATTTCCTACCCCCAGAAATCACCCAATTGCGACACATTTTCTCACCTGAACAATCCATCTCATTGTGACAGGCCGGGGGTTTTAGGATACGGGAGGGAACAGCCAGGTTTTGAGGACCTTCCCACATGCCAGATGATCCTCAATGAGTTGGAGCAGGAAGGTATGGGAGCTCCAGAAGGTGGGTGCAAGGACAGAGAAACAGACTCCTCCTAGTCTGGAGAACTTGAAAGGGGGGACTACCAAGAGGTGAGCTGAGCTTGGTCTGAGGATTCGGGTGGGGTGGTAGTGTGTGAGTTTGTTTTGGAGGAAAGCAGGGTCTTTCTTATCGGTATTGAAGGGCAGCCAGCTAAGTACCCTGAGTCCGGGGCAGATGTATTCTCTAGGGGAGAGAGTGAGGAGAAGCCTTGCTGCAGAGTTTTGGATCCATCTGAGCTGTCTGTGCCGACATGTAGGTGCATCTATATGGAGGGAATTAGAGTAGTCTAGGTGCAAAAGGATGATTGCCATAATTTCAAAGACTCTGTTGGGTTAAGAGCGATATGGAAAATCAGATTGAGTAGGCAGAGGTGGAAGGTGCATGATCTGGAGACTGCATTGATGTGGTGAGAGAGGGTTATGTCCAGGAGAGCTAGGTCACCTGGTGAGTTCCTTGTGTGTGTGCAGTCCACCCATCTGCCCTTCTCAACTCGCTCTGTATAAACTGTATGTGAACTCGGCACAAACTCTAGACCGTAGATTATTAACATATAGAGAGGCTGGAAAATATTGTTAGAAATGGATAAAAGTATGAATGTTAAGATGACCAGCACTCTCTCTCCTCACTCTGACGGGCTGGTACTCATTGCGGGGTGTTGAGAGTCAGATAGCTATCTGTTTCTATGTTTCTTTGTAAACTGTACAGTAGAAAAAAGATCTGTGAATCTTTATAGCCGTGTTTGGTGTATTTACTTTTGTGCTATTCAGCCTCGATATTTCCTTGTTTTTACAGCTCCCCTCAACTATGGTGCTGTCTATGTATCCTATTGCTATTCTATCCCCTTTCCTACCCCTCTCTCAAAGCATGGAAGGAAAACATGTAAGAAAGCACTTCTGGTCTCCAATCCAGGATGGCATATTGCTGACACCTACATCAATGCCTCTTCCAGGCAGACTATTACTGACATCTTCTTTACCGTTCCCGTTCCTAACCTATTGATTCCCCACATGGTCTGTAACCTCTCCTCCTTTTCCTCCTTGCCCATTAATGGTGGAATCAGGTGGGATGTTCTCTTGGCAAACTTCCTATCCTCCGGGTGCATCATTAATGTTTATCAGAATGGCATATTCATGGCCCAGGGCTCAAATCCCAACCTCCTCCTTCTTGACAGGTGTCTTCCATCTCTTATTAACCACCTCCCTTCCTCTGCCTCTCCCCTCTCTGCCCCACCTCTGGCAACTCTCCCCCACCTACGGGTGTACCCTGCCACCGTAGCACACCTCAGAACTCCTTTAAAGAGGGCACCCTACTCCACCGAGCTACCCTCAATACTCACTCTGCCCTCAAACACTCCTCCGACACCTGTCACCACCTTGAAGCATTTGACCTTGACCTTCTCGCTCTCACTGAGACGTGGTTCAATGCCAGCTTGGTCACTGCTTTTGACACTCTCCTTCCTGAGGGCTACATGGTCCTCTCCAAGCCCAGATCTAGCCATTTTGGTGGCGGAATGCTCCTTATCTACCCTGAATGGGTCCCTGCTTCCATCATACCCACTCAATCTTACTCTTCCTTTTTATTTTCTTATTTGCAAACCTTGCATCTCTCCCACACTCTCCCTCACTCATTGAAATGCAAATGCAAAGTTGTGGAACGGAAGTTGCTGGTTTTTAGCATACTTCTGGCAAAGTCACCTGCTGCCTGCTCCAAAGGCCATTTAGGCTCTCTATCCGCTCCAAGAAACAGGCTCATTTCCAATCCCACATCTCTGGATCCTCTAACAACATGGCTGAACTTTTCAAAATCTGCAAGGAACTTGCAATCTTACTGCAGTCTCCAATTCTCCTCACCCTTCTCAGATTCTCAGACACACTGCATGGCTTTGGCCACCCATTTCACAACCAAAACTCAGGACATGCTGTCCTCTCTCTCCTCTATGCCCCCCCTCACCTGCATGCATGTCTCCTCCACCTCCTCTTTCTTCCCCCTGCTCTCCTCTGTTTTACCCACAACACCGGATGAGATCACCAAGAAAGTCTGCTCTATGAAGTCTCCTACAAGCAGATGCTCCCCTGATCTTCTAGAACACTTAAGGACAATATTGCCTCTCTGGCTCCCTCCTTGGCTGTGTTCTATAACCAATCTTTTGCCCTAGTTCCTTACCTTCACCCCTCAAGCACTCCCTTGTGCACCCCCTACTTAAAAGGTCATCTGAGTACCCCTTATGCCGAGTGAGCTATCATCCTATCTCCACTACCCCCTTCTTGGGTAAATTTCTGGTGAAGGTGGTCATCTCCCAACTAATTCATCACATTGGGGGCCATTACGAGTTGGGCGGTAAGGGTTTACCGGCACCGGTAAGGATGCCGGTGCCGGTAAAACCTTACCGCCCTATTCCGAGGTCCCTTAGTGGGTCCGAGCAGGAACGGCTGGTCTGACCAGCCGTTCTTTGCGGGACCCGTTAAGGGACCTTGGAGCTAATAACGGGCCCACAATTTGCGGGCCCGTTATTAGCTCCTTCCCCATTCCCATTGAGCTCTATGCGGGCTCAAATGGGAATGGGGAATGGTTTACTGAATGGGGATTTACGGGGTCCGCATAGGTCGGAATGTCCCGGTAAGTCCCCATTCAGTGAGCCTGGAATCGGGTTTGGAGGCAGCCATGGCGCTAAGAGCGCCATGGCTCCCTCCAAACTCATAATGACCCCCATTGAATCTGTTGATTGCCTTCACGACCACCAGTCTGGCTTCTCTAATCTCGATTCAAACTCTCCTTCTGTCCTTATTCTCCTTGATCTGTCCTGTGCCTTTGACAGAGTCAACCATTCTATCCCCATAAACAGGCCCCACGATAACCTTGGCATCATGGACCGGGCACTGGACTAGTTAACCTCATTTCCCTCAAATCAACCCTCACAAGTTCAACTCGGCCCTTTCTCTCCTCTATCTCCCTCTCAACCTGCATAGTCCCTCATGGCTCTATCCTTTTGCCGTGGCTTTTCAACATATACCTTGCCCACTTGATCTCCACCTTCTCTCCTCTTTTCCAGTGCTATGCTGATGACACACAGCTCTCCTATAAGATCCCCTCCTCTTTTTCCTCTCCCTGACTGTCAGACTGCCATCCAGGCATGGTGTTCTGCTAATGATCTCTGCCTTAATGCCAGTAAAAATGAGATCCTCCCTTCTTACACTTTGGCCGGCCTCCTTGGGCCCCCTCCATTCACCCTCGTCTGAGGCATAAAACATGGCTAACATCTTCGACTCCTCTCTCTCCTTCTCTCCTTATACCATAGATTTTCCCAAGAAGTCCCATTATCAGCTTCACCTCCTCAGAGGCATTCACCCTTTCCTCACCTTCCCCCAGAAACTCAACATCTCCAGAGTTCTTGTTCTCTCTAGGCTTGACCATTGCAACATCCTCTTCCTTAATCTGCCTTCGTCTCACTTGGCCTCTTCAACTAATCCAGAATAGGACCACAAGACTTATCCTTGGCCTCAAGCCCAGGGACCGCATCTCTCCAGACCAAAAATCTCTGCACTGGCTCCCGGTGGTTGCAAGGATCAAATTCAACATGCTCTGCATCATCCACAAGGCGTGCTGTGGATGATGCAGCACGTGCACAATGTTCAACTCTCTCTCCTTGAATACCTCCCTGCTAGTGTCCCTCTCTTCTCTATATCCAAATCCCTGCAAGTAAGATGTTTCTCCAAGCAGAGGGTGGGGGTATAACTCTCTCATTGGCAGGAGCCTCCCACTGGAATGGCCTCTCTGCCCCTCTCCATCTTGAGCCAAATCTCCTTAAGGTCCGGAAGCTCTCAAAGACCTTACTTTTCTCCTCCTCCTTCTTTCTCTCCTTCCCCTGCTAGTCTCCTCCTGCCACTATGACTGCATGCCTATTGTCCCTAATGAGTGTCAACAGGGTCAGGCCATCCTTCGTACAGTCATCCCATTTACTCCTTCCTATCAGCACTTGCCCTTGAGCTCCCTTCCCTGATACCTTTCAAAGGCTGGTCCCCTCTGCTGGAACTAGCCCACAAGGCACACCTTAACACTTCCCAGTCCGCTGGGCCCCCTCCATCCAGCACTTTACCACTCCTGCTAGCCCATCCCTTCCCTGACCCCCTAGCACTTGTTGATACTGCACTTGCACAATATGAATATCACAAGAACTAATATGATGGTTATTGTTGTTTTTTCTTTGTTCCCCCACCCTTCTTTTGTCTTGTGGCGCCTGGAAAAACGTTCTACTGTTTAAGCGCCATACAAATGTACAAAATATACATTAAATAAAAATGTCCAAGCTTAAGGTGCATCCTAGGTTTTTCACTCATGATGATGCGGTGAGGGGTGGTCCTAAGGAAGGCAGCCCAGGGGTAGGTTGGGGAAAGAGCTATTTTGCTGTATATCAGGATTTAGTTTTTTCTTAAATTGAGAAGGAGGTGGTTGTTTGTCATACAGCGGTCTGTGTCTGAGAGGCAAGATGTGAGGTCTGGGTGGAGTGAAGATGGGGAGTTTGGGATCTTGAAGATGATCTGAGTCTTATCAGTGTAGTTGTAACAGGTGAGGTAATGAGAGTGAAAAGCAGGGGTGAGTGATGAGAGGTAGAGGTTGAAGAGAGGAAAGAGGGAGGTTCCCTGAGGAACTTCAGTGAGACTGGGTGGGGGGCAGAGGAGAACAAGTGGAGGAAATGTATTTCGGAGCAGTCAGGGAGGGAATAGAAGATCCATTTAAGGACAGTGTCCCTGATGCCTAGGTTAAAGAGTCTGTTCATGAGAATGGAGTGGTTGATCCTGACAAATTATTACATGGCCACGGTAGTTATGGTTAAGTTGCTGTTTCCATAGGAAGAGCACTTTTTGGGTGGCTTATAACTTTGCCCCCCCTGGACGAATCCTCACCAAACTTTGCAAAAAAAAGTATATGGCCCACTGTGAATATTTTCTGCAAACTTTGGTGAGGATTCGTCCAGGGGGGCAAAGTTATATGGGGGTCCCAAAACTTATATTTTTCCCATCAACTGAATGGGGAAAAAAATGTGGTTGTGCCTACAGCCCAAACCGCGGGACGGATTTTCACCAAATTTGGGCCAAGAGTAGCGGCTCAGTCCCGAAAGCGTGCTATTGCAAATTTGGTGAAAATCCGTCCAGTAGTTTTTTTTTAAAATGACCAAAAAGTAGGTAAAAAATAATTAGTGATATCTGTGTTCGGTCTGCGGACACACTTCCCTGTTCGCTCCACGGACAGTGTCCTGATTGGCCAATCGGCTTACGTCATGTCCGCTGATTGGACGGCATAGAGCGTGAAGCACGTCAGATTTTCGGTAGCACCCGCCATCTTGGATTCACGGACGTCCGCGGACAGCGCGGTGAAACTTGGTTGAACAATTGTATTTAGTAGAGTGTGTTGGTGTGTAAGAGTGTCTGGGGAGGGTGGGAAAGTATGAGATGGGTTAAATGTTGTTTTTTATGTGGTAGACCCTCTTGTTGTGTTCGATTTGTCTGTGGACAACACGGCTGTTCTGAAATGTTCTAAATAAACTAAATGGGGGTGTTCTGAGGACGCAATATGTGTCTGTGTTGTTCGCAAGCAAGCTAAAACTGTTCCAAGAACACTCGCGGTGTCCTGAAATGTCCTTAAGTAAAGAAGTTGGGGGTGTCCTGAGGGTGCTGTCTGTATTTTATTTTTCACTGGTAAGTGGAAATTGTTCTGAGAACATTTGTGGTGTTCTGAAATGTTGTTAAATAAATAAAATGGGGGTGTCCTGAGAACACGATGTCCTGAAATGTTCGTAAATAAACAAAATGGGGGTGTCCTGAGGACGCTGTCCATATTGTTCGCTTGCAAGTTGAAAGTGTTCTAAGAACACTCGCGGTGTCCTGAAATGTTCGTAAATAAACAAAATGGGGGTGTCCTGAGGACGCTGTGCATATAGTTCGCTGGCAACTTGAAAGTGTTCTAAGAACACTCGCAGTGTCCGGAAATGTTTGTAAATAAACAAAATGGGGGGTATCCTGAGGACGCTGTCCGTATTGTTTGCTGGCAAGTTGAGAGTGTTCTAAGAACACTCACGGTGTCCTGAAATGTTCGTAAATAAATGAAAAGGGTGTGTCCTGAGGACGCTGTCTGTGTTGTTTGCAAGCAAGCTGAAAGTGTTCTAAGAACACTTGCGGTGTCCTAAAATGTTCGTAAATAAATAAAATGAGGGTGTCCTGAGGACGCTGTGCGTATTGTTCGCTGGCAAGTTGAAAGTGTTCTAAGAACACTCGCGGTGTCCTGAAATGTTTGGAAATAAACAAAATGGGTGTGTCCTGAGGACGCTGTGCGTATAGTTCGCTGGCAACTTGAAAGTGTTCTAAGAACACTTGCAGTGTCCGGAAATGTTTGTAAATAAACAAAATGGGGGGTGTCCTGAGGACGCTGTCCGTATTGTTTGCTGGCAAGTTGAGAGTGTTCTAAGAACACTCGCGGTGTCCTGAAATGTTCGTAAATAAATGAAAAGGGTGTGTCCTGAGGACGCTGTCTGTGTTGTTTGCAAGCAAGCTGAAAGTGTTCTAAGAACACTTGCGGTGTCCTGAAATGTTCGTAAATAAACAAAATGGGGGTGTCCTGAAGACGCTGTGCGTATTGTTCGCTGCCAACTTGAAAGTGTTCTAAGAACACTCGCAGTGTCCTGAAATGTTTGTAAATAAATGAAAAGGGTGTGTCTTGAGGACGCTGTCCGTGTTGTTCGCAAGCAAGCTGAAAGTGTTCTAAGAACACTCATTATGTCCGCGGACATTAAAAGTTCCCATAAGGCATAGTTAAAATGGTTGACTTTATGGGTGTGATATGCTGCAGTGGTTGTGGCCAGGGCATAGAGTCTTGGGAGCATGGCCATATGGCCATGCACCCAAGACACTATGCCCTGGCCACAACCATCACAGCATATCACACTCATGGTGGCTGATAACTTTGGGATCCAAAAACAAATTTATAAGGAACAAAGTTATAAGCCACTATGGGTGTGATATGCTGCGATGGTTGTACTTATTATAATATACTTACTGTTTGGTTTAGTAAATAGAGTACATGTATTTCTTGTTCATTTCTGTGATAAAAGAATATATCATGTTAGTATTGGTATTTTGTAATGACTTATAACATTGAATAATCAACATTTGGTTTTTTTACCCTCATATTTAGTACATTACAAACCAGTGTACTGTTCAATTTGCTCAGTGTCTGTGTTTGTTGCTAAAATCATTGGGTCTGTGGGAGAAAAAATAAATCCACGTTGGATTAAAAAAAAGTGTATCAGTGTTCACTTGTTGTTTCTGGCTAATGCTCAATATATTGGCTTGTTGCAAATTTTTGGAGCAGTTACATATCATTTATTTGTTTGGATATTGTAAAATTTTGTAACAGTTAGATACCAGTTGGCGTATTCTAACTGTCTATTTTTTTATATATTTTAGTAGTATTGATTTATCTGTTTGGATATTGTAAAATTTTGGGGCAGTTAGATACCAATTGGCGTATTCTAACTGTCTATTTTTTTTATCTAATTTAGTGGTATTCATTTATCTGATTAGTTGTTGTAGAATCTTTGGGCAGTTAGATACCATTATATTCTAACAGTTTATATTGTTTTACTACAAGTTTAGTTAAAGTTTAAGTACAGTTTAGTTAATACATTTTGGTTTTAAGAACATAAAATAAGCGTTTGAAAGATTGGCTGGTAATCTCTGCTTTAGAGTAATGGTACTATCATTACATTCAAACCATCCACATTTCTTTTGTATATATGCAGTGTAGTGATCTGAATTGGTTGTGGCTCCTCCGTGGTAGATTATACCTATTGTTGTGAAGGTTTTCTTACCAAGTGATACTTGACAATGTGTGATTCCAGTCAGCTTGCAGTTGTTTCTGGTGCCATCTGCATTGTAACGTAGAAGCATTAGTATTACGTATTTACTATGTTTGGAGCGATTATCCGAATTGCAGGTTGTACATAATCTACCATGGTTTGCATTTTGTACAAGTTGCTGAAATGGAATGGATTCACAATTAGGTATTGATATATATACAAAGCGTTCATTGGGGATTTGTTCTTGTGTCACATTGTTGCACAGAGTGCATCTATGTTTCCACATGTATGAAATCTGGAAGATTTCATTTATAGGTATGTTTTTGTTTTCCAGTACTTGTAATAAGTACATTAGAAATTCTTTTGGATCTTCCTGTGAGTTTATAGTGAATTTCACCTTTCCAGCACAGTAGTCCAATTGTTGTCTTATTCTATAAACACTATACGTGTTGTCAGGATTGTTTGTTGCGTTTCTATGAAGTTCTAACATTTGCAAACACAATTGGTCTGTACTCTGTAAATAAATGTTGTCAACAATTGGTGGCAATTAAAATAGAATATTCATTGCTACATTTGCGTAGCAACTTACTCCAACTATATTTGAGAGTTTAAATGGACCAGGTAGTTCTGTATCTGATTGATTTTTTTTTAGTTTGTCTTCCTTCTTTGCCGAAGTACCTGGTTTAATTTCCCTAATTGGTTCTTTTATGTTTGTGGTACCTGATGAAGTTTTAGTTTCTTTTACTCTCTTTGGAGGATTTGCAGTGACATCCTGTTGCATTTCTGTTTGATTTAGTGTTCTTTTACAACGTTTTACTTTTTGTGGAACAGAATATGTGTTTAGATGGCGGGTGCATAGTGAGCGAAGTCTATTGTATTCTAAAATGCAAGGAATATAAGCGTTTACTTTACTTGCATCAAAGTTGATTAGAAATAGACCGTCAAGTGTACGTAAGCGTGATAGTGCTACGTAGCTCATGCCTTCTTTTAAGACTTTGTTACCAATGTCTATCATTGCTTTGTCTAGGGTAAGACCTTGTGATTTATGAATGGTGATTGCGTATGCAAGAGTTAGAGAAAATTGTTCTCTGCGTATATACATGTCTTTGAAGAGAAGGAATCGAGCTGGTGAGCGTCCTATACTTTTTACTTCTGAAAGTTTGTCAAAGAGAATATTGACAAACTGAATTTTGTTGTCACGTGGGTATGTTTGAAAGCCAACAACTGTACCCAGTGCTCCATTAACTAGTCCTTGGTCATCGTCAAGGTTAAGTTTAAGCATTACTCTGCAATTTAAGGATAATTTTAATATCTTTTCCAACCCAGCTGTGTTGGAGATTGAATTTTCTAAACTATTTAGTCTTGTTGTTGCTTGCTCACACATGGGTAGTGTCATACCATGTGCATCTAGTTTGTCTGTGGTGCTAATTTCCATTATTGGTTGCATTTCTTTATTTAACATTATTTCATTGAATTTGAAACAGCTTGCAAGAGTTGGCATTAAGGCCATACAATTGACATTTTTATGGGATAATTGTTCTATAACATCTGTAGCACATGGATTATCGCCATGAAGTGCATGAATGTGCCGGGTTTTCAGTATTGCTTGTGCTTCTTTAGATAGTAGACCAACTCTAATACTTTTTAAGATGTTGGCATAAGTGAGATCTGCAGATTGCTGCATGTTTTCTGTTAATTCTCTGTATTGGAAATGTTGCCAAATGTTGACATTTCCAATGCTGCCAACAGTTTTACGGCAGAGTTTGTGTCCTAATGTTTCAAAAATAGGCTCACCTTTTACTGGTGTCAATTGAAGAAGATCTCCGAAAACAATAATGTGTTTTCCTGCAAAGAGCTCTTCGTAGTTTGTTTTGAATACTTCTTGTAATCTGAGGTGAATCAAAGGCAACATTAGGTTGGACACCATGCTCACTTCATCTATTAGTAGCATTTTCATTTGTTTTAATATTCTGCATAGTTCCATTGCAGCTTCTGTAGAAGGTTTGTTTGTTTGGTGTTCTACTGGCAGGAGTAGTTATCAGTGTAAAGTGACACTGCCTTTGTTGTAGGCAGCTAAATCTGTGGGGGCAGTGACAACAGCTGACAGTTTGGTGTTTGTCAATTGTTGAAGGAACTTACTGATGATTTTGATTAGGAATGTTTTGCCAGAACCAGCTTCACCACTGATGTACAGTAGTATAGGTTTGTAATTTTGGCAGGTCCATTCTTTGTTTTCATGTTGTACACCATGTGCAATTTCTTTATCTTCATACTGACACATGGTGTTTTCTACTTCTGTCATAGCTAATTCTGCCTCATTTGTTATTAGTGGTTCTCCCAGTGGTTCTTGGCTTCCTGTTACAGAAGGTTGACTACTGTCAGGAGTGTCCTTATCTGGAGTTCTTCTTCGTGTTGCTGTTCTTTGTGCAACATTGTTTTGTACTGTGTAAAGTTTACATCAGTTATAGTGCTTTCCTTTGCTTTGAAAGCTTCTTCATATGAGCCATAGTTATCTAGTATTTCTTCTTCTTTTCTCCATGGTTTAAAGAGTTGTAGCAGGGACATGTAATATAGTTCTTTATGTTGAGGAGTCTTTAATGACAATTTGATATGATTAATTAAATTTGGTTTGGTGAGTTTTACTAAGCTGCCTTCACAGTTTGTCACTGTATATTTATCTTTTTTTCATCAGGTTTAATATTATTTTTGTATGTGAAGTTTTGGGCCATGTGGTATAGACACATGGTTTCCAAAGTATTACTTCTGTTTGGGTAGTATGTGTCCAATAAAATATCTTGGCTGTTGGGATCATGTTTGGCTATTGTTTCTATATCTTTGTATGATTTTAGAACTCTTTTTCTAGATTTAGCAGGACCAAGACTTAGCCATACTATATTTTCAGATTTACCATACAATGCAGTACCAGTTAAACGATCAGCTGCTTCATAGGATCCACATCCACATTCTCTATGAGAGAGCATTTTTATGGCCAATCTGTATAATTTCTGAGACACTGTTTTATCTGATGACAGGTCATTCCAGAGGTCTTGGAGCTCTGTTTTTTCTGCTTTGGTTAAGTATGCTGTAACATATTGTGCAACTGCAGTGGAATTGTTTGCAATGTACTGCACATCTGTGTTCGCGTTCGTGGGCAATGATTGCATGGTATTCATTGCTATATTTTTCTTCTTCTGTTCTTTTTATGTAATATGTATTTTTAGGTGACTTAACTTTAACATTATGTCTAACTGAAGACATGAGGTTATTCACTTGACCTGTATTTGTTACTGGTCTAGGGAAACCAAAGCAGCATTTGGTGTAGTATTTCCCTTTGTTTTTGTTTTTGCGACGACAATATTTGCCACATTTGTGTCTTTGAAATTTGAAAAAAAATTGTGCATGAAGATCACTATTTGTGGCTTCTGATGGAATTTCACAAGTTATTTAACATGTATGATTAATTTATGACAGAGAAGGTGAGGCAGAAACTGAAACAAAAACAGGAGAATTAGGGGTTTCAACAGGATTTGTATGAGGTGAAGAAGGGATGGAAGTCTCATCAAAACGTTTTGGTTCATGGAGAGGGTTTGGGGATAATTGACTGGCATATGATGGGGGACAGACACATGTGGGACAATGGTACTTGGTTTTTTGTTTAAAATGATCTTCCACAAAGGTTTTTAAATTATTAAAATTAGCCAACAATAGATCCATTTTTTCTTGTATGCTGTGAAGAGTCTTATCCATAACAGCATTTTCTGTAGTACTTTCTATTTTGGTATGCTCTGTAGAATAAAAAATATATGTTAAATTTATATAAAATAATAGTAATTAAATGGTTTATATTGTAAAGTGTCTACCATTAGATTCACTATCTTCTGACATTTCCTCATATGGGAAATGCTCCTCTAGCCACTCCAGAGTACTAGACATTTCTGTGAGAAAAAAAACATAATATCATTTTTTAAAAAATCTAATACAAAAAGTTTATAAATATACAAGTAAAATGCAGTACACTTACTGTTTCAGGTAAGGTATGTTGTAAGTGGTCTGTAGATCTGCTGTTGTTCTTGGTTGTGGAATGTCTGTGAGGTAATTATGTTGGAAGACTAACTTTCTTCTTTTGGTATATTCCATTTTAGAACATATTGTATTTAAATGAATAGTTAGTGCGTTACATATATGGGTTACACTTCTTATGTATTACTACATATAATGTGTATGTGGGCTGGTTTGTGAATTTTTAAAATTTTAATATGTTATGATATAACAATTAAATATACCCCCCCAGAGTTTTTGGGTAGTGGTGCTGTTGTCCGAACATGTCCGCGGACATCAAAAGAGTTCGCAGACATCAAACTCAGTAGAGGGGGTTCAGTATGTTCAATTTGACATGTACATAAAGTCAGAGTTATTATTATTAAATTGTGCTACTAAAAACCTATGAAATTCAGTGAAAAAACTTTATTAAAGGGATGTTATGGTTAAATTGCGCTACTAAAAACCTATGAAAATCAGTGAAAAAACTTTGTTAAAGGGACGTTATGGTTCCAAGTAAAACCGAAAAACACCTGAAATTTGCCAGTTATGGTAAGCTAAGCAACCATAACTCGCGCCACCACCGTGCACTGCTAAGACTAACACCCACGACATCAAAGATGACATCACATGTGGATTTACTTTTCATAAAATATGTGCACCATATATGTACATATGGTGAAGCTGCCTGCGCAGGTGGAGTAGAGAATGTTATTGAGGAGTGCCGGGGGAAAAGGTCTCCAGGGGATCCTGAGTGGCGGCTGTTTGAGAGGAGCCTGAAGAACTCAGGGTGGGAAATTGCAGAGAAGGAGAACGAAGAGGGGACGTGCAGGAGGCAGGGATGAGGGGTGGAGAGCATGGGGGTGGGAGGTGATAGTTTGGCATTGATGGTGAGGTTTTTTTCAATGGCTATATTGAAGTAGTGGTCTGAGAAGGCACTGCATTTGTGTATGGGAGACGGGGTCAGAGAGGTTGAACAGAGGGGAGCCTTGAACTCAGTGATAATCCTGTGGAGTTCTATGTAGGGGTTGATGGCGTTGATGTGGGAGCTGTATAAGGAACTTCTAATCTTTAGGCTCTCATCTGTCTAGTAAGACTGGCTTTGTTTTGTGGGAAGGGTTAGTTTGCCAATGGTGTCCAAGGTGATGGTTGAGGGTTTTGAGGGATTTAAGGGAAGGGCTGAACCATCTGGGGGAAGGACCTGTGCAGAGAGAGGGAGGTCAAGTTGGGATTACAGGGATAGGGCATTGGAGAGCCAATGGTTGAAATCAGCTGGGGAAGGGGTTCCTCCTTGGAGTGGGAGAGTGGAAAAGGTGAAGAGTAGTGAAGAGGATAAATCCGGGGAGATGGTTAACTTGTTCCAGAGTGGAATCCTGGGGGAGATGGCGGTGTGGGGTGGGGAGGCTACGGCAGGGGATTACAGAGCTGAGAACAAAAATAACAGTTTGATCGGTCCTGATGTGAAGGCAAGAGATGAGATCAGATTGAACAATACATCAAAGATCGTGACCAGCGATGTATGTGGTGTCTGATATGAGTGGCGTCATATTGAGAGCTTCCAAGTGGTCAATGAGATGATGGATCACAGGGTTGAAGTGGGTGTCGAACAAGATATTCAGATCAGCTAGAAAGGTGAGCATGGGATGGGAGATCATGATGGTCGCTACAGAGTCACTCAGACTGTGAAAGTACTATTATAGGCAGGGGGTCTTTAAAGGAGGAGGAAGCATAGGGAGAAAGTGGGAGGCAGTTAGAATTAGATTAGTAGAGATGTGCTGTCATCACTGCAAGGTTGTTTCTTGATGTGTATGGGTGTGAGGTGACAATCCTGGAGGATGGCTATTCCCCCTGCTCTGCTGACTATGTTTTACATGTTCATGGAGTAGCCTGGGGGACGTCCTCATGTGCAGTGGGGAAGAAGTAATTAGAACACCAGGTTTTCGGTGATGAAGAACACATCTGGTAAAAAATCATGTGTTTGTTTCTGGCGACGGATCTGGCGTTGATGAGTATCCATGAGAGTTGGATTCAGGGGGCAGTGTTGCTGCTGGTAGGGAATGGCATACCAGAGAGGGAAAAGAAGTGGGAGTTGGTGAAGTGTAGGAGGAGGAGAGAGGTGAGAGGGGGCAGAAAGTGGAGGCATTCAGCTTAGAGAGCATGAAGGAGAGAGGAAGAGAGGATAGATAGGGTTGGGGATGGGGTAAGAGAGCAGGGTTGTAGGGAGGATGCGGTTGGGGGGAGTGCAGGTAAAGAGGCTTCTGTACAAGAGGGTGCCTGTGGGGTGTGAACAGGTGTGAGAGGATCTGATGAAAGGGGAGCCTTGGCCAATGCTGTGCGGCTGCACTTTGTGATGTGTAAGTTGAGTGTTGGAGAGGGGACGAGCAGGCATTAGGGTAGAGTGGGGGGAGGAGGGAGTAGAATGGGAGAGTGTTGAAGGATGGAAGTTTGGGAAAAGGGATCAGAGTGGAGGGGTGTGAGAGTAGGGGCGCTTGAGTGGAAGTTGCAGAAGGAGTGTGCAAAGGGCTATCTGAGGTGTCCAGAGAGAGAGGGATCCAGTGGAGTAAGGAAGGTCTTCTGGTGTCTGGTATGCCAGAAATCGCCTCTGGCCTTGAAGTTATTTGGCATGGTGGACAAGTGTGTTAGGAGTGGGGGGAGACTAAATAGCTGTGATCTCTGAAGGGGGTTGGCAGGGTGTGAGACAGCAGTTGGTATGAAAAATGCCCAATCAAAATATGAACAATGCTTGAAAGAGCACCTAGATTTGAAGGGTGAACCAGACCCAAAATGTAGGGACCGTCAAACAATGAACAAAGCTTTAGAGGACCCTAGATTGAAAAGGTCCACATGCTCTAAAATAGAGAGGCAATCACAATATGACCAACGTTTGAAAAGCACCCAGGTTCAAAAGGTGCACAGGGCCTAAAATGCAGAAACAATCAATATGTGATTAATTTGATGCAATACCTCTGTACCGCAGTGGACAAGTCCCACTTGTCCAACATTATTTCCTCCCAAGCGTGGGATGTTGTTCAATCACTTACTGGGATAACATGGGAGGTAATGTGTCCAAGGGGGTCATTGTTTTGTGGCAGAGGCCACTCCTATTGCTGTCTGACCTCTTCAAAAGCTTCTTGACTACCAGAACAGTCTTTTAAATCCTGATGGTATTGGATTTTGAGGGCCTTGGTTTTGAGAAGCAATTCACAGTTGCATAGGGGGACTGAGATGATGTCTGGGTAAATTAGGGAGCAAAAAGCTAGTCAAGAGTGTTTATTGAACTTACACACTGATTTGGGTTAAAAAAACGCCTATCTAAACCTAAATCTGAAGATGGGAACAAGCTATGATCATCAAATAATAATAATGCAGTCCTATGGTGTCTTGTCAAAATAAAAGGGCCTATACTAAAACAATCTATTGCCAATCCTTACTTCTAAATACAAAAATGTGTACAGGTAAACAGGTTTCTTAGAGGAAAGGTAGTGTTAGTACCAATACAAAAAATGAGCAGATTAAATGTACAATAAAAAGTATCCTGTATGGGTAAGAGAAAATAAAGCATCCCTCGGACAAAGAGATGGTTAGAGATTGATCATTTGGCAATTTCAAATGACAATACAAAAAAATGGAAAGTTCTGACGTGCTCTAAAAGGGAATTTCCGATTAAGGGAGTCCCTGAGTCCACATGGGTTGAACACATTAATTTTACCTTAGGGTCTCCTACACTTGAATATGCTCAACTGGCTCTACCCCAGACATTTTGGACCTGTAAAGCCTCTATTTATGACATTATTGTGATAATTGAACATCTCAATCAGTCACTGGCTGCAGGTCTGGATGCTTTATGTAATGGCCGACTGAAAATGTCACCTGACCTGTGGGTTCATGCATTATATTTACTAATTAATGACATTGATGTAACTGGTATACTATTGTCCCATTGTGGATAAGCCACATTCTTCATATACATAAAAAAGGCGCTTGCAATCAAACCTCCAACTATCACAAGCTCGCAAAGCATGATATTCTGGCCAAGATATTTGCTCGAGTATTATTGGCGGAATTCGCTGAGTGGATAAATGTCAATGGTATTTTGAACCCCAATCAGACTGTTTTTTGTATTAAATTCTCCACCTCACCTAACATATTGACCTTGGTGTCGGCAGTAGAATACACCAGAGTGAGACGTGACACGGCACTATACTGTGCCTTCACTGATTTTAAAACCGCTTTCGACACAGTGTTGAGAAACAGATTATGGTTGAAACAAGTTGAATGGAATATTCCCCCGTCCTTTTGAAGATATTGATGCTTCTCCATAGTGACACTAGTGTCATGGTACATCTGGTCAGGATGGGTAAACTCTCTTCTGCCATTTCAACTAATAGACGTGTGAAACAAGGTTGCAATATTGCAACCACACATTTCAACCTTTATTTAGCAGAATATCAGTCATTGCCCTGTGAAGGTGGGGACTGAGCTGGTTAGCATATGCGGATGATCTCACACTTTTAGATTACACCCCCAAGGGTCTTCAGTTGATGATTGGGCACTTGGTGTCTATGCATCTCAGAATGGACTCACTGTTAATATTTCTAAAAGCAAGATAATGATATGTCCAGCTAAAAATGTATTGAGAACAAGTCCTGTATGATCATTGGATGGGATACATTGTTAGACTTGCGAGCTACAAAAATCGTTGGTCTTTGTATTGATAACTCTCTGAAATGGAATAACCTTTGGCAGGAAACCAAAAATAAATGTATGGTTATGACTATGCCTAATACAATAAGTGCATTTATAGGTAGGAACAGAGGGTTTTCTGTTCAAACTGTGTTATTATTATATGCCTCGAAAATCATACCTGTCTTGATGTACGGAATAAAAATTTGGGTCATGCTTACAGCTCTGAGCCAGTTAGCTTTGAGTAAAAAATATTGCGCAAACTATTTTATATGCCTTCTGCAATGTCAATTGAATTTCTACATTTGGATTTTGGTTTAATAGGGATTTTGTCAACTGTCATCCAAAAATCATTCATGTGTTGGTTAAACGTATTTGTCCTAAATAATGGCACCATGATGGTGAACTATATGCAACCATTCCTTTATTTAGAGAATTATACCAAATTGGTGACAATGGGCAGTATAGTTACCCTCTATAATAAATGGTTGAATCAATTAAATTGCTCTGCTATCCCTGCCTCTGTTCAGATGATTAAACAGAGTTTGAAGCATTGTCTGGTTAGCTACAGCTATGAAAATTACTGGGTCTAGTTAGCGACGAAATCCAATGAGGGCCCATTTATTACTTATTGTCAGGATCGTTGTGCTAGACCATCATACATTGCGACATTTCCTAGTAGTGGTGTGATTAGACAGTACCACCTCCTAAAATATAAAATCTGTGATTTACCAGAGATGAAAGGTGGCTACTTGGGAATACCTTGTGTTGACCACGATGATGCTATTGAAACCTTAGTACATATCTTATTAGTATGCGAAAGCCTTAAGACTCTAAGGTTTAAGTATATGAAATAAATCGTACAATAATCAAACTGACTGCACTGACTTAGGTCTAATATGGACACATTTTATGGAGGGTAATAGCATACATCTTATTTATGTTATTGTTACATTTTATTGTAAGTGTAAAGAGATATTAGGGATTTTATGAATATTGGAATTAGGATTGTTAGATATCTCTTGATGATTTTTAAAAGTCAATATATGGTTTTACTGGTTTTGTTTTATATTGTACTATTTGCTGAAATGCATATTATACCTAGGTATTCCTGCTTTTATAAATGTTTATGTCTGTTTTAAGTTGTATGTACAAAGCTAAATTGCTATAAGTATATTGAATTAAATAAATAAAGGAAAATCAATGTGAAACATAAATGTCAGAATGGCAAGTACATATGCTGATTTGTCTCCCCTTCCCCACATTTGTATTGCACATGGGTTTAGCGTGTAACACTGGTACTTGGACACACTCAGCTTGGTGAGTGTTATGGAAGCCTGCTCTGTCCTTCAGAGTCTCTTTGGATTCACAAAACAAGGTCTCTTCCATCTTGCAATATTGCATAAAGGGCTCCCCTCACTCGTGTTCAAGCCTCTCCTTATCACTCAACAATAGTCCACGAATGGCTCCTTCACTCGGGAATGTCTCTCTTTATCGTTTAATTTTCTGGGGTTCCCTTCCCCACGCTTTTACTAGCACTCTGGTATTTGTAGTTTCCTAAACACAGTTCACTTTCACTGTCATTCCCCTCAGTCGGGATCAAACAATTAAACTTTGAGCATTTTCTTTGGCTTCCCTCAGTTGGGCGTGAGCTGTTTTTCAACTTTAAAAACTTTCTTTGGCTTCCCTCAGTCGAGCGACAGCTGTTGTTCATTAAACACTTCAAAAACACTTTTGAATGGGCAGTTTCCCCTTTGCCTGACCACTTGGTTACTATATATAACTCTATCTGCGCTGGCTCCACTAGTATTCCGTTTTTACTCAGCACAGCCTTCAATCTGCAGGCTTTCTCCCTCTCCTGGCCACTCTCTTACCATGGCTACTATCAATCAGCCTCCTGGTCAGATCACCTCCTTCCTCTCTGAGTGGGCGGACCTCTTCTCCTCCCTCCTGGCCTCAACCACTCAACTCCTCCTTCTTGGTGACTTCAATATCCATCTAGATTCTCCCTGTTCCTCCTCTGTACTCTTTCATGACCTCTGTGATTCCCTCTCCCTTTCTATTCTCCCCTCTGGCCTGACTCACTATGCAGGGCACACAGTTGATGTTTTGATCTCCTCTGATCTCCCCCTCTACATCCCTCTGACCGCTACACTCTCCTGTAGCGACCACTCCCTCCTCGCCTCCCATCTCTCCCTCTCTACCCCCAGGACCAGACAACCCCAACACTGCCACCTACCTTCTTGGACATCCGGCCCATGAAGCGTGTGACAGTTGAAGCTTTTGCCGCCACCTTCTCTCCCCTCCTCCACCTCTGGCTGACTCACATCCTGACACAGCCTTTTCCATGCTCTACTCTTCTATGTCTTATACTCTTGATACTTGCCCCTGTCATGAGGATTCACTTGAAGACCAAAGCCAAGTGCAATTCCTGGTACGACTCTACCTTAAACGTAAGTGCAGGGTGTCTGAGAGGAAATGGAGGTCTTCTTGCTCATCCTCTGACAAACTGGCCTGCTGCCTGCTCCAAAGGCAATACCGGCTTTCTGTCCATACTAAGAAAAGAGCTCACATCCAAGCCCATGTCTCTACAGAATCTAACAACTCGGACATAGTCTTAGAAATCTGCAAGGAGCTGGCCAGCCCTGCTACAGTCTCTACCTCTCCTGTCGCCTTCCAGGCCCTTTGCCCAGCCCTTCACTTTCAATTAATATCAAAAACCCAGGACATCCTGCCCACCGTCTCATCCCCTTCCCCTCTTCTCCCTTCTCCTTCTGAGAACTCTGGCCCATCTGCAGCCGCCCCACCCTCTTTCTGTTCCTTTCCTCTTTTCTCCCCTGACAAGGTTTCTAGACAGGTCTGATCTATGAAAGTATATTCAAAACAGGATCCTCCCTGTTCCACCAACATCCTCAAGGACCAAATTGAAACCCTTGCTTCAGTCCTGGCCGATTTCTGCAACCTCTCCTTCACCTCAGGAGCCTTCCCCTCAACCTCTGAAGCATTCTCCTGTGCACCCTCTTCGCAGAAAAACCCACAGCTGACCCGTCTTGCCCGGAAAACTATCGCCCGAACTCCATCACTCCTTTCTGGGCAAAGCCTTGGAAAGGCTGGCCATCTCGCAGCTTAACCTTCACTCCAATTCTGTTAGTTGTCTCCATGACCATCACTCTGGCTTTAGACCTGCCAGAAGCATGGAAACTGCTCTTCTGAACATCCGTGAAGACCTGCCCTCCAACCTTGACTCTAACATCCCTTCTGTCCTCATCCTACTTGATCTCTCTTATGCCTTCGACACAGTCAACCAAACCATCCTGCTCAAACGTCTCCGTGACAACCTGGATATCACTGATCAGGCTCTGGCCGGGCTAACTTCTTTCCTTTCTGTTCGATCCTCCCAGGTCAAACTTGGGTCCTTCCTTTCCTCTATCTCCATCTCTACCTGCGGTGTCCCCGGGGTCTAATCTCTCACCTGACGTTTCAACCAATACCTGACAACTCTCGTCCATCGCATTGCCTCTTTCTGCTCCAATTTTCAGTGCTATGCGGATAACACTCAACTCATTTTCAGGCTTCCTTTGGCCACTTCTTCTCCTTCTCTCATCTCTGATTGCATGTCTGCTATTCAGGAGTGTTCTGCCTTTATGCCAGCAAGATGGAGATCATCCTCATCGGCACACCTGCACCCTCATTTCCAGTCACTCTCTAACCGGCCTCCCTTGGCCCTCCTCCTACCCCCACCTGTGAAGTTAAGAATCTCTGATGTCTCAAAAAAATAAAACTTCCAACTGCACCTCATCAGAGGTATTCTGCCTTTCCTTCCCCCAGAAGCTCACTGTCTCCCGAGCCCTGGTTCTCTCTAGGTTGGATTACTGCAACCGCCTCTTTCTAAATCTACCTGCTTCTACTCTCTGCACTTTGCAACACATCCAGAACAGGACTGCAAGACCTGTCCTTGGCCTCAAGCCCTGGGTTCGTATCTCTCCAGCCCTGAAATCTCTTCATTGGCTCCCAGTGGCTGCAAAGATTGAATTTAAGACTCTCCGCATTGTCCGCAAGGCTTTATGGGACCTGGGTGCAAAATACCTTCAACTCTCCCTCCACAAAGATCTTCCTTCTCAAGCTCTTCGGTCCTCAACCTCCAACTCCCTCGGAGTCAGTTGTTTCTCAAAGAAATGAGCTGGGGGTAGATCTCTGTCTTCTACGGTTCTGAAAGCACCTCAAGACCTTCCTCTTTGCTTCTGCCTTCTCTCGTGCTCTCCCATGCTGATCTGTTCTGCTTCGGCTTTGTGCACCTGGTTACCCTCCGATTTTGGGCCCAGGTACTTGCCCAGCCCCTTCATTTGGGTCTGTATCTGTAACCCTACCATCCCTCCTTTTTTCCTGCACTTATCAGACACCCCTGTCTGTGCTTTAAACCTAGCAATTGCCACTTGTTGTTTTTAATTTGCTTGTTCAGCACTTTCCACTTCTCCCCTCCCCCTGCACTTTCTACCTTCCCTCTCCCCTGCACTTGCACATTCTCAATGTCACTGGGCCTAGTAAGATCACTGTTTTTGTTCTCCCTTGAGCCCCTCCCTTGCCTCGTCGCACTCTGAAACACTTGTGTATGGGTGCGATACAAATAAATATCAATTCCTGATTTACTGTTGCAAGCACTCCGCTCTACACAAACCAGGCTTTCATCTCCATTGCTTGACTTTGCTTGGTTGCGATGGGAGACTTGTCACTTTTGCACTTTCCCTCTGGAGTCAAGACTATGGCTCTTATTCTGCTGTTACCTCCCCAACTCTGCTGTTCAGACGGGAGGGCAGCTAATAGCCTTGTGACACTGGATACAATTGTTTTCTTCCCACTGGCTGGCTTGAATAACCTTCTTGGCGTCTTGGAATTCTCGCTTTCTGGAAATAATGGGATTTACCTTGCAGCCACTCTCCCATGCTTCTCTGGCTTCCTGCATTTATTTGCCTTGTTAGCCACCTCTCTGGGCAAACAGCCCCTTCCTGTGTACCGCCTTGCTTTCGTGCTCTGCCGTTTATCCCGGTGGGGGTAGTCAATGGGTGCAGGTGTAGATAATTGGGGTTTCGTGCCTGATCCTGCCCGGCCTCGTTAATGGGACAAAATGGTGGTGGTCCATATAAACTAATTTCCCATGATTTTCCATGTGTATTCCTCATTGCTTCAAGTTTGTTCTTCATCGTCTGCAAGGTAGGAAGAATTATGGGATTTATAGGCTTTTGAAAAATGAGGAGAAAACTAAGTCAGAAAGGGTTTCAAATAGAATGGATTTCTTGAAGAATGTTTCTTAAAGTTATGTCTGGAAAGGGGGAATTGGGGATAGTGAGTGGGGGATTTCTTATTGCTATATTTAATGGTGGTTCTTTATTTTAGAGAAGGACATGGTTGGGATGAGGTTGAGGTAGAATGACAGCATCCTACAAAAGTTGAGAGGACATTGGGTAAGGACATTAGAATAGGGGAGAGGGAACACCCTGTCTTGCCTAATGGTGTTCTCCTCTTTTGGTATTCGTCCCCTATCGTTCCACTCAACGTGCGGAAAGGGGGTAAAGACCCTTGGCTTTTTCACACTGTATAGACTATGATGTCATCCTGAAAACATGGAATTCCCTTATCTCCATTGAATAGTTTGTGCATGACTTTCTGGAAAACTGAGGCAGCGGACACCAGGCCGAATTGGCATCCATTTGTACCAAAATAACCCCTTGGGGGTGATGAACGCTGTTAAATACTTGGACTCATCATATAATTTCACCTGATCGTAGGTAGATGTGTGGTCCAAAGTTGAGAAATATTTTTCAGGGCCTATGGTCGATATGATCTCTTGAATGTTGGGCAGCAGATGTCTCTCTCCGGAGCTACACATTTATTGAGTTCTCTCATGTCTACACAAATCCTGAGATTGCTTGTCTTTTTTTCTCAAAACAACTAAAGGTACTAGCCATTCTGCTGCATCTATGCTTTCTATGATGCCTTGATCTTCTAGCTTCTTCAGCTCTAGTTTGACTTCCTCCCTTGTCGACAAAGGGATACGGTGCAGTTTCTGCACTACTGGAGTGCAGTTGTCTTTTTATTCTATGTACAAATCTACGTACACAGCCTATATCATCTCGAAACACTTCATCTATTACCTTCTCTTTGATGCTTATATTTTCAATGGTCAGTACTGCCTCTTCTGCTTTGGGATCCAGTTTCACCTTGACCTTCCTTTGATGTTTCCGGCTCAATAAGGGTGTCTTACCCTTTTTTGTTCCGTAGACCTTCCCCCTGGCTTATCTATCTCTGAACTTTGGAGTGGCTCAGAACCACCTAATCAAATCAATTCTCACACTTCCATATGCTCTGGGATTAATGTCAATCTCATTCAAAAATTCTCATCCTAGTCTTTCCCATTGGCTCTGCGGCAGTAGAGTATATTTGGCACCTGAATAAATCATCATGGAGATTGACATACTGTCAACAAAAACTGAAGATTTAGGGCTATTTATTGCTCCTCCATTCTCATTCATCACCGTTGATATGAATTCTTCCCCCTCTTCCTCACCATGGTCACTGTCGATCCAATTAGTGGAGGACTTCCTGCTCCTACAACACCTTGAGAGGTGACCCTGGCCTTTGCATAATCGACAGATGATTCTTAACGCAGGGCATTCTGGGCTGTCCGCCCAATGATTTCAGTTATAGCACCTAAAACATCACCTTAGGCTGCTCTGTCTCAGGCTGCCTCTTCTTCTGCAAAAAGTCATCCTGCCCCTCCTGTCATCTCTCTGTGTCAATCTCTGCATTTTCTCTACTGCTTTTCTTTTTACATATACATTCTCTTTGGTGGTCGATATGGCATCATTCACTTTGGGTATGATCGCCAGTTGTTATATGACTTCTGTTTTTAAGTGTGTTACTTTCATTCTGTCTTCTAAGACCTTAACACATTTCTCTGTGTGCTCCACTTCCTTGGCTACTTTCAGGAGTGTATCCAAAGGAGGATCATCCTCAGACCATAATTCTTCTCTGAATTCTGCACTGTTTCACTCCAGCATGAATTGATCCCTGAGGCGTTCATCCAACTAGCTGTTGAAATGGCATGCTCTTGCCAATTTCCTCAGGCTTGTAATATACTGCTCTACACTTTTGCCTTCTTCTTGTACTCTCTTTTAACACTTGTAGCATTCTAGTATTGTGCTTAACCTCTTTTCGTAGTGTTTACTTATTTTTTTGACAGCTCTTTCCTATTCATTGAGATCCTAAAAAAATAATTTCCTAGAAGGTCTGGTAGATCTTTGAATTTCTCCTGTCCTGCAGTGCCTAGGCAATGTAGTAAGAGAGATTTTCTCCTCTCAATGCTATAGTTGGTGCTATCACACTAGCATAATGCTCAAATGACTATGCATCTCTCGCAGGGTATTTCAGGTTCCCCTACTTCAGGTAGAAAGAAAGCTTGTGGGGCGAACACTGTTAAAAACCATTAAGGTGGTGATAGGTGGAGCAGGAGAGTTTAAAACAATGATTAAAAGAAATGGGGATGCAGTGATGGGTAGAAGTATTTGTAGTCACAGTCTGACTTACATTTGGTCCAACAGGGCACTGGTGTTCTTAAGGTGCTCAGTGATAGGGTTTTAATATGTATTGAATGATGAATTATTATGGTAACTAGTGGTGTGTCAGTTGCGAGGAGTGTTTAGTAGTAGCATTATGGTAATTTCGTTTGGCGTGTAGAAGTGTGTAGCCGTTATACACCGTGTAATACTGTAGTAATTACTGAGATTCCTGAGCTTTGTGGCTTAATGTATAAGCCCCGCCAATATTCGTACAGTAAGGGGAAGTTGCTGCACCAGAGTCGCTCAGCTGTCGGTCTGTGAGATGAACTCAGCTTGCCCAGAGGAACCTAGCTTACCGTTGGGCCTGATGGGCTCCTGTCGTCGGCGTAGCAGTTCTGTCAGCTAAGACTGCGTAGAGAAGGCTGCAGGGTTCATGGGAATTTGGCTATCCTTGTCACCAAGTTTGTAGTATCGGATATATATATACATATATATATATATATATATATATATATATATATATTACACGGCCACTGGAGTGGCCGTGTAGTTATGGTTAAGTTGCTGTTTCCATAGGAAGAGCACATTTTGGGCGGCTTATAACTTCGCTCTCCCTGGACGAATCCTCACCAAAAAAAGTATATGGCCCACTTTGTTAGCAAAGTTTGGTGAAGTTTGGTCCAGGGGGGCAAAGTTATAGGGGGGTCCCAAAATGTCTTTTTTTCCCATAGACTGAATGGGGGAAAAACTTTGCTCACGCCTACAGCCCAAATTGCTGGACAGATTTTCACCAAATTTACGGCAGGAGCAGTAGCTTGGTCCCAAAAGCGTGCTTTTGTAAATCCGATGAAAATCCGTCCAGTAGTTTTTTAAAAAATGACTAAAAAGTAGGTCACAAAAAATGAGTGATATCTATGTTCGGTCCGCGGACACACTTCCCTGTTCGGTCCGTGGACAGTGTCCTGATTGGCTAATTGGCTTGCGTCATGTCCGCGGACATGCAACGTGTTCGCTGATTGGATGGTGAGGAGCGTGAAGTGTGTCAGATTTTTGGAAACGCCCGCCATCTTGGATTCGCAGACAGCGGCCAATGTCCGCGGACATTGCGGTAAAAATATATGAAAAAACACAGCATTCCACTTGTCAATCTTATCAAATAATCTCTGGGGAGGTGAGGGGTGATGAGGATGGGATGGGATATGGCTGATAGAAGCAAAAAAACCAGGTGTTTTTTGCCGTGAAAATCTGCAAACAGTTCGAATGTTCGCGAACAGTCCTGTGAAAGTTTGCGAACACCTTAGCATTACAGGGTTGGTGAAATGCAGTTCTTGGATGGTTTATAACTTTGGCGCCATTTAATAGAACTCCATGAAATATTGCATGTATATTCCCGGGCTGGTTCTGAGTGGGTATGTAAGGTTTGGTGGGATTCTGTCATGAGGGGGCAAAATTAGAGGGGGGGTCCCAAAATAATGTAAAGGTGTATAAATGAGGTGCCATTTGACGAATCCTCACTTAATTTGGGAAACTGATAATCCATTTTGATATGAATGTTTTTCCGAAGTTTGGAAGGATTTTGTGAGGAGGGGGCAAAATTAGAGGGGGGTGGCAAAATAATGTAAAGGCTTATAAATGAGGTGCAATTTGACGAATCTACACTTCATCGGGCAAACTGATAATAGATCAAGATATACATGTTTTTGTGAAGTTTGGTTGGATTCTGTCAAGAGGGAGCAAAATTAGAGTGGGTGTCCCAAAATATTTGACAAATCTACACAAAGGTTTGCAAAACGATTATAGATCTAGATTTAGATGTTTTCGTAAAGTCTGAATGGATTTTGTCAAGTGGGGGCTAGGTTGTATGACGATTGTATGTGCATACATTTGACACTTTTGAAAAAATAAAACATGGGTGGATTTCCAGCAAACTTGCGTAAGGAGCATTGGCAAGGACGTACAAGCATGGTTTTGCAAATGTGCCAGTGTTTTATTATTTGACAAGTGTCATAATGTAGCTACAAAAAATAGCGTTATACCTTTAGTGACTGAGGGGTAGCCTGTGGCCATGGGCAGTGGCCAGATTGTCCGGTCATGGAATAAGGTCATGATCCAGACAATCTGGCTACTGGCCATGATCACAAGGGACAAAACATAGGATTAAAGTGGCCATGTCCACCTGGGTCTGGCTTTGTGGTAAAGTTATTCGAAATTAGGATAGATTTGAAAGGGAAGAAAAATGTGCTCATGGTAATATGGTCATAGGGTTCTCTTTTTGCCTTCTCCAGGCTGCTATGGAAAGTTAAGAGGGGCCCTCTACGGAACCCTCACCTTCCCTTTCCATGGTGGCCATCCTGGAAAATCCTATTTTTTACCACCCCGGGTTCCCGCTTTGGGAACCTAGGGTGCTAATGGCCTTCATCCCCCATTTCAGTGGATGGAATGGGGGGATAATGGTCCAGAGACCTCGTTATCCAACCTCCTTTCGCTTGGGCTGATAACTTGGGCTGCTGGGCCGGTATCCACGGTTCCAGTCCCTCGAACAGAGGATGAACGCCACAATATTCCTATTAGCATACCACAAAATGCAAATGGAAATGTTGGAACATTTTATTTAGTCTATGTACTTTACTGAGAAATATAAAGTAGATGGAGTCTATACATTTTTTTTTTAGTTCTATTTTTTAACTGTGAAAGGTGTTTTTGGATGTATTATTTTTGGCAGGAGAGCTGAGAACGAAAGGTGGGAAGGGAAATGAGGGAAGAGCAACCAAACACTAATATGGAGGGGTAGGTGGACAAGGGAAAATGTTGCGCGTGTGTTATTTCTAAGTTAGGGGGCACTGTTTCTCATGCTCCTTGATTACAGGAGTGGTGGTGGCTCTTGAGGAGGAGGGATGGCGCTGTGCAAGGGAAATTTTGAAGTTGGAAGTTCCTAGATTAGTAGAAAATGCAATTCCGAACTGATCGCCAAGCAGAGATCTTATCGTGAAGTGCAGACGAGTTGTCAGACACGTCATCATACTGGCGCCAGCGTATGGTCATGTGGCACTGTCCGGAAGATCTGCTATGAAGTCAGATGTTAGTAGACATCTACGGATGCAAAACTAGTTGAAATAGTTGAAATAGTTGCAAGAAGTGTATAGAAGTGTTAAAAATGAGTCCAGATGGTGTGAAATGGCAGAGTTTTAAGGTCTCCTTGTAGAGACTTTTCATCAAAATGTATTTCACGTGTGATGTCATCAGTGATGTCATCAATGACATTTGTGATGTCATCTTTGATGACCTGGGCGTTAGTCTTAGCAGTGCACAGTGGCGGCGTGAGTTATGGTTGCTTAGCTTACCATAACTGGCGAATTTCAGGGGTTTTTCGGTTTTACTTGGAACCATAACGTCCGTTTAACAAAGTTTTTTCTTTGAATTTCATAGGTTTTTGTTAGTCCAACTTAACCATAATGTCCCTTTAACAAGGTTTTCTCATTTATATATATATATATATATATATATATATATATATATATATATATATATATAGTGAAAAAACTGCACTGCAGTTGCACGATATGTTACAGCATACTTAACCAAAGCATAAAAAAACAGAGCTCCAAGACCTCTGGAATGACCTGTCATCAGATAAAACAGTGTCTCAGAAATTATACAGCTTGGGCATAAAAATGCTCTCCCATAGAGAATGTGGATCCTATGAAGCAGCAGATCGTTTAACTGGTACTGCATTGTATGGTAAATCTGAAAATATAGTATGGCTAAGTCTTGGTCCTGCTAAATCTAGAAAAAGAGTTCAAAAAAGATACAGAAACAATTGCCAAACATGAACCGAAAAGACAAAATATTTAAAAAAAAAATATTTATTGGACACATACTACCAAAACAGAAGTAATACTTTGGAAACCATGTGTCTATACCACATAGCCTAAAACTTCACATCCAAAAATAATATTAAACCTGATGAAAAAAAAAGGTAAATACAGAGTGACAAACTGTGAAGGCAGCTTAGTAAAACTCACCAAACCAAATATAATTAATCATATCAAATTGTCATTAAAGACTCCTCAACATAAAGAACTATATTACATGTCCCCGCTCCAACTCTTTAAACCATGGAGAAAAGAAGAAGAAATACTAGATAACTATGACTCATATGAAGAATCTTTCAAAGCAAATGAAAGCACTATAACTGATGTAAACTTTACACAGTACAAAACAATGGTGCACAATGAACAGCAACACAAAGAGGAACTCCAGGCCCAACTAGATAAGGAAACTCCTGACAGTAGTCAACCTTCTATAACAGGAAGCCAAGAACCACTGGTAGAACCACTAATAACAAATGATGCAGAATTAGCTATGACAGAAGACAAAAACACCATGTGTCAGTATGATGATAAATAAAACTTAACTATTCTACAATCAAAACTAAACAATGAGCAATGTAGCATTTTTCAAGAAGTAACAAAATAAATTGCACATGGTGTACAACATGAAAACAAAGAATGCACCTGCCAAAATTACAAACCTATACCCTGTACGGCAGTGGTGAAGCTGGTTCTGGTAAAACATTCCTAATCAAAATCATCCGTAAGTTACTTCAACAATTGACAAACACCAAACTGTCAGCTGTTGTCACTGCCCCCACAGGATTAGCTGCCTACAACATAGGTGGTGTCACTTGACACTGATTACTACTCCTGCCAGTAGAAAACCAAAACAAATTAGACTATTACAAACTTTCTAAAGAAGCTGCAATGGAAATACGCAGAGTATTAAAACAAATGAAAATGCTACTAATAGATGAAGTGAGCATGGTGTCCAACCAAATGTTGGCATTGATTCACCTCAGATTACAAGAAGTACTCAAAACAAACTACGAATAACTCTTTGCAGAAAACACATTATTATTTTCGGAGATCTTCTTCAATTGACACCAGTAAAAGGTGAGCCTATTTTTAAAACATTAGGACACAAACTCTGCCGTAAAACTGTTGGCAGCATTGGAAATGTCAACCTTTGGAACATTTAAAATACAGAGAATTAACAGAAAACATGCGGCAATCTGCAGATCTCACTTATGCCAACATCTTAAAAAGTATTAGAGTTGGTATACTCTCTAAAGAAGCACAAGCAATATTGAAAACCCAGCACATTCATGCACTTTATGATGATAATGCATGTGCTACAGATGTTATGGAACAATTAGCCCATACAAATGTCAATTGTATGGCCCTAATGCCAACTCTTGCAAACTGTTTCAAATTCAATGAAATAATGTTAAATAAAGAAATGCAACCAATAATGGAAATTAGCTCCACAGACAAACTAGATGTACATGGTATGACACTACCCATGTGTGAGCAAGCCAGAACACGAGTAAATAGTTTAGAAAATTCAATCTCCAACACAGCTGGGTTGGAAAAGATATTAAAATTATCCTTAAATTGCAGAGTAATGCTTAAACGTAACCTTGACGTGGACCAAGGACTAGTTAATAGAGCACTGTGTACAGTTGTTGGCTTTCAAACATACCCACGTGACAACAAAATTCAGTTTGTCAATATTCTCTTTGACCAACGTTCCGAAGTAAAAAGGATAGGACGCTCAACAGCTCGATTACTTCTTTTCAAAGACATGTATATACGCAGAGAACAATTTTCTCTAACTCTTGCATACGCAGTCACCATTCATAAATCACAAGGTCCTACTCTAGTCAAAGCAATGATAGACATTGGTAACACAGTCTTTAAAGAAGGCATGAGCTATGTAGCACTTTCACGCTTGACGGTCTATTTCTAATCAACTCTGATGCAATTAAAGTAAACGCTGATATTCCTTGCATTTTAGAATACAATAGACTTTGCTCACTATACACCCCCCATCTAAACACATATTCTGTTCGACAAAAAGTAAAACGTTATAAAAGAAAAACAAATCAAACAGAAATGCAACAGGATGTCACTGCAAATCCTCCAAAGAAAGTAAAAGAAACTAAAACTTCATCAAGTACCACAAACATAAAAGAACCAATTTAGGGAAAGTAAACTAGGTACTTCGTCAAAGAAGGAAGACACACTAAAAAAAAATCAATCAGATACAGAACTACCTGGTCCATTTAAACTCTCAAATATAGTTGGAGTAGTTGCTACGCAAATGTAGCAATGAATATTCTATTTCAATTGCCACCAATTGTTGAAAACATTTACTTACACAGTACAGACCAAATGTGTTTGCAAATGTTAGTGTTTATGGAATAAGGCAACAATTGGACTACTGTGCTGGAATGGTGAAATTCACTATAAATTCACAGGAAGATCCACAAGAATTTCTAATGTACTTACTACAAGTACTGGAAAATAAAAAACATACCTATAAATGAAATCTTCCAGATTTCATACATGTGGAAACATGCATGCCCTCGCTGCAACAATGTGACACAAGAACAAATCCCCAATGAACGCTTTTTATATATATCAATACCTAATTGTGAATCCATTGCATTTCAGCAACTTGTACAAAATGCAAACCATGGTAGATTATGTACTACCTGCAATTCCGATAATCGCTCTACCTTATTAATACAAACACATAGTAAATACGTAATGCTAATGCTTCTACGTTACAATGCAGATGGTACCAAAAACGAATGCAAGCTGACTGGATTCACACATGGTCAAGTATCACTTGGTAAGAAAACCTTCACAACAATAGGTATAATCTACCACGCAGGAGCCACAACAAATTCAGATCACTACACTGCATATATAAAAAAGAAATGTGGATGGTTTGAATGTAATGATAGTACCATTACTCTAAAGCAGAGATTACCAGAAAATCTTTCAAACGCTTATTTAATGTTCTTAAAACCAAAATTTATTGGGGCTCATTCCGAGCCATGCTGGTAAGTATCGGTACTTTCCGGCATGGCATAAAGTACGACACCGGGCTGGTGCAAGACCGCAAATTTCGGCCCATTCCGAGCTCGCGGACACGCGCTTTGCGCCATGCCAGAAAAGGACCGAGCGGCCTGCCGCAAAACGCCCCGAAAAACCCCTACCGGCATGCTGCGACGCGTAAACAACAACACCTCCCTGTAAACTGTAGCGTCAGTACATAACGGTGACCGTAATTTACGGAGACCATAAATTACGGTCACCGCAAAAAAGAAAAGCAAACAGAAATTACAACATCGCACAGGAACGGGAAGGAGAGCGGCGGCCATCTTTAAAAACACAATCCATTGCCATTCTCAGCCGCCAGCACCCTTGTGAGGTAACTAAAGTCGGGAACAGGACCAGGCACCTCACAACATACCCAAGGCACCCAAAAGGGCGGCGGATCGCATTCGCAAGCAGAGATTCTGCCCGAGTAACTCCAGGCCATGGTCGACTTCCTGGCAGAGCATGCCGATGTTGTCTTCAGCAGCGACATGCAGAGGGAGTCCACCCTCCGCAAGAAGAACATCTGGGCGGAACTTGCACAGAGGGTGAACGCTGTAGGCAACACCCCCCGCACCCCCAGGGACTGCCGCAAGCGGTGGAATGACCTGCGGGTGCGGGGCCTCCTCTCCAGCAACTGGAGCCAGGCCCTGCAGACGGGAGGTGGACCAAATACCGCAGTCCAACTTGAGCCGTGGGAGGAGATATGTGCGGCTCTCATTGGCACTGAATCCATTGAGGGCGTGGGGACCATGGAGTGTGGGGGAAAGACTTCTGCAGAAGGAGGTGAGTGTCCACAGTGTACATTGGCAATGTCCATTGCATGATGAAAACTGACCCAGGGGCCATTGAAGGCACCCTCTCGTGTTGCCCTCCCCCCATCCAACGCATCCCCCCATCCAACAAATGCAGAGGCAAGTGCCGCCTAACGATGGTCCAAGTGCGAGTACATAACACACCTCAACAATAGTGCATTGACTTGCACAGTCCATCATGCACACTGTCCAGCGTGTTAGGCATTGTACTAGCCAAAATGTACATAACCAGGGCACAATGAGTCACTCCCAAACATGCGTATATGTCATTACCAGGCACATGTACCACTGCCATAGCTACCCCCAAAACAGAACAAACCTAAAATGACCGAAATGTCCATGCAGCCATGTATGCAAATAGGACATTGCACATTCACTAATGTTGTCCCTCTCTTCTACCCCCACAGGCACTGACCATGACAGCACAGAGCCCCAATCCAGCCGGCCAAGCACCTCCACGGGTAGTGACAGGGTCAGGCCAAAGCCAGCACAAAAAACAACCACCCCCCTGCCTACGGAAAGTCCACTGGAAGCTGTCGGACCACCATCCCACACAGCATCGGCGGCAGCAACTATGCCAACCCCTAGCTCGGCACAGTCGAGCGTCTCAGGGGAGGCTGCTGCTACCGCACCTGATGAGTGTGAGCACAGCCCATCACCCATCTGGGGGGCCTTGTTGGAGGACGGCCAAGACACAGTGCGCAGCCCGGAGCCATGCATCGTAACACTCGCCTCATGCACTGACTCTGGGGATGCCCCTTCACCTGTGCACAGTCCGGAACTCGACCCGCAGGGGTATGACACCGATCTCCCCAGTCCACCCATACCGCCCCCTGCAGAGCATGCTGGACCAAGTGGATCTTCCGATGGTTTCCCATCTTTTGGCGGGCAGCGAGTGCATCCGTTGACGGACATCATACAAAACTACATTGAGGACAACCGCCAGGCCAGGGCAGAATTGCATGAAGAGCTCACTCAAATGCGGCAGTCCCTCACCAAGTGCACCACCAAATTGTGTGCCTCTTTGACAGACAGCAAGACCCGGCTATGTCATGTCCTTGGCCGCATAGCGAATGCCCTTGAGGCAGGCCATTCAAATTCCGAGCCACAGCAGGAGGACACGGCCACAACCAGTGAGGCCACACAAGGCAGCACGGAGAGACTTACTCGGCGTTCCATGCGTCAGCGGGATATGCCTCCCCCAGACAAGGGGAGCAAGAAACATTAGGCATTCCTGCCACATGTGGGCTTCACATCCTACATGGGACGACTGCTCTGGAGTTGGCGGGAGGGGGGAGGGGGGTGATGGTTTGTTCTGGAGTTGGGGGGAGGGGGGAGGGGGGTGATGGTTTGTTCTGGAGTCAGGGGGAGGGGGGTGATGGTTTGTTCTGGAGTTGGGGGGAGGGGGGTGATGGTTTGTTCTGGAGTTGGGGGAGGGGGGAGGGGGGGCGATGGTTTGTTCTGGAGTCGAGGGGAGGGGGGAGGGGGGTGATGGTTTGTTCTGGAGTTGGGGGGAGGGGGGAGGGGGGTGATGATTTGTTCTGGAGTTTGGGGGGGAGGGGGAAGGGGCTGCTCCTGATGTATGCACTATTTTGTTTTCCTCACAATACACAATTGGTGTTGCAAACTTCAACCGTTTTGGACATTCATCATTGCACATTTGTTCATTGACTACTGCCAGTGCATGGTGTACAAGTATACACAAGTCCAGTGCCCTGTGTGCCTATGTCATGACACCCTCTACTGACTTCTGTCCTGGAGATCTTGTCCACTGTAAGTACAGAGCATTACATGTCCCTCAAGTGCACTGCCTCAATGAACCTTTGTTGCCACTTCACCCTCCGCCTTCACCGCATCGTCCTGTGGTTGTAGCAGTACCATGTCAGGGGTGATAGCCGCTCATGTAGAGATGCACCTTTTGTCAATCTTCACATATGACATGGGCTCATTCGACATCAGATATCAGTGGATGGGTCAACCGCCAGTCCTGCTTCGCCGGCACATATGTGCTTCACGCAAGCCAGGTGACTGCTTCATCCACACGCATGCACGGGTATGGCCATTGTCTGGTTGCCCCATGGGCCTGTCCAGGGGGTTAATGACAGGGGTCATATGGCTTGTTGTCAAGGGACAGCCAACAACAGCTGAATGTGTAGCCAAATGAGGTGAGTGTGTGGACTGTCATGGTGGAGAACAGTACTTGGCTGTCATGGCAGGGTTTCAATGATGGCCATCTGCACATGTCCATAGATGTATTGCGCACGATCATGGACACAAATATGTGTCCGATGCAATGGAATGCAGTGGGGGGTTGCGTCTACATGATGGTCCGTGAACGATGGTGTGGACACCTTGGGGTACATGTTCCTTTGTTGCATGCTGCTGTCCTGATGTTGGATCAATGTGGTGCTGTGTACTGTGTAGAATCGTATTTGGGTGTGATGGCTGCAGTCTGTGGATCATGGCCATCATCCTGCTCTGATCCATTCTATGGTGATTCCCAACACTCCTATGGGTGTGCCATGCCGGTGATGTGATGTCGTACCCCTGCTGCCCTCCGTTAATTCCACTCCCAGGGATGGGTCTCCAATGTGGTGCCAAGCTGGGGGATGCCACATTGTGCATGTGAAGTGTGTCCTCCGATATGCGCTTACGATTGTGGTGTCCGCCAATGAGTGGTGCTGGTGTAGTGTGATTAGCCCTTGTCAGTTGGTGGAGATGTAGTGTGTTGTGAGTGCCTTATTCTAGCAAAGTGGGAATCTGTTCGTATGTGCCATTGCACTGGTTCTGTGGCAGGTTTGTTGTCGGGGTGAACACCGTACGGTGGCTTCATCGTTTCAACCCAGTTGGTTCATGCAGGCACCCACCCCATGGCACCAGTGCACTTGCATGACACAGTCAGATGACTCAACCGCCAGCCAGGCAGGTCATCCTGCATGTTGGACCATGTGGCGCGGTGGCGTGGTGAACTGCTGGCCCTTTGAGTCATGTGTAGTTGTTTGGTGTCGGGCCCACCCATGTGTGTGGTTCTTGGTAGCGTTGGATTCCATCTGCACGTAGGGGGAGTGGTATTGTTTGCAGTTGCTGTCCGCCACCTGCATGCCATGCTGGTCCACATTCGACCTGTGGGTGCTGACAGGGGCTCCATTGTCATTTGGCATGCCTCCATTTGCATTAGGTCCAGCTTTACTGTTGTGTATCTCATGGGTGGTCCATGTTGGGGATTGGTAGGCCCTTGTGTGCTTGCGGAGGTGTAACAGCACTTGTATATGTGGCCACCTAATGGACGGTTGTGACATGCCACTGTGTGCTGGTAGGTGCCTGTGGCATGGGTGTGGGGCACAGGCAACACCGTCACTTGTGCCAGGTTGGCACTGTACATTTGTATGGTGCTCGCTTTTCTTGTGTCTGTGGCGCAATATGGTGTTGACAGTGTCACAGTCTAGGTGGACAGGGGTGTCTATCTGGTAGGACTTCTCCTTGAGTGGCCGGACATGCTGCGTGTGCATGGGGGCTGCTGGGGTAGTAACGGAGGCTGCCCTGGTGCTGCATGCAGGGCCTGTCTCCCCCTCCTTCTACCCCTGTGTGTCCTCAGTGGGGGGGCATGGTGTTGTTGCAGGGGTTTGTGTGGTTGTGACCTTTCTTGTTCTATTGGTGTCATCTTGGTGTGGGAGGGGGGTGGTGTGTGGGTGTGTTCCTTTTCTGCTGTGGCAGACTCCTGGCCTCCATCTGTGTTGCAGGTGTGCATCTGTGGATCTGGGACCCACTGCTCAGGGTTCTTTACTCCTTCTCTGAGATGCTTGTATGTACTCCATGCCGGTAAGGTACTTTACGGGCTTGAGGAGGCCGTAATTTACGTGTGCTCCTTACTTGTGATCAGCTCTGGTTTACGCCATGCCGTTAATTTCGGCATGGTGGGGCGCGCGCCAGCCAAGACCGATAATTACGGCATTGTAGTTTACGGTGCAGTAATTAGCGGTCTGAGGGGTCAGAATAGCATGGAGCGGAAAACCATTCCGGTAAATCATTACCGGCATGGTTTTTACCTTACCTCCATGCTCGGAATGACCCTCATTATCTAAACTGTACTTAAACCTTAACTAAACTTGTAGTAAAAAAATATAACTGTTAGAATATTCCAATAGGTATCTAACTGCCCAAAGATTCTACAACAACTAATCAGATAAATGAATACCACTAAATTAGAGCAAAAAATAGACAGTTAGAATACGCCAATTGGTATCTAACTGCCCCAAAATTTTACAATATCCAAACAGATAAATCAATACCACTAAAATATATCAAAAAATAGACAGTTAGAATGCGCCTACTGGTATCTAACTGCTACAAAATTTTACAATATCCAAACAAATAAATGATATGTAACTGCTCCAAAAATTTGCAACAAGCTAAAATATAGAGAATTAGCCAGAAACAACAAGTGAAAACTGAAAACAAACAAACAGACAGTAACATTGTAAATTAACATGGATTTTTTTGGTGTCCAGTCATAATTTCGAAAACATAATTTCGAAAGTCAAAAAAGTCGAATCAAAAATGTCGAAAAAAAAAATGTCGAATTGTTTTTTTTTTGATATTTTTTTTTGGGCTCTAGTTTCTGTGAAAAAAATAGGTAAAAATAAAAAAAAGGGGGGTTGGGAGGGAACCCCCCCATTTCGAAAAAAAAACGTCATTAAAAAAAATTCGACATTTTTTTTTTTGACGTTTTTTTTTCGACTTTTTGACTTTCGAATATTTTGTATTCGAAATTATGTCTATGAACCATTTTTTTTTCTCCCACAGACCCAATGATTTTAGCAACAAACACAGAAACTGAGCAAATTGCACAGTACACTGGTTTGTAATGTACTAAATATGAGGGTAAAAAAAATATTGATTATTCAATGTTATAAGTCGTTACAAAATACCAATAGTAACATGATATTTTCTTTTATCACAGAAATGAACAAGAAATACATGTACTCCAGTTACTAAACCAAACAGTAAGTATATTATAATAAGTACAACCATCGCAGCATATCACACCCATAGTGGCTTATAACTTTGTTCCTTATAAATTTGTTTTTGGATCCCAAAGTTATAAGCCACTATGAGTGTGATATGCTGCGGTGGTTGTGGCCAGGGCATAGTGTCACTGGGCCTCATTACGGGTCGGGCGGTCCAGAATTAACAGTGGCGGTAAACCCGCCGCCACTGTTAATTCCGGACTGCCCGATCCCCAGTCCTGCAGGCGGGAGGTGATCTTCCCACCAGGTCTGACCTGGCGGATTGAACACCTCCCGCCTGCAAGAGGACGAGGAAACACCAGCAGCATCATGAGATGCTGCCAGTGTTTCCATGATCCCCATTCCCATTGAGTCCCATAGGACTTAATGGGAATGGGGATTATCACCATTCCGCCTCCGTGATTCCCGGAAAACCGGGGTCGTAATGCCCTGGTATTTCCGGGAGTCACGGAGGCGGAATGGTAATACGAGTCCGGCGGTAACCGTGGCGGTAAAACCGCCTGGTTACCGCCAGACTCGTAATGAGGCCCACTGTGTAGTTGTCCTTTTTTTAACCCTCACGGTGAGTGCTATTTATATGTGTTTGTAGGGTGTAATTGTATGTCCCCATGGTGAACTCTAATACTTCTTTAAAATGTCATGTTTGGCCACTTACATTTGTGTAGTATTTTCCACAATGTTTGTGTCTGTTTTGGAAATTTTTCCTAACGGTTGGGTATTGACACAGATTTTCTCTTACGTTTTCCACCTAGATATATTTTGCCGTACTGTGCGTGCCACGGTTTTCAGATGCCGAGTGACGGCTTCTTTCCACACCAGATGAAACTGCTGGTGACCAGGTGCCTGTCCATTATAATGTTGTGGGATGACAGGCCAGGGCCATTCTGTCCCTACGCTGAACTAGCCACAAGGAGCAACTTAATATCATTTATGGTGGTGCAAAGCAACGGTGATGCCTCCGTGTTGAAAAAACCTGTGCAAACAAATCAAGTACTTCAACAGAAACTCATACTTTGTGTGTGCAAAATTAACTGCATGTGTCTCTCCATGAACTTTTTCAATGTTGGCCCTTGGAGTCATTGCTACAAATTATTTGCAAATGCAATTAGTCCGTTCATCTCTGACAGTTGTTTGTTAAATAAAAGTACTTTCCAAATTCTAAAATGTTACCGTTTTCTTTTAGAATCACGTGTATCATTTCGAAATGTAAAGTACCACGTTATACATTGCTGTATCTTTATTTACAGGTTCTGCGCCATGGTACATACTGTTGCTTTTTCTTTGCTGTCATGGAAAGCGAAGAGGGGCTATGTATAGAACAACCGCCTTTCCTTTCAATGGTGGCCATCTTGAAAATGGCTTTTCTTTACCCAGAAATCCTGTTTTTCCATAGCACACATTAATACTTTGCACATCTCTGCTCCTTCTATTCTAAAATGTTATCGTTTTCTTTCAAAATCACGTGTATCATTTTGAAATGTAATGTACCACGTCATACATCGCTGTATGTTTATTTACAGGTTCTGCATCACGGTACATACTGTTGCTTTTTCTTTGCTGTCATGGAAAGCGAAGAGGGGCTATGTATAGAACAACCGCCTTTCCTTTCGATGGTGGCCATCTTGAAAAAGGATTTTCTTTACCCAGAAATCCTGATTTTCCATAGCACACATTAATACTTTGCACATCTCTGCTCTTTCTATTCTAAAATGTTACAGTTTTCTTTCAAAATCACGTGTATCATTTCGAAATGTAATGTACCACGTTATACATCGCTGTATGTTTATTTACAGGTTCTGCATCACGGTACATACTGTTGCTTTTTCCTTGCTGTCATGGAAAGCAAAGAGGGGCTATGTATGGAACAACCACCTTTCCTTTCGATGGTGGCCATCTTGAAAAAAGGATTTTGTTTAACCAGAAATCCCATTTTTCCGTAGCACACGCTAATGCTTTGCACATCTTTACTATTATTGTCAAATCTTATTGCATCTATGTACTGTACTGTGAAAGGTGGTTCTTAATGCAACATTTACTTTGTTAACGGATGGCTTTCTTTTTTGGTAGGACAGCTAATAAGGCTATTTGCGAACGGAAAATAGGAAAGACGTATCAAACAGTGATATGGGGGAGTGGGTGGCCGGTGCAAAAATATTGTGCGTTTGTTATTTCTAAGGTTGGGGCAGTGTTTCTCATGCTCCTTCATTACAGTAGTGCTGTTGTTTCTTGGGGAGGATAGATGTCCTTAGCTGATGTCATTTTCAGATAACTAAAACTTTAGCTGAAAGTATGCAATGTGCACTACATTGTTAATGGATAACGACCAATACGTGTTGGCGCTGTGCAAGGCACATGTTGCAGGTGGACGTTCCTATATCAATATGAAATCTGTTTCCACATTGTCCACGACACAAACCTCTTACTAGTAAGTGTTTACGGATTGTGGGACACATTACCGTGCTGTACACCAGCATATTGTCAAGTGGTATTCTCCGCAAGGTGTTTAAATAAGTCAGAAATTGATTTACATTATGGTTACGTGGCACTACTGTAAATCGATCATCGTTAGAAAAAAACCTTTGCAAGAGGGACGGTATGATTAAGTTGCTCTACTGAAAACCTGTGCAATTCAGTAAAAAATTAACTTTGTTAAAGGGACTTTATGGTTAAGTTGCCCTACTAAAAACCTGTAAAATTCACTAAAAAAACTTTGTTAAGGGGACGTTATGGTTAAGTTGCCCTACCAAAAAACCTGTGCACTTCACTAAAAAAACTTTACAAACGTGCCATTATGGTTCAAAGTAAAACTGAAAACCCCTGAAATTCGCCAGTTATGGTGGGCTAAGCAACCATAACTGCCCGCACCACTGTCCCCAGGTAGATCATGGAATCTACTATGTCCAGTTTTTGGTTGCCAATGGACCATACCAAGTTGTTGTTTTTCAACTTTTGTCCCCGAGCCGACTTCATTATTAAGATAACTGATTTGTTTATGTTTACCTTCATCTGATTTCTGTCCAAGTAATTTTTTTATTCGGTAATGCGTCAGTGAATGCCTATGGTTGTTTGGTCTGTAAAGACCACATCATCCGCATACAGGATCCGGGACAGCTCCTCGCCTTCAATTGTTGGTGGAAAGGCTCTGATCATACTCTGTAACCCAACCATGTCAGCCAAATATAAGATGAATGAGAAGGGTGCCAGGGCACAACCTTGCATAATTCCTTTAAATGTCGGGATCTTTTCTGTAGTAACTCCTCCTTTTTGTAGTTATTATTTGAATTGATGTACCTGTATACAATTCCTGAATCGCTTCAATGAGATCTTCTGGGCAATTCCAGTTCAATTTTGCCCACAGGAGGTCCTACTGACTCAGTCGAAGGCTTGCTCTAGGTCTATAAATCCCAGATATATACGTTTGTTCTTGTTTCAAGGGCCCGGAGCTTTAATATATTCAGAATGAATAAATTCAAGGAGGTTCCGACTGCACTTACGAAAGTTGCTTGCCGTTTATCCAAAAGACCTTCCTTTATGGCCCACTTTTTTAGGTCCCTCAAAAGGATTGAGGCAAACATTTTTCCAATCGAGTCCAGGAGGGAAATAGGTCTTTAATTCTTCGGGTCTCCACGATGCCCTTTTTTGAATATTGGGACAATCAATGCCTCCTTCCATGATAACGGGATGGTTTGAGTTTTCTTTATTTGATTAAAGAGTTGTAAAATGAAACTGGCCCAGGCTTCTCCATTTTCTTTGAGCTTGTGATTTGATATCCCGTCCGGCCCGGCAGCTCTTGATGAGCTTAGCTTTTTTATTTTCCCCAGGATGTCATCATAGTCACGTTCAATATGCCAAGGCATTTTTCTCCTTGAGTATGTGTTTGTTTATACTGCTGAACTCTGCCAGAAAAGGTTTGTATAATGCTTAACCCATAGATCTTTTGGGACTTGAGAAGTGGTTAAGGCGGGTTGGAAGTCATCACCTTTATTAATGATCTCCCATAGGCTGCGCGCATTTGCTTTTTGAATTGGTGCTAGCATCTTCTCGGCATCACATTGAGCTCTCCAGGCCTTCGATGAAATCAACCAGTTTTTGTAAGATTGTTTGCATTTCTTCTTTGTTACGCAGCGAGCTTCGTCTTATGCCTCTTAGTTTGGCACGCTGTATCTTTCTCCTGGCTACTAGTTCAGCATTATACATGTGTTTCCTTGAGATTGATGGGTTTTTATTTTCATTACAGTGTACTTCGTACTCCTTTAGTAGCCATTTATATTCAACTTCCTCTAGATTTCTTTTTACCTGGCTATTGAAACCATCCGCTAGTTTAGCAATAGCGGATTTCTTCCCCATGTCACTTCTAGGGGGGTATGGCAGGGTTTGTTACGACATCAGCCTCCCAGTTGAATTCAATCTCTAATAGAGCATGGTCACTGGCCTTTTGTTTCTGAGTATTTATCCATCTTTGGGTGTTCCCGGCTACAAAACAATAGTCTAAGACCGCACAGCTTATATTGTTAGAGCATGTAGTGGTTCCTTTGAGATCTCCCTTCGTCCTCCCATTTAAGATTTTCATCTCTTATTTCTATTTCTTCTGTCCATCATTTTTCGTTTCCTTCCAGCTGCACGTTTGGTTTTAGTTTACCTTCCTTATCAAGCAGCTTTACATTCAAGTCTCCACATATGATAATAAGTTGGTTCTTTCCTTTAACATGGATTCATCTATTGCCTCCATGATGTCAGACAAATATGTTTCATTTACACAGTCAGTTTGACTCTAATAGGTATTAATTAAAAGGAGTCTAATGTCCTGGGATTCCATCTTTTTCTTGAACTTCAGAATCTGGACATGCAGATTTGGGATATGATGGCTCAAAACTTGGAGGTCGCTCTCTCCTTTGACTAGCGTCAGAAGTCCCGCATGCGGTCTACCCAGCCAGCCTTTCTTTGCTGGGTTCATGAACACGGAGTAGCCCTCACATAGGGGGACCGATCTTATATAGGATTCCTGCAAGCAAATTATTTCATATTTCCCCAAAAAAGCACTGTCTCCACAGTAGAGGTGATTAAAGCCCCTGGTGTTCCACGAGGCCAGTAGGGATTTTACCCTCACTGCCTCAATGTTGGCCTATTGTTTCTTTTTCTCTGGTTTTAGGTCATGCAAACCTTGTTTCGGTCCTGACTTTCGATCATTGCCTTACAGTTAGAGTTGTCCACCGTGAATCTCAATCTTTCTGTTTGACTGTTGGCAAGTGGCCTGAAACCGTCTCTCGCTCTTTTTGCATCCACAGCATTTCTGTATTCCCCTCTAGCTCTTTTAGTTTCCTTCGGCCTTTGCTTCAGATTTTATCGTTTTGACTGGCTATAGTATTTGGTCCGTGGAGTTTTCCCTATTACTTTCCACGGGCCTGGTTTTCATGTTCTCTCTTACTGGTATTTTGTGGTATTTTCTTTGGGGTTCTGCGTTTACCATTTTGATCTTGACTTATAGCTTTCGTATGTTGACGAACAATATTCTCCTTTCTTCGGCTCACTTCAACTGACTCAGCAACTGTTAATCAAAAGCAAGCATCCGCCAGCTTTCCCTTTGCTCTTAGTAATGTATCGTTTATCCTTTGCGATCTTAGATGGAATATTATCACGTCCAGTCTCTTTTCATCAGAAAATTCAGCTATCAGAATGTCATCTGATGAGACCTTTCTAAGTGATGTGATTTGGTTTAGAATAGTCATCACATTTTTTCTGTTAAGGATTATCCTTTTAGAGTCTATTAGCTGGTTATCTATGGCTTGCCGGTCTGACGGACTGATGTTTAGCCAGCATTCATCCTCATTGTTTTCTTCTATCATTTCGATTAAATCACTCAGATACCCATCTGATTCCGGATCACTTTCGATTTCCATGGGGACTGAGTTCTTGGGGGTGTCGTCATTTGATGAGTTACATATTTTCATTTCAAGCCTTGGTTTCTTTGCTGGCTGACTTTGATCTTCCCCCACTGGTATTTTAATGTTTCTTAGAAAGGATCTTGAGCCGCATTCCTTCAGTTTCATCATTTAGTTTTTTGGTTTCTTTTGCAATTTATTTTGCAAGTCTTTTAGAGACGTCTTCGGGACAGGTAATGATGCCTTCTTAGTCTCACTCAGTGCATCATGAAATATTGCGTAACTTGATTTGGAACTCTCACCATGGCCCACTTCCTGTGTGGATACTTGAGGGAGATCAATAGGTAGGATTTCTTTTCCTTCTTGATTTGCTTTAGATTTACCGAGACCCCTTTCTAGTACCATGGGCCCCCCTTTAGTCGATTTCTATTTTTTTTCCCTATCAGAGGCCGATCATTGATCCTAATATTCTTCCTTTTCCTCTCTTTTGTCTCTGTGTTCTCCAGACGTCGGACCTTTAGAAGTGTTTTGTTGACAGGTCTTTCTTAGCCACTTATGCTCTTCTAGCATCGCCTCCATAAGTAATTGTTTATCATTAGAGTTGCGTCGTGATATGTTGCTTAATCGATCTTACCATTTATTTGATTTTCTGCTTCCCTGTCCATTCTCAGCTCTAATCTTTTCATGACACCTTCGATTTCATTTATCTGTTCCCTTGTTTTGGAATTGACTTAATGAACCGTTTGCAGGGATTCATTGATGTTCTCATAGAGCTTAAGGAAAGGGGAAATTGCGAGATTCAGGGCCGCCATCACCACATTCTGAGTATACACAGTCACCCATCCTCCCCTTATTGCATAGTTCTCTTATTTTTTCTAAGGAGTTTTCATCAATCCTCATTTCCAACTTCTCTCTTGACCCTTGACTAATGTCCTCACTTATTCTGTAGATATGTTTATTTATAGAAGGGTTTTTGTTCATTTCTTTTTGCCCACAAAGTCTTTGACTAGCTTCTTCAAAAGGGTCCTCCACATCGAGGACAGCTATCTTTTCTTTGATGAAGGATATACTTCTCCTTTTTTCCGATGCAATTTTACCAGTTAAGTTGGATATGTCCTGGATAAGTTTCTCTGCCAGGTTACAGTTACTTTGTTGTACTTTTTCTGTAGTCTTCCTTTCTTTTCAGACCTTCCAATTTGGAGCACCAAATGAGCCCCCAAATCGTTTTCCCCCCTCGGGGTCCAATCTGTCTCCATTATCCGAACGTTCCTTGGTGTTTTGTTGTTTGTTGAGACCAGGATATGAGATGATTTGTCCACGTCTGCCCAGAAGGCCTCGTTCTGCCAAGTCGTTAACTCTGTTTCACCTATCTCTCCTATTTGAATTTCATAGGCTTCCTTTTCAGAGTGCTGACCCATCTGCTGATCGATTTCCTTCAAGATACAAGATTGTGAGCCACCTGGGACTGATGTCTTATGTGGCCTTGTCGGGAGTTCTAATATAAATGTATCTGAATTGACATTTAATTCAACACTCGCCATGGCTTCTTTTGTTGGGCTAGCAGTTGATTTCTCTCTTTCTGGTGCCATAGAAAAGTTTGGTATCTGCGCCGGTGCTGGCAGATTCTCTTCCAAATTTGTCTCAGCTTCTAGCACCATTTCGGCCCTGTCTTTGTCTATTTCCAACAGTTCTATGGTATGCCCTAGTGCACATGGGCTAGTCAATGGAGTGGAAATAGCATGATCCTTGTTTTCCAAATCATTGCTTTTGGGTTGATTTTTCACATATTTTTGTGCCCCCCCGATTTACGATGGGGTTTTCTTTGTCCGGCACATCCATTATGTCTGTTGTGTATAATTGGGTGACGTAGGGAACCTCCTCAGCGTTCTCACTGATCTCCTGTTCAATGTCTCTGATCAAGGGCTGAACTGATGGGAGGGGACCTTCTATCTCCCTTGGGATTATCATTCACCCTTTCTGATAGTCTAGGGACATCGCTTGTGCCCAGCTTTTCCTGTAAGGCCTCCGGGCACATTGTTTGTATGGAGGACTGCGCACCACCTCCCACCCTGAGAGTTTCCATGCCCTTTTTTGTTGTTTGGGTCGATTCCCCAGGTTCTGACCCCCCTTTAATTGCCTCCTCCCACTCGGGTGTCCTAGATGGTATTGGTGTACATATTGGTTTCTTGTGTGGTGGGTGGGTTCTGACCAGTCTCCAGGGGGAGTCTAGCTTCGTGAAAGGGAGTCGCGATTGCTTTAGTGGAGGCAAACGTTTACTTTTTGTGATCCTGAGTGGTGATGCAGACATCGGTAGGGCCTGGTGGGAGGCTAACCTCTGTCTTACCTGAAGTCGCGTTTTCACCACCAGCTCGGCTCCCAAATCCATTGGATCGCTTGTCAGATGTCCCATGAGCACGCGTCGTGCAGCTCCTCTGAAGATATAAGGGTAATTGTATCTTACAATGCTGTGTTTTCCCTTCTTTGGATACAACGTCCTATATTTTGTTTATTTTTGGTTGTTTTGGGCCAACATTCCAACAAAGCAGCAAACAGTCAATCAGCCAGGTAGACTTCAGCTCGTCCTTGACTTGCTCGGCTTTACACCGCAAGGGTGGCTGGGGGCTCCTTTTGACCTGCACTTCCTGAAAGGGGCAGTGCTTCAATCCGCTTCGCTCGCTTATGGAAAAAAGGCTGCTAACACCAGCAGCAGCAGCCAAACATTCTAGTAGATTTCAGGTAATAGGTTTCCACTAGCAAAGCAATAATCCAAGTTAGCTTTTTTTGTTCCACTACTCCAAGTAAAATTTCCCAAGTGATCACCTCCTGTACGACCATTTAACATGGTCAATTCCCATTCATTCAAATTGGTCATCCACAATCAGGAGCTCCCCCGGACCCTGCAGGAGCAGTGGTCTCCCTTTCCTGGAGCCATCCTGAATTGCCCTCGAGTTCGGGTAAGCATTATTACTCCGTGCGAGATTCGTTTTTTCTCGCTGCTAATTGCACCACTGATCCGCCGACCTGCAAGAATATCTACACAGCCTGCACGTCTTAAAATTGATGCCAACAGCTGCCGTGTTTGCCCCTGCCACCATCAGCCACTACGAGGTTTTTACACCTCCAAGATGGCCGCCCGCCATGTCTCAAGGAACCCCAGTGCCTAACTGAGCACAGCCGACTGTCCTCGCATCCGATTGGCCATTGAGCCACCTTAAGCAGCCTATCGCCAGCCGGTAGGCGAAGCCGGCCCACTCCCAGCAAGGCCCAGGATAATAAGGCCAATACCTGTCTTCACCTGTCCCAGCCGTGCAGCAGACCCCCTCCTTCACCAGAGGAGCAGGAGCTCCCCCGGACCCTGCAGGAGCAGTGGTCTCCCTTTCCTGGAGCCATCCTGAATTGCCCTCGAGTTCGGGTAAGCATTATTACTCCGTGCGAGATTCGTTTTTTCTCGCTGCTAATTGCACCACTGATCCGCCGACCTGCAAGAATATCTACACAGCCTGCACGTCTTAAAATTGATGCCAACAGCTGCCGTGTTTGCCCCTGCCACCATCAGCCACCACAAGGTTTTTACACCTCCAAGATGGCCGCCCGCCATGTCTCAAGGAACCCCAGTGCCTAACTGAGCACAGCCGACAGTCCTCGCATCCGATTGGCCATTGAGCCACCTTAAGCAGCCTATCGCCAGCCGGTAGGTGAAGCCGGCCCACTCCCAGCAAGGCCCAGGATAATAAGGCCAATACCTGTCTTCACCTGTCCCAGCCGTGGAGCAGACCCCCTCCTTCACCAGAGGAGCAGGAGCTCCCCTGGACCCTGCAGGAGCAGTGGTCTCCCTTTCCTGGAGCCATCCTGAATTGCCCTCAAGTTCGGGTAAGCATTATTACTCCGTGCGAGATTCGTTTTTTCTCGCTGCTAATTGCACCACTGATCCGCCGACCTGCAAGAATATCTACACAGCCTGCACGTCTTAAAATTGATGCCAACAGCTGCCGTGTTTGCCCCTGCCACCATCAGCCACCACGAGGTTTTTACACCTCCAAGATGGCCGCCCGCCATGTCTCAAGGAACCCCAGTGCCTAACTGAGCACAACCGACTGTCCTCGCATCCGATTGGCCATTGAGCCACCTTAAGCAGCCTATCGCCAGCCGGTAGGCAAAGCCGGCCCACTCCCAGCAAGGCCCAGGATAATAAGGCCAATACCTGTCTTCACCTGTCCCAGCCTTCCTCGCCGTTAGCCCGGACCCCCTGCCGGACTCCCGACCAACCACGACGGTAAACGCCACTTCGCTTACGCAGCCCATGGGTAAATTTGAACTGCTTTGACTCTTGATAAGGCTTTGTTACCATAAGCTTCTTACTGCCATTGTCGTGCACTCATGCCTTATTGCATGCTGTATCTGTGCCCAACGATACTTTGCACTGCATATGCTTGCTCCCCTTCCTCCAAATCCATGCACAGCATCAAGCGCAAATGCTCTGCACATTCGTGCCCTCCTACCTTACACGCACCTGGATACTGCTCAACGCCTTCACACATACCTCTGTCCTACCCCCCTTCGCAGCCATCCCGTCGACAGCGCTGTCGGTAGGTTGAGATTTGCCATGTTGCATCCCTCTTTACCGTAAACACATTACCATCATTTTTTATGCTCTGCATGCTTGGCCGCACCTACCTGCCTGCCCAACCTGATCTACATGCTCTCCATTGAACTTCTGTACTGCCTTTACCACTAACCTTACACTATGACACTCGCTAACTCTTGAACTTAGGTGGCTGCACCTATTGTTACCTCATATTGCTATGGTCCACCATGATCAATGACCTGTGTGCTGCCCGTGATTATAGTCTATAGACCTAAGCCATCTGCAGCCATCTATATGATCCTGCTACGGTGCTGCTGGCCTGCTATGCATACTCTCCAAGCCGCACTAGGTCAGCCCTCTCTGGGGTTATTACTTAATTGACCCTGCCGCAGCAACCCTATTTGTGTTGTGCCTTAAGGTCACTTACAGACCATTCCAATTGTGTTGTGCCTTAAGGTCGTTACAGACCATTCCAATTGTGTTGTGCCTTAAGGTGGCTTACAGACCATTCCAATTGTGTTGTGCCTTAAGGTCGCTTACAGACCATTCCAATTGTGTTATGCCTTAAGGTCGCTTACAGACCATTCCAATTGTGTTGTGCCTTAAGGTCGTTAGAGACCATTCAATTGTAGGTTAAAATTGCATTTAGTGATATGTTTCTAGTCGCTAATATGGAACTTAGAACCTAGCTATGTTTTTAGTCGCATTTTACAATGGCATATCTTTAGTTTAAAGCTGAATCTAGCTGTGCCTTGATTCGCATTCCCCAACTCCCTATCTTCAGGTTAATAGCGAAAGCTAAATCTAACTGTGCTGCTATCTGCGCACCTGACTTTGTCAGCTAGCATGTACTCTCCAAAACCAAACAAACTAAGTATCATTGCACCAGATAGGACAGCTAAGTTACCTCTCTACGCTGCCTCCCTCATCATATTAGTGATATTATCACTCCCCTACCTTACCATGCCTATTTCTCAACAAACCATTGGACCTACAGCTAACCAGTATCAAGATGATACTACCACATACAGGCCCTGTAGTACCACAGACAGAAACCTCAAACTTAGTGCTTGCCTACCAGCAAAGCAAATTGAACAAATCCACTTCCTAAAAATGAACATACAGGCGAAAACCACTGCAGAACACACTAGGAAAGCTCATATCCCTAAGAGATCCACACAAAAATGCTCCAAACCTACCATTATAGCAAGCACCTTGCTCACTAAACATCACATCAAAGGTGCACTCATAAATGCTAGGTCCCTAGTCGCTCATGCTACAGAAATCTCAGATATTATTCTCGGACACCACCTAGACTTCCTGGCCATATCAGAATCATGGCTTCACGATGCAGCGGGTCCCGCCCTCTCCTTAGCAGTTCCCGACAATTATACCATCATACGAGCTGACAGACACACCTCCCGAGGCGGGGGTCTAGCCATTATAGCCAAGATCAGTCTTGACATAAGAGTCTCCACATCCCCCATCACGAAATCTTGTGAATGCCTCTCGGTCAAAATAGCCACCGGCAGTTCCCAAACATTAAACATCGTCCTGCTCTATAGACCTCCTGGTCCTATTGGAACCCTTGTTGAGGACCTCTCCACCACCCTGTCCAACAATTTGAAAAACACCTCCCAAACTATAGTGCTAGGAGACTTCAACCTAGGCTACAACGATATTAAAGACACCCAGTCCACAGCTACTGCTCTGATCCTAAAAGAGCTGGGCTTTGCCCAAAGAGTCACCTGTCCCACTCATAATAAAAGTCGCATCCTTGACTGGATAGCTGATCACAACTGTGGAGTAACCATTACAGACACTGTTCCCCAGATCTGGACGGACCACTTTCTACTACTATTTACAGTAGATACAAACTTAACCACAGCCAAGTCCACACCTGCCCCTCCTATACCCACGAGGAACAAAAAGCTAATAATCACGGAAAAATTGTTGCCAATCATACTACCCCAACTAAACTCGCTCCCAGCTAACACGGAGCCTGATATGCTAGTTGATCAATTCAATGAAACTATGAACTCAGCCCTTGATCACATAGCACCGCTCAAATTACGGACTAGTAAACCGAAAAAACATCTCAACTCATGGTTCACCCCCCACCTAAAAAATCTCAGGTTAACCAAAAGAAAACTAGAATCCAAATGGAGACTTACTCCTACAGTAGAAAACAAACTAAACCTTGCAAAGATATCATCCCAATACAAAAAAGATATCCTACTAGCCAAACAGGAAACATACAATACCAGAATATCCCAATCTAAATCAAGTGTCAGAGAACTGTTCAGTATCTTGAAAGAGCTGGAAACACCCATCATTCCCCAAGAAAACTGCACCAAGGACAAAAAATGGTGCTCAGACATTCAGTTTGCCCTTACCAACAAAGTAGTCAACCTACAAACTAAAATCGCCTTCAAAAAAGCATCTCTCACACCTCAGGACGCTCTAACCCCAGCACCCCTACTTAAATCTAAACAAATAACACGTTTCTGCTTCTCCAAGGTATCTACCATTGAAGTCGAAAAAGTGATCCTGGGACTTAAACCATCCAACTGTAAAGGCGACCAATGCCCTGCCCAATTAATTAAGGATGCTGCGAGAGAACTATCGCCATTCATAACTAAACTCATCAACTCATCCTTCTCTACCGGCATTGTACCGAAAAATCTTAAAGAGTCATGGGTCCTGCCACTCCTAAAGAAGCAAACCCTCGACCCTGCCATTCCCACCAATTTTAGGCCTATCACGACTGTGCCCTTTCTTCTAAAAATTTTAGACAAAGTGGCATACATGCAAATACAAAATTTCCTTGAATCCAACCACCTGCTCGGAACCCGCCAAACTGAATTCCGTCCCCAGCATGGAACAGAGACCGCCCTTATCGATCTCAAGGCCCAAATAGATCAATGTAGGGACAATGGCCAAGCAGCCTTACTCCTCTTGCTAGACCTCTCAGCAGCGTTCGATTTAGTCGACCATACAGTCTTATGTAACCACCTAGACTCTGCTGCCCACTTCTCCAAAGAGGCCATATTATGGATCAAATCCTTCCTGAATAACCGCACCATGAGAGTCTTCTCTCCATCAGCCTCAGCTGACCCGATCCCTATAACGTGCCGTGTACCCCAGGGATCTTGTGTATCACCAACCCTCTATAACATATTCACAAAGCCGCTCTTTGACGAAATGGATCATCTGGGTATCGCCTACACCAACTATGCAGACGATACCCAGATCCTCCTTCCGCTTTCAGGAGATTATGTCGTGGATCTGGCTTTAGTGAATAAAATCAACAGCATCTTTCTGGCATGGATGGCCACACACGGCTTATGCCTGAACGACGACAAAACTGAGCTCATAATCCTAGGCACTCCGACATACATAACTAAACTTAACACTGACTATGCCAGCTTCACTATCGATGGGAATAATATCAAAGTAGCAAAGGAAGTCAAGACCCTAGGCTTTTACCTTGACGCCACCTTAAACTTTGGCAAACAAGTCAACTCCCTAGCCTCTTCTACAGCATATACTTGCAAACTCATTAGAGCCAGCAAGCCATTCCTCTCTACAGACAGCTGCATCACGCTTGCCAGAGCCCTTATACTGTCCAAACTGGACTACTGTAATGGTCTCTACATTGGGGCTAACAAACAGACTATCCAAAAAATGCAGGTCCTACAGAATAATGCCCTGAGAGCCGCGCTCAAATCAACAGGAAAGAGCATATCTCCTCTATAAGAAGAGAATACAAATGGCTATCCACTCAGGACAAAATCCAACTCAAAATTGCCTCCCTTACTCACAAGTGCCTCAATAACATGGCGCCACCCTACCTCATGGACAGGCTACACTTAAGAACCTTACCTAGACCAACAAGAACGGTCAATGCGAATTGCCTCTATGTCCCTCGCTTTAAACGTGCCACTATTGGAGGACATAGCTTCGCAGTCAAAGCAGCACAGCTTTGGAACTCCCTACCACATGACATAAGAGAACCCCAGCCCTTCGCGGAATACAGGCAGAATTTGACCAAGTGGCTGAGAGCCAATGACATCTAACTAATCTGACCTGCTTGACCTGACTGTCCCTATTGGCGATCCACCTGAATGCCCCAGCTCTGATACCTCAGTCTGTATTTTACACCATTGTATATTACTGTACGTATTCCACTATTTTACACCATTGTATATTACTGTATATCACCCCCACATTGTTAAGTATTCCTGTACCCTTATCACCTCTTGTCTGGACCTAGCTCCAGCCCTGCTCATTCTTGCTTATTGCATACTGTATTATGACCATGCACATGTACCTGTACATATTTTATTTATTGTAGAATGTACTATGATTATGTAGATGTACCTGTAACAAAGTTGAGCATATTCTTGTCTTGTGCGCCCTGATGCTCCAGGGCATGGCGCGCCCTACAAATAATAAACTAAACTAAACTAAACCTTGCTTATTTACAAAATTGTGTAACAAGGAACACGTTCTTTTAACATTTTCAGTTTCCATTAATTCATATGTACACAATATGCATTTAAGTCACATCCAAGCAACACAATATTATAATTATCACTCCGTATCCAATCCACCATTAGATTAGAGATGGTTTCAAACAGAGCCTCTCTTAAATCAACCCCAGGTGGGTCATAGACTCTCACTATCAACATTCATTGCCTGCTCCCCTCAGGCTTAAATTCTACTACTAGAATATTGCCCTTATTTTTTGAGACGTTCAATTTTACAGTTTTCCATGTACTCCTTACCCCTATAAACAAGCCCCCATGAGGCCTGCCTCTGTCACCCTTTTTAGTTGATACTTCAAACATCTGATAGCCATCTAAATAAAAGCTAGATGTCAACCAACTTTCCGGCAATACAAAAAATTGTTTTTCAACAAGATCTCAAGTGAGCCCGACTTATTCAAGAGATGCCTAAAACCATGCGTGTTCCAAGTTTCAAGCAACCATCGTCATAATTGTGGCACTTCTTTAGGGGTTAAAGAGTGCATCAACAATGTAATACACTATGAGCACCGTTTTGTGACACATGCCGAGTTACTGTTTTCCCTCCAACTTTTGTTGTTATTTTCAAATGTTCCAAGGGGTTATTGTCCTTCATGTTAGTCATTACAGCATGTTTTCCTTCCTATACATCCAACTCATACCAACATTTCAGAATCTTTGCACAGCGGGAGTGATTCGTCGTAGCTGTTTCAGTTGAAAAAACAGTGGATGCGAGAGACATTAGGATTTGCACATTCCCATGGTTCCACAGAATCAAAATTGCGCGCATCAAGTACACGCAATGGAGGAATACTTTGCAGTATATTCGATAAATCGACCCACTTATTTTTATTTTGCAAATGGAGCCACTTGATAGTAACGATGTTATATCCTTCTCCTTTTTGGAGGTGGGCTTTCTCAGTGTCATCCCCACCTGTTTAGCTGCAGACTGATTGACTGGAAGACACTTTTGAAAAGTGTGCGCTATGCAATGTGGTGGGGATTTTAAATCTCTCAGGCAAATGTGTTTATTTATTTTATTTATTTGCATTTATAAAGCGCACAGAACTGCCCTGGGGCATCGTGGCGCTGTTACAGCAGACTTAGTCATGAACACAAGCATAGGAATGTGTTTACAGATGTAACCGAGTTACATAGTACATTTCACATTGGTAATAAACATTGAGCTTAAAGGTTATGCTATGCTGTGGATACAATGCAAGCATGAGAGTGAATGTGGCAGACTTTAGCGGAATAGGAGGGTTTTGAGGTTTTTACGGAAGGTATGGTATGATTTTTCGTTCCTTAGTGAGGTAGGTAGGGAGTTCCAGTTTTTTGGTGCGAGGTGTTGGAAGCTGGTTCCTCCCGCCCTGGATCTTTGAAACGTGGGGACATCAATCATGTTGGTGCGGTGAGCTCTGGTGGGTCTGATGGAGGCTTTCGGTGTGATTCTTTCTGCGAGATAGGGTGGGGCATCCAGGGATAGGCATCTGTGTGTGATGGTCATGGCTTTGAACAGTATGCGTTCCTTCACAGGTAGCCAGTGGGCATCTCTCCTTGCTTGCGAGATGTGTTCTCTTTTTGGAATGGACAGTGCTGCCCGGAGCGCATTGTTTTGCGTGATTTGGAGTTTTTTTAGGTTGTGGGCGGAGGTGCCTAGGAACAGTGCATTGCAGTAGTCTAGTTTTGTACCTATAGTGGCTCTGGCGATGGACAGGCAGTTTTTGGCGGAGAGAAACGGCTTGACAGCATTTATCATCTTGGTGGTAAGTGCTGAGGAAGAGGCAATGGCGTTGACTTGGCGAGACATAGATAGTGAGGCATCTAGGTGAACGCCTAAGGTTTTAACAGACTTGGAGACTGAGATGGTGGAGTTGTCAATGTTGAAGGATTTGTATTGGGGGGGGAGTTTGTTGAGAATTTCATTGGTCCCTACTATGAGGATTTCGGTTTTGTCCCCGTTTAGGCAGAGGCCGTTGGCCGCCATCCAGGTTTGGATGGCTGTGTAGATTTTGGTTAATGCAGTAGCATCTTCTTCGTAGGTCCCAGTTAGAGGGAGTAGTACCTGCGTATCGTCTGCGTAGTTGGTGTACGCTATGTTACGACAGTCGAGGTCCTTGAAGAGAGGAAGGGTGAATATATTGTAGAGAGTGGGGGCGGTGCAGGAGCCTTGTGGGACGCCGCAGTGGATGGTGGTAGGGGTTGCCGAGGCAGTGTCTGAGAAGACTTTCATGAGTCTGCCATTTAGGAATGAGGCAACCCATGCAATGGCTTCCGGGGAGAAGTGTGCTTCATTTTTTAGGTGCATGCCTAGGATATCGTGGTTGACAAGGTCAAAGGCGGCAGATAGATCCAGTAGGAGAAGGAGTGCCGGTTTGCCTTTATCCATAGTGTCTGCAAGCTGTATTTTCAGATCAAGTAGGGCTGACTCTGTTCCGTGACCTGGTCGGAAGCCTGACTGTCTTTTTCCTAGGATATGGTTGGTTTCGAGATAATCCTGGATTTGTGTGTAGGCCATTTTATCCAGAATCTTGAGCAGGAAAGGCACAGTGGTGATGGGCCTGTAGTTGGTAGCTACTTCAGGGTCGAGGGTGGTTTTTTTTAGAAGCGGGCGCACCCAGGCTTCTTTTAGACTGTCAGGGACAGTGTTGGCTTTGAAAGAGGCATTGATGAATGATTTAAGGAAAGGGGCGAGTGTTTCAGTGCAGTCTTTGATCAGGCTGGCGGGGCAGGGGTCTCCTTTACAATTGGATGGTTTGATCTTGTTCATTATCTCAATAACTTCGTGTTCTGTGACTTCCCTGAATTTGAACGGGGTAGTGGGGGCTTTGGTGGATGTGGTTCCCGAGCTAGGGGTGGGCATGTGGCTCGTGGTGGTGTGAGATTTGAGGTGCAGTGATAGGTTTTTGTGGTGCTCCTTAATTTTTGTTTGTAGGAGTTCAATTTTATTTAACAAGGCAGATTGTATGGAATTGCACCAGATTTGGTCTTTAACAATGTCTTGTGATTTGGTGGCCGGTGTGGTGAGTTCGTTGAAAATGGCGAAGAGTTCTTTGGATTCGGAGCTTGCATTAGCAATTCTATCATTATAAGAGACTGATTTAGCTGTGATTATGGCTTTTTTGTATTGGGCAGTGATTTTTTTGTAGGAGGATAGGGTGGCTGGGGAAGGCGATTTCTGCCAGGAGTTTAGAGCTTTTCTTTTCTGTGAGCGGAGTTCTTTGAGTTCAGTGGAGAACCAGGTGTTTGAGTGTTTGATAGCTTTGGCTTTTTTGGTCTGCAAGGGGGCAATGGCGTCAATGGCGGTGCTTATGGTGCTCTTGTAGATATCTGCTAATTCTGACGGGTCAGATGACTTGAGGTCTGTGGAGAGGATGTGAAGGTGGGGAGTAATTTTATCTTTAGTGAGATTTTTTACACATCTTGCCAGTGCTGGGGGAATGGGGTTAGGTTTGTTTGTGTTAGATACAGCGGGAATAAAGAAGTGAATGAGGTGGTGATCTGACCAAGGAGTCGGGGTGATGGAGCTAATGTCGACGTGACAGTTGTGGTCAGCTATCCAGTCCAGGATACGGCCTTTGTTGTGTGTGGGTGAGGTTATTTTTTGGTCGAAGCCTAGTTCTTTTAGGGCTAGTGCAAGAGATTTAGCAGGCTTGTCCTTTTTGTCGTTATACCCCAGGTTAAGGTCACCTAGAAAGATGCTTTTGGAGGTGGGTTTTAGGTTTTCTGTTAGGCGGTGTACAAGGTTCTCATGGAACTCTGTTAGTGGGCCGGGCGGGCGGTAGACTAGGTTGAAAGTGATGGTGGAGTTAGGGGAGAGGGCAATTTTTATAGCTAGAGAGTCTATGTTGTCACCTAGATTGGAGGTGATTTGTCTGGCCTCGAGGTGATCTTTCAGGATGAATGCTACCCCACCACCTACTGAGGAGAGGCGGTCTTGCCGGATAATGGCGTACCCCTGTGGGATAGTAAGGTTGAGGGCTGGCCCTGCAGCGCTGTGCAGCCATGTCTCGGTGATGGCTAGGATGTCGAGGTCCAAGCTAGTTAGGAGTTCGTGAATTTCAATGGCATGGGCAGGGATGGATCTGGCGTTTATGAGGGCACACTGTAGGTTGTGTGTGCGTTGGGCCGAGGTAGGGGTGGTGTTGAGTGGTGTTGCCGGGATGGGGTGCGGCATGGTGGGTTTAGGTAAGGGTGTTTTGACTGTAGGGGGTGGCGTGTTAGTCGTGTTAAGAGTGGTGGGAGGTGCTTGGTGGGTGAGTCTAGGGTATCTAGAACGGAGACCTAGGAGTTGGTTCCTGGTGTGGATGGGTCTAGTGTAGGAAGTTATGCTGGGTGGAGGATGACGTGCTGTGGGGATGCTTTCAGTGAAGAATGATGGTAGGAAGTAGGTGGGAGGAATGTTGGAGAGGAATGCCAGTGGGGCAGCTGGTGAGCTGGTGGATTGTTGAGGCATGGCGATGGTATCGTTCAACATGGCACAACTAGAATCAGAATGCAATGTGGGCAGCAAAATTAGGGCACAGTATGCGACCATAGGGCACAACACAATAGTGTGGTCTAGATACGACCATAAGGCACAACACAATAGCGTGGTCACTATGCGACCATAAGGCACAACACAATAGCGTGGTCACTATGCGACCATAAGGCACAACACAGTAGTGTGGTCACTATGCGACCATAAGGCACAACACAGTAGTGTGGTCACTATGCGACCATAAGGCACAACACAATAGCGTGGTCACTATGCGACCATAAGGCACAACACAATAGTGTGGTCTAGATACGACCATAAGGCACAACACAATAGCGTGGTCACTATGCGACCATAAGGCACAACACAGTATCACAGTGGCCGCTGGGCGACCGTGGTAACGGTACTATTGTCATATGGCAGCATATTACAGAGTAAGGCAAGAGCATGGTTGGTTGGCTATGGATTGTGCATTAAATATTTTGTTGCAGTTCAGAAGCACAACGGTGCATGTGGGACCTTGGGCGTAGCAATGTTAGAAGGTGCTAGGTCAGGGCTCTAGCTCGAGGGTCGGGAGTGGATAGTGGAGGAGGGGGCAGTATGCTTACCCTGTAGGTGGATTGCAAGGGGTCCTGGCTCTAGGCTCGATGGTGCACTCCACCTGGAGCAGCACGGGCAGAGTTTGTGGCCCCTGGCTCCTGATGCTCCTAACAGGCCTTAGAGTGGCCTTGTAGCTGGCCGCCGGCGTGATCCGCCTGCCGGCGGATACAGCTGATTTCAACGAGGCTCAGCCTCGGTTTCATCCCGCGCTGCGCCCGGCATACGTGGGTCAGGCGGCGTGTGGGGACAGGGTCAGGCAGGCCCTGTCCGTGTTGATCCTCGTGGTCTCGCTCGTGGTTCCTCTGCTGGGGTGCTGGGGGGGCTCCTGCCCTCGCCCCACGGTGAAGAAAAGTGAATGGGGGTGAACAGGCTCTCAACAGGCCTTAGAGTGGCCTTGTAGCTGGCCGCCGGCGTGATCCGCCTGCCGGCGGATACAGCTGATTTCAACGAGGCTCAGCCTCGGTTTCATCCCGCGCTGCGCCCGGCATACGTGGGTCAGGCGGCGTGTGGGGACAGGGTCAGGCAGGCCCTGTCCGTGTTGATCCTCGTGGTCTCGCTCGTGGTTCCTCTGCTGGGGTGCTGGGGGGGCTCCTGCCCTCGCCCCACGGTGAAGAAAAGTGAATGGGGGTGAACAGGCTCTCAACAGGCCTTAGAGTGGCCTTGTAGCTGGCCGCCGGCGTGATCCGCCTGCCGGCGGATACAGCTGATTTCAACGAGGCTCAGCCTCGGTTTCATCCCGCGCTGCGCCCGGCATACGTGGGTCAGGCGGCGTGTGGGGACAGGGTCAGGCAGGCCCTGTCCGTGTTGATCCTCGTGGTCTCGTGGTCTCGTGTTGAGGGTAGAGTCTCCAGGCGTTCACAGAAATAACGATCAAAGTCAATAATGCCCCACGCGTCCTCACTGCTTGACTGCAAGACACTTTTGAAACACTTTGCACAGCAATGTAGAGGTTCTGTCTCAGATAACTCGCCTGAATTGCTTGAGCAGGGGACTGTCCTTACTGCTGCACTTGTAGTTGTCAAGGAGTTACACAGGTCAGTCGCAAAGCGACAGACGTTGCGTGTTTTTTAAGGTGAAATGGATCTCGGTTTAATGTGCAAGAACCCTGTCCAGCTTCATGAAAGTGCCATTAAAGACATTCAGGTGTTCATAAGTATGTTTCATTTGTATACATGTGCAGAAATACTATTTACAACTTATTATTTTAAAGAGTAAAATGCTGAAATCGCCTAACATTACATATGGATGAATATAGTTGGGAACATGGGAACAATAAACACTGTAAAACAGGGAGCCTTAATTCTATTCTACACACTGCAGAAGGGGGAAAGCACCCCATAAACAAGGCACTGCCAACCCATAACATAAGCGAGGATTGGTTACATGTCATGCTCCCTGTCTGCTCATTGCATACTGAAACAAGTTACAGGGCTCAGAAGTGCTGCCTGCATGTTAACACGAATTTGCTTTAAAATGCACTATTACTTTTCATAATGCACCAAAACGTATAGCTTTTAGGCCAACATATTTGGAAATTGTGCTTCATAAGGCAACATGTTACCCCATGTTGTCAATGTTCTTTACCGAGAACCCTGGTGGGTGAAAGATGTGCTGGTGTCCTGGCTATGCTTGCTGAGCGCTGTATGAGTATGGTGTTTATGCCCCACCTCCTGTTTCAATGTTCACTAGTCATTACTGCCAGGACCAGCATGGAGCAGCACATAGGAAGCGAGCGTCATCAGGAGCAGTGGTGCATTTTGAGAGTGTGCATGTGCTCCTACATCAGACTGTGTATCATTGTGCCTGCCATGTGCATGTCTGTGTGTGCTCAAGTGATAGAGGGTAACCTCTTACCTGTTGGATATTTACATGTATAAGAAAGGGTGTTCCAGCACAAGGTGAATTTCAAAAGGAACTAGACATATTAGTACTGCTCGTTTTAATGTAGGAAGATTATTTCTTAAGCTGTACTGGGCACCCAGTGGGCTTTTCAGAGTAGAGCTTTGAAGAACATAGGCCTAACAATACATCCCCGATCCTTGTTGTTAAGTCATTACTATGATTAAAACACGATTCAAGAATTAAGGGCCTGATCACAACTCTGGCAGTAACGTCGGCGGTATTACCGCTGGCGGTATTAGCCCTACCGCCGAACTCCCCGGCGCTAATAGCGCCGGATCACGAGTTCAGCGGTAATGTAATTCCCCATTCCCCATTGAGTCCATTAGGGAATGCCCCATTCCTCCTTGGGCTCAATGGGGAAAATTTGCGCTCTTACGTCCGGCGGATTTCCCGCCGGCGGTAATAGCGCACATTTTCAGCGGATTTCCCCCCAGCCAAGAGCTGGGGTGAAATCCGCCAAAGTCCTGATTTGGCGGACCCTTAAATCCGGTGGTAATAGCGCGACCACCGATTTAAGGGTTCCCGCCAAAGTCGTGATGAGGCCCTAAGTCTTTAATTTGGTGGCCACCAGCGAATTGCTTCTAAATGGATCATTCTTCGTTTTTATTTTAAGTCCTCTCTCAGTTGCTATAGTATCAAAATTTATTTAGATGTACTTATGCATTTACACGATGTTATAATGCACAAGAACTGCGCAAGGGCATTTGAGTGCAGCACCAAAATCGAGTTTTTACATTTTTTTTACGAGGGGTTACACGAATATCCAATGACAAAGACTTCCATAATCGTGGAATAACAACTGAAAATGCTTGTTTGGATGTCTTTGCTTTAGAGACTTGTGGATTTCAAGGTGAGGTTCTGATTTTTTTTCCTCAGAGAGTGAAATCCACGAGCTATTTTCAATGTATTCACTAAATATGATTTTTGTATTTTTGTTTTTTTTATTATTTTTTATTATTGTTTTTAGCTGATAAATCAACTTTTAAAATAAAACCTTTTTATGTAATACATATTAACAAAGTGTCTGTATTTAAAAAAAGAAAAGGCTTTCACATCATTCACATCATGCCTTAGCGTTAACAATTTCACAATTAGTGCATGCCGGTTAATTTGTTAAAAACCATCATGTCTCTAGTTCTTACAGTCGACATAATGAGTTAGCTTTCATACTGACCCTCTGCTTTATCCTTCGAATACTGCTTCTAAGAAATTCTTAATTGCAATATGAACTGACATACGATGCGTTGAGAATAGTACATTCCATCTGTCATCAGCATTGAAAGTGGTCAAATGCACGTAATATTTGGTTAGATGCAGTTCTCTCTTTCCAGCTTGTTCGACACATTCTAGAATTACATGTCGTAAAGTTTCTCTTTGATTTACATTTTTACAAAAGCGACAGAAATTAAGTGAATGATTAAGCAATTTAAGTTTGATCATAACTACTCTTATTTATATTTATAAAGCCCTTTACGGCAAATATAAAGGTTCTCATGGAACAACAGCTTTGCGTGCTATACAGCACAGTTTCAAATGTACTCTGATTCCAAATGAAGCCAGCGTAGTTCAACAATGAGAAGTTAGATGTAATAGAAGTTTCATTTCTTGGCGGCCAAGCAAACCACATTATGAGAATATTATCTCTCAGCTAGCAAATATCATTGAGAGACGTCAATCAAAATAGTGTTTCCTCCATCAATGTGTGATAAAACTAAGATATATTCTGCAGAACGAAGAAGTCAGGAGGGATATACCCCCCCTTTACTATGGAGACAGTTACTGTTAATTTGTTGTTTGTATGTTGTGGTTTGTTTAAGAAGGCACACCTTCTGCGTAAGAGTCGGATAATCTGAGTAAGGATTCCGGCCAATATACTGTGCGATGTTGGAAAACGTTAAATGCCAATAAACAAATTTTAAAATAAATAAGATGCTATCTCCCTTAGCAAGAAAAGTTGAAAATCAGCTAACTGAGCTCTTTTTACCTGTTTGGTTTTAAAATGATGCACGTAATCCATCTATGAAAGGGTGGTCTACTGAACAGACCCTGCTTTTGTAAAGCCCCATGCGAAAAAAGTACACATTTGCCAGAGTGCATAATTCATTTGACATCTGCAGCACCTTCTCTCCAAAGGCACCGGGCAGCTTCAAAGTTCACCTGTGCCTTCTTAACAGTTCCTAGGACACATGCACCTGCAGTCAGAGGCTGCATTTAATTTATTTCTGCACTTCTGATACAAAAACCATATACATGTGGCCTTATCAGTCTGATGGCAGGGTCAACTCTAAAAGTGAGCCATATCTGGTTTTGGTATGGTGATTGATAATGTACAAAACTATTAAAGCCATGTCACAATGGTCTTGTACAAATGTCATCCCTGTGAGCTCAGGTCAGTTATGGAAAGGCTATGTTGATTAATGTCTGTCTCTACTTCCTCAAATGAGATAACAGGCAGGATGCTATTCTCTTTTGATTCTCTGGGAGGATGGGTAACACCTTCCCTTAAGCACAGGAGCTCTCAAAGGAGATCCCCTAGGAACTATTCTTCAAAGTGGCATACACATTCAAAGGCCTGCCTCACGCAAAGGCTTTTGCATTCTAAATGGCCTATGAGTCTGTGGCACTCTCCCTTTCCTTTTCCTTCCATTTCTTCTGCAACAAGACACTCTGAGTATGATGCAAGCAGGCACAGTGTTTCTTGTCACAGTCACAGGGATTGGAACACTCACAGCAGGCTTGCTGTTGTCCAATCCCCTTTGTCCTTTTAACCTTATCAGGAGGCGGTCTCCCAATCCTTATTTGAATCATTTCAGACTTTCTATTAGACAAGTATTGGTTCAACACTGTTGGGAGTGCAGTCCATTCCAAAGCCCTTTGTCATAAGTAAAGACAGATGTTTCCCTAACCAGCCACGGGTCCATTGCAGGTGACTGCTGCTTGGTACAAGGCCTGCCCTCTACCAACTGCACTGGAACTAGACTCTTGTCTGTTGGTAAAGGACACCTGCAGGTGCAGAAAAGCTCTCTGGACTGGGATTGAACATTGCCAAGGACTCACCTTGTCCCATAGCTTCTGGATTGGGACTCAGAGCATCCAGAAAAGCCTAAAGCAGAAGGTCTCTTGCCAATTCAAACCACCCTAAAACCAACAAGACCATTCTCAAAGTCTTCAAGCCACACAGGGCTTGTGGTGCTGCCTTTAGCACCCTCATGAAACCTTGAAAAAACAGCTGCTTGCATCCATTGAACTGGTTCTATGCAGCATCGCAACAGCTGCTCTCAATGCCGCTTCAACAAGAACAACAGCTTGCCACTGCGGAAGCCTTCAAGTTGCTGCATCTTTAAACAAATGCATTGAACCACTGGTTCCTAAACAACCCACTCCTATGGTTCATTAACACAGTTTAAACAAAATGATTACTTATTTAAAGATTTGATGTAAGCCACAAAGTGACATGCATCTACAGCAGATTGGACATAGGAAGCTCAATTATTACAAAAAGGAAATCAACAAATGGTGCAAATGGTATTAACCCAAGGTGACTGCCTTGGATTGGGATTCAAACAGAAGAACGTACATACCCTGATACCATAGAGAGGATAACATGGGTTATAACATTATATCTACAAAAAACACTCCATGGTGATGAGCTGCCCTTTGATAAAACGCTGGGACTTGAAGTCATGTAGTCTGCACAAAAGTGTTTCAGCCTTTTGGGGGCTGAATGTATAGCCATTCATGTATAGGACTTCATCAGGATGGATAACTGTAAGGTGGGCATAGCCTGTGTGCTTGTTTCCAACTGGTTTAGGGCCATGACGCAAAAACAGGGGCTGTCTAGTGATAGTCAGCGGTACGTATAGGACAGGGAATGTGTGACTACTCATACAGCTCTGGGGAAAACCCTGCACTTTCCTCCCTCATCTGTGATTCAAGGATCCCGAGCAGGGTAGGCAGTCTGAGGAGTTCAAAAAAGGGCATGATCATCTAGACGCACCGCTGAGTGACACGCCAATCCATATAGACTTATCTGTGATTAATTATCCATATAAGATTGGACTGGCCTACAAGGACATTAATCATGCGGTCCCCTACCATTGGTTGGCACTCTAACCGTCGTCAGTACTTTTCCACCTACATCTAGCAGCATGCAGACAGGGATTCCAGGTACTGGTGAGCTAGTCTTCACCATAGGTTCCCACCAGTTAGCATAATCATCCATCATCACCTCAGTGGTCTGCTGTCAATTCGGGCATCATCACCCGTGTCTCCCTTCTGTCCCCCCACCCCCCGCTCATGCCACATGTCTCCCTCCTGTCCCCCCACCCCCCACTCATCCCCCGTGTCTCTCCTGTTCTCCCCCACCCTCCACTCATTCCCTGTGTCTCCCCTGTTCCTCCACCCTCCACTCATTCCCCATGTCTCCCCTGTTCCCCCCACCCCCGCTCATGTCTCCCCTGTTCCCCCCACCCCCGCTCATCACCCGTGTCTCCCTCACGATCCCCCCACCCCCCGCTCATGCCATGTGTCTCCCTCCTGTCCACCCCCACTCCCCGCTCATGCCCCGTGTCTCCCTCACGATCCCTCCACCTCCGTTCATGCCGTGTCTCCCCTGTTCCCCCCACCCCCAGCTCATGCCCCGTGTCTCCCTTGTTCCCCCCACCCCCAGATCATGCCCCGTGTCTCCCTCCTGTTGCACCCCAACCCCCGCCCATGCCCTGTGTCTGCCCTGTTCCCCCCACCCCCTGCTCATGCCCCGTGTCTCCCTCGTGTTGCCCCCACCCCCCACTCATGCCCGGTGTCTCCCTCTTGTTCCCCCCACCCCCGTTCATGCCCCGTGTCTCCCTCCTGTCTCCCCACCCCACTCATATCCTGTATCTCCCTCACAATTCCCCCACCCCCCGCTCATGCCCCATGTCTACCCTGTTCACCCCCACCCCCCCGGTCATGCCCTGTGTCTCCCTCCTGTCTCCCCACCCCACTCATATCCCGTATCTCCCTCACAATTCCCCCACCCCCGCTCATGCCCCATGTCTACCCTGTTCACCCCCACCCCCCCGGTCATGCCCTGTGTCTCCCCCCTGTTCCCCCCACCCCCTGCTCATGCCCTGTGTCACCTCTGTAACCCCCCACTCCTTCCCCGTGTCTCCCTCCTGTCCCCCCCACCCCCTGCTCATGCCCCGTGTCTGCCCTGTTCCCCCCACCCTCGCTCATGCCCTGTGTCTCCCTCGTGTTGCCCCCACCCCCGCTCATGCCCCGTGTCTCCCCTGTTCCCCCCACCCCTGCTCATGCCCTGTGTCTCCTCTGTTCCCCCCCACCCCCGCTCATGCCCTGTGTCTCCCTCCTGTCCCCCACCCCCCGCTCATGCCCCGTATCTCCCTCACGATTCCCCCACCCCCCGCTCATGCCCCGTGTCTCCCCTGTTCACCCCCACCCCCCAGTCATACCCTGTGTCTCCCCCCTGTTCCCCCCACCCCCTGCTCATGCCCTGTGTCGCCTCTGTACCCCCCCACCCCCCACTCATGCCCCGTGTCTCCCTCCTGTCCCCCCCACCCCCTGCTCATGCCCCGTGTCTGCCCTGTTCCCCCCACCCTCGCTCATGCCCTGTGTCTCCCTCGTGTTGCCCCATCCCCGCTCATGCCCCGTGTCTCCCCTGTTCCCCCCACCCCCGCTCATGCCCTGTGTCTCCTCTGTTCCCCCCCACCCCCGCTCATGCCCTGTGTCTCCCTCCTGTACCCCCCACCCCCCGCTCATGCCCCGTGTCTGCCCTGTTCCCCCACCCCCGCTCATGCCCCGTGTCTCCCTCATGTTGCCCCCACCCCCGCTCATGCCCCGTGTCTCCCTCTGTTGCCACCCACCCCCTGCTCATGCCCCGTGTCTGTCTCCTGTACCCCCCACTCCCTGCTCATGCCCTGTGTCTCTCCTGTTGCCCCCCACCCCCCTGCTCATGCCCTGTGTCTGTCTCCTGTTCCCCCAACCCCCGATCATGCCCCGTGTCTGTCTCCTGTTGCCCCCCACCCATGTCCCATGTCTCTCTCCTGTACCCCCCCACCCCCCCCGCTCATGCCCTGTGTCTCCCTCCTGTTGCCCTCACCCCCCCGCTCATGCCCCCTGTCTGTCTCCTGTTCTCCCCACCCCCCGCTCATGCCCCGTATCTGTCTCCTGTCCCTCCAACCCCCACCCCCTGCTCATGCCCCGTGTCTGTCTCTTGTTCTCACCACCCCCCGCTCATGCCCCGTGTCTCTCTCTTGTTGTCCCCACCCACCGCTCAAGCCCCGTGTCAGTCTCCTGTTGCCCCCCACCCCCGCTCATGCCCCGTGCCTCTCTGTTGTTCCCCCTACCCCCTGCTCATGCCCCGTGTCTCTCTCCTGTTGCCCCCCACGCCCCGCTCATGCCCCGTGTCTGTCTCCTTACCCCCCACCCCCCGCTCATGCCCCATATCTTCCTCCTGTCCCCCCACTCCTCGCTGATGCCCTGTGTCTTCCTCCTGTTCCCTCCCACCCCCTGCTCATGCCCCGTGTCTTCCTCTTGTCCCCCCTCCTATGATGCCCCTTGTTGACCTCTTGTTCCACCCACCCCCCTTCATGCCCCATGTCTTCCTTTTCTCCCTGCTCATGCCCCGTGTCGCCCTTCTTCCCTCCCCACCCCCCGCTCATGCCCTATGTCTGCACTTTTGGAACAGGGCAGACATGGGGCATGAGCGGGGGTGGGGGCCCCTTTTTGTCCTACCCCCGCTCATGCCCCGTGTCTCTCCTGTTCACCCCCACCCCCGCTCATGCTCCGTGTCTGTCTCCCTCCTTTTCCCCCCTCTCATGGCCCGTGTCTCCCCTGTTCACCCCCACCCCCCGCTCATGCCCGTGTCTCCCTTCTTCCCCCCCACCCCCACTCATGCCCCGTTTCTCCCTTCTTTCCCGCTCATGCCCCGTGTGTCCCTTCTTCCCCTCCTACCCCCTGCTCATGCTCCGTGTCTCCCTTCTTTCAGGCTCATGCCCAGTGTCTCCCTTCTTTCCACCCCCTGCTCATGCCCCGTGTCTCTCTCCTGGTCTTTCCGACCCCCCTCCGATGCCCTGTTGTGTTCTCTTTATACACCCTGCCTTCCCTTTCCCTGGTGTCCATCTTGGTAAAAGATTTTCCGTCCTACACCGGGACACCTGCCTGTGGCGTCCCAGTTTGGGAAGAAACATCTTTTTTTTACCACCCCGGGTTCCCACTTTGAGAACCTAGGATGCTAGTGATCTTCCTCCATTGAAAAGGACGTTATGGTTACGTTGCACTAATAAAAACTATGAAACTCAGTAAAAAAAATGTGTTAAAGTGACTTTATGGTTAAGTTGCACTAATAAAAACCTATGAAATTCAGTAAAAAACATTGTTAAAGGGACGTTATGGATAAGTTGCGCGACTAAAATCCTATGAAATTCAGTAAAAAAACTTTGTTAAAGGGACGTTATGGTTAAGTTGCGCTACTAAAAACCTATGAAATTTAGTAAAAAACTTTGTTAAAGGGACATTATGGTTAAGTTTCGCTACTAAAAACCTATGAAATTCAGTAAAAAAACTTTGTTAAAGGGACATTATGGTTAAGTTGCGCTACTAAAAACCTATGAAATTCAGTGAAAAAACTTTGTTAAAGGGACGTTATGGTTCCAAGTAAAACCGAAAAACCCTTGAAATTCGCCAGTTATGGTAAGCTAAGCAACCATAACTCGCGCCACCACCGTGCACTGCTAAGACTAACACCCACGACATCAAAGATGACATCACAAATGTCATTGATGACATCACTGATGACATCACATGGCTGGCTCTTCCTTTATTTCCTTTACTGACATATCTAAGCCACATAGTTTTCTTCAGTAACAGCCAGGAAGTAAAAATTGAAGAGGTACTATATTTGTAGACTTAGGGTCAAGTCATATCATATGAAACATATATATAGCGGAAGACACAGGCTTGAAAGAGAGCAATCCTTTCTGTGCATGAAGATTATCATTAGAGTTATCAGCACTTTCTCATAGTTTTATTTTTATTACTATACCTTCCCTGTATATGCTCATATGTGTATACATTGTACTCACACTCCTTTCCTTAGGGTTCACTGACATCATTTGATACACATACATACAGTAAGTAGCACCTTTGAAACAGAGCAATCATTTCTCTGCATAAAGATAATCAGTTAGGTTATGAACTCTTCTGCTACTACTTCTGCTTTTTTGCTTACTTCTCTGTCCCTGTATATACTCATATTTGTATGTGTTGTTGTCTCTTTGTGTTTTGTCTGTATTAAGTGTAATTATGTATTAAGTGGGTTTTATTAGCTACTTATTACATGTTAGATTATGACTATTGCACCTTCATCATGTATACTGCACACACTGCCTAAGTTTCTGCATGAGTTGATTAGTATACTGGATAGAACTTCATAATAGAATGCTATTTATATCAATGCATTGCTTAATGCACTAATTAGCTCAGGATATTTATTCAAAAGATCCTTCACACTTTTTGGTCAACATTATAAGAATCCCTCCTACAGAGTTTTCATGAAAAGTAAATGCACATGTGATGTCATCAGTGATGTCATCAATGACATTTGTGATGTCATCTTTGATGTCCTGGGTGTTAGTGTTAGCAGTGCACGGTGGCACGAGTTATGGTTGCTTATCTTACCATAACTGCCGAATTTCAGGGGTATTTCGGTTTTACTTTGAGTCATAACGTCCCTTTAACAAAGTTTTTTTACTGAATTTGATAGGTTTTTAGTAGCGCAACTTAACCATAAGGTCTCTTATAACAAAGTTTTTTCACTGAATTCCATAGGTTTTTAGTAGCGCAACTTAACCATAACTAATTTACTATTTATGAGCGTCAAACAAGTAAATCTATATGTACAGTTGTATGCAATTAAATGTTATAAACTATCTTGTTTAAAAAATGATACTGATTTTATTCACAGAAAAAGAACCAGAGATTACAGTTTTATTACCATATGCAACTAAGTATCCATACCCAGTATTATCCTATTTTTTCTTCACAAAGAAAGAAATACAGATTTCATAAGCACTATCCTCAATCATACTACAATCGTACAAACCATACACACTTCACTTATATAATTCCACCATATTACAGGTACTCTATACTCCCCCTACACTACCTATAATTAGTATACAGATATTACTATAGAGTGTGTGGCCACTGGCCACAAACATCCAAATAGAATGAATCCATATGACAAGTATGTACTATACACCTTCAAATAACAAGACTCCGCCAGAACCCCCCCATATCCAAGTGCCGTCTGAGCACAGTAATATTGATAGCGGACTCGGTGACACCTGCACTGCTTTTTTTCACCTATCAAAACAGCTCCATAGCCACTCATGTCCACTCCCCTACACTTTCCAGGCCCTCTTTTGGCCACAAAATACCCCGAATGTATTTTCCAGACTTTTTTCTCGCAGTGCTGTCTACTGACAAAGGCAGTTTTTCGTAGATCCAGTATCGCATCCATTTCAAAAAATGTTGACACAACTTACATTTTTGAACATCCAATCAGTGTGTGTCATTGATGTCTGTGGGCACCAAAGCACGCTCTGATTGGTCCAGAGGTGCCCACATACTCCAAATAAGGAAATTAATCCACAGACCTGACCCAGATATCACTCATTTCTTTTGTACCTACTTTTTTTCCATTTCTTAAATGACAACTGGGTGGATTTACACCAAACTTGCAAAAGCATGCTTTTGGGACCATTCTACCACTCCTCGCACAAGTTTGGTGAAAATCCTTACAGCGGTCTAGGCTGTAGGCTCGAGCAAATAAAGTTTACATTATGTCTATGAGAATTTCAATGGTTTTGGGCCCCCCCACCTATAACTTTGCCCGCCCTGGACGATACTGCACCAAAGTTTGGTGACTATTCGTCGACGGGCGCCAATGTTATAAGCCACCCATAAAGTGTTCTTTCTATGAGTTCAGCAACTTAACCATAACCATAACTACACTGCAGCTACTGCAGGCCATTTAATATATATTCACTGAAAAAACATTGTTAAAGGGACTTTATGGTTAAGATGCACTTATAAAAATCTATGAAATTCAGTGAAAAAAAGTTGTTAAAGCGGTTTGTGGTTAGGTTGCACTAATAAAAAACTATCAAATCCAGGGAAAAATCCTTGTGAAAGGAACCTTATAGTTACAAGTAAAATCGAAAAACCCAAGAAATTCACCAGTTATGGTAATCTGTGCAACCATAACTCCCGTCATCGTCATGTACTGCTAACATTATCACCCAGGACATCAAAGATGACATCACGAATTACATCATCAGTACAACTTAACCATAGCGTCTCTTTAACAGCGTTTTTTCACTGTATTTCATAGGTTTATATTAGTGAATCCTAACCATAATGTCCCTTGAACAATGTTTTTTCAGTGAATTGTATAGGTTTTTATGAGTGTAAATGCTTCAAGATGTTACATCACTGTATATAAGTTATGAGCAATTCCTTTTTTAACATATATGAAAGAACTCTAAACCTCCTTTAACAAACATATTTATTGCAACACATACTGATGTGTGTCATTATCAACAGTGCATCCCGTTGGTGCAAGTCATGGTTGAATTGCCCCGGGCATGAGACTTGACCATGACCTCAGCCCAACCGAACCACCCCGTCATTCCGTGCACCTACCCTGCATCCCAGTTCAGTGTCCACTATACCATCATAATTTGACCAATGGCCAGTGCTCATGGCTTGCAGTCATGGCCAGTCTCCACAATCCATGGGCATGCGCTTTGTGCATGGTGCATGCCTCAATAAGCAAATCAGCGTTATCAGCAGTCCTTGCCGAGGGCCAGTCCGACTGCCCAGGCAGAAAAGTAATATCACAATTCTTTGTACTTAATTTTGACACTTTCGAAAAAGTTACACACAGGACAGATTTGCAAAATCATGTTTTCAGGTCCTTGCTGATGCTCCTCATGTAGGTTTGCTGCAATCCAGTCGAGCACTCCAGGCTGTAGTCATGAGCAGAATTGCTTTCCCATTTAAATGTAGGGCTTCAGTCATTCTGCATGTCCCAATAACTAAATCAGAGTACACATTTCTCCTTGCTGAGGGCCAGCCCCAATACCCACACACCAAAGTTATATCACTATTTTTTGTACTTACATTTTGACACTTTGCAACAAAATAAAACACATAACAGGATTGCTGCAATCCCATCCTGCACATTAGTCTGTGGTCACAAGCATTTTTTTCCCCATTCAAATCTATCCCAATTTTGAAATCTTTATCACATAGCAGGTCCCTGGTGGCAGTGCCCACTTTAAATGCACTGCCCGTCCCTCGTGGTCATGGCCAGTAGCCAGATTGTCCGGGTCATGGCCTTTGGCCACTGCCTGTGCCTCAGTCACCAAAGTTATATCAATATTTTTTTTTGTACCAACATTATTACACTTTTCAAAAAATAAAACACGCCACCTTTGCAAAACCATGCCATCGGTTCCTTACCAATGCTCCTTGCATGAGTTTGCTGCAAATCCATCCATGTTTTATTTTTTGAAAAGTGTCAAAATGTATGTACAAAAAACAGTCATTCAGCTTAGCCCCCACTTGAAACAATCCATTCAAATTTTGCATAAACATTCAAGGTTCGGTCAATAATCATTTTGAAAACCTTTGTGCAGATTCGTCAAATGGTACCAAAGTTATAAGCCATCTAAAAATGTCAAGGCCCCCTCTAAGTTTAGCCCCTTTCTGATGAACTCCCACCATATTTTGCAAAAACATTCAAATGCAGGTCTAGAATCTTTTTGCAAACCTTTGTGCAGTTTCGTCAAACAGCACCAAATATATAAGCCTTTCATATATTTTGGGACCCCCTCCTCTAATTTTGCCCCCTTTTGTCGAATAAGCACCAAACTTTGCAGAACCATTTGGGGTTGGCTCTAAGATGATATTGCAAAATTGTAAGCAGTTTTATTGAGTGGCGCAAAGTTATAAGCTATCCAAATACTGCTTTTCGCTGACCCCATAATGCAGAAATATGCATGGATGTCCTCCAAGGTTTGTCAGGTTTGCGAACATCCCATCGATATCCCCGAACATCTAAGATGTTCACAGACTTCGGAAAAAAAAATACAGCCAATATGTTTTTTTTATGACTATATCCCATCCTCATCAACCCTCACCTTCCCAGAGATTGTTTAGTTAGGTTGACAAGTGTAATATTGTGTTTTTTTATGTTTCTACCACGATGTTCATGGACTACGGGCGCACTCTGAATCCAACATGGCGGCTGTTAAAAAAACGTTTTGATGCACCTTACATTTTTTATTGACCCATCAGCAAGCACATATGATGTTCGCGAACATCACACAGCACTCTGATTGGTTCAGAGGTATTTGCAGACACAGAATCAGGAAGTGAATCCACAGACCGGACGCAGATACCATAAATCTTTTCAAACTACTTTTTGCATAAGCATGCTTTCTGGGCCAAGCTGTCAGTCCTCGTTTGATGCAAATCTGTCCAGTGATTTGGGCTGTAGGCATGAGCAACATTTTCTTTCCATTATGTCTATGAGAATTTCAAAAGCTTTTGGACCCCCTTATAACTTTGCCCCCCTCTTGACAAATCCACACCAAACTTTGCATAATCATTCAGAGTTGGCCACATACTGTTTTGTTATAAACTGCCCAAAAAGTGCTCTTCTTATGAGTTTGGCATCTTAACCATAAGTACACAGCCGCTGCTGCCGGTCGTGTAATATATATATATATATAAATTGTATATATATATATATGTATATATATATATCTCAGTAAAAAAATGTTGTTAAAGGGACGTTATGGTTAAGTTGCGCTACTAAAAACCTATGAAATTCAGTGAAAAAACTTTATTAAAGGGACTTTATGGTTCCAAGTAAAACCGAAAAACCCTTGAAATTCGCCAGTTATGGTAAGCTAAGCAACCATAACTCGCGCCACCACCGTGCACTGCTAAGACTAACACCCACAACATCAAAGATGACATCACAAATGTCATTGATGACATCACTGATGACATCACACGTCTGGCCTACTCTTTTTTCTTTTGCTGACATATCTAGGCCACATGATTTTCTTCAGTAACAGTCAGAAACTAAAAATTGTATTTTATTTGTAGACGTATCCTACAAGTAGGTTCTTATAGTAATTCCCTTAGAGTCCAGTCACATCATTTGAAACATATACATAGGGGATGACACAAGGGTGGGGGAAGGGGAGAGAGACATGTTGCATGGGTGGGGGGGAAGGAGAGAGACACACGGGGCATGAGCGGGGGGTGGGGGGAAGGGGAGAGACACACGGATCATGAGCGGGGGGTGGGGGGAAGGGGAGAGACACACGGGGCATGAGCGGAGGGTGGGGGGAAGGGGAGAGACACACGCAGTGCTTTAAGTGGGGTAAGAAATTGAGGGGGGGCCCTCGTTTGGAGGCGTGGCCTCCATTGTGGGCGTGGCCCAAAAATGCACAAATCATAGTAAGGTGCGCAAACAAATATATAAATGTATTTGAGCATTTATATATTTGTTTGCGTACTACTATGGTTTGTGTATTTTTCAAGCCTTCTTTTATATTCATAGCAATGTTGCATATTTCTATGTTTATAAAAGGTGGCTTGAAAGTGCACACACCATAGTAAGTTACGCACACTTGTGTGCATACCTTACTATGGTTTGTGTACTATTCAAGCTGCCTTTTATAAACATAGACATTTGTAACATATGTCTATGTTTATAAAAGACGTCTTGAAACGTAGGCATCTTTTATAAAGCGTTGAGGACGGACAAAACCCAAGGTGGCTTTGTCCGTCGACAAAGCTTTATAAAAGTTGCTTTGAATTGTGTACGATTCAAGCCATCTGTTATAAACATAGAAATATTTCTACGTGTATAAAAGATGGCTTAAACGTACACAGTTGAAGGCATCTTTTATAAAGCCTTGCCAAAGGAGAAAGGCGCCTCGGGCTCAGTGATCTCTTCTCAGAGCACTGACCCCGAGGCGTCTTTCACTCTCTGCGAACCCGTGGGCTCCGTGATCTAATCTACATATTAGATCCTGGAGCCCGCGGGTTCGCTGAGGGTCAGTGACCTGGCGAGGGGAACTAAGGCACTGTAGCTTCCTCTGATGGCCCCTCAGATGAGGGGTCATCAGAGAAAGTTACAGAGACTGACGGAAGTGCCAGCCAGTCACAGCGACGCTGTGGCTGGCTGGCACTTCTGTCAGCTTGCCTGACGTTTAACTGGCGGGCGCATCTCTCGTTGCGGCTGCGGCCGCGGCGGGATAATGCGTCCTGCCATGGCGTGGTGGGGGTGGGGGGCCCCGGCAGGGCCCCGGCTCAGCCTCACTTTTTGGAGACTGCCAGGGCCCGGCCCCGGCAGGCCCCGGCCCACTTAAAGCACTGGACACACGGGACATGAGCGGGGGGTGGGGGGAAGGGGAGAGACACACGGGGCATGAGTGGGGGGTGGGGGGAAGGAAAGACAGACAAAAACACGGACATGAGTTCGTGTGCAGGCGGCAGATCCCGCTCCTCGGCCCTCCGCTGGTCACCGTGTGCCGATGGCGTGAGCGGGGGCTGGAGGAACAGGAGTGACACGGAGCATGAGCGGGGGGGCAGAATAGGGCAGACACAGGGCATGAGTGGGGGGTGGGGGGAACAGGAGACAGACACGGGCATGAGCAGGAGTGGGGGACTTACTGTACAGGCGGCAGATCCCGCTCCTGCTGACCTGACAAAGCCTAAAGCCTCTCATGCGAGAAAGAAGGATGGCGGGCGTCTCTGAAGCCACGATGCACTGCATGCTTTCACTGCATCCAATGAGAGAGCATGTCAGATGTCCGCGGACATCATGCAACCCGCTTGCGCAATCCCTGTCCTGTCCGCGGAGCGAACAGGGAAGTGTGTCTGCGAAGTGAACACAGATATCACTCATTTTTTTTTACCTACTTTTTGGTCATTTTAAAAAAAGCCGCTGCTCCTGGTCCAAATTTGGTGAAAATCCGTCCAGCGGTTTGGGCTGTAGGCGCGAGCAAAACATTTTTCCCATTCAGACTATGGGAAAAAAAAAAGTTTTGGGACCCCCCCTATATGTCACAATCACACTAACTGGAAGGAAGAGAGATCGACACTCTCCCCCGAACCACGGAAGCCGAATGAACTCAACCCTCCCACTGTGGTTGGCACAGGCGCCTGAGTTAGGAAACAGGTCGCCACGTGGCAGCCAATGGGGGAAGAGGGGTTTGGGAGAGGTTGTGGATAGGGAGGGGAAATTAGGAACACCGGAAAGAGGGTAAGGAAACTCCTAAGGTGGATGGGACTGGGGAAACACCAGGAAAAAACCCTACTCTAACTCACATAGAATGAACAGAAATATCACCTGCACTATTAACATGTACCTGATTCCTGAATAGCACACCTTAATACGTGTACTGTATCCTGCTCTGAAATATCATTCTCTTACAACACATAAGCAAGCAATATGACCACACATAAGGAAAAGCTTCCCAAAATGATTAGACAATACACATGGCCCTTCAGGCAGCGTTAGCAACATACAACATAAATGCATTTCCTTTAGTTCCTGGCACTAGTGAAACGTCGTTGTCCATATGCAGTACTTCTTGCATTAACCCACACAAGATTGGCAAAGTTCTTGAATTATCCGAGTAACAAACACACTTTAGTTTTTCACACCGATTGAATTCAAAGAGATTAGGGCGTTACTTATTTCAGGTCTGGGGAGCATGCGGGACTTCCCAGACAAATATTGAAACAGCGGTAAATCATTCCAAGCAGTTCAGAAATATATTGCCCCCACGAGTACTTATCTTGAGTCTGGGGAGCCCCGTGGGACATCCCAGACGAAGAACGGCAAGCGTTGTCTCTGCCGGCTACTCAGCGCCCCTCCTGCTCCTACCGCACCATGAATGCGTGCGATGAAGCGTTTCTCCCCTGCATCTCGTTTCGTCGCAGGCGGACGCCTTCCTTCTGTTACCGAACGCGGCAGCCTGCCTCCTGCTCCAAATCAACAATAAGTCACACCTGCCCACCGACGTTGCCTGCCTTTAAGCTGCCTTGATTCTTGATGCAGTACAGCTGGCAAGGCGCGCACGGGCCAAACTACAAAATAACACAAAGGATGCTGGGAACTGAAGTTTCCTTGTCCTTCCAGCACATAATGTCTCAATAGGCGTATTTTAGCACTCCACGCCTGTGCCAACCCTGATTCCTGACACTATAACTTCCCCCCCCTGGACAAATCCTCACCAAACTTTGCAAATTCAGAGTGGTCCATATACTTTTTTTGCAAAGTTTGGTGAGGATTCGTCCAAGGGGAGCGAAGTTATAAGCCGCCCAAAAAGGGCTCTTCTTATGGAAATAGCAACTCAACCATAACTACATGGACACTACATATATAAAAAAAGTATATCGGTCAGTCTGGATTTTTTGCAAAGTTTGGTGAGGTTTGGTCCGGGGGGGCAAAGTTATAAGGGGGGACCCAAAACTTCTTTCTTTCCCATAGATTGAATGGGGAAAAAACTTTGCTCACACCTACAGCCCAAACCGCTGGACGGATTTTCCCCAAATTTGGACCAGGAGCAGCGGCTCGGTCCCTAAAGCGTGCTTTTGCAAATTTGGTGAAATTCCATCCAGTAGTTTTTTTTTTAAATGACCAAAAAGTAGGTCACAAAAAATTAGTGATATCTATGTTCGGTCCGCGGACAGACTTCCCTGTTCTGTCCGCGGACAGTGTCCTGATTGGCTAATCGGGTTACGTCATGTCAGCGGACATGCATCGTGTTCGCTGATTGGATGGTGAAGAGCGTAAAGCGCATCAGATTTTCGGCAACACCCGCCACCTTGGATTTGCGGATGTCCACGGACATCGCGGTGAAACATTGTTGAAAAATAGTATTTAGTAGAGTGTGTTGTTGTGTGAAAGTGTTTAGGGAGGGTGGGGGAGTAAGTGATGGGTTAAATGTTGTATTTATTTAGGTGGTAGACCCCCCTGTTGTGTTTGTTTTGTCCGCGGACAATGCGGATGTTCTAAAATGTTCTAAATAAATGAAATGGGTTGTTCTGAGGACACTACGCCTGTCCGTATTGTTCGCAAGCAAGCTGAAAGTGTTCTAAGAACACTGGCGGTGTCCTGAAATGTTTGAAAATAAACAAAGTGGGTGTGTTCTGAGAACGGTAAGCCCTGTTCGTTTTGTTCTCAGGCAAGTTGAATCTGTTCTAAGAACACATAATGTTTCCTGGGATGTTCGTCAATAAAGAAAATGGAGGTGGCCGGAGGACGGTATGCCTGTCCGTTCTGTTCGCTAGCAATTTCAAATTGTTCTATGTGTCCTGGGCTATTCGTAAATAAACAAAATGACGGTGTTCTGAGGACGCTATGTCTGTCCATACCATTCGTAGGCAAGTTGAAACTGTTCTAAGGACACTCATGATGTCCGCGGACATTAAAAGTGTCCATATGGTATAGTTGAAATGTCTGACTCTATGGGTGTGATATGCTGCGGTGCTTGTGGCCAGGGCATAGAGTCTTGAGTGCATGGCCATATGCACTCAATATTGCTTGTGCTTCTTTAGATAATATACCAACTCTAATACATTTTAAGATGTTGGCATAAGTGAGATCTGCAGATTGCTGCATGTTTTCTGTTAATTCTCTGTATTGGAAATGTTGCCAAAGGTTGACATTTCCTATGCTGCCAACAGTTTTGCGGCAGAGTTTGTCTCCTAAGGTTTTAAAAATAGGCTCACCTTTCACTGGTGTCAATTGAAGAAGATCTCCGAAAACAATTGGAGCCGATTCATGGAACAAACGTGCGCCGAAAATCTTGGCGCAAGCAGGCGCAAGCGCAAAAAAACAGGCGCACGCGCACGCGTGCGATTCATGGAAGTCCCTGCGCGTGTTTACCTCGGGATGTGCGCCAAACCCGTGCATGGCACACAAGTCACTGCAACATCCCGAAAGGCGTGCGCGACGTGCACAGTGAAAGCACACAACCTTGGCGCATACACCAGAAAGTGGGCGGGACACGGGGCGTAACGCGGAATGGGGAACAACGCGCGAAAATAAGGGCGTAACTGGGGATGTACTGCAGGGAAGCAGACGGAACGCACACACGCACTCGAACCACACGTATGCATGGAATCGAATAGGGCAAAGCCACGCACAGCCAAAGACACGCACAAGCTGAAACACGTCCGCCACACGAAGGCAGGCGGTAGAGTCCCTGCGCATTACAAAAGTGGCAACATACAGCAATTGGGCCTGTGCGAGCGGGGCACGTGTATTTCGGGGGTGCGCGGGAAGTTACACACGCGATTGAGCAGGGCACGTGTATTTTGGGGGTGCGCGGGAAGTTACACATGCGATTGAGCGGGACACGTGTATTTCGGGGGTGCGCGGGAAGTTACACACGCGATCTCATCAGGGTACGTGTATTTCGGGGGTGCGCGGGAAGTTACACATGCAATCTCATCAGGGTACGTGTATTTCAGGGTGCGGGGGAAGTATCACACGCAACATCAGCAGGGTACGTGTATTCCAGGGGTGCGCGGGAAGTTCCACACGTAATTCCATCAGGGTACGTGTATTACAGGGGTGCGCGGGAAGTTCCACACGCGATCTCATCAGGGTACGTGTATTACAGGGGTGCGCGGGGAGCACCACACGTGAATTGCACGTGTGGGTCCTCCCAGGTGTTCCCTCTACACCCTCCACGGCCCCTGCAGGTGGCTCACACCACAGGGGCCTACCCTGCACATGTCCTGCAGGCACCCCATCCACCATGGCCATGCCCCCCAGCCAACCCACATGTCAACTTGCACTACTGCCCACCAACGCATGTCCCCCTGCACCCCCAGCCACCAGGGGCACCCTCCACCAGACCCTCACCCATGTCTCCCACCCCCCCCACCCTCCAGCACTGTGGGGCACCTGCCAGCAGGCCCCCACCCATGTCCAACTCATGTCTCCCACCACCCCCACCCCCCAGCCACCAGGGGCAGACTCCACCAGGCTCCCACCCATGTCCCCCACCACCCCACCCCCCAGCAGTGCAGGGGCACCCTCCACCAGGCCCCCACCCATGTCTCCCAGCACCCCCACCCCCCAGCACTGTGGGGCACCTGCCAGCAGGCCCCCACCCATGTCTCCCACCACCCCCACCCCCCAGCAGTGCAGGGGCACCCACCACCAGGCCCCCACCCATGTCTCCCAGCACCCCCACCCCCCAGCCACCAGGGGCAGCCTCCACCAGGCCCCCACCCATGTCTCCCACCACCCCCACCCCCCAGCAGTGCAGGGGCACCCTCCACCAGGCCCCCACCCATGTTTCCCACCCCCCCAACCCCCAGCACTTTGGGGCACCTGCCAGCAGGCCCCCACCCATGTCCAACTCATGTCTCCCACCACCCCCACCCCCCAGCAGTGCGGGTCACCCTCCACCAGGCCCCCACCCATGTCTCCTACCCCCCCACCCCCCAGCACTGTGGGGCACTGCCAGCAGGCCCCCACCCATGTCCAACTCATGTCTCCCACCACCCCCACCCCCCAGCCACCAGGGGCAGCCTCCACCAGGCCCCCACCCATGTCTCCCACCACCCCCACCCCCCAGCACTGTGGGGCACCTGCCAGCAGGCCCCCACCCATGTCTCCCACCACCCCCACCCCACAGCAGTGCAGGGGCACCCACCACCAGGCCCCCACCCATGTCTCCCACCACCCCCACCCCCCAGCAGTGCAGGGGCACCCTCCACCAGGCCCCCACCCATGTCCAACCCAGCACTGTGGGGCACCTGCCAGCAGGCCCCCACCCATGTCCAACTCATGTCTCCCACCACCCCCACCCCCCAGCACTGTGGGGCACCTGCCAGCAGGCCCCCACCCTTGTCCAACTCATGTTCCCCACCACCCCCACCCCCCAGCACAGTGGGGCACCTGCCAGCAGGCCCCCACCCATGTCCAACTCATGTTCCCCACCACCCCCTCCCCCCAGCACTGTGGGGCACCTGCCAGCAGGCCCCCACCCATGTCCAACTCATGTTCCCCAGCCAACATGTCATCACAATCTAGATCCCTATGGGCAGCCTCCAAATGCGAAACACCCACCCGAGTATTGCATCCACCCACTCATAATTGGCAATTACATCACAGAACACCAATTGCAAGTTCCGAAACAAACACATTTCCCTCACATACACCCAATGGGTGTCAGTGAATCTCAAAACCCATATCTTGAAATGCATGAAACCAATGAGATGATACTGCACATTGAAGTATGATAAAAAAATATGTTTTAAAGCAAACATAAATAGAATCAAAAATAAAGAAACAAAAATGTGAATGTACAAAAATCAAAAGAAGCATTTCCGTGAAAAAAAGCAAAACCAAAAATCATATCCCAAAGTAATGGTGTCCAAAGTCACTGTCCACAAAAAAAAATCCAATGGGAAATAAAAAAGAAAGCCATTGCTCCATGGTTAAAATGTGAAAGAAAAATACAATCCAACAGTGAACTATGTACATGGGAACAAGCCAGGGTCCATTATCCCAACAAAAGAAAGGAAACCTATCTAACTACACTAACTAATAAAATAAACTATATACAAAAATGTGGCCAATGTCCGAAAGGTCCAAATAAAATCCAAAAAAAAATGAAACCTAACACTACCTACATAACTATGTACAAGGGCAGCGGGCTAGTTTGATGGCTCACTTGTGGATGTCCCGGGCCAGGGCATCATCGCACTCCTGCTCAATGTCCCGGAGGCGGTCCTCTTCCATGGCCCCGAGGGTCCGCAGGGCCGTCGACGTGTCCACCTCCAAACCCCTGCGGATTGCCTCGAGGCACTCGACCCGCCTCAGAGCCCTCCGCATGGAGTTCTCCGCCCTGACCATTGTGAGCCGTGCCTCTTCCGCCCGCTGCCGCTCCGCATCTATGGCGTGGCCCAACCGCTGCCACACGAAAGACACTCTCTGTCCTGGGTCCTCCTGCCCTCCGGCCGATGCCTGCCCCTCCAATGTTGAAGGCACCGAGCCTTCATGGCTCCCACCACGTTGCTGCTGCTGCTGTGCCTCTGCCCGTGCACTGCCTCCTGCTGCCTGCACATCCTCCGCCGGCTGGGGTGCAGTCGTTGATGTGGCCACCCCTGCTGGACGTCCGACTCCCGACTGTGGCAGGGATGCCTCCTCCACCAGCCTGGCCGCACCGTCAGAGGCAGCTCCACAGGGCACCCAGGTGACTGATGGGTGGGAAGATGGCACGGAGGACGACTGGCGCGTAGGGGGTCCAGTTGAGGAGGGGGTCGTAGCAAGCCCCAACATACGGAGGAATCCAGCTTGGGTGACCTGTCCCAGCAGGCTGACGTGGTCAACGAGCCATTCGAGATGACGTGCAGTCTCCTCATGAAAAGACTGCAGGTCACCTCGCATGGCCCGTTGACGCAACACCACACCACTCAGAACAGGCTCAACCCGGTCCCGGATAGCCACGTCTGCAGGCAGAGGAAGGCCAGTTGACGTGAGCTCATCCCCTGCCTGAAAACGGGTCTGAACGTAGGCATCCCAGCTGGTGCAAGATGATGCAGGGACAGGATCAGGGACAGGATTGCACACAGGCACCTCCGCGGCGGCCTGTGCTGCCTCCTGTCCCTGGTCCTGCACTGCACCACTAGCACCAGTGGGATCCCCACCTCCAGACCCCGTCTCTGTTGCTTGCACGGCCTCCTCCTCCACCAAACCCCCCACCAACCTGGATGACACCGTGGCATCTTCCCATGTTGGGCCCTGTGGGGTCCCAGCTGCCCCTTCTGCTGCCGAGGAATCCAACTCCAACCTCCGCCTCTTGGACCTCCCCCCAGCAGCTGCGGCCTGGGACGCGGCACCAGACTCCTCACTCCCCGACGAGATCACAACATGGGAGGGGAGCCGGGCCTTGCATCTCCGGCTGGCGGTGGGATCCCCGCCGCTGTGCTCCACAGTACCTTCTCCGCCCTCTTCATCAGTTGACGCTGCAGACAGGGAGAAATAAAACACAGGCATCAGGGCACTGTACAATGGACACATACACACATGACAGTTGTACATGAGTGGCATTGGCAAACCTCAGAAATGTCATCACAATCCCCAACACACATGTCATTTCAACTCGCACACATGAGCCATACCACAACTGCCAGCACCATCCATACACATACAACAGCATGAGCAGGCAAAGGTGAGCCAGGCATCACATGCAACACAGGAAGTGCACCACACATGTACACACACCACCACACTTGCATGCATGTGTACACCTCTGCCAAGTGTTGCAGTGTTCAGACGGGCATCCATGTCACATCTGCCGATCAGGCTTCCACATGCCGCTGTCACATGCATCCATGTTGCATCACTGTTGCACCCTTGTCAAATACACACACATGCACATGTACACAGCGCTGATACATGCAGATGAAAACAACATACATGTGTGACATCGCGGACATGTCTACTTACATAGACATTCATCCAAACATGTGTGCCCACACAACTGCATTTGGCATGCAAGCCTACACACACAAGCACCATCCATGTCTCACACATTCCAGCCCTCGCATGTGTTAACCCCACGGCCTTGTACACCCCCACCCATACTCGACCCCATACAAACAGATGTGCAACCTGCACACTACTGAAAAATCACCACACGCACTGCTCACAATCAGGATGCATGTACACTTACCGCTCGACTCCAGACGGGTCTGCCTCTCAAGGACCTGGACGTGGAGCGCTGGGGATATGCGTTCCAGGACCCTCATCTGTCCTTCCTTGTCGGCGCGGGAACTTCTGAAGAGGGCATCATACTGCCCCAGGACTTGCTCCACCAGGACACCAACTTCGGTGGCACTGAAGCTGGTGCCCCTCTGCCTCTCTGGCAGGGGGTTGTCAGTGGTCTCAGATGGTGTTTGCCCCGACATGACAACCCCAGAGGCAGGAGTGGGTGGGCAACTGGGTCCTGGGGCTGGGCTGTGGAGCGATGGAATCCCAGTTGGGAGTCTTCGGTTCCAGCAGGGGTGGTCACAGCAACAGCACCCCTGGCTGATGTGCAGGCAGCAAATGGCAGGGCACGTGGTCAGCAGGCAGTCAGGCAGCAGCAGATGGCAGGTGGGAGCGTGCTCGGGGCTCTGAGGGGCAGTAGTTCGGCCTTCTGGGCAGGAGCGTGGTCTTCCGTGTGCTTACGCGTGGCCAGCTTGATACGGAGTGATTTGGCACGTGAAAAATCTGGACGTCAGCGTGTAATTCGAGGAAAGGCCCTTAGCGCGTATGCACGGCAGCACGCATATGCGATTTTATTGGATCAAAGGCCCTTAGCGTGTGAGCGCGTCTGTGACGTGACGCGCGCGGGTGTTTCCCTCATTGCACGTGATGAAGGAACACACATGGATTTCCACCAATCGTGTGTGAAAGTTCCCGCGCACCCCTTGAACACAGGTACCCAGGCTATTCGCGTGTGGAACTTCCCGCGCACCCCGAAACACACGTACCCAGGCCAATCGCGTGTAAGCTCACTCCCCTCCGATCACACGCGATGACACTCGGACGTACAGTCTTACCACGTATCCGAATACGGGAAACCCGCGAACGGCAAAAGACGTGCACAGGCGTCAACGCGTCCGCCCACGCGAAGGCAGGCGGAAGCGTCCCCGTGCACAGCATAAAAGTGCGCGCAAACAACAAACGCGTATATACAGCTACGATGAATGCCCCATTTGTCGCTGCACTGATCGTGGGACACCGCAGGAGGAGGAGAATAGCCAGGGTACGCATTTTCGCACCACGGACAAGCCTTTTTGGGATGCCTGACGACCAGGTCTACGGCAGGTATAGGTTTCCACCCCATATTATCCTAGACCTGGTCAGGAGTGGGGAGATGACCTTACATCCCCCACCCTTTGCTCCCAAGCATTGAGCCCCTTGGAGAAGCTGCTCAATGTCCTGCATTTTTTGGCCACTGGGTCATTTCAGCGGACCACTGCCATAGTGGGGGGGGTCTCACAGGTCACGCAGTCACGCTGCCTACACCAGGTACTGGCAATCATGACAGCGCGCCCCTCAGTCCGCAGGCACATATACATGCCCAAAACACCCGCAGAAAGGCAGGCCGTTGTCCTGGATTTTTTCAGGGTGGCACAGTTCCCCAAAGTGCTTGGTGCCATAGATTGCACCCATGTGGCCCTACGTCCACCTAGGGCCACTGAGCACATCTACCGAAACCGCAAGCACTGGCATTCCATCAATGTACAGGTGGTATGCGATGCAAAGGGAATCATCACCTCTGTCTATGCAAACTACCCTGGCTCCACCCATGACAGTTTCATATACAGAATGTCTGCCCTGAGCCGGGCCCTGGAAGCTGGGCAGCATGGCGACACATGGCTCCTAGGTCAGTACAAATGCCCTTGCACATGCATGCAAGTCACACACAGACAAATATCCAAACCCTAATAATCTCAACTATTATCACCTCCCCAGGGGACAGTGCCTACCCTCTGAGCAACCACATGATGACGCCAATCCGGAACCCACCCACACCACCCCAGGTAAGATACAACGCCGCCCATATTGCAACCAGGGGCATAGTGGAGCGCACATTCGGAGTGCTCAAGTCATGTTTCCGCTCCCTTGACCGCTCTGGTGGGCAACTACTCTATGCACCACCAGTAGTGTGCAGGATCATTGTGGCAGCATGTGTCCTGCACAATGTTGCAACACGGCAGGGCGTCCCGGTGGACATGGTGGTGCCCCCACATCCCCAACCACAGGCACAGGCGCTGCCCATGGGAGGGGACAGGGCACGTGGCGAGGAAGCCCGGACCCAGCTTGTGGCCACATTTTTCACCTAAACTCCCACCCCTGCGGAGTGCACACAGGCCTGGCACATACCAGGTGACAATCGATGATGACAAAGAGACAGTCAACTGTCACAACCCTACCACCCTGAGATAGTTGCCATGGAAGTGCCACATCGTCTGCATCCCTAGCTACTTAAACACAAGCTATCCTGTGTGACCAAAAGGCACACATATGACATATGACATGATATGGCCCATACACAAGTATTTCAAGGCGCGATGAGGCAGGGAGGGGGGAACAAGGCAAGACAGACAACGGTACTACTAGGCCAGGTGTCATTGAGATCGTGCAAGTGCAGGAGTAGGGGGAAGGGAAAAGTGCAAGGGGAAGGGTGGGGGGGAGTCCAGAACAGGGAAAGTAGCCCAAAAAAATAATACATAGGTCGGCTGGTGGCAACTGCAAAGGTAAGTGCAGACAAGTGCTGGGAAGGGAGGGCTGGTGGGATAGAGAGACAGTACTGCAGTGCAGGGGTTGCCAGGGAGGCAGTGCAAGTGGAGAGTGGCTGGGCCAGGGACTGAGGTCGGTGAGAGTGGCCCAGTTACAGCTCCAGTGCAGTTCCAGTGAAGAATTCTGCAAGGGAGAGGCAGAGAGTAAGCAGAAGCAAAGAGGAAGGTCTTGAGGTGCTTCCAGAACTGGAGATGGATCCCCTCAAGTTCAAGTCAGGCAGGAAGTCTGTTCCAGGGGGAGGGCCCTGCCATGGAGAGAAATCTACCCCCAGCTAGTTGCTCTGAGAAGCGGATGACCCTGACATGCAAGGTGTGCATCACACACACTTGCAAAACAGGCCATGGCCATCACTGTCATGTCACTCAAACCCTCCCAAACCACAACATGACATGGCAAGCAATACCTATACACCAACACAGTAACGATAAGGTACACATTGCCATGTCCTAAATGTACAGTGGCATCAGACAATGATGCCTGACCCAGAATCAAATGAAATGACAGACCAACAAAATCTCCCACCCAAAATAAGTCATTTCCAAATGCATTACAAAAGTCGTAGACGTAACATAACAATGAATGCCTATCTACATGCACATTATGCATTACAAAATCAACACTGCAGCTCATGTGTGCAGTGTCCTACTCCTGCAACACACTGCTCAGCGCACAGCACAGTGAACAGCCATTGTGTGTGATGCACACCCTGAGCATCACATCTAAGTGACAGACCACATCAAACAGCAAATTAGGCATGTACTGGATCGATAATCGGTCACAGAACAGGTGCTGCAGGGACACAGTGGGCACCAGAAGGCAAACAGTGTACATGTGGATATGCAAGGGTGGGAGTACATGTAGTGCATCAGAGTGCAAGTGTGTGGTTCTGCAAGGACATGCACTCCACATATGCATGTGCACTCAAGTGACCATCAGTGTTCTCTACACATCACATGTGAACATTCACCATGTGTACACCCCAGCATGTCAAACCACAACTATCCCCTCGCACCTGAAAGGAAAACACAACACATGAACAGGCATTGATCAGCAGAACACAACATGTACATAGGATACCACCATTACAATGTCAGAGTTCCCATCACACTGCAGGGCAAGGCAACTATCAACAACAACCCCCCCCCCTCCCTCACAAATGACCATGACCCACTGAACAACTGCACCTGGGTCATGGAGCCTTCAAACCTCAATTGCACCTGGCCACAGGATCACCTTTACCCTTCGTCACCATCTCCCACCTTGTGTGTAAAAAGTTGCCTGCACCCTCATAATCAATGTCCAAAATCACAAAATCCAAGCCAGGAAAACGAACCAGAACACCCTCCAGTAGATGACTTGACGTAGCAGTACCACACAAAGGCCAAGTACTACCACAATGATGCAACAACCAAGGTAGCACAGCAAAACAATGTCACGACAGGATGTGAGACATGTGTGGTACATGACATAGGATGATGCACCATGAACGGATGTGTACTGTCACAGGTCCCCTGTACAGGCGCGGGAGTGTCACAAAACAACCACCCCCACCATGTCCCGGGTGCCTGCAAGGTCAAACTCACACAGGCCCCTGAGACCCTGGTGGGGAAGGATTTTCAGGGATATGCAGTCGGGACAGGTGTTGACACACTGGATGACTGGAATGAGTGGCAGGAGGGGGGAGGAGGAATGACACATGAAACTAGGGAATGCATGAAAATGTACAACCTGCATGAACACATACACAATCCAAACAAACTTGGACATCATTGTCATGGCCTTCTGTAGTCCAGGCTCAGGAGTGGTACGAACCAACCACCCCCTCTAGGGTTTTGGCGCCTGCAAGTTCGGGGCTTACACAGGCATCCGCAACCCCAGCGGGGAAAGAGGGTCAGGGAACGTTGCTTGGATAGGTACGGGAAGCAGGAACACCGGGTAGAGGGTACAGGTTTCAAAATTGCATAGGATCACGGGTGATTAGGGAGAAAAAACATACCAAATTGAACCACACATACATCCATGCATTAGTACACTCCCCAGCAAGCCTATGCAGAGCAGTTCGAAAGAAAAACAACAAGACACTTAGCTCTGGGTTTGAGTGCTGGCCTCCTGCCTGTGCACTCTCAGGTCCGGTTACAGGAGCACTGCAATGCTGCAAAGAGAGCCACAGTCAACAACCTGTACGTGCCAATTACACAAAAACACAACACCAAACATTCCCCATAGCAACAAACTACTCTACAAACAGACAATCTGGGGTCGATGCTTCGTACCCATATATAACATCACCCCTGTGACGGGTCATACACAGTCAATGCAGTGAGTCAGCCTTTGGTGGGTGTGTGGCAAATGGAACACCAATGTGCCACAATTCACACAACATGGAATGTTCCCTGGGTAAGCAGACAGACCCATATAGCAAGCCATGACTACAGAGCAAGTTGCATACCACCATGACAGAAACAAAGTTGGCAGTGCATTTATCATAAAGTACATGGAAAAGACATGCACTGCACCCGAGTATGTCCCTTGCTGTATGTCCCTGTGAGCTGCCCCTTTCCATGTCTCGGAAGGCTACATGGTTGATACAAGTGCCTCAATGGACCTTGGTGTACCGGAGGGTATGTGCCACTGCCCCTGCATGTGTCCCAGACAACCCTACTATCAACAGCCATCAGTCCACAAACACATCTGAGCTGCATTGTGTGCTTCAACACCAATATTCGTCTAAGCTCACCCTCAGTGCTGTGACTAAGCTTGCATGTGCAACTCGCCTGGTGCAAGCTTTGCTGTGTCGTGGCCCCCCTGTGATGCTCACCTTGCCTGGAGTTCCTTGGAACATGTCAGCAGTTCTAGGATGTGGGTCTGCAATCACTGTGCCTCTGCTTGTGCACACATGTGCTTGTGGGCACCAACAAACGGGTCCAGAATTCCGTCGTCCAATGGGCCATGTCTGCTGGCAAAGGTGCTCTGGAGGCTCATCCCCCTGCAGAAAGGGTATGAAACACATGATTAATGCTTCAAAGTCATCTGTGTCACACCATCAGTCCGTCTTTCACATCCAAAGTGTGGAACACTATCTACAGCATAAATTGCAACAAGCACGTGTACAGGAAAGATATGAAACATACTACACAATGCATAGCAATCAATGTACACATTAATCATGACACACCCCATCTAGCAAAAGCTGAACAGTGGACAATAACACCAAAATCATCCCCACTAGGGGTGTCAACACAAGACACACAGCTCCAGACATGCCACAGATATGACAGTCCAAAGCCCTTGTGTAATATTCTGTAACACCGAACCATCCTTGCGAGCCCATGGATAAGGGAGGCAGGAGTGGCATATGTGAGTCAAGGACCCCAAGCAGCAAACACATACACAAGACAACCATGAAGGGCCCAGCTGGAACAGACAGTGGATGCCTTCAAAAGCCACAAAGCACCGCACCGTCACATGAAAGCACAATAGACTAGCAATTTTAAACTAAATCAACTATTAACTAATTACACTAACAATGGAAAACCTACATTACCTATTTAAACTAACTATCAAACAGAAACTTAACTAACTAAACTAAAAGAAAAATCAAAAATGGCCACATACGACCCGGGGGGGAGGGGAGGCACCCAGGAGGGGGGAGGTACAGGGTGCTGCTCAACATCCACATGCGATGATGCTGAGCCAAAAAAAAACCTCCATGGGCTCAACGCCTGCACAGCCCGACCTATGTGGGAGATAGATGGTCGTCCGAGTCTGGCTCATCCTGTAAAGGAGGACGTGGCACAGTAGCCTGGCCACGCCTAGCCGCAGCTTTCCCCTCGTCGGCAGCAAGTCTGCCGGACGGGTGAGCCTGGTTCTGTGTGGCGATGTGACATAGGTCTGCATGCAGAACCTCACGTGATACACGTGCTTCCTCTTGCAAGGTAGCACGTGTAACACAGAGTTCCTCCTGCAAGGCCTAACTGGACAATCGCTGCACCTCCCGGCAAGCCTGTAGCTCAGCCGAGATGGTACGCTCAAGCTGTGCAAACCTCTCCTCTGCCTGCTGCCTATGGGACATCATAAGGACACCCAGAGTGGATCTGAGGTAAGCATACTCCTCCCTCAGGGCATCCATGTGCGCCTCTGCGTGAGCAGCAATTGCTTGACGCAGAGATGACATTTCAGCCTGGCGTGCCCTGTCTGAGGCCGCCATGCCCAGCCTGAGCGAGCGGGCCGTGGACCGTGCCGCCTGCTGCTGGAGAAGTACCTGCCTAGCAGGGGGGAGCACAGATCGGGCCACACGCTCCATGCTCTCAGCGATGTTCTCCATTGCTGCCCCCTGCCGTTCGGAATTGGCAGTCATGTCTTGCTCCCACTCAGTATACAGCGGTTGCGCGTGGCGACCGCGTTGCCAGGCTTGACCCCTGCGGGACCCAAGGACCGCGGGTCCTCGCTGTGTTGGTACCGCCTGCGGCTGCACGACTACATGCCCCCGTCGACGTGATGTCCCAGGCACATCAGTGACTGGTGTGGAGGGTGACCCTGCGTCCCGATCCACCACGGGCGGAGGAACCAAGACTGTCTGATCCCTCAGTGCAGGTGTCGCAGACAGAGGAGTGTCCACATCAGAATCACTCACCCCTGACACATGGACTTGATGCTCATCCAACTCAACATGGACGTCAGAGTCGTGATCAAGGCTGGACTCATAGGCAGCCAGAGACAAGATGGACTGCAGCACTTGGGGGTTTTCGTGGCCTACCACCCCACGACCCCCACTAGTGCCGGGTTGATGTGGTCTTACCAACCCTGTGTCTGGCATGACAACACCATCCTCCGCCTCCATTGCGTCATCACCTGAAAAATAGAGAGAAAAAAGGTCACTACACATGTCAGAAGCACACGACACACACACCGACAGCAAAGGCATCCGGCAGACATGTGACACACAACATATGACCTAGCATGCATGCTGGTTCTACTTTGAATTGCTTCTGTGATCAGACCTGTTGAAAGGTGGTGGCAGTCCCATGGAGGTGGGTCTATGCAGTGCAGAAAATGTGTACGCCACTCACTACCTACATGTACAAGCACTCATGGTGTGTGCCAGGAAATGTGAAGGCAGTGCAATGTCAAATTCACACATCACGTGCATTGTGCATTCAATGTGTACCATGTCTAGAAGCCGAGCACCCCTCCACCCCAGTACCAAAGCAGGGATGCCTAGCATGGTATCAAAAGGCTGACCATACACCTGTGTATTGACAGGCAGTGTTGACTGCCATCAACAGCTTAATGTGATTCAAATTACAACACTGCAAATGATGCTGGGACAGTAGGCAGGACACATGATGAAAACTCCGGAGGCCGCCCACGTGTGAAGAAGACACAACAAGAGTTGGACAGAGCCATTGGCCATTGAACAGGCTGAGGCATGTGAGCCACACAGATTGTCAGAGCCTAAACATGTGTGCAACGCATGACTGAGCCACAGTTGACATGGGGAGGCTGATGAGATGGCAGGCAATGTATGTAACCAAGGACTCATATTACAGTGATCATCCAGTCAAGGACACATAGGGGCATGCGTGCAATGCACATGGAGCATGAATGGGCACTCATGTCCCTGCGGGACATCTGACCCATGCACAGTACAAGTGAGATACCCTGCATCGAGTACTAAGGCTGTACCATACGGCATATGTCTGGCAGTTTCTACGCTGGAAGTTAGCATCTACACAGGACACATGAACAAGAAACTACACATTGGCAAGATTTAAGCAGACCAGTGCAAAGGTGGAACTGGGGTCCAGAGTGGCGGAGGAGGGGCAAGGGAGCATGCCCACATGAAGTCCCGCAGGCAGGCAGAGGAGACATGCATGACGGAAGCATTGCATTACTTACACATCAGAACCATGTACACGTCACATGTAGCAGCAATCATGCACAACACATCCCACAAAAGAAACACACACGTCCTCAACAAACACGCATCAACACTCACTCTACTGGGCATCAAAGTCCAGCATCTCTCCCACTCCTTCGACCAATTCAGGTGGTATGAACTCCGCAACGAGAGCCTCATGCGGAGTGAGTTCTTCCTCCTTTGGTGCAGGCCCACCGCCAGTCACCAGAGTCAAGTTGTAATTAGAGGCACGCTTAGCCTTAGTGTCGCGCTTGATGTCATTCCAACGCTTTTTGCACTCCTGCGCCGTGCGCACCTCATGGCCGAATGAACTGACATGTTCTGCAACATGCTTCCAGTGGGTGTCACGTTGGGCAGCCGTAGTCTGACTATTGGCACCCACTAGCATGTCAAGGCTGTGGCCCCGCACGTAGTCCACGAGGAAGTCCAGTTCCTGCTTACAGAAAGGCTTCTTCCTCGACGTGCAGGAGGTCGTGGCTGTGTGTGGGGTCCCAGCCTGTGCTGCAGGTGCAACCTTCCTCCTCTTGGACTGTGGCGCAGACCCTGGCTGGCTAATGCCGCCCTGACCAGTATGGCCAGTGGGTTCGGTGGATTGAGCCAAGGGAGTGGCAGGTGGAGGGATGACCAAAGGCCTGACTTGTGTCAGTGGCAGCTGGGTGCCCACTAATGGACCCTGCGCAGCAACATCAGCTGTGGCAGGGTCATTGACCGCAACGGTCCTGGTTGGCAGACTCACAACCGGGGTGCTGTTGGGTGCATCTGCCCCTGCACTTGCCAACACCCGGCTGTTCGGGGCAGCAGATGACATGACTGCCCCAGGGACACGTGTCTTGGTCTGAGCAGCCCGGCGTGCCCCTATGGTTTCCCCCCTGGCCTGTTGGAGATCTACCAAGGGCTCTTCAAGTGCCAACGCAGCCTGCGCTGGCAGAACCTTAGCCTGGGTGGCGGTGTCCACAGTTGCACCTGCAGCTACCACTACCCTTGGATGTCGATGGAACGGACTGCTGGGTCGTACGGTTGCCAGTGCCAGATGCAGGAGCTGCATCCCCCGGAACCACAGGGGGTGGTGGCATGGCTGCACCGACACATGGCACAACATTGTGCTCAAGTGGCGCACCCCTGCCTCTTCCCCCTCTGTGGCTGCCCTGGACACCCTGGAGTCCCCCTACTCCCTGGTCACCACGGCCACATCCCCGACCACGCCCGCCATGAGGAGGACGCCCAGCTGAGGCGCCCCTCATCTTTGGTGGCCTCCCAACCATGGCACAGATGTAGTAGTGCTGGCACAGATGGAGTGGTGCCAATGGGAGGTGTACACCACAATTGACTTGGGCAATTGGGATGAAGGGGGTGGGAAGCAAGATGTTAACAGCCCCCCTGCACCTGCAAGGCTGTATGTGACCGGTGATGTGGTGATGGGTCACGCAACGCTCAGGCACCCCAAAACTGCAGTAAAACCGTGCACACAACCCTGCGGCCTACGTGCGTGGATTCAACCTCCCGCAGTACGCGGTGGCACCCAGTAACACGAATAACGGGTACACGTGGGACATGCAGGCTACTATGACATCGAAAATGGGTGCGATACACAGGGGCACCCGCAGTGGGAAAAAGAGCGTGTGCGACTCACCGTCTGACTAGCGCGATGCAGAAAAATACGCGTAGCCAATACCTCCGCCAAAAGAAGAGATACGTCCTTGATAGCTGTGAAGTTGTGATGGCGCGCGTAACAACAGGAAGCAGCAACACACGTCGGTCTCCACGAAAGGCACGTACAGCAAACGCACGCGCGCGTCACGTCACTTACGCGCATGGGCCCTTTCCTCGTATTACACGCGGACGTGCAGTTTTTCACGCGCGCTGAAATGCCCATGCAGGCCTGTACGTGTCACATCACAGGGGCGCTTGCGCTTGAGGGGCCTTCTGTCCAATGAAAATGCGTATGCGTGCAGACGCGCTTATGCGCTAAGGGCCTTTCCTCGAATTACACGCTGACGTGCAGATTTTTCACGTGCCAAATCACTCCGTATCAAGCTGGCCACGCGTAAGCACATGGAAGACCACGCTCCTGCCCAGAAGGCCGAACTACTGCCCCCCAGAGCCCCGAGCACGCTCCCACCTGCCATCTGCTGCTGCCTGACTGCCTGCTGCCCATGCGCCCTGCCATTTGCTGCCTGCACATCAGCCAGGGGTGCTGTTGCTGTGACCACCCCTGCTGGAACCGAAGACTCCCGACTGGGATTCCATCGCTCCACAGCCTAGCCCCAGGACCCAGTTGCCCACCCACTCCTGCCTCTGGGGTTGTCATGTCGGGGCAAACACCATCTGAGACCACTGACAACCCCCGGCCAGAGAGGCAGAGGGGCACCAGCTTCAGTGCCACCGAAGTTGGTGTCCTGGTGGAGCAAGTCCTGGGGCAGTATGATGCCCTCTTCGGAAGTTCCCGCGTCGACAAGGAAGGACGGACTCGGATCTGGACTGACATCGTGACTGCCATCAACGCGGAGGGGGTGGCAGTCCGCGACTTACAACATGTCAAGAAGCGCTGGGAGGACTTCAGGTCCAGGACCCTGAACAAGGCCCGGCGCCTCTTGAAGGCAGAGGATGACAAGGGGCGCCGGGGCCACTTGTCGGAAGAACAGATGAGGGTCCTGGAATGCATATCCCCAGCGCTCCACGCCCAGGTCCTTGAGAGGCAGACCCGTCTGGAGTCGAGCGGTAAGTGTACATGCATCCTGATTGTGAGCAGTGCATGTGGTGATTTTTCAGTAGTGTGCAGGTTGCACATCTGTTTGTATGGGGTCGAGTATGGGTGGGGGTGTATAGGGCCGTGGGGCTAACACATGCGAGGGCTGGAATGTGTGAGACATGGATGGTGCTTGTGTGTGTAGGCTTGCATGCCAAATGCAGTTGTGTGGGCACACATGTTTGGATGAATGTGTATGTAAGTAGACATTTCCGCGATGTCACGCATGTATGTTGTTTTCATCTGCATGTATCAGCGCTGTGTACATGTGCATGTGTGTGTATTTGACAAGGGTGCAACAGTGATGCAACATGGATGCATGTGACAGCGGCATGTGGAAGCCTGATCGGCAGATGTGACATGGATGCCGTCTGAACACTGCAACACTTGGCAGAGGTGTACACATGCATGCAAGTGTTGTGGTGTGTGTACATGTGTGGTGCACTTCCTGTGTTGCATGTGATGCCTGGCTCACCTTTGCCTGCTCATGCTGTTGTATGTGTATGGATGGTGCTGGCAGTTGTGGTATGGCTCATGTGTGTGAGTTGAAATGACATGTGTGTTGGGGATTGTGATGACATGTCTGAGGTTTGCCAATGCCACTCATGTACAACTGTCATGTGTGTATGTGTCCATTGTAAAGTGCCCTGATGCCTGTGTTTTATTTCTCCCTGTCTGCAGCGTCAACTGATGAAGAGGGCGGAGAAGGTGCTGTGGAGCACAGCGGCGGGGATCCCACCGCCAGCCGGAGACGCAAGGCCCGGCTCCCCTCCCATGTTGTGATCTTGTCGGGGAGTGAGGAGTCCGGTGCCGCGTCCCAGGCCGTAGCTGCCGGGGGGAGGTCCAAGAGGCGGAGGTTGGAGTTGGACTCCTCGGCAGCAGAAGGGGCAGCTGGGACCCCACAGGGCCCAACAGGGGAAGATCCACAGAGACATCCAGGTTGGTGGGGGGTTTGGTGGAGGAGGAGGCCGTGCAAGCAACAGAGACGGGGTCTGGAGCTGGGGATCCCACTGGTGGTAGTGGTGCAGTGCAGGACCAGGGACAGGAGGCAGCACAGGCTGCCGCGGAGGTGCCTGTGTGCAATCCTGTCCCTGATCCTGTCCCTGCATCATCTTGCACCAGCAGGGATGCCTACGTCCAGACCCGTTTTCAGGCAGGGGATGAGCTCACGTCAACTGGCCTTCCTCTGCCTGCGGACGTGGCTATCCGGGTCCGGGTTGAGCCTGTTCTGAGTGGTGTGGCGTTGCGTCAACCGGCCATGCAAGGTGACCTGCAGTCTTTTCATGAGGAGACTGCACGTCATCTCAAATGGCTCGTTGACCACGTCAGCCTGCTGGGACAGGTCACCCAGGCCAGATTCCTCCGTATGATGGGGCTTGCTACGACCCCCTCCTCAACTGGACCCCCTACGTGCCAGTCGTCCTCCGTGCCATCTTCCCACCCATCAGTCACCTGGGTGCCCTGTGGAGCTGCCTCTGACGGTGCGGCCAGGCTGGTGGAGGAGGCATCCCTGCCACAGTCGGGAGTCGGACGTCCAGCAGGGGTGGCCACATCAACGACTGCACCCGAGCCGGCGGAGGATGTGCAGGCAGCAGGATGCAGTGCACGGGCAGAGGCACAGCAGCAGCAACGTGGTGGGAGCCATGAAGGCTCTGGGCCTTCAACATTGGAGGGGCAAGCATCGGCCGGAGGGCAGGAGGACCCAGGATAGAGAGTGTCTTCCGTGTGGCAGCGTTTGGGCCACGCCATAGATGCGGAGCGGCAGCGGGCGGAAGAGGCACGGCTCACAATGGTCAGGGCGGAGAACTCCATGCCGAGGGCCCTGAGGCGGGTCGAGTGCCTCGAGGCAATCCGCAGGGGTTTGGAGGTGGACACGTCGACGGCCCTGCGGACCCTCGGGGCCATGGAGGAGGACCGCCTCCGGGACATTGAGCAGGAGTTCGATGATGCCCTGGCCCGGGACATCCACAAGTGAGCCGTCAAACTAGCCCGCTGCCCTTGTACATAGTTATGTAGGTAGTGTTAGGTTTCATTTTTTTTTGGATTTTATTTGGACCTTTCAGACATTGGCCACATTTTTGTATATAGTTTATTTTATTAGTTAGTGTAGTTAGATAGGTTTCCTTTCTTTTGTTGGGATAATGGACCCTGGCTTGTTCCCATGTACATAGTTCACTGTTGGATTGTATTTTTCTTTCACATTTTAACCATGGAGCAATGGCTTTCTTTTTTATTTCCCATTGGATTTTGTTTTGTGGACAGTGACTTTGGACACCATTACTTTGGGATATGATTTTTGGTTTTGCATTTTTTTCACGGACATGCTTCTTTTGATTTTTGTACATTCACATTTATGATTCTTAAATTTTGATTCTATTTATGTTTGCTTTAAAACATTTTTTTTTATCATACTTAAATGTGTAGTATCATCTCATTGGTTTCATGAATTTCATGATATGGGTTTTGAGATTCACTGACACCCATTGGGTGTATGTGAGGGAAATGTGTTTGTTTCGGAACTTGCAATTGGTGTTCTGTGATGTAATTGCCAATTATGAGTGGGTGGATGCAATACTCGGGTGGGTGTTTCGCATTTGGAGGCTGATCATAGGGACAAGGGATCTAGATTGTGATGACATGTTGGCTGGGGAACATGAGTTGGACATGGGTGGGGGCCTGCTGGCAGGTGCCCCACAGTGCTGGGGGGTGGGGGTGGTGGGGAACATGAGTTGGACATGGGTGGGGGCCTGCTGGCAGGTGCCCCACAGTGCTGGGGGGTGGGGGTGCAGGGGTACATGAGTTGGAGATGAGTGGGGGCCTGTTGTCAGGTGCCCCACAGTGCTGGGGGGTGAGGGGTGTGGTGAACATTAGTTGGACATGGATGGGGGCCTGCTGGCAGGTGCCCCACAGTGCTGGGGGGTGGGGGTGGTGGGGAACATGAGTTGGACATGTGTGGGGGCCTGCTGGCAGGTGCCCCACAGTGCTGGGGGGTGGGGGTGCAGGGGTACATGAGTTGGACATGGGTGGGGGCCTGCTGGCTGGTGCCCCACAGTGCTGGGGGGTGGGGTGGTGGGGAACATGAGTTGGACATGGGTGGGGGCCTGCTGGCAGGTTCCCCACAGTTCTGTGGGATGGGGGGGTGGGGAACATGAGTTGGACATGGGTGGGGGCCTGCTGGCAGGTGCCTCACAGTGCTGGGGGGTGGGGGTGGTAGGAGACATGGGTGGGGGCCTGGTGGAGGCTGACCCCTGGTGGCTGGGGGGTGGGGGTGGTGGGAGACATGGGTGGGGGCCAGGTGGAGGGTGCCCCTCTACTGCCGTGGGGTAGGGGTGGTGGGAGACATGGGTGGGGGCCTGGTGGAGGCTGCCCCTGGTGGCTGGAGGGTGGGGGTGCTGGGAGACATGGGTGGGGGCCTGGTGGAGGGTGCCCCTGCACCGCTGGGGGGTGGGGGTGGTGGGAGACATGGGTGGGGGCCTGGTAGAGGCTGCCCCTGGTGGCTGGGTGGTGGGGGTGGTGGGAGACATGAGTTGGACATGGTTGGGGGCCTGCTGGCAGGTGCCCCACAGTGCTGGGGGGTGGGGCTGGTGGGGAACATGAGTTGCACATGGGTGGGGGCCTGCTGGCAGGTGCCCCACATTGCTGGGGGGTGGGGGTGGTGGGAGACATGGGTGGGGGCCTGGTGGAGGGTGCCCCTGCACTGCTGGGGGTGGGGGTGGTGGGAGACATGGGTGGGGGCCTGGTGGAGGGTGCCCCTGCACTGCTGGGGGGTGGGGGTGGTGGGAGACATGGGTGGGGGCCTGGTGGAGGCTGCTCCTGGTGGCTGGGGGGTGGGGGTGGTGGGGAACATGAGTTGGACATGGGTGGGGGCCTGCTGGCAGGTGCCCCACAGTGCTGGGTGGTGGGGGTGCAGGGGTACATGAGTTGGACATGAGTGGGGGCCTGCTGGCAGGTGCCCCACAGTGCTGGGGAGTGAGGGTGGTGGGGAACATGAGTTGGACATGGGTGGGGGCCTGCTGGCAGGTGCTCCACAGTGCTGGGGGGTGGGGGTGCAGGGGTACATGATTTGGACATGAGTGGGGGCCTGCTGGCAGGTGCCCACAGTGCTGGGGGGTGGGGATGGTGAGGAACATGAGTTAGACACGGGTGGGGGCCTGCTGGCAGGTGCACCACAGTGCTGGGGGGTGGGGGTGGTGGGAGACATGGGTGGGGGCCTGGTGGAGGCTGCCCCTGGTGGCTGGGGGTGGGGGTGGTGGGAGACATGAGTTGGACATGGGTGGGGGCCTGCTGGCAGGTGCCCCACAGTGCTGGGGGGTGGGGGTGGTGGGGAACATGAGTTGGACATGGGTGGGGGCCTGCTGGCAGGTGCCCCACAGTGCTGGGGGGTGGGGGTGCAGGGGTACATGAGTTGGACATGAGTGGGGGCCTGCTGGCAGGTGCCCCACAGTGCTGGGGGGTGAGGGGGGTGGGGACCATGAGTTGGACATGGGTGGGGGCCTGCTGGCAGGTGCCCCACAGTGCTGGGGGGTGGGGGTGGTGGGAGATATTGGTTGGGGCCTGGTGGAGGCTGCCTCTGGTGGCTGGGGGGTGGGGGTGGTGTGAGACATGGGTGGGGGCCAGGTGGAGGGTGCCCCTGCACTGCTGGGGGGTGGGGGTGCTGGGAGACATGGGTGGGGGCCTGGTGGAGGCTGCCCATGGTGGCTGGGGGGGTGGGGGTGCTGGGAGACATGGGTGGGGGCCTGGTGGAGGGTGCCCCTGCACTGCTGGGGGGTGGTGGGAGACATGGGTGGGGGCCTGTGTAGGGTGCCCCTGGTGGCTGGGGGTGCAGGGGGACATGCGTTGGTGGGCAGTAGTGCAAGTTGACATGTGGGTTGGCTGGGGGGCATGGCCATGGTGGATGGGGTGCCTGCAGGACATGTGCATGGTAGGCCCCTGTGGTGTGAGCCACCTGCAGGGGCCGTGGAGGGTGTAGAGGGAACACCTAGGAGGACCCACATGTGCAATTCACATGTGTTGCACCCCGCGCACCCCTGTAATACACGTACCCTGATGGAATCGCGTGTGGAACTTCCCGCGCACCCCTGAAATACGCGTACCCTGCTCACACGGGGCCAATCGCGTGTGGATCTTCCAGCGCACCCCTGAAATACACGTACCCTGATGGAATCGCGTGTGGAACTTCCCGCGCACCCCTGGTATACACGTACCCTGCTGATTTCCCGTGTGAAACTTCCCCCGCACCCCGAAATACACGTACCCTGATGAAATCGCGTGTGGAACTTCCCGCGCACCCCTGAAATACACATACCCTGCTGATGTCGCAAGTGAAACTTCCCCCGCACCCCGAAATACACGTACCATGATGAAATCGCGTGTGGAAATTCCCACGCACCCCTGAAATACACGTACCCTGCTCGCACGGGGCCAATCGCATGTGGAACTTCTGGCGCACCCCTGAAATACACGTACCTTGATGGAATCGCGTGTGGAACTTCCCGCGCACCCCTGGAATACACGTACCCTGCTGATTTCGCGTGTGAAACTTCCCCCGCACCCCGAAATACACGTACCCTGATGAAATCGCATGTGGAACTTCCCACGCACCCCTGAAATACACGTACCCTGCTCGCACGGGGCCAATCGCGTGTGGAACTTCCCACGCACCCCTGAAATACACGTACCCTGATGGAATCGCGTGTGCAACTTCCCGCGCACCCCTGGAATACACGTACCCTGCTGATGTCGCGTGTGAAACTTCCCCCGCACCCCGATATACACGTACCATGATGAAATTGTGTGTGGAAATTCCTGCGCACCCCTGAAATACACGCACCCTGCTGAAATCGCGTGTGGCACTTCCCGCGCACCACTGAGATACGCGTACCCTGCTCGCACGGGCCCAATCGCATGTGGAATTTCCCGCGCACCCCTGAAATACACGTACCCTGCTGAAATCGCATGTGGCACTTCCCGCGCACCCCTGAGATACGCGTACCCTGCTCGCACGGGCCCAATCGCGTGTGGAAATTCCCGCGCACCCCTGAAATACACGCACCCTGCTGAAATCGCGTGTGAAACTTGCCCCGCACCCCGAAATACACATACCCTGCTGAAATCGCGTGTGGCACTTCCCGCGCACCCCTGAGATACGCGTACCCTGCTCGCACGGGCCCAATCGCATGTCGGAATTCCCGCGCACCCCTGAAATGCACGTACCCTGCTGAAATCGCATGTGGAACTTGACGCGCGCCCCTGAAATACACATACCCTGCGGAAATCGCGTGTGGAACTTCCCGCGCACCCCTGAAATACGTGTACCCTGCTCGCATGGGGCCAATCGCATGAGGTACTTCCCACGCACCCCAGTGATACACGTAGCCCGCTTGCCGTGCTGGTACAGGGTTAGCGAAGCCCTTTGCGCTGGATTGGGTATATTGATGGCTTTTCCCTGCGCAAGAGGCGTTCTTGGGGGCGTAGCTGGCGCTGCTGCAGGGTCGCTGCGCCACTGTGCGCCACGGCTGGTTTTGGTGGCTGGAATCCATGAATACGCTGTGCGCGGAAATTGATTTTAGCGCACGCGGCTGGCGCAGGGATTCGCACGTGCACACTGTGCGCCAGCCGCGTGCGACACTTTGGCGCTGAATTCTATGAATTACACCCAATGTGTTTTCCTCCAAAGAGCTCTTCGTAGTTTGTTTTGAGTACTTCTTGTAATCTGAGGTGAATCAAGGCCAACATTAGGTTGGAGACCATGCTCACTTCATCTATCAGTAGCATTTTCATTTGTTTTAATACTCTGCGTAGTTCCATTGCAGCTTCTGCAGAAAGTTTGTAATAGTCTAATTTGTTTTGGTGTTCTACTGGCAGGAGTAGTAATCGGTGTAAAGTGACACCGTCTATGTTGTAGGCAGCTAAACCTGTGTGGGCAGTGACAACAGCTGACAGTTTGTTTGTCAATTGTTGAAGGAATTTACTGATGATTTTTATTAAGAATGTTTTCCCAGAACCAGCTTCACCACTGACGTACAGTAGTATAGGTTTGTAATTTTGGCAGGTACATTCTTTGTTTTCATGTTGTACACCATGTGCAATTTCTTTTGTTACTTCTTCAAAAATGCTATGTTGTTCATTTTTTTGTTTTGATTGTAGTATAGTTAAGTCTTCTTTATCTTCATAATGACACATGGTGTTTTCTACTTCTGTCATAGCTAATTCTGCCTCATTTGCTATTAGTGGCTCTCCCAGTGTTTCTTGGCTTCCTGGTACAGAAGGTTGACTACTTTCAGGAGTGTCCTTATCTAGTTGGGCCTGCAGTTCTTCTTCGTGTTGCTGTTCATTGTGCAACATTGTGTTGTACTGTGTAAAGTTTACATCAGTTATAGTGCTTTCATTTGCTTTGAAAGTGTCTTCATAGGAGTCATATTTGTCTAGTATTTCTTCTTCTTTTCTCAATGGTTTAAAGAGTTGTAGCAGGGACATGTAATATAGTTCTTTATATTGAGGAGTTTTTAATGACAATTTGATATGATTTATTAAATTTGGTTTGGTGAGTTTTACTAGCTGCCTTCACAATTTGTCACTCTGTATCTACCTTTTGTTTCATCGGGTTTTATATTATTTTTGTATGTGAAGTTTTGAGCTATGTGGTATAGACACGTGGTTTCCAAAGTGGTACTTCTGTTTGGGTAGTGTGTGTCCAGCAAATTGTTTTTTTTAAATGTCGTCGCTGTTGGGATCATGTTTGGCTATTGTTTCTATATCTTCGTATGATTTTAGAACTCTTTTTCTATATTTAGCAGGACCAAGACTTAGCCATACTATATTTTCAGTACCAGTTAACCAATCTGCTGCTTCATAGGAGCCACATTCTCTATGGGAGAGAATTTCTATGCCGAAGCTGTATAATTTTTGAGACAGTGTTTTGTCTGATGACAGGTCATTCCAGAGGTCTTGTAGCTCTGTTTTTTCTGCTTTGGTTAAGTATGCTGTAACATATTGTGCAACTGCAGTGGAATTGTCTGCAATGTACTGCACATCTATATTTGCATTCCATAAGTGGGCAACGATTAGATTGTAATCATTGCTATATTTTTCTTCTTTTGTTCTTTTTATGTAATATTTATTTTTAGGTAATTTGCCTTTAACACTATGTCTAACTGAAGACATGAAGTAGTTCACTTGACCTGTTTTTGTAACCAGTCTAGGGAAACCAAAGTGGCATTTGGTGTAGTATTTCCCTTTGTTTTTGTATTTGCGATGACAATATTTGCCAGATTTGTGTTTTTGAAATTGTAAAATTTGTGCTTGAAGATCACTATTTGTTGCTTCTGATGGAATTTGACAAGTGACATATTTTTCAATAAACTGTAAAACAGTGGCGTCATTGTCTTGACCAAATTTAGGAGCATCTTTAAAAGCATGTGGATAAGTGGTGCTCCTCTGGCTTGGTATTCTTTTCTCCAAAAGAAGTGTTGCACTTCTCCAAGGGGAGGAGCAGTTTTATTATAAATAAAGTGTAGCATAGCAATGAAGCGATGGTGAAAATATCTTGAAACATTAACAGGATCTAAAGAACAAAGTTGTCCAGGTGTTAGTATATCTATGTTTGTTTTGTTTTTGTTTGATATGCGTAGGAAATCATGTAAATGTTCCCATGCATATTCTGCACAACTTAATGTAACAAAACAAGTGGGTGGGCCAATGTTTCTTATCATACAACGTGCATCTCTGTGACGTCAAAACCATTATTCTTTAGTACCACGCATATTTGCTAATAGATTTGTAATATTTGATTGTAAAACCTCATCTTTTTGTTGCACTTTTTGTAATAATTGTGTAGCTGGCATATTTTGAAAGTGGGATCCTGATTTTAATGTGTGTGCAACTCTGTAACATAAAGTTGCTAGTTCACTTTCAAAGAGTAGGTGGAATATGTAGTCCACATTTTGTTTAAATCTGGGATCTTCAGAATACATCCGTAATGAGCGATATTCTGATGCTGTTATTTGAATAGGTCTATCATCGTACCTTCCTCCTTTGCCAGTAGAAAAAAGTAGAGGAAAAGCACATTCTTCTATACTTTTTTCCCATCTGTTGATTGGTGATCCTTTTGTTTGACGCATTTGGTACGTTTCTAGTGCATCTTCTACGGTGTCATTAGAATGTAATGGGTGAATTGTATAGTGGTCTAATGTATTGGATATTGTAGCAGGATCTAGGAGCTCAAATTGTCCAGCTTCTTGTGTATCTTGAATTATTTCAGTGGTATCCTTCAAGTTTTCTTCTTTGTAGTATTCATTATTGTCTTTTAGATAATGCAAAGCGTGTCTAACTTTATGTAAATCTACCAGTTGTTGCCAAATTATTTTGTCTTTTGTAGGTACACCATTTACTAATATAATTAAAGATTGTTCCATTGGCCGTTGCACTCCTAGAGTGTGTACATTTTCTTTTAGATCTAATGGTAAATACACTACATTTCCACAAATACCTTTCACTAATTCAGAGGGAGGTAATTTTGCTGTTTTTGGTTGAAGGCGTATTATTGCTTGAAAGGGGTGTACTGTTTGAATCATGATGCTCTCATATAAATTGAGTTGTTGTAGGGGTTTTGGTAGTGGAAATAATTCCAAATTATTTGTGATAGCCCGTGAAGGAGTTTGGTTGTTGTCAAGTTTTGTTGTGCAGTAATTGCAAAGTATTAAGGGGTCAGTTATTTCGTATTTGATTTCTGCTACAAGGTAGAGAGCTAATTCAAACCATTTAGAATCTTCATTGTCTTCTATTTTGTATGTTAGGTCTACAGTTTTTGTGTTACTTTCATAAAAGGTTCTACGGCAACATACACACACATGGTTTGGTATTTCAGCAGATGTACTTTTAAATTTCAGTATTTCTTTTTTTTATGTGTGTAGAAGAAGGTTGCTATGCATAGAATTGTTGCTAATTTGCTTTAAAGCTATTTCATTCTGTAAGTGGCTTTCACTTTCAAAATATTTTGTCTGGATATAGTCGATTTCTTCAAGTAGATCTTTTGCTGTACCATGTAGAATAATGTTATTTAAATTGGCTAGTGCTAAAGCAGGACTTTTAGCATAGTACAGTTTATAGACTACATTTCTTATAGTTCAATGATGTGTTGATATCATTTTGTTATAATGGAAGGTGGTTTTGCAAATAGGTCCTGAAATGCAGGCCAATGAATGTCCTTGTAGTCCTATGTACTTGCACACTGGACAGGTATCCATATTTTGCAGTAGTTTAATTTTCATTTTGTCTTTACCTTTCACATATTGATTGAGGAATTGGAGTAAAGATTTGAAAGATTCTTTGGGAACATTACACATTGACGTGCATGGCCATTTGTATACTAGACGCTCTGATTCAGTTGAAAGGAGAGGTAATTCTAATTCTTCTGGGGATATTTTTGTAAGTAGTATTTCTTGGTCCATTATGGTATTATAAAATGTTTCATAACCTCGTCCACTGCGATGGATGGCAATTGTGTTTGCTTGCTTTTGTTTGTATGCTTCCTCATTAAAGTATGGTTCTGTGCTTGTAGTGTGACTCCATTCACCTCCACAGATACTTAAGAAGTTATTTCTGTTGACATTTTGTTTATTGAGAAGTCTTTTTTTGTAATGTACTCATTAGTTTTGTTAGTGGTTTCATTTTGTTTAACACTAAAATAAATAACTTACTTTTGAGAAGGATTTCACTGCCTATCAATGCTTCTAAAATTAATTTCCTACAATAGGTTTTAAGGGTTGAGTTTGATTTCTCTCCTGTTTTTAGAAGATTTTGCAGGACTCTGTGAAGGAACATTTTTGCTAAAATACTTTTTTTGGTATGCTTAGTTTGGACTATATCAAGATTTATAGGAGCAGTTTTATCTGTAGTGGTAGCTGATTTTTTGTTAATTGCCTACGTTGTGTTTCAACAAACTCTTATTAGACTCGCGGCCCTGCGGCCTTGTGCTTTCCCGTTCAGACAACAATATTACCAGTCGAGCAGTGTAAGCAGAAAATGTACTGCAAAGCAATTTGAACAGAAAGCAATGAGCAATTGTTAGAAAACAAAATGGCAATCCTTGTTACATCAAAATGGCCGTTCATTGGTAAACTCGGAAACCTGTATTTCTATCGTATCGTGCATGAGACGGTTGGCCTTCGGCCATCAAAATACGTTTGCCCTCAATCCTGAGAGGTATACATTTTTCTAGACTGACAAACCCTCCTTTGGCCGTATGCCAAACGTCTCATTCATCTATTGTATTCTCCTCTGATGACGATAAGTCCGAAGCACTTATGTCGGAATCTTGCATGCTATTATAAGCATCATCATCTTCATTAATATTTATAGCCATTAATTCTTTCACTGTTTTTATTTCATGTGTGTCTCTGTCATCCCGGCCATTAGTTTGTTTTCTTTTTGTTATCATATGCATACATCCCTTCGTACATCCCTCAGTTACCTCAGTGCAAACTAATGGTAGGCAGTGTATGCAACAACAGCACATTATGAATATTCCAAACACCACTACTAATATCGAGATCAACTTCCATCCCCAAGAACGCAGTATTCCCCAAAACCAATACTCTATTCCCCAGCCCCTTTCTCCAGTAGGGAGTTCGGAGCTTAGGACATGCATTTTCTTTATTGCTTCAAAAATCGTAGGGGAATAGTCATCTACAAATACACAGCACGCTGATCCCACAATCTTGCAAATTCCTCCACGATCAACCAGGATCACATCGAGAGCATTCTTGTTTGCAGCGTCATTAACCTGATTCCTTTTTCTTCCAACGTCATGTTAAATAGTATATCTGTCGTTGTGTTTATGGTATCTTTTAGTATTCTGAACAGCTGCCTTATGTTATAGGAGTTCACTATCTGGGACAAGAATGGAATGAATGATTTTGCTACGTCAGTCGCTATCAAAACACCTTCGCTACTCCTTTGGGTTCTAGATCTGGATAGTCTGGCCATGTCTGCTGTTTCTAAGAGGAACACTCCTGGGAACATTAGACCTAGGTAACATGTACCTCCCCAGTTTCTGGGCAACCAAGGATATGCTTTCTCTCCACATATAAAATAGACTGGATCTCCCACATATACTGGTTCTATTTCCCATTTTAATACCACAGTATTCATGCATCCAGTAAATGTTCCTACTGAATAGGAGCCTTTCTTTTTTAGACAAAAAGGGACAGTTCTCGGGTTATAATTCACTGTGTAAGAAGGGGGAACTGCATCTTTGTTCCCATCTGTTCTTACACGAAACGTCATCACAGTTGTTTTAACTGGTGGGGACAATCTATCTTGTCTATTTTATCGCATACTTTTTCTCGTAGGTTCTGGGATCATCACTTGTGCTTTATGGAATATGGAACAACCCACAGGCCTCATAATTATTTCCTCAAACTCATTCATGTTTGTTCTGTCTAATTGACCCGTACTACTCTTATTCCACTTTCCATAGAACATTGCACTTAAAGATGCACTGCATGCAGAACTTAATGGCAATGGTTGTACATACCACCCTATTCCTTTCCCTACATGCTGCAGTAAATGGGCGCATACCCAACAATTATTTTTCTTTAGAATTGCATGCGTCATATTCATGGTGAGTAACAGCGTATTGTTCCCATACCCTTCTCTGTGTCTTTCTTCCATTGGGGACAAAGTATAATTAATCACCTGAACCAGGCTTTCAGTAGTGGATATATTAACTATTGGTAAAAACATTCCCAATGGGTGTATAGATTCCACATGCCATAACACCAACGCTGTCGTTATTGGTGCTACCACACTCATGAAGCACATTATTGTCGTCAAAGCCAGCATACCATTTTTTTTACCATGCGTTTTCCCTAACTTTACAGTCTTTATAACTAACTCATTCTCAGCCGTGGTGCAGGAGGAGACTGAAACCGGTCTCGACATTTTTCTCACCATCCTTCTTCTTCCTGACAACGTTCGTCGTGGCTATCTCTCTTCGTCGCACTTGTCCGGATGTCAATAAGTTCAAAGGAAGTGTCAACAGTTTAGTCTGCCATCCATTTGCAGTCTGGTTTGCTTATTCATTCTAGGCAAGATCACTTATTCTCTCTTATACTGCTAAGAGGACTTCTGAACAGTTCTCTATTGACTTAGTACCATGTGCGCCCAGCTTGTCCGCTCTGGTTCAGGACACATGTACTTTTTATGATCGCACTGAGGAGCCGCGAGTCTTGAATTGTCCGATTCGCACAATTCTCACGCTTCTCTCCTCTACACCTCTAGTTCCTTCTCCGTCCAGAGGTTAGCATAAACACCAAAGAACTGTGGATCACTCTGTCTTTCGAGGCCGCAAATCATATCGCCTCACTCCTGGTATTGTGTGATCCGTGAACAGTGCCTATGCACTTCCAAATCCATACTCAGCATCAGCCTGCGGCACAATGACAGATGCTGGTGTGCGCCGTGACAGTGATGCGGATTCAGTCTTTCGCTGTGGCGCAATGGCAAGTGCTGGTGGGCACCAAAGGGGTACACGTTTTGTAGCTGACGTTATTTGCAATCAGATTTCGTGTCGGCTAGCAGTGATATAGGTTCTGCTGGGCAACGTTGGGGCACTCTTTGCCCTTCCCCCTTTTTGGCAATCTCTTCAGGCTTTGTTTCGATTTTCACTTTCCGCTCAGAGAGTTTTAGCAGCGGTGGACTGGCAGCAGTTTCTTTCATTTCTGGGACCGCTGTCTCTTTCTGTTCGTCCGGATTGGGCAAATCTTTCAGTGGAGATGGGATCTTTTTGGCATGGGTGGCATGGATCCACGACATTCTCCCATCCACCCGTATTGCCGTCTGCGTTGCCAGAAGCACTTGATAGGGGCCGCGCCACCTGGGTGCTAACGACGATCTTCTCTCAAAATTCTTTAGCAGCACCCACTCGCCTGGCTCCAGCGCGTGCCCTGGACCAGTATATCTTACGGGTAGAGCCTCCTGCACCTGCTGATGAATCAAACGTAATTTCTGCATTAAAAGGCCACAATAAGTGCTAAGTACAGGATGTTCCACTTCACTCAGTCGCCTTGGCTGAGGTGCGCACCAAACATTCGCCTGTCTCCCCATCACGATCTCATACGGGGAGAGCCCAGTTCTAGCCTGTACAGACGTACGAATGCACAATAACGCTATCGGTAATGCATCCACCAAACTCAACGTGCTCCCAGCACATATCTTGCTAATTTTTGACTTGAGGATTCCATTGTGCCTCTCAGCAAGACCGGCCGAACTCGGATGCCTTGAACTATGAAATCTCTTATCAATCTGAAGACCCGAACATATCTGTAACACCAGTGCGCCACAACATGTGACCATTATCTGACCATATGACACGTGGCAAGCCAAAACAGCAAAAGTATTCTTTAAGCATTACTTTTGCCGTACTCATTGCTGTGCAGTCTTTTAAGGGATATGCCTCCACCCACTTGCTGAATGCACAGATCACCACTAAGACATATTTCAAGTTTTGGCACCTCTCCATCTCTATGAAATCAAAATGGATTACCTCAAAAGGCATAGAGGGCGGGCCAAAACTGCCTATTGGAGTCACTGTTCCCTTTCCTACATTGTGTTGTAAACACGTGATACAGTTCTGCACCAACCTCTCTGCATTTTTCTTTATGTTTGCATTCTGCCATACCGTAGATAGGTGCTGTATTATTTTTTTCGCACAGATGTGAGTAGGGCTGTGAGCCATTGTGACCATTGCAGTCACATAAGAATTTGGCAACATCCAGTTTTAGTTCCCTTGTCCACCCAACAACCCTCTAAATCTAACTCAGCAGAGCCCTCTGCCCATCCCTGTATCTCATCGGCCGTGGCTTCGGCCTGCATTTCTTTGACTGTGGCAATTCCATCTTCTATCATACAGGGTACTTCCTCAGTCTGAACTGTCATCATGTATTATTCAAATCAGTGGCAGTTTGTTTCGCAGTTCTGTCTGCAAATGCGTTTCCCTCTCCCACTTTGCATGTTACCTTTTTATGTGCCTCGCATTTCACTATTGCTAGGCGCTTTGGAAACGTGAGTGCAGACAGCAATCGTACAATCAAAGGGCCATGTTGAATTCTGGCCCCATGTGATGTCAAGAAACCTCTCTCAGCCCAGAGTTGACCAAAGTTATGAACCACCCCAAAAGCATACTGACTATCAGTATAGATATTCACGTTCAAATTTTCAGAAATCTCACAGGCTCTGGTCAATGCTATTATTTCTGTGGCTTGTGCCAAGTTGTAGGGAATTCTTTTGCTTTCTACAACGTTCTCTAGGGTAGTGATAGCGTAAGCGGCAGTTGTCGTGCCATCAGGTAGTTTAAAACAAGAGCCTTCACAAAATAACTCTCCATCTGGCTCTTTTTGTGGGGTGTCACTTAAATCAACTCCCCCCTTCGTTTCTTCCTCAGTGACCATTAAGCAATCGTGGGGTGGTGATTCGTTGTCACCAATTTCTTTTATGGGCAGTGGCATTAATTCTGCAGGATTCAAAGCGCTACACCTCATAATTTGGATATTGGGTGCGAACAAAATAATCTCATATCTTGTCAGTCTAGCGGAGGTGAGGTGTTACGTCTGTGTCCTATTTAATAGGACATCTATGGCATGTGGCACCATCAGAATTAAAGTATGACCTAATACCATCCGTTCCATTTGTTTCACTGATGGAGCAGCCGCTGCGACAGATCGCAAACATCGTGGTAGTGTGCGCGCTACAGGGTCCAGCGCAGAATAAAAATAGCCGTACGGCCTATTTCTTCCACCTTGTTTCTGTGTCAAAACAGCTAATGCACATCCTTCATTCTCGCATACAAATAATCTAAAAACTTTTTCATAATTTGGCGTGCCCAAAACTGGAGCAGAACATAATGCAGTTTTCAATTGATCACACGCTCTCTGACATTCTTCATTCCATTGCAAAGGCATCACTGCATCCTTCCTAGTTAATAGCACCATTGGCCTCACAATTAACGCAAACTTACCGATCCACTGCCGGCAATAAGAAGCCATGCCTATTATGGCTCTGACTCCTTTCTGTGTCTTTGGAATAGGCATATAAGAAATACTCTTTATGCGTTCTGGCGTTAGCCTTCTCCCCTCTTTCGAAAGTAGGTAGCCCAAATAAGCTACCTCCTTTCGATTATATTGAAGCTTCTTCAAACTAGCTTTATGGCCATGTGCCGCTAGGTGTGACAGTAGTAATACTGTGCTCTTTTTACAAATCTCTTCTGTATCAGCAGCGATCAACAGATCATGTATATATTTCAATAGTACACACTCCACTGGTAATTCTAGCATGTCTAGCTGCTCTTTTAATGCTCTACTGTAAATACTCGGACTTTCCGTATAACCTTGTGGAATGCGCATGAATGTGAATGACCGTCCCCCTAATGTGAACACGGACAAATATCTACTGTCCTTGTCCACCGGAATGCTAAAGAAAGCGTTTTTTTAGATCAATTACGCTAAAGTATTCTGCTGAGGCAGGTATCATTGTCAATATTGTAGTGACGTCTGGGATCAAAGGAAATTGTGGTTCGAATCCCACTTCTGACACCACTACTACTTTGTTTAGCGCGCGCAAATCAATTATGAAACGATATGGTACTTCATTGCCTCCTTTCTTAAACACTGGAAGAATCGGGCTGTTACATGTACTACCTGTAATTTCTTCAATTACCCCTAATTTCACCAAATCTGAAGCAATACTTTTCAATCCTTTCTCTCCGTTAGCCAAAATTGTATACTGGGGAATTCTTGGCAGTGTAACTCCTTCTTTCAAAATTATCCTCACTGGCTCTATCTTCAAGAATCCTGCATCGTTGTCATGCATCGCCCATATACAGGTTGGCACTTCTCTTAACTCTCCTGGCAAGGCTTCAGACATGAATTCTGACACAGGGGCATTTTGTGGCCAAATCATTAGAAACACCCCGTCTGATGTACAATGTATTATCGCACCTAGCTTTTTCAATAAATTCAATCCCAACAAGTTCTCCCCACAATTGTCTGTTAAAAGGAAAGGACAATGTTCAGTGAATGGTCCTATACTAACTGAGACTGGTTGGGACACTGGGTTTATGACTGGTGTACCTGCGAACCCTACGGAAACATTCTTTTGCCCTGCCAGTGGTATATCCGGAACCAAGTGATGGTCTATTGAACACTTTTGCGCTCCTGTATCTATAAGGATGCGGTGCTCCTTATTCCCGACTCCCATTTCTACATAGGTTCCTCTCTGATTCACGGGAATGGACACTGGCTCCGACCCCTGCCCTGGGCTGTCCTATTGGGGAGATAACACATCGTCCGATGTGTAGTCACTACAATTACTATAATACGTATTTGGCTGCGTATTGAAAATGTTCCCATTCTTTCCTCTATTTCCCCCACTCTGATTCCCATATTGTTGGTTTTGCTGACCCTGAATCTGGTTAGGGGTACTTTGGTTTTGGGCTTGGTTTTGATTACCTTCATTATTGTGGTGCTGCTGCATACTATTCCTATTTGGTCCATTCGCTCCTTGGTGCCCTCTGTGCTCGCCAGTGTCCTTCCTCCTTACAGTATGCACACTGATTTGGTCCCAAGGCCCCCCATGCATATTAAAATTACTCCTCCCATGTGCTTTCCCTCTTCCTCTATTATGTCCTGCTACGTTGCTGCAGTAACACCTTTGTTTTCAGATTTACTCTATCTTTCTCCTCCTGGTCCTTTCCCGCATTCACTCTCATCTCATAATATTGGGCCATGTGTAATACTTCACCCAGCGGTTTTTGCTTGCCATGCACTTTCTGATGTCATTATTAGGTTCTGAATTGGAAGTCTCAACCCCCTCACATATTTATCAACAAATAGCCTCTTCCCCGCTTCCGAGCTCACATCCTGCCCACTGAAGTCTGCGAATACTTCCTCGAATCTATTGAAATAATCTGTTGCTAACTCATCCTTGCCTTGCACACATGCAGTCAACTTGTCCCATTGAATTCTTTTCTCTGGGACAATTTCTTTTAATTTCTGTATTATGTGTGCTGGTAATGCTACCATGTTCACTCCTGGTGTCCCTCCAACCACTTTATTCCTGTCTTCTATTACCAAGTCCGCCCATATGGCGCCATAGGCCGTTGCGTCATCCACCTTTCTTATTTGCTTCCATTTGTCTGTTGGCAGGATCACTGGGAATATTAGGTCTATGTCACCCATGGTAACCACGGATGATTACAGGCAGGACTCTATTTCCTTGTAAAATCCTGCAGGATACTTTCTTATATCGGGAATCGTCTGCTTTATGTTGTTCACCTCCTGTCTGGAAAAGGTGACATGCACGTACTGGGCGGTATAATGGGCTGGCGTTACCTGCGCCGCTACGTTACCCGTTGCGGGAACCTCTGTTTTAGGCACGAAGGTAGGTTGACCTCCCTCATAGGAAATGCCCCACTTACTGTCCCTCCCCCTTCTCTCATGTGCAATAATATTCCCAGATCAAGCGATAGGGCTGTTTCTCCTGTCCCTCGCTCTAGTGCTCTCTTATATACTGCCATTATTTCGGGTGGGCTGGCCTTTTCGTTTTTTATATCTTTGTCTAGTAAATGTTCAGCCATCGACTGCAGTGCTTTTCTTTTCATGGGCATGGAATATTCATCAAATATCTCATGTATCTCCATTGTGGGAATACTGGGATCCGGCATCCATCTGAACGCTTCTCGTATACATGCTTTCTATTTGTCGCCCCTCTGTACTGACGACATTGTATATCGTCGCTGTATATATGTCTCTACCGCCTCCTTTCTATTTCTCCCGATATCATTACCCCTGTACCCAGGTGCAGTAAACATTTCAGCAGGTTCATTATCCAATTCATTTTTAAGTTCAAAATGTCCATACACATGTTCCCTCACTTCTTCATCTCTTTGTCTACAACGTGCTAATGTATTCAAGTCTAACAATCGCTCCGGTGGTAATTTCCCAATTAACTGTTTCCATCACTCCACCAAATATTCACCCATACATTCCAACACTACCTGTCTTTCGTTTCTTCTTCGGAAGTCATACATCGAAGCCAATGCTGCCGTCCCATCATTCCCGTCTATATACATTTCTGCCTGTTGCTGAAATTCCACCTACCTTTCTTTGCTGATCGCACTGCGAGTTACCCCCGTGCATCCACTTTGTTCAGCCCCGCCTCTCGCCCCGCGGTTTCAACTTCAACCCCTGGAGGGACGGACGGTACTGAGTCTGTATCTAAGGCGGGAGGTGCGGATGGGACAATGGGACCAGGGAGAGTCTGCTGTGGGCCTGGTTGGCTAATAGGAATTGTTACGTGCGCGGTCTGTGGTTGTGGGAGGGCTTGAGCTGCGGGAGGGAGAGTTTGAGCTTTGGGAGGGGTTTGGGCAATAGTTACTGACGTGTTTGGCCTCGCTTCTGATCTTGGGCCTTTTTTCGTATGGATCAATATGTTTTCCATTACTTCATCTGCTATGTTCAATTCTCGTTGTGGGTATATTTTTTCTACATTTAACTGGTCACGTCTACCTGACCTTCTTAGACTCTCGGGCCACTCCTCCTCCTCCTTTTCTTCTGCTACTTCACCTTTTGATTTATGCCTGCGCGCATGCTTCGCTCTACTTTTAAATCAGAGCATTGCTTCCCTTCTCCAGTCCTTAACAATATCAAATGTTGCGGGACGCGCTTTCTTTCTTATCAACACTCTTTCCAAATTATCTATTCTCGCTATTTCAAAACTACCATTTATCGGCCACTGATGGCCTTGTTGCTTTCTGGTTTGCCTATGCCAAGTCTCACAGAATATTATCGCTCCCACACCATACTTTACATACATCTCATACACCGGCGTTCCCCCAGGTGGTGCAATTTGGCCATCTTCCAAAGATTGTCTATCACAGCGGAAAAACACTGCTAGGGTGGACAATACCCCAGGCATATTTCAACCTTCCCCCTGGTTAATCAACCTTACCTAGGGCGTTTGATTTTGCAAAGTCAACTCTCAACCAATATTTTTTTTTAAAACATTTTTTATTACACACAGATTATATGGTTTTCATATTTAAAACCTTTAACCTAATATCGTGACCAGTTTTCCATGGTTTATCTATTGGCTAATATGCGTTGTGTGGCTCGCAAGGCTTGGTCTAGTTTTTCTGGCCCTGTTAATGTTTTCTGAGTCTCGTCACACTTTTGAGGCCCTCCAATTTCTTAAGTATTAAAATCACTAGTCTTATGAGTGCTATGTTGGTCTTCATTGTTTCTCCTTCAACGAGAGTCCTCCACCACTCTTCCAAGCTCCTTGTCACAAAGCTTCTCAGGACTTCCCCCAAGCACTGCTCCTGGTTTTCTCTTAGTCCAACGCAGTATAGTATAAGATGTTTCAGAGATTCTTTCTCTCCTTTTATCTTGCACATTCTACAGCTTTCATGTATGTCCATCATTTTTCTCCTTTGCAGTATTTCTCCAGTTGGTAAAATGTTCAATCTGAATCTCAGAAAAAGGTCTCGGAAGTACCAGTTCGGGAATAGGGTCAGGTAACTCGATATCTGGTTCACTTTTAGTGGATGTGCCCAGAAATCTTCGTTGCCTTTGTATTTGCAATTGTTGTCCTGAGTTTCTATCCAATCTGCCATGTACGTTTTTTCTTAGTTTTATCTGGGTTGATCCATAGGTCGTCCTCTGACTCGTTGAGGTTCGCTAGGGTCGTTCGACACGTCTTTTGCCACTCTGTTAGCATTACGTCGGCTTGTTCTTTTAAAGCTTTATTCAACACACTGAAACCTCCAGTTGTGTTTTCCTCTAAACATTTTCGATAGAAGCTTAACGTTTTCCATACCACTATAGTTTTAAGTGAAGTCAGTGCCAGCTCTCTCCTTATTAGGTGTATTGGTACTGATTTGGGAAGTTGTTATACTTTCCGCCAGAAAAGGCCCTCCAGAATTAACCAAGTTTTGGGCGATAAGGGCGTTGGAGATTCGGCACCATATGTCAATATGGGGACAACTATCATCCTGTAAAAGGTTACCAGTGGTGTTAAGGTGAATCTGCAATATCTTTTAAGCAGTATTTTCCCTTGGGATGCTAAATTATTTGCTTTCCTTTTTAGCCCCTCAATTCTTGGCGCGTCGCTTTTTGTGTTGTCAATGCAAGCTCCCAAATATGTGAAGACCTCCACTTCCAAAAATGTTTTGTTTTTCAGTGACCAGCCAGGTTTTTTAAGTCTGTTTTTTCTACCTCCTGGACGGAACTTTAGGATCCTAGATTTTTCTGGGTTTATTACCAGGTCGTTTGCGTCCACATATGATTGCAATGCTGTCAGCTGTCGCTGCAGACCAATTTGGGTCTGAACCATCAGGACAATGTCATCTGCGTATAGCAGTCTCCCTATTGGAATCCTGCGATCTTAGGTGGAAAACAGTGAACGAGCTCAAAGGATTCAACGATGTCTGATGTAAACAAGTTGTAAAGTTCTGGTCCTTGTTTTAGGCCCGTTCTTATTGAGATTTGGTCTGTCAGCGTTCCTGCTTTGTCCAGCCTGACTCTAATGCTTGTATCTGTGTACAGATCTTTGATTTTCTCCACCTGTATCTGAGGACATTTCCAATTTTCCAATTTCTCCCACAGCTTAGCTCTTTTTATTGTGTCAAAAACTTTTGACAGATCAATGAAAGCTACGTAGATTTCTTGATTTTTATTCCTTAGTGTTCCTGCTTTCATTAGGTTAATCAAAAAGATGTTAAGTGCAGTGCCTCTCCCCCTCACGCAGCCAGACTGCCAGGGATCACATTGTCCACTTTAATGTGCCCAGGTGTCCAAAGCTTTCAATAATGTAGATGCAAAGACCTTCCCCAAGACGTCCAATAGTGCAATCGGTCTGTAGTTGTCTGCTGATGTTCCAAGACCCTTTTTGAAAATCGGCACCACTACCGTTTTCCTCCAGGAATCTGGAATTTTTTCTGTGTGTAGTATATATTTTAACTTGTAATGTAGAAACTTTGCCCACTCACATGAGTTGCTTTTTAGTGTTATGTTCGTCAGCCCATCTGGGCCCGGGGCTCTTGAGTCTTTTAGTTTCCTTAGAATGTTTTCAATTGCCTCAATGCCAATGTCTATTGCTACCTCTTTTTTATTTGCCAATGGTTTCCTCTTGGGTAGTGTCTGGTTTTCCCCTTGCAGCTGTGTATAGTGTTCACACCATGTTGAAGCACTTATTGGATTCATTTTGCTTGTTTCTTGAGGATTCTCTACGTCATTAATTATTGTCCAAATTTCTGCAGTGTTTTCAGTTCTTATTTTTTCTAGCATTCTTTCTGCATCCTGGTTTAGCATGGTCTTCTTATGTAAATGAAGCCAATTTCGGTACCTCTGTTTTAGCTTGTTTATCTCTTTACTAGGATTGCTGAATTTAGTCTTTTTTAATCGCCTGATGTTTCTCCTTAATTCTTTTTTCCTTTCTCGTATTCGACTATCATACAGATGTTGGTGATTCGTAGTTTGGTTGTTACTTCCAGTTTTCCTTTCTGTGACAAAAGCTCTAAAGAGTGGTGTGTCATCAATCCTTTGTGATTCTTGTTCATTTTCGAGCAGCAAGATCATGTCTTTTAATTTATGATTTAGTTCTTTGACTTTCTCTGGTCTGATCCTTAGTTTCGTTCCTCGTTGGACTGTGACTAAGTCCTGGTTGTAGGTACTGATCTTGTTGTTACTGATGTTTTTGCATGTCAGTTTCATCAGGTTGTGGTCACTTTCTGTTGTTGTTATTACTTCCAACGTCTGGATATTCTCTGACAGATTACTCGAAATGCAAATATAATCCAGGATCTCTGCTGATTGTACCCCCTTCCAGGTTGGCTTCGCTGGTAGGTCACCTTTCACCTTTCCGTTTAGTATGACGCAGTCTCTCGATTGCAACATACTGTTCCACCTTGTTCCTCTTTTTTCCTTCGCTGTTGCTGTTATTGCATAATGCTCTGTCTGATTGCCCTTATTCACACAGGTGCAGTTTAAATCACCAACCAGTATGTAGGTTAGATCTGTCCATTTCTCTCTCGGTTCATCTATTAAATCTGCTATTTCATCTGGTAAGTTTTCAAGTAGAGTATTGGCTGGGTTCCAATATGTATTGATCGATATCAATACTCTCGTGGCTTCTTTGTCTGGCTGTATCACTACCATCTGAATGAATGGGTTTGGGTTTACCGACTCCAGCACTTGCCAGTTCAGGTCATTTTTGATGGCTACTAGAGGACCTGACGTAGGTCTTCCTCTTAAGCCTTTTTCAGCTGGATTTAGTAGTACCAAATATCCTTCTAGTGTAGGTGGTTGCAACAGCCATGTTTGCTGTAGACACAGCACTTTAAAGTTCTCTTTTTGTAACTCTCCGTTGGTAAAAAGGTGGTGGGAGCCTCTTGTGTTCCAACTTCCCAGGCTCCATGAACCCACACTTTTTACTATTTTATGTTATTGAGTATTCGTTTTGTTGTCAGTCAGGTTTTTTAACCATTTCCATCTTGCTGCTTCGTTTTCTTCTCCTTGTCTTTTAGTTCTAATATTTGAGCTTCGTGTACTCTGGTTGACGCTTTTCCCTGGTGTTACTCTGTTTGTCCTGGAGCTGCCGGAGTCTTTGTCTTTTTTGTTAGTCTGACTCAACGAGTGTTTCTTTACTCTCTCTTGCATTTTTAGGATTTCATCACTTTCTTGGAGGTCAAAGCCCATTGGTCTTAAGTGAGGTGCTTCATCCAGGAGCAATTGTCTCACCAGGTTTGACCTTGTATGCAAGATCACCTTGTCTGTGCGGTCTTCATCGACAAACTCCACGATTGCTAGATCATCCACGGTGATTAGTCTTAATGCCGGGATATGGTGTAGAAGTCTTATTACATTGGTTCTATTTAGAATTAGCCCGTCCTCATGATGGAGGATTCGTTCCAAAACAAGCCCTGGTTGCTTATTGGTGTCAACCGTACCTGCTCTATGAGTTAGTCGATATTGATATTCTTTCTCCACCTCTTTTATATACGACTGTTCTCTTCTGTCCTCCATCTCAGGTCGGTTGTAACTGTTTCTCCTTTCTCTATCCGACCTGTTTCCAATCTTTGGATTCTCAGGTGACCCCGGGTTCCTTCCTTGCACTTTGTGTTCTTACTTCTGTATCCTGTCTTTTTTATCCGTTGTTTTTCTCCATTGTTCTTTTTGTATTTTGGTGTTCGATGTTCTTCCACTTTCTCTTTGTTTTTCAGTGAATGTTGCCATTACTGTTGAAGTGTCACTCTCGGTGTCGTCTGTGTTCTCTTCTCTCATGGACTCATCAGCCTCTGAATTTGTCTCTTCATGTGCTCTTGTCTCCTGTTTCTCTTCAACTTCTGATACCGTGTATGTCGAGAGATCCAGGAGGTCATCTTCGGAGCATTCGTCATCTCCAGATATCACCTGTTCTACAATGTTCTGTTCTAGTCTGACCTTTTTCTTGTTGTTTATCAGCTGGTCTCTTATGCTCGGCTGTTCTTTAGGTGTTGTCAAATTTTTGATACATGCACGACTTTTGCTGCTGCTGGGTGTTGTTGATGGCGGTTATTTTTTTTGTTTTTTATTGTAACGTTATTCTTTTGGTTCCCACCTTTTTTACTTTCTGCGGTCCCGTTTTTTTTCAATATTGTTTGGCTTTCCTGTTTTTTTTCTCCTGTATTTGTGTCTCTTTTTTTGAAGATCTCACAGACATTCCCATTCTTCTTTTCTTTCTCCAGGCACTTGTCCATGTTTTTAGATTCCTCTATACCTATTGTTATTGTTTGACTGGTTATTGCCACCTGCGTCTGTCTCTTGTTTTTTTGGCAGTCGCTAGCTGTTTTGTTTGGGGATCTTTCCCTTACCATGATCTCGGATAACCTTGCTGACTCTGTTGGAGAACTTGAGATGTTGGATTGCCTCTTTGGTTCTTCTCCCAGTGTTCCCTTGCTGGTTGTTTCTTCAGTTGCTTGGGTTCTGTCTTCACTTTGTTTTACGTCCGCCGTTTCTTCACATTGGGCGGCGGCATTTCTCCTTGAAGCCTCACTCTGTATTTCTCTGTTTTCTTGCGCCCTTGCCAATGCTGCTGGCGGTCTCCCGCCTTTATGTTCTAGCTCATTTGTTCTTGGCTCGTTTAAGTTTTCTGCTACGGTGGTTACTCCTTGTAAAGTCGCCGTGCTGTGTTCTTTTCTTATGGAATCCTTTCCGTTAGTGTTCAGCCTCCCTAGTTTTCTCTCTTTTAGGATAGGTTCAATTATGTCATTCAATAGTTGGGTAACATTTGCTGTGCTATTATCCAGATTGTTTTGGATTGCTGAGATGAACCCTTCCACAAATATTGTTATTGTGTGAACCATTGCAAGTATTGTCGAATGATCTCTTAGGGTGTCCGCAATGTCCTCGTACAGTTTCATGAAGGGGGCTAGGATTCCTGACAATGTCGTTACCATTAGGAAGTTTTCTTCCTCTGTTCGAACCGGTTTCACTGGGTACTCATTTTCCGCTGGGTTTGAGGACGTGGTCTTCCACTGCCAAAGGTGAAATTTGATGTTGGCAGAGCTTTTGTTGAAAGTAATGGTATTTCTCCATATGTAGTGTTTGAGTCTGTAGGCACCTGAATGACTAGGTTTGCTGGCACTGGTCCTGCCGTGAATGGTCTCCATGTAACAGTGCTGACGGCTCCTTCCTTTTCGTTATTTGGGTATTTAGTTCTTTTGACTGTGTATCTAGCTGAAGGACTGACCGGAATCCTCAGTTTTACCCCTTCACAACCTTGTGTCTTTGCCGGCTCCCTTGACAGCCCCTCATCATCTGCCGTGTAATTGGAATTTTTCCTTTTCAGGGCATTTGATTTGTAAGGCTCCATGGTTGTTAAAGGCATCGGTTTGCTTGCCATGTTTAATTCCGTAGCTAGGCTTTTGTTGCTACCTGTCCTCTGTTCCTTTGGACTTTAAGTCAGTTAATATTGAGTCCGGTGAGCTGACCAGGTTTTGTGTCAGGTCTTCCGTTTTCTTATGTGCAGTCATTTGCTGTGCCTGCTTTGACAGATGCTGTGCATCTGTCTGTAGGTTTCCTGCTACAATTTCTGTGTCATCCATGGCTGGCTCCGTGAATGTGGGTATTTCCCAATTTCTCTGTGCACCCAATCGATTGTCTATGTATTGAGCTGTGCTTGCTCCAATCTTTACTTTTATATTAAAAGGGCACGAGTTTTGGTTGGCCTGCGAATACAGGGCGGCCGTCTGTAGCTCTGCCTCCGCTGCCCAGGAGGGCGTGGAGCAGGTTATGTCTGGACCCTCTTCAATTCCCTCCTCCCCTCTGTCCTGTTCAAGTTCTCTCCTTAGGATCATCATCTCCTTGTACGACGTTTGTTGGTCGAGTTGAATCTGGTGAATAGTTCTTACCTTCTTGTTTTAAAACGCTTTAGACGGTACAATAGCGGCTGGCACTCCGCTCACCGCCCGCCACCTGACACCGGACACTCAGACACACTCCGCTCCGCTTTACTTCCGGTTTATGAAGGCAGGCGGGCGTAGGGAGGTGGAGCGTTCGCAAGTGATGGCGGAAAGCGAAGACAGACTCCTTTTCCTGGTGACTGAAGGCAGACTCCACGTAGTTCACCACTTCCAATTCAAAGTTCTCCCGTGATTTAGGACACAATCCGATTCTCACTACGATCCAGCAGTCTGTGCGGCCACACCGGACACTCAGACACACTCCGCTACGCTCCTCTTTGCTTCTGGTTACCGGCAACCAATATCAGGATTACTTTGAATCGGGGAATGACTCACCTAATAAATCATTTTGTCCTCGAGGACACAATTCGTCTGTATTCGTCTGTCGTGTCTGCGTTTCTTGGCTTCCGCCTCGTTTTGGGACCCTCGCCTCCTTGTTCTCTAGCCAGATACGTCGATCAGGGATCAGGTGTGTGCAGATCTGCAAAGGAATCTCTCATCACTTCTACAGGGCGCCCCGAACACCTCTTGATCCCGGCTCGATAGTCCCGTCCTCGTCGTTCTCTGCCTTTACTCAATTACAACGTACACGATGGAACAAGTGGGGGAGGGTCCCTGTTCGGGCACCATCTTGAAAGAGGCACCTAGGGGTCCCTCACGTCTATGGAAACAAGGCAAGTCACCACACACGATAGATACGCCAGACACGAGGTTGTATTCACAAAGCTAGGGTTTATTGCAAAGCAAATAGTCTCAGTTGGCCAACTTGGTCTCACGCCCCGCGACGTGTATCTCTAGACCTCGAGGGACGCAAGAGAGCGAATTACGTACATCAGTTACATATATACAAAATGCATATCATACAATCAACTGTGACATGTTTAACACCCCCCTTTATTGGGTTTCTTTGAACTCGGTTTGATGATGGACACTTTCATCGAATATGACACCTTCAAATATCTATTCTAGTAACAATATGCAACTTTGCAAATGTGGAGACATCTTTAACTTGTTGAACAGAACACAGTGCTTCTGTTCTTGGAAGCAAGCTACATACGGGGGAAGAGTCACATTCCAGACTTTGCTATCTATGAGGTGCTATTCGTGTCCTGGGAGCCGACACGCTCTACAGGGCTCGGTAAAGGGGGCCATAAGAAGAGCATAATTCAAGCCTTTAGCTGCTTTATTCTAACATATTCTACCATATAACAAGACTGGCTGGCAGCTGTGAAATGATTAAATGCCCTGTAGCTCTGCTTCAAGGCTACATTCGGGAGGGAGCCGGGCATTCCTTCCCGGCGCTGCCTACGTTGTGTTTCAATGAACTCTTATTAGCCTCGCAGCCCTGTGGCCTTGTCCTTTCCTGTTCAGACAACAATATTATCGGTCGAGCAGTGTAAGCAGAAAATGTGCTGCGAAGCAATTTTAACAGAAAGCAATGAGCAATTGTTAGAAAACAAAATGGCAATCCTTTTTACATTAAAATGGCCGTTCATTGGTAAACTCGGAAACCTGTATTTCTATCGTATCGTGCATGAGACGGTTAGCCTTCGGCCACCAAAATACGTTTGCCGTCAATCATGAGAGGTATCCATTTTTCTAGACTGACACAGTGATATCGGGTGTTACATGCAGGGATTTTTGGGTTGGGGAGCCATGCAATTGAGAATGAGTAGAGAAAGGGATTGGTCAAGAAAGTTTAGTGGGTGTGTTGTGCCAGGAGAGAGTTTTTCAGATACTCTTTTTGCTGAGAGAAGACCAAATAGCTATGGCTGTGTGTTTCAAAAAACAGATTGTTTGGATTTTGGGAGACTCATTGGTTGAAGGTGCATGCAAAAAGCTGTGGAGTAGCTGTAGATCTTGGATTCCCACATGCGGAAGTGCACTGGCATGGATTACGTGGAATGAAGTGGTTGGACTTGCTACCTCTCTGTGCTACTTTGGAAACAGAGCAACATCCAGACATAATTGTAATTCATTGTGGAGGGAACAGTTTAGGACATGTGTCTGGAATTTCTTTGCAATTTGCAATGAAAGAAGACTTGGGAAGGTTATGGACATGTTTCCAAATTCTCGAATAATTTTTTCACGTATTGCACAGAGACAAATGTGGCTTCATTCTTCTTCATTTGGTCCACAAATGGAGAAAGCAAGGCGCAATGTCAATAAGGCTGTTTGTACCTTTCTAAAAGATTTTGGCATGTCCTCTTTTCACAATGAAAATATTATGTTTCGTAGTACATACATATTTCGCAGAAATGGAGTCCATCTTACTTATGCTGGCAATCAGATTTTTTGAGTAATGTACAAAATGCATTGCAAACTTTTTTGGAATTACAGCATCCATTTTATAGTAGGTGCTGAGCATTTCAAATGTTTCAAACACAAATAAACACCACCAAAAGGCTCTTTTCAGAGCCACCACTTCATCCCAGATAAAACTGCAATGGTTATGATAGGGTAGCAGCCCAAAATTTTTGATGTCCGCGGACTGTCCCCGGACATCTAAAAAATACACATAATCGTGCTTCATTTATTTTCACTTCTATTTTTTAACTATAAAAGGCTCTGAAAAGAGCTTTTTTTTAATTGTTGTTTTTTTATTTATTTTTTATTTTTTATACAAGACACACTAGGAGAGGAGAGGAAGGAGGGTAAGGGGGGGACACCAACCACGGGGATAAGAAAGGGCGAGCTGAGAGAGGAAGATCTAGAGTGGGTTTCACTTGGGTAGTGAGCAGACTTTTTCGTGCTCTGAAACGATAGCCTCAAAAGCACTACGAAGTCTCTCCCCCTGCACAGTACTGCGTCGCAGTACATACACACAACTATGACCCTCGAAAGGTAAGGGTCATCAGCATTGCGTATGGCCTGTGAGGCAGCTTGAGGAATACGCTGTCCCACAGGAGTGTTCCTTGTGGTGACAGGATGAGAAACAGAGGATGAAGTAGAGGAAGTCAACCTGCTACGCTCCTCGTAAGGTACAACCTTGCGAATGGCCCCCGAGTAGAATGACCTTAGGTGTTGCTTCATGGTAGTTGTCCCAAAGCTGTAAGAACCAAGCCTCCCGCGACTGAGTACCATTTTGCAGTCATTGCAAGTGACTTGGTTCGCACGCGCCTTTGGACCATTACCACAAATGGTAAATAACCGTCACACCCAAGACTCACGCCGAATGCTGGTAGTAGGGACTTCCACTACCTCATTCTCATTATCGTCTTATTCCTCCTGTGCATCCTCACTCCTGTTCCCCCTCTTCAGGCCATTGGGGAGGTGGTGGTGGTGGAGGGGGTGGGGGTGGTGCTGAAGCAGATGCAGCACCAGGTGGCAGTAGTGGAGCCAAGGATGCCATCAAGATTGTGATGGAAATCCGTGGACAGATCAAACACCAAAAAAAGGTTCAAAAAGTCCCCAAAAGTATGTAGAAAGTCTGGATTACTGTCTGGGACTTGTGGTATGGTGATGTATTATTGAAAAATACTGTGGATTGCCTGAAAAGGTAGTTTAAAATTGTTCGCGGACACGAACAGTGTCCGCAATCAGAACACACGCTCAGCGTGGGCACGGTCACATGATGGTTCGCGAACACGTCCGCGAAGGGAGCTGTTGTCCTCAAGACACCAAATGCACTGAAACTGTTTTGCGCATGCGCGTTGGTGTTCTACGGACACTCTTCGGGTCCGGGAGTGATTAAAAGTGTGTCACAAGTGAAACGAACAGTTACGGACAGGCGTTTGTTCTTAGAACAGTTTCAACTTGTCTGTGAATAATACGGACAGGCATAGTGTTCTCAGGACACCCCCATTTTGTTTATTTACGAACATTCCGGGACACTTTATGTGTTCTGAGAACAGTTTCAACTTGCCTACGAACAGTAAGGACAGGCATAGTGTCCTCAGGACACCCCCATTTTATTTATTTATGAACATTCCAGGACACATAATATGTTCTTAGAACAGTTTCAACTTGCCTGCGAACATTACGAACAGGCTTAGCGTCCTCAGGACGCTTTCATTTTGTTTCTTTACGAACATTTTAGGACACAGTTTGTGTTCTTAGAACAATGTCAACTTGCTTACGAACAATACGGACAGCGTCCTCAGGACACCCCAATTTCATCCATTGACGAACATTTCAGGACACAACTTGTGTTCTTAGAACAGTTTCAACTTGCTTGTGAACAATACGGACAGGCATAGCATCCTCAGGACACCCCCATTTTGTTTATTTACGAACATTTCAGGACACCGCGTGTGTTCTTAGAACAGTTTCAACTTACTAGCGAACAATACAGACAGGTATAGGGTCCTCAGGACACTCCCATTTTGTTTATTTACGAACATCCCAGGACACATGATATGTTCTAAGAACACTTTCATCTTGCTAGCGAACAATACGGACAGCGTCGTCAGGACACCCACATTTCGTCCATTGACAAACATTTCAGAAGACAGCTTGTGTTCTTAGAACAGTTTCAACTTGCCTGTGAACAATACGGACAGGTATAGCATCCTCAGGACACCCCCATTTTGTTTATTTATGACCATTTCAGGACACCGCGTGTGTTCTTAGAACAGTTTCAACTTGCTAGCGAACAATACGGACAGGTATAGTGTCCTCAGGACATTCCCATTTTGTTTATTTACAAACATCCCAGGACACATAATGGGCCTCATTACGACCCAGGCGGTAAGTTACCGCCTGGGCCGTGACTTTACCACCATGGCGTAAACTATGTTTACGCCATGGTGGTAGGCGGACTTACCGCCCCATTCCAACCTTGGCGGGCGGTAAATCCCCATTTTCCCATTTTCCCTTCCCCATTCTGCCCCATAGGGCATAATGGGAGTGGGGAAGGCGTTAATTACGCCACCGTAAATTACGGTGGCGTAATTAACTCCATGGTCCCTTAGCGCCATGGATTTTAACACCTGCTAAAAGCAGGTGTTAAGTCCGCCATGGCGCTAAGGGACCTCGTACTCAGGCGGTAAGGGTCGGCGCTGTTTACGCCGCCGTAAAACCCTTACCGCCTGAGTTGTAATGAGGCCCAATGTATTCTAAGAACACTTTCATCTTGCCAGCGAACAATACAGACCGCGTCCTCAGGACACCCCAATTTCGTCCATTGACGCACATTTCAGGACACATCTTGTGTTCTTAGAACAGTTTCAACTTGCCTGTGAACAATACGGACAGGCATAGCATCCTCAGGACACCCCCATTTTGTTTATTTACGAACATTTCTGGACACCGCGTGTGTTCTTAGAACAGTTTCAACTTGCTAGCGAACAGTACGGACAGGTATAGTGTTCTTCGGACACCTCCATTTTCGTTTCTTCACAGACATTCCGGACACCTGCGCTGTCCGTGGACACCTAAATTGCTTTAAAAAAAAAAAAGAATTAGAACACAATATAAACATTTTACTTTATTTTACATGTATGTTAAATTTATGACAGAGAAGGTGAGGCAGAAACTGAAACAAAAATAGGAGAATCAGGAGTTTCAACAGGATTTATATGAGGTGAAGAAGGGATGTAAGTCTCATCAAAACGTTTTGGTTCATGCAGAGGGTTTGGGGATAATTGACTGGGATATGGTGAGGGGGGACAGGTACATGTGGGACAATGGTACGTAGTTTTTTGTTTGAAATCATCCTCCACAAAGATTTTTAAATTATTAAAATTTGCCAACAGTAGGTCCATTTTTTCTTCTAGGTTGTGAAGAGTCTTATCCACTACAGCTTTTTCTGTAGTAATTTCAATTTTGGTATGCTCTGTACAAAAAAAGATATATATGTTAAATGTATATAAAATAATATTATTTAATTGGTTCATATTGTAAAGTGTCTACCATTAGATTCACTATCTTCTGACATTTCCTCACGTGGGAAATGCTCCTCTAGCCACTGCAGAGTACTAGACATTTCTGTGAGAAAAAAAACTAAATATCAATGTTTTTTGTATCTAATACAGAAAGTTTACAAATATATGAGTAAAATGCAGTAAACGTACGATTTCAGGTAAGGTGTGTTGTGAGCGGTCTGTATATCTGCTGTTCTTGGTTGTGGAGTTTCTGTGAGGTAATTATGTTGGAAGCTTATCGTTCTTCTTTTGGTATATTGCATTTTAGAAAATGTTGTATTTAAATGAATGGTTAGTGTGTTACATATATCGGTTACACTTCTTGTGTATTACTACATATAATGTGTATGTGTGCTGGTTTGTGAATTTGTAAAATGTTCATATGTTATGATATAACAATTAAACATATCCCCCCAGAGTTTTTGGGTAGTGGTGCTGTTGTCCGAACATGTCCGCGGACATTAAAAGAGTTAGCGGACATCAAATTCAGTAGAGGGGGTTCAGTAAGTTCCATATTACATGTACATAAAGTCAGAGCTATTAAGTTGTGCTACTAAAAACCTATGAAATTCAGTGAAAAAACTTTGTTAAAGGGACGTTATGGTTAAGTTGTGCTACTAAAAACCTATGAAATTCTATGAAAAATCTTTATTAAAAAGACGTTATGGTTCCAAGTAAAACTGAAAAACCCCTGAAATTCGCCATTTATGGTAAGATAAACAACCATAACTTGTGCCACCACCGTGCACTGCTAAGACTAACACCCACGATATCAAAAATGACATCACATGTCTGTCTCCCTCTTTTTTCCTTTACTGACACATCTAGGCCACATGGTTTTCCTCAGTAACAGTCAGGAACTAAAAATTGTTAAAGTACTATATTGTAGACTTATCCTTCAAGTATGTTCTTACAGTAATTCTCTTAGAGTCCAGTCATATCATATGAAACATATACATAGGGGAAGACACAAGCTTGAAAGACAGCAATCCTTTCTGTGCATGAAGATAATCAGTAGAATTATCAGCATATATAGCATATATAGCAAATATATATATATATATATATATATATATATATATATATATACTTGGGTAGACATTCTTTTATTTTTGAGTGTTTGTTGAGTGTTTGTTCTATTGAGATTTGTTGTTGCTACTCACATTCAAACACCTCCTTAAGAGTATAGCCTCCGCTCCTCCCACTTAACCACAAAACAAAAAGGAGTTATATCTCTTGTCTGTGTCTGTTTCATCTTTATGATTTGGATCACTGGTGGTTTGCAGTAGCGTGAAGGCAGTTCAGCCACTACTCATCTGTGTATTCCTGCAGAACAGTTGTTGTTTTGTCACAGCTGGTGCAAATAAAATATATTATTACCTGGCGAGAGTCAAACAGAATGTAAGAATCATTCTGATTGGCTCCCCGGTTTGTTACCCGGCCGGAAATCCCTTGGCCGGCATTCCACACCATTGTTGCGTTGGGGGCTTGACAGCCCCTCGGCCAATGAGGAGGCTCGAAGCGGGGCTATCCCCGCTCCCAGCCTCCACACGGCTCAGAGGCAGGCATTGTTCCCTGCCGTGGATTCAGGGATGTGTTTTTTATTTTTATTTTTTCCCTCCCCAGCCTCCCAACCCCACTTACCTTCTGATTTCTCCTTTTTCAGGAGCGAACGTGCAGGGAACACTTCTGTTCCCAGCGCGTCCGCTCCCGATGGCCGCCATGGAAAGGGAAAACGGAGTCCGTTTCTCTTTCCAGGCGGCCATTTCCTTGAACTTTCTTTTTCTTTTATTTTCTGAAACACCGGAGCGTGCCGGAGTACTAATAGCAATATGCCCCAGAAGTAGGAAGAAGAGACCCAAATATGGAACCACATCCCCTTTTGACCATACTTTGGACTCACTCTGTCTAATCAGTGAGGTCTAATCAGTTAAGGCCCTCGCTTCGCTGGGGGCTAAAACTATGGGTCCCTGGGCATTACCTGACTCAGCAATGCCGCTGCGGCTCGGGGCATATTGCTTAATTCAGTTTTTGGAGAATACAGTGTAAGGCTGACCGAGGTCATCCAATTAAAGATTTCTTATATATATAGGACTGAAGCAGAGACAAATCGTCGTTTGAAGACATTTTAGGATACAGCTGAATATCATCACCATAATGATTAATAGACAGGCTCCATTTTCTGACAATATCACCTAAAGGCTCCATGTAAAGACTGGACAGCCAGGGGGACAAAATAGACCACTGAGATATTCCCTGGGGAACTTGAATCTGGGATGAATGGCAAGGCTTCATTTGTACAGCTTGAGGTCCATCTGTAAACAATGATTTAAACCATTTCATAACTAAGCCACTTATTCCGATATGACTGTTCAGAATAGTAAACAAGTCATCATGGCACATTCTATCAATAGCTGCGGATAACCACAGCAGCAACAGTGAATGAGGCTCATTTGAATCAGTTAAATGGAGGACATCATCCACAATTTGGAGCATAACTCATTCTGCGCTGTTGAAAGTACGAAATCAGCATTGATAGCCGTTACCTAGATGATAAACATCAATATCAGCATTTAATTGTATGGAAATTCCAGATGTTTACCTACACAGGGAAGATTAGTGCAATTGGCAATAGTTATTCAAATGGTCATATCCAAAGATGGCTTCTTCAACAACAATGTGACTAGTCATGTCTTTTGAAAGCACTAGCTTGTTAAACTTCCTTCAATAACTACTCTTTTGGCCCTGCTCATTTGGCTACCAGTTCTGCAAATATATTTTTGTATTCCCCTTAATTATATTGTCATTAATGTTTTTCTTCATGAATATCTGCAATGTCTCCAACATGTATTGTTTTAACGTCTTATAATCTCAGTCAAAATTATTAAAAAAAAAGAAAGCACTAGCTTTGCCACCTGTAACAGATACAAATGGATATTTGCCATCTGTACCAGGCAAGCATGGGTATCTGTTTAACCCCATAACGTAGAGTACCCATAGTTTAATCGGGTTCACTGAATTGTTGGATAGATGATTCAGAGACAGGATGGAACTACCTAGTGGTCAAATATGAATCCTTCTTTTGGTAATATAAGCATGGCAAGCAGGATGGCTTGTTGGCACTGCAACTAACAACACTAATGGTATGCATTAGAAAAGGTACAATGTGGTATTGTATGTGGCATTGTGCCATTTAAACCAATAAGTGAAGATTTTACATTCATTTTAACAAGCAAGAGTTAACAAGCATTCCCTCTGGAGTGGGCCTGCAAGTCACCCCCTAGAAAGGGGAAAGGGGCTGCAGAGGGACACATATACAAGTTGGAGCGAGGAAAAGCAAGGATAAAAAGGTGAAGGATTGGCATGAAGTAAAAGAAATTAGGAGCAGTCGACCGAAGCATAACACATCATGATAATCATCCAAACTCATTTTGCCAAGGACCAAACTACAACCCCTATCAGGTTGCAGACCCCTTATCTCTGCCATGGACTCAAGCTGTACCTCACTGATTAGAAAGAGTGAGTCCAAAGTATGGTGACAAGGGGATGTGGTTCCGTATTTCGGTCTCTTCATCCTACTTCTGGCTGATATGTGTATGTATGTTATAACATGGAATGGAATGCTCCCATATGAATGTTCAGTGTTTAATCAATAGTGGCTCAAACATTTTGTCATTTTCTTTTTTCAGAAATTCTCCATAATAGAAGGGCTGTGACCAAACAGGGATCTCAAGTTGGCTGCTTCTACAGACTCAAGCTAAAGAGAATTGATGATGCACAATAAGACCAGTACATGTCTGCTTGTGGTCCCCACCAGAGGGGAGGGCGCGAGCAAGGTTGTTAGGAATGGCCAACAGTATTAGCTATGTAAATGCTTGTTTTATATTATGTATTTTAATTTTTAAACAAGCAAAATTAACCAATAAAATATCATCAGAATGCAGAATTATTGCAAGTCTTCAGTTTTCTTCAATTTTTGCCAGAGCACATTTTTGATGCTCTGTTGTCTGTATTGCCATGAAGCATTTTATTTTATGCAGAGATAACACTTTGGGAGTGAGCTATGCAGACTGATCCATCTTTATCTTGTCATATGAAGGAGTCAACACAACCCACAGAAGTCATTGGTACAATTCACCACCATTTTATTATACTCAATTGAATACGTAAGGGTAGTGACTGTAGTGTCTACAATTTTTTAACTGAAACACCGTAAGGAGAGCCAATGTAAAATGACTCAGAATGGTGGTTTTCAAAGTGGTGCAGAGGGCCTACTTAAGGGACCCCTAGTCATCCCACTACTCTCAATTCAAATGTACAGTCTTATAGATATAGCACCCAGCTCACTTCTTGACGTCACAGTCTCTGGGTTAGACCCACCAGCAAGTAACCTTCTCTCCTTGCTTTAGAGTACATGTCAAGCTTAGAAATCTTTACCCTCGCCCCACATTTTTGGGTGGATACGTCTTACACACTCATATCAGCAAGTGTTTCTTCACTCTTGCTTAGGGCCTTTGATTTTTGTCAGTCTGTTTTTAGCAGGCCAGCCATTTATTTTTTTACATTTTTAAAGCGCTCACATAGCCCGACGGAATCCAGGCGCTGTTACCGGAATATGTCTTAGTTGCGTATTTATAACACGCTTAATACCTATAGATTTCTAAGAACCGACCTGGGGATTGAACCTGTGTTGCTTCGTGTCATCTTGTTTCCAAGGCGAGCATGTTGCCGCTGAGCTACACTTCCGGGTCAATTTGTTTGTACTCTTATTGACAGGTACCTCTTGCCGCTCGCACCTAAAGTTGCTTGCTCATTGCCACGGCTTGATGCTGAGACTCTCTTCCTTCCCTTCTTTGTTTCCATGTATGGGATCCCACTGAGTCCCCTTCATGCCCCTAACCTCCTGCCACGCCACACCCAACTTGATGGTACAAACGTTGGGGACTTCCTCTTCCCTAGTCCCTCAATGTGCCAGTTGCCCTCTGCACTCCTATGCTGCCGCTCACACCCTGCCTCACCCACCCTCCACTCACCTGACTCCTTTTTGCATGGGCGCCAATATCAGGGGCACGTGCATGCCCATGTGTGACCATGCACTTTCAGTGCTGGACCTGGGTATGTCTGTGTGAGGTCCTCTTGCATGATGAGAGCATCACAGCTTTGCTGTGGGGTACTTTGCCTGCTGCAGCATCTCTTCAGGCCAACCTACACTGGACATTACATTTGGTCTCTTCCTGAAATAGCACTGAGCAGGCTTTCTGGCTCTTCTTCTGTTTGAACGGTTCCTGCAAGTGTCCAGAATATAGCCCTAATCAGGCTCTTGCCTCTTGTTAAGATATAGACCCTTATAACTTTATAAAAGTGTCATACTTACTTTAAGCTAACACACTGCAAGTCAATAACATTATGATGTAACCTGTATTCTAACTAGAATGTATTGAGGTTGTGTATTCTAATTGGAATGCTTGTGGAGGCTTACTTTTGTATGTAAAGGCAGTTGGAGCCGGCCTCTTAAAGGAGGGCGCCTGCTGTGTTTTGATCTGCCTTCTTAATAATAAATCTTCAATCAAATGTGCGCCTGGCTCCTGACTTAACATTGGCGACGAGACGAGGGCACCCTGAGGACCCGCGCGTGTTTGTTTCGCCTTCGTTTGTTCCTGCTTTGCTGTTTTCAAGTGTTCCGACGTCTCTCCCTCTTCCGACACAGCAGGCGAGAGGCAGGCGGAGGGAGCGGCTGATCCGGCATTGTCCGCGTTAGTACGGTGCCCGCGGGTTCTGATTTCCTCGATTTGTGTGGCATTTGGAGGATCACTACAACGGCCCAGTGCAGCCTGGCTCGAGCCTTTCTCGCTCACAGAGGCTCTCCTTCTTCATAATCTCGGCACTGAAGGGCGCAGAATTTATGATGGACTACCTAGACATCGAGACCTAGGAGCTGGTGATATGGATGAATACTCATTTGCTCTTAAACAACTTCGGGACCACTTTGAGCCAAAAAAGAATGTCAGTTTCGAGCGGCATAAGTTCTTACAGAAGGTTCAAGAGAAATCGGAATCTGTCGAATCATATGTTGCTTGTCTCAGATCATTAAGTTATACGTGTGAATTTGAGCAATTAGCTGATTCTCTCATCAGAGACCAGCTAGTCAGATGCACAAATAATCCAAGAATTCAGGAGAAACTACTTGCAAAAGATATGGTCCTTGAAGAGGCAATTGAAATGGCGAGAAGCATTGAACAAACCTCTGAGTATGTCAGGGAACTCAAGATTGACAAGTCAAATTCTGATCAGGTTTCGGTGTGCGTGGTGGATCAGAAAAGGAGGGGTAATTACTCTACGATCAAGAGAGGAGGTTGGAATGTAAAAAGCATGTGTTCTCGTTGTGGCAGCTCCAGACATGGAATGAATTTTCCCTCATGCCCTGCCAAGTATGCAGAATGTTTCAGATGTAAAAGCAAGGGTCATTTTGCAAACGTTTGCAAAAATAAATCAATCAATTGTATGGAACCCAAAATGTTGAATCATGATGAAGTTGACATCAAGACAGGATACAACGTTCATCAAACATCTGCTATACAAGAGATGACCCCGAAACATGTGTTTCAAATTTCGGAGTTGTCCACTAATACCAAGGGCCCTGTGGACACGTTCTGGATTGATGGTGTTGAACTCTCAATGAAAGTGGACTGTTGTTCACCATGGTCTATCATATCCAGGGACACATTGAGAAATGTTTTAAAGAAAGATGATGCCGTCGTTCTTCCCACCAGTGTTAGAGTATGTGGATATGCAAATTCTGACATAAATATCGTCGGCCAATTCTCTGCAGGAGTGGTCTACAAAGGAAGAAACTGTCAAGCCACATTCCTTGTGGCAGAAAAGGGAGCTTCTTTACTGGGTTGGGAGGAACAGAAGAAATTAGGTGTAATAGTACAAGCTAGTGCATCTGTTCCAGTCTCAATTGCCGAAGTGGGGGATTTCTGGACGAAGGAATTTCCAGAAGTGTTTTCTGAGGGACTTGGCAAGCTCAGAGAGTTTGAGCATCATATTAGACTGAAAAATAATGCTCAGCCTGTTGTACATAAGGTTCGTCAAGTGCCATTGAAGATGAGGGCACAACTTAAACAAGAACTTGACAGTCTTATTGTCAAAGGTGTTATTGAACCTGTAGTAGCTACAGAATGGTTGTCCCCCATCGTTCTAGTTACTAAAGCCAATGGCAAAATGAGGTTATGTGTCGACTTACGCAGTCTTAATAGGAACATTGTAGTTGAGAGACATCCTTTGCCGAATATTTCTGAAATTCTGTCCACACTAGGAGAGCCCAAACTGTTTTCCATTATTGATCTTTCTTCTGCATACCATCAGGTCCCGTTGTCTAAGGAGTGTCAACAGTTAACTGCATTTATTACTCCGGAAGGTGTTTTTATGTATAAACGTATGCCCTTTGGTTTGGCCTCAGCGGCATCTGTTTTTCAAAGAGTGATGGAAACAGTACTTAAAGGTCTTAGTAATGTAACTGTATTTCAGGATGACATTCTTATTTTTGCCACGAACGGGGTTGAACATGACAATGCTTTAAGATCTGTGTTGATTAACTTAAGGATGCAGGTTTAACTGTACAAAGAGAAAAATGCAAAATTGCTATGACAGAAGTAGATTATTTGGGGCATAAGATTTCCTGCAATGGTATTTCTCCTAGAAAGTCCTTGGTGGATAGCATTGTGAGTGCTCCCCAACCCCTTGATAAGGAACAATTGCGCTCTTTCATGGGGTTGGCGGAATATTATCACAAATTTGTTGATGGGTTCTCTAATATTTCGTCTCCTTTAAGAGACTTATTGAAGAAAGGTTCCAGATATGTGTGGTTGGATGAATGCCAGAAAGCCTTTGATAAAATTAAAGAGAGCATAGTCGAAGCACCCTCTTTGGGTGGGTTTGTATCTGGAAGGAAAACTGTACTTGCTGTGGATGCGAGCATGTTAGGGCTTGGGGCCGCCCTTTTTCAGTATGAAGGGAGCATTGAACATGTCATAGCTTTTGCCTCCCGGCCACTAAGGGGGGGGGCGGAGAACAACTACTCCGTGGTGGAGAGAGAAGCTTTAGCTGTGTCGTGGGCAGTAGCCCATTTCAAATTCTTCCTATGGGGCCAATCGTTCATTGTAAAAACTGATCACAAACCTTTAGTTCAGTTGTTGGGCAGTGCCAACTGGACTAAAGGTTCGCCCAGGATATCCCGGTGGATGATTGATTTGTTGGCATACGATTTCAGGATGGTGTATGTTCCTGGTGGTGAAAATGTTATTGCTGATTGTCTTTCCAGACTACCTATTCAGTCCAGAGATTTTAAGAATGTGAATGTGGACTCTACGGTCAGTATTTGTGAAATGGTACACAATGCAATAAGTAAAGAGGAATGGGTGTCTGCTGATAATGTGGATGAGGTACTGGGCCAAGTCAAAGTCTGGGTCAAAGCAGGTTGGCCCAGAAAGGATCTTGTGGAGAGGAAGTTTGATGCGTTTCATAATGTCAAGGAGGAATTGAATTTGTCAGAGGACGGGTCTCAACTTAGAAAGGGGATGAGGATTATACCTCCCTATGAAATCAGATCCAAGCTAGTGGACATAGCTCACCAGGGCCATCTTGGGATGGGGGGTACCAAAAGACACATAAGGAAATCATTTTGGTGGCCAGGGATAGATAGTGAAGTGGAGAGATGTGTCAGGAATTGCAAAGAATGTGAAAAGAGTGATAAAAGTAAAGTTGTCAGAGATACACCATTAAGGCCGGTTAGTGTCCCAGCAGAGCCTTGGAGGAAGTTAGCAGTGGATTTGATGGGACCCATTCAGGAATTAGGTGAAGAATTCAAATATCTTATTGTCTTGGTAGATTATTACTCAAAATGGGTCGAGTGGAAGCCTATAAGGGAGGCAACTACTTCACAAATGATCACTTTCTTTGAGGAAGTGTTTTACAGAGAGGGGTTTCCCTCGGAGCTCATTTCGGACAATGGGGTCCAATTTTGTTCGAACAGAATGGTGGAATTTTTCAATAGATATGGTATCAAACATTACAGGACAGCACTGTACCAACCCAGAGCGAATGGCCTAGTTGAAAGAGCCAATAGGTTTCTTAAGGGTGGATTACAGTTGGCCATGGCCTCGGGATTGAAGTGGCAGACTGTCCTTAGGGAAATGGTCTGGAACTACTGTGTGACCCCACACTCTGTTACTGGTATCTCACCTTTCTCATCTCTCAAGGGTAGACACCCTGGGACAAGGCTGTGTCCGACTTGGTTGAACCTAGCGAAGAGTGTACATATTAACAGAGAAAAAGTCATGGACCTTGTTAGGGAGACTCAGAATGAGTACAAAGTTCGCTTTGATGCAAAAAGGTCTTTTGGAGAAATGCTTTGGTCTGTTGGGGAATGGGCTTACATCAAAAATCCTAGAGCTTCTCCCAAATGTATTACTAGTAAATTTATTGGTCCCAAGAGAATTGCAGCCATTAGGGGGAATGTTGTTATAATGGAGGGTGGTGAATGTTGGGCACTGTCTAGACTTGCCAAAAGCAATAAGGTTGTGAGTGAAGGAAGTGAGGAGCGGGACCAGAATTTGTCTTATGAGGAAGAAGCTCTAGTGCCTGGACCAAATGCGGACAGAGTAGTCAACTTTGAGTGTGACCGCAATATCAACCTTGATAGTGGTTTGAATGCAAGCAGAGTCAGGAACAGACCTATTAAGTTTAATGATTATTACTTGGGTTAAATACTTCTGATTTAAAGGAAGGAGATGTGTTAAGATATAGACCCTTATAACTTTATAAAAGTGTCATACTTACTTTAAGCTAACACACTGCAAGTCAATAACATTATGATGTAACCTGTATTCTAACTAGAATGTATTGAGGTTGTGTATTCTAATTGGAATGCTTGTGGAGACTTACTTTTGTATGTAAAGGCAGTTGGAGCCGGCCTCTTAAAGGAGGGCGCCTGCTGTGTTTTGATCTGCCTTCTTAATAATAAATCTTCAATCAAATGTGCGCCTGGCTCCTGACTTAACACCTCTCTCGCTCCTTTTTTATTTGTGGGCTCTGCTAGATATTGCTTTCAGCATAACATTCCCTCTCAAATCGGCTGTATTTTTTTAACACTGGACTGTGCATTGCTGACGACTATCAGATGGTGCAGAACAACACCTGCTTTATCTGTGTGATTTTAAATCCACATTCACCCTGGCCTAAGTGCCAAGGACGAGTATGCTCGAGCTTTTTGCATAGACTTGCATAGTAGCCTGGGAGTTAAGGGGTTAATATTTCTCGCCGTGGCTCTGACGCTCAAAGGCTTATTGTTTACACATTGCGCATGAACCCGGCCTGAGTGAAACGCTTAATCTTCTTCCTCTCCAGGCAGTGAAGTAATGTAGAGAGCAAGGCTCGGCTCTCGGCTCCCTGCGCTGCCCTGGACTTCCACTTGCTTACAACACCCCTTCAGAGAACAATTGATGTGATGGAGTAAGAGATATGAGGCTGTTGGGTCTGCTGCCTTTCATCAGACGCGGAATCTAATGATTTTAAATGCTCGTCCCGGCTGCAGCTAGAACAAGTGCCATTCAGGGAGCAATCATCCCACGCTGGGATGATTGAAACTTCGCAAGGATCTCACCTTTTTTTTGGTTATATTCCTCTGTTGTGGAATTATTTGCAATACGTTCAATCACCTTAGTGTTTCCACCCTGCAGGTCATGATTTTCCAGTAGGCAATCAAATCTGCAACATTGAACTACAAAAATGTATTTTCTGACTGTTGCATTGCACTGTTAAACTCTGTTTAGTAAATTGATCTTCTATTGACATAATATGATATGGCATTTATAACGCGCCTATACACAAGTGTTTCAAGGCGCGATGAGGCAAGGGAGGGGAACAAAGGGAGGACAGACAACGATCCTACTAGGCCAGGTTTCAGTCAGATTGCGCAAGTGCGTGGAAAGGGGGCAGGGACAGTGCAGTACTTGGGAATAAATAAACAATAAGTAAAGTAATGGCGAGCATGTGGCAAGTGCATGGGTAAGTGCAGACATCAGGTGTCACGGGCTGGTAGGGGGACTATAGGGATACAGAAACAGTCCCCAAGTGCGGGGGTTGCCAGGTGGGCAGTGCAGGTGTGTGACGCTGGCGGCGGAGGGACCTGGGCCCGAGATCAGAGGGTGACCAGGTAGCCAGTGCAGTTCTGGTTACAGCCAGGGGGTCAGGAGAGGAGGAGAAAAAGCAGAAGCAAAGAGAAAGGTTTTGAGCTGCTTCCGGAACCGGAGATCGTTCTCCTCAAATAAGGAGGGAAGGGAGGCTATTCCAGAGAGAGGCACCAGCTGAAGAAAGAGATCTACCACCAACTCGTTGCTTGGGGAAGCAACTGACCCTGAGGGAGTTGGAGGCGGATGAGCTGAGAGCTCGATAGGGAAGATATTTAGGGAGAGAGAGTTGAAGGTATTGCGACCCCAGGAAAGTAAAAGAATAAGGGTACTTTCTAATTCCACCCTTTTGTAAAACTGGAAAATTAAATGAAGGGGACCAAACAACATGTCATTCAAATTCTTTGGAAATGACAGCTTTTCTAATCAGAAAGCCAGAACACGTCTGGCAGAACCCGCACCCACTGCTAATTACCCCCAGCCTAAATTCATAGAGCGAGGACTGCAGGCGTTAGTTAACCATGGACGAAACTACCTGTTTCTTGAGCCCTTAAAAATATGGGAAATTACGTTTGGCACCCCCTATCCTAGTCTCCCAACGCGGGCCCGTGTTTGCAAGTGAAAGAACACCCATCTAGGGACGTCTGCAGTTTAAGCAGGCTTGCCATACCCTGTTCAAAAAAAGTATATATGTCCCAAGATGTGCAGATAGTTTACTGTTAGGGTAAGTGTTGTGACGCATTAAATGTGCACCAAACCCAGTGTACATTACGTGCTCCTGCCCACTTCACCTGTACAACTACCTAGTTTTACACCTGCCTGAGATTTTAATGCATGCCTAAAACTCATGGATTCCAATGGGATCTGCCTGGTTTTGACACCGGCTAAAAACAGGTGGATCCTTTGGAAATTCATTGTGAATGTAATCCACGAAATGTAATTTGCAGGCAGCTCTTACACTTTTTCAGAAAATCGAGTGGAAAGTAAAAGAATAAGGGTACTTTTTAATTGCACCCTTTTTGTAAAACTGGAAAATTAAATCAAGGGGACCAAACATCATATTTGCGCAAACAAAGGTGCTCCCTGCATGCAATTTTAGCAAAATCGGCCTGACTGATTAATTTGTTTCTATTTTTTTTATTTACAGACAGTGATTTATATCCAATATGGATGTACACCAGACTACCCGAGGTCATGCTGATTAACCCAAAATACTTGTATGCAGGGCGTTGTGATTCATTGTTTGGGCAACACCCATAACCTTTCAGGCATACCCCTTGTTAGAACCACCTTCAACTTCACACCTAGTGCATTTTTACATGTGTTAACATAAATAAGTAATTGTACATTATATGTCTTTTTACCCCCTTTTGTTCATAAATGGTGCTATCATATGCACCATTTCAACAAATTATTTCAGTGGCTATTGAAAGGGAGCTCTTTTATATAACAGGGAGCCCCATTTCTTAGTCCATTTCAGAGAAGGAGGAATGTGAGAGAAGCGAAGATGCAGAAATCTGCAGAGATGAAAACATTGGAGTATCCTCAAAGCTGAACTTAGTTAAGAGATAAAAAAACGAAAAAAAAAAATGAAAGTGTGTTTGTTCAAAGGCAATTTAGAAGTGTATGTTTTTCACGAGACAGAACCACCATGCTCTAGGTGAGCACTAGGATGTAGCATGAGTGGTGCCTTGTTGAACGCTCACTATGAGAAGAGCAGGCTGAGGAGCGGACACTGGCTCCAGGCTCCTGGATATAAATGATATTGATTATAAAAATAAGCTACCTGAGATCCTCAAGAATAAAGGCGAGTGCATCCTTGACCTCTGTCTAGTGTTTCATTGGTGATTTCCATCACTACGTAATTGGTGATGGGGCCATATAGACTACATCAATTCAACCCTCACAACAAGTGAATCATGATGGTGGGAAAAGCAAGGAGCAACACCACCGCCTTTTCTACCAACCCACCAGGTAAGCCAGCACTTCAATGGCCACAGTGGGATCTTCAAGAGGCCACATTTATTTCTCTAAATTGGGCAGGAGAGATGTGATCCACCAGATACAGCTACATAAACAAGCAATGCTGCTCATGACATTCATCACTCCACGCGGAACACATAGACCCAGTTGCATGCCATTTTGGTTGTCTGGAGTCTCTATTGCTTAATTGGAGAGAATGTGTTCTACTTTCAAGCTGATATCCTTGCATATGCAGAGGATAACAAATTAACGAGAAGGCATTCAAAGAAGTCCTGGAAAGGCTACAAAGAGGAGACTCCACACTGAACCATGATAAGAGCAAGAAGAAACCTGATACAAGCAATAGTGGATGCACCCATGCCAAAGAACAAATATGATATGCAGTCTTTACTTGGATTGGCTGGTTACTACATAGAGTTTGACAATGGTTTGAAGATGTTAAATGGATCCAAGTGTAAGAACCTTTCTTAAAACCATCTGCTCCCCAGTAGAAGCGGTACATCATTGCTGATGCTAGTGCATATGGCATAGAAGTCATCTTGACCCAGAAACACGAGATGGAAAATGCGGTAACAATGAAATTCAAAAAATTGTCTGACTCAGAATAGCACTATTAAACAATTGAAAAACAAATGTTTATGGGTGGTAGACTATTTTCGGGACCGGATGTATGGGGGACAGGTTTTTGGTTTATTATGAACCACAAACCTTTGATTCACCTACTGAGCCCGGGAGGTACCAAGAAATCTATGACAGGTTACCGTGAATTACAGCCAAGCCCGAAGAATAGGTGTTCAATATTATGCATATTCCGGTGGGAAAAACTCTCAGGCCGATTGCATGTCGCGGGTGCTGCTCAGCAACTAAGAAGATAATACATTTCTAAGAAACAGTTGCATAATGGCATCCATTGAAAATATGAGAAAAGATATGTTTCTGGAAATGAGTGAACAACACTTAGTAGATAAAATGCTCAGGTCACCACCATAATAAGATTGAGAAACTGGCTTGGAAATGGTGGCTGGATGTGAGAGCAGTACCCGAGGACCTGCAAACATTTTAGAAGATAGCCGTTAAACTATACATGGAGAAAGGATTTTTGTTTCACAACTACAAAAAATAATGATTCCTCCTCTGGGCTTGTGAAAATGAATAACAGAGAGAACATGCGCAGGCCCTTTAGGTACTATCATTAGCAAAATACTTTTAGAATTGTATTGGTGACCTCAGATGGACACTGATGTGCATGCAACCCTGATAAACTGCAACAAATGCTTACAGGTCATACAAGTCCAATTGATAAGGGCAGAGATACCAGCTGATGTATGGCAACAGACAGGACTGGACTTCATTCGGCTGTTATTTATCATGTAGAAAACCATAAGTATGGAATAGTGATAGTAGACTACCTGTCAAAATGGACGGAAGTAATGTTCGTGCCAGACACCACCACATGAACAGTAATGAATTCCCTGAAAACAAAGAGAAGGTTTACCAAAGGAGATGGTAATGGACAAAACAGTTCAACTCCTGCCTGTGGAAAAGAAAAAGTGTTTGCAACTTTACAACATTAAATATGTGAAGGGTGCTCTATACCACCCTCAAGCAAATGGAGTTGTATAGAAGGCCAATTGGTATGTTACCATTGTAAGGGTGTAGAAGTAGGAGACCGACACACAGTTGGCATGCTTCTGGCTGAAGACTTTTATTGGTGAGCAAATAAAAGAGAAATCTCTATCTGACACTAGTTCTAAGAAGGGTTACCCTGCCTCAACAAATATTAAGAAAATGTCAGGATGTCAGTCTAAAGCAAAGAGTCCATAGTCATGTGTCCAAAAACCTATTTCCAACCCTTACATCATAAACTCAACTAAGGAAAAGGTTGTCCCAGAAGAATTGCTTCCTTCTTATCGACAGCCGAAAGTTCACCTCTGGGTGATGCACATGAAATGTTTTTCTTCAAAAGGATACACATCAACAGTATCAACAGACATGTATTGCAAATAATTCCACAACAGAGGAACACAGAGGTCAAACAGTGTTAGGGGATGGCTCACTCCCATGGAACTTTCTGAGGTTTCTCAGTTGTTTTCCAAATGCCAGGACAAGTGTCTTTCTTCTCCTGGTCTTTATCAGACACTTCACAATGCCAAGAGAATGACTCCTTTCCTTTCTCTTGGCTCCTTTAACAATGTTCAAGAGCACCAGGGGGTATGTTCCCCTTCCCCCAATCTTTCTCAAGCTATTACAGTGCCAAACTAATGACTCCCTTAACGTGACTCCTTCCACAATGTTCACAAACACCAGGGGGTATGTCATCCTTTCCCTGGCTTTTCTCACAATGCTCATTATGTTCACAGCCCACCTGGTTCACTATCCTGCCAGGTACTGTGACTATGATGATGGTTTTGGAGACAGTTTGTTATTGGTTGTCGATCCCAATCCATTTTTAGCTCTTCTTGATTCTTAATAATTGTACTTGGTTCACTATCATGCCAGATATTTTTGTTTGCTGGGTCCCAGACCCCTTTCATAATGGTTTCTTTCTGTCAGGTCCCAGACACCTTTGGTTTCTTTCTCTCAGGTCCAAGACTCCTTTGGCTTATTTTCTCTCACTTGTGGTCTAGGCAGCCCTGGTCTCCCACTTGGCCAGGGACCGCCATGAAGAAATGACTCTGGATGCCACTCCTTATTAGCTACAGATCCCAGACCCATGTCCCACTATGGTATAGTCGTCCAGGGTTCTCACCAAGACTCCCAGTCTCCCAACTCTCCTCTGGTTGCTCACTGGTCTCCATCAGCTGCTTTTGGGTCTCTCACCCCCATTTGTGTACCTCCTTCTTCGTCTGTGCTCTGCTGCGGATTCCTGCTTTCAGGCACCACTTTCCAGGACTACACTCTCCAGCTTTCCTGATTAGCTGGTGCTTCGTCCTTCCACCCCCAGACACGGTCCGAACATAGTGGAGCTCTCTGGAATGTCTCTGCCAACAGGTTTGTGCCCCGTACTTGACTGCTTCCTTTGGCTTCTGAGCGCATGCTACACAACTCCCGGTTCCTTCACAGAGGATCTCTCTCTGTCTATTAATTTCCCTCTTCTATTTCAGCTGCAACTTGACCAATAGCAAGTCTATACAGACTAGGCCTCTCAATATGGTTTATAGGAGTGCTGTTACGCTCACCTAGTCTCTGCGGAGGCGTTGGGGCATGGTTGCAGCCCTCCCTGAACTTGAATCACCCCCTTCAGGCCTCTCCCTCAGTAGAAAAGCTGTGAGCGGTGGTACGTGGTGATACTGCTCCTGCATGGACATGAGTGTGTGAGTGCGCCAATCTGATTGTTCTACCTCTCGAACCCTTCACCCCAAAGTATGGTTTCTGTGAGCATACGCCGGCCCATAAAACTCACCTGTGAATTATGGAAGATAAGCTCTCCGTACTGCTACTTCTGGCATGGGCGCGTCAAATGGGATTAGTTCCTTCACTGATCTCTGATAAGGCTTAGTCCGGTACAGCTGCGACTATGCTTCTCCTTATGATTGGTAAGTCTTTCTTGAGCTCTTGTGATGCTGTTTGTTCTATTTAATGTCTTTATATGTTGCTCCTATTTATGCCCCCAATAATGTCTCTCTTCTGTTTTCTTCCCTTAGATGGAAATGCGGCCACAATGCAGCTGTGAGACGCGAGACGCAGCCAGATGAAAGATGGATGCTACCGCAATGTTCGACAGCAGGTAAGTGATGGTTTAAGGAAAGAGCGAAGTATGGCGAAGCGCATCCTAAAACTGACAGTTTTTTCGATGTCTAACCTTGTCTTCTGTTTTTCCTTGCAGGCGCTGCTGTCGACGATGGAGCGTGTCGTGCTGCGGTGCCAAAATGTTGATTTTGGTTTTCCGGAAAGATGTATACTTGGTTCAACTAAGAGATGTACAGGTAAGAACAGCTTCCCCCAGGTGGTAAGTATGCTGGCAGGAAACAGGATGTCCAGGAAGCAGGATCTTCAAAGGTAAGTCTTATCTCAGGCGACGGTGAGCGTTATGCTGCTTGCAAGTGCAGAATAACGTGAAGCGTCTGTCTTGAGGATCGGGGCATCTTATATAGCTGAGATCATGGGCACACTCACGAGGGCCGGCTTACCAGCCAAACCCTGCTGCTCCTAGAGAGTGAGCATGTGCGAAGGCAATCCATTAGCAGCCACACCCAAGAATACTTAGGGCTGCTGAATCGATGGAATGTTCAAGGTTAATGCATCCTGCTTAATGGATGGAATGTTCAAGGTTAATGCATCTGAAGTGCTATGTCAATAAAAAAAGCTTTTTGGTGTTAAATGGATGTTCTTGTTTACTTTTGTTCATGAGCCTGGTGCCAAAGGTGCCAGGACAGTCTCCACCCAGGTCTCCTGTGCATGCGACCCCTGCATGCCATTGCCCCTGACGTCATGACCATGACAGGTGCTGCTCATGTTTCTGCACTTCCTCTTCATCACATTACTGATCTTGAGGATGCCCAGTGAGTCAGTTGGTCTCTTCCTCATCTCAGTACATAATGAATAGGGGTCCCTTGATGAACCCACACTGTTCCTTGTCCCAGTACTTTCTACCTTACTGGCTTTGAGAAAAAAACAGATAGGAACACTAGGGAAGGTGTTTTATGGGGTTAGTGAGGAAGGTCTAATAGCGTTAGGTGGGCTGTGGGGATACCATGTTCTCCATTCGGTCATCACTAATCCCATAGGGGGCTTCCCTCCATGTGAGGTCTACCCACTGAGTACCACTCCCAGGGAGAGTATCAGGTAGTGGCCTCACCTCCCTAGCCTCACGGGAAGAGGCTCTCCTAAAGGAGACTTGACACATCTGTGGATTCATCACATACCCTTCCCCTAATGCTGCTGGATTATTTATCTCCAACCGGAAACTGGGGCAGGAAATCCATGTTTCTTTCTTTCTTTCTTTCCCTTGTGATGTTCCACACTGAAACAGTAGGGTTGGAGATTGAGGAACAAGCACATTACTCTTGGGTTTGTGTCTTTTCAGAGACTTTGCCATGTGGGGGATGAATGATCTGTGATGAGCCTTCATTTCATATCTGCATGGTTATACTTTGGTTAAAACAATAGCCCATTTTATAGCTAAGGCTTCCAATTCGATGGTTGTGCTGTTTCTTTCGCTTGGAAAGAGATTCCGGCTGATGTAAAGCATGAGATGTTCTATACCATTGTATTCCTGTAATAGCACTGCCCCCAGCCCAACTTTAGAAGAGTCAGTTTGGAGGATTGGATTTTAGGATATCAAGGCACGCTTGATCTTCTGGGTGCCAGTTTAATTTTTAAGGATCTACATTTTTCAATTTGTCGGTCAGACAGGAGGTAATGGTGCAATACTCCTGTAGTAACCCAATAGGCCAAGGAAAGCTTTTCCATCTCTTTTTGTTTTTGGATGGGGGTTCCCCGTGCAGCCTTAATCCTTTCAGTTTGAGTTTCGACAAGCCCATTTCCATCAAAGAAACCAAAGTATTTAACAGCTGATTGTGCTTTGTTGGGATTAAGTGTAAGACCCGCTTTTCTTAGAGCTTGTGTGATTTCATGAAGGTGGAATTTGTGTTCCCTCCAAGTCTTACTGTGGATGACTATGTCATCCGGGTAGCCCCCACAAAAATTGGAATATGGACATAGCACCTGATCCATCAGTGTTTGGAACATAGCAGGGGTGTCATGAAGTCCAAATGGTAGAACCTTCAATTGAAATAGTCCTATAGGGGTAGAGAAGGCAGTTTTCTCTTTGTACTCTGGGATTTCTGGTACCTGCCAATAGCCCTTTGTTAGATCAATTGTGGAGAGGTATACAGCACAGTCAAGTAGATCAATAAGTTCATCGGTGCTAGGCATGGGATAATTGTCTAACTGTGACACTGCATCTAATCTCTGAAAATATATACAGAACCTCCATGATTAATCAGGTTTTGCCACCAGGATTATTGGCAAGTCCCAAGGACTATGGGAAGGTTCTATTAAATCTGAGGCAAGCATCTTCTCCACTTCTTTTTCTTTGCACTCTGGCATCCTATATGGTTTTAAATTGATGACTTCACCTCAGGGAGTGCAGATATGATGGAAAACTCCTTATACACAGCCAGGTTCATAGGTCTTGGTTGTCTTGTTTCTGGGATTGGGGAAGGTCAGCAGATATTAGATTGACCTTATCTATTTCTTCAGACAAGAGACTAGCCATTACCACCAATGTCGACTACGCAGGGTATTCCCTCCATTCATTCAAAGGGTTGGCATGGTAAATCTGAATTTTGCCTTCTCTGTCTGGTTGGTAAATACAGTAAATACCAGGGCCAGTTTGTTCTATGATTTAATATGGTCCGTGCCAATGGGAAAGCATCTTGATGCTCTGAAATGGGGAGTAGCGCAAGGACCTTCTTGCCGATAGAAAAGCATTGGGTGACAACCTTTCTACCATAGTGAGTTTTTACTTGTGTTTTACTCAGGTGAGAAGGGAATACAGATCTTACTACTGCCATATGCTCTTTCTGACACTGGGCAGTTTGAGACAACGGTAATATGGCCTCCCCACTTTCCTCCCAGGTCTCTCTCAGCATGTCTTAAATGTCGTGTGGGTCTCTCCCGTAAACAAGTTCAAAAGGTGAACAGCCTAGCAAGGCTTGGGTTGTTTTCCAGAGTGCAGACAAGGCCAAGGGGATTGTTGTATCCAAATTCTTCATCTCAGTACATAAGGGATATAGGTCCCTTGAGGAGCCCACACTGTTCCTCGTCCCAGTACCTCATACATTACAGGTTAGAAGAAAACCGATAGGAACACTAGGGATGGTGAAGGGGGGTTGGTGAGGAAGGTCTAGTAGGGTTAGGTGGGCTATGAGGATACCATGTTCTCCCCAGGTCATCACTAATCCATCCTAATAGGGGGCTTCCCTCGTCATGAGATCCACCTGGTGAGTAACACCTCCAGGGGGACTATTGGGTAACAACCTCACCTCCCTGGCCTCATGGGAAGGTGCTCCCCATAGAGGAGAAGTGACAACATCTGGTGATTCATCACACCACCATGGAAGCAATTGCAGTGTGCAGATTGACCTACCCCCTCTGAGGAGTCAGTGTCATGGCCACTAACCAAGGGCCCTTATTTCCTCCTTCCAAAGGGTCCAATTGGAACCTGTCCTGGCGCCTTTGGTGCCAGGCTTATAAGAAAGTGTGCTCTGCACACTTTGGATCCAAGGCACGTGTACCAGGCCAGGCATGCCCATTAGAAAGCATTGGAAGGCACGTGCAATCATTTATGGGAGTGGTGAGGTGGGGCCACAAGGCGGAGCTAAAGGGGAGTGGCTAGGGCCAGACTATTTAAGCCGGCCCCACCCGCATGTTGAGGCTTCGCGTTAATCTGCTGTATGCAGCGTAACGCTTACCGCTGTCTGAAGCTCTTACCTGTCTCCAGCTCTGCATCTTCTGATTCCAGCTTCACATCTTCGGCGCAAACCTACCTGATTCCAGCTGTACATCTTCAACGCGCACTTTACTTGGATCCAGCTATACCATCGCTCGGAGCGCATCCAACCTCGATCCGGCATCTGCAGCGCGCACCGTACTTGAAGCCAGCTATACCACTGCTTGAAATACTATGAGCTTCACACCATTATCTCCAGCGTGCATCTTACCTGTCTTCGAATCCATCTTATGTTGGGTGCCTCTTCCTCACCTGCCAGTCTTCATCCACGCAGAAGTCTTCTTGTCGTCAGGCATCCTCGCGGTTCTTCCATCTCGCAGCCGCGTAAAGCTTCCCGGATAGCCGGTCTCCACTTTCCAACGCCAGGCCATCCCTGCAAGAAATAAAGACAGCACAAGGTTAGAAACCGCATAAACATTTAACGCTCGGCTGCGCAACACCTAAGCCTTGCGTTTCATTTAGAAACCATACTTACCTTTCAGTGGGGTCTGCTCCATTCTTTTCTGATGCCGCGTGGGTACACTGTCAGCAACGCGACTCAGCAGATCCATCTTCAACACCTATTGGGGAAAAGAAAGACATTATTAATGATACAAACAATAATCATTGTTATCCACACTCACCTCCCACGAGGATCGGTCGCAGCTGGTCTGGGCCATTACGCATACGGGCCAGTGAAGTAACTGGGTCCGTCTATCGCGCCCCTGCTGAAGAGAAGCAGGACGGAGAGCTCATCTTTGCAAAATAACAGGTGAGAGCCTATTGGAAAACGCTTGCACATCTCATTCTGGCACGAGGGGTTTGAGGGGGATCACAATTCACTCACAGCATTCCCACTGCCTCTTACCTTCCCCCAAGGGCATTGGCAGCAACCTGACCAGACCAAACTGCCACAGCTAGGGGTAAAGCACGATCCAGGGGAGCCAAATCCAGGGAGCGCTCCAACCGTGCCCCAACATCCCCGCATAGACCAGGTGAGCGTAACAGTCAGAAATTAGTGGTGGACACACAATATATTGTCAACAACAGACATCTTTATTGACGAAAATGGTTTGGATAAAGGCTGTCCTGTCCCTATCCTAAAGAGAGTTCCCTTCCTAGAAAACTAAAGATCAGACTTGTGGTCTCATGCAGGATTATGCTTTGTCGTGTGCATTTGTGGACGTGCCATGGACTGGCTGCTGTCTGTCGAACGTAACCCCCACTTTCTGGCTTCTTCTTCCCATTTTGCATGTTCCGCTGCCTATTCTGGCCCCTACACAGGCCACGCCTACCTCCTACGTGGAGCCCCATGCAAGGCAGTTGGCCGCTCCAGAGCTTTGCTGAGCCTGTGCAAACTCCACGGAAGTCCAACACAGTCGGTTCCATGAATGGATGAGCAGGGTTTCGCTTGCAGTTTGACGAGCAAGTACCATATTTTACACGCAAATAAATCTATCAATCGTGATGTTTGTCTTGCAAGTGCAAATGTAGATGGTCCTCCCTTCTTTGTGATTTTGCAAAAAGGGCCCCATAAAATATTGAATTAGTTAATCACACCCTTTTGAAGAATTTGATGCTTAATTTAATTGCCTACAGATACATGTGATTGCAGTTTGCTGTACAAACAATGGATTCCCTCACTGAATCATTGGAGTTTCCAACCTTCCAAACTATTTGTTATTGAATATTCAGGTTTGCTCTATTTGTATTTTATACATTCAACACCTGCACATTGTAATAGAGAAGAAAAGTGATGGCGGTTGGATAAATCTAAAGTGAGAGGTGCCCGAATGATGCCATGCTAAATTGCCTGTAATCTATTTTGCTTCAATTACTGTCATTTATGTGCACCTGTGGAATGCAGGTGGACATCTGCTTCCCTCAGAGACAGCACATGACACATGACAAGGATTTTCACACAGAGAACAAGAAGAAATCCAAATTATGGAGAACTGCGTCCCCTGCACACTTTCAAAATGGCCAAAGGCCTAAATGGATTAAACGAAAAATACTTTTTTCAAAAATTACTTAGCAGTGCAATTTAATATCTCTTTAGGATTCAGAGTTCCAGTGTGTAAAGGTTCAAAAAAGAAGGAAACATTCCAGAAGTCGTTTTCTTTAGAGAAAGATGGTCTTCTCTTATTTATTGATTTTTTCTAGTTGCCCAAACGCGTTTCGAGATAACATTCTCTCTTCATCAGGGGCTTATGTTTCAAAATCAAATGTCACAAGCATCTACAAAAAACATATATAGAAAATAAATCAGATTTAATCATCTTATCCAAAAAATGTTCACACCTAAATGGTAAACAGAAGTCATTATGCCTCAAACAGCTTAACTTTTCCAAGCAGAGCTTAATTTTAAACAGTGTTTCTATTTTCAAAACCTAGGATTAGTTTAAGATGGATAACATATCCTTTGTTGTATTGGCTGTCTAGAGATACCGTGATCTCAAACATTTAGTAATCAGACGTTGTTTTTAAAGAAAATAACAGTGTATTAACACAGGCCCATCTTGTGTTAAAAATTAAGATGAAAAGATAACAGGGTAAGGTTTAAGCTATACTATCACACTTCGACTATGTGAATCTAAAGGTATAAAAGAGAGGGACTCAACCTTCTTCAACGGTCTAAAAAAGGATAAGCTCGGTGCCAGGGCTGGGAGCTGGTATTCTCCCTGATGAATACGGTTCAGTGGAGACAGTCAAGTCTCAAGTGATGAAAGCCAGTATCTGACTCCTAATGGAGTAACAAGGGAGTGCGTAATGTTAAAATGTAAGAAAGAAAGTCGGAGTGTGCAAAGATCAGTTAATGATGGAAAAAGGGGTAAAGAGGTATACACATTACCTTGTTTGTATAGACGGCTGTCCTAGAGAAGCAGTCAGGAAGCGCGGCTTTCTGGCTGCTTCCGCTGCGGCTCTGTTTTTATATGTTAAGTGGGTCCTGTGATGTCACCCGCGCTCGCGAGCGGCGTCACCCACACGCGCGAGTAGCGTCAGAGGTGATGACGTCACTCACGCATGCGCAAGCGGCGTCAGAGGTGATGACGTCACTCGCTCAAGCGCGAGCAACGCCAGTATTACTCATATGTTGAAGAAAAAGTCTCTTTGGCAGATCATATCAAAATGCGCACACGTTCAATTGGCGTCAGAGTAAGAAACGCCACCTGTGCCCCTGCTACCCACGGACTCCCAAAAATACATAAGAATGCCAGTGATCCGCCATTTCGCCCAATAGTTGCAGGAACTGACAGCATTTTCCAACCTCTAGCTATCTACCTGGATACAGCTCTTCAACCACTTGTACAATCTATAAGCACATACCTTAAGGACACTACACACTTTTTGAGAATTCTACAATCATTACAGTTACCAGAAGAAAATCTACTACTCTTTACAATGGATGTGAACAGTCTATATACTTCCATCCCACACCTAGAAGGTATTGAAGCTATGGAATGGTTTCTGCTGTCCCACAGAGAAGTCAACATCCATAAAATTTTCGCTTTAGAATTACTGCACATCATCCTCTACAATAATTACTTTAGGCACAATGGACGATACTATCTACAAACCTCGGGTACCTCACTGGGGTCTTCAGTGGCCCCATCCTATGCTAACATCTTTATGTACCACTATGAAAAAACACATGTACTGGACAACCCCAACTGGAAAAACAAAATACTAATCTGGTTAAGATATATCAATGATATATTTGGAATCTGGAAAGGTACTGAAACAGAGCTTCTTTAATTTTGGAACTATTTGAACACTTGTAACCCCAGAATGGGGTTTACGATTGAAATTGGTAAACCTGCGGTCAACTTCCTTGATGTCACATTGGAATACACAGGCACAAGCATTAAAACTAAGATTTTTCGGAAACCAACAGATGTGAATAGTTGCCTACATCACATGAGTCACCATCCGAAACACTTGAAAGATAATTTACCTTACAGCCAGCTACTGCGCGTCAAAAGGATTACATCAGACACCCACACACTACAGGATGAATATAATACCATGAGAAGAAGATTCCTGGACAGAGGATTCCCTCCAGATACGATCAATAAAGCTATCGAACGAACTGAAACTCATGACAGAAATGCTCTCATACAAGGGAAACAGAAGACGGAAGAAGAAAAAAACCCAATACACACGCTCAAATTCTCAAGCCAGAGTTTTCAAGTTAAAAGAATAATTCATAAAAATAGGGAACTAATTAAATCTGATGAAACTTTGTCACGACTATTCCCTGATCCACCCATGATGGCCTACAAATGAGGAAGGAACTTTAGAGACCAATTGATACGAGCAGAAAGAGTCAAACCTACAACACAAAGGACATTAAGCAAACCTTTTGCCTGTCTACACTGCCAGCACTGTAACAATCTGATTAAGATGATCCCATACGTCACCCACAAACAGGCAAGAAGATTTTCCTAAAGAATTTTGCGACATGTGACACAAAAAATGTAATTTATGCGATACGATGTCCCTGTGGAAAATATTACATTGGGAAAACCAACAGAAGGGCCAAAGACAGGTGGACGGAACATAAATCATGCATAAGAGCTAAAAACTTAAGTTCACCTGTCTTCAGGCATTTCCAAGACATGAGACATAACGTCTCTCAAATGAGACTAGCAATATTGGAAGTCATAAGCCTGTTTAGCAGAGGGGGCAATTTACCTAAATTATTGGCACAAAGGGAACTGTTTTGGATCAATGAATTTGATGCTATGACTCCCCTAGGACTAAATGAAGAATACTACTTAGGTCCATTCCTGTAGGCATACATTCATATTGCACGCACAAAGTCTACCTTTAGTTTCCTTGAATCTCACCACTATGTGCTTGTGATTATGATTTAAATGTTCCAAGTAGAGCAAAGAAAATTTGGAACGTTACAAATGCCTATTGAGATCAACACAAGATTGTACACCCATTAGTCTCGGGGTTAGACAATATGAAAAATTACTTCTTCCACTTCTTTTTATGTGAAACATTTTTATGTGATTCTGCTTCTATGTGACTTCACTCATGAAGATTTTAATATGGACCCTAAAGCTTTTTTCTGTTACTCGAATAACCAGTCTCTACAGGCTTTCCACCTTCCCTACACGGGAGGTATTACACCCTCTACCACCCATGTTCTTTTTTCCATACACTCCTAGCTTTCATCTTTAGTACCAACATACATTCGCAGATAAGGTCATTGACACATACTTGACATACCCTACCAGATGGGTAGCAGGGGCACGGGTGGCGTCACTTACTCTGACGCCAATTGAACGTGTGCGCATTTTGTTATGATCTGCCAAACAAACTTTTTCTTCAACATTTGAGTAATACTTGCGTCGCTCGCGCAAGTGACGTCATCACCTCTGACGCTGCTCGCGCATGCGTGAGGGACGTCATCACCTCTGACGCCACTCACGCATGCGGGTGACGCTGCTCGCGCACGCGGGTGACGTCACAGGACCCACTTAACATATAAAAACAGAGCTGCAGCGGAAGCAGCCGGAAAGCCGCGCTTTCTGACTGCTTCTCTGGGACAGCCGTCTGTACAAACAAGGTAATGTGGATACCTCTTTACTCCTTTTTTCATCATTAACTGATCTTTGCACACTCCGACTTTCATTCTTACATTTTAACATTACGCACTCCCTTTTTACTCCATTAGGAGTCAGATACTGGCTTTCATCACTTGAGACTTGACTGTCTCCACTGAACCGTATTCACCAGGGAGAATACCAGCTCCCAGCCCTGGCACCGAGCTTCCCCTTTTTTAGACCGTTGAAGAAGGGTGAGTCCCTCTCTTTTATACCTTTAGATTCACATAGTCGAAGTGTGATAGTGTAGCTTAAACCTTACCCTGTTATCTTTTCATCTTCATTTTTAACACAAGATGGGCCTGTGTTAATACACTGTTATTTTCTTTAAAAACAACGTCTGATTACTAAATATTTGAGATCGCGGTATCTCTAGACAGCCAATGACACAAAGGATATGTTATCCATTTTAAACTAATCCTAGTTTTTGAAAATAGAAACACTGTTTAAAATTAAGCTCTGCTTGGACAAGTTAAGCTGTTTGAGGCATAATGAGTTCTGTTTACCATTTAGGTGTGAAATATTTTGGATAAGATGATTAAATCTGATTTATTTTCTTTATATATTTTTTGTAGATGCTTGTGACATTTGATTTTGAAACATAAGCCCCTGATGAAGAGAGAATGTTATCTCGAAACGCGTTGGGCAACTAGAAAAAATCAATAAATAAGAGAAGACCATCTTTCTCTAAAGAAAACGACTTCTGGAATGTTTCCTTCTTTTTTGAACCTTTACACACTGGAACTCTGAATCCTAAAGAGATATTAAATTGCACTGCTAAGTAATTTTTGAAAAAAGTATTTTTCGTTTAATCGATTTAGGCCTTTGGCCCTTTTGAAAGTGTGCAGGGGACGCAGTTCTCCATATTTTGGATTTCTTCTTGTTCTCTATTGTACTCCGGCCTAGATACCAAGGATGAGCCCTTCTCCCCTGCACGTTAAATATTACTAACCTACTTTAAAAATGGCTACTACCCATGCTTTGTGGAATTCTGATTGAAAATTGGTGTGCAAGTGTTCTTTGGTTTTTTGTAAGGATTTTCACACACACACACCAGAAAACACCTTTCAATTGCATAGGCAGACATGTACTCAAGGCCCAAACACTGTTTTGATCAACTTTAAAGTGAATGAAAGGATGCTTAAGCTTCTATTCTAAATAAAATAAATTCTGCTTCTTGATACACATGAAGAAAAGTATATACATATTAGAAACATAACACTCTCAATGCAAAAATAATCATGGGAAAAATGTTGTAAATCATAGAAGAAAACTTAGTTTGCATTATTGAATGGGGCTACATGTGTAAATGTAGCAATCCCTACATGGCTCATGCACATACACATTTAAATTAGCACAATAAATGCATTTTAAAAGGATTTCTGACATAATTCCACAACCAAATGACTTAGAAATAATAAGAAAAATTGTTCTGCAACTGTGAGTTTCACCTCTGCAAAATGAGCTAATATTCGACACACTGTGTATTTATGATGTATACAATTATAAATATTAATTAATAAGTCATATTTTATTAGATATGTTTATGCTGCATTCCCCTGTGTTCATGTAAGTATGATGAGATATAGAAGAAATGTTCCAGAGTGTGCAGCCCCCACTCGCTCACATGTTCAGAAATATGATCAATTTATTAGAATTAAGGGGTGTATTCTCTCGGAATGTCTGCCTATTAGACAAGTCCATGAAAAGATTTTACCATTCAAAAAGATTACAATGACATAGGGCCTCATCACGAGTTTGGCGGTAACCATTAAATACGGCGGTAGCACTATTACCGCTGGATTTAAGGGTCCGCCAAATCAGGGCTTTGGCACATTTCTCCCCAGCTCTGAGCTGGGGGCAAATCTGCTGAAAATTTGCGCTCATACCGCCAGCGGGAAATCCGCCGGCGGTATGAGCGTGAAAATTCCCCATTGAGCCCAATGGGGAATGGGCTCAATGGGCAATGGGGACTTCCATTACTACCAAACCCATGATCCGGCGCTAATAGCGCCGGGGGTTTGGCGGTAGGGCAGATAGCGCCAGCACTATTAGCGCCGGCATTACCGCCCAACTCGTGATGAAGCCCAAAGTGTGCTAATATGTCTCATTGTTTATAGTGAAACACACAGGGAATGGGGAGAGAGCTTTGCAAGTAACGGCTGCAGAGAAGATGAACCCCTGTACAAAATGAATGTGCACTAATCTTAGATAAAATCTTGACATTAAAGGTGCCTTATCAATGAGGATGTCTGATGAACATTTACCTGAGGGAGACCTGCTTTCCTAGAGGAGGGCGAAAGAGAGACCAAAAGGGGCAAGCAGACTGGGAATTTCATAGAAATATTTAAGGGTCTTTTCTTGCTATGTGTCTTAAAGAAGTATTCAAAAATGCATTTGAAAAATTCCCTAATTTATTTAGACATCTAGAACCATTTGATTGATTGATTGATTTACTTATTTATTGAGCGCCTCAGTGTCTGGACTGGGGAGGTAATTACTACTAGGGTGGCTCATTAATATAGAATGCGCTAGCATGTAAAGTGTGACTGATACTTTACTTTCTTACTGCCACTTTGGGGTGGGACCTAGCCTGATTTGCATATGGTCTTTCCCTTTTTTAATGTCTTGGCAGGTGAAGAACGATGGTCAGCCAGGGATGCCCAGAGCAATGCAAGAGGTTAAGATGAATTCAAAACCTTCAAGTCATCACCTCTTTTGTTTTGCTGTAGTCACCCCAAGTGGGAAGTGTATGCCCATACGTTGATCCCGAGCCTCCTGGACCTAGAGACTCAAACTACCACCTGATGAGGCCCAATGAGGCCAAAACATGTTTGGGATGGTTGTGGTCTTGTGCAGAAGCGAGGTGACATAGCAGTTTGGGCGGGCCTGCCCCTTTTGGGGTGAGACCAAGCCTGATTTGCATATAGTCTCTCCCCTTTTGTAATGGCTTGGCAGGAAAAGAACGATTGTGTGGAGGATTGCCCCGGACAATGCCAGAGGTTAGGGTAAATCAAAACCTTCCAACATTATCACTTTTGTTTTGCTGCAATAAGAACGTTTAGGCATGGCATAACAATAAAGAAAACTGGGAAAAGAAGAAAAATAACACAACAAATGACAATGAAACACAAAGCAAAATGGACAAACACAGACAAATAAAATCTTCTTTAAAGAAACTTCTGGGCGTGATTCCATATTTTTTTTTGAAAAGCATACATTCAATCAGTTATAGATTTTGATGTACTCCGACTTATTGAGGCCATATAATGCAGCTCCATTATTCATTAGGATTTCAATAACCCAAATTGTATAGGATATTGTATTATGAGTGCCAGTTTGCATAGGATGTGGTGGAAATACTGCCTTAGCCAACTGAGTGGTGTAGTTTGCTTTCTATGTCATTGGGTCCTATAGAGATGATACTTAATTCCAAAAAGAAAAAATACTTCATTAGTGTAACTCATCTTATGCGAGGACGATTCAGGTTATATCAAATAAACTAACAGAAAACGTATTCTCAGCAGAAAAGTCCACCTAATACATAATTCCATTTCACTGTCTAATATTTATATATTTATTTATTTAGCAATTCTTATAGCGCTCCAAGCCCGAAGGTATATAGGCAAATCAGTATTTAATTGGTATCAGTATTTAATCAGTATTGCATTCTTTTGCTGACAGTAATTACTTCATGATACTTTAGTACATAGTAATTACTTCGAATTTTCATCTGCTTTTTTAGGGAATTGTGGGGTAAGGGGTAAAAAGAGGGTGGGGAGGGGCATGTGGTAGGGGTAGTAATGAAGAGGAATGGTGGGTGTGGGGTACCCCCCAAATAGACAAAACAATTTGATGAAAACATTTGACGTAATTTCTTTGTGATAATGTACCATGAAGTAATTACTGTCCGCAAAAGAACATGGAACCAGTTAATCAGATTGGTACTCCCTATGAATAAAGGTAATGTTTCAGTTCTAATGTAACTGCCTGAGGAAGATATCTAGAGATGTAAGAGATCTTGAAAGCTGCCAAGCAAGCAGGTACTACCATGACTTGCCACAATAAAACATAAAACGAATATCCTCTTCGTGGGTTTCCTTTCTTTTTTTCTTAAATCCCAAAGCAATCATGCTCTGTTATTGTTTGTTAAGGTGATTGTTAAGACCAGGGATGTCATGGTTTCGTTTAATTTTTCAAATCTATTTACTCATTATTTTTCTCTATGAATCAACCGGACGTGGTAGTCAACATGTTTTCATCTCAATTTCACAAATCAAAGTGAAACACAGTGAAATACTTTCATCTATATTGAAAAGTCTACTGTGTGCAAATCGTGTTACTCCGGTGTGCTTTTCACACACTCAGATATGCGATTTTGTTCGGTGGAATGTGTGGTACCACCATTATCACCCACTTTGCGTATTGTCAGCAACAATAATGTACAGCCAATGCAAATTAATGACACACCTGGAAATGCAGTTGGATCATTGTGATTAAAAAAGAAAAATCAAGTTTCTTGCTCCTGTACCTATTTGCCCTTATCCGTATCTGCATAAATCAGATTTGGGCCATGAGCAAATCAGCAGAAGCAAATACATCTTTTTTAACATTTTCCTTTGAAAGTTTGACACAAGAGCTTGGGAAAGTGTTCACGTGTGTGTTTCATTTTTTACCTTCCAGGGACTTGTGCCTGGTGGGTTATTTTATTTTTTGTAAATTATTGCTGTTTGTGCTTACAATCGGCCTCATTATCAGTCGGCCGGTCTGGTATTAAAGTGCCAGTATTAGCGTATACTGGCCGACTACAGGTTTGCCATTACCAGCACCTGAATCGCAGGTGCCGGTAATAAAGTCAGATCCCCCATGGAGTCCTATGGGACTCCATGAATAAGAAATTACACCGTCACTCGTAATCCAGTGGTAATACAGCCAGACAAAGTGCCAGAGGCAGTAATAGCATTTGCTGTTTTCATGGCAGGTTTACCGCCAGGATACCGGCAACCTAATAATGAGGCCCAGTGTGTTGTGGGGGAAATTCCACAGGGTGCATATGGAATCACCATCACTGCTTCAATCACCATGCACGTTCAATTTGTGTGTGTTTAACTGTTGAAATGATGCCTACCAGATGGTAGATGCACACATGTATTTCTTTGACAGGTGTAGACCAATTCTCTTTGAATTTACTAACAAGTGAACCGGGTAGCAGATTATGTCCAGAAGCCCAGCCTAACCTGCAATTCCAACAAGTGTTGCATATTGCCCCTATCTCACCTGTTCCAAGAAACGTTCTACTCGATAAGAGTCTGAATATGTTAAGTTTAGACATTTACCTCACTTCGGATCTGTCAGGATGCCATATGAGTGATTGTATACTCCTTTTGTGGAGGGCCTTTTGAACCTACTGCGACTGATTTCTTCTCTGGAGTGTTTCAAAGTGTTGGCATGGCAAAAGCAAAATTGAGTGAATTCACTCAACCCATACAATTAACGTGTTTACAGGCTACCTAGCTATCTTGTCAGTGAGGATTCAGTACTTGTAGCAATTAAGCAATTCAAACTTCCTGATTTGGCATTGAAATTGAAAAGTCATTAGGAACAAGCTGTTGGGCGAGTGACAGCTTAAACGCTGCAAACCACAACATTTTTGACAAGCCCTTGACAGAATAACAATAGGCTGCATCTTGAATTCTACTTCATTTTTATAGCACACAATTTCATCCCACAGTCCTATTTTCAAATGAGTTCTTTGGAACATAGAGTGATAAACCAAACCTTTGTAAAATAAGTTTTAAAAGAATGTTCATGTTTCTGCTTCCGATTTTATCTAAAATTATGTATCTCTGTGACAAAAAGCCTTCTGCACCCGACAGGGATTTCTCAAACATTGTAGATGTATTCTGAAGATACAAGTCCACTTTTTCGTATGCTTAGTATTGAAACCACTTTTGCCCAATCGGGTGACTGAGTAAATCACTGACATCCACAACATTGATGCATATTAGCTTTTGCTGTGCACAGTCCGAGGACACACTAGTAGCTGAAGGGGGAAATGGTAACCCTCCAGAAAGAATGATGCATACATCTTGAAATGTGCTAATTTGTTTGTTTGATTATTTATATTGGGCACCAGACCCAGAGGTATTCGGGCGTGAAAGCATAAAGAGGGTTGTTAAGCTTAGGTTACACAGTGGACAGGAATAAGTACAGCTAAGGTTACAATGCTGTATGCATGAACCAACAGGCAAGGCGAATAGGTATATACAATAATTAACAGACTTAAGTGTGAAGCACATAAATATAGCGGAAGCATTGAGGTCTTGTATATACAGTAGATACTAGGAAGGGTGCAGGTGAGTTAGGGTCAGGCGTCTTGTTCCTTTAGCCAGTGAATTAGACTAGGGGGGTCATTACGACCCAGGCGGTAAATTACCGCCTGGGTCGTACCTTTACCACCATGGCGTAAACTATGTTTACGCCATGGTGGTTGGCGGACTTACCGCCCCATTCCGAGTTTGGCGGGGCGGTAAGTCCCCAATCCCCATTTACCCTTCCCCATTCCCATTTTTGCCCCATAGGGCATAATGGGAGTGGGGAAGGCGTTAATTACTCCACCGTAAATTACGGTGGCGTAATTAACATCAAGGTCCCTTAGCGCCATGGATTTTAACACCTGCTAAAAGCAGGTGTTAAAACCTCCATGGCGCTAAGGGACCTCGGAATCAGGCGGTAAGGGTCGGCGCTGTTTACGCCGCCGTAAACCCCTTACCGCCTGAGTCGTAATGAGGCCCTAGATCTGAATTGTAGATAGGGTAGACTTCTTTGACTTTACTTTTCTTTTGTACTTACTGCACTCCGATGTTTCACATGCTTCCTCTACTGACCTACTTCTCTGGAGACTATAGGTTTCCCTTGGACAACGCAACTTAAGGTTAAAGAGATTCCTATTTGTTTTAGTCTGTTTACACTTAATGATTCAAACCATCTGTGAGCAATGTTGTGGTATAAGTTTGGCCATAGGGCAGAGAACCCTTTTTCCCAGCCGATGCTCTATTTCTGGATGGAGGATTTCATCACTCATGAAAGTCTGGCTATTTAGGGAGCTTATAGGAAAAAGAAGCTTCCTAAATGGCTATTGCCCATTTTTCCTGAGCTTTTCAAGTTCATGAAAACTTTAGAGGTAGCAAGGCAGGCAGATGACATCCAGAGGGGGCACATGAAATCATAGGCTCAAGAACACATAGCCATACTTAGAGGGAAAGAAGACAGGTTAATGACTCAACATTGCTCATCACTCTTCTCAGTGATGCTTTATTTTATAAAGTGAAGTCCTTCAAGTCTATTATATTTTATGGAGAGTGACACTTTCTTGATGTATGTTATGTGAGGAGAGTGCAGTTCTTCTGTGTCATCTAGAAGCAATGTTAGTCTTTCTCTCTATGCTTAGGAGAATGTGACTAATGTTCTACTTTCTATTGTTCTTTTTCTTTGTGTTCCATTGTTATGATTTTAAACAGTTTATGTCTGGTTGGGCAGTTGAAAGGTTTTGGAGAACAGAATAGAGTCCCAACATTTCAATACAATGCACTGACATCATGTTATTACTATGCAGCATTGGTAGCTGATGCCTATGTACATTGTAACACATATGAATAGTTAATTGTACCTAACAAATTGCTTAAAACGTAGGCACCATCTTTCACATCCCCAATCCCTACCCACAAATCGTAGTGCAGAACATGATACGGTACTACAACTTATAGTTCAACTCTGTATATACCTACCATGCCTTGAACTATTTGTCCAACTACCCCGAAATTAAAAAAAAAGAAAAATACATGATAAACAGCGGTTACATAACTAAACTGAAAAGCATAGGTTATTGAAAATAACTCGTCTGAATCATTCTTTGTGTGTGTACTGCGAGGGGTCAGAAATGCGAAGCAGACACAAAATATTTTCAACATTAGTCATTTTACTAAAGTAAATAGGGTTTAGATAAAGGCTTTTCTGTACCAATTTTAAAGTGAGTTTCCTTGCCTGGAAAACTATGAAAGCAAGCAGACCTTGTGTCCGAAATGTATCTGATGCTAAAACTAAAGCAAACAAAAAGTTCAAAGTAAATGTCTCTGCTTTAAATTCAGCAAAAGGGAGAGCAAAACCAAATAAGTAAATCCAACAAAACAATCCTTGTATCCAGGTGTTCATTCCTTGACCCTGAACTGTAAAAACAAGGAAATATCGAGGCTCAGTACCACAAAAAGAAATACACCAAACACAGGCTATAAAGATTCACCGATCTTTATTCGACTGTACAGTTTACAAAGAAACATAGAAACAGATAGCTGTCTGGCTCTCAACACCCCGCAATGAGTGCCAGCCCGTCAGAGAGAGGAGAGAGAGTGGTGGACATCTGAACATTCATACTTTTATACATTTCTAAGAATATTGTCCAGCCCCTCTACATGTTAATAATCTGCGGTCTAGAGTTTGTGCCGAGTTCGCATACAGCTTATACAATAATATGAATATGGATTACATGAGTTTATATTTCCGCGGTGATACAATGACAACGTATGCTCTCAAATCCTACAACAAGCATCTTTTACGACTATGTTAAAATTGAGTTCGGCCTGTGTCCATGCTTGGCGTTTACTCTGCATTGTCCCAGATGTGTATTCGTGGATTAGTCTTGCGAGCACAGACAATCCTGGGACAACAGTTCATACACAGTACAAGGTCTCATTACCCAGTCCAAAGAGTCGGCCCTCTGGCAGTCTAACCATTAACAGAACCCAAAGGTGGACAGGCTTGGCTGCAAGTTGAAAACACAGTCCACTATTTTAGAACAGAGAATCATATGAACAGAAACCAAAATGGCAGATGATTCTAAAATGGCGGCGAAGTCGATCCAAAATCAGAACTTTGCAATGCGTTTTTCTTCGCAGAGCAACTAGGCTTAGGCCAATATAAATCAAAAGGAGGCACAATATAATTTCCCGTTTAACAAACCCTCCTTTTGGCCTAAGCCAAGCGCTAAACTACAACTAGTCGCTTTACGAGTAACTCTACGTCTCAATGTCCATACAACCCGAATCACATTCATCAGATATATCAATCGCCATAAGTTCTGCAGCGGACATTTCCTTCATCACTGATGCGTTTGTCATTCTTTCTGGTGCGTGTACCGTTGGTCCTAACATCCCCACAGTCTTTGCACAACACCCCCCTAACATTGAACATATGGCAGGAAAACATTGTATACAGCAACAACAGAACAACAGAATACCCAGAATAATTAATAAAACTGAGAGAAGCTTCCATCCCCAAGATCGTAAGAAGTCCCAAAACCAAGCACTAAGATCCCAATTTCCCTCGGGAACATGCTCTTCGGAGCTTAGGACATGCAGATTTTGTATTGCCTTAAAGATGGTTGGGGAGGAATCCGGTCTGAAAACGCAGCACGCAGACCCCACTAATTTGCATACTCCACCACGCTCAGCCAAGATGACGTCTATTAGATGATGTCTAATACCTTCCGGTTTTGTAGCACCACTAATCTGATTGCTTTCTGCTCTAGAGTCATGTTATAGAGTATGTCAGTGGTCCGGTTGATGGTTTTCTCCAGTACTCTCGCTAGTCTTCTAATATCCTCAGAATTCATAATTTGCCACCAAAATGGTACAAAAGATTTTGCTACGTCACCCAGAATTTGTGGAGGAGTATCGCCACTCTTGCCCCGCCTTGGATGATCCCTAGATATTTATGTGGTACTAGCTATAAATACCCCTGGTATCAGAATTCCCAAATAACAGGTTCTCTGCCAATCCCTAGGTAGCCATGGGAAAGCTTCATTACCGCAAACGAAGTAGACAGGTTCGCCTACATACAAAGGTCTGTCCTCACTGGCAACCCTCGAAATCACCCATCGACTGAGTACCATTTCTCTTTAGGCAGAAAGAAACTGAGTTGGGGCTATGGTTAACAGTATAGGAAGGTGGCGTGGCATCCCTATTGCCTATAGGAGCCATTTTGAAAGAGATCAAAGATTGAAAAGGTCGGGACAGTCTATCAGAAGGCCTATAGAAGCAACATTAAGTTTGCTCCTATTTGCGAAGAGTGAACATCCCAGAGGCATTACAACTCTCCTTTCAAACTCTTTCAAATTCGTTCCATCAAAATTCCCCGAGATGCTATCATTCCATCGCCCAAAGAATAGTGCCCGTAGAGAAGCATAACATGCAGTAGTTAGAGGCAAAAGATGAATATACCAACCCAACCCTTTTTCCCCATGTTGCGGTAAATGAGAGCAAACCCAACAGTCTGTCTTATTCAAAATGGCATGGGTTGCGTTCATTATTAACAGTAGTGTGTTATTGTGGTAGCTCTGTCTATGTTGAGAGTCCCTAGAAGATAGAGTGTGCAGGTGCATGAAAGGTGTAGATACAGTCGGAACATTCTCGGTAGGCAAGAATGTTTGAAGTGGTCGTACTTCTTCCATATACCAAAATACTAAGGCAATTAATATTGTGAAACTGGTTAACATAGTTACAAGAAAACAATACGTCTTGAAAGACCATGCTTTTGATCGTCCATTGTCATTGTTGGCCACACGGTCACTTGTTTGTTCAATACGAGTAGGGGCGGTAACAGGCATTGTTCCTTTGAAACAAAAACTCTGTAGTCTGTTTGCTGGTGATCTCCTGATCACGTGTTTTCTTAGTCTTTCCCTATCCCCAGCCACCTACTTTTCTTCAGATGCAAAAGATGGGGCGAAGAACAAGCCCTATGGTTACTTTCCTTGGGGGCACAGCCGAACCATGCAGTAAGTCTAGCTTCATGGACGCAGATTGTACCTTGTGACTCCTGGTACAGTTTGATCTGTGAACAGTGCGTCGTTGCTTCCCGATGGAAGTGATGAATTTGCAGCAGAACCAGAAAAGGATTCAAAAGAATCTGCAGGAGAGTGTGGAGATGAAGCAGCCATTTCCCCCCTCCCCGCGGGCTCATGGAGTGTCTCCGAAGCACTCTCAGTACTGCTCAATGCTGAATGATCGTTGGAAACAGAGCAAGTAAGTTTCTCCTTATCTTCTTCATCGCATGGCAAAGGGAAAGGTTTCCTCTTGACATGTGACGCATGAATCCAGTGCTTCCTGCCCGTTACTCGTACCGCTGTCTGTGTGGCCAGGAGGACCTGGTGGCGCCCTCTCCACATCAATCAAATACAGATTTTTAGTTAACCGTTCACAATACTCAGAAAGAAGTACATGCTCAATATCCCTCAGTGCCCTAGGTTTCGGAAGGTTCCAAATGTTAGCTGGCCTACCCGTTACCACCTCATATGGGGAAATCCCAGTCCTAGTCTGTGGGGTTGTCTGCATCGAAAGTAACACTATCAGTAAGGCATCCGGCCATTTCAAATTGGTGCCGGCACATGTCTTAGCAAGCTTTTTCTTTATGATTCCATTGTGTCTTTCTACCAATCCAACACTCTGAGCATGTCTGGCCGGATGGAACCGTTTATCGATCTGTAATCCCGCACATATTTGTAGAATTAGAGCACCGATAAAATGTGGACCATTGTCCGACCAGATGACCCTTGGAAAACCAAACCTAGGAAAATGTTCCTTAAGCATGGTTTTCGCCATTGTCATTGCTGTGGCATCTTTTACAGGAAAGGCTTCCACCCATTTACTGAAAGCACAAATAACAACCAAAACAAATTTGAAATTATTACAATGCTCTATTTCAATAAAATCAAAGTGGATCACCTCGAAAGGGACAGAAGGTGGACAAAAACTACCCCTTGGTGTCAATGTGCCCTTCCCCATATTGTGCTGTAGACAGACCATGCAACTCTGGACAAAACGCTCAGCAGTTTTCGGGATGTTAACATTTAACCAGACAGTTTCTAACATTTGCAAATCTTCCTAGCGCAGATGTGAGTGGGACCATGAGCCATTGAAACTATCATAGTGAGGTATGCATCTGGCAGCCTCCATTTTCCCTCTAGGTTATCCAATTATCCATTATCATCCAACCTTGCCACGCCCTCAGCCCATTGCTTAGTTTCTTTTAGAGTGGCATTGGCTTGGATATTCTTTATTGACGGAATTCCTTCATCTATGATACAGACATTTGTGGCTTCCCGTGTTGTATACCTCTCTGAATAGAATCAGTAGCAGTTTGTTTCGCTATCTGGTCAGCGAAAGCGTTCCCTTTTCCTACATCATTTAAGATTTTCTGATATGCCGCGCACTTCATAATTGCTAGCTGAGTGGGAAGTGCAAGCGCTGAAAGTAACCGAACTATCAAGGTGCCATATTGAATCTTCGTTCCATGTGAGGTCAAGAAACCTCGTTCTGCCCAAAGTCTACCGAAGTTGTGAACTACCCCAAAAGCATACTGACTATCAGTATATATGTTTACTCTAAGCCCTTCGGAAAGTTCACAAGCTCGAGTCAATGCAATAATCTCTGCGGCCCACGCAGAGTTATGCAAAATTCTTTTGGTTTCCACAATTGTGCTCAGTGTAGTGATGGCATAAGCAGCAGCGGATGTACCATACAGAAATTTGAAACTGGAGCCATTGCAAAACAGCTCCCCTTGTGGATCGTTGAAAGGTGTATCTTTCAAATCAATCCAGCCTTTAGTTTCTTGTTCTGTGGCATAAAGGCAGTCATGTGACATTTCGTCACTGCAAGTAGTACCTTGCGGAAGAGGTAATAATTCAGCCGGATTCAGTACACAACACCTCTGAATTTTTATATGCGGTGTGAACAAGATCAATTCATATCTCGTTAATCGTACGGAGATGAGATGTTGTGTTGGCATTCTATTTAATAGAACGTCTAATGAGTGAGGTATCAACAAGGTTAAAGCATGGCCTAGGACCATACCCTCGCTCTGTTTTACAGATGCAGCAGCGACAGCTCTCAGGCATCTTGGCAAAGTGCATGCAACAGGATCGAGGGTTGAAGAAAAGTAACCACACGTCTATCCTTCCCCCCAAGTTCCTGCGTTAACACAGCCAAAGCACATCCATCACGTTCATGCACATACAACTTGAAGGCCTTTTCATAATTTGGTGTGCCCAAAACTGGTGCTGAACACAGTGTAGTCTTGAGCAAATAAAAAGCTTTCTGGTGTACCAAATTCCATGGCAATGGCAAAGAAATGCCCTTCTTTGTCAGAGCCAACATTGGTTGGATCACTAGTGAGAAGTTCAGGATCCACTGCCTACAGTAAGAAGCCATTCCTATCAAGGCTCTGACTTCCTTCTGCGTATTTGGGACATACATGCCAGTAATGATTTTAATCCGCTTAGGCGTCAATCTTCTTCCCTCCTTTGACAGGAGATAGCCTAAATAGGCGACCTCCTGTCGACAATATTGAAACTTTTTCAGTGAAGCATTATGTCCATGCTTTGCTAGGTGAATAAGCAACAACACAGTGCCCTCCTTGCAGGCACTTTCTGAATCTGCAGCTAAAAGAAGGTCATCAACCTACTGAAGCAATGTACAAGTAACAGGCAACTCGAGTGTATCGATCTCTTCTTTCAAAGCCCTACTGTAGATGCTTGGACTTTCCGTTTGCCCCTGTTGCACACAGGTGAATGTAAACGAGCGTCCCCCTAGGGTGAACACGAACAGGTATCTGCTATCTTTGTGTATAGGGATGCAAAAGAAAGCATTCTTAAAATCTACGACACTAAAATGAGTAGCAGAAGCTGGATTCATCGTTAATATCGTAGTCACATCAGGCACAATAGGAAATTGTGGAGCAACAATCTTGTTGATAGTGCGTAAATCAATAATAAAACAAAATTATACACTGTTAAAATCGGACAATTGCACAAACTACTTGTAATTTCTTCAATTACCCCACGGTGTACAAAATCAGAAACTATACACTTCAAAGCTTGCTCACCATCAACCGAAATCTTATACTGAGGAATACGTGGCAGCTTTACTCCTTGTTTCAAAATGATTTTAACAGGCTCAATTTGTAAGACACCAACATCATTATCATCCATCACCCATAAACACTCCGAAACAACACTAAATTCTGGCGGCAAAGGTCTAGTCAGGAACTGTGAGACAAAAGGTTGCTGTGGTGAAATTGTCAAACGCACTCCATCTGAAGAACAATGAATTACCGCATTTAATTCCTTCAACAGATTGAACCCCAACAAATTCTCTCCACAGTTCGATGTTTAAGGAAATGGACAGTGATCCGTGAATGGACCCAGTGAAATCGGGACCGTCAAAGAAACCGGACTAACCACTGGCGTACCAGAAAGCCCTACAGAAACATTAGTTTGCCCTGACAGTGGAATGTCTGGAACCCGTGAATGGTCAATGGAACACTTCTGTGCAACTGTATCTATCAAAAATAGATGTTTCCTATTTCCCATCATCATCTCAACGTAGGGGCCTTTATATTAACGGGAATAGGTATAGGTTCCAAACCCTGCTTCGGGCAATCCTAGCAAAACAATATATCAACGAAAGGAAGGTCTTCAGAGAGATATGCAGTAGAAGGATGATCAAAAATGTTTCTATTATCCATACTCAGTGGCTGATTGTCTTGCGAAAAAGACTGAGGATTCTGATAAAACTGTTTTCTACCAGGACCTCCTGCCCCAGGGCGGCCTCTGGATCATCTACCCATGATGCCAAATGTGTTATTCGACCTCTGCTGGAGAATCGGGCATTGTGCTCGCCAATGACCCTCTTGTCTGCAATAAGCACATTGGTTCGCGTGTACAGGACCCAATGGCACATTACCTTGTGGAACATACTGTCCCCTAAACTGTGTACCATCCCCTCTCGGACCTCTAACAATCTGTTGCAACAACACCTTAGTTTTCAAGTCTCCCTTCTTCTTTTCAATCCTTTTTTTCTCATTATTGACTAGGTTTTCATAATACTGAGCCATATGCAACACTTCAGACTGAGACTTAGCTTGCCAAGCGCTCTCAGAAGTCATAATTTGCGACTGGATGTCAGGCAACAATCCACGCACAAATTTGTCAACAAATAATCGTTTTCCAGACTCTGTGCTTAAATCTTGCCCACTGAAACCTGAAAATACTTGTTCAAACCGATTAAAGAATTTGGTAGCACCCTCAGACTTTCCTTGAACACAAGCAGTAAGTTTGTCCCAAATGATCCTTTTCTCAGGAATTAAAGTTTTCAATTTTGTCACTATTCTATCAGGCAAAGTCAGTATTACCTGTGGTGGTCCCTCACCAGCTGTTGTATCTCGTGTCTAGTCAGATTATCCCACGTGTCCCCTAACCCTGGTACATCGTCTACTGTCCTAATCTGTTTCCACAAATCGGCAGGTAGGAGCACAGGAAACAACAAATCTAGATCACCCAGAGTGAATACTGACAACTGCAAGACAGATTCTATCTCTTTATAGAACCCTGGGAGATTCTTTCTAATATCTGGGATTGTCTGATGATGTTCACTTCCTGTCTTGAGAACGGGATGTGAACAAACTGTGATACATAATGTGCATCAATGTCATAGGCGGCTACACTCGTTGCAGCATTAGAAGGAACCTCAAATTTAGGGACAATTGTCAGAGGAAACTCTCTCATAGGCAACTGAGAAATAGGCAATCCCGAACGTTTACTAAGCAACAGAACTAAATCGAGCACTAAAGCAGCTGAAGGAGTGTCAGACGAAAAAGCTCTCTTCTAGATATTCAATAATTCTGCAGGACAGCAAATCTTTCTCTTTATACATTCATCCTGCAATTATTCTACCATAACCTGTATCACTTTCCTCTGCATTTCCGGCATATACTGACTGTATGTGTCATATACTTCTACGGGAGATATCGACATGTCTGAAATCCATCTAATTGCATCTCTTGTGCAAATTCGTGTTTCCTCACTCATCGACTTACAAAGAGGAAGGAACCGTTTCTGTACAAACATAGCGTCCAAACTATTACCATCTATTTCTTCATTCCATAGCCTTTCTAACTTCCTTTAATACTCAAAAACCCTCTCGACATGCTCATATACTTTCTCCACAGTATCTCTTGAATATGCTAAAACATTCAAATCCCTCAACCCTTGTGGGAGATCTACATCATTCAGTCTGTTCCACATTACAGATAAAAGAATTCCCAGTCCTTCAATAAAAACATTTTTCTTAGGAAAACTTTCTAAATTAGAGAGTGTAGCAAAAATATCAGATTGTTCACCTTTCTCCATGCACTATCTAGCCCATGCATTCAGATCTCTCTTTCTTTAGAAACTGTATTACGAGTTACAATCTTCGATTCCGCTCCTTTATCAACTACAAGCGGAACAGAACCACTTGGAAGAGAAAGAGTAGACAAATCTTGTTCAATCGGTAACAAAGGTGCCAACACTGGTGCAGAAGACAAATCTACCAAACCTATAGCAGCAGGTAAAGGCGGAAGTATAGGTGGAGGAGTGATAACTGGAGGAAGAGGAGCAATAGGAGGAATGATAGGAGGAGCAGGAATTACTACGGGAGGAGGAACGACAGCAGGAAGAGGTAAAGCAACAGGAATAGGTACATACGGAGGTGGCGCAGTGGCACCAGGCCTTCGTTCATTTAGAAGCTTGTCAATTAATTCATCGGACGCATGAAAATATTTAGATGGGTATATCTGAATGCCAAGTTGAAAAGCCCTATCCATATTTCTAACTGACTCTGACTGTTTCTGTTGATCATATAATAACGCTTTCTCGGCCTCCGACATATGTCGGTGTGCATGTTTCTCTCCACTTATAAGCTGCTGCGTAGCTTCTTTTTTCCAATTTTGCAATACATCAAATGCTGCAGGTCTATCTTTTTTCTTTAACAATATAGATTCTAAATATTCTATACGAGAAATCTCAAAGCTACCATTGATTGGCCACTGAAGTTCGGAAGCATGTCTGGTTTGTCTGTGCCAAATATCGTTAAACACTATACTACCAATGCCATATTTACAGTACATAGTGCATGCCAGCTAAGAATCGGGGCACAACTCAACTGATCAAGGAACTAAGGGAGGTCTGGTCGGATTACTAAGGACAACAAAGGACCCTTGTGGTTGGCGATTTCGGCAAAACTGCCCGCCTCGATATATGGACCCTCGTCAAGATGCTGTCTCGGATCATGTACTCACCATCCGGGGATCGGGTTGTGCAGTACTATAGAGGTATCACGTCTCATCCAAGAAGGGGCCCCCCTTCTCACCATCCGATCCCGGTCCGATAGCCGTGTCAACTCTTCAACGAGGTGGCATCAATCTTGAGGGTCCCTATTGGGGCGCCATCTGTAAAAACAAGGAAATATCGAGGCTGAGTACAACAAAAGGAAATACACCAAACATGGGTTATAAAGATTCACAGGTCTTTATTCTACTCTACAGTTTACAAAGAAACATAGAAACAGATAGCTATCTGGCTCTCAACACCCCGCAATGAGTACCAGCCCGTCAGAGAGAGGAGATAGAGTGCTGGACATCTGAACATTCATACTTTTATACATTTCTAAGAATATTGTCCAGCCCCTCTACACATTAGTAATCTGCGGTCTAGAGTTTGTGCCAAGTTTGCATACAGCTCCTACAATAATATGCATATGGATTACATGAGTTATTATTTCTGCGGTGATACAATGACAACGTATGCTCTCAAATCCTACAACAAGCATCTTTTACGACTATGTTACAATTGAGTTCGGCCTGTGTCCACGCTTGGCGTTTACTCTGCATTGTCCCAGATGTGTATTCGTGGATTAGTCTTGCGAGCACAGACAATCCTGGGACAACAGTTCATACACAGTACAAGGTCTCATTACCCAGTCCAAAGAGTCGGCCCTCTGACAGTCTAACCATTAACAGAACTCAAAGGTGGAGAGGCTTGGCTGCAAGTTGAAAACACAGTCCACTATTTTAGAACAGAGAATCATATGAACAGAAACCAAAATGGCAGATGATTCTAAAATGGCGGCAAAGTCGATCCAAAATCTGAACTTTGCAACGCTGTTTTCTTTGCAGAGCGACTAGGCTTAGGCCAATATAAATCAAAAGGAGGCACAATATAATTTCCCGTTTAACAGAACTCTCTCAGGTGGTATGTTGCAAGTGTTCTTGTTCAAACAATATTTCTTTATGATTAGTGGAAATGTCTCTTTCATACATCACTTTCTTAAGGACAATATAAAGTGTCTTTTTCAAGCAATGGTGTAGGTAAGTATGACAAAAGTGTTTTTTCTACACAGCAACATAATTGATGGTGTTTTAAAACTTTCTTAAGGATGATGAGAAAACATTATTTTTCCAAACAATGATTCCTTAAGAGTAGTAGAAGATACTCTTGTATACAACACTCTCTTAAGAATAATGAAAGAGTGTCTTTTCCCAACAATGATTTTTGAACGGATTAGCAAAAGTGTCTCTTCTGCACAGCAACCTATAACAGATGGTCTCCTGGTATCCTCCTCTGCCGGGAACCTTTTCACAATGTCTTTGCTTTTCACATAGTCTAGACAGATTACCTGGTGCACTCTCCTTGCAGGTATCCCCCTCTGGGACTTGCATATCCCATGGTGTACTCTCCTGCCAAGTATCTTTTCCCAAAGGCTCACTGCCTGATGCACTTCCTTCACCAGGTCTTCTTATAACTTTCACTTTATCTTTCAGTCTCTTTCTCTTTAAGTATAACACAGCTATACTCCTTCACTGTTATTAGTGTTCATTGGCTTGTGGCAATACTTGTTTTGATTTCCCCATATTAACGTTTCATATTTGAAGAATTGTACCAATCTTGTCTTTCAATTACTTAATTAATGCTTGCTTGCTTTTGACATAATTTATTCCAGCTTTTCCCATATCAACATCTCATATATGGTGATGTATGTACTTTTTGTGTTTCTAAATCATTTGGTTGATATTCAAAATAAGTTCCCAACTGATTGTACACCTATTGGTACACCCGGGGGTCCAATTACTTATGGGAAGCCTCCCTGGTGTTGGCTGGAATTCCTGCAACAAAGTTCGTTCTTCAGGAAAGTATTTCCCCCTCTGCAGACCCTCTTGCGGTTCTCCCGCCTGCTTCGCCTGCATCCGCTGGTGAAACTGCTGCTCTTCATGGTGTCAGTGTCCCCTAGAGCCGATCCACTGCTGCCATCTCTTCAGCGGTTCACCTGCAGCACCCTTTGTGCTTCTGCCAGTCTCTCGCCTTGCTCGTATCGCATGCCTCTTTCCACACAGCCCGCTCTCGAATGTTTGCCTCCGGTCCTGCTTCCAGCTTTGCCCGCTCTGCATCTCTCTTCTCCTTATTTATGATAAGGCGCACCATTTTTAAATGTCCCACCTAGCGAATGTCCAATCTAACAACTAGTTTGGCCTTTCTTCTGCTCCACATTAACTCCTCTTTCCTCTTCTACGTTCCAGTACTGGAGGGTTCAGGGGAGTTGGTGTCCATAGGAGTTTTAGACCTTTTAAAGTTGTCTGCGTTGACTCAAACCTATTATGAACAGGAGTTGTTAAGTGGGGATTATGTGTAATGATATCTTGTTTTGGACCCTTACTTAGGAAAAAAACACCAGAGACAAGTATGTTAAATGTAAGTCATCTGTACCTGAGGTGTGAATGTTATTCTGTCTAGAGTGTTTTGCAGAATGGGTTCTTCGGACCCTACAATGGGAGGGGCTTGTAAAGTGACAACATGCCATTAGGAATTTAGGAATCATAGGGTCTTACTCATTATAGAGAGACAAATAGCACATCTCTCCTAATGGGGTCACCACGTCTCCCTGACAGCCATATTCTCCCATGTGATCCTCCCTCATAATACCACCCCCAGAGTCAGGTGTAGGTAGCAGCTACCTTCCCCATGCCACATGGGAGGAGATTTTTGGTATCAACAAAACCTGGTTCATGTGAAGTTTAAAATAGGTGCGTGCCAAGACAGTATTTCAATCACACAGAATTGAGTCATTCTCCCACTTCAGAGTCCATTATTCTGATGAGGAACCCCAATGATTCAAAGATGTATTTCACTGGAATTTAGTCACTGTTTTGTTGACTGTTTTCAAGCCATTTGTATGGCCAAATGGTTCTCAATACTAAAGATACGAGGGTGACGTTTTGATTTCCATCTTTGTTACTGGTAGGGAGCATTTACTTATCCGACAGTGTAGAATGCCGTTCAAAAGCATCAGCTGATTTCTACTTTCTACATCATACCATCTTTTTTAATTCATTCTCTGGAAACAAAATCACTACACAACATATTGTTGTTAAAATCAAGGAGACCTGCATAGATTGTGGGATTCTGAACCACAAAGTAGTGGTGGAAATATTCTTAGTCTCATGGACAAACAGTTTGTTATAATTGATTCTCAGTTCAGTTAGAATGGGACAAAAAAGTGAAACATGTTCTAAAGTTTCTAGGGGCAATGGACATTTCTTACAGGTTCTTTTTCCTCTTTCGATGTGTAAACGAGAATCAATAACCTCAATTGTTAGAAATAAGTTTAAGTAGATCCTCATAAATTGCTTCTCACAGAAGCGGTGGGGAAATTTGATTAAATAGAGGGTGCCGGAGAGGGGTTAATCCAAGTTTCTTTTCTTATAAATTATGTATTTATTAATTTATTTATTGGATATTTATAAGGTGCTTATACACCAAGACAATGTTTCAAAGTGGCACAAGGCACAAGGGAAGGGAACAAGGGATCAAATGAATAGTGAGAGTGAAAAAGAATAAATAGAAACAGAAATCGGTCCAACTAGGCTGTGCGACATCCAGAGCATGCAATTGCAGTGACTGAAAAGGGAAAAAGGGTTGTGGGGTGGGGGTAAGTGCTATTAGGGTCCCCTAGGGGAGGAATTGCCAGAGGTGCGCATTGGGGAGGCAACGGGTAAGTGAATGGGCAGAGATATCCCAGGTGAAGAGGAAGGTTATACCTTGCAACAGGTAAGTGCAGGGCAGAGGCAAACCACTGACAGGCAACTGTGGGCCCAGAGGGCATTGCGGGGGGGGGGGGTGCTGGGGCATATTGGGACCAGGACAGGACCCTATTGGACTCTTGAGGGACCATGCTGCCTATCTCAGCAACAGAGGGGATGGATAGCATGGGAAGGGGAAAGGGAAGGAGCAGGGGTAGTGAAAGGTATTGAGTTGTTTGCAGAACTTGAAGGTGTCCGGTTCAAGTTGGAGAGAGAGAGGGGGACTGTTCCATAGGAGGGAGCCAGATGAGCAGAGTGATCTGCCCCCAGCTCTCTGCTTGGATAAGCATTTGATCAGCAGAGAGTTGGATCCAGAAGATTGAAGGGATCTTGAAGGAGAGTATTTAATAAGTGGCCGTTGCATGTATCATGGTTCCAGGCCCCAGACAGCCTTGTGGATGAAGCAAAGGGTCTTGAATTTGATCCTTGCAGCAACCGGGAGCCAGTGGAGAGATTTTAGAGGTGGAGAGATATGTTCCTTGGGCTTGAGGCCAAGGATACGTCTTGCAGCCCTCTTCTGGATTAGTTGAAGAGGACCGAGCAAAGAAAGAGGCAGGTTGAGAAAGAGGCTGTTGCAGTAATCTAGCCTGGAGAGGACCAGAGCTCTAGAGACATTGAGCTTCTGGGGAAGGCAAGTAAAAGGAGAATGCCTCTAATGCCTGAAGTTGAAAGTGGGCCTGCTTGGCAAGGTCCAAGATGTGAGGAGTGTGTTCAACCCAAGGATTCAGGACAAGGAGAGTTGCTAATGGGTAACTAGACGGGCAAGGCCTTGATATTTTACAACTGGAATGTTGGACTGAAAACATGTACGACTTGGCACATAGAGAGAGCATTACTTATTGCACATGGAACAGCGAATGGGACTTGAAGCAGATCCGGAAGACATTTTTATACCTCTCTGACTGGTTAGTTGATTAATCCCATGCATGGGACTGTGATCAAGGTATGCTAGTGCTATCAAATGTGATTTCTGCAGCAGCTAACTCGGAGGCTGGTACTGGAGGTGTCGGTTCGGCAAAGGGAAATGTTATCATGAGGATAGTTTACATATATGAGACACAAGTGTCAGTCGGTGTTAGTGATTGACTTCTGCTTTAGTTGTTGCCATGTTTGGTTAACCCGTTGTTCAAAATGTGAATACAAATTCAATATTAAATAAGCATTGGCAATGCCAATAGTTTGTGCGTTTCTGTAGGTTTTGGAAATGCACTTGTCAGCCACTGCCATAGTGTTATTAACAACCATTGAGGGTAGAAGCTGCACAATGGTGTGAGTACCAGAGCATCTAATAGAAGTGCCGGGCAAATGCCGAATACTTGTACACAAACCAAAACTGTTGACTTTGCCAATGCTTGTTTTTAACAGGACTTCAGTATAGGCCATATGCAGTGCTTATAAATCCAGTGGCTGAAGGCTGACCTGGTTATGATATTTTTATTACACCAATAGCAGCTTCAGAGCTCCAATTAAGTAATTAACTTTCAAAAGATTGCTTTGAAAAAACACTTGCAGGCACTTCAAGTGCAAAATTTGATGGTAAGGTTTGTATAAAGCGGGCTCAAAGAGTCCACATGAGGAGGTCCTTTGAGCGGTTAGGAGCAGGAACTTGGTGGAATGGCCATGGGGATTAGCATGACCATGGTCAGTCAATGAGTGGGCAAATATCTAAACAACCACTACAAGCTGTGTGGCTCTCTCGTATGCCATTCCTCCCGTGCTGTGACTGTACTGCAATATTTTCGGCGTATGGGCAAGCGCCACCTAATAGCCCAAACTAAAATAGGAGTGATGTGAAGACTATGAACTTGATTTGCAAACTAAAGGAAGCACAGAGTGTATACGTTATATAGAAATGTGCAGGTGACATACACGGGTGGGCACCACAACAATTCATATGCTAGCTTCTGAAATTGATTACATGTGGAAGAAAGGAAAGTGGTAGGATTCGTAGTGTTACAAATTAAAGTAGAAAGACACATGGCATTAATCAACAATTCGTGTTAAAAAATCCTACATCTTTAACACTTGGGTTCTGGCATTGACAGACAGGTAGCATTACAGAATTAGAACAGGCCTCCTTTGACATATGGCCCGCTGTGCGTGACACAGGCCAACTGCAATAGGTCAGGACAGTGCATCCAGTGTCATGCAGTCCTCAGAGGCAGTCACACCATGATACTATACGTTGAGTCAAGTGTAATAACATTGTGAGGCAAGCCGTATTTCCCCGACATGAACATTGTGCGAGTAGAGTGCATTTCCACATGCATAGAGATGTGGGTAGCTGTATTAGGTGAGCATGACTGCATTCATATGGTGGATCTTTCACTGGGTGCAGTTGACGCAATATGAAATGTGTTGTCGTGGGGGCGGGGGAGTCTCAACCGTGTATGCATTTTATGGCATTGATTCTCGGTTGCATTAGAGCGCCAGGGGACCACTCTGGTTGTACTAGTGTGCAGTATAAATATCCTTTAAGATTAACATTAACATTGGTAAGGCAGCCTGCATTCTGAAAATATAGCACTACTCCAAAAGGGGCAGTAGATACTGAAGAGCTTATTGTTTCAGTGGCTATACAATGAGTGGGGTGACGTATAGCATTTGATGGGAGACCCTGTTAAATGAACCCATAGTAAGTGCACTTGTGGGCTTTGAAACAACATTTACAAGATACCTTATGATGGCAAAGTATGCCACATGATAGGATTGAGACTAACATATACAGAACTAGTTTCAAGGCATGTGGGACTGTCCTTGCCTGGTGATGATGTATGTGGGCAAATAACTGCTGTACCTGGCATACATGTCAAAAGCTTCAATAAACTCCTCATGGATGTATACTGTGGCTGACGAGCGGAATATATCGTAGTTATGGGGTAAGGAGGACCTCTTAACACTCATGAAACAGAACCAAAAGGGATTGGAATACCGGAAGGAAGGCCTATGATTGGGGAAAATGTGAACGTGTTAGCAGTTTTCTAAACCTCTGATAACTGTTTTTGTTTCTCGAGTGTACAAGAATCGAATTCCATGCCTTGGATTTGGCTATCACCAATCACTTGACACAAATCCTTGTTTTCTAAAACCTGAGCAGCTAACTTAACTGCGATTATAATAACATAGTTGATCAGTAGGGACACAGAAATCAAAATACTTTTATTTCGGAAGAGCGTCATGAAAGTTTGCACGGTAACAACAAAAATGTGATAAAACACAGAATATCACATTAGAAACATATCATAATATGTTTAAAATCCGACGTTATACAAGGATTTGTGGGGCTTAATTGCAAGTTGCCATAGCAGGCGACTGCTTACAATCCCTGTTAATTGGCCATGAACATCATTGTTTGCTTCAATATATTCCTTAAAAAGTCACGGGTCGCTGGATTTGGATGGAAAACAAGCCCTAATCATCCACAAGAAAACTCCGGAAATGAGATGACTCCAGGAATCTGCGCCAGTAGAAAAATCAACTGTTGTTTTAATATACATCCAAAATTACACAGTTATCCCTCTTCTGACACGTGTTTCGCCTCGCCTGAGCCTTTTTCAAATCCCAGCTGACATATATATACAAAATTCACATCATAATATTAAAATTCATACCAATGATCCAAATCAATGTAAACAGACAAAATACACAAAGAACATATGAAATTCCAATTAAATCAACCATGGTACCATCATACCCCAGATAATATCAAAAATCCACAAAGACAGAAAAAGAAGGGTTGGTGAAGGGAAGGATTAGGCCGGATCAAGAAAATAAGTTATTGTATGAAGACATGAAATAAGAAAAACAAAAAGAAAAAACAAAAGGAAAAGAACCATTAGTTCAATTGCTAACACGTCTGATTGTCAGTGGCGAAAGCACAGTGAGAGGATTAGTGGCTTACCCAATGTTGAAACGATAAGGTCCATAAGACTGTTGTCAGGTTGAAAAATCACTGGGTCAAATCCTCACAATTCAAATATTCTGTAACAAAAGTCCTTGTTAAATGTAAACACATGATCACTCTATTATTGAACTAAACACAAGGGTGAAAAAAGCAGCAACCCATTTGTGCGTTTTGTAGCGCGATTCCGTCCTAGTTTAGAAACTATTATTTACTGATTTTCAAATAAACGAACAAACAGAACAAATTCTCAACGTGATGAGAAAGAAATCCCATCGTAGCGCTGTTAAAGATATGCTATGCGCGATGTAGGCAAAAATAATGTACTTTCCTGAAGTGAAAATAACGGAGAGAATGCTGCACTGTTACAGATCGCCATAAGTGTGTTTAAAATCCGACCAATATTTAGAAATGTCAATGAATCATTAATAAATATGTTCGCCAATATCAGGGAATATGTTACAAATATAGCAACACTTAAGCATACCACTAAAAACTATTATTATAGATGATCAAAGCTTTGTCCTATACACCTTTAGCAGGAGCAACCTTTCAAGACAGATTGAAGGAGATGGCCATATTTAATGTGCCCTGATACATACTTCCCTTGACCATGTCATCTTTATTGAAGAAATACATGCAAGTTTAGAGCCAGAAATAGGCCAAAAGAAACCCCAGCATGGTATTACCAGACATATTACTATTTCCTGGTTCAAAAATGCACAGTTCAGATTCTGGTTTTTGACAACAAATATATTCTAGCAAAGATATTCAGTAGCTTTGTATGCCAAGAAATTGACTTGCAAGTGCCCGGAATGATATAATAAGGCAGTGCGCTGATGCCAATGCATGGGAGACATGGTAACATGTACACAGACCAATCAAGAGTCTAGCAGCTGATTTGTTCATGTGCTGCAGATGAGCCATTAGTTTAGCCTCCAATCCCAGGTAAATGCTATTCCGCAAAACAAGTTGGGAGGAGAAGAATTAAATAAACGTCACGTCCTTTAGGTAGTGGGCAAAAGGGGTGACAATTATTTAAATATAGAAAGATGGAAAGCAACTTGACAAGAAATATCTCCTGAGATGCCAAGAATACCTTGGAATGCATGATGGTGCCTAGATTATGAATGGTGGGAGTTGGGATGAGACTAGAGCTAAAAGGGGTAATTCATAGAATTCAGCGCACAAGTGGCGCACGCGGCTGGCGCACAGTGTGAGCGTGCGACAGTCTGCACCAGCCGTGTGCACCAAAATCCATTTCCGCGCACAGCGTATTCATGGATTTTAACATCCATTACCAGCCGTGGCGCAGAGTGGCGCAGCGACCCTGCAGCAGCACCAGTTACGCCCGCAACCCCTCCCCGTGCGTCAGGTACAGCGCACAAATCCCGTACATGGCGCACAGGCCAGTGGACCAGCATACAGCCCCCCAACCACAAAAACACCTGTAAAACTCCCTGCGCACCCCTCCGAATACACGTACCCCGCTGAGCGGGGGAATCACACGCGAATGGCCCTGTGCGAGCGGGGTACGTGTATTTCGGGGGTTCGCGTGGAGTTTCACACGCGATTGGCCCTGTGCGAGCGGGGTACGTGTATTTCAGGGTTTCGCAGTGGGTTTCACACACGATTGGGTCTGTGTGAGCAGGGTACATGTATTTCGGGGGTTCTCGTGGAGTTTCACACACGATTGGCCCTGTGCAAGCGGGGTACATGTATTTTGGGGTTTCGCAAGGAGTTTCACACACGATTGGCCCTGTGCGAGCATGGTACATGTATTTCGCCGGTTCGTGGGGAATTTCACACGCAATTGGCCCTGTGCGAGCGGGGTATGTGTATTTCTGGGGTTCGCGGGGGGTTTCTCATACGATTGGCCCTGTGCGAGCGGGGTACGTGTATTACTGGGGTTCGCAGGGAGTTTCACAAGCGATTGGCCCTGTGCGAGTGGGGTACGTGTATTTAGGGGGTTTGCATGGAGTTTCACATGCGATTGGCCCTGTGTGAGTGGGGTACGTGTATTTCGGGGGTTCGCGGGGAGTTTCACACGCGTTTGGCCCTGTGCGAGCGGGGTACGTGTATTTCAGGGGTTTGCGGGGGTTTCACATGCAATTGCACCTGTGAAAGCGGGGTACGTGTATTCCGGGGGTTCGCGTGGAGTTTCACACACGATTGGCCCTGTGCGAGCGGGGTACGTGTATTTCGGGGGTTCGTGGAGAGTTTCACATGTGATTGGCCCTGTGCGAGCGGGGTACGTGTATTTCGGTGGTTTGCGGGGGCTTTCACACGTGATTGGCCCTGTGCGTGCGGGGTACGTGTATTTCGGGGGTTCGCGTGGAGTTTCAAATGTGAATGGCCCTGTGCGAGCGGGGTACGTGTATTTCGGGGGTTCGTGGGGAGTTTCACATGCGATTGGCCCTGTGCGAGCGGGGTACGTGTATTACTGGGGTTCGCGGTGAGTTTCCCACGCGATTGGCCCTGTGCGAGTGGGGTACGTGTATTTCGGAGGTTCACATGGAGTTTCACACGTGATAGGCCCTGTGCGAGCGGGGTACGTGTATTTCGGGGGTTCGTGGGGAGTTTCACGCGCGATTGGCCCTGTGCGAGCGGGGTTCGTGTATTTCGGGGGTTCGTGGGGAGTTTCACATGCGATTGGCCCTGTGCAAGTGGGGTACGTGTATTTCGGAGGTTTGCGGGGGGTTTCACACGTGATTGGCCCAGTGCGTGCGGGGTACGTGTATTTGGGGGGTTCACGTGGAGTTTCACATGTGATTGGCACTGCGCGAGCGGGGTACGTGTATTTAGGGGGTTCGCGGGGAGTTTCAGACGCGATTGGCCCTGTGCGAGCGGGGTACGTGTATTTCGGGGGTTCGCGTGGAGTTTGACACACGATTGGCCCTGTGCGAGCGGGGTATGTGTATTTCGGGGGTTCGCGTGGAGTTTCACACACGATTGGCCCTGTGCGAACGGGGTACGTGTCTTTCGGGGGTTCGTGGGGAGTTTCACACACGATTGGCCCTGTGCGAGCGGGGTTCGTGTATTTCGGGGGTTCGTGGGGAGTTTCACATGCGATTGGCCCTGTGCAAGTGGGGTACGTGTATTTCGGGGGTTTGCGGGGGGTTTCACACGTGATTGGCCCAGTGCGTGCGGGGTACGTGTATTTCGGGGGTCGCGTGGAGTTTCACATGTGATTGGCACTGCGCGAGCGGGGTACGTGTATTTAGGGGGTTCGCAGGGAGTTTCAGACGCGATTGGCCCTGTGCGAGCGGGGTACGTGTATTTCGGGGGTTCGCGTGGAGTTTCACACACAATTGGCCCTGTGCGAGCGGGGTACGTGTATTTCGGGGGTTCGCGTGGAGTTGCACACACGATTGGCCCTGTGCAAGCGGGGTACATGTATTTCGTGGGTTTGCGGGGGGTTTCACACGTGATTGGCCCTGTGCGTGTGGGGTACGTGTATTTCGGGGGTTCGCGTGGAGTTTCAGACGTGATTGGCCCTGTGCGAGTGGGGTACGTGTATTTCGGGGGTTTGCAGGGAGTTTCACACGCAATTGGCCCTGTGCGAACGGGGTACGTGTATTTCGAGGGTTCGCGTGGAGTTTCACACACGATTGGCCCTGTGCGAGCGGGGTGCGTGTATTTCGGGAGTTCGTGGGGAGTTTCACATGCGATTGGCCCTGTGTGAGTGGGGTACGTGTATTTCAGGGGTTTGCAGGGGGTTTCACACATGATTGGCCCTGTGCGTGCGGGGTACGTGTATTTCGGGGGTTCGCGTGGAGTTTCACACATGATTGGCCCTGTGCGAGCGGGGTATGTGTATTTCGGGGGTTCGCAGGGAGTTTCACATGCGATTGGCCCTGTGCGAGCGGGGTATGTGTATTTCGGGGGTTTGCAGCGAGTTCCACACGTGAATTGGCAGTGTGGGTCCTCCCAGGTGTGCCCTCTACCCCCTCCACGGCCCCTGCAGGCAGCCCGCACCACAGGGGACTACCCAGCACCCCTGGTCATGTCCCCCATTGCCCCCACCCACCCAGCATTGATGGGCACCTGCCAGCAGGCCCCGACTCATGCCCCCCAGCACCCCACCCCCCAGCATTGACGGGCGCCTGCCAGCAGGCCCCAACTCATGTTCCCCAGCACCCGCACCCCCCAGCAGTGAGGGGCGCCTGCCAGCAGGCCCAGACTCATGTCCCCCCCTACATGACATAAAGATGCACAATCATGGCCCACATCTCCACCAAAATAGCACAGCACGCCACCCCAGTCTTGAGACGCAATGATTTCCCAATCCACCCCACACTGACATGCCTATCTCAAGACACAAACCAAAAGTCAACTATGTACATCAACACATGTCTGTCACACACACACATTGGTTGGCATTGATTGTGTAAACCCACATTTTCACATGCATGAACTCAATGAGTGAATTACACACATGGACGTACAATATCAAAATGTATTATGGAGAAAAATAAAGCAATGAAATGAAAGCATAAAAAAATTGCAAACATGAAATGAAAAGCATGTCCAAAAGATGAGTACATGAATGGTATGACCAATCCAAAGAAATCCAAAAGAAAAATAGTCCAAACTCTTCCTCTACCAAAGCAAATCCAAAGGAGACGTAAAAAGTAAAATCCATTAATCCATGGTGAAATCCAAAGAAAAAGTATCAATAAATCCATTGTCCAACTATGTACAATCAATTGTCAAGGGTCCATGAGCCCAACGAAAGAACAGAAACCGATGAAAAAAACGACCTAATAACAAAACTGTATACAGATGTCTGGGGCAAAGTCCAAACACCCCAAAAGAAAGGAAAACGAAAATTAAACCTAACACTAAAAACTATATACAATGGCGGCGGGCTAGTCCGATGGCTCACTTTCCGATTTCCTGGGCCAGGGCATCATCAAACTCCTGCTCAATGTCCTGGAGGCGGTCCTCTTCCATGGGCCTGAGGGTTCGCAGGGACGATGCCATGTTGACCCCAACTCCCTGCGAATTGCCTCTAGGCACTCGGCACGCCTCAGTGCCCTTCGCATGGATTTCTCCGCCCTGACCATTGTGAGCCATGCCTCTTCCACCCGCCGCCGCTCCGCACCTATGGCCTGGCCCAACCGCTGCCACACGGAAGACACTTCCAATCCTGGGTCCTCCTGCCCTCTGGCCGATGCCTGCCCCTCGGATGTTGAAGGCCCTGAGCCACCATGGCACCCACCTTGTTGCTGCTGCTGCTGTGCCTGTGCCCTGGCTCTTGCTGCCTGCACGTCCTCGTCTGGCTGGGGTGCAGTTGTTGAGGTGGCCACCCCTGCTGGACGTCCGACTCCCGACTGTGGCAGGGATGTGTCCTCCACCAGCCTGGCCGCAGGGTCAGGGGCAGCTCCACAGGGTACCCAGGAGATACATGGGTGGGAAGATGGCATGGAGGATGACTGGCGCATAGGGGGTTCAGGTGAGGAGGGGGTCGGAACAAGGTCCAGCATACGGAGGAATCCAGCCCTGGTGACCCGTCCCAGTAGGTCAATGCGGTCAACGAGGCATCCGAGATGACGTGCAGTGTCTTCACGAAAACACTGCAGTTCAACTCGTATGCCCCGATGACGCAACGCCATCCCAGACAGGACATGCTCAACCCGGTCCTGGATTGCAACGTCCGCAGGGAGAGGAAGGCCAGTTGTTGTGCGCTCATCCCCTCCCTGAAAACGGGTCTGGATGTAGGCATCCCTGCTGGTGCAGGATGATGCAGTCACAGGATCGGGGACAGGATTACACACATGCACCTCCACGGTGGCATGTGCTGCCTCCTGTCCCTGCCCCTGCATTGCACCACTAGCACCAGTGGAATCCCCACCTCCAGACCCCGTGTGTGTCCCTTCCATGGCCTCCTCCTCCACCAAACCCCCCACCAACCTGGATGACTCCATGCCATCTTCCTCCGTCGGACCCTGTGGGGTCTCAGCTGCCCCTTCTCTTGCCAAGGAGTCCACCTCCGACCTCCAACTCTTAGACATACCCTCGGCAGCTGGGATACGGCACCCGACTCCTCACTCCCCAATGAGATGACAACCTGGGAGGGGAGCCGGGCCTTGCGTCTCTGGCTGGTGGTGCGATCCCTGCCGCTTTGCTCCACAGCACCCTCTCCGCCCTCTTCATCAGTTGACGCTGCAGACAGGGAGAGATAGAACACAGGCATCAGTGCACTGTACAATGGAATGATAGACACATGACAGTTGCACATGAGTGGCAGGGTAAAACTACAGACATGGCATCATACTCCCAACACACATGTCTTTTCAACTCATACACATGAGCAAATCAACAGGAATATTGCACCAGGCAGCACCGTCCATACACAAACAACAGCACGAGCAGCCGAAGGTGAGCCTGACATCACATGAAACACAGGGAGTGCACAACACATGCACACATGCCACCAGACTGACATGCATCTGTACATCTCCACCACTGCAGTGATAATGTCACCATCCATGTCACATCTGGCAATCAGCCTCCTCCATGTCAGTGTCACATGCATCCATGTTGCATCACAATTGCACACTTGTCACATACACACACATGCACATGTACACAGTGCAGATACATGCAGCAGGAACCCCCATCCATGTGTGACACCACAAACATGCCACAGTACATACACATAATTTTCACAAGTGCGCACCCACACATGCATTTGGCCAGCATGCTTGCCAACACATACACCATCGATTTGTCTGTTAGGCAGAAACCTGTGCAGTTCCCTCTGGGACCGCTGCAAAAAGTTTAAGACTACAGGAGTTAGCATTAAACCCAATTGGTAGCAGTCTGCACCAACCAGATTTACCTGGTAGCTGTGGCTGAGTAGTCAGACTTCTCTCAAGACGAGTTAGGCAGTATTTAGAGTATACAAGATAGGGCAATTTACACAGTAGAACAAGCAGACACGGATCAGAGCTTGGGTGTAAAGATATATAATTATTTATTTAAAAACACATCTATGAAAAACACACCGGCACTAATATGGCAAACAACTTCAATCACAGTTACTATAAGTATATATCAATCCCATTACAATATTTCGACAAGTCTAGGTTCAAAGACACCACTTATTTGCAGACAGAGGTGAGTGCTTAACCTAGATGGCACTCTAGTATTCGTTAGAAAGGGAGAGAAAAAGGCAGGGTATGAAACCAGCTCAGTACCAACACTTTTACGAAGCAAATGCAAGGCAAGCAAGGCAGGGTCTACTGTAGGTCAAAAAGTTCAGAGGCCAGGCCCACTCGGAGAGAGGCAAGGCGGTATGTCCCAAAAATACCACAGTGGAAATGCACTTCAAGTCTTTGTAGCAAAATGTCACAGAAAGGTTGGACCAGTTTTAGAACAAAAGTTAAGAAGTTCTGGAGGCGACCCAGCAGAAAGGTAAGGATTTAAGACACCTCACGCTAACCGTTTCAAGGGAAGCCAGGCAGACACAGTACCTTGAAAGTGGAGAGACAGCTTCGGCAGGGGCAGTTGTTCCTGGTGGTGGATGCAAGTCAGGGCTTTGCCAGAAGAAGAGATGATCTCGTCGTAGAGGAAAGTTGAAGATCGTTGCACCGCCAGGGAAGAGACCAGCCGCAGAGTACTCAGTCACAAGGCACCACCTTTTGGTCTCGGTACAGTGGTTAGTGGCTATCCGGTTGCCGGGGTGCTCAGCACGGGCAATTCCACCACTAGACGTCCTGGAAGCGAAGAAAAAGCAAGGGACTGGTTGTTCCCACCAGTCAAGGGAAGAAGACTCTCCAGCAGGGAGATCTCCTCTGTCGTCGGGAAGTGGTGAGTCGGTTCAGCAGGGCTCCACCGGAGGTGTCGTCGTTGCAGGTCGGCTCAGCGTTTCCCTCGTCGGATTCTTAGGTCCTGTGGTGACTTCTGAAGTTCCAGTCCCCAAAGCCCTGCTTTTATGCAGAAAACCCCCATTCATTCAGCCTAGCTGTCAATCAAACATGCTAAGTGGTGAGCGGGGCGGCTCACCACTTGGGCCAATCACACCAGAGTGCAACTTGAGTTGGCAAGGCAACTCAGTCCAGGGTGCCTAAACGCCCTCCCACACCCCCTGTGGTACCCAGACAGAATGGCACCACACTGGAGGGCTTCTGTGCAGAAGCCCGCCAGAAGTGGAACAAAGGGCTCAACCTTTGGTTTGGAGTCACAGAGGCAAACACATATGCCATTTAAAAACCGAGTTCTGGCAGAAAATACCAACCAGTGAATTTATATTAATTTATTTTAAACCAATTTATTAAATATTAACAGAAGAAATCAGTGTACCAAAGAGATACAATAGACAATTATCCATACAATAATAATGAAAAATATATTGAGAAAAAACATGAATAATAAAATTAATAAAAAAAAATATATATATATATATATATATTTACAAAAATAATAATAATAAAAATAATAATAATAAATAAATAAATAAAAGGGGGCAGAAAAGGTGTGATGTAAAAGTCAAAAAGCAATAGCAATTTATATTAATTTAATAAACTGGCGGTATGACCGAGGCTACATAGAACAAGTATTAGACTCGAACAATGGCAAAATCCCATAGGAATATATTCGCGGTCGAATATAAAAAGTAGTATCCACTGCCACCAGCCAAAACTCGACGAGGGGGGACGGGACAGTGCCCCCTCGAACAACAGACCCAGGGGTAATCGAATTACCCCTACCAGTACATCCACAATAGGATGGTTTGTACTGGTTCTGTTAGTAAATTTAGGTCTAGTAAAGCCAATGGTGACTTTACATGCCCTGGGAGACAGTAGTCAGTCCCAGGGTATGGAGTCTATGGTAGGGGTCACCTAGGACACCCCAGTGTTACAGCATGGCGGGTGCTGTGTAACACACATAGCAAAACACATGATACCCTACGGAGTAAAAGGCCCCATAGCCCATAGAACACATTAACATTCAAAGAAATACCACAAATCATGTCCAAGAGTGGGAGAAAAAGAGTCTCACTCTTGGCAGGATGAAAAAAACAAACTCCAGAAATCCAGCAAAGCCGCTGGGGGACTCACTAGGTTAGGAAATTCAGCCTAAACAGAGAATTATCCCTAACAGTGTCTCACACATTAGAATAATCACATGTGGCTGGTTCACGTCCCTAAACATACACATCCATACATGGCCCTACAAAGACATATGTTGAACCTGCACACTCCTGGCACACCACAACATGCATAGCGTCCAATCAGTAGGCAAGTACAGTTACCACTCGACTCCAGACGGGTCTGCCTCTCAAGGACCTGGGCGTGGAGCGTTGGGCGTATGTGTTCCAGGACCCTCATTTGGTGGTCGGACAGGTGGCCCTGGCACCCCTTGGCATCCGCTGCCTTCAAGAGGCACCGGGCCTTGTCGAGGGTCCTGGACCTGAAGTCCTCCCAGCGCTTCCGGACGTGTTGAATGTCGCGGACTGCCACCCACTCCGCGTTGATGGCAGTCACGATGTCCATCGAGATCCTCTTCCATCCTTCATTGTCGGCGCGCAAACTTCCAAAGAGGGCATCATACTGCCCCAGGACATGCTCCACCAGGACACCAACTTCACTGGCACTGAAGCTGGTGGCCCTCTGCCTCTCTGGCTATGGGTGCCAGTGGTGCCAGATGGTGTAGACATGGCAACCCCAGAGGCAGGTTTGGGTGGGCAACTGGGTCCTGGGGCTGGGCTGTGGAGCGATGGTATCCCAGTCCAGAGTCTTCAATTCCAGCAGGGGTGGTCACAGCAACTGCACCCCTGGCTGACGTTCAGGCACCAAATAGCAGGGCACGTCGGCAGCAGGCAGACAGCAGCAGATGGCAGGTGGGAGCGTGCTCGGGGCTATGGGGGGCAGGAATATGGCCTTCTGGGCAGGAGCGTGGTCTTCCATGTGTTGTTGCGTTGCCAGCTTGATATGGAGTGATTTGGCACGTGAAAAAATTTCACGTCAGCGTGTAATTCGAGGAAAGGCCCTTAGCGCGTAAGCGCATCTGTGACATTACACGCGCTGGCTTTTCCCTCATGATGTGGGCATAGTGGTTCAGTGCGTCAAAAAACTGCATGTCCACGTGTGAATGCGTGTAATCCGAGGAAAGGGCCTACGCGTGTAAGTGATGCGATGCGCGCAGGCGTTTCCCTCAGCACGGGTTAAAGGTGAGCGGGGCCAGCAGTTCGTTGTACATGCCTTTCGTGGAGACCGACGTGTGTTGCTACTTCGTGTTGTTTCGCGCGCCATCACAACTTCACAGCGGATCAAGGACGTATCTCTCCTTTTGGCGGGGGTATTGCCTACGTGTGTTTTTCATCATCACGCTAGTCTGACGGTGAGTCACGCATGCTATTCTTCCCACTGTGGGTGCCCCTGTGTATCGCACTCGTTTTCGAGGTCATAGTAGCCTGCATGTCCCACGCGTACGCGTATTTCGTGTTACTGGGGGCCACCGCATACTGCAGGAGGTTAATTTCACGCATGTAGGCTTCAGGGTTGCGTGCACAGTTTTACTGCAGTTTTGGGGTGCCTAAGCTTTGCGTGACCCATCACTACATCACCGGGGTCACAAGCAGCCGTGCAGGTGCAGGGGGGCTGTTAACATCTTGCATCCCACCCCCTTCACCCCAATTGCCCAGGACAATTGTGGTGTACACCTCCCATTGGCACGCCTCAATCTGTGCCGGCACTACTCCATCTGTGCCATGGTTGGGAGGCCACCAAAGGTGAGGGGCGCCTCAGCTGGGCGTCCTCCTTGTAGCGGGCGTGGTCAGGGACGTGGCCGGGGTGACCAGGGAGTATGGGCACTCCAGGGTGTCCAGGGTGGCCGCAGAGGGGGAAGAGGCAGGGGTGCGCCACTTGAGCAGGATGTTGTGCCATGTGTCAGTGCAGTCATGCCACCACCCACTGTGGTTCCAGGAGATGCAGCTTCTGCATCTGGCACTGGCGTCCGTGTGACCCGGCAGTCCCTTTCATCAACTGCCACGAGCCCAAGGGTAGTGGTAGCTGCAGGTGCAGCTGTGGACACCACCACCCAGGCTCAGGGTCTGCCAGCGCAGGCTGCGTTGGCACTTGAGTCCTTGGGAGATTTCCAACAGGGCAGGAGGGAAAACGTAGGTGCACGCAGGGCTGCCCTGACCGAGACACGTGTCCCTGGAGTCGTAATGTCATCTGCTGCCCCGAACAGCCAGGTGTTGGCAAGTGCAGGGGCAGATGCAGCCAACAACACCCCGGTTGTGAGTCTGCCAACCAGGACAGTTGCGGTCAATGACCCTGCCACAGCGCATGTTGCTGCGCAGGGTCCATTTGAAGGCACCCAGCTACCACTGACGCAAGTCAGGCCTTTGGTCGTCCCTCCACCTGCCACTCCCTTGGCTCAATCTACCGGTGCCACTGGCCATACTGATCAGGGCGGCATTTGCCAGCCAGGGTCTGCGCCACAATCCAAGAGGAGGAAGGTTGCACCTGCAGCACAGGCTGGGACCCCACACACAGCCATGGTCTCCTGCATGTCAAGGAAGAAGCCTTTCTGCAACCAGGAACTGAACTACCTCGTGGACTACGTGTGGGACCACAGCCGTGACATGCTAGTGGGGCCTAATTGTCAGACTACGGCTGCCCACCGTTATACCCACTGGAAGCAAGTTGCGGAACATGTGAGTGCATTCGGCCATGAGGTGAGCACGGCGCAAGAGTGCAAAAAGCATTCGAATGACCTCAAACGCAGTGCTAAGGCTAAGCGTGCCTCAAATTACAACTTGACTCTGGTGACTGGCAGTGGGCCTGCACCTGAGGAGGAAGACCTCACTCCGCATGAGTCACTCGTTGCGGAGTTCATACCACCTGAATCGGTAGAAGGAGTGGGAGAGATGCCGGACTTTGATGCCCTGTCCAGTGAGTGTTGCTGCGTGTTTGTTGAGGACATGTGTGTTTTACTTGTGTGATGTGTTGTGCATGACTGCCTCTACATGTTACGTGTACATGGTTCTAATGTTCAAGTAATGCAATGCTTCACTGATGCATGGCTGCTCTGCTGGATGGTGGACATGTGGAGCGGACGGGGACTGTCCGCATCACCACTATTGCACCCAACTCACATGCTGGTCACCAGGATGCCCCTCCGGTCCATGTTCCAGCTCACTGGCCCTTCTGCATGTAGCCTGGGGTGACCTTCCTCTCAGCCTAGGGACTATGTCATAGCATGACTGACGTGCGTGTGTCCCCTGCATGCATGTGGGTACTCCATGTAGGCATGCTCCCTTGTCCCTCCAACCCCCCTCTGCACCCCAATTCCACCTTTGCACTGATCTGCTTCAATTTTGCCGTTGAGTACTTGCCTGTTCATGCGTCCTGTGTATATGCTAACTTCCACCGGCCAATCTGCCAGACATATGCTGCGTGGTACATCATTTGTACTTGATGCAGGGTTTCTCACTTGGACTGTGCAGAGGTCACATGCCCCGCAGGGACATGAGTGCCCATTCATGCTCCATGTGTATTCCACGCATGCCCCTATGTGTCCTTGACTGGATGATCTTTGTAGTATGAGTGTAGGGTGACCTACATTGCATGGCATTTCATCAGCCTTCCCATGGCCACTCTGGCTCAGTCCTGCGTCGCACACATGTTTAGGGTGTGACAGTATGTGTGGGTCATCGGCCTCAGCCTGTTTAATGGCCAATGACTCTGTCCAACTGGTGTAGTGTCTTCTTCACACGTGGGTGTACTCCGGAGGTTGCATCATGTGTCCTGCTTACTGTCCCATCATCATTTGCTGTTTTGTCACTTGACTCACATGATGCAGTTGATGCTAGTCAACACTGTCTGTGAATACGCAGGTCTATGGTCATCATTTTGATACCATGCAAGGCATCCCTGCATTTGCACTTGGGGGGAGGGGTGGTTTTCTTGTAGCCATGCTATCCATTGAATGCACATTGCACGTGATGCCTGAAGTTGACCTTGCACTGCCTTCACATTTTCAGATACACATCATGAAGTACTTGTACATGTAGATAGTGAGTAACGTACAAATTTGCTTCACTACATCGACCCACTTCTGAGCAATATGACACCATTCTACATGCCTAATCACAGAAGCAATGTCAAGTTGACCCAGCATGCATGGCAGGTTCTCCTTTGTGTGTGACATGTCTGCTTGATGTGTTTGGTGTCTGTGTGATGTCTGTGTGCGTGTGTTGTGTGCTTCTAACATGTGTAGTGAACTTTTATTTCGGTACTTTTCAGATGATGACGCAATGGAGCCAGAGGATGGTGTTGTCATGCCAGGCACAGAGTTGTTATCACTACAGCAACCCGGCACAAGTGGGGGTCGTGGGGTGATAGGCCACAAAAACCCACATGTGCTGCAGTCCATCTTGTCTCTGGCTGGCAATGAGTCCAGCCCTGATGACCACTCTGACGTCCATGTCGAGTTGGATGTGCATCAGGTCCATATGTCAGGGGTGAGTGATTCTGATGTGGGCACTCCTCTGTCCATGACACCTGCACTGAGGGGTCAGACAGTGTTGGAACCTCTGCCTGTGGTGGATCGGGACACAGGGTCACCCTCCACATCAGTCACTGATGTGCCTGGGACATCACGTCGACGGGGGCATGTAGTCGTGCAGCTGCGGGCAGTGCCAACACATTGAGGACACCCAGTCCTTGGGTCCCGCAGGGGTCAAGCCCAGCAAGGTGGTTGCTGCGCGCAACCGCAGTATACTGAGTGGGAGCAAGACATGACTGCCAATTCTGAACGCCAGGGGGCAGCAATGGAGAACATTGCTGTGAGCATGGAGCGTGTGGCTCAATCTGTGCTCCCCCCTGCTAGGCAGTGTTTCTCCAGCAGCAGGCGGCATGGTCCACAGCCCGCTCACTCAGGCTGGGCATGGCGGCCTCAGACAGGGCACGCCAGGCTTAAATGTTGTCTCTGCATCAAGCAATTGCTGCTCACACAGAGGCAACCATGGAAGCCCTGAGGGAGGAGTATGCTTCCCTCAGATCCACTCTGGGTGTCCTTCTGATGTCCCAGAGGGAGCAGTCAGAGGTGAGGTTTGCACAGCTTGAGCTTACCATCTCGGCTGAGCTACATGCTTGCCGGGAGGTGCATCAGTTGTCCAGCCAGGCCTTGCAGGAGGAACTCCGTGTTACACGTGCTACCTTGCAAGAGGAAGCACGTGTATCACGGGAGGTTCTGCATGCAGACCTACGTGTGATCGCCACACAGAACCAGGATCACCCGTCTGGCAGAATTGCTGCCGACGAGGGGCAAGATGCGGCTAGGCATGGTCAGGCTCCTGTGTCACATCCTCCTTTCCAGGAAGAGCCAGACTCAGACGACAATGTAGCTCCGACATAGGTCAGGCTGTGCAGGCGTTGAGCCCATGGAGGTTTTTTTTTTCCTCAACATCATCGCATGTGGGTGTTGAGCAGCACCCTGTACCTCCCCCCTCCTGGGTGCCCCCCCTGGGACGTATGTGGCCATTTTTGATTTTTCTTTTAGTTTAGTTAGTTAAGTTTCTATTTGGTAGTTAGTTTAATTAGGTAATGTAGGTTTTTCATAGTGTAATTAGTTAATATAGTTTAAAATTGCTTGTCTATTGTGCTTTCATGTTTTCATGTGACGGTGTGGTGCTTTGTGGCTTTTGAAAGCATCCACTGTCTGTTCCAGCTGGGCCCTTCAAGCTTGTCTTGTGTATGTGTTTGCAGCTTGGGGTCCTGACTCACATATGCCACTCCTGCTTCCCTTATCCATGGGCTCGCAAGGATGGTTCGGTGTAACAGCCTATTACACAAGGGCTTTGGACTGTCATATCTGTGGCATGTCTGCTGCTGTCCTACTTGTGTTAACACCCGTAGTGGGGATTATAGGGGTGTTATTGAACATTGTTCTTTTGCTAGATGGGGGGGTTTCATGATTCATGTGTACATTATTTGATATACATTGTGTAGTATGTTTCTTATCTTTACTGTACATGTGCTTGTTGCAATTCATGCTGTAGATAGTGTGTACCACACCTTGCCTGTGAAAGACGCACTGACGGTGTGATTTCTGATGTACGTCTATGACATGGTCCAGTCATGAAATGCCTGAAGAGACACACACAGGTGATTTTAAAGCATTAATCATGTGTTTCATGCCCTTTCTGCAGGGGGATGAGGCTCCAGGCCACCTTTGCCAGCAGACATGGCCCATTGGACGTCTGGAAGCTGGACACGTTTGGTGGTGCCGACATGAGCATGTGTGCGCAAGCAGAGGCACAGGGATTGCGCTCATACATCCAAAAAAAGCTTACATGTTTCAAGGGACTCCAGGCAAGGTGAGCAGCACAGGGGGGCCACACCGCAGCTTACCTTCCACCAGGCCAGTTGCACATACATGCTTAGTAGCAGCACTGACGGTGAGCTTGGACAAATGTTGGTGTTGAAGCGCACAATACAGCTGAGATGCGTTGGTGGACTAATGGCTAGTTGATGGGAAAGTTGTCTGGTGCCCCTGAAGGGGCAGTGGCACATACCCTCTGGACGACCATGGTCCATTGAGGCAGTTGTATTAGCCATGTAGCATTCAAAGACATGGAAAAAAGCAGCTCACAGGGACAGACAGCGAGGGACATAGTTGTGTGCAGTGCATTTCTTTTCCATGTAGATTTTGACACATGCACTACCTACTTTATTTTGGTTATGGTGGAACACAACTTGTTCTGAAGTCGTACTTTGCTATATGTGTCTGGCTGCTTACCCAGGGAACATTGCATGTTATGTGAATCGTGACACATTGGTCTTCCTTTTGCCACGCACCCACCGGCACCTGACTTACTGCATTGACTGTGTATGAACCATCACAGGGGGAATGTTACGTATGGGTATGGAGCACCACACCAGATTGCTTGTTTGTAGAGTAGTTTGTTACTTTGGGGAATATATGGTGGTGTGTTTGTGTGTTATGGGCATGCACAGATTAGTAACTGTGGCTCTCTTTGCAGCATTGAACTGCTGCTGTTACCGGACCAGAGAGTGCGCAGGCAGGAGGCCAGCACTCACCCCAGAGATAGGTTTCTCTTTGACTTCCATTTGAGTAATTTGGTACTATGTGCATGATAAACAAGTTTGGTCTAATTGTGTATGTGTTAATGTGAGTAGTACAGTTTTGTGCATTCCCTACTTTCCTGTGTCAATCCTACTCTCCTCTCCTGCCCCTCATTCCGGTTATCCAGTATACCAATGCCTGTCCCGACTGCATATCCCTGACCCTCCTTCTCCACCAGGGTCTCAGATGCCTGTGTGAGTTTGACCTTGCAGGCACCCAGACCACGGTGGGGGTGGGTGGTTCGTGCCACTTCTGCGCCTGTACACGTGAGCTGTGACAGTACACATCAGTTTGTGGTGCATCATTCTATGTTATGTACCACACATGGTACACATCCTGTTGTGACATTGTTTTACTGTGCTACCTTGGTTGTTACATCATTGTGGTAGTACTTGGGCTTTGTGACGTACTGCTACTTCAAGTCATCTACTGGAGGCTCTTCTGATTTGTATTGCTGCCTGCAGGCTTTTTTCTTGGCTTCTGTGTTGGCCTGCTTGAGTTCTCTTTGATTTGGTGGTTTTGCAAGTCAAGGTGGCCTCTGAGGGTGCTGGACACTTTTTACACACAAGGTGGAAGATGGTGACAAAGGGGAAGGGTGATCCTGTGGCCAGGTGAACTTCAAGGATGATAGCTACATAACCCAGGCGCAGTTGTTCAGTGGGTCATGGTGATTTGTGAGGGAGGGTATTTTGTTGTTGACAGTTGCCTTGCCCTACCGTGTGATGGGCACCCTGACATTGTAATTGTGATATTCTGTGTACATGATGTATTCTGCTGATCAATGTCTTTTCATGTGTTATGTTAACCTTTCAGGTGTGAGGGTATAGTTGTGGTTTGACATGCTGGGGTGTACACATGGTCAATGTTCACATGTGATGTGTAGAGGACACTGATGGTCACTTGATTGAACATGCATGTATTGAGTGCATGTCCCTACTGGCACACACACTCTCACTATGATCCACAACATGTACAACCACCCTTCCATCTCCACATGTACACTCAGTTTGACTTCTGGGGCCCACTGTGTCCCTGCAGCACATGATCTATGACCATTTGTGGATCCCGTACATGCGTAAATTTGCTTTTTGATGTAGTTTGTCGTTTTGATGTGATGCTCAGGGTGTGCGTCACACACAATGGCTGGTCACTATGCTGTGTGCTGAGCAGTGTGTTGCAGGAGATGGACACAGCACACGGAATCTGCAGTGCTGATTTTGCAATGCACAATGTGCATGTAAACAGGCATTCCTTGTTATGCTACAACTACAACTGTTGGAATGCATTTGGGTATGACTTATTTTGGGTGGGAGGTTGTTGGTCAGTCATTTCATCTGATTCCATGTCAGGCATCATTGTCTGATGCCACTTTACATTTTTCACATGTCAATGTGTACCTTATTGGTACTGTGTTGGTGTTTTGCTATTGCTTGCCATGTCATGTTGTGGTTTGGGAGGGTTTGGGTGACATACCAGTGATGGCCATGGCCTGTTTTCGAAGTCTGTGTGATTCACACCTTACATGTGTGCCTTTTGGTCACACAGGATTGCTTATGTTTAAGTAGCTAGGGATGCACACAATGTGGCACTTCCATGGCAACATTCTCAGGGTGGTAAGGTTGTGACAGTTGACTGTCTCTTTGTCATCATCGATTGTCACCTGGTATGTGCCAGGCCTGTGTGCACTCCGCAGGGGTGGGAATTTAGGTGAAAAATGTGACCACAAGCTGGGTCCGGGCTGCCTCGCCACGTGCCCTATCCCCTCCCATGGGCAGCGCCTGTGCCTGTGGATGGGGATGTGGGGGCACCACCATGTCCACTAGTACGCCCTGCCATGTTGCAACTTTGTGCAGGACACATGCTGCCACAATGATCCTGCACACTACTGGGGGTTCATAGAGTAGCTGCCCACCAGAGCGGTCAAGGAAGCGGAAGCGTGACTTCAGCTCTCCAAATATGCGCTCCACTATGGCCCTGGTTGCAATATGTTGTATCTTACCTGGGGTGGTGTGATGGGGTTCCGGATTGGCCTCATCATGTGGTTGCTCAGAGGGTAGGCACTGTCCCCTGGAGAGGTGATAATGGTTGTGATTATTGGGGTTTGTGTATTTGTGTGTGTGTGTGACATACATGCATGTGCACGGGCATTTGTACTCACCTAGGAGCCATGTGTCACCATGCTGCCCAGCTTCCAGGGCCCGGCTCAGGGCGGACATTCTGTATATGAAACTGTCATGGGTGGAGCCAGGGTAGTTTGCATAGACAGAGGTGATGATTCCCTTTGCATCGCATACCACCTGCAGGTTAATGGAATGCCAGTGCTTGTGGTTTCGGTAGATGTGCTCAGTGGCCCTAGGTGGACCTAGGGCCACATGGGTGCAATCTATGGCACCGAACACTTTGGGGAAGTGTGCCACCCTGTAAAAGTCCTGGACAACGGCCTGCCTTTTTGCGGGTGTTCTGGGCATGTATATGTGCCTGCGGACTGAGGGGCGCGCTGTCATGATTGCCAAGACCTGGTGTAGGCAGCGTGACTGCGTGGACTTTTTACCCCCCCCCACTATGGCAGTGGTCCGCTGAAATGACCCAGTGGCCAAAAAATGCAGGACATTGAGCACCTTCTCAAAGGGGCTCAATGCTTGGGAGCAGAGTGTGGGGGATGTAAGGTCATCTTCCCACTCCCTGACCAGGTCTAAGATGATACGAGGTGGAAACCTATACCTGCCATAGACCTGGTCATCAGGCATCCCAAAAAGGCTTGTCCGGGTGAAAAAATGCGGGCCCTGGCTATTTTCCTCCTCCTGCGGTGTCCCACAATCAGTGCTGTGACAAATGGGGCATTCATCGTAGCTGTATATACGTGTTTGTGGTTTACGCGCACTTTTATACTGTGCGCGGGGACGCTTCCGCCTGGCTTCGTGTGGCGGACGCGTTGACGCCTATGCGTGTCTTTTGCTGTGCGCGGGTTTCCCGTGTTCGAATCCATGAATACGCATTGTTCGCGTGCGTGTGGGCGTTCCGTGTAGTTCCCTGCAGTACTTCCCCAGTTATGCCTTCTTTTTCACATGTTGTTCCACATTCCACGTGTTACGCCCCGTGTTCAGCCCACTTTTGTTGTGTGCGCCGCGCTATGTGTGCTTTTGCTGTGCGTGTAGCAAACGCCATTTGATGACGTGTGTGCCTGCGTGTGCCACGCAGGATTTTAGCGCACATCCCAGGATTTACACGCGCATGGACTTCCATGAATCGATGTGCGTGGTTTTCACACGATTGCGCTGCGATTTTGGCGCTTGCGCTGCGATTTGCACACTTTCGCACGCTTGCACAGCGATTTTCGGCGCACATTAATTCCATGAATCAGCCTGAAAATCTTTTGCTACCCATTAGAAGACCATGGACTGCCTAATGGACCTTTCACCAACGCTTTTGTTTTCCCTTATTTTTTTCTGGTATTTATCTGCGATTTAAGAACGTGTGGATGTAAGACAGTCTTTCATCTTTATTCATGCTGTATCTAGGCTTCCAGATAATCTCACTAATATTTGTTTAGCCCATTGATTTCCAGCCCTGGTCTGGGGCAAGTTTGTGCACATTCCTCACCCCACATCAGGGGGTGGGGGTGCTGAACTTCCATATAAAATTGATGTTGACCGGAGATGGGCTATGCCCTGAGTGCTTACCTGACTCCTTCATTAGACACAGACACCAAGGTGGAATTTTTAGGGATCCCAACAGGGACCACTCTTTATTTATAAAACCCTTTAAACTCTTCCTTTTGAAGATGTATACCCTTCTAATTAATTGCTCCCTGGCATTGGTAGGCTGGAAGGGAAAGCCTACACTATTCCAACCCACATGGCATAACACATACCTCCCCGAAATAATGAAAATGGGCTCTTTTGAACACTGGGGGGCAGAAGGGATAAACACACTGGCACAGGTGATCCAAGGGGGTCGTCTCCTAACCTTCGAAGCCATGCAAGAGCAATTTGACTTGGCACCTATGGACCAGTTTCGACATGCGCAACTGTCCCATGCCATTCGCACCCAGTTCCCTGATATAACAACTATACCCCCCTGCTCTCCCATCGAGACAAATGTCCTCCCGCAACAAATCCCCTCCAGGGTCACCTCTACCCTCTACCAGGCCCTTAACTACTTCAGGGCCACACAACTTGACAGGCTCAAAGTAAGGTGGGAGAGAGATCTGGGTGGACTGGAACCAGAAGACTGGATAGACACACTAATGTCACCCAGAGAAATTGGCATAGAAGCCAGGCTCAGACTAATACAGTTTAGAATCCTACACCGCTCTTACCACTCACGCACTGCTATGGCCAAGTGGGGGGGAACTGAGGATGCGACATGCATTAGATGTAGGAGTGTACCGGCCACCTTTTACCATATGATCTGGGACTGTCGGGTCCTACAAGGTGTCCGGACATTTCATCTAAAAAAATGTGTCGACAGGACATTTGGTCGACGTAATTTCGTCGAAAACCAAATGGCCGAATTTTTTATTTTATTTATATATATATTTTTTAGGTTGTAGTCTAGGGAAAAAAAGGGTTTTTTAGAAAAAAAAGGGGGTTGGGGAGGACCCCCCCAAAAAAAATAAAGGTGTAAAAATAAAATTAAAAAAAATTCGACCCATTGGTTTTCGACCAAATTGGTTCGACCATTTGTCCAGTCGACCAATTTTTTTCTAGCAAATGTCTGGTAACCGTCCTACAAGTCTTCTGGGGGGACTGCATCAACGCGATCTCCACGGTCTTTGAAACACCAATACCTGGAGATCCCAAATTGTCCCTTCTGGGCATCTGGGGGGAAGTGGACCTGACAAAATACGAAAAAATGTTTGTTGCAGTCGCGCTAGGGGCAACCAAAAGGCTCATCGCTGCCAACTTGGGCTCTGCAGACCCACTGCACCTAAACCATTGGAGCAACGGACTAAACAGATGCGCAGCTTCGGAGTGCCGAATTTACAACGCGTGTGGTTGTCCCCGCAAATTTGAAAAGATATGGGGTAAATGGCTTGATGCTCAATGAAATCCACCCCTCCCCACTCTCCCCTTTCCCCCAGCTTCCTCCCCCTCCCCTTTCTCCTCCCTCTTTCTTGTCCTCCTCCCCCCACCCTTCCCTCACCTGAAGACGTCAGCCGCAATCGGCCCTGCCAACATTTACTTGCCTCGCAACTGTCTCACGGCCCTTTGGCCATGCATTGCCAATGCCACTATCGATATTGCCTTGTCTTTCGGATAAATGCCTAAGTTCATTTTAATGTTTTCTTTTTGTTGTGCTGTTTAAATTCAATAAACACAGTTTAAAAAAAAAATACTCCCTGGTATGAGTTTGTTATCTTATGTTATGTTACTTGGCATTTATATAGCGCCTTATATATCATTGACCTCAAAGCGCTGGTAGGTTGAACCCCCTCGGGAACTGTAGTTCAAGTCAGTAGAGAGAGATAGTGTTGTATGGTGCATGGGTAAACCAGATATGTGTGCAGCAGGTGTTGTTGGATGAAAGCTGCTTTCTAGCGATAAGTGTGGTGCTGAAGATATCAGTTGGATGTGTGCAATCAGGTGGGTGTGCACTCAGACTGAGTTTTGGCTGTGTTAGGCCTGAGGAACGCCTATGTAAACAGATACAGAGGAATGTGCTCAGCTAGCTGTGTTTTATTAGGGTGATGAGGTGTTCATGGGTTCGTATTCGTAAGTGTACAGCTAGGCCACATTATCAGGGGTATAGCTGTTTTCTTTCTAAAGGGATCATTTTCATCAGCCCACCCTTACTCAAGAAACTCCTCTTCTATAAATGGTTCCTCACTAACAACTAGGTCCACACACCCTCCACTCCTCACCCTACCTGAGTGTGGGTGATCTTTCCGAACTGTACCCTTCTTTGCTGATGCATTTCCCACATTCCCTCTTCCCTGATGTTAGGTCCCCACTCTTTCGTTTCTCTGCTTCCCTCACTGTGTTCTTCTCCCTATGCTTGGGGGGAGGCGAGGAGGAGGAGGAGGAGGACAAAATTGTGGGATAGACAAAACAGGCCCTTGTTCTAGTCCGGCAACTCCCACAGTAATGAGCCAGAGGAGGACGCCAGTGCCACTTTTCACTGTTACTTCATGCCAGGGTATGCAACCCCTTTCCTCCTACTTAACACTATAAACATGACCCTTAATTATTCCACCCTACAACCATACGCTAAACATTCTTATAACTATAGGCTGTTGCAATATATATGATGCAACTATATTTCTACCTAGAGAATGTACCCTAATGGTGCGCCAGGCTTTTCTCTGTGTTCAGTAAACAATTGCTATTTCTGTCAAGGAACTCTGTGATCAGAAGACATATATAAAGGTGAATATTTTTATTGTGTGCAGTGTCCATTCAAAAAATTGACCAAAAGTGGCACGCGTATCGGCCTCACTTAGATCCTTATTAAACCTGGGCTTTATATATCCATCAAGTCACAAAAGATTTAACTTAACAATAAATGTCAGATTAATGTCATTGCGTGTCAGACAAAGCATCAGTAACCATCACAACGTAATATATTATCCGAAAAAGAAAACAGTAAGGTCAGACGATAATAACCAATCAATACATATAATACCATGAAAATATATGCACACACAGGTAAGGGTTGGCAAAGGGAAACATGTGGTGAAGAGAGCGATATAAGAAAATACAGTTCAATGTCAATGAAGTTTATATTCATCTATTGCACGCCATCTTTGTGCTTTCAGTACCTCTGGTGATCTATATTCTGAAAATGTGGTCTACCATACAAATCTATCTTAGATAATAGGTCATACCTCTTTTGCAGTGATTCCCTGTGTTAGCCTATCCATACCAGAGCATTTTATTAACCATGTATGTGATAGTCAGATTTCTACTAGTTGCGTGAATCAGTGCCTATTCCATGCGTGTTTAATGTCCCTTGCCCAATTTAGACACTGTAAATCTTCAATGCTGTGTTAAAATGTGCATTCTGTCAAATGTTGATAAATCAACATACACACTCACCTGATTATTCTCATGTAGAGCTCTTGCATCAGAGTAAGTACTGTGTGGGATAATACCCTTGTCCCTGAAATAGTAGGCGTATACAAAGACTACCATATAGTTGCATGGGGTATTCAATATAAGGACTTGAAATGCTCCACAAGCATCAATACGGCACAGATGCCGGTTTCATATCATATGGGTTTACTACATACTAGAGACATTATATTGTCTTACAATTATGCATGACTACCCCATGGTCCATTGTCACATTCCACCATCTTGTAATTACTTGTAAATATATAAATACAACATTTCCCAAACCTCTAATTTAGTAATTACTATATCGAGATTCGAAAAAGCCAGAGGTCTATCACAAGATTCTCTATTATGGGAAATCACACTTAACTCCTTTTTACATAGAGTAGCCTTATTGAAGGAGCACCCCGCGTTTGTATTATCGCTGCCGGTGCCATTTTGGACTAAATATGTATTTAGTAAACACTGTGATGTCACGCAACCCGGCGGCCATCTTGAAGTGCCCCTGAGTCACTGTATCTGTTTAAATATATTATCCGTGGTTTCAAGGATTGTTTAAGCAGGTATAAACCAGGGCAATGCTGCACCTTGAAAGAATTTCATTCTGTAGGAAAAATTTGCAATGTGTGGTCAATCTAAGTGAAATACTTAAAATAGGAAAATGTTTGCCCCAAGGCCGCTACGGTTAGTGCTGGCTCCTTTGAACTCAGGCAAAAAATACAGACGTGATCATTTGAAGTCTATATTAGTGGGTATTTGGAAAAGCACAATTGCCATATACTCACTACTTTCATTCTATAGGAAAAATGAAAATTGGGCAAAGTGTGTTCAGTCTAAGTGAAAAAGCATAAAATAGGAAAATGTTAGCGCAGAGTCTGCACGGTTAGTTCTGGCTCCTTTTAACTCAGTCAAATAATACTAATAATAATATTAATAATAATATAATAATTTGAAGTATACATGAGTAGGAATTTGAAAATGTATGCATGGCATATATTCACCCCCTGGTAAGTCAGTGGAGTATGACACTTGCACTTTTATTAGAAACTCGTATTAGTACATCAGCCAGATATGGACATTCACCCACTATTATGTGTTGCAGTTAAACATAAACTAATAAAACATGTTTGCAATCCCAACAGAACTCATCCCATGTTGTGCGTACAACATGTATTTATAATAACATTTGCAATGATCGTGCAGTGTTGGAATAATCTTACAAAAAGGATGGCATCTCATGGTCGCTGTTCAGGCCATATTCCGTCGATCGCGTTCTACATATTAGTTTGGATTCCATTTGCCGAAATTCAAGTTCTTTACCTCCTCTCCTTTTTCCCAGGGACACTTTTTTCAGACCAATACATGTCAGGTCCTTCTTATCCTCCATTTGGTGTGATGACTGCAAGTGTGTCACTAGTGGAAATATGGGATCTTGGCTCCCAATAGTTACTAAATATTCATGTATCCTAATCCTGAGTTCACAAATTCTGCTCCCAATATAGATGTTTTTGCAGACACATTGTATTGCATAAATGACAAACTTAGACCTACATTTGATGTTCTCATTAATTCTTACTCTTCTGCCTCTTGAGTCAATTAGTTCCTGTGTATTCAAATGGGCATACTTGCACATTGTGCACCTTCCACACTTAAAGAAGCCCTTATTCCGAGGTTTCAACCAACTTATAGCTGGACCAGTGTCAGCACTTGTTAAAAAATAGGGACTTTGTTTGTTCTTCTGTAAAAATTATTCTTGGTTAGGGCCCTGGTAAAAAATATTCTTGGTTTGTCATCCAAAAACTTAGTTAGGTCATTGTTTAAGAGATGCAAGTGTTTTCTTAGACTTTTTGTGATCATGTTGTTTCTCTGCAAAATTGCAGGATACATTGTGTTGTATGTGACTCAGTATTAGTTGCCCTTGGTTTCTGTACAAGTGTGCTGTTCCTTGCCATTCTCTCTGCCTTATTTTGGACTTTGTCAATCCATATTGGTATCCCCTTTCCCGGGAACCTGCTGGTCAAAAGATGACATTCTGTTTCAAACATTGTTACATCTGGTAATTTCCGTCAAGCTCTTAAAAATTCCAATGTTGGTGTATTGTTAATCACTGTTTAATGGTGGAAGCTTGTGGCATAGAGAGTTGAGTTGACCTCCATTGCCTTTCTATATGCTTGTGTTACCAAAAAAGCACCAGCTATGGAAATAGTGAGAACCAGGAAATCTATTGTCTGTTGATTAATATTTCAGGTAAATGAAATACCAAAATTATTGGTACTGAGCCTTTGATGAATGTCTCCAAACCATCATGGTTGCCGTTCCTTATTTGAAGGATATCATCTATTTATCTTTTTTATTATTTTTTAATGTATTACAGTTTGTTACAAACTTTTTAAAAGAGCAATGAAACAGACAATTGAAAGACTTGGTCAACTTGCATTAGTTAATTTCTATGTTGCATCATGCTGAACTGTGCATTGTTTGCATCATTGATTAATATTCATTAATTCCTGTATTAACTTATACAAATACTCTAAGTAGAAAGTAAGGGCAAAAGTCGTTTTTTATCACTAGCTTCTGCCATCAATGTCCACCAATTATCTCCACATAGCAACAGTATTTTTGCAATTTCCATGCCGAGATACTTCATTGTTAAAGATCTTAACCCTGCACAAAATATGCTCAAATGCTTTAACGTTTCGTTGACGTTATTACAAAACCTGCAATTCAGTTCAAGAAGTAAGGTGTTTGATATTAAGCTTTTTCTTTCTTTTGTGTCAAACAGATTCAAACAAAACTTCATGAAAATTCATCTGCAATGTTTGGCATGAAACATTTCTAGATAGTGTTGTAAGCCCTGGCTTCCGGTGCCCCCAGTTGCATACACTTGTGTTGGGCTCTGTTCTCCGGGGTTTCCAACTAATCATGCTGCCACAGATTTGTTTTGGCCGTGATGCTATCTGTGTTCAGTTGTGTTATTAGCTCTTCACAGCATTTCACACATTCATGCAAAGCTGAAAGCTGCTTGCCGCTGTCCTCCGTCTTTAGAAGGTTAAATTGTGGAGGAGTATCCATACAAATCAGTTTTCGATACAGATTGAGCATGTTTCATGTTACTCTTGTATCTATAGATATGAGCCCAAGTTCATACCTGATGCACGTAGTTGGTGTTCCTTTTGGTAACTGTAGGAGTTTTTGCCAAAACACATTTTTGCACACGGCCCATGTCGAATAGGGACACCCCAGAGCAGCTTCGGTACCATGAATTAAGGCTGGCACAACCTTCACTTTATAAAAGTCGACAACAGGTTTCAAAGAAAACTTGCCGAATGTCTTGTTTAACATGGAGCCTTGCGCTGCAAGCTGTTTGCATTCAGACATGATTTTTTGGGTTAGAGGAAGGTGATTGACATTAGAGTTAATTGTCAAGCCCAAATATTGTGTCTGATGAACACATTTTAGGCTTTCATTTTTTAACTTCTACGGATATTGCTTTTTATTCATGAGATGCTTTCCCTTTAGGTTCTGTAGCATGAGGATTACTGATTTATCAGGAATGATTTTTAATCCATTGGCATCGACATATTTCTCTAAGGCAGACATTTTACGCTGGAGACCAATCAGGGTTACGTCCAACAGGACTAAATTGTCTACATATAGCATCAATCTTATATGCTTTTCTTTGATTTTTGGCACAGACACATTTACGCCATTCAGCATTACCCCGAGGTCATAGAGGAACAAATTGAATATGATAGACACCAATGAACATCACTGCTTCATGCCCCTGGCAGTTCTTATTGGCACAGACAAGGATCCTTTTTGATCAAGCTGAATATGTATCTCAGTTTTGGAATGTAGTTCTTTAATAGCCATGACTAGGCTTGCAGGGCATTTCCAATGTAGTAGCTTAGTCCACAAAAGTTTGTGATTCGCACTGTCAAAGGCGTGGGACAAATCTATGAAGCAAAATAGATTTTAGCCTGCAGATTTTGGGGTCTGTTAGTATACCCTTTTTAAAGACAGGTACAACTCCTGCTCTTTTCCACAATGTTGGAATTGCTTGGTTTTCAGTATGTTTTTGAACAATGTGTGACAAAACTTTGCCCATTCATCTGGATTTTGTTTTAACATTTGGTTAGTCAGGTCCTGGAGCCCTAGACCCACTAATTTGCTTGATGTTATACAGAATATCCTCTTCACTGATGACAATGCCCCATTGTTGTAACTCGGGAAACCCTGGTTCTTTAGTGGGACCCTTTTTCATGAATAAATTGGTGTAATGAGTGATCCACTGTATTTCTGAAACCATGTTACATAAATTGGATTGCTGCTGCGCTTCAGTGTTGTTAATGATTAGCCAAAAATGTCTTGAGTTTTTCTTGCCATGGTGTCAAGGATAAGCTCAGCATCTCGCTGTTTCATTATCGATTTATGCGAGATATTCAATTTTTGTTTTTCATTTTTGCAGTTTTTTTCAGCTAAGCTATTTGGGTTATTTGCGACCTGGTTCGACACTAACATCTTGCTTCCATGTTTCTGCATTGGAGCTTGCTGAACGTCGAAAGGTAATTTCTACGAGGTTATGGTCACTCTGGGGTGTATTAACAACCCGTAGTCTAGTTACTTTCTCTGCCATTTTCTCCAACGCAAAGAAGTAGTCAAGGATTGATTTGTGTGGTCCTCGACTCAATGATGGCCGTGGTGTAATGCCGCCTGGCGTGTTACCATTGAGTATAAGTATATTCCTGCACTCAATTTCTTGCAACCATGTGGCTTTAATTTGATGTAGAATTTTATTTTCTTTCGTTTTTTTAGCTGACTCCAGCTCAACACACTCCATGTTCAGGTCACCATATACGATGATGTTTGGATTCAATTCTGCCAATATACATTAACAACATATAGATTTTCACCTTGTGTCAGCCTGGTGTTCAATTGCAGTTACTTGTATATATAGCGAATAATTTTGAGCATAAAGTAGCCGACTTCCACTTGGTTCCTTTATTAACTTTAACATCCTGCCATCGGGCGACCTTTTTTTTGTACGATGGTGGGATTGATTCTGATTTCGTAGCCTTCTACACAAGTCAGAGTGTGTAACCACGTTTCCTGAAGACACAAGATGTCCAGGGATTTTAATGATTGAGATGTGTTATGAAACAGATGGTCAAATCCTCGGGTATTCCAAGAGCCCATCAGTGTTGATATTTCTGGAGAATTTGATTTACATTAGATGTCATTGTTGCAATTCAGAATCCTAGCGATAAAGCCCAATTTATCATTTTCTTCACATTCAAAATCGAGTTCCTAGTTGTCGCCATTAACTACAGGTGAACATTATTTTGATTTGCTTTTGTAAATGTGCAGGTTCTTCATGTGATGTACAAATGCGCCCCTCTGTTTTTAATGTGGCAGATGTTTGCTTAATGTTACTGTTAAGAGAAACAGTATTGATACTTGTAGGTTTTTCCATGTTAGTGCTTTTGGGGTGCTCATTTTTGTCCTTCCACACGTACTTCTTTTGATTATCATCCTTTTTGTTTGACACATTGACTACAAAAGTGTCAAATCCCAGTGGGTTGATATCTGGCATTGCTCCCAGTGGGTTGATATCTGGCATTGCATTAATAATCGAGTCACTCACCGACTTTGAAGTAAGGTGCAGTAAGACACGATCAAACGCTGTCTCATCAATGAATTCCACTGTTTTTATGTCATTTGAAGAGATCCATCTCAGATATGTAATATGGTGCAGTAAATACAGCAATTTTTTCCTATTTACAATTAGTCCATCATTAGTATCATTCGCTCCAGATGCAAGCAATAACTTGTATCTGTTTTTTGTTTGCCACTAGACGTTATGAGGGGGGCCTTGCATTTGTCAATCCTCCATTCCTCCTCCTCGCCCTCATTTGTCAGAGTATCTTGCTTTTTTTTGTTCCCTTGAACATGAAGTTTGGACTTCCTACTCGTTTGTTCTTATCAACTTGTGGCACAGACCACTGTTTTTGTTTTAGTATTAAAGCTTCCATTAAGTTTGATTTCTTTGCTTCACTTATCGCTCTCTTTTCGTCAATCGTCTGAAAGCAATATTGAGTTTTTCCTTCCTCATAACCCTCACTTCCTCTGCATGATTTTGGGTCTGTAGTCGGTGTGATAGTACAAACTCTCTTTTGAAGGTCGGTAATCATTTCATGAACAAGTACATTTTCCAGCTGATCAGTCTCATCATCTGATTCAATACAAATTATTTTTTCTCCATTTTGCTGTAAGTCCTCAACTTCAGGAAATTCATCTGAATCAGTGTCATAAGTGGAGAGATTTAACATCTCAGCCAAATGTTCATCTTCCTTTTGTTGCCGATCACATCTGGGGGGCACCACTACTATCTTTTTTGAATCCATTATTATTGCAGGCACGAGAGGTATATCCTCAGCCACTATGGGCGACAATTTTTGTAATGTAGAAGATTGAATGGTAAAAAACACTTGAGGGGAAAATACTACTATTTAGATAGACCTCTACGGGTATGGGGCCTTCCTGTCACATTCAATCACAATATCACACAATGCTGTGTTACCTATTCTGACCCTGGCCAGAAGAACACCCTTTCCCTGCAGGGTGTTCTGTCTCTAGTTTGAGAGTAGAGTACAGCATATCTAAAAGAGGCTAGATAAGGAGGGAACACTGGCCCTAACCCTGCAATGAGTTATTGATCAGTATTGCCAAGATGTTATAAGGCTTTCCCTAAAAAAAGGCCTAAAAGAGGCATAAAAGTGAGTGCTCTTGGGAGAGCATACAATAGGGGATTTTGGATACTTTATTCACCCTCCGTGGTGTGTGCTGTCCCCACCCAACTATATACTCACATCAGGCAAGTGTAAATTCTAAAACAAGTGATATAAATATCCAGTATTAGTTGTATTTCTGATGTCTCAAGTATTTCTATATCACCATTCTTTTGTCATGAGACATCTTTTAAACTTTTTTGTGGAAAGCTTTTCGTAAAACTTGATCTACTAAATAGAGGAAGCCATTATTGCATCATGTAGATCATAGGCATTAAAAGTAAGTTGTTCTTAACATGTTTCTCCTATGAATTCGAGACATCCATGGATTCTGGGTTTCACCAGTATCGATGATGTACGTTTTCAAATCATCTTCTTCAGGACCAATTTCTTATCCTGCGAGTCATTCTTTTATCCGCCCGATATGACGATAAACCATATCCCACCTAGGGAATATAAGAACCTATTTGAGGGCCGGGTTCAAATTGACAATATAAATATAATTACTTGTCATGTGTGATTAGTGCTGAACACCCTTTGGATTGTGCATAGACATTTGTCAGTGGTGACCTTGCACCATCGTGTGAGGCTCACACCATATCTGTGGTGCATTTCTCCATTATTTTTATAATAAGTGTGTGTGTGGATGGGGTTGCATGCTGTCCAGATCCTAAGGTGACAGAGCAAAGAGGAAAGAGCCCCCCTGTCCACAAACATATGACATCACATGTATTTTAGCAATTATTTATTTGGTGAATACCTTAGAGGCAAGTCCTTTATAATGTCTTGCAATTTGACTTTCTCTCTTTTTCATTTCTTGGTGGTCACAGAGATATGATTAAGAGACCCGGAGTTGTTCACACATGCTCAAATGCTGTCCACAGTAGGCTAAAAGAGAGAGAGCAGTGGAAGAAAGATTATCCTCATTCGTCTCAGAATCTAAACTTATATTTTGTCAATTGAATATTCTCAATGGATGAGCAGCTTTCACAGTGTTCAAAACAACCTCCATGTTAGGTGGAGGTGTAGAACTTGTTTACTATATAGCATTGGTCATTTGCAAACTAACCAGAGCCATATAAAGTCTGATTCTGTTGTGCTGTTTCTCCGCTTCATGTGTTAATGGTGCAGTGTCATGCAAACAAACAACTGCAACGTTATACCAATTGCTGCGATGTATAATCAGCAGTCTATACTCATAAAGCCCCCCATTTTCTGCACAGTGCAATGTGCAGCACACTCACATATCTCATAAGGGTTCCAGATTGTATACACACTTGTATGTCTAATCATTGCTGTAAGAAAAGATATACTTCTATTATGCGGCTCAGGGAGTCTCTTATCTGCTGCCTCATCTAGGTACAGCGCGTAGCAGCGATGCTCCGCTTGGATCTCGCGCACGCGTGTGGAGCTTTTAAACCGCAGGGCACCTTTGCTTGCCTTATTAAAGTATTTTAGTGCACTCCAAAAGAGAAAGGACTTGCCGGAGGAATGCAATTTCGCATCAACCATTTTGAGATGGTCTAGGTGACATGTAGTCCGTGAGGCTGTTGGAATGTGTTCCTATTCTTAAAGGGAGCAGCAAAAGATTTGTTATTTTTACAAAGTTAGTAACTTCAATTAGAGTTTAATGTATATTATGTGATCAGGTTTTTGGCTTGCTTACAAGTTTCCTGAATGGGACTTGAAACAAAAGAAGGACTTTCTGTTAGAGTCCCTTTTGCGCCGGCCATTTTAGGATGGTTTCATTATGTGTATAAACATGGGACTGTGCAGCTGTACCCATTCGCTTAACGGGGGACTGGTGTGTGGGAGCGAGGGGTCGTTTGGGCCCCCCTCACACATTCTGTACGTTATGGAACACTTGCTCATGCAATAGTGGGGGACGCCTCCAATGCCCGTATGCTAACATTAGCATAAGAGGGGCTATTGCAGGACACACTTGGCTTCCATTTTGTGTGCCCTTGACTCCATCTTTGGACTAGGCCTCACTTCGATAGTACGAAAAGGCTTCTCTCCCCAATGCAGCGCGCGCACAGCACGCTCATGGCCCCCACCTTTTTCTCCCTGTCTGAAAGCTTCACAACTCCCTTTCACATGGATGCGCCGGGGATAATTGAAACAAATAACATAATGTATCATCTCACCCTTCCTCTGTAAACACTGTCCTGTGTGTGAACCAGCTCAAACCATGTCTTGTAGCTCATCCATCTCCATAAACCTGCCCCTGCGCCCTTGCCCCCGCTGTTGGAAAATGACTGCCAATGTAACCCTGTGCCTTCTTAAGGTATTCTCTTGATGTAGCAGAAGTGTGACCGTACTGTGCAGTCCACCCCACAGTGCCCCCAATAAACCTGGACCTCTGTCTCAGTATATTGTGCCCTAAAACCAACACATGTCATTACAACTCCCCACCTGCCTTGATGTGGTAAGAACCAGCCAGTTTCCCAGGTTATCACGGAGGACAAGCCCTCTACGCCTTGTACCCCATAAAAGTCCCAATGAAATATGAGTCTGTATTACCCAGCGCTGTCTGGTAAATGTTGCACGTGGAAAAAGTGTTGTTTTGTCTCTCTTTACAGATGCGGCACGTGAAAATATGGAAAGTCACAAAAGGATGCCTCCGGTGGTAAATCAGGTAAGTCTATGGTGGTAAGAATTATATTTGTTGGTTCCCTCGGCTCACCTTGCGGTTTTCTTTTGTCCCCTAGGTGCCGAAGTTCGGCAAAGAAATGATGGAGGCAGCGCCAAACCGAAGGATGATGTGAAGACTGGCGAGTATGGCGCAGCGCTGCAGCTGGAGGTGCGGCGCATGCAGAAATAATGTTCTTTACAGGTCCGGAGACGAGATGGATCCAGAATCAGGTGTGGAATAGAAATAAGTTTGTTTTCTAACCTTGTCCCTTTCTTTCATCTTTGTTTTAGGAGCTCTGGATTCGAGGCAGGCGTGGCAGAAGACTGGATGCAGGCTGCAGGCACGGTGAGCGTTACGATGCTGGATGCAGAATAACGCGAAGCGTGTGTTGCTGGTCGGGCGTGGTTTAAATAGCCTCAAAAGTAGTCCCATGTAAGAAGTCCCTAGAACCACACCCGAGTAAAAAATAGTCCCTGTAGAAAAATAGTCCCTTTCAGGCTTCATGTTGGATTGGAGTCATTTGCAGCATGGTCTGCCTGAGGTAAGTAATGACTATGAGCCTGGCACCTTAGGCGCCAGGACTGATTTCTACTATGAGCCTGGCGCCTAAGGCGCCAGGCCTGAGCCCAGATAGTCCCTAGCCGGACCTGCTGAGGTTTTACTAAATGTCTAGATGCCTGCTCCCGGGGCTGATGGGCTTGGTCCGGATGCCTGGGGGTAGTCATCATTACAGCACTCCCCCGCAAAGCCCCTCCTTAAGTTGTTCTTCCCCTGGGCCCTGGTTTGTCTGGGAAGTTCCGATGGAATCTTTTTACCGATCGAGGTGCATGGACGTGGTCACTAGGTTCCCATGATCTTTCTTGTGGTCCGTAGCCCTTCCAATCAATCAAATAAAAAAGTTTTGATTTAACCATCTTGGAGTCCAGGATATGTTTTATCTCAAGTTCAGGTTCTCCATCTATCAAGATGGGATCGGGTGTTTTGGTTAATCTTGTTCCTGGTTGAACTGGTTTTAAAAGTGAAACATGAAAGACCGGATGAATGCGCATATTAGAGGGTAATTCCAATTTGACGGCTGCCGGGTTGATAATGGCCTTAATAGTGTAAGGTCCGAAATATCTAGGGTTAAAAGTCTGAATTCCCTTCAGAGGTATGTGTTTTGTAGCCAGACAAACTTGATCCCCAATCTGGTATTGTGGGGTTTCACTTCTATGTTGATCAGCATTTTTCTTATATTTCTCTTTTGCTTGTTTCAAATGTTCTGCTGCCTCTTTAAAGGCTTGTGTAATAGTAGAATGCAAATGACTAATGCAGGCATTTCTAAATGCTGAGGCAAATCTAGTTCTGAGGTTCGAGGGTATGCATACTCGGAAATCCATAAAATATCTTTCCAATTACTTTCGGTCTGGTGTAGCATGCAATGTAGGTACTGTTCAAGGGTCTGGTTGGTCCTCTCCGTCTGACCATCGGTCTGGGGATGGTGACTGGTTGATAACCTCACGTTGATTTGAACCAATTGACAGCATTTCTTCCAAAAATGTGAAATGAATTGACTACCTCGGTCAAAGACCAATACAGAAGGAAATCCGTGTATTCGAACAATATTTTCGAGGAACTCCTTGGCCAGAATTGAAGCAGAAGGTAATCCCTTTAGATGAATAAAGTGGGCCAGCTTGGAAAAAAGATCCACAATAACTAGAATGGTGTTAACTCCATTACATGGAGGTTGATCTGTAATAAAGTCTAATGATAAGGTGTGCCATGGTGTAGGTGGAATATCCAAAGGTTGTAAGAGGCCAGCTGGTTTTTTCTTCTGACTTTTGTTTTGGGCGCAAATGCCACAAGACATTACAAATGACTTTACATCTTTTCGCCAGGTGGGCCACCAGAATTGTCTCTTAATTTTAGCTTCAGTTTTTGCGATACCTGGGTGTCCTTCCATCAGGGTGCCATGATAATTGGAGATGACTAGTTCTTGTAGTTCCTTGTGTGGTAGAAATAGTCCCCCTTGATAATAAGGTATGTCATTGATGACTGAGTAGTCTGGGCCTTTCTTCACCCAGTCCTGCAGGGCTGTTGGATCGAAGAGTTGTTGGATCTTTACTTGAATATCCTCTAGTGTCCGTAGAGTGGTTATGCCAAGAATTCTTTGTTCTGAAATTATGGGCACCGGTTCCGGGTTCGCATTTGCTTCTCCCATCCCTATTCGGGATAAGGCATCTGCCTTGCCATTTTTAAAACCTGGTCGATAAGTGATCACAAAATCAAACTCGGCAAAGAACAATGCCCATCGAAGTTGACGCAACGATTGGGCCTTGGCTGTTTTCAAATACTGCAAGTTCCGGTGATCAGTGATTACCGTAATGGTATGCCTGGCACCGAGAAGATAATGCCGCCAAGCCTTGTAGGCGGTTTTGATGGCTAATAATTCTTTATCGGTAACTGCATAGTTTAACTCGGGTGCCGAGAACTTTCTGGACCAAAATTCTACTGGGTGAAGTTGACCGGTTTCAGGATCCTTCTGGGACAGGACAGCTCCCATGGCTAAAATGGATGCATCAGTTTCAACTATGTATGGAAGTTCGGGGCGTGGATGCTTTAAGAGAGGTGCAGACGTGAATTTCGCTTTCAGCTCTTGGAAGGCCTTTTCAGCTTCTTCGGTCCACAAGAAGCGTTTGTTTTTTCGCAAACATGCTGTGATAGGGTGTACAACATGTGAGAAATCCAGAATGAATCTGCGGTAGAAATTAGCAAATCCGAGCATGCTTTATACCCCTTTAACTGAACTGGGTGATGGCTACTTGAGGATTGTGTCCACCATTCGAGAGTCCATTCGGACTCCTTTGGAGTCAGGATAAATCCAAGGAATTCAACTTCCGTAGCATGAAAAATGCATTTTTCCAATTTTGCATATAACTTGTGCTGGCGTAGTTTCTCAAGGACTGCACGAAAGTGCTTCACTTGGTCTGATTCTGAAGAGGAGTACACTAGAATATCGTCTATGTATACAACAACACAGACGTCAATGAGTTCATGAAGGACATCGTTCATAAAATACTGGAAGGCTGCTGGTGCATTGCACAACCCGAAGGGCATCACCTGGTATTCGAATAACCCGTATTTAGTGCGAAAAGCAGTATTCCATTTGTCGCCTTTCTTTACACGTACCAGATGATATGCCCCTCGGAGATCTAATTTAGTGTAGATGCAAGCGTCCTTTACTTGGTCTAGTAATTCGGGGATCAGAGGCAATGGGTATCGGTTCCTAACCGTGATCTGATTTAATGCGCAGTAGTCTATGCACATTCTGAGGTCACCTTCCTTTTGAGGCACGAAGAACAAAGCTGAAGATGCAGGGGACTTGGATGGACGAAGGAAACCATTAGCAAGGTATTGGTCCAAGTATTGTCATAGGTGAAGGTTTTTGGGTTCCAAGAGGACGTACATCCTACTACATGGAGGTTGTGCACCGGGTATGAGATTGATTTGACAATCGTATGAGATGTGAGGTGGTAGGGTGTTTGCCTGTTCCTTTTGGAAAACATCCTGGAATTCTTGATATTCCTGAGGTAACTGCACGACTGGAGTAGCAACTGTGGCCAGGCCTTGGTTCAAGGGTTTTTTCGGGTAACAAGTATGTGCACAATCCGGGAAGGTTATTCTCTTCTCTCGCCAATCAATACTAGGATTATGTGTTTCCAACCCAGGTATCCCCAGTATTATTTGGAACTGTGGGGCTTGGATTATATCAAACACAATACTGTCTCAATGCCCATCCTGACCCAATAGTGTCATCTCTGCGGTGCAATGAGTTACAGTCCCAGAGGCAATTTCAGTTCCATCGACTGTGGTGATGACATCCGAAGTGGTCTTTTTGCAGAGAGATAGATTCATCCTAGAAGCCAACTCTTGGTCCACATAGTTTCCTATGGCCTGCTATCAATGTATGCCCTCACTGCGTGCATACGTGATGGCTGCCTTGGATCTGTAAGGACCATTGGTATGATGAAGTGCGAGGTCTGAGTATCCTTCTTCAAGCTCGGCAAGCGGACCTCTACGCTTGTCGGCAGTGGTCGTTTCCCGAATCAGGCTCTGTTTGATTTTTATCAGCAACTCCGACTACTTTTTTAGATGTTTTTATAGGGCAATCCTGTAGAAAATGTCTTGAGGCCCCACAGTACAGACATAATTGCATCTGCTGTCTTCTTTCTCTTTCCTTTTGAGTTAAGGGTCCCTTGACGCCCCCCGATCTGCATCGGTTCTGATACATCTGTTCCTTTGAGGGTAACATTGGGTTTAACCAATACCCGATTCTCGAACTTAGCTCGATCAGCCTTTCTATTCTGAAGTCAGTGGTCTAACTGGACCACTAAGTCTATATATTCTGCACAATCCTGAGGTGGGTTCACAACTTGGGCCAAAAGTCTCTGAGTTCACCCCGAAGTCCACGATGAAATAATGTCATTCGTTTTACCTCTGGCCATCCGGTTTCCACCACTAACCTATTGAAAGTGGCGATATAGGTTAGTAGATCCTGGTTGCCTTGTCGTAATGATAAAAGTTCATTATCCAGGGCCTGTCCCTGTGAATGTCTGGCAAATAGTCTTTCCATGCTCAATTGAAAACCTTGAAAATCCCAAAGAAGCGGGTCATCCTGGTTAACTAATGGAATTGACCAATCCACTGGGCTGCCACTAAGATATGATAGTACAAAGGCTACTTTGGTTTGGTCGTTCGGAAAAGCTCCAGGTCTGCATAAAAAGTGCAAGCAGCATGGGTTCATAAACACGGCGAACTTTTTTGGGTCCCCAGCAAAACGTTCGAGTGGAGCTAAAGGAATGCTCCCTGGTAGAATGACTTGCACAGGATTGCTCGATGAAACAGGAGTTGGATTCCCCCCGAGTCCAGGTAATGGTGTTTGCCCAGCTTGGTTTTGCAGTAATTGTCTAGCAAGATCATCAGTGCCCTCCTTTGACACAATCAGTTCTCTCCTGAGGGCATTAGTCTCTTGGGGCGCGGAGTGCACTTCTGCCCCAAGTTCCCCTAACAATAGGGCTAGTTGGTCGGTTTCTGAGGTTTCCGTAACGCCCAGGTGGGGATTTGTAGATAGGCTTTGCGTTCTGTTATGCTCACCTGGCTCCCACATAGGCGTCTGTCGGACCCGGCCGGCTGCGGTCTCCACCCACGTGATGCGTAGTGCAGCGATGACTGACTGGATCTGCCCTCCTAATCTTGTCTGCTTACCCGTAGAAATATTCTCCTGCAAGTGGAGAGATGGATTTAGCCACTTGTGGATTCAAGTGATGGCACCCCCACAGTCCTCCCGAACTAATCACCTCCGAAATGCCCTCACAGCGATCTCACCTTATATTCTTGAAAGATGAGCTCTCCATCCAGCGTGGATTTGCAGAGGTGCATAGATTCCAGTTACTTCACTGGTTTGAAGGCTGGGAGAGTTCCGGAGAGTATTGACTCTGAGGTTCCTGGTGGGGACCAGTAAGTATTAAGTTCATAGAGTTCAATATGTCCGATGTTCACCCTTGTTCCCCACTTCCTTTCTTGTCTTGCAGCAGGCTCGTGAAAAGATGCTCTTGTGGCAGCTGGTGGTGCTCAGGTAAGAGTCTGTATTACCGGGCGCTGTCCGGTAAATGTTGCACGTGGAAAACGTGCTGTTTTGTCTCTCTTTACAGATGCGGCACGAGAAAATATGGAGAGTCACAAAAGGATGCCTCCGGTGGTAAATCAGGTAAGTCTATGGTGGTAAGAATTATATTTGTTGGTTCCCTCGGCTCACCTTGTGGTTTTCTTTTGTCTCCTAGGTGCCGAAGTTCGGCGAAGAAATGATGGAGGCAGCGCCGAAACGAAGGATGCTGTGAAGACTGGTCGTATGGCGCGGCGCTGCAGCTGGAGGTGCGGCGCATGCAGAAATAATGTTCTTTACAAGTCCGGAGATGAGATGGATCCAGAATCAGGTGTGGAATAGAAATAAGTTTGTTTTCTAACCTTGTCCCTTTCTTTCCTCTTTGTTTTAGGAGCTCTGGATTCGAGGCAGGCGTGGCAGAAGACTGGATGCAGTCTGCAGGCACCGTGAGCGTTACGATGCTGGATGCAGAATAATGCGAAGCGTGTGTTGCTGGTCGGGCGTGGTTTAAATAGCCTCAAAAGTAGTCCCAGGTAAGAAGTCCCTAGAACCACACCCGAGTAAAAAATAGTCCCTGTAGAAAAATAGTCCCTTTCAGGCTTCATGTTGGATTGGAGTCATTTGCAGCATGGTCTGCCTGAGGTAAGTAATGACTATGAGCCTGGCACCTTAGGCACCAGGACTTATTTCTACTATGAGCCTGGCGCCTAAGGCGCCAGGACTGAACCCAGATAGTCCCTAGCCGGGGCTGCTGAGGTTTTACTAAATGTCTAGATGCCTGCTCCCGGGGCTGATGGGCTTGGTCCGGATGCCTGGGGGTAGGCATCATGACATTATGCTATAATCACATGCATGCAATTTATAGGTTTTCTAGATTTATTCAAAGGTATACTAATGATTGTTGTTTATTATATATTGAATGGTAGTTTCTCATGCCAACTTAGCTAGTGTCAACCCTATCTCGCCATGACCTAACCCTCACCCCTCCCAGACACATGCAACTGGACTTTGTGATGCTCACACTCCCGCCATCTGGGGAACCAATCCAGAAGAAGCAGCACCTACATTGCTATATGTATCTTTCCTTTCCAACCAATAACGCTCTGTTGTAGCACCCTATGTTAGTGCGTCATCTATGACTCTGTTTTTCTTTATAACTCTCTGGAATTGTAATGTTTGCCAGAGCGCTCTCAAGGCAGTAGAGTTCTCTGGATGCCAATGTTATATAAACGTATCTAAATCTTGCAAACTGTCCTCCTAGTCTCATTCCTCACTGGGGTGTGTTATATTTTATGAATATGCATGTGTAAGTCAGGGGGTGAGTCTTTACATTTGGTGACGCCCGCAACGTGATTGAGACATGTGCACTGAGGCCCCCGTGCCATGCGGTGTGATCCGGGACACCCCAGCAAAACCATTGCGTCCACGGTTGACCAGTGTGCACACAAATAAGAAAGGTTCCAAGGGTCCCCGTCATCTTTGTGAATACCCAACTAACTGCTCACCAAGGCGGGTCACAGCTTGGTTGAGGTGCAGCCCTGATTGTGGATAGAACATGAACGGAGGCTCTCGGACCACCCTGCTGAACACGTGAGTACTGGTTCCGAGATTGCCATGAGAGGGGAAGAAAAAATTGAGAAATAATAGTGTAAAGGATAGGGGTAATGGAATAGTGGGAATCAGAAAGTTTAGGGTCTATGTGAATTAAACTGTAAGGCTATGGACAATGAGATAAAAGGGAATACAGGATCCTAGCTCCGAAGTGGGCTAGAAGGTGGCACTGCATAGCATTGTCTTGACCAATACAGGGAACAAGTGGAGATGAAGAGAAAAGAACGTAGGAGTCTCATATATTTAATAGACTCGGAGTAGTTATTTAGAATATTCTGTTTCTGTGTGAGTAGATTTCTTCAAAGAGGCAGCCTAAGGGGGCTCAGAAGTGGGGAATGAATGAAAACAAGTAGCGATAAGAGAAAAAGAGAATAAAGATAGAATAACAGGGTGATTAGTATTAAAAGGTAGTACATGTTACATGCTTTATGTGTTGAAGTCACTTGTTTCTTTGTCTGTAGATAAAATATGTGCATATTATGTCGATAGAATGAATATTGCTAAGAATGATGTTATGTGATTGCAGAGCTCAAGGTGTAAATAAATAATGTTGTTGGTGTTTTTACGTGGAGTGAGTTAACAAATATTGATAATAACACAGGAAAGGGTTTTCTGATCACATTGTGTGATACCCTAGTATAAGAGCGAGACATAAAAAGAAGTGTGGTAAGACATTATGGGGGGGGGAGACACACCACTAGCGCATATCTGTCAACACCTCCCCTTGTATAGTGAAAGAATGAAAGAATATCATGAGCAATGGCTTACAGAAATAAAAGGAGAAGGTTCAACCCAAATATGGCCAGAAGGAGGGTCTTTTGAGAAAAGGTTCTTAGACCTTGTAGCAACCCATCTGCTAGCAAAGTATCGAGGTAAGCAATTACAAAATAGACGCGAAGTACTAGATTTGTGGCGAATATTCGAGTAAGCAGCCCTGAGCAGTGACACAAATAAGGAAATGTACTCAGAAGGCCAACCCACCCCAATGGAGGGAGAGGGCGTAACGGCGGAGGAGTGCTCAGTAAAAACAGGCGAAAATGACCTCACTAAACTTTACCTGTTAATGACAAGGCCCGCAGTGGGATATAGTGAGCCCAGATATGTGCCAGCACAGAGTACCCCAACAGCCACAGGTGCCACAGCCCCGCCACCATATGAAACAGAATTGTATGTACCAACTAGTGCCCCTCCAGTGGATCTAGCGTTGCTAACGAGATTTAGATAGACAGCACGCCCAAATGAAAATAACATGACTAAGGGTTGTGTGCGATAGGGGACAGATGTTGCCCGGGGGAGGAGAAGTGCCACCTAGCGTAGCGAGTGATCTGACACCTCCGCCAAGTATAGCAGGGGTGTCTACACCATCCCCACCGCCACAGGGCAATGTGCCAAAAGGTCAAGAAAACTAGTGGCAATCAGGAAAAATGTTTTTCCATTTTAATAACAAATGAATAAAAATAATACGAGCAGAAGCAGCAGACGACCAAGGAGGGGAGGGGCTTGGAGAAAGAGAATCAGAGGAGGAGATAGATGAGGTATGGAGTGATCTGGATGAGTACAAACAGGGGGTGGCGGCGGCAGGATTCCCGTTCCCATTAGCAATGGACCCAGAAGATGGTGGAGGGTTCCCAAGGTGGCAAGGGAGCTTGAGGCAAAGAGCAGGAAACATGTTGGTTAGTAAAATAAAAAAGGGAACGGTAAGTAAGAAAGAAAGTAATACCAAATTACAGATGCCTCTGATACATAAGGGAGCAGGGAGACCACACTACATACCTGGGCACATATGGACAAAAACAACCTGTTGAAGCTCCTCCCTCCACTTTCGGGTGGGGTGAGGAAGTGGATACATGCATTCAAAAAGAACACCGCAGAGGTACCATTGGCTATAGGGGATTTGAAAAGTTTGCTAGTGTCTGCATTTGGTGATCAAGCAGATGGAGTGTGGGTGAAGGCCAGTTTTACGACCACCATGACGGGTCATCATTTAACAATATAAGGGCACAAGTATGAGATGCATTGCGGAGAACCTTCCCAGCTAGGCCAGACTTACATTTAGTAATGCAGTGCACTATGGGAGAGGAGGAAGAGCGTATGCAATTCATTCTTTGGGTGCAGGACCTGTGGAGTCCAGAAATGGGCACGGCGTGGGGCCAATCCACCGCCTTGTTTTACTTCATAATTAAAAAGGGGCTCCCGAAGGAGATACAGAAGGCCTTGGATAAAATAGCTGGGATAGAAACCAAGGCTGGCCCGAGATTCGGATCATTACTGTACACAATTGTAGGAGGATCAAAGAAAGAGAAAAGGAGATAGCACAGAGAAGGTTGGCGGACGAAGCAAAATTGGTTCAAATAAATTAGTGAAGGTCGGGGCAATGAATTCAGCACAACCCACTGACAGGCAGGGGGAAGGAGAGGAGGGGTCAGGAAATAAACCAGCGATGATGGCCGCAGCGTGGTCTGCAAACAGACAGGAGCAGTGGGCAGGAGAGGAGCAACACGAGGGGGCCCCAATGGCAGGGCAGACCCACAAGAAGACAATGTGGGTACCGGGGGCAGAGAGGAGGATTTGAGGGAATGGGAAATAGTGGATTTGGAGGGCAAGGAATGAGGGGAGGACCGCAAGGGTCATGTTGGAATTGCAGGAGGTGGGAACATTTTTCTGGAGAATGCAGAATGCTACCAATGGAATATTACCAAGGGTAGCCTCCCATGGGGTACGAACAGCAGTATGGCCACCCACATCCAGGAAGTCCTTACGGGTTACCAATGGGTGGGGGTGGGCAGAACAAACAATGCTATAATGAAGAGCAGCCAAGGGTACAGCAAATGCCATGCAGACAACAACCACAACAGCAAGGGATGCAACAACAGGTAGCATGCCAGAACACAATAGGAAACACAAACGCTAACATTTTCACAACAAGCGCAAATGGCTCACCGGCGCCTTTCAGCGGCGTAGCTGTGGTGGGGGACAATGTCTTTTCCGTCCCTGGAACAGAAACATACACAGATTAGGACAGCCCACAGAAAGCATTTGCGTGTCCAGTCCTATCAACTACCCTACGTGCAGAAGAGGAACCGCTGGTGGGGGCGGAGATAGGCAACAAACAGTTCCTCTTTATGGTGGACTCGGGAGCTGAAAAATCATGCCTCATGGAAGGCAGGTTCCTGCTCTTGGGAAAAATGTTTGAAATGCAGGGGTTCTCTGGGGCTATTTTAAAAGTTACTTACACAAAACACTTAGACATAACAGTGGGAGGGAAGATGGTAAGAGCGCCCCTACTGTACCATGAAGACTCGCCAATTAATTTATTGGGAAGGGACCTCCTGAGTATATTGAATATGACCATCTCCTTAACAGAACAGGGGATAGTATGCTCTGCCCCAGGGTTGTGTCCAGTAAGGGCCATGCTAATGATCAGCACCATGACAAATAAGATTGCAGTGTGAGGGGTACCCATTGATATTTATATGTTCATTTATGGGATACAGGTACTTGCCAAAGTTGTGCCCGAGATAACACGGAAGGAATGGAGAGTGCCATCTGATTTTGGGTTCTGCCCCATTGCATACTCAGATGTTGTGCCAGTGACAATTATATCCATTGATTTGGAGGCAGTGCAAGTTTCAAGCAAACGTATTGCGATGATAGGTCTGGACAGGCATGGATGTGAGTGGAGAACAGTGCTATGCATAGACCCAAATATAGCGTTGCTTGATTTGACTGATGAGGAATTGTTCACTGACAGTGATACTGATGGGGAAATTATAATGGAAATAAGTGTACCCTGTGACATAATGATCCAGCATAGAGAAATATATAACCCTCTCATGGCTACCGTTAGTGCACCACCCACTATATTTGATGAAGATATGGAAAAGGTACTGCCAGAATTATGGACTACCGGCCCACATGACGTAGGGCTCTTACAAGGGGTCACGCCCATCAAGGTAAAATTGAAACTTGGTGCAATACCGCCTAGAGTAAAACAGTATCCTTTGTCAAGAGAAGCAGAGGCAGGGATAAAGGAAACTATAACAGCATTATTATAACAAGGTATAATAGTGCCTTCCAACTCACCTTGTAAAACATCAATTTACCCGATTAAAAAAGCAAGGGGCGGGGCTTGGAGGATGATACAGGACCTACGCCCACTTAATGACGTCATACAGAAAGAGTGAGTTCCCATTAGTGCCTAAACCCGCATCGATTTTTTGCAGCATACCTAAAGAAGCAACTTGTTTCACATTAGTGAATCTGAAGAATGCCTTCTTCTCAGTACCACTTGACCCAAGCTGTCAGTATCTCAAAGCATTTACATTGGGGGCAACAGATATGAACATTGTAGATTGCCACAGGGGTACTGTGAGAGTCCTAAAATCTTCAATAGAATTTTGCACGAAGACCTTGGAAATATGGATGTAGGGAGCATGATAATTCAATATGTGGATGACCTCCTCATTTTCAGTAAAATTGAAGAACAGTGCAGAGAGGACTCAATTTCATTACTAAATTTACTGGCCACGAAAGGATACAAAGTGGACAAGGGCAAGCTTTAATGCTGCTTAGCGGAAGTGTTGTACCTAGGACAGTTATTTCAAAAGATGGGAAAATAATAATACCTGACAGAGCAGCAGCAATACGTCACACAATAATACTAAAAACAGTGAGGAACATGCAGACGTTTCTCGGCATATGTAACTATTGCTGTGCATGGATTTTGGACTATGCAGCATACATGCGTCCATTATTACAAGCATTAAAAGAAGCACAAAAGAACAGCGCCCACATAAAATGGACACAGGAAATAATGACACAATATTTCAAACTAAAAGACCTTCCCCACACGCACCAGTTTTAGCGAACCACGATTATGACCTGAAGTTCCACCTCTTTTCACATTGCAATGGAATACTGATGACAGCAGTGCTAACCCATAAACATTGCTAGGTCACAAGCCATTGTCCTACTATAGCGGCTCATTAGACTTAGTGATGCAGGGCCACTTCGCGTCCGAACAAGCTTTCGCAGCGGTGGCCTTTGCGATAGAAAATAGTGCCACGATTGTAATGGTATGTTCAGTAACATTGTATGTAGAACATTCATTATTTGCCATTCTAGAAAGAACAAAATCAACACTCACCACACAAAGAGCATCAGCTTACGAAATAATAATATCCAGCCCAAACGTCCATGTAGTTAGATGTAAAAGTGTAAACCCTGCAACCTTCATTACTGAGCCCTGTACTGTAGAAGATATGCAAGAGCACGATTGTCCCACGTACAAGGGGGAGGAAGATGACATGCCAAAGGCGAGCGAAAATGAACTGGAGGAAGGGGAAATATACTTCGTGGATGGGTCAGCATCAATTGATAGTGAGACAGGAGAAAAAAAAACATGTGGTAAGAATAGAAGGAGATGAGTACGAGATTATAGTGCAGAAATGCCTCCCATCACACTACTCAGCACAAGCAGCAGAATTGATTGCACTAATTGAAGCCCTACATACAGCTAAAGGATGTGCAGTGACAATATATGGTGACAAAGGGGGTTCGGGAGGGCAGATGGTTCACCAGTACAGCATGCAGCACTATTAAATGACTTGATTGACGCACTAGCAGAACCGTCAGTGGTAGCATTGGTAAAGTGCCAAGCACACACCAATAACACTGACGTGATCCCCCTACTGAACGCTGTAGCAGACTCTGCTGTGAAAGAAGCAGCACATTTCAATGTTCCACAACCATTAGAGTGCAGTGTAAAAACAACAAGCTCAGAAGTGCAGGAGGAAGGATACAACTGCACACACATTCTACAAGTTATAGAATTGCAAAAATTTGCACCATTAGAAGAACAGGAATTATGTGGAAAAAGAGGATGTAAACAGTCACCAACAGATTTAATATGGCGGCAAGAACTGACAGGGAAGGTAGTGATGCCAGTAGAATTATTACTGATAGCATTTCAACAGCTCCACTTCCCAACACATGTAACAAAACAACACATTGCAGCAGAGATTCAGGAAGACTGGTTTGTACCCAATTTGCAGGAACACCTATCAAATTTAACAATGGAATGCACCACATGCCAAACATATAGTTCAGGAATGACTCTCACAACATTACAAGGAACACTGCCAAGTCTTGTGGGGCCTTTTAGAGAACTCCACATAGACTATGCGGACATGGGAGAAAGGTGTAATGGGGCACGATATCTCATTGTGATAGTTTGTCCCATCTCACGGTGGGTGGAATCTGGGCCATGTCCGCACCAAGATGCAAGGTGCACAGCTAAGTTTCTGGTATGAGAAGTTGTTCTAGAGGTGGGGCATATGCGATGTGATCAGATCGGACAATGGCACCCATTTTGTGAATGCCCTCTTCAAAGAAGTGACAATCTTGTTAGGTATAAAGCACAAATTATGTTTGATTTATCACCTGCAGGCTAACAGAAAGAAGGGTAGAAAAAATCAACTGCCTTCTCAAAAGCAAATTGTCCAAGCTGTGTAACACACTCAAAAAGAACTGGGTATATTGCTTGCCACTAGCACTGTTCCAACTCAGAACTCAACCAAGTAAGGACCATCATTTGAGCCTGCACGAAATAGTCACAGGACGGCTCATTCATACGCCATTGTCACCAGTAAGAAGAGCATCAGACGCTCACAGAGCTGCCACAGTTCTGGGGGATGAATTTAAGTAAAACATTACCCAACTGACACGTGCAGTACGAAATATAGCAAGACAAGTAGCACCTGCATTCACACAAAATAATGAAACAGACACAACCACGAAAGCACAAGACAGCCCCACAGGACAGTTAATGCCAGGAGAAAATGTGTATGTGCGCAGTCTCATGCGGAGATGGAACTTCCCATGATTCCATGGCCCCTATGAAGTTATTTATTGCACACCCACTGCAGTGAAGTTTAAGGGGTTGATGTATTGGGTGGGTCTCTCAGATGTGAGAAGAGTACATGATAGCACAACTCCTCAAAGTGAGCATGGCTGGAAAGCAAAGATACATATAGCAATGTAGGCGCTGCTTCTTCTGGATTGGTTCCTCAGATGACGGGAGGGTGAGCGTCACAAAGTCCAGCTGCATGTGTCCGGGAGGGGTGAGGGTTAGTTCATGGTGAGATAGAGTTGACACTAACTAAGCTGGCATGAGAAACTAGCATTCAATATATAATAAACATCAATCATTAGTATACCTTTGAATAAATCTAGAAAACCTATAAATTACATGCATGTGATTATACCATATTTCATTGGGACTTTTATGGGGTACAAGGCGTAGAGGGCTTGTCCCCTGTGGTAACCTGGGCAACTGGCTGGTTCTTAGCACATCAAAGCAGGTGGGGAGTTGTAATGACATGTGTTGGTTTTAGGGCACAATATACTGAGACAGAGGTCTGGGTTTATTGGGGGCACTTTGGGTTGGACTGCACAACAGGGTCACACTTCTGGTACGTCAAGAGAATACCTTAAGAGGGCACAGGGTTATCCCCAGTGCATCCGTGAGAAAGGGACTTGTGAAGCTTTCAGACAGGAAGGAAAATGTGGGGGCCATGAGGCTTGTCCACACATTTAAATAACCAAGGTGTGAAGAAAATCACAATACCCTATGGGGGACCACATTACCAACTGAACATCCCCCTGCCGGGCATGCGTGATGTGTGCACAAACTACCAGAAGTCACAGTGTGGAAATTGGGTGGAAGAACCCCTGGTTACCAGAGGTAATTTAGAAACTGCAATAGCAAGGGGGTAATTTACCTTATTACCTGCCCCTTCAATCTACAGTACGTTGGCATGACATGCAGAATGGTAACAAAAAGACTATTGAACACAAATCATGTATCCGTACGAAAAAAATCACTGCACCAATGGTGGCTCATTTTATTGATAAAAAGCACACAGCAGATGTGCTTTTTTGGACTATCCTAGAGAAGATGAAGTGCCCCTTTAGAGGTGGTAACTTTAACAACATCTGCCACAAAAGGGAACAGAGTTGGATTTTCCGCCTGGACACTGTAAACAACGGTCTTAATGAGGAAATACAATGGAATGAGTTGGCGTTTATAAAATAACTCATAATATATTTCTTCAAGTTTATACCCCAGGGGGAGGTCATTTTGAAGAAGTAGACCACATGTACCACACCAAAAAATTCTTAGGTTACATGCTTATACTCTCATGCCTTATATGCCTCACAGTGTACTACACAATGTGTCCCTTAATGCACAACAACTTTCATTGTAGCAACTCTTTTGTCCAGTCCCCCGTTAAGCATTGGGTACAGTTTCACAGACCCATGTTTATACACATAATGAAACCATCCTAAAATGGCCGGCGCAAAAAAGGGACTCAAACAAAAAGTTCTTCTTTTGTTTCAAGTGCCATTCAGGAAACTTGTAAGCAAGCCAAAAACCTGATCAAATAATATACATTAAAGTCTAATTGAAGTAACTAACTTTGTAAAAATAACAAATCTTTTGCTGCTCCCTTTAAGAATTGGAACACATTCCAACAGCCTCACGGACTACATGTCACCTAGACCATCTCAAAATGGGTGATGTGAAATTGCATTCCGCCGGCAGGTCCTTTCTTTTTTGGAGTGCACAAAAACACTCTAATAAGGCAGGCAAAGGCGACCTGCGGTTTAGAAACATCAGAAACAGTTTCCAAATGGAGCCTCGCTGCTACACGCTGTACCTAGATGAGGCAGCAGGTAAGAGACTCCATGCGTCGCATAATAGCAGTATGTCGTTTCTTACAGAAATGATTAGACATACAAGTGTATATATCTATACATATATATAAATCTGGAACCCTCATGAGACATTCGAGTGTGCTGCACATTGCACCGTGCAGAAAATGGGGGGCTTTATGAGTATAGACTGCTGATTATACATCTCAGCAATTGGTATAACGTTGCATGATACTGCACCATTAACACATGAAGCGGAGAAGCAGCCCAACAGAATTGGACTTTATATGGCTCCGGTTAGTTTGCAAATGACTAATGTTATATAGTACACAAGTTCTACACCTCCACCCAACCTGGAGGTTGTTTTGAACACTGTGAAAGCTGATCATCCATTGAGAATATGCAAATTGACAATATATAAATTTAGATTCTGAAACGAGTGAGGATAATCTTTCTTCCCCCGCTCTCTTTTAGCCTACTGTGGACAGCATTTGAGCCTGTGTGAACCACTCCTGGGCTCGTAGCCATATCTCTGTGACCACCAAGAAATGAAAAAGAGAGAAAGTCAATTTGCAAGACATTATAAATGACTTGCGTCTAAGGTATTCACCAAATAAATCATTGCTAAAATACATGTGATGTCATATGTGTGTTGGCAGGGGGGCTCTTTGCTCTGTCACCTTGGGATCTGGGCAGCATGCAACCCCATCCACACACACACTTATTATAAAAAGAATGGAGAGATGCACTGCATGTTTGGTGTGAGCCTGAAACGATGGGTGCAAGGTCACCATTGACAAATGTCTATGCACAATCCAAACGGCATCCAGCACTAATCGCACATGACAAGTAATTATATTTATATTGTCAATTTGAACCCGGCCCTCAAATAGGTTCTTATATTCCCTGAGTGGGATATGGTTTACCGTCATATCAGGCGGATAAAAGATTGACTCGCAGGATAAGACATTGGTCCTGAAGAAGTAGATTTGAAAAATGTACATCATCGAAACCGGTCGACCCCAGAATCCATGGATGCCTCAAATTCATAGGAGAAACATGTTAAGAACAACTTACTTTTAATGCCTATGATCTACATGATGCAATAATGGCTTCCTCTATTTAGTAGATCAACTTTTATGAAAAGCTTAACACAACAAAGTTTAAGAGATGTCTCCTGACAAAAAAATTGTGATATAGACATACTTGAGACATCAAGAATACAACTAATACTGGATATTTCTACCACTTGTTTTATAATTTACACTTTCCTGATGCGAGTATATAGTTGGGTGGGGACAGCACACACCGCGGAGGATGAATAAAGTACCCGAAATCCCCTGTTGTATGCTCTCCCAAGAACACTCACTTTTATGCCTCTTTTAGGCCTTTTATTCGGGAAAGCCGTATAACATCTTGGCATTACCGATCAATAACTTATTGTAGGGTTAGGGCCAGAGTTCCCTCCTTATCTATCCTCTTTTAGATAGGCGGTACTCCACTCTCAAACTAGGGACAGAACACCCTGCAGGGAAAGGGTGTTCTTCTGGCCAGGGTCAGAATAGGTAACACAGCATTAGCATTGCCAACTAAATAAATTTTAATAACAACCATAGTCCTGGTCCTATTTTTTGTTTTGCGACTTTGAAGATTGAATGGTGACATTTAAAGATTTTATGTTCCTCGAGAATTTACACGAGCTGTTGTCGTTATAGCACTTTGATCTGGGAAAAATGTTCTTCTTGTCTAGGATAACATGTTTTCCTCTTGTTTTGGACACTCCTCTATTATTTGGACAAATAGTTGCATTACTTTCATTGCGAGTATTTGGGTTGCTCGCTATGTTACCATCAATCACGGCAGGATTACCATTAATCTCCTCTGCATTTGCAGAAGTTGTTGGTCTGGCATCTAACTCCTCTAAAGCAGCAGTCCTTGTCGTATTGTTTGATCTTCTGTGCTGCTTAGAGTTGCAATATTTAGTTGAGGGATACAGGGAGCATCACTGGCTCTGTTTGAGTAGGAGCCGTTAAGGCATCTGTGGTGTCATTGACATTTTGGGCTGAGACTCATATTGGGTCGCCACGTGGGCTTGTTCGGTATGTGCCACTGTATCTATGTTAGCATCATCAGATTTGATACAGCTACAACCCCGCTCACTTTGCTCCCTCTTTAGGATACTCATAGCTTCTCTAGCGACTTCCGCAAGAAGTCTTTTATCTTTGTTATTATTTTTTAGTTGTTCTTTTAGTAGATGGGTAGTGATTTCAAGTCTTTGGTCTTTAGAATTATCGTTCAATTGCTCATACATTTTCAGAAAGGGTTTGACAGAAATTGTTATTGCAGACATTATTTGTGAACCCATCTCCTGATATAATTTGCTTGCCATATCTTTTATGTCACTATTTCTGTTAGCTGATTTCTGTGCCGGCATTGATCTTCTTATTTTTGGGAATTCTCTTTCGATGAACGATGAATCTGATGAGAGTCATAGAAAGACTTGTCTCTTGAGAAACTTTGATCTTTATTTTGTATGTCTCTTCCTTTGTGCACACATTTTGAGGTGTCCGTCGGGAGGTCCTTCTGGTCCTTCTTTGGGAACAAAATAAGAATGAAGAGGGACTAGAATCAACTCTCCTACATTTATAGGCGTGTTTTCCTGTATTTTGGATGTATACATTATCACTCTCCACCAAATATGATGAGTCTCTCTGTTACTCGTCCATGACCTGTGTAACTTCATCCACATCTCTGGGAATAGTACTAGATCTACCCTCCCAAGTACAGTTCATGTTGAAGTTTTCATTCAACTGGGTCACATCTTTAAAGAGTTTGTCTGCAACTGCTAGGGAATTACGCTGATCTTTTGGGCTCCAGACTTCCTGGGCTGTCCTTGTTTCATTACACAACTTTGGGTCCACCAGGGTAAAAGACAAGCACACTGACGATTCACCATTTTCTGCTAGCACAGCTGGCTCTTGCAGTCTCTATTTAATTTGCACATTTTCCAAACTGGATTCACAAACCTCTTCTGCTCAAAATTCCTTTTCCAATAAAGCTACTGATATTACATTTTTGGTTTGTTTTGCCATGGTTTCAATGATTCTCTATGACTCCTGAGTTGCTAAGGGATCATAGTTTTTCTGTGTGTCACGTGCTAGGTTAAAGACATGAGGCTCATTCACAGCAGCTTTGCAATTTGCGTTGTCATTGCCATTATCGGTGTGAATGCCAAAACAGTTGCAATTGCAGTTGCACGTGAGACACACGAGAGGTGTATGCATAGGAGTACGGACATCATCCACTACACAAGACATGAGCATGCCATTGTTTTTATTTGATTAAGTGGTAGATTGTTGTTCAACGTTGATTAGAGACTTTTCAAACTGTTGGCAAGTGACTCAGAGTATGTTATCTTTGAGTAAGATTTCGTCTGTCAGCACTTCACCCCTTTCTTCGGTCAGCTTGTTGCTCTGCCTGGCCACTCGCCATGCCAAAATGCGCAGCCACGGAAGCCTCTCGCCAAGCAGTGCAGTGCTCATATTGCAACCTCTCTCAGAGGTGTGGCAAACCTCCTCCCCTACCGCAGCAGAGGACATTGGCACTTGAGCGGCATTGCCGCCCACTTCAGCCACAAGCTCCGTCACCACGGACACCATTGCCTCTTCACGAGGTAAGTGTTTGTGTGAATGTTTGTGTGAATTAGGCCTGGGACATTTGTAGCAGCAGGAAGTACTTAAGTCATGCTCTCTGTTTCTTTTCCTTTTTGAAATACTTAATCAATGTTTAAGTTCTTTCTTACGAATGTCGTGCTCAATAAGGGCGGGAGCCCAGATTGATAAGGGCTTATTTTGTCATACATGTACGACGCTGTCTGTCTTAAGCCTCTCCCACTTACTTGGGATTTTTCACCAATGTCACTTTGTTCTCGGCAGTAATTTTACAGATTCAAGTGGGGCAATGCAGAATGGCATCTTCAGGGTAACATTCTCGTTTGGATGGGGAGCGAGATTGTCTTTCCTCCCTGAGGACAAGCAATGTTTACGGTGGCACCCAGCATACTCGGCTCACAAGGAACATAAGAAACACAAACACATGCTGCACCTCAAGGATGGGGGTTCTTATGCTCTAAGCTCCGCCTATCATGTAGACAGCAATTTCGCTGGGAATTACTCCACTTTATCAGAGATTCCAAAAGGTAACAGGCAGTGTCCCAAACACAAGAAACACTCCTGCACTCTGCATCGCTCCACGAGGAGGGGGATTCTTATGCTCCAAGCTCCTCCTTTTGTGTAGGTGGCAATGAAACACTCACACTCAATTTTGCTGGGAATTACTACACTTTATCAGAGATTCCAAAAGGTAACAGTCAGTGTCCCAAACACAACAGACACTCCCCGCACTCCGTGCAGGCAATCACATGTTGTGAATATTCCTGATCCGTATATACTCTGGTATCCTCAATAATAGGTTAGCAAAGATTGGGGCATATTTAGCACCCATTGCAACACCTTAAGTCTGTTGGTAATATGTGTCATCAACATTGAATTTCTTGTGTGTCAGAGTGACTTGTAACATCTCCTTCAGCATTTCAATATGTTGGTAATACAATGCTGAGCTTTCTCTGAAAGTATAGTCTAAAGTCTTGATTGCCAGTTCATGTTTGATTGATGTATACAAAGCCTTGCGGGCCAGGGTTGACAAAAGATAATCTGGTTCCCATTCAATTTCCTTTGCAATGTTCAGGACTTGTGTAGTATCTTTCAAGTAAGATGGTAGTTTCAGCACAAAAGGGCAGATGATGTTATCCAAATATTCTGATATACGTTCTGTTGCGCAGCCTATTCCACTCAGAATAGGTCTCGCTTCAGGAATGCCATGATACCTTTTGTGTATCTTTGCCAAAATGTATATGTTAGGTATAGTTGTTTTTTTCACTGTAAGGTAGGCTTTCTCAAAGTCTGTCAGTAGATCCTGTCTGTACCACTTCAAGGATCACTCATTCAGGTCTGTTAGAACTTCCTGTCTAGTATATGAGGTAATTGTCTCCAAATGTGTTTTAGCCATTATATTGTAGTCTTTCCGGTTCATTATTATGATATTTTTGCGCTCTGAAACACTTGTGTACGAGCGCGATACAAATAAAATATCATATCATATCATATCATATCATCATATTCCCTCCTTTCTCAGCTTCCTTAATTACGATTGTTTTGTCATGTACCCATGTTTAATAGCCTCAAATTCATTCCATCCTGGACAGGTTGTCTATGTAATTGTTTCTCCTCTATTGTAGTTTTTCACTTACTTTATTGATGTCATCAACCACTGATTTCTGAGGAATACATAAAGATTTTGATCTCAATTCCTTCATCTGCAAATTCCTTGGCTTGATGTTAAGTTCTCGGAAGGTGCCTCTCATTTCGAAATTATCCAGTTCCTCTGATTGTCTCAGTAAATATGTGTTTTCAATGTCACAGATAGAACATGTACTCAATGGTGGTCTATGAGGTTGCTCCTCTATTTGCTGAGCTCTATTCGCAAAAAAAAAAACCTCTTTAGTTTCAGCTTTCTTACAAATTTGAATAGGTCTATTTGTAAATTTATAGGGTCAGAATATTCAGACAGAGCAAATGAGAGTCCTCTATTCAATTATTAAGTTTCCTCAGCTTTCAGAGGTCGTTCTGATTACCAAAATGTTTACCTTGTTAGTCGTGTTATCTCCCTGATGCTATCTCTGGTTATCCTTCTGATTCTGTCGCTTGGTGCATTGGATCGCTGCTGGTGGACTTACTCCAATGCAGGAGGTCTGCAATTGAATGAGAATAATCAGGTGAGTGGGCATGTTGATTTATCAACAACTATTTGGCAAAATGCAAATATTAACAGAGTATGGAAAATGTACGGTGTCTGAATTGGGCAAGAGACATTAATTACGCATGAAATAGGCACTGATTTACGCAACTAGTGAAAAGCCAGCTACCCTGATTTATTTGATCACATGCATGGTTAAGGAATGCTCTGGTATGGATACGTTTACTGCAAAAGAGTTATCACCTATTATCATGTGTCTACTAAGATGGATATGTATGGAATACCACCTTTTATTAATGTAGATCACCAGAGGTACTGGAAGCATATTGATGAATTGCAATAGATTAATGTAAACTTCATTGACATTGAACTGTATTTTCTTTCTTATATCTCTCTCTTCACCACATCTCTCCCTTTTGCTAACCCTTACCTATCTGTGTGTGCATATAATTTAATGGTCTTATATGGTCTTATATGTATTGATTAGTTATTATGATCTGACCTTACTGTTTTTTTTTCTGGATAATATATTATATTGTGATGATCACTGATGCTTTGTCTGACACGCAATGACATTGATCTGACATTCATTTTTACCTTAAATCTTTTGTGACGTGATGGATATGTAAAGCCCAGGTTTAATAAGGATCTAAGTGAGGCCGATACACGTGTCACTTTTGGTCAATTTTTTGAATGGACACTGCACACAATAAAAATATTCACCTTTATATATGTCCTCTGATCACAGAGTTCCTTGACAGAAATAGCAATTCTTTACTGAACACAGAGAAAAGCCTGGCACACCATTCGGGTACATTCTGTAGGTAGAAATATAGTTGCATCATATATATTGCAACTGCCTATAGTTATATGAATGTTTAGTGTATGGTTGTAGTGAAGTAGGGGGGAATAATGGATATGTATAGCCCAGGTTTGACAGGGGCCTAAGCAAGGACAAAACACATGTAATTTTTGGCCAATTTCTTGAATGGACACTCCACACAATAACAATCTTCACCTTTATATGTGTCCTCTGATGAGAGTGTTCCTTGACAGATATAGTGATTCTTTACTAAACACAGAGAAAAGCCTGGTGCACCATTAGGGTGCATTCTCAATGTATTATTTTATAAGGAGCGGGTATACCAGGTGGCACAGATTGACAAGTTTCTATACCCAATAGTCCTTCTTTGAGTATTATGACTCTACCTACTCAAGCACAAACCTATCCTATACATATGCAGAGACAACATATACAACAACAGTAACACATAATAAACATACTACATATTATCTTACATATGTGCTGCAGTCAGCCACCCCTTTGTAGTATCTTTATGGTGCTGTCTCTTGGTTTCCCTGGAATTTGATCCAGATGAAAAGGTCTTTCCCGCAGTCATTGTTTTTTGTTGGTGGTGCTCACTCCAGCATTTGGGGAAAAACCTCCCCACTGTGCACACATGAACACCACAAAGTCATTGCGTCGCCTGCATGCCCATGTAGGGCTAGATGTCCTCTTCTTGGTGGCCTTTTATCCAGGGGGTTGTACCCACCATCTCTGCTGCTGCCCCATGGCACAGCATGTGCTCTTCGATTGCTCCCTTTCCCTGCGGAGGCACCAGACATCGCCACTGCAGCCCACTGCCCCTCATATTGACACTGCTGTCATCTATGACATGCACCTGATGCTGCCGCATATATTCAGGGAGTGGGCCACTGATCTTCGTGGAGCTCTGGACATTGTATTGTAGCTGACTGCTTCAGCCAGGCTGCTTTGACATGGCAGCACAGGGCAATTCTTCACCTGAACTCTCTGATGAAAAAGCCGGGTCTTCCCTACTCTACCAGGGCTGAGCAGGCTTGACATCTCCCCCGCCCTTCTAAGAGGGAGGCCCCATCAGAAGAAAGAGATCTACCACCAACGTACTGTTCGGAGAAGCGACTGACCCTGAGGAAGTTTTAGGTGGATGATGAAGAGCTCGAGAGGGGAGATATTTAGGAAAAGAGTTCAAGGCATTGAGGTCCCAGGCCCCAGAAGGCTTTGTGGACAATGAAGAGGGTTTTGAACTTAATCCTTGCTGCCACTGGGAGCCAGTGCAGAGATTTCAATCCTCGAGAGATGCAATCCCTGGGCTTGAGGCCAAGGACAAATCTTGCAGTCCTGTTTTGTATGAGTTGCAGAGGGTGGAGAGCGAGGCAGGCAGATTTAGAAAGAGGCTGTTACAGTAGTCCAGCCTAGAGAGAACCAGAACTCTGGAGACAGTGAGCTTCTGGGGAAGGAGAGGAAAGGGAGAATACCTCTGAGGAGGTGCAGCTAGTAGTGTGACTTCTTAGAGACGTCAGAGATGTGAGGAGAGAAGGAACGTGTGGATTCGAAGATGACCCCAAGGTTTTTAGCCTCACAGGTGGGAGCAGGAAGAGGGCCAAGAGAGGCTGCCCAGAGAGTAACAAACAGGAAAGGAGGGAGCAGGTGTGCCGATAAGGAGAATCTCGGTTTTACTGGCATTAAGGCAGAGATCATTTGTGTGTTACGCTCACCTGGTCTCTGCGGGGGTGTTGGGGCATGGTTGGAGCCCTCCCTTGACTTGACTCCCTGGTGTTGGTTGTCTCCCCCAGCTGCCTCAAAGGATAGGGTTCTGGATACTGGTGTTGCACCTGGGAGGAGAGGAGAGGAGAGGAAATGAGGAGAGTGTGGAGGTGTCCTGAATCCCCTCACCTCTTTCGTGCCAGAACAATGTGCGCAAGAGTCTTCCCTTGCAAGCTCACCTGTTCTTTTGAGATGTTGGGCTCTCCGTCCTGCTTTCTTCAGCAGGGGCGCGTAGAGAGGGCCTAGTTGCTTCACTGGCCCGTGACGTGGCGATCCAGACCAGCTGTGACCAACCCACTTGAAGGTAAGTCTTTGGTTTTCTAATAATGTCTTTAGCGATGAATATTGAGGAAATGATAAGCAGTAATTATTTCCTGCTATGTCGCTGCTCTTCCCAAATAGGTGTGAAGATGAAGGTTGAGAGCGTAGAATGGCCCTTGGGATTCCCCTGAGAAAGATGGGCTCTCGAGGTAAACAGGTACACAGAAGATGCAGCCCAAGGTTCTTGATTGTGAGATTTCCAACCTGTTGTGTTCTTTTCCCCTTGCAGTAGCGGTCCGATGTTGTGGAGCAGAGTCCGGAGACTTGGAGGTGGTTTGATGGCTCCGGAGGAAGATTCTGCGGTGAAGCGGAGAAGAAGCGAGACACTCCCGAGTCACTGGTAGTCCAAATCAAAAGAAAAGATGCCCCGACTCCGGCAGAATGCAGGTAGGATGCACGCACTGCGGTGGAGAGGCTGGAGTCAGGTAAGCGCCTTATGTGATGGAGCGGCTGGAATCAGGTAGGTGCGCCTTCAGCGATGGAGCAGCTAGAATCAGGTAAGTGCCTTCAGCGATGGAGCGGCTGGACAAGGTAGGTGCGCCTTCAGCAATGGAGCAGCTGGAATCAGGTAAGCGCCTTCAGCGATGGAGAGGGTGGAATCAGGTAGGTGCGCCTTCAGCGTAGGAGCGGCTGGTATCAGGTAAGCGCAGAGGTCTTCGGAACTGGAGTGCCGGAATCAAGGTGAGATACACCGGTAAGCGTCATGCTGCAAAGCAGAGTAACGTGCAGCGAGGGCCTGAGATTGGGCTGGCCTTATATAGGCTGGCTCTGGCCCCTCCCTTTAGCCACGCCTTGTGGCTCCACCTTGCCTTGCCCAAGGATTCCAGCACATGCCTCCCAATGCAATCCTATGGCCACGCCCGGTCCCGATGCACGTACCTTAGGCACAGAGTGTTCCAAGCACATATTTTAATGAGCCTGGCGCCAAAGGCGCCAGGACTGGGTCCAAGTGGCCCTTGTGGGTGATGGAGGCCTGCCTATGGCCATGACATGGTGCCGCACCACTCCTGGATGGCGGACAGACAGTCAGAGATGAGAGAAGGAAAAGAGGCGACAGAAGGGAGCCTGAAGATGAGTTGAGTGTCATCCGCATAGCCCTGAAAGTTGGGGCAGAGAGCGGCAATGCAGTGGGCAAGGAGTGCCAGGTATTGGTTGAACAGCCAGGGAGAGAGGTTAGACCCCTGGGAACACCACAGGAAGAGCTAGAGACAGAGGAGAGGAAGGACCCAAGTTGGACCTGGAGGGTCGATCGGAGAGGAAGGAAGTCAGCCAAGCCAGGGCCCGATCGGTGATACCCAGGTTATCACGGATATGGTTGAGCAGGATGGCATGTTGACCGTGTCAAAGGCATAAGAGAGATCAAGTTAGATGAGGACACTGGGGGTGTTGGAATCGAGGTTGGAGAATAGGTCTACACGGATTTTCAGGAGAGCAGTTTCCATGCTTCTGTCAGCTCTGAAGCCAGACTGGTGGTCATGGAGACAACCAACAGATTCAGTGTGAAGATTGAGCTGGGAGATGGCAAGCTTTTCCTGGAGTTTGCCCAGGAAAGAAGTGATGGAGATTGGACGATAGTTAGCCGGGCAGGACGGTTCGGCAGAGGCATTTTTAAGAAGAGGGTGTGCAAGGGAGTTCTTCAGGGGGGAGGGGAAGACTCCAGTGGTAAATGAGTGGTTGCAGAATTCAGCCAGAGCAGGAGCCAGGGTGTCAATGTGGTACTTGATAGTTTTGGAGGAACAGGGGTGAACCTGTTTTGACGAGACTTTCATGAATCAGACTTGTCTAGAAACCTCATCTGAGGAGAACAGGGGAACGGCAGAGAAGGAGGGCGGAGAGGTGGCCGCAGCAAGGCCAGAGGGAGAGCAGGGAGTAAAGGGAGTAGGGGGAGAGGAAGAGAGAGAGAGGACAGGATGTCCTGAGTTTTAGAGATCAAATGAGAAGCTAGGGTCGTGAGGAGGGCCTGGGAGGTGACAGGAGAGATAGAGACAGTGGGAGGTAATTGTGGCCAGCTACTGCAGTCATGGGTTGATGCACTCAAGAGTCCAAGAGTGTGCCCACTGGTTGAAGTACTGTAATGTCATGTGTAGAAAAGTGGATAGGGCCTCAGGTGGCTGGATTATTGGAGTCAATAGTGTGCTGACTGGTTGCACATACTGGAATACTATTTATTTAATTTATTTATTTATATTGTACACTTGTATAGTGCACAGGCAGCCCCAAGGCATTGCGGTGCTGTTAACTGTAGTTACACTTAGTTACAATACAATACAAGGAGCAGTACAATGCATTATGCATTTAGGTGAAACAGTACATTACATTATGCATTCAGGCAGGTGTCGGTTAGGTAGCTGAGGTGTGGCGTGGTTATGTCAAGAGTAGTGTTTTGGCAGCTTTTCTGAAAGCTAGGTGTGATCTTTCACCTCTGAGTGCGGGTGGCAAGGCGTTCCATTGCGTAGTTGCTAGGTAGGGGAAGCTGGTGCCACAAGCTCGAGCTCTCTTAAATTTGGGCACTGTGATTATGTTCGCATAAGGTGTTCTGGTAGGTCTGGTTGTGAGGATAGGGTGATGTTTTTTAGAGAGGTAGGTGGGATCGGTTTGGTGAATACATTTGTGTTTCAGTGCAAGGGCTTTGAAAATGACTCTCTTTGATAGGCAGCCAGTGTGCTTCTTTCCTAGCATCTGTGACGTGCTGTCTTTTTGGGATGCCTAGGGCTGCTTGTAGGGCATTATTTTGAGTGACCTGTAGTTTAGCCAGGTTTTTTGAAGAGGTTCCTAGGAAGAGGACATTACAGTAATCTAATCTTGATCCAGTAATGGCTTGGGCGATGGTAATGGAGTTTTCTTTAGATAGGAACTGTTTGGCTGCTGTCATGAGTTTAACATGGTAGGCTGCTGCAGAAGCGATAGCACTGACATACCTAGTCATTGATAGTTTAGAGTCAAGGTAAAATCCTAGAGTTTCTACTGCGCTGGCAACTGGGATTCTGATATTGTCGATGCTGAGTACAGGCAAAGTCTGTTTACAGTTATCCAGGCTTGGATTGTGTTATAAATGTCGGTTAAGGTCATGGACTCAGTGTCATAATCTCCTGTTAGGGTAAGGAGGATATGGGTATCATCGGTGCATTTAGCATACGAGATAGCCAGTTTGTCTAGAATGAGGAAGAATGGGCGCATGAAAATGTTGTAGTGGGTGAGATGCAGAACCCTTGAGGTACACCACACAGGATGATGGTGGGTGAGGCCGAGGCAGAGTCTTAGAAGACTTGCATGGTTCTTCCTTGCAAGAAGGATGATATCCATGCGTGGCTTCTGGTAAGAATTTGGCTGTGTTGGTTAGGTGGTGGCATAGGACCTTGTATTCAACAAGGTCAAATGCTGCAGAGAGATCTAGGAGGAGGAGGAGGGTTGGTTTGCCGGCGTCCCTGGCCTAATCCATCTGGTTTTGTAGGTCCAATAAAGTGGTTTCTGTCCCATGTCATGGGCGAAAGCCTGATAGGCGTACCCCCATGAGTTTGTTGTCTTCAATGAATTTTTGCACCTGGAGTTATGCAGCTTTGTCTAGTATTTTGAGCAGAAAGGGCACTGTGCTGATGGGCCTATAATTGTTGGGAGATGATGGGTCTACAGTTGTCCTTTTTTATCAGTGGGCATACCCATGCCTCTTTGAGGCAGATGGGGACTTTGCCAGTGGCAAATGAAGCATTGTTAAAAGCTATAAGGAAGGGTGCAAGTGTGCTGGCGCATTCTTTGATGATACTGGCTGGGCATGTGTCTCCTTTGCATTGGATGGCTTAATGGATTTCATGATATTAATCATGTCCTTTTCTTCAATGTTGTTGAAGAGAGTGCAGGGGTCCCTGGGTGATGATGGTGCAAGTGGTGGGGGTGGAGCGGTCTTTAATGTTTGTCTGGATGCTTCAATTTTGGTTTGTAGTGTATTTTATTAAGCATGGCTGATTGGATTCCTTCACATCAAGTTTTGTCTTTGTTAAAGTTTTGTGGTGCGGGAGTGGGAGTTTCTAGGTCCCTAAAGATTGAGAATATCACTTTGGTGTGGGATTGCACTTCTTGGATTCTGGATGCAAAGGAGGTGTCTTTACCTCTAATGATGGCTTGTTTGTATTCTTTGGCAATACTTTTGAAGTAAAGTTTAGCTTTATCAGTTTGGGTGGATTGCCAGAGTGTTAGTGCTGCACGTTTCTTGTTTTGTTTCAGTGGTGCGATATCTTCAACTGCTGCCTTGATGGCTTTGTTATATGAGAGATCCAGAAATCCTGGGGTTTTCTGAACAGGGGTCTGAAGGCAGGTCCTGATAGGTGGGGCATGAGATTTTCTTTGGTGAGTTGCCTAGAGCTTCTGGCGATCGTCCGTGACATGTGTGGCAGTGGGATGTGTTTGTTTCTGACAGTAGGGATGTCAAGGTGTATAATGTGGTGGTCCGACCAGGGGGTCAGTGAGTTGGCTGTGATTGTGAGAGGGAAGTTGTGTTGGGTGATCCAGTCAAGGGACTGACCCTGGTTGTGGGTAGGACCAGTAATGGTGTTGCTGAATCCTAGGGTATCAAGTGTGGAATTGAGTGCTTTGGTTGCAGGGTCATTATGGTCGATACGGCCTAGGTTTAGGTCTCCCAGTAATATGTCCTTAGAAGATTTCTTTAGGATGTCAGATAGGAGGTGAGTAAGGGCTGCTTGGAAGTCACCTGCTGGTCCAGGTGGGCGGTAGACCAGATTCACTGAGATGGTGCAGTTGTGGAGTTGTGGGATATGTTGATTTTAGCATGGAGGTAATGCATGTTATTGTCTATGACCTTATCTGTCTTTCTGATGTGATGGTGAGTCGGTCTTGTATGATAATGGAGTAGTTAGCGGGTAATGCTAGTTATAGCGCCGGAACTGTGGCTTCGTGTAACCATGATTCGGTAATGAATAGGATGTCAAGGTCAGGGGTGATGATTAGGTCATTGATGTCGAGAGCATGGGCATTAATGGCGTGGGCATTGACCAAGGCATATTTAATATGTGGATTCGCACAAATCTTGTTGGTGGTAGAGGTGGTTGTATCTTTGTAGAGGTCAACTTTGGGTTCTGAGGTGGCATTAGGCATATCTGTGGTGGCTGGTGAGCATCAATGTCTGGGAGCGGTGGGAGCATCAATGGCATCTGGCACAACAAGGGTTATTTGGTGGGGCTCAGGAGCATTGCAGCCAGCGGTCATATTGGGTACAGTGGGGGCATTCACATTGCAGGCAACATCTACATTTGTTGCAGTGGGGGCATTCACATTGTATGCAACATCTACATTTGGTGCAGTAGGGGCATTCACATTGTATGCAACATCTACATTTGGTGCAATGGGGTATTTACATTGCAGGCAACATCTACATTTGGCACAGTGGGGGCATTCACATTGAATGCAACATCTACATTTGGCACAGTGGGGGCATTCACATTGTATGAACCATCTACATTTGGCACAGTGGGGCATTCACATGGAATGCAACATCTACATTTGGGGCAATGGGGGCATTCACATTGCAGGCAACATCAACATTTGGCACAGTGGGGACATTCACATTGTATGCAACTACAGCATTGGGTAATTCTGCAGCATTTACCTGAAGGGTTTGCACAGCATGGGCGTCCTGATGAGACATAGAAGTGTTTGCAGTGTTCACACAGTAGAGTTCATCTGGAATGGCTTGAGCACAGAGAGCGTGGACTTTGTGATCTATATCCTGTTGGCATATTACACGGGTTGTGCAAGTGCACACGGTAGAGGGGTGGGTTTTCCACAGGCATCTGGTAGCTCATGATCATGCACTATGATCAGCTGTTGTAGCGGTTTACTTGCATACTGGTGCAGGTAAAGTGGTCAATTGGTGCGGCTCCCTTGGGTCCTGTACCTGACATAGAGGTTACGCTGGGAGGCATGGGCGGGGAGCATGGAGTGATGTTGTGGGTATGTGCGGGCTCTTAAGGGCGCGCACCTGACATAGGTTGAAGGCGGGCGGCTTAGATTGTGCTGATCATTTAGTGAGGGGCGTGTCTTGGGTAGCTCACGTTGAGGTATAGGTGCAGCAGCTGATGGCATGGCAGTCAGGAACGGGGTCCGTCCCTGCAACATTGAGCAGTAGATAGCTGCAGAGTGGGAAGTAGGCCTTTCCTCCAGGCCTTCCCTACGCGGCATTGCCTAGCAGCTCACCTCCCCTACATTTAAAGCAGGAGGGGAGGGCAGAGCGAGGTGTTGGGCCCAATCCGGGCGCATGGCTTGTGTTGCTGTTAGCATGAAGACCGCATCGGTGGCATCTTAGGGGCTCTTCATCGGGCTGGACCACACAAACACGCAGGTTGGAATCCTGTGAACAGCTGGTCATTGGGTAGGTAGATCTGGTCATCGGTGGCAGTATTCTGGGCAGGCAGAATGGTCCCTCACAGCAGAGCAGCAGAGAGGGAAGTAGGTCTTTCCTCCAGGCCTTCCCTATGCGCCATTGCCTTGCGGCTCGCCTCCCCTCCATTTAAAGCAGGAGGGGAGGGCAGAGCCAGGTGTTTTGCCCAATCCAGGCGCATGGCTTGTGTTGATGTTACCATGGAGACCACAACGGTGGCCATTTTAGGGGCTCCTCGTCGGGCTGGACCACGCAAAAATGTAGGTTTGAATCCTGTTAACAGCTGGTCATCGGGGAGATCTAGTCATCAGTGGCAGTATACTGGGCAGGCAGAGTGATCCCTCGTAGCGGAGCTGCAGAGAGGGAAGTAGGCCTTTCCTCCAGTCCTTCCCTACGCGGCATTGTGCATATGTGTATAGAAGTGGACAGGGCCTCAGGTGGATGCCTTATGTGTTTGGGTTGTGGCCACAGTGCAGATTCTTGGGTACTTTACATTGGCTGGATGCACTGTAATAGTATGTGAACTGAGGTGGATAGATCCTCAGGCCGCTGGGTTATGTGTGTGGGTTGTGGTAAGTGGGCAGATGTTTGCATGCATGGCTGTACAATGCTGCGGTTGTGTGGCCAGGGCCTAGACTCTTGGTGCATGTCCAGAGGCCATGCACCCAACAGTCTAGGCCCTGGCCACAACCACTGTAGCATAATACGGCCATGCACTCAACTTTTTGACAGTGACATATGGATTTCAAAAATATCTGTATATAATGCAATTTGCAAATTACAAAGAAGTATGACACTAATAATTGTATACTGACTGTATGGGCCTCATTACGACCCTGGCATTAACCAATGGCGCTATTAGCGCCATGGTTAACACTGGTAATTTACCGGATCCGCCATGGTGACATGGGGAATTAGCGCCCCATTCCAAGGTTGGCGGGTGGTAATTCCCCATTTACCATTGGCCCTTGCCCATTCCCATTTTTGCCCCATAGGGCTCAATGGGAATGGGGAAGGCGGTAATTACGGTACTGCAAAATGCGGTACCGTAATCACCTTCAAGGTCCCTTTGCGGGTCCTTACCTTAATGGCTGGTACAGACCAGCCGTTAAGGTCGGGACCCTCAAAGGGCCCTCGAAATCAGGCGTTAAGCGATTACCGGTACCCTTACCGGTACCGGTAATCCCTTAACGCCAGGGTCGTAATGAGGGCCAATGTATTGTTGAGGCCCTGTGCACCTTTTTTGCATGCACTGAAGAATACTGTTCAAGCGGCAATAGCAGATTTCACCAATGCGGTATGTGGAAATGCAGGAAAAATCGTTGTTTCATTGTCTGTGATAATAGAAAATATAATATGGTGGTAGGTATTTTGTAATGTTGTATTGCAATGCATTGCAAACATTTGTGTACTTTGTGGACCCTCATAATTAGTACTTCACAAGTACTATGATTTAAATACATGTACTGTGCAATGTGCTCAGTTCCTTGGGTCTGTGGGAAAAAGACTCCATGCAGGATTAAAAATAAATAAAAAACTCCCGGTTTTATTTGTTGTTATGTGGAACACTCTGTTTCAGTGACATGTGGACTACTTTCAGTAATGTTGAAGGTGCATATCTATGTGCTATTCTGGTTATAGGCACGGTTGCAGTACTAGGAATTGAAATGGTGTATTATTTTCCTTTTGGAATTAGTGGTACTATAGTTGTAGTTAGATACCAGTTGGCGTATTCTAACTGTTTATTTGTTTTCTCTTTTAAGCAGTATTTGTTTATGCATTTGCTTGCTTTTGATGTTTTCTGTGGGGACAGTCAGATACATCTTGGCGTATTCTAACTTTTGGTAGTTTGAAAGTTGTTGAGGGTATGTTTGTAGTACTGTGATTGCTGAAGATTTATTTTGGCAGTTTGACCGCTGGAACTAATATTGTAGTACTGCAGGTGCAGTAAGATACCAGTTGGGGTATGCTGGTTGTTTATACTTAATAAGTGTTGAAGGGTTTCCTCAGAAGAATTTTCATTTTTGGTGGTGGATTAATGGGAAGTAACATTGTAGTATTATGGTTGTAGTTAGATACCAGTTGGCGTAGTCCAACTGTTTACAGTTTCTCATATGTGATGGTGGGTATTGGGCAGTAGATCAGTGAGTACATTTTGGTTTCAAGAATATTAAGTAGGCATTTGCAAGATTTGCTGCTAATCTCTGCTTCAGGGTAATGGAAGTATCATTGCATTCAAACCATCCACATTTCTTTTTAATGTATGCAGTACAGTGACCCGAACGGTTTGTGGTGCCCGTGTGATAGATTATGCCTACTGTTGTGAAGGTTTTCTTGCAAGTGATACTTGTCTGTGTGTGAAGCTAGTAAGCTTGCATTTATTTTTGGTACCATCTGCATTGTATAGTAAAAGCAGTACTATTACGTATTGACTATGTGTTTGTATCTGTAAGGTGGAATGATTGTCGAAATATGCCATGGTTTGCTTTTTGTACGAGCTGCTGAAATGGAATGGAATCACAGTTAGGTATAGATACATACACAACGCGCTCGTTAGGGACTTGTTCCTGCACCACATGGCTGCAGAGAGTGCATGTATGTTTCCACATGTATGAAATCTGGAAGATTTCATTCATAGGTATGTTTTTGCTTTCCAGTTCTTTCAGTAAGTACATTAGACATTCTTGTGGATCTTCTTGTGTGTTTATAGTGAATCTCACCATTCCCGCACAGTAGTCCAATTCCTGCCTTATTCCTGAGATACTGTATGTGTTGTCAGGATTGTTTGTTGCAATTCTGTGCATTTACAAATACAACTGGTCTGCACTGTTTAAGTAAATGTTTTCAAGAATTGGTGGCAATTGAAATAGAACATTGATTGCTACATTTGCATAGCAGTCACACCAGTTGTATTGAAACATTTGAATAGACCAGGCAGTTCTGTGTCTGACTCATTTGATGGAAGTCCACATGGTTTCTTTGAAGAGGTAGTTCTCTTTTGTTTGTGCAGTTGGGTATGCATTAGCCTTTTCAGTGCATCCTTCTGTGGTTGTGGTAATCAATGGAGTACTAGCTGTTTTCAATTTCTGATGTACTCTACGATGCAAGGAATGTCAGCTTTGACTTTACTTGCATCAAAATTGACTGGAAATAGTCATTCAAGTGTACATAGGTGTAACAGTGCTACATAACTCATGCCTTCTTTAAAGGCTGTACTGCCAATGTCAATCAATGCTTGATCTAGGATTAGACCTAGCAATTCCTCTTTCTGCCTTCCAACCTTCCCCCAAACCTGCCCAACCTGGGCTTTCTTCCCATCTTTGCTCTATGCGGCGACTCTTACATCGTCTAGAAAGATGTTGGCTGAAGTTGCGTTCTCCTTGCCACCATTCTGCTTATTTCTCTTATCACGCTCTTTATGACAACTGCTTAAAATATGCTAAATGTATGTATTTCTCTGCTCTTCTTTATCCTCAATCTGATCACCCTAGGCGTCTGTTCCAAACCTTATCCCATCTTCTCTCTCCTCCTCCTGATCCGTCTATTAACTCTACTCTCTCTGCTTCTGATTTTGCTTCTTTCTTTTCCTCTAAGGTTTACTCTCTCTGTCAGGACATTATTAATTGAACTTCCTCTTCTATTGCCCTTTCTCCTCTTCCTAAACCTTTAACTTTTCTGTCTGACTTTGCTCCTGTATACAACTCTGATGTTACTCTTCTGTTGGCCAAAGTCCACACCACAGCAGCCCCTATGGATCCTATCCGATCCACTCTTCTTTATCCTTCCCTTCTCCTTCTACTACAGTTTCTAAGTCCCCTCCAGTTTATGATGCTGATGTGGCTCTTTTTCTTGCCAGAACTCACCCAACAGCTGCTCCTACCGATCCTCTTCCTTCGCTACTCATTTCTAAGGTCTATCCACTTCTGGTTCCTTTTCTCACATCCTTTTTCAATATATGTCTTACTAACTCTACCTTTCCTTCAGTCTTCAAACATGCTATTATAATACCTATTCTTAAGAAACCAATGGCTAATCCCTCTCCTGCCTCTATTTTTCATCCTATTTCTCTGTTACCTTTTCTGTCTAAATTGTATTGTCTATACACACATTTCATTGTTTGTCCTTGAATTCTCTCTTCTTCCCCCCACCCAATCTGGGTTTCACCCTCGTCACTACACAGAAACAGCTTTGACTTCAGTGCTTAATTCTCTTCTTAGTGCTTTTTACTCAAAACACTCTTCGGTTCTTATTCTTCTTGATCTTTCTGCTGCTTTTGACACAGTGTATCATTCTTTGATTCTAGACTCACTTTCCTTACTTGGTTTTTGTGGATCTGTCCTCTCCTGTTTCTCTTCCTATCTATCTAACCGCACATTTTCTGTATCTTGGGGTGGCACTACTCCCTCGCTCTTCTTCAGACATGTGGAGTTCCTCAAGGGTCCGTTCTTGGTCCCTTCCTTTTTTCTTTATATACTTCTTTTCTCACTCCTGACATCTCTTCCTTTGGAGTGTCCCATCACGGCTATGCAGACGACAACCAGCTTTTTCTTTCCTTTTCATCTTTTACACCTGACTTACATGCCACCCTTTGTGCCTGTCTCGCAGCTATTGAGTCATGGATGATCTCTCTTCTTCTTACTTTAAATACTGACAAAATAGAAGTTCTTTTCTTCCCTGCGACTACTCTTCATCCCCCTTCTCTGCCTCCTTTCATCCTTTTTCCGCCCTCTTCCTTGCCTATCTCTCCTACTGCTCATAATCGTGCACTCTATCTTGACTCTAACTTCTCCTTCATTCACTACATCTAGCTTACTTCTTGCGCTTGTTATTATCATCTCTTTAATATCTGTAAAATGTGTCCTTTTCTTACATTTTTTACATGCTGCAAAACTTTTGGCTTCTTTTCTAGTATTCTCTCGACTCTTTTACTGCTCTGTTCTGCTTTTTGGCCTTCCTCTTTCTTAACTAGCATTTCTTAAATAAATGTATCACTCCTCTATCCGTTCGCTTTCCTTATCTTATTGTGATTCTATTTCTACTTCACTTAACACTCTTGGCTGGCTTTCTTTTCATTCTCAGTTGAAATTCAACTTTCTTTGTTTAGTATTCAAATCTTTACATGGTCTTGCTCCTGATTATCTTGCTTCTCTTCTTTCGTTGTACTCTTCATCTCATTCTCTCCACTCTGCTGGACTCTTTCTACCTACTGTTGCACGTGCCCCTTGTGCAGAATCTCGTTTTCGATCTTTCCAGTTGTTGGCTCCTCTCCACTAGAATCTCCTTCCTTTGTCTCTTTGATCTATTACATCTTACTCATTATTGCACTCTTCTCTAAAAACTCATTTACTTTAGTCTTTTGCCTGATTCCTACTGGCTATTGTGAACATTATTGTTTATACTGATTTTATGTACTGTTGATGATCTTTTGTGCAGCACTTTGGAAATAAAGCGCTATATAAATAAAATACAAAAATACAAATACTCTTATTCCCTTAATCCTTCTTTCATTCCTTTTCTTCTCATTCTTTAATACTTGTCTCTCCACAGCTACTTTTCCTACTGCGTTCAAGCAAACTATCATCATTCCTATTCGAAATAACCCTCTGCCAACCCTCTAGTCTTGTAATAACCTTATAAAAATAAAGTACTAGAAAGCAGATTATCTTTTGGCAATTGTGAATGACACCTACCTTCTCTTCAGTCAGACCTCTCGGGATAGAAGCTAGAAGGAATTTACTGAAAACCCCTCTCAAACCCAGCCAAAAAGGCTAGGCTGAAGTGGAATCTCCAGGGGAAACCCCGAAGGGAAAAAAACCCGTGATGAGCTGCTGGAGAGTGTGGATTCCTGCAACGACGGCTGAAGGATCACGCCTTTTGGAATGCAGTCTGTAGTCTTATCAGGTAGGATTCTGGGTGAGAAGAGTAGAGGTAAAGGTAAGTCTGGGTCCAGATTTCTAATCCAGAAGAAGGGAAGTTAAAGAGAAGGAAGCTTACCCTGACAGACCTATTCCTTTTTAGGCTTCTGTATTTCTTATCTGATGGGGAATGCAGACCTGTAGCCTATTGCCAAATATAACAGATTAGGGAATGTTTAAAGACACAGTTCAGAAATCGTGGGAATTGGAATGAATCTTACCCAAAGGAAATAGCCCCAGGGAGATATGGGTAAACACTGAATGAGAGGCTAACACAAGTAGAAACCGAAGGCAGATAGTTGCGTCCTAATGGGCGTTAATACAAAAAACAAGATTAGAAGAAAGAGAGACCTCCACGAGAAAGCCGGACTCAATGCTAGAAGGTGATGAAAAACTACCGGTAAACGTAACTGTAAAAACAGGAAGGTATCATCTACTCGATCCGGATGGCAAGGATTGTAATGGAGATTTCTACAGGTTCAGAACAAAGGAAAAAGTAAGTGAAAGTCAGAGTTGGAATCAGTAGTCAATGATAGTTGAATTGAGATAAGTAGAAAAGAGCAAACTCACGATGCGCAGCGCGACTCTAAGGAGAGAAGCAACGCGTAGGACCGAAGCTCCAGCTGCCGGATATTCCTTCCCAGAAGTCGGGGGCGGGGCTACCCAACCAGTCCGGTGAACACGAACAACTGGTGTGCTGCTCGCAGTCCCGGGTACCTCCATGTTGGAAGTTCCGATTCCGAGTCGAACAGCGGGAAGTGAAACCTGGCGACGAGAAGCAGCGGGATCCAAGTGGACAGCTGTAACAAGTCTCTAATTTCCGTCCCATTTCTTTTCTTCCCTACTTATATGAGCTTCTCGAGCGTCTTGTCTATTCCCAAATCTCTTCTTTTGTTAATGAGTTACCTCTTCTGCCTCATTTTCAGTCCGGATTTCATCCCTGTCACTCCACTGAGAATACGCTAGCGTGTATTCTTAACTCTCTTCTGTCTGCTAGCCACTCTAAACATTCCTCTTGTCTTATTCTTCTTGATTTTCATCTGCTTTTAACACTTCCCCTTGAATACAGTGTTCCCCAAAGATTTGTCTTGGGTCCCTTTCTGTTTTCACTTTATACTTCATTACTTGCTCCTGTGATTACTTCCTTTGGAATTTCTCATCACCTTTACGCTGATGATACTTAACTTTGCCTATATTTCTCTTCCTTTACACCTGAAATTCACCACACTCTTTCTTCCTGTCCCTCTGCTATCAAATCTTGGATGTCACTGCACTTTCTTACCTTGAATGCTGGCAAAACTGAGGTTCTATTTTTCCCTGCCAATTCCTTTTCCCCAACTCCATCTATTTCTTTTCCACCGTCTACCCTTTCCATTTCCCATACTTCACGAAATCTCGGTCTGTATTTGGATTCTAATCTTTCTTTTACCCATCATATCTCCCTTACATGCCGGTCTTGCCATTTTCATTTGCATAACATCCATAAAGTTCGCTCTTTTCTCACCTTTCATGCAACCAAACTGCTTATTTCCTCTCTTATTTTTTCTCGACTTGAAATCTATTTATCATTCCTCTGTCCGTCTACATTGTCTTATCTTCTATCAGGATTTTATTTCAGCATCCCTTGCCTCTCTTGGCTTGCTACCAGTTCACCCTCAACTTAAATTTCATTTTCTTTGCCTCGCCTTCAGATCGCTCTATTGCCTAGCCCCTGTCTATCTTGGTGTTCTCCTGTTTTTTTTACACCATTTCTCATTCTCTTCATTCTTTGTGTCCATTCCAGTTGTCGGTTCCTCGTCCACACTGTGCTCAGTCTCGCTTTCGCTTTTTCCAGCTTCTTGCTCCTCTCTACTGGAACACTCTTCCTCTTTCTATTCTATCTATTACTATCTTTTCTCTTTTTAAGGTCTCATTAAAAAGTAATCTTCTCCTTTTATCCTTGTCTGTCTGCTTTCAGAATCGATATTTGAATTCCTCACCCTTTCACTTTTTGTACTGGTGTTTTAATACTGTGTGCAGTGCTTTGGATAAAAGTGCTATATAAGTTCTAATAAAATACAAGTACAAATAGATTCATGAATAGTGACTGCGTATGCTAGAGACAGAGAAAACTGTTCTCTGCGTACATACATTTCTTTGAAAAGAAGGAATAGGGCTGTTGAGCGCCCTATCCTTTAAACTTCTGAAAGTTTGTCAAAGTGAATATTGACAAACTGAATGCTGTTGTAACCTGGATATGTCTGGACGCCAACAACTGTATCAAGTGCTCCATTAACTGAACCTTGTTCCACATCAACGTTATGCTTTAGCATTACTCTATAGTTTAAACACAATGTAAACGTTTTCTCCAAACCAGCTGTGTTACAGATAGAGTTCTCTAAGGTATTTAGTTGTGCTGTGGCTTGTTGACACATAGGTACTGTCATACCGTGCATGTCCAATTTGTCTGTGGATAAAATCTACACTAGTGGTTGCATTTCTTTTTTCAACATTGTTTCATTGAATTGAGCACAGCTTGCTAGGATTGGCATTAAGGACATACAGTTTACATTTCTGTGTGCTAATTTTTCCATGACATCAGTAGCACATGTGTTATGCCCATGTAGCTCATGGATGCATTTGCAATTTAAGATAGACTGTGCTTCCTTAGAAAGCACACCAATGTGAATGCTTTTCAAAATGTTGGAATAGGTGAGGGCTGCAGAATGACACATGTTTTCAGTTAGTTCTCTGTATTGGAAATGTTGCCAGAGATTTACATTTCCTACGCTACCAAGTGTCTTATGGCACAGTTTGCGTCCTAAGGTTTTAAAAATAGGTTCACCTTTCACTGGTGTTAATTGAAGAAGATCTCCAAAAACAAAAATGTGTTTTCATCCAAAGAGTTCTTCGTAGTCTGTTTTAAGGACCTCTTGCAATCTGAGGTGAATAGAGCCAACATTAGGTTAGATACCATGCTCATCTCATCTATTAGGAGCATTTTCATTTGTTTCAAAACTCTGGATAGCTCCATTGCAGCTTCTGCTGAAAGTTTGTAGTAGTCTAATTTGTTTTGGTGTTCTACAGGAAGGAGTAGCAAATACTGTAAAGTAACACCACCTATGTTGTAGGCAGCTAAACCTGTGGGTGCAGTTACAACAGCTGAAAGCTTGTTGATTGTCAATTGTTGGAGGAACTTGCTGATTATTTTTTATCAAGAATGTTTTGTCTGAACCAGCTTGACCACTTACATAAAGGTGTACGGGTTTTTACTTTTGACAGGTACAAGTTTTAGTTTCGCGCTGCACACCATGTTCAATGTCTTTAGTTACTTCTAGGAAAATGTTACACTGCTCATTCTTTAGTTGTGATTTCAGTATAGCAAAGTTTTCTGCAGATTGTTCGTACTGACACATGGTGTGCTCTACTTCAGTCATGGCTAATTCTGCCTAATTTGCTATGAGTGGCTGTCCAAGTGGTTCTTGGGCTCCTGTAAGAGAAGGTTGATTGCTCTCAGGAGTGTCTACATATAGTTGTGCTTGAAGTTCTTCTTCTTGTTGACGTTCATTGTCCAACATGTTTTTGTATTGTGTAAAGTTTTTATCTGTTATAGTGCTTTCAATTGCACTGAAAGCATCTTCATGGAGGCATTGGGTGTCCAATATATCTTCTTCTTTTCTCCATGGTTTTAAAAGTTGCACTGGAGATATGTATAACAGTTTTCTATGTTGAGGAGTTTTTAACGATAGCTTCATATGATTAATGAGTCCGCATTTGGTAAGTTTAACCAGGCTGCCCTCATAACTTTTGACTATGTATTTACCTTTTTTCTCATCTGATTTAATATTATTTTTGTATGCAGGGTTTTGTGCTATGTGTTATAAGCACATGGTTTCCAAAGCAGTATTCCTGTTTGGGTAGTATGTGTCCAATAACTTGTTTTTCAAAATGTCCTGACTTTTGGGATCATTTTTGACTATTGTTTCTAATTCTTGGCACGATTTGAGAAGTCTTTTTCTGGATGCAGCTGGACCAAGGCTTAGCCAGATGTTTTCAGATTTCCCATACAAGGCAGTGCCGGTTAAACGATCTGTGGATTCGTAGCAGCCACGTTCTCTATGGGAGAGCATTTTTATGAAACAGCTGTACAATTTTTGCAACAGTGTTTTGTCAGATGCTATGTCAACACAGAGGTCTTGAAGCTCTGTTTTCTCTGCTCTGGTTAAGTAGGCTGTGACATACCATGCAACTGCAGTGGAATTAGAAATGAGAAATAGAAATTCCTCAGTAGCTGCTACGGAGATCGCAGGAGGGCAATGATTACATAAAAATCATTGATGTACTTTAATGTTTTCGTACATTTTATGCAGTGTGGGTGTTACGCTCACCTGGTCTCTGCGGAGGTGTTGGGGCATGGTTGCAGCCCTCCCGGGGGTGAGGTCGCTCGGGTCCGACTTCACCCTCTGTGCTTATGTAGTGACTGGTGGTAATAGGTGATGCTGCTCAGACTGGTCCTGCATGGAGAATAGGGGGCATGAGTATGCTAGATTGTGCGCCTCATCCCCTTCCAGACCCCTTCTCCCAAACCGTGGTACCGTGGGATGCGCTGTCCATGGAAAGCTCACTTGTGGATTAGTTTTGGCGAGCACTCCGTCCTACTGCTTCTGGCAGGGGCACTTGTATGATCTGGACCGAGTTCCTTCATTGGTCCCTTGCACGTGGTAGTCCAGTCCTACTGCTACTAAGCCACTATACTTCAGGTAAGTGTTCGTGTTTACCTTTGTCTTTCATCGTCTGTTTTTGATGTATTGTAAAGTTTGTTGTCTTGTATTGCTGTCCATTCCACTTTTGATGTTTGCTCTTTTGCTTTCTTCCCTTGCAGGTGATGTTGCTGGCCCGGCAGAAGCTGCGGAGCTCGAGGCGGCAGCCGGAGGGAATGAGGAACGAAGGAACGAAGCTGCAGCAGTACAGTTGCTGGTAAGTTGTTAACTAGGGGGTACGCGGGGTTCAAATGCACCACAGCCCTAGGACGTATGTTTTAACCTTGTCTTCCTTCTTCTTTACAGGGTCCGAGTTTGTGGATGCGGAGTGCGGTGCTGCAGCGTCGGGATCAAGATCACTTGATGTCCGGAGATGAGTCTGCAGATGAATCGATGAAGCACCAGTTTTCTCGAGGTGAGTATGCAGGAGAACGCCTGGTTTCAAAGGTAAATAAACTGGTCCAAGCGGCGGTGAGCGTAACGTTGCACGTGAGTGCACAGTAATGCGAAGCACCGGCCTTAAGGATGGAGCAGCTTATATAGCTGAGCTTCTGAAGCCACGTCCACCAGGTTCAGCCTGCCTGCCACACCCTGCCACACCCGATGAGTCATCAAATGAAGACCAGGCCTAGGGAACCACACCCGATGAATCACCACATTAGGATGTTCTCTGGAATAAAGCCTTTCAGCACCTGGAAAGTTCTTGTAAAATAAAAGCACTCTTGCACTGAAATAAAGTAAAATCACTCCTGCACTGAAATAAAGTGTTCCTTCTCACATCTCTATACAAGCTTGGCGCCAAAGGTGCCAGGACTGACTCCAGCTAGGGCCTTTGTGTTTATGGGTCCCAAAGTGACATAAGTGAGTCAAGTGACACATTGCCCCCATCACTATATGGTGTGGTTTTTGTGTCCTGGGGCCTGTGGCCATGACATTGGGCCTCATTACAGGTCTGGCGGTAGCTGTACGTGTAACAAAGGCACGGCAGCCGGACCCGTGATTTTACCGGCACCCGCAAATGGGCAATTACCGGGTCATGCCAAGGTTGGCGGACCCACTAATTGCCCATTCGCGGGCGCCGGCAATAAGGGACTCCCCATCCCCATTCGCCCCATAAGGCTGAATGGGAAATGGGGAGCGCGGATGCACCGGCACAATTCATAACGGTGCCGTTGAATCCACGAGTTGTGCTCATGGGTGCCGCACTGCCCTGCAGGTCGGACCTGGCGGGCAGAGCGAGACCCGCGAGCACAACTCGTAGTATGGCGGTACAGTAGCAACCGTACCGGTAGCAATACCGGTGCTGTTGTTGCCTTACCGCCATACTTGTAATGAGGCCCTATGTGTTCTTAGGTGATTTGCCTTTCACACTGTGTCTAACAGAAGACATGATGCTGTTTATTTTTCCTTTTGCTGAAACAGGTCCAGGAAAGCCAAATTAGCATTTGGTGTAGTATTTGCCTTTGTTTTTATATTTGTGCCAACAATACTTGCCAACTTGTGTCTTTGAAACTGCAAAATGTTTGCATGTAGGTCACTATGTGTATTTTCTGAAGTGATTTAGCAAGTGGCATAATTCTGAATGAACTGCAAAGCATTGGCATCACTGTCCTGACCAAATTTAGGAGCATCTTTAATCCACAAAAGCATGTGGATGTGTGGTGCTTCTCTGGCTTGATGTTCTTTTCTCAGAGTGGAGAAATTGTTTTATTACAAATGAAGGTTAGCATGGCAATAAAGCGATGATGGAAGTACCTTGACACATTTACCGGGCCAAGAGAGCAGAGTTCTTCTGGTGTTTTCATGTCTATACCTGCTTTGTTTTCATTTGCTATGCGTAGGAAATCGTGCAAGTCTTCCCATGCATACTCTTCACAACTTAAAGTGACAACCATGTGGGTGGGCCAAGGTTGCGTAGCATTCATTGTACACCGGCATGACGTCAGAACCAGTATTCTTTGGTACAACGCATGTTTGCCAAGAGCTTTGTAATGCTTGACTCTAAAACTTAATCTTTCTCTTTCTCCTTTTGCAATAGCTGTGTAGCTGACATGCTTATGAAATTGGAACCCGTTTTTAATGTGTGTGCAACTCCGTAACATAGAGTTGCTAGTTCACTTTCAAATAGGAGGTGAAATATGTATTCCACGTTTTTTCTGAATCTGAGATCTTCAGAAGACATTCGTAAAGAGTGGTATTCTGATGTGGTCTTTGTGTGCATCTTTCATCATATCTTCCACCTTTTCCAGTAGGAAACAGTAGAGGAAAGGCACGTGCTTCTACACATTATTTCCCTTATGCTGATTGGAGATCATTTGGCTTGCCGCATTTGATAACGTTTCTAGTGGATCGTCTTTGGTGTCTTTGGAGTGTAGTGGGTGAATTTTATACTGGTCTAAAATATTGGAGGCTTTAGTTGGATCTAGAACTTCAAATTGGCCAGTTGATGAGGAACCCTGAATTATTTTCGTGGTTTCTCTTAGGCATTCTTCAATGTATATGTATTTGTAGTATTCATTGTTGTCTTTAAGATATTGTAGGACTTCTTTAACTTTGTTTAAGTCTACTAGTTGCTGCCAAATTGTTTTGTCTTTTGTAGGTACACCATTCCCTAGGATAATCAAAGATTGATCTATTGGCCGTTGCATTCCTAGAGTGTCTACATTTTCTTTGAGATCTAATGGCAAATAAACTACTTTGCCACAAATGCCTTTCGGTAATTCAGAGGGAGGCAAATATTGCTGTTTCTGGTGGAAGGTGTATAATCACTTGAAATGCGTGCACTGTTCGGATTATAATGCTCTCATACAAATTAAGCTGTTGAAGTGGTTTTGGCAGTGGGAATATTTCCAAGTTATTAGTGATAGCCCATGAAGGCATTTGGTTATTGTCAAGTTTTGCAGTGCAGTATGTGCAAAGTATTGTGAGGGGTTAGTAATTTCGTATTTGTTTTTTGCTATAAGATAGACAGACAATTGGAACCATTGGTATTGCTCAGTGTCTTTTATTTTGTACGTTATATCTACAGTTTTAGTGCTCTTTGTATAAAAAGTTCTGCGGCAACACACACATACTTGGTTTGGTACTTCAGCAGATGTGCTTTTAAACTTGGCTATTTCTTTTTTATTTGTGTGTAATAGAAGTTTGCCTTCTGCAAGGTTGTTGGTACTCTTTTCTAAAGTTACTGGATTTTTTAAGTGCTCTTCAGTTCCAAAATATTTCTTTTGGATGTGGTCTATTTCTTCGAGCAGTTTCTTGGCTGTACCATATAGGAGTGTTCTCGAAGTCCTTTGACCCCAATCTTGCTATTCAGCACCTCTTCTGCTCTGACAGGCTCTCCTGGACATTCTGGGGCTCTCGACATTTCAGAAAAAGTACTCAGACAGCATACAGGAGATGGAATCAGGTTCATGAAGGACATCAGGTTTTATTTACGCCACACTGACACAAACAGCATCATTGTCAAGTATACGAACTCTGGCCCTGTGCTGAAAATGGAGCTTGTTTTTATATCATTTTGAGAAAGGGAGTCGAAGCCCCACCCTATTTTAATACATGCCCAGGCAAAGCTCTCCATTGATTTTACTCTTGCACCTGGCTATTACTCATTCTCTGCTTAAACCTTCAAATTGAAATACATTTTGACACCCATCATTGGATGCTCCTGGTCACGCTACCCTTATATGGTCATGCAGCTGTGTTCCTTGGCTAAAAACTCAGACACTGCCTCGTTGTCTATCTGGTCTCAGGCTGCTTATCTGATTTCTGCAGGGCTCTGTGGCCTTGAAACTTTCTTGCTCCGGGGGCTGACTCATGCCACCACTGTCTGCAGAGAGCTTCTTCATTTAATGCATTTTATTTGCTTATTAAAGGCATTCTTTGAATGAAAGGTATTTGCCAGTTACACAAAATGGTAGAGTTCTTTGTCTGTCAGATTATATTTAAACACTTAGTCATTTTCCTACTCAATGTTTATAATATACATTCTGTACCCTGCCTACTTACTAAACCATGAAAGCATTTTCGACTTTATAACATAACACCATTAAAGTGCTAATGTCTTTCAACCATATGAGTTCTATTTTCACACATTTACAATACTAAATCACCCCACACAAATGTCTATGCCTAGCTTTAAGTGGGAGGGGGTCCCCCTACTGCTTCAGTTGTTGGTACCTCCTCTTCATATTAGTACCTCTGTTATATTCCCCCGTCTAGAAAGATTTTGTTTAATAAACAATTACTTTCAACCATATCCATGTCCACCCTCCTTTCATTACCTAAAAAATATTCTATCACAATCCTACAATTTGTCAAATACTAACAAATTATTATTCTTAAAACAAAATATGTTTGTGTCTCTTAATTTCTTTTATCTTCTTTCATCTGAGCCCCACCTCCATTTCTCAAATTTACTTTGAACTAACTATATGCCTCAGATAATTTCACAGCCATTGTGAGTCTCGGGAGTTTGGTCAAGCTTTGACATAACCCATTAGCCCATTGTCTTTTCACGTGTCATATCTTGTCTGCAACTCCCACCCCAACGAAATACAATCTCTCCTTGATCTTCTTCTTCTGCCCATGCATATATACAATGTTTTCAAACTGTATTTTTCCCCTCTTATTCCACACATTTTCTTCTTCCGTATCTTCCACTTGACTCATCTTAGTTTGGCATCGGTGGACCGTCTGTGTCCTGTCGCCTTTGTCCTTTCTTTTGAGCTGTTTCACACTCAGTCTCCCAGGTCCTTTGATGCTTAGACCAGGACTCCATTGTCTTTTTTTCCTTTTCCACAAAAAGTTCAATTTTTTCTCGAGTGTCTCTCTTTCAATAAATACATTGTTCAAATAAGTCCAAAAGAGGGGACGTTTCAGCATAGGGACACAAGATTGGGGGAGTCTTTTGCAGTCACATTTCAGACAATCATCTTGGCCGGACTTTCACTGGATTTGTCTACGACCTCCCTTTTTCCTCACATGGTTCGACGCTAATTTCCCGAGGCATACAGGTCCCTCGATGTATACCTGTAATATAAAACGAAATGAGTTTCTTTTGTAAAATAAGCATGTCTCTTTTATTTAACACATTTCCTACCAACCCATCCCCTTAAAAACTCCTTGGATGCATATTCTAGCTCTCATACCCTACCTCCTAAAGAAACTAGTTTTTCATGTTTCATTTAAACATTTTTATGGTTCATTCCTGCCTCCTAAACAAACTACACCCCATCTTATGCCGAGTGTCAACGGCTGGAACCTGGGTTTGTTTTCAATATCATGCATTACACTATTTGTCCTTCGTGGGGCACATTTTTTCTCTTGAGGGTGATACATGCAACCCTAAGGAAATACAAATAACAATTAAAGAAAGGCGTCTTATTTTTTTGTCTTCTAGGCACGTCTGTAGCAGATGACGGAGACGTCCTTGGGATCCCCGTTGTCGGTAGAAAATCAAAATAGGAACAAAAGTGATTTGAGTACTGGCCAGGGGTCAGGTTTTCTTTCTAACCTCAATTCCTTCCTCCTTTTCTGCTATCAAAAATACTTTCTGGATCATTCTCCCCTACTTGTTGGTGCACATAAACAACTATTTTCCAACCACCCATCAGGATTCTTAGTTTAGGCTTGGTTCTTTGCTCAGCTTGGCTGCAAGTGCTTCCTGGTTAGCTGCAAGTGCTTCCTGGTTAGCTGCAAGTGCTTCATCAGCTCAGCAGTAAATACTTGCTCCTTAGCAGCCATTCTTCCTTTTTTCTTCTTGTCCTGGTTAGACTGTGGCTTTTGCTTGTGCTTTGCGTTCATCCTATGGAGACTCTTAAAAGCATTATCACCTCCCTAATTTCACTAACTTAATGTAATTCACCACCTGTTTTTCTAGACTATGGCACCAATTCTTACTATGTGCCTTCATGTTTATCTTAAACTACAATGTATGCCTATTCTGAATGTTTTACATTATAGTTAATCAAAAAACCCCTTTGGTAACCTGAGCTAAAAAAATAAATAGTCACCTTCAATTTGGCTTCTGTTCTCTGTGCTTGTCTGAAGTGACCATATTTTCATCTGTTTGCTACTCTTTCCAGACCTGATTGCACCTATCATGGGAAAATAGCTATTCACTTGAAGACATTGGGGGTCATTACGAGGTTGGAGGTAAGGGATAAACGATGCCGGTAAATGATTACCGGCATCATTTACTGCTCCGGGCCATTACGACCCACCAACCCGCTATTAGCGGCACCGTAACTAAAGGTGCCTCAAATAGCGGCATTGGCGCGGGCACGCGACCCTTCATGCCGGAAATACCGGCATGGCGTAAACAGGAGGCCATCAAAAGGCAGGCAGACATGCAAATAACGGCCTACTGAAGCCCGAAAAGTACCTTACCGGCATATAGTAAATACCAGCATCGCGTACCACCCGTAAACGGCTATGTGCAGTGTTCCCAACTGCCACAGGTGTACACAGTCAGCACAGGTGGCGGCATTATAGACTGGGCCAGCAAAAAAAGGAGCAAACCCCACACCCAGTCACACACCAAAATCATTCCAATACTACTAGCAATGCTGGGGCTGGAGGACATGATTGCAGTGGAACTGCTGCAACAACAACAACAACAACAACAGGCAGCACAGAGGAGACGCAGGAGGACAAGGAGGGTGAGGCAGGCCCAGCATGCCCCATCAGTGCAACCAGTGGTAGCACGCAGGCATCCCCCAATCCCTCGCATCCAAACCAGTCCATTCAACCTAACCCCTGAGCAGATCCACACCCTGTATCGTCTGGACCGGGACACCATCACCACCATTGTGGACATGATACATGATGACATTGTCAGCCTGATTGAAATACGCACCGCCATCCCACCTCTACTAAAGGTAGTGTCTGTGCTCCACTTCCGGGCCACAGGCACCTACCAGCACACAGTGGGGCACATGCATGGCATAACACAACCATTATTCTCAGGTACGCTGAACCAAGTGCCCGATGCCCTCCTGAAGCACACAGGTGACCACATTTACCTACCACGGACAGCCCAGGAGATCTCCAACACCAAAGTTGGTTTCCATTCACTGACCGGCATCCCTGGTTGTATTGGCACCATCGACTGCACCCATGTCAAATTGGTGGTCCCACATGCCATGGAGGTAGTGTACCGCAACCGTAGGTTAAACCACTCCATCAACGTGCAAATGGTATGTGACTCAAACAAGATCATCACACATTGTTGTGCCCGATTTCCCGGATCAACCCGTGATTCAATGGTCATGCAGAACTCCACGACACCACACTACATGGAGCGACATGCAGGGCACAGATCCTGGCTTCTCGGTGAGTTGCATGTCAGGCTCATGGTAATGCGATGTGGGTAGGTGATTGGGGTGAGAGATGCATACATCACCTGGCTGAGAGTACCTGAGAGGATGTACCATGCTCATACCCCAAAGCAGGCCACACTTGACCCTAAACCTGACCACAAAATGCAAGACGTAAGCTGCACTACCGCAGTGCAACAACCATTACATAGCCATCAACATGTACACTGCACATAATCAGACCGTAGCCCCCAAAGCACAATGCAGCGACAAGCAATTAGGATGGCCAATACACAGCACCAAATACCATCATGAAAAAGGACAGGTCTCCATTACTGTGTACAAAGGAGCCACATGAGGGCAAAATACATGAACACACCCCTACACCAACAAAGAGGTCCACCAAAACAGCATGTCACCATTTGTCGTGCATAGTTAGATCATCATGACGCTGCCATCAACGTTGACAGGATGGTAGCATACATATCACTGCACATCACCCAGATCATGGGAACAACCATCTTGGACTACCACAGTGCATGAGCACTCACAAGGAATTGGCCCCTCCTGTTCCCACTAGACGATGGCACGCACACCTGTCTGTAAGAGGAATACACACATAGCAGTCACATCATGTGTCCCTATTCATGCATGGATCTGTGGGTGCATACAGAAAATGAATGCATGCTATGGTGTCATTGATATAGGTCCCATATGATGTGATGACTTACACATAATCATTGTTGCCCACATGCAGGTGATGCAGGCTATCCCTTGAAGATGTGGCTCCTTACCCCAGTCCGGAACCCGCAGAACAGGCACGAGGTGGAATACAATCGTGCGCATACACGTACCCGTGTGGTGATTGAGCAGACATTTGGCCTCTTGAAGGCACGTTTTCGCTGCCTCAGCAGGTCTGGTGGGGCACTCCTGTACGGCTATGAGAAGGTGGGCAAGATTGTCATGGCATGTGTCATTCTATACAATATGTGCATCAGACGGAATGTGCCTCTGCCCCCTGATGCTGACCTGCAACCACTCGACGATGAGGATGAGGAGGGTGGAGATGGGGCTGCACTTCAGGGAGGCAGTGATGCACAGGAGGGACGTGCCATGCGTCAGACTCTGATTGACCAATGTTTCTAGCACACATGGATGGGGAGTGTGACATGGAGGTGGAACTCAGGGCACTGGGTGTTGCAGGGACATGGACACTGTAGACTGTTCACCAATAAAGCACACATACACAATAAGCAATGTCCACACATGTGAATTCAGATTTCACAACAGGTGTATTCCGATTATGTAACAAATCAAGTGACAAGCCCTCCACCCAACACACCCACTCCCCCCTCAACTTCCCCACACACCCACTGCCCGTCCCCCCTCAACCTCCCCACACATGTTGTGCACTGGCATGCACCATAAGTCCACATGTGACCAGAATGCCTAGCTGAACCTACAGCCCTTCTCCTCTTCTGGCAGCAGGTGGACCCCTGTCCGGCCTGTGCAGGTTCCGCCCAGACCTACGCAGGGGGCTGGCATTGGAGGATGTCCCAGGTTGTTCTGCCACCTGTGCTGGACGCATGGCCTCCATTGCTGCCACCATTTGGGAGAGGACCTGCCGTACTGCTGCCAATTCACTGCATATGTCCTTTGAGGAGGTCTCAATTGCAGATTTGAGGGATGAGGCACATTACCTTATCTCATCCCTTGCCCGGCCACATTCCGTGATGTGCTGTGTCAACAGCCCTGTCAACTCCTCCTGTCGCTTCTGGATATCCCTGATCCCCTCTTGGCTGTTTGGGACACTGGTGGATGTATGGGGTGCTACCGACATGGTTGGTTCATCATGCACGGTTGGCGTGGGGCTGAAACTACCGGGTCATGACTCCCCAGGAGACAGCTCATGGCTGTTGCTTTTGTGTATGCTGGATGGGGAGAGGTGTGGTGAATGCGGGGGCCTGTAGCGGTGGTTGTGCCATGTGACAGAACATCTGCCTCGTCATCGGACACGGCTTCTGTGGCAGCTGCCCCCCCCCCCACAGTACTGCTGGCAGCTGATACAGTGCCTTCAGCCACTGGCTTCAGTGTGTTGGTGGCTGGTGTGGGTGCTGTGGTGGGGGCTGTAGTGCACATTGGTGCTGTGGGTTCTCGGGTTGTCTTGACCTTCCGCGTTAGTCCAGGTTGCCCTCTTCCCCTTGATGTAGGGGGGCGGTGTTCTCCCTCCATGTCCCTGGCCTTCTTGTGTGGTGTTGCAGCATCCTCCCTGGGGTCCTGGTCATCGTTGTCTGATGGCGTGCCTGTGGGGGACCAAGAGAGGGAGAGAATTAGTGATGGGTCTACATGCATCAGGCATGTATTGTGGTAGCTGCATTGAAATGAAATGGCAGTTGATTGTCATTGGAGTAGTGACATACGGGTTGCTTGGCTTTCGGGAGGGTGATGCAGGGATGCGTCTGGGATGAGACATACATGGGGTGCATCATGCATGTGGACAAGATGGTGCTGTGCACTGCCTGTAGGCAGTCTTGCAAATATGTGTCTGGTGGACCCTGCTTTCCATCATTGCACTGTCAGTTCAGGGGGACATCATCGTGTTGGTCTTTGCAGTGTTTCATTTGGGACACCTACCTGCATCGGCCGATGACGGGGCTCCTCGCTCCATGTCCCCCATGCCCTCAATAGCCTACATCCAATAGTGCTTGCGCAGATCTCCTCCCAGGGTTTCATCTTAATGGGGGAGTCTGCACCTCCACCTGTTGCCATCGCCTGCTTGCGGTTGCCCGAGAGGATGATCCGCATGCGTAAGCGCAGGACGTCCCAGCGCTTCCGGACATCTTTAGGGGTGCGGGGGGTGGTGCCAACGGCACTCACCTTCTGCGCCACCTCCGCCCATATCTCCTTCTTCCGCTGCACTGCAGGTCGAGACATGTTGGTGGAGAATACGACATCCGCATGTTCTTGCAGCATCTCGGCCAGCATATTCAGCTCCTCCGTTGAGAAGCGCTCCTTGCGCAGGCACTCTGCACTTTTCTGAGTGCTTTGGGCATGGTGAGATGCTGCAGGTAGTGATAAAGGTGTGGTAGAGGTGTGGACGTGAGATTGCTCCTGGTACAGAGGATGGCAATGGATTGTGTTTTTATAGATGGCCCCGTGCTCTTTCCCATTCCTGTGCGATGACGCTACTTCCGGTTCCGCTTATTAGCAGTCACCGCTAATGCCGATGGCTTGGATGGCGGTGAAGCTATCTGCCTTTCGCACAATGCCGGTAAGGGCGATTTTTCGCCCTTTTACGGCATGGCGGAAAGGTCGTTACCGGAATGGCGCAAAGCTCCTGCTCGCGTACTCCTAATCACCCTCTAATAGCGGCCTTGTGGCAACGTGGACACAGTATTTGCTCCATGCCGGTAAGGACCGTACCTTACCTCCAAACTCGTATTGAGGCCATTGTGTCTCTTACTACCTCTTTTTCTGTTACTCACCTGGATCCTCTTACTTTTAATGCCAATCAATTGTGTGTGCCAAACACTCTTATAGCGTGAACTAGTACTTACCTTTTCCTTTTTCTCCCTAATTAAGGCCATGCAGACATTTCTTGTGCTTCCGCACAAGATCTACGACTGTTGTCTGTAACATAAATCAAAATTGTTACAGGCACTCAACAAAATAATGTTTTACTTACCACAATATATATTTTCTTAAAATGGCTTAGTGTACAATTTTCCTTGTTTGGTTGACCCAATTTTTTGTCAGCCATACTCCTTTTCTTGGCCTTCATGGTCACTGATGCTTTTCTTTGCCCTACGCTCTTTTTTACGGTTGGCCAGGAAACCCCATTAATACTATTTCTTTTCAAATGTTTTTATTTTTTACTCATTTTATACTTCTGAGTTTATTCCCTATCCTTTTATTCATTTGTCCAATCGTTCCCTTCCTCAATTCTTCTTTTATTCATTTTTTATTTAAGATAATCAATCATTTTCATTTTTTTCCAATTTATTTTTTCTGATAATGTGCAACAAAGGCCCAAAGTCTACCTAACGTTTTTAATCCTTTTTCTAATCATCTTTCATTCATGTTAAGTACTTATTTCATTTTTGTCATGTATACTAAAACATACTTCCTTTCTTTTTCTGTGTGATGCTGTAAGGAAAGTACCACTTATACTCCATCAAGCCTTGTATGGCTATACCGTCATCTGTGACATTGTTTAACCTAACTCTTTTTATCTGAACCATTATTGTCCTTCATGATTCTTATTTCATTTTGTTTGACCATTAATCATTCGCCATGTTTCCCTACTTTATGGCTGCCTCTAATAACGTGGAGGTCATCCGCCTCTTCCTCTTGTTCATAAATGTTCATGGCCTGCACCTGAATTTATTAAATAGTTTCATAATTTTTCTACCAGGTCACACAGCTGACTATATTACCATGCTTTGCCACAATAATAAAATCCTTTTGTTTTTACCCGAACAATTTAATTGGCCTTGTGCTGTTTTCATGTGTTCAAAAATATCCCCGTGTCTAAATGGTGCATGTCCCAAATAAACAAAATATGCTTTCCTTGGTAACCTAAACAACATCAATATGCTTTTAGGCTTTGTCATTCAATAATTTCCTCAATCATCTGAATCGTATAATAATAGAATCTCAACTGTTAGTTTTGAATCAAAAGGTTTTTCACTATTTTTCAAAGATTTTTCTCCACGCCAGCAGCCAAGGCCTCAAACAATCACAAGAGATTAACCCTGGTATAACACCATTCACTTTGTCCCACCACACAAGGTGGAGCTCCTGAAAAAGGAATTTTAAGAGCATCCCAAAACCCTCATTCAGTATATTGTGCTATCCTCAGAAACACCCCAATAAACAGGTCACAGAGGACCCAATAACCCCTTTCAACTTCAGAGGGCTCTCTTAGTCAAAACAATAGAGACCATGGGCCTCATTACACGATAGGCGGTAGGGATTTAACGTTACCGGTAATGGAATACCGGTAACGCTAAATCCCCATCCAAATTATGACCTTGCTCACCGCTATTTGTGGGACCGCTAAGTACGGTACCATTAACAGCGGCCAGTCCACGGGCGCGCGACCCTCGCGTCCGTAATTTATGCCATGCCGCTATTAGCACATCATCACAAGCCAGGCGGACGTGCCAATAGCAGCATGGAAAAGCACCCAAAACCCCTTACCGGCATGGCGCTAATACCGCCATCGCGAACCACCCGTTAAAAGAACTGTGCAGTGTTACCACCTGCCACAGGTGGCCACAATCAGCACAGGAGGAGGCAATGGAGACTGTGGCTGCTCAAAAGGAGCACACCACCCCCCTTCCTGTACCCCTTCCCACACCAAGATGGTTCCAATACTAGCAGCATTACATGGCCTGGAGGACCTGATTGCAGCGCAGCTGCAACAACAACAGGCAGCACAAAGGAGACGCAGGAGGAGGAGGAGGGCAAGACAGGCACAGCAAGCACCATCACAGCACCTAATCATGCCACAGAGGCACCCACCAATTCCCAGGATCAGAGCCAGTCCATTTAACCTAACACCTGAGCAGATACACACCCTGTACCCTGTGTCATGATACACCACGACATTGTGAGCCTCATAGACATCAGAACTGCCATCCCACCTCTACTGAAGGTGGTGACTGTGCTCCACTTCCTGGCAACAGGCACCTGCCAGCATACAGTGGGGCAGATGCATGGCATCTCCCAACCAGTATTCTCACGCACACTGAACCAGGTACTCGATGCCCTCCTGAAGCATGCACCCGAACACATATACATGCCACGGACTGCCCAGGAGATTGCAAACACCAAAGTCGGTTTCTATTCACTGGCAGGCATCCCAAGTTGCATCAGGGCCATCGACTGTACACATGTGGAATTGGTCGTCCCACATCACAATGAAGTAGTGTACCGAAACAGGAAGCAATTCCACTCCATCAATGTCCAAATGGTATGTGACGCCAACAAGATAATCACACATTGCTGTGCCAGATTTCCCGGATCTACCCATGATTCCATGGTCCTGCGGAACTCAACTATCCCCCGCTACATGGAGCGACAAACGGGACAACGTTCATGGCTACTTGGTGAGTATCAGGCCAAGCACATGGCAGTGTGCTTGGGGGGGGGGAGAGATAGATACTCCAACTGGGTGTGCTTGGTGGGGGATAGATACTCCAACTGGGTGTAGCCTGTAGTCCGTTGTCCAAATGCACATACAGATGTAAGCCAACGTCCATCTGGGAGGGCCGCATCGTACTTGAGATGAACGGACATGCAAGTATATGCTACACAACACAGATGACAATCCACGTCTAGAAACATCAAACATCAAACCACTTCCACACTGCACAACATTCCACACCACAAAATACACAAATGTCATCCATGCCGTCAACATAGTCAAGCACGACATCAATAATACAATGTGCCCTTCAATGCATGCTAAGGGATACCCCCTAGCCATAGCAATGCACCACGAACCCATAGCACCACTGAAGTGATGTCTCTCAGCATGGCAACGTCAATGTTGGAAGGGCAGTACACCACCAGTGTGGTACCAAATCTGCCTGGGCACAGGGACACCTAAGACCTGGCCTCACACAGGACATGTCAATTACTGTTGGAGGCATTAATGGGGCATATCTACTTGCAGGGTTGAGCCCACCTTTGCGCATTGCAGTTACACAGGCCATTTGCATGTATGCTGTTGATTGTGTACTTGAATCTCAATGCCAAGTCAATGTTTGTGAAATGAACAGGCCAAACTTGAGGTGAACAGTAACAGGACCCCATTCCTTCCCCCATATAGATGATGCCGGCTATCCCCTGAAGAGGTGGCTCCTCACACCTGTACGGAACCCACAGAACAGGCACAAAGAGGAATACAATCGTGCACACACCTGTACCCGCATCGTGATCGAGCAGACTTTTGGACTTTTGAAGTCACGGTTTAGGTGCATTAGCAGGTCTGGTGGCGCTCTCCTGTATGGCCATGACAAGGTGGCCAAGATCACCATGGCATGTGTCATGCTGCACAATATGTGTATCAGACGGAATGTGCCACTGCCCTCTGACGTTGAAATAGAAGCAGCTGATGAGGATGATGATGGTGATGAGGATGGAGGTGAAGGGGATGCAGGTCATGCAAGAGGGGATGGCCAGGAGGGACGTGCTGTGAGACAACATCTGATCAACCAAATATTCTGAGTAACATGTTCTCGTACTGTCACCTGGATATGGCTAGTAATGCACTGGTGTCTGTTTGTGAGCTCACAATGGACCCTGGCGTCAATAAAGTATACATACACAATGAAGGAGTCCAGGCCTGTGTTTTGCTCAAACACCAGTGTATTTATTAACTTAAACAGGAAAATGTGTATGTCCCCAAACATCCCACCACCCTAACCCCCTCCCCCCACAACAGTCCCATCACACCCTTCCCCCCACCCCCCACAACAGTCCCATCACACCCTTCCCCTCCCACCCCCCACAACAGTCCCATCACACCCTTCCCCCCAACCCCCACAACAGTCCCTCATGTGTCTTCCACAATGTTTGCGTCCAGGCATGCACGGGGAAGCATGAACATTAACTCCCTACTGGTCATTGCCAAAACCAGCATTGGATGGCTGCCTAGAGGTGCGCCTGGTGGTGCGTGCGGAGCATCGGGGTGGGCTTGACTGCCGCAAACTGGCGGACGAAGTAGGGGCAGACTGTCCAGCTGGTGGTGGTGGTGGGAATTGGTGGTCCATAGCATCCGCAATACGTATGAGGACCTCCCGAACTCGGATGAGCTCCCCACACAGCCTGTCTGTGCATGCCTCCATCCCCTCCCTGGACTGCCTGGATGTCTCTGCAATCTCCTCCCTGAGACGGGCAGCCTCCTCCATGTGCTGCCCAACCAGCACAGTGAGACCCTGTTGCCGCTGGCTGATGCTGGCCAGGTCAAGGGCAGTGTCGGGCTCTGGTGGTGTGGCTGGTGTGCATTGTGATGCAGTCAGGTGAACAGATGGAGGCACCGGGGGGCTACTGAAAGCTCCCATGGTCTCATCACCAGTGACATTGGAGCCAGGTGTGTGTGGTGGTGATGGCTGGGGGGTTCCAGGGGGGCTTGGGGTGTGCATGCCCAGGTCGAATTCTGTTGGGTCCTCCATATCAGATAATGGAGCAGTGGCTGCCGCCTCTCCTGCCGAACTGGCTGCAGCTGATGGTGGTACCTCGGTGGCTGTGATCGGTGGTGGTGAGTGGACCTCATGGGGGGGGGGGGCAGTTGGCTTTGGTGTGGCCTTGGCAGTGGCGCTCGATCAATGTTTGAGACTCTGCAAATGGAGCCTTGTGCCTTTTCCCCTGGATGTTGTGGGGGTGTCCTCTGTGGGCTGTGGCCTTTTTCTCTTCTGCGCAGGGGGTGCCTGGGATGCATTCCCACCATCGTCACTGTCTGTATGTGACCCTGTCAGGGACAAGAAGGGGGATGGCATTGGTTACGGTTCGATGTACTTAATGCTGGATACATCATCAATGCAGTTGTGGTCATTTGGACTTCATTGTGAAGGATGCAGGTGATGTGTCAGTTCAGTGGCTCATCCATGCAGTGTTGTGTGTGGCACTTGGCTCTGTTGATGTGTGCATGTGTGTGTGTTTGGGTCTGGCACTGACATGGGCAGGGTGGGATGCATGTGTGGCTGTTTGGTCATCCATGAGGTAATTCTGGGCTGACATTTGCGGGGACCAGTAGATTCACATTGCATGCTTTCATTGGTACACTTACCTCCATCCGAAGTGCCTGCCACGCCATGCTCCATCCTCCCGACTCCCTCAATGCATTCAACTCCTATGAGGTTGGCACATGTCTCCTTCCATTCTTTTAGTTTAATTGGCGACCCCGATCCACCTGCTGTGGCAATGTTGTGATTTTCTGCCATGATCATTCTGACCCGGAGTCTAAGGTCATCCCATCTTTTCCGGCACTCACGTACATTGCGGGTGCTGGTGCCCACAGCACTTACTTTCAGTGCCACCTCCTCCCAGATTGTTTTTTTTTTTTAGGAGTGTCTCCCGCCGCATGTCGTTTGCAAAGACCACTGCAGTATTTTCTGGGCGGGGGCGGACACGTTAAGGGCGCCATGCCGGTAGTTTGCAATTTTTAGCGCGCAACGTGTAATGAGGCCCCATGAATAACATTAGACCATTCAGCTGCAAAGGCGATGCCTGCCCCTGCCCGCACATTAGTTTAAAAAAAAGTGTAGAATCACTTATTCAATATCTCATGACATTCACCACTGCCTCCTTCAATCCCAACACTGTCTCTGCAGCTGTAAAACAACCCTTAGGAGTGTTCCTTGACTCACCCATGTCCATGTCACACCAGATTAAATGCTACAATCTGTTCTGTTGCACTTATCATTGAATGCCATTGCCTCAGCCTCACTACCAAGTTCACTAATGCCATCAGCCATTTCCTTTCCCCACAAAACTGCTTGTTCATTGCCTGTGTCATTATCAGAGTTAAATTGGACTACTACACTGCCATCCTTGCAGGCATCCTAGCAAGAAATCTCCACAGGCTCTAAATAGTGCAGAGTGATAATGTGTGCAGCTCTCAGCATTCTCAAAAGAATACACATTACTCACACCAGGCAAGCAGCTCACTGGCTACCCGTGAAGGCACGGTTAATTTCAAAATCCTAACCATCACGAACAAATGAATGTGTCACACAGCACCAGCATATCTAACTGATACTGTCAAAGGAGTCAGTTCAGTCGACCCAAAAAGAAGTCACCATGTCACTCAACTGCAAGTCCCACTAGTCAAAAGAGCTAATGTCGGAGGTCTAGGCTTCCCCCACATTGCTCCCAAACAATAGAATGCTTTCCCTAGTGAACAAGGAGCAGAACCACCTTTCCTCATTTTTCTGCAAAACCCTCAAAACTACCCTGTTTAACTAACCCTATTAGTTCCCCCAGCAGTGTCTATACGTATTCCCCCTGCTGCTTAATTAACCACTATACCATGTGTTTACTCAATTTCTACTGTATCAATGTAAGCTAAACATGCAACTTATCAGTTGTAACTACATTGTGTATTTGTTTGTCCTATAACTACAGGTGAAGCTGTGGCATGCAACCACGATGTATGCCACTTTCTTTATAACCTGCAATTCTCTTCTTTGTACCAACACCACAATACCTAAGGGCTGCTGTGTGCTCTATACATTCAAGTAAATAAATAAATAAAAATGTTGTTCATGCATTTAAGCCTTTCCTCTCTATTAGGAATTGCTTATTCCTTGCCAAACTACAGTAGGCACCAATAGTGGATCACTACAATGCCCCTTCTCTGGGCATTATTGAACAACCCCTCACTAAATTATACATCACACAGAATAATGCCTCTAGGCAATACTGAATATTCCCATAAGGAAGCCTTTCATAGGTCAGGAAAGAAGCACACTGGCTATAGGTAAATAAATGCATTCTTTTTAAACGAAATGGCCATCACACAAAGATGCCTTTTTGGCCACGTCCCTTGATACTTATCAGAGTGAGTTACTCTTATTAGTCTATCAGACCCTCCTGGTCAGTCCACTACATGTGCCTTCCTTTAAATATCCACAACTGGGGGGCCCAGCTCTAGCCATCTGGCTCCTAAAAAGCTGGAATGCCCTCCTACCAGGACTAGGAAATGAAAGAATCTTACATTGCTTTCCTCAAAATGCTGCAAACATTCATGTTCAACCAAGCCTCTTCGTGATCTCACCATGATGAATAGCTAAGCTGGCTACAACAATGCCATCCATGTGCTAATTCTTGTGCTGAGTTGCTAGAGTTAGATCTTCAACATGATTGGTGGATGGTTGTGGAACTGCTTACCAGTAGCAATGAGAGAGTGCTGTAAAGTGTGAAGTGGAAAGAAAAGAAGGGCTGCCCCTGTGTTAAGAGATCCGCGGACACCGCGGTAGTACGGGGATCACACATGCATCCGGTGCTTGTCAGCATGCTTTGCATGGAACTGGGAGTGTACTATGGAGATTATCCTATCAGGTGTTAAGTGTGTGCTTTATAGGAAGGGAGGGTAATACTTTTTTCATTGCTGTGTTGGTTGTATGGTGAAGATGGAAGGTATTTGTGTCTGGGTAGTTGGGGATAGTTTTGTTTTTGATCTGGAGACATATGCAAAGTCAAAAGGTGTTTCTGCAGATTTTGGGTTTCCAGGCATGGAGGTTTTGTGTTGGAGTGAGCCTGGACACAATTTGGAGGCACTGAGTTATCTTCATTGAAACATTTCAAAAACGTTTTTTTCAAATGTTACCAAGAGCACAATGGAACCAACCAAATGTGTTCAATCCCCAGCAAAATGTTGGAAGGCGCCTTGTGAGTAAAGGCATGAGTGTAGTTCTGTGGCGTGCTACTATGTTTTCTTTCTCCAATGACAATATTGACTCCCTTAGTGTGCAGTATTTTATTGCCGATGGAGTTTCGTTGTCCATTCTGCGGAGTGCTTGTTTTTTCCACAATATGAGGGATGCTGTTAAGAGGCTGATATAAGGAGGAAAGGAAAAAAATACAAAATAAAAGTTTTTTAAGTACCTATTATACAAAAAAGGCTCTTTTCAGAGCCACCAATAAAGTGGAAAGCTCCTACCCTGGTTGAAATGTTTTCCCCACCCCTGTGCATGGTGCCATATATCATCAAACCCCGCGGTAGTTTGCAGATCGCACGTGCCACATCTGGGGCTTTTGAGGATGGTAGGCATGGAAATGGATCTGTGTAGGCCAGGGGATTGGTCAATATGGTTTCTTGGGATTGGTTGTGCAAGGAGAGACTGTGGCAGAAGGTCTGTTTGCTGAGAGGAGTGCAGATTGCTATGCTGTGGCTGTGTCTTTCAGGAGGCAGAGTGTATGGATTTTGGGGGACTCGAGGATACATTGGTTTCAGGTTTATGCAGAGCACTGTGGAGTAGCTGCACATCTTGGATTCCCTCATGTGGATGTGCACTGGTATGTAGTGTGTGGCATTGAAGTGGCTGGATTTGCTTCCCCTCTGCACCACTTTGGTGACGCACCATCATGCAGCCATTATTATTGTTCATTGTGGAGAGAACAGTTTAGGCCACGTAACTGAAATCTCTCTACAGTTTGTGATGAAGGATGCACTTGGGAAAGTCATGGACATGTTTCCAAAGTCTCGCATCATTTTTGACAGATGTGACTGCACTTTTCATAATTTGGTCCACAAACCGAGCAAGCCAGGCTCAATGTCAACAACGTTGTTTGCACATTTTTGCGAGATGTCGGTGTGTCTTTCACAATGAAAACATTATATTTTGTAGCACCAACATTTTCCGCAGAGATGGTGTATGGACAATTGTATACGAGAAAAATAGAAAAAAATGCAGAAAATATTTTCTGTCCCAAATACTTTTCTCTAACATACAATACGGACCATAATCCATCACCCTTCATGACTATCTGCAGTCTCTGTAGTCCCTTCTCTAGGCCATTCATTATTTAAAAACTTGCATTGCACATGCACACCATCACACAAGACAGCCCTTCTACCTTTTTACTGTTATGTTTGTAGCACTCCCTCATTGCCTGCTTTGAAACAGACACATACACCCACACATAATTTAAAAAAAATCTACATATAACCCTATCAACATATTGAACGTGAACACAATAACTGCCACTTACACAAATGTTCTACAAATCTTATGCATATGCATTTCCCATGCTTATCCTAACATATTATACACACTGCTGCTATAAATGCACATATGCATTGTGCATTAAAAGAAGTGCATGAATGGATAGAGGAGTAGAGATTGTCAAGTGATCATAGGGGCCCAGAACAAAAGTGCCAATGGATGCCAAGGGCATGGTACACGGCCATCAGGCGATAGAACCACAATGGTGGTGTTAAAGGGGGATTAGGGGATGTAATGGTGTCAACTAGATATAGGGCCTGGAACCTGTAAGGTTCATGAGGGACCAGACCCCCAGTCTCTGTGCTATTGGTATGTGTTAGCAGGGGAGGGATTAAGTAAAACAGGAATACAAAACAGAGTTTTCATAGGTTTCCGGAACGTGGGAAGTCCAGCTCAAGTATAAGAGGAGGTTGGGGGACCCCCAAGATAAGCCCCCCCAGTGCCCGATACCCTGGAGGGCATCTGGGGCGATTTCCAGCCCAAAACGCCCAGGAACCACGGAGGCGGCAGCGAACGCGGGGAACGCCGGTGCGGCCCGCGGAGGAAACAAGATGGCCGCCGGGGTGCGCTCTGGGTGAGCGGATCATCCCTGCATCTCCGTAGCCGGCGGGGACGAAGCGCCAGAGTGCCTGTGCGGGTTGGAAGCGCAGGCGAGCCCCCCCGAGGGAACCTGTGAGGGAAGCCGCCCGCCCGGTCGAAGAAAGGAGCGGACAGCTGAACGCTGCGAGGGAGTCCCGTGCACTGCCGAGGCGGCCCTGCCGGAGAGTGCCTCCTGCTGTTGCTGGGGGGTCCCTGCGCGAGACTTGTCCCGCCTGCTCGGGAGACCCCAAATTCGCTGGGAATCCCGAAACCCGACATCCTGAGAGGCCGGCACGAGCACCGGGCACAACTCCCCCCCCGGGGGCAGCCATCTTGAAACCCACGCCTCCGCGAGGCTTTGTTTGCTTCCCCCCCGACCCCTGGGAGTTATTGGGTGATAACGTTGAGGGAGAAGGCGGCCCTGGGGCGCGCCGCCGGGCAACGCCTGGAGAGACGGCTGGGGGTTTCTGCTGCAGTCGAAGGGGCCATTCGGGTCTCTCCTGCCCCCCCCCTGGGACTACAAGCACCGAGGATCTGATAACAGAAGGTGGGGATACGCCGATACGCGGCCTCCATCCCAACGGGGTATAACAACCCCCTAGCGCCGGTGGTCGGGCCAACACATCCACAGACACGAGTTCGCCACCCGGCTCTCTACGCCCTTCCCTTCCCCCCACCCGCCCCGGTCGGGGGGGCTGCCTGCGTCCACAGAAGGTGTGGGCAGCGCTCATAACCCAGCGCAACTGTCCTGGTGGGGCTGAACCGGTGTGCAAGAGGGCGCCCGTGAGGCAGTGACCATGGGGAAAGACAAGAGTAGAAGACCGGCCACGCAAAACAGAATCGACCAATATACGGTTCCGCCATCGCAACCTCCTGACACTCCATTGCTGCCGTCGGTCGGAGAGGACTCTGCACCTGGGCTCTCCCTAAGGGATGTTATGGCAGCTATAGCGGACTCCCGCTCATCGATGGAGCAAAAGATGGACGGAATCAGTCTCGACGTCTCCCTCCTCCGACATGACCTGCAGAAACTATCGGCACGCACCGGGGAGGCGGAGCAGCGCATCTCCAACACAGAGGACGGGTTGCAAGTAATACAACAACAGCTCCAAGGAGTCACCGCCAAACTTAAAACTCTGGAAGCCAAAGTCGAAGAAGGGGAGGGCAGATCCAGGCGCAATAATATCCGCATCCTCGGTATCCCCGAGAATGCTGAAGGCCCCTGTATGGAGCTTTTCTTGGAGCAATGGCTGATGGACCTGTTCGACCAACGATCCTTTTCTAAATTCTTCTCTATAGAAAGGGCACACCGAATGCCCACTGGCAGACCAGTGCCCGGTGCTCCACCGCGAACGGTGATAGCAAAGCTACTGAATTACCGGGACCGAGACGCGCGAATGCACCTCGCACGAACCAAGGGCACGACCACATTCAACGGGTCCAAGATAGCCTTCTTTCCGGACTATACCCGTGAGGTCCAGAAAGCGAGGCAATCCTTTGAGAAGCTGAAGCGACAGCTGCAAGCGATGGGAGTCAAGTACGGCCTGCTCTTCCCGGCCCAGCTGAAAATATATCATAAGGGTACAACAGTCCACTTCAACGACCCAGGGGAGGCCTGGCGTTGGGCAGAGCAGCACATAGAAGGGGACTGGTCGGCGCCCCGGCCCAACAGGGACAGAAATCCTAGACCACCACCGGCACATCCTCCACATCCTCCGGATCCGGGTCAACCACCCTCACCGAACCAACCGGCGGCGGCCGGAGATTGAACAGGACTGCTCCTTACGGAGGGGTCTGCCCCCACAAGCGGGAGCATGCCCTAATTGATGTTGCAGGGGGTGTGGGAGAGTACCACAGCACTGCTACAAGTTGTCCAGGTCATTAATAGTGCGGTCTGCGGGGGCACTTCTTCCGTTGTAAGTGGGGAAAGCAACGGGGGCCCCCCCCCCCTCCATTCGTTAACTTTTTCTAGTGTTAAGCTGTACAGGGGTTTGTAAGGCTGTCACCTTACATTGTTGAGGGTCAGCGATGTTGGGGCGACAGGTATTTCGTGTTGGGGTGGAGTATGGGGTGGGGGTGGGAAAGGAAAGTTTCAATGGGTTCACTGTTGCCCCGGGAGCAATGCGTCTCCGCAAGCTCCGCGGTCTGTTGAAGTTGAAGTTCACGGCAATACGAGGCTACAAATGGTTCAGGCAGCACATCACTCAGCATTCATGGCACATACTGCGATACACCACTGTTGACGGGGATGCCCTCCTCGGAATACACCTGGTCAATCTCTTGTGTGAGTCCTTAGATGGCACCTTTACAACCCCAGTCGACTCCGACTGAACATCCCAAGTCTCTCAAGGTGCTCACCTGGAACGTAAATGGGATGGGCTCGGCGATCAAGAGGCGCTTGATTAAACATATTCTTAGTAGACACTCCCCCGATGTGGCCCTGCTATCCGAAACCCACTTGGCGGGTTCGAAATGTTTGCATTTCCAACGCACAAACTACAGGGCTGCCTTTCATGCGGGATATACAATGGGATCCAGGGTCACTCTCATCCTTATACATAAACGTGTCCCTTTCACCCTCCAGTGCTTAGAGCAAGACCCACAGGGCCGCTATGTGCTGATCCTTGGTACGCTTGGGAACGTAAGGGTCGCCTTCGTCTCGGTGTACTCCCCGCCCGGACTGGGGCAGGAGCTACTGGACGAATTGACTGCCCTCATAGGTAAACACCAACCTGACGAGCTGTTTCTGGGTGGAGACTTTAATGATGTCATGTGCAATTCCACTGATCGTACACATCTCAGACATCGCAACCCGGACACTCCCACAAAGCTCTCTACCTTTGCCTCTGCCCTGGGCCTGGGTGATGTATGGCGGGAACTGCACCCGGACGTCAGGGGATACTCCTTCCACTCTGGTGCCCACGGTTCCCTCTCCAGAATTGATTATCTCTTTGTCCCACATACAGATCTCTATAAGGCAACGGCGGCGGAATTCCTTCCCCGGGGCATCTCAGACCACTCGCCTCTGCTGGTGGAGATCCGCACGCGGGGTGCTTCCCCCCCTAGGACATGGAGACTGAATACTTACTATCTGGGTTTCCCCGAACTTGTTGATCACCTCACTGAAGTCTCTACCGAGTATTTTGAAATTAATGACAACGGAGAACAGGATCCAGTGGTGGTTTGGGAGGCCTATAAGACCGTTTTGCGGGGTGCCTTGATCTCCTGGGTGGCAAATAATAGGCGAGAGAGGCTCCGGGAGGTAACAGAAGCGGAGGGTGAACTGGCCCAATGCGAGAATAAGCACACCCTTGACCCATCCCCGTAGACCCAGCTCTCCCTTAAACGAGCCACCGAGCGGCTCCGAAACCTCCTATTAGATAATGCTAAACAAGCCCATTGGGACTCCAGAGCCAGAATTTATGAGCACGGAGACAAAGCTGGCCGAATGCTAGCCTGGTTGGAGAGGAGAGATGAGGGACAACGATGTGTTCGTGAGATTGTCAACTCAGGGGGTGAAAGGTGTCAGTCGGATGCAGAGATAGCTGAGGCTTTCGCCCAATTTTATGAAACACTCTATCGGGCTCCGACCTCGCGGCTGGACCCGTCCCCTCTAAATGACATCCCATTCCCGACTCTCTCAGTACAACAAAGGGTGAGGCTGGACTCTGATCTCTCAGAGACCGAGGTGGCTGACGCACTAGCCCAGCTGCAGACAGGGAAAACGCCAGGCCCGAACGGGTTTCCGGTGGAGACGTGGCAGAAACTGGGAGGGGTCAGCATAGCGTCATCTCTCCATAAAATGTTATTGTCAGCTCGGGAACAGGGTGTTCTCCCGCAGGATCTGTGCAAGGCCACCATCGTGGTCATCCCCAAACCGAACAAGCCCCAGGAACACTGTGCCTCCTATAGGCCGATCTCGTTAATCAGTGGTGAGGCTAAGGTCCTCGCCAAGCTCCTGGCCAATAGGTTACAATCAGTGGCCGATACCCTAATACACCCGGACCAATGTGGCTTCATGCCACACAAATCGACCCGAATGAATCTGCGTCGACTCCACTTAGCGCTAGAGAGGGCTCCCGCCATTGACATTCCGCTTGCCCTTCTGGCAGTTGACTTTGAGAAGGCTTTCGACTCGGTCCGATGGGATGGCCTCTGGGAGATCATGGCACGTATGGGCTTTGGGGAGGAGTTCATGGGATGGGTGAAATTGTTGTATACAAATATATGGGCGGAGGTCAAGGTGAATGGGTGGACCGCTCGCCCCTTTCGACTGGGACGTGGCACGCGGCAGGGGTGCCCCCTCTCCCCCCTTCTCTTCGCCCTGGCGATAGAACCATTGGCTATATGGCTTCGCCAGAGCACATCCTGGATGGGATTCAGATGGCCAGAGGGACACGAGGACCGGATATCTTTATATGCGGACGACCTCCTGTTATACCTGGGAGACCCTGCCCGAGCTTGCCCCATAGTGACCCAGATTCTTGTCCGGTATGGGAGATTTAGCGGTCTAAGGATCAACTGGAAGAAATCTGTTTTGTTCCCAGTGAAGGGAGGAGAACAGCCCGACCCACAGGAATGCCCTTATCAAATAGAACAACTTGGTTTCCGATACCTTGGGATTTGGATCACATCGAACCTAACTGATTATAGCAGGCATAACCTCAGACCAATCCTGGATCGATTCTCTAATGATGTACAGCACTGGAAGCTTCTTCCCCTGACCCTCATGGGTAGAGCCGCTCTTTTTAAAATGTTGGCTCTTCCGCGATTCCTTTACGTCCTTCAGAACGCCCCTGTGCAGATCTCGGGGGCCGAATTTGGCCGGGTGGAAACTCTCCTTAGGGAGCTCTTGTGGGGTGGTGGACAAGCGCGCATAGCCCTGGCTACACTTCAGAGGTCGATATGGGAGGGTGGGATCGGAGTGCCCCGCCTTCAGACCTACTATTGGGCCTCACAATTAGTGGTGGTCAATGACCTACTGCATGGGGACCGGGAACTACCCCACATTAAGGCCGAGGTGGCAACCATGCATGACACCGATCCACTACAGCTACTGTACGACACCCCCCCTAGATCCTCCCCACTAATGATGAGGGCACAGATCACTACCACTTGGAGGCAAGTTCACAACTTTGTGGGATGGGGGAACAAGATATCAGCGGCGCAACCCCTATGGAGAAATGCCAGCCTGAGGGAAATGGTGAGGTTCGAACCTTGGCCGTGCTGGGTGAGAGCTGGGATACAGAAAGTGGGAGATGTTCTTAGCGGTGAGAATCTTGCCCCGTTTGCGGTCCTGCAGCACAGGTTTCGGCTCCCTGACACTGAAAGATACCACCATATGCAAATGTCCCATGCCCTAAGAGTCCACATAGCGCTGGACGACAGCATACCGGAGTACTCACCTATAGAACGTAACATTCTACCTGAATACATCCCCTCCAAATGCACATCCATTCTTTACAATGCCATTACATCCTTTGCGACTCCTGAATTGATCAGCTTAAAGGCCAAGTGGGAAACAGATGTAGGGAACATTGACCCTGAGGACTGGGTACGGGTACTAATGCACCCCAGGGAAACTGCCATCTCCTCGAGACTCAGACTAGTGCAACTTAAAATATTACATAGAGTGTATTATCCTAGAACTGCACTGTTTGGATGGAAGAGGGCAACAAACCCGAATTGTCTTAGATGTGGGAACGAGGAGGGGACCTTCTTTCACATTCTGTGGTCCTGTCCCCGCATCCGAACTTTCTGGGGGGCCTGTTGTCGGGAACTGACCCGGATACTCTCCACTTCAATAGAACTTGACCCGAAGGTCCTAATCCTGGGAGCACCAGGGGAGTATGAACTGAATAAATGGGGAGAACTCTTATTGCATACGGCGACGGCCCTGATGAAGCGGAACATTGCACAAAAATGGGGAGTCCCCGAATCTCCGACGATGGAGCAATGGGCGATAGACATGGACACATGTGCTATGTTTGAAAGACGGGTCTATAATGCAAGAGGCTGCCCCAACAAAGCCTCTAAAATATGGGCGGCATGGGAGGAGGGAGGGCCTTGAGGCGTGTGGCCTTGAGAGATGCCCCTTTTGAATATCTACACTGTGAATTGCAGGTGTGTCCCCTGTGAACGGTAATGATATACTACTACCGCTGAGTGGGTCATGTGGGCCTCATCTGATGTAGCTGCCTCTTTTTTCTTGTTTCTCCTTTCTCCTTTCTCTTTTCTTTCTTTTGCGCCTCTCTTTTGGTTTTGGCCTAACATGTCTATGTTATGACTAAATGAAAATAAAATGTTTTATTAAATAAAAAAAAAGTATAAGAGGAGAAGAAAAGTTGTTCAAAAGAGAGGCACCAGCCAAAGACAGAGACATGCCTCCCGCTCTTTGTTTCAATCACAGTATGGGAGTTACAGCAGCGGAGGGCTCTAGCAGGACAGTATTTAGAGAAACAAATTTTGACATATTGTAGTCCATGCAATTAGCACAAGCCAATGTACACATTGTAGGGCTGAAGCAATACAATCCCTGGACTTTAGGCCAAGGTTAAGTCTTGCAACCCTATTCTAGATTAGCCGAAGAGGGCATAGAAAACAAGGGCAGAAGTTAAGGAAGAGGCAGTTGCAGTACTCCAGCCTACACCAGACCAGGGCTCTACATACGTTCAGCTTCTGGGGGAAGGTGAGGAACAGTATCATGCCTGTAAGGATGGTGATCTGAAACCATGGGCTTTTTTTACAAGCTCCAAAATGTAAGTTGTAAAGGAAAGAAAGTACTTAAAGATGACTCCTAGGAGGTTTTTGGCCTCACAGGATGGTGAAAGTAGAAGTCAAAAGACAGTGGCCGGAGGATAGGAGAAAAACAGGGCACAGGTATCAAAATAACAAAGATCTCCATCTTACTGGCATTGAGACGGTGATTGCTAGCCGCACACAATGCATCAATGGTGATCAAATAATCAGAGATAAAAAATGAGGATGACAAATTAGTTCAGGGAAGTTTAAGGAAGGCTGTGTGTTATTAACATTAGAAAAGAAGAAGGACATCAGGTGAGCCAGAGGGACGAAATAGATATGGAAGGCCCAAAATTATAGGGTAAAACCCTAGAGTACTCTGCAGGTACACAATGAAGTGGTGCAGTACAAACATCCTCATTGCAGCTTTGAAGGGCGGAAATTGAGGAAAACAAATCAGCCAGTCCAGCGTCCACTCCATGATGCTAATGATATCATGTAACCGTTTAATGAGAATACCATTTTTGACCAAGTGAAAGGTGGAAGAGACATCAAGATGCACTGTCCTCTATTGTACTACAATCACTGGTCAACGTGAGTGGGAGTGATTGAGTGCTGTGCTCCTCTACTTTTTTGAATTAAGTCTTATTGTACCTATACTTGTTTTTTTTAAAAAAAGAAACCATTCCGGAATGGTTTCATTTTCAAATGAAAGTGTAGAAAGAAGTTGAAACCTATACTGAACCTTCCCTTAAATTGCAGGTGCATGTGTTTGGGTGTTTGTATTGTGTGTGGGAGGGGGTGTGGTGATGGGGTTTGTGGGGGGTGAATGCAGGCCAGCAGGGAACATAGTTCCACTACTTTTTTTTACACTTCGACCACTGATTACAATCAGAAAACAAGGGGGGTCCTTGGAGACTCTCTGCCAGACATGAGTCCTGGTTACAAGAGCCTTACCCAGAGTCTTTAGCTCACTATCTTTCACAGAGAAGAAATATCCCAAACATATCAGTCTTTGTCCTGCCCTGGGGCAGTCCAGCACCAAAATGCTAGGCAATTCTCCTCTGAACAAGAGTACCAACAGCAACTCCAGACACGTGTTTTGGTCTGGTTGAACCTCATCAGTAGGGTGTAGCTGTGCCTCTCTAAGAATAGTGAGCAAGGGGTCCATTTCAACCACTGACTACAATCATAAATACCATATAAACTTTAATTATATCATTCCACATATTACAAGTACTATATATTCACACTAAATTACCTATAATGACTATACACACTTTATTATTGTGGTGGGTGTGGGCATATTCTTGGAGGCATGACCGTAGGACATCATGCCACCCTCTGATTGGTCCAGCAGGGTGTTCGCGGACCGAACAGGGAAGTGAGTCTGCAGACCGGAAACAGATATCACAAATTATTTTTTACCTACCTTTTGGCTGTTTAAAAATAAACTACTGGTTGGATTTACACCAAATATACAAAAGCACGTTTTTGGGACCAAGCCTCCGCTCCTGCCACTATTTTGGTGAAAATCTATCCAGCTGTAGGCATGAGCAAAAAAAGAAAGTCCAATGTGTCTATGAGGACTTCCACACATTTTGGGACCCCTGTATAAGTTTGCACCCCCTTTACAAAACCTCACCAACCTTTGCAAAATCATTTTGGGGGAGCATATCCCTGGTTTGCAATGTTTTGTGAGGATTTGTCCAGGGGGGCGAAGTTATAAGCAACTTAACCATAGATGCCTGTAATTTTAGTGAACAAAAACTATGGTTAATAGAGAGTTAGGTGATCAGATTTAACGCAACAAAACCCCTGACATTCAGCAATCGCTTTTTAGGCATGTCCACCTTAAATATGCGCCCCCGGTTGTGCAGCATTATGATCACACATATGACATCACAGATGACATCACAGAAGACAGTATACATGACATCATCAATGAGATATATAAGTACATCAAATGTGACTTTACTGATTAAATAAGTAGTTAGAATAGTTGTTTGACCTCTATTGATATATATTGGATTTTATTACACTTAACAATAATAATAACATGACATGGAACAATGCACTGATACGGAAGTATGATTTGATTACGTGTGGAACATTCATTTGTAGTACTTATCAACATATAAACCTTCAAATAAAATATGTAACATTATACACATGGTTTGAATTTCATCTATTAGTAAACAATTGCACAACTTCATAGCAGGGAAAGTACCTGATTCTGGTAAATCACTTTCAGATATTTCAAACGTAATACAATAATCATACGGAGTAGTAAAAAATAAATACGAATATATAGAAGTAGAAACACGTATACCAGTAAGTGTTCTGAAAATAGTCAATGTTCACATATAAATACTGTAATAACATTACATGAACACATTTTCTTTAATTGACAAATTGTATTAAAAAAATGTCAGATACAAAATGTACAGGCCCATATCCATTGTGATAATATATAATCTAAGAATTCAAAGTTTGGTTAATATGAAAAAAACAATTAGTTACTAAAGTTACATAACTGTATACTGCCCGTTACATTTAAAGAAAAAAAGGCAGAATACATTGTACTGTATAAGTATGAAATATGTACATATATGTTAAAAAAACAAGTTGTTATATTTCAAAATATAATTAATCAAACCAGTGACATCAGTGATGTCATATATGATGTAGTAAGTGATGTCACCAGTGATGTCATCATTGCAGTCATACACTGCGTAACAGTGGGACCATATTTACGGTGGAGTTGCTCGAAATGCGATTGCTGTAATTCAAAGGTTTTGTTGCTTTAAATCTGATCACCTTAAAACTCTCTTAACCAGGTTTTGTTTTTCACTGAATTTCAAAGGTTTTGCTATACTATAGTTTCTTCGGAGCCCACTTGCCATCGCCTTTGGCTGTGTACACTGTGCATGTTGCACCAACAGCTTTATTTGGGGCCCACTAGACATGGCCTTCAGTCATGTCCACTGTACATGTTGCACCAATAGGTATCTTTGCGGCCCACTAGACATGGCGCTTGGGGCCCTCTAGCCATGGCCTTTGGTCATGGCCACTTTACATATTGCACCATTAGGTTTCTTTGGGCCCACTAGCCATGACCTTTGGCACAGAGAACCATAACCCCCTGCCTGGGAGATGTGATCAATGGAGGTCTAACATTACTTTATGTTACTCTCTCCCCATTCCCGTGGGATTCCCCTGATGTTCCCCTGATAATGGCAACATACTACACGTACAACAGCATTGAACTACCCATGCCTGCAGGATTTCACTGGTATTCCCCCGATAACACTCAAAAATCTAAAACGTATGCCCTGTCCTCACAGGCACTCACCAAGTACCCTCTCCACTTTCCATGATAATCCCACTCTCATCTATTGATATGATATAATGTGGCATTTATTATGCGCCTATACACAAGTGTTTCAAGGCGCGATTAGGCAAGGGAGGGGGAACAGAAGGAAGACAGAGACAACAATCTAACTAGGCCGGGTGACATTGTGATTGTGCAAGTGCGGGGGAGAGGGAGAATGGGAGAAGTGCAGAGGGAAAAGGGGAGGGGGCAGTGCAGTGCAGAGGATAACCGTAGGATGAATAAGACACTAAATACATAAATAGCAGTGATGCAGGCTGATGGCAAGTGCAAGGGTAAGTGCAGACATCAGTTGTCAAGTGCTGGTAAGGGACTGTAAGGATACAGAGACAGTCCCTGAGTGCAAGGGTTGCCAGGGAGGCAGTGCAGGTGTGCAACTGGCGCGGAGGGGAACTGGGCCAGAGATCAGATGGTAGCCAGGTAACCAGTGCAGTTTTAGGTTCAGCCAGGTTGTTGGCAGGGGAGAGGAGAAGAGAAAGCAGAAGCAAAGAGGGAGGTCTTGAGGTGCTTCTGGAACCGGAGATAGCTCACTGTTCTTTTCACAGAGAAGAAAGACCCGCCCTTGTTTTGCATAAATTAACTTTGGGTCTAACCCTAAGTTACCAGGGAGATCCAGACGTGGACCCCTTGCTCACTGTTCTTAGAAAGGCGCAGCTTCACCTCACTGATGATGCCCAACAAGGCTGAAACACGTGTATGGGGTTGCTGTGGTACTCTTGTTCAGAGGAGAATTGCCTAGCATTTCGGTGCTGGACTGCCCCTGGGCAGGACAAAGACTGATATGCAGGGAAATGTCTTCTCTGTGAAAAGAACAGTGAGCTAAAGACTTGGTTGAGACTCTCCCAGGGGCCATCCACCCAAGAACAAGTCAATGGGCTGTGTTCGTGCTGGTAGAGAGATTCCCAGACCCCCACTTGTTTTGCATAAATTAACTTTGGGTCTAACCCTAAGTTACCAGGGTGATCCAGACGTGGACCCCTTGATCACTGTTCTTAGAGAGGCGCAGCTTCACCTTACTGATGATGCCCTACAAGGTTGAAACACGTGTATGGGGTTGCTGTGGTACTCTTGTTCAGAGGAGAATTGCCTAGCATTTCGGTGCTGGACTGCCCCTGGGCAGGACAAAGACTGATATGTGGGGAAATGTCTTCTCTGTGAAAAGAACAGTGAGCTAAAGACTTGGTTGAGACTCTCCCAGGAGCCATCCACCCAAGAACAAGTCAATGGGCTGTGTTCGTGCTGGTAGAGAGTTTCCCAGACCCCCCTCTGTTTTGCATACTAGGTAAGTAAACAGGGCAATCTAGAAAGAGGAACTACAGTGAATAAATCAAATAAAAAAAGGCTTAGGGCCAAAGTCAATAGGACAAAAGTATTTTGCTCAAGATCACACAGTTCAGGGTATTTTGCGGTTAAGTCTTTGCCAAGAGTTCCGGGCGAAGTTGGTGAGCAGAAAAGTTAGGTTAAAGAGTAGAGATGGACAAGCCCTCGGACTTGAGAAAGATTTCACACACTTTCACCACGGCTGAATGAAACGAACAACCGGATTTGAACAGTACCTTTCAATGGAGAAGAAGCTGAGCTGAGGCGGTCGTTTCTGGTAGTTCCTGCAGGCTCACGGTTCATGAAGTGACTGTCGAACTGACACGAAGTAGGAAGACTGGAGGATCCTGCAGAAACCAGCAGCAGAGCAAAGCAATGACTAAAAGGTGCGCTCCTTAAAACCCAAGAAGGGTCCGACCTTCCTGGCTATCCGGCCCATTGCAGCTCTGTACAGTGAATTCGACCAGAGGAGGGAGTCCTGGCTTGCAGTTTGGGTGAACTGGTGTAACGCTCACCTGATTCCCGCAGAGGCGCCGGTCTTGACTGGGTGAATGCCGTATCTTCAAAGGTGATGTGTAACACACGGTTGGCTCTTTGGGCTGGACCTCTGTGCACTGTATGTCTGACTCGAAGAGTAAGATGTCTGCAGATAGAAAATATGGGATTAATGAACTGGGTTTATTGGGTGCCTCTCTCCTCTTCCCTTTCTCTTCTCCTGTAGAACCCCAAAGGTTAACGCCCTCACCTTAGGTAAGTGAACGCCGAGCTCTCCATCTGCCTCGGGGCAGGGGGCCGTAACCAGTTTCTTCACTGGATAAGGGTGCAGGCCTCTTGACCTCAGAGGACTGCTGTCCGTCGTTAACTGCACGAACGGTAAGTTCTGGGCACTTCAAATGTCTTAAAAGTATTTTGTAATGATATCTCTTGTTTTGCAGGGTTCCGGCGATGGCGGTTGGCGGGCTGATGAGAGTTGAGGATCGAACCCGCGTGAGGAATAGCAGCGCCTGGAAGCACGTAAGTAAGCGCTTGTAGCCTGCTTCACGATGCGCACTAACTGTCCCTTTTATCTTGCAGGTACAAGTTCGGAGCTTTAGAGAAGCTGAAGGGTGCTGGAATACCCACTGGATTCGGCGTGGGAAGGAGTAATGGCACGTGAGTAATAAAGTTGCCCAATGTCTTTAAACGCACCTTCTTTTGTCTTTCAGATGCGGGATGCAGCGCCGAAGGCCTCCGGAGCGTGCAAAGAGCTGGTAAGCTTTTGTCTTTCAGATGCCGGAATGCAGTGCGAAGACCTCCGGAGCATGCGAAGAGTAGGTAAGCCTTTGTCTTTCAGATGCCGGAATGCAGCGCGAGGCGTTGGTGACAGCCGATGGACCAGGTAAGAGATGCGCTGCCACTGAAGACCGTAGTGCTAACCTGTTCTTTCTTTGTCTTTACAGGTGCTGCTGAAGACTGGATTCCAGGTTGGTAAGCCTTTGTTCCCTTAGGCCCAGGATCAGAAGCAGAAGACACGATGAGCGTTCTGCTGCAGAGAATGCAGAATAACGCAAAGCAAGATTCATCCATCGGGTGTGGTTTAAATAGCCTCCTGTAGTGCTTAGGTGTCTCCTTCCACAGCCACGCCTAGGTAAGAAAAGAGTTCCTGCTTTCCAGAAGAGTTCCAGTGTTCTGAACCTAGGGAGTGGCTCCTGCCCCACCCAACAGGAAAAGTAGTCCCAAACAGAAGAGGATCAGGGGTTCAACTGGCAGGTAAGTAAGCAGCATGGTCTGCTGCAGGTAAGTCCATCCAAGCATTATGAGCCCGGCGCTTCCAGCGCTGGGACTGGGCATCTTTATGAGCCTGGTGCCACTGGCGCCAGGACAGGGTCCAAAAGGTCCCAATTGGGACTGGCTGGCACTCGGAACCGGGGTTATGGGTCTGCTTCCAAGGGAGTCGGGCAAGTCCTGATCTTTGGGAAGCAGAGATCATGACAGCACTCCCCCTCAAGGCCCCTCCCAAACCGGGCTTCTCCGGGGGTTTGGGCTTGTTAGGAAATGTTCGATGAAATCTTTTGATTAGACGAGGCGCGTGGACATATTCTGCAGGTTCCCAGGATCTTTCTTGGGGACCGTAGCCTTTCCAGTCAATCAGGTAAAATAGTTTAGATTTGGAGATCTTGGAATCCAGGATGCTTTTGACTTCAAACTCGAGTTCCCCATCAACTAGAATAGGTTTTGGAGATGTAGTTAGTCGGGTTTGAGGTTGCACGTGTTTTAATAGAGAGACGTGGAAGACTGGATGTATCTTCATGTGAGGGGGCAAGTCCAACTTGACCGCTACTGGATTTACTATGGTAGTGATGGAATAGGGACCAAGGTATCTTGGGTTGAATGTGCGTGGTCCTTTTAGAGGTAGATATTTGGTGGATAACCAGACTTGATCTCCTACTTGATATTGGGGGGCTTCCTTCCGATGTTGGTCTGCTCCTTTCTTGTATTGTTCTTTAGCCCTTTGAAGGTGAGAAACGGCTTCCTTAAAAGCTTGGGTGATTGTAGAATGCAGGTGGTCTACTGCTGGTGTTCCAAGATCTTGGAGTGGATCCAACTCCGAGGTTCGAGGGTGACTACCGTATAAAAGAAAAAACGGGGTCTTCCCAGTTCTCGAGTGGACAGAGTTATTGTAGGCATATTCGGCTATCCAAAGGATATCTTTCCAAGTTTTTTCAGTTTGTTGTAGCATGCAGCACAAATACTGTTCCAGAGTTTGATTGGTCCTCTCGGTTTGTCCGTCGGTTTGAGGGCGGTGGCTGGTCGAAAGTCTCACATCAATTTGAGCCGACCGACAGCAACTTCGCCATAAATGAGAAATAAATTGACTACCTCGATCCGAAAATAGAACTGAAGGAGAACCGTGCAGTCGGACGATGTTTTCGATAAATTCTCGGGCCAGAGTTGCTGCTGTTGGTAAGCCTTTGAGTGGAATGAAATGCGCCATCTTGGAGAATAGGTCCACGATTACTAGGATCGTATTGTATCCGGAGCATGGAGGTAGATCGGTGATGAAGTCCATAGAAAGCGTATGCCAAGGGCGAGGCGGGATGTCAATAGGGCGTAAGAGGCCGGCTGGCTTTTCCTTTTGACTCTTGTTTTGGGCGCATACTCCACAGGACATTATAAAGTCTATGATATCTTTTTTCCAAGACGGCAACCAGAAGTAGCGCTTGATCTTTTCCGAGGTCTTGGTCATACCGGGATGTCCTTCCATTAAAGAATCGTGATAACAAGAGATTACCTTTTTCTGTAAATCTGTGCTGGGCAGGAATGACTGTTCTTGGAAATATAATAGGTTGTCCTTCACCGTAAAGTCCTTTCCCTGCAGATGCCAATTCTGTATGTTTGCTGGAGTTACCAGTAGCCTGGCTTTATCCTTAACTTCCTCTATGGATTGTGTGGCGATTACACCTAGAATTCTTTGTTCTGGAATGATAGGTACAGGTTTAGGATTGATCAAATGTTCTTCCACTCCCATCCGAGAAAGGGCATCAGCTTTACCGTTTTTTGTACCAGGTCGATAGGTAATTATGAAGTCAAACTCGGCAAAGAATAGTGCCCAACGTAGTTGCCTAGAGGATTGAGCTTTTGCGGTTTTCAAATATTGCAGGTTTCGGTGATCTGTAATCACAGTAACGGTGTGTCGGGCCCCCAGAAGATAATGCCGCCAAGCCTTAAAGGCGGACTTGATAGCTAGAAGTTCCTTATCAGTAATAGTGTAATTGATTTCAGGAGGCGAGAATTTGCGGGACCAAAATGCCACGGGATGCAACTGATTGGTTACTGGGTCCTTTTGTGATAGAACTGCCCCATGGCAAGGCTCGAAGCATCAGTTTCAACAATGTAGGGGAGTTCTGGGCGAGGATGTTTTAAGATCGGTGCAGAGATAAATCTAGTCTTCAAATTCTGGAAAGCTTGTTCCGCCTCGGTAGACCATTCAAAACGTTTGTTTTTCTTTAACAAGGCGGTGATGGGCTGGACCATTCGAGAGAATTCGGGGATAAACCTGCGGTAAAAGTTAGCGAAGCCTAACATGCTTTGAACACCTTTTACAGAGGATGGCGATGGCCATTTGAGAATTGCATCGACCTTCTTTGAATCCATACGCACTCCGCTAGGTGATAATATGAATCCCAAGAATTCAACTTCAGTCACGTTGAAAACGCATTTTTCCAACTTAGCGAAAAGTTTGTGTTGACGCAATCTCTCGAGGACCATTTTCACGTGTTTCCGATGTTCAGTTTCCGATGAAGAATAAACGAGGATGTCGTCAATGTAAACAACAACACACACATCTATGAGCTCTCTGAGGACATCGTTCATAAAATATTGAAAGGCGGCCGGGGCATTGCAAAGTCCGAAGGGCATGACCTGATATTCAAATAGCCCATACTTGGTGCGGAAGGCCGTCTTCCATTCATCGCCCTCTTTTACTAGTACCAAGTGGTAGGCTCCTCTAAAATCCAGCTTTGTATATATGCATGCTTTTCTGACTTGGTCCAGGAGTTCAGGGATCAAAGGTAACGGATATCTATTCTTAACGGTGATCTGGTTCAGGGCGCGATAATCTATACAAGTTCTAAGGTCCCCTTCCTTTTTTGGAACGAAGAACAAAGCTGAGGAAGCAGGGGACTTGGAAGGACGAATAAACCCATTCGCTAGGTATTGATCCAGGTATTGTCGGAGGTGAAGATTCTCAGGCTCGGTGAGGGCATAAATTCTACTACAAGGAGGAGTAGATCCAGGTATCAGGTCTATCTGGCAGTCATAAGACCTATGAGGAGGTAGAGAGTTAGCCTGATCCTTCCGGAAAACATCTTGGAATTCTAGGTATTCAGGAGGTAACTGGGGAGCCTCTGAGGAAATTGCTGCCAGTGCAACACCAGGTCGAGGGTGACAAGTAGAGACACATTCTGGAAACTGAACCGTTCTTGCTCGCCAATCGATCTGAGGATTGTGCTTCTCTAACCAAGGAATTCCTAGAATAATCTGGAACTGAGGGGCCTTGATCACATCGAACACGATCTTCTCATGGTGTCCATCTTGACTTACTAGCGTCACTTCTTGGGTGGTATGCGTTACTGGTCCGGAGGCTATCTCCGTACCATCCACCGTAGTAATGACGTCCTTTACAGCCTTTGGACAAAGAGTCAGATTCATCCTCAAAACCATTTCATGATCCACATAATTGCCGATGGCACCGCTGTCGACGTAAGCTTCAATCGCATGTAATCGATCCGGATGTTCAGGGCTAATGAGGACCATAGGTATCACGAAATGCGAGGTCACGGAACTGGTTTTAACGCTCGGCAAGAGGACCTCTATTCTTGTCGGGCGAGGTTGTTTCCCTGCTTAGAGTTTGTGACCCTGGTAACTGCAGCTCCTACTGCCTTCTTGGCTGGTTTCACCGGAAAGTCTCGAAGAAAGTGCCCCGAGTTTCCGCAATAGAGGCATAATTGCAGCTGTTTTCTCCTTTCCCGCTCCTTTTGTGTTAGTGGTCCTTTCAGGCCCCCTATTTGCATGGGTTCCCCGGAGTCTACTCCTTTGGTAGGAGTTGGTGGTTTGGAAAATACTCGAGCATCAAACTTGGAACAATCGGCCTTCCTGTTCTGCAGTCTGTGGTCAATTTGAACGACTAAGTCAATATAGTCCGAACAGTCTTGCGGGGGATTCACTACTTGGGCTAACACATCTTTGAGCTCTCCACGTAGACCTCTATAAAACAGCGTAATCCTTTTGTCCTCAGGCCATCGAGTTTCCACTATCAGTCTGTTGAAAGTCGCAATATAAGCCAAAAGGTCTTGATTACACTGTCGCAATAAAAGGAACTCATTGTCCAAGGCCTGCCCCTGTGAATGTCTTGCAAACAGTTTTTCCATACTGAGCTGAAAAGCTTGAAAATCATGGAGAACCGGATCAGCTTGATTAACTAGAGGGATCGACCAGTCTGCCGCATTGCCACTAAGGTACGAAAGCACGAAAGCTACCTTAGCTTGATCAGTTGGAAAGGCTGCTGGCCGGCATAAGAAGTGCAACCGGCACTGATTAATAAATACTGCAAACCTCTTTGGGTCACCAGAAAATCGTTCGGGCGGAGCCAGAGGTACATTCCCAGGTAGGTTGATCTGCACTGGGTTCGTAGAGGATGTTGAAGGAAGATTTGCCCCTGATGCGGGTAACGGAGTTTGTCCGGTTTATGACTGTAGCAATTGTCTAGCGAGATTGTCTGTTTGCTCCTTGGAAATAATCAGTTCCCTTCTTAGAGCATTCGTTTCCTGACGGGCTGCATGCACTTCTGCTCTTAGTTCCCCAAGTAACTGGGCTAGCTGGTCGGTATCCGAGGTTTCCATAGCGCCTGGGTGGGAGTTTTGCGGTAGTCTTTGCGTTCTGTAATGCTCACCTGATTCCCGCAGAGGTGCCGGTCTTGACTGGGTGAATGCCGTATCTTCAAAGGTGATGTGTAACACACGGTTGGCTCTTTGGGCTGGACCTCTGTGCACTGTATGTCTGACTCGAAGAGTAAGATGTCTGCAGATAGAAAATATGGGATTAATGAACTGGGTTTATTGGGTGCCTCTCTCCTCTTCCCTTTCTCTTCTCCTGTAGAACCCCAAAGGTTAACGCCCTCACCTTAGGTAAGTGAACGCCGAGCTCTCCATCTGCCTCGGGGCAGGGTGCCGTAACCAGTTTCTTCACTGGATAAGGGTGCAGGCCTCTTGACCTCAGAGGACTGCTGTCTGTTGTTAACTGCACGAACGGTAAGTTCTGGGCACTTCAAATGTCTTAAAAGTATTTTGTAATGATATCTCTTGTTTTGCAGGGTTCTGGCGATGGCGGATGGCGGGCTGATGAGAGTTGAGGAACGAACCCGCGTGAGGAATAGCAGCGCCTGGAAGCACGTAAGTAAGCGCTTGTAGCCTGCTTCACGATGCGCACTAACTGTCCCTTTTATCTTGCAGGTACAAGTTCGGAGCTTTAGAGAAGCTGAAGGGTGCTGGAATAGCCACTGGATTCGGCGTGGGAAGGAGTAATGGCACGTGAGTAATAAAGTTGCCCAATGTCTTTAAACGCACCTTCTTTTGTCTTTCAGATGCGGGATGCAGCGCCGAAGGCCTCCGGAGCGTGCGAAGAGCTGGTAAGCTTTTGTCTTTCAGATGCCGGAATGCAGTGCGAAGACCTCCGGAGCATGCGAAGAGTAGGTAAGCATTTGTCTTTCAGATGCCGGAATGCAGCGCGAGGCGTTGGTGACAGCCGATGGACCAGGTAAGAGATGCGCTGCCACTGAAGACCGTAGTGCTAACCTGTTCTTTCTTTGTCTTTACAGGTGCTGCTGAAGACTGGATTCCAGGTTGGTAAGCCTTTGTTCCCTTAGGCCCAGGATCAGAAGCAGAAGACACGATGAGCGTTCTGCTGCAGAGAATGCAGAATAACGCAAAGCAAGATTCATCCATCGGGTGTGGTTTAAATAGCCTCCTGTAGTGCTTAGGTGTCTCCTTCCACAGCCACGCCTAGGTAAGAAAAGAGTTCCTGCTTTCCAGAAGAGTTCCAGTGTTCTGAACCTAGGGAGTGGCTCCTGCCCCACCCAACAGGAAAAGTAGTCCCAAACAGAAGAGGATCAGGGGTTCAACTGACAGGTAAGTAAGCAGCATGGTCTGCTGCAGGTAAGTCCATCCAAGAATTATGAGCCCGGCGCTTCCAGCGCTGGGATTGGGCATCTTTATGAGCCTGGTGCCACTGGCGCCAGGACAGGGTCCAAAAGGTCCCAATTGGGACTGGCTGGCACTCGGAACCGGGGTTATGGGTCTGCTTCCAAGGGAGTCGGGCAAGTCCTGATCTTTTGGAAGCAGAGATCATGACAACTGGTTGGTCCCACAAGCACAGGGGAAGAAGATTCCTGGAGGATCTTCTCTGTCGTTGGAGTTCAAGGATTCGGACCTGCAGCAGGGCTTCACCGTGCGGTTCTGTCGTGGTAGGCGTCCTCTTCCGTCAGCTCCTCATCGGTTCCTGCGTTCCAGTGGCGACTCTGCCTTTCCAGAGCCAGAGACCTGCTTTTTATGCAGTTTTCCCCCATTCACACAGCCTAGCTGTCAATCACACAGCAGGGTGGCTGTCCCGCTGGGACAGTCACCACAGCCAATCATTTCAGAGTGTGACATGGGTCTCCAAGGAGACCCTGTGCAGGGGGAGGGAGTCCTAAACCCCTCCCTCATATCCTTTCCCGCCAAGACATACAGGCGCCTAAGGAGGGCTGCTGCGTAGAAGCCCGCGAAAAGACAGTGAACAAAGGAACCAAACCTGGTTTGGCGCGCAGAGTAAAACACGAGAAAGACTTTTACAAAAAGAAATGGTGAATAAACCCAGCCAGAACCATAATAAAACAAATATGGTCTAGTGGGTTTAAGTTTGAGGCTACCAAGATAGCCTAAAACAATACCAAGGTTATTTAAGATAACCGCGGTAGGGAAAATAGGGTAGTTACCACTGCCACCAGCCAAGTCTTTATGAAAAGGGAGCAAAACAATGCTCCAAGAGAAACAGACAAAAAGGGATAAGTATTAACCCTTTCCAGTACTTTATGTATGATAGGGTGTACTGGGTCTGTGGTTTTACAGAGGCTAATAAAGTTAATGGTAACTTTATATGTTCTGGGAGACAGTAGTCAGTCCCAGAAAATGGAGTCTGAGTTGGGAAGTCTAAAAGACAACCCTGTGTCACTGCACTGAAGGTGCTGTGTAACACTCAGAAAAAAGATGATGCCTGTGGAGTAGGTGAGGTTAGACACACACAGCAAAACATATGTAAGAGTGCAAAAAAAGGCTCACACTCTTACCAGGTGAAAGAGAAAATCCTAGAATCCAGCAAAGCTGCTGAGGGACTCAGTAGGTAAGGGAAATTAGCCATTCTGGAGAATTCTCCCTAACACGTCTTACTAGTGAGATTCACACAGTCTTCCCCTGAGAAACCAAAAAATGTTCTACCCGTAACTGGCTCCCCAAGCTATCCATAAATGCCCAACTTCACATGCCTTCTTCTTTCCCACTTTCGAAGTCTAGCCTTGTTTGATTGCTATTGCTGTTGGTATTGGTATTTATATAGCGCCTATGGCCAGGCTATCTATGCGCTGTCATTTAAAACAATCAGTGTTCCCCTAGGAGTGACTACACAAACAGAAGAATTTTGAGTCTCTTTCTGATGTTGATAATTTCATTATACTCTGGAAGGTTGTGAGGGAGTTCATTCCGATGTTTGATGGCATCCTTTTTAATCCTCCAAATACTGTTTTGAGTTATTTAATTTGTGACTTCTCCCCGTAATATCATGGGAATCACTTGCATAAAGTTTTCATTTCTAAAAAGCCTCTCAGCCTCTCTGCTGCATAACACCAAGGGCGATTTATATTGCTGGATTGATTTACCTCAAACCAGTCATGCAGGATTTTCCTCTTGCAAGCTCCGATTTTTCCTCTCAGTTCCGGAATTAAAACAAATACACAATGTTCCAAAATGACTAATTGATCAATTATGCATCTACCGTACCTTTTCCAAATCGGCAAAAGTGAAGGTGTGGATTTTCCTTGCATTGAACATTGAAAGTGGTTCCCCTTTGAGAAAGCGGAATGCACTTTTTCATGTAAGTAAATGTCACATTATGTACGCAGATTGAGAAATTATAAATGCAGAGGAAATGTACACTTAATAGATGCTCACATTGTCATCTCCTCTGTTATGTTATTTTATGTTACAAAGCCATTTTTGTACCAAAGCAACACTTTAGTGGTCTTAGAAATCCTACGTTTGTTTGAAGCTTAGCATATTGCCACTTCCTGAGGTATCCAGATCTTGGTCTGTCGATGGAAATGGATCATGGGGATGACAAGAGGAAGGGGAAGAGATTGCTGTTGCCACATATCAAGGGAAGGGAGGACGCAGATAAGGAAGTCATGTTTTGGGGTATCTCGGGTGCATGTAGAGGACAATAGATCAGGATTGAAGAAGAAAAGGGTACATTCTAGTATGTTTATAATCAACTGCAATGTCTAAGAGTAGCAGTTTTCAAAACCAATATATAATTAAGAACAAGTAGAGTTTGGCTCTGTGATGGGCATATGTAGTGCTCAAGTGGACCCACGAAGTTAGGTGGCATTTTGCACGGGATTGCATTTCGATATTTACCAATGGGCAGGCTCTAAATAGAAATTCCGGAACAAGCAAGGTGGTCAAGAATGACCCGGTGAAGAATAGACTGTGTGAAATGTGAATGTAGGTGGGGAACAAAAGGAGGGTGCAGTCTGACTGACAAATTCTGGCGTATGTTATAAGTATGGCAACTTTAAATGTGAGATGCATTTAAGATCAAATTGAGCAGTATTGGAACAGTTCCAATTCCAGGGAGGGAAGGGGAGGTGCAGTTCGACTGACAATTTCTAGCATATGTCGAAGTCCTGGCATCCTTAAATGTGAGATGTTTTCGAAATCAAATTGAGCAGTATTGGATCCGTTCCAATTCCAAGTTGTGCTGATGAACTGGCATAATGTATCCGCTGCTTAAACTCAACTATACTGCCGTAGGCTGAAGAGTTTGTGAAAGTTGGTATGCCACATATAAAGTGTGCTATGGTAAGAGACATTCAAGGGCAACGAGGTGCAATCGAACCCAGAGTACAAATAAGTCATGAAGCACATGAAAATGTATAAAAGAGGTGAAGAGCTGCTCTGCGAATTGCACAAAGCTTTCCTTAATTCATGTAAAGGGATGCCAATCATCCATTCACCTATTGGAAAAAAAAAGAATCTGTGAATTCGATCAAACGTTTGAATTACATTATGAGTCGCTAACAACATATGAATTAACATATTAAAATGCACTGGTACAGGGAATAGCTACATATTAAGTGTGATTTTTGTGAGATAATTTCATGGAAATCAACAGGAGCAAAACAAATCAGAACACACGAATAGTTATGCAAGCTTACAGCCAGGATGACTGAGCAAAGCATGTCATTTTCTTCTATACTTTCTCGAAGTGCAGGATTTCATCACAACAATGTTATATGTTCGCCGCTTTCGGCAGTAGTTACCACGTGTGATGCGCCTGCGCCTGCTAGGAGACATTTTCAGGTTTCTTTGTATTATTTCGGTCGCTCATGTTATTAGATTCTACATGAAATGCAGGCCTGCTTATCTTTCTCACTTTCATAAAACGATACATTTTTATAAGTAGTGTTATTTTATTTTCCTAGATGGGACTGTCAGCCCACAGAGTGTGTAACTAAATCACTAGGATCCATATATAAAACACAAAATGTAAACGTTCTGCTGTGCATCAGTTACTGTCAGTACATGTCTACCTACATTAGCTTTGCATTCATCAGCTGACAGATGGCAAAGCATCTACTGAAAGCCCTTCCTTCTGGGTTGATTTGTGAAGGGTCTGGTGCAGCTGCACACAGGAAATGTTCTGTTTCTATGGTGTTAATGTACCCCTCACCTGCCTGGGTGGAATGGCTTTGCCGGGCTGGGCTAAACAGACAACCGCTGGGCCTATGCGTAGTGCCTCTGGTGAGACCGGCACTCCCCACACCCATGGCGAAGGGCTACATTTCTTGACAGCGCTGGAGTATGTCCATTTTAAAGAGACACTGCTATCAGAAGGTGGACAGGTTTACAGCAGGCAATTATCAGGAAAGCATTTTTCAAGATGACATGTTTCATTACTCCCTTCTTTAACTTAGAAATCTGGATATGATAGTTTAGGAGAAATACTTTCTAAATTAAGATGACTGGCTGCTGACAGGAGGCTTGCAATGAGATCGATCACCTGTCAGGATTCCGTTTTTTAAATCCTTAGTAGAACTCATAATAATCTAGGAGAAAGAAGAATCACGTGTAATCTTATTTGAACTGAACAAGCTCAATTTTCCCTGCCATTGTTTTGGATAAGCATTACAGAAGAGGTGGAAACTGAATGCAACGTTGGCATACATCACAGGCTTTGGAATAGCTGGCGTGGGATCTAAGTCGTCTAGGGATCCTGTACTGGAACTCATGGGGTGTCCACAGTCCAGTTTTGTTTTGTGTTTTACATGTCATATTCATGATTGCCTACATGCTTTCCCTCCTGTACAGACTATCACTAACTAGCCAGCATTTTCTTTGTATTTCTCTTACTGGTGGTGGGCGGAGTAGTGGAGTAATTTTGCTGAAAATGTTGGGGGGGACATGACAACTGAATGAAAGGGGTGGGGTTCAGGGAGGGCAGATGGTAGCTCTGAGGGATCGTTTTGGCCAAATTGTTCAATGTGGTTGAATGGTGGATTTGCCCGAATTTGGTCACCACCATTAGTTCGAAGCCGAAGATACCGAACAGGAAAAGCAGTGCTTGCAGCGGTGGCCCCCTCAGCCCATGTTTGATATTTTTTACTTCGGAGGCTGCAGGGGTATTTCCCCTGCTTCCTCAACATTGGTGGTAGGGGACCCAGTAAAAAAGAAGAAAAAAAGGGACGCTACAGCGTCAGATCTGACCCGCGTTAAAGAATTGATCTGACACTGCAGGTTACAGGAGAACCAGCGAATGGAGAAAAGGTAAGTGGGGTGGTTTATGGGTGTGCTGGTGGTTTGAGGGGACATGGGTTTGGTTTTTTGTACCGAGGTAAAAACGTATTTGCAGCTAAAATGACTATGGTTAATTTCGACGTGATTTTCTACATCGGTCAAACAACCTAAATCCCTGAGGGATAACACTAAACCACTACACCACAAGAATCCATTGCTCACCCTCTATTATAACTTTCATAAAACTAGTGGCATATCTTTAAAATTCAAATGGGCCCCCCTGCAACTTCAGCCAGCCTGCCATGCACCCAGTGACACAACATAACATTCACACTAGAACATACAAACAATGCATTATTTATCATTCATTCAGACACAAAAGTCAACAGACATACGCTTGCACACACTCTCACTCACATACAAATGCACCCAGCACCTCCACTGACATACACTGTGTGCACACAACATTTATATCTACATTTACAATTATCGACAAGGCCTTCTGAGGCCTGTGGCCCCATTACCTTCAACTCTCTCTTCCTAAATACCTTCCTTCTCGGGCTCTTCGCTCATCTGCCTCCAACTCCCTCAGGGTTAGCCATTTCTCCAAGCAACGAGTTGGTGGTCGATCTCTTGCTTCGGCAGGGACCTCCCCCTGGAACAGCCTTCCTGCCTCCTTGAAACTTGAGGAGAACTATCTCCGGTTCCGGAAACACCTCAAAACCTTTCTCTTTGCTTCTGCTTTCTCTGCCTCTCTCCCCTGCTGAAATTCCCTGCTGATTCTGCACTGGTTACCTGGCCACCTCTTCTGCTCTTGGGACCAGATCCCACCTTTTGCACACCTGCCCTGCCTGCCTGGCAACCCCCTGCACATAGGGACTGGTTCTGTATCCCTACAGTCCCCCTCCCAGCACTTATGTCTGCTCTTACCTTGCACTTGCCAACATCAGGCCGTCTTATTATCGTATTTATTCTTCTATCCCATGTATTGCACTTTCCCTTCCCCTGCCCCCTGGCACTCTTCCCTTTTTCCCTTTCCCTCGCACTTGCGCGATCTGAATGATACCTGACTTAGTAGGATCGTTGTCTGTCTTCCACTGTTTTCCCCTCCCTTTGCCTCATCGCGCCTTGAAACACTTGTGTATAGGCGCGTTATAAATGCCATAGCATATCATATCAATAACACATGTAAACAGTGCACAAAGTCCATTGAGCAGACCAGACGTTATCACCCTCTGATAACTGAAATTTTGGGCGACGTTGACTTGACCTAGCTGAACTATAAAGCCATGGCCGAAAGGACCAGATTAACTAGAATGTCAGCAATTTGCCTGATTTTTCCTTTCATTCAAAGGCAGAAACCATTGGTTAATGCAGTGCAGTGGGTGACCAATTATAATTGGTACAGATTTTTAAATGCCAGATATCTCCAAACGTGCGTTCTGCACAGCACCTTCTGTGTCTATGTGCTGATAGATGTTTTCTATAAGATTCTGACTGATTAAAATTAAGGTATGTTTTCCTGTGTGCGTATGTTTCCAAGCAGTGAAGAACTGAGTGGGAGAGTCACAAGGGGGTGGTCAAGCTGCCCCCCCCAGAGCTTTTAAGAACCAGACCGGGACATTTGTCATTGGGACACTTCTCTCATTCGGTATCTCAAAGAGGATGCCCAACGCCAAAATTGTCCCGCTGGCAGGACAATGTGTGCTGAGCAATTCCTGCTCAGCACACTCATTGTCCTGGCAGCAGGGCACCCTACCCGTTCCGAATGGTAGAGGTGTCCCGCTGCCAGGACAATGTCCCAAGGAGCTTCGGGCATCAGAGGGGCTCTCACGTTGTTCTGGATCAACAGAGTATTACAATGTGAGCCATTGGGCACTGACGGGAGGTAGGGGGGTACTATTAGAAGGGACTTTTGTACATTTAGAAATATGAATGGGAGGGGGTGATCAGAAGTGAGAAGGGTGCATAATGTTGTATGCTTCATTAAATAATGAGTATGGCTTTAAAACCCAAGGAGGATTTGTTAGGCTCACATTAATCTGCATGATGCTATTGCGACTTTGCATGCAGAATGGGGAGAATGAAACTAAAGCCATACTCCCATTGCTCAAAATATGTCTATGACAATGTATATAGTGTATGGTTAGTTTACTATGAAAGGCTGGTTTATTATGTAATGTGATTTGCTTCCAATGCATTGCTATAAATAATTATATGTTATATGTATTATATAAATAATAAGCACATGTAATGTAAAGCAGAACCTTAATAAATATCTCTATCAACTAAGCCTGGAAAGATGTGCACGGTCACTTAAATTGTCCACATCCCAGTTTCACCATTTAACCAAGTGTGTGATCCTGAACAAATTATTTAATAACATTGTGCCTATCTGCAGCTCTGTAAGTGATTCTGATTCACTTCAAAGCTTCTGTTAATGTATCATGCTATTATAATGAAAAAGCCAAAAGACTATAGAGTTGCTCCACATATAACAATAGTACAATTTAGGTATTTTGCACCACAAATTTATTTGTCAATTGGCTTATTTATGGCAACTTTTTCTAAAGTCACTTCCATGGTGCCTCCACGTATCAAAGACTGATGATGCGCCTTGCAATGTCCTTTTCTGTGAAGTCATTTCTGTTGGTGCAATTCATATGCTAATTAGGATGTTTGCATGTATTTTGCCTCAGAGGGCTTGTACAGAGCTCCCCAACAAACATACACAAAGTCTGCTTTCAAATGCCGCCCGGGACACGTCTCATGTTACACCGACCTAATCTCTTCACACTCGTGCGCCTCCAGACAGAAACCAGGAAGCTGAATGAGCTTCCTAGTTCCTGTCTGTGTGTTGCACGAATACAAAGCCGTAAAGTGATTCTCTGCGCCGCGGCCACTGGAAGTGCTGCCTCTAGCGTGACAGCACATGCACCAGACCCTGCAGGGTGAGGGACTGAGCCACACGGGGAATCCCAGCCCTGAAGGTGTTGCAGCACAGCTGCCAGGCATCACTGCATTATTTAATGAGACAGCACAAGCCTTGCTGAGCACCCCAGCCGGGCTCGCGCTGTCCAATGACATAATTGATGCCCTCCAAAAGATGGGGGGGGGCAAAAAGGCATGCAACAGAAGTTGGGGGAGGGACAAAACCTCCTGCCCCCCATTCATTACGCCCATGGGTGGGAGGGTGTGTTGTATTGTTTCAATAATTGTCTGTGTATAAGTAAATTGTCTTCTTGTATTGAACGTACCTTGAACATGTATTATATTTATTACTTACCATACTATTTTTATTTGGATGACTCACATGTTTTGATGAGTATGGCTTCCCTTGGTCCATTACATCAAAGCAGAGGCAAATGAGCTATGCAATTTGCCAATTACCTTTTATACCTTCACTACTTGGGCTCTTCTTAGCTCTGTTGTACTACCGGGTTGAGCATAACCCTTAAGAGCCCTTACATTTCCTTGTGCTCCAGCTGGAAAGTATCTGTTTCAACAGATAATGTTTGAGAGGATGAATGCACCTTTTGAAATCCAATAATTACTGGCACAGATGGACACCAAGGGCTTTTTGCCCGATAATAAAATGCATCATAAGATTGAAATGGCTGTGAAGCCTTTGCCAATAATGGGGCTGGAGCAGACAGTAATTTCTTTACAAAACCCACTCCTGGCAATGGCTACTGTGGGAGAGGCTTCCGCTGAGTCAGCGTGGCATGCTTTCGTTAGTACCATGCATGCCTGAGAGCATGGTTGTTGTGGATTACGCTGCAAAACGTTCTGAACAATGACTTCAGTTGTTGGATCTTGGATGTCAGATTTGGAAAGGAGGCAGTGGTAATTCAACAGGGATGAGGTTGCAGCAGGGGGTGCTAGTGGTGGAGATGTAGGAAGCAGAAAAGAAACAAAGGTAGGCTCTGGGCAGATGGCTCAGCCTGAGGCCTCTGCACCTGTGCCAGCTTTGGCATAGGGAGCAAGGAAGTCACGGGCCCCCCTTGTCACGTTTCAGGACGGATTGGGGTCATCCACCGAACCCATGAATGTGATCTCTTCATCATGGGTCTAGAAATATCTTGAATGTTCTAGAGGGCCAAACATTTAAAAGGGAGGACAGCTGCGTTGCAAGTTAAATGATGGCATGGCATGACTTGTTTTAGAGAATGCACATCAACATACACTCACCCCTTTCCTACAGAACCCTCCAGTGGTGGGGGAAGCAGTGAGGGAGTGGAAGCAGATTATTTGATGATGACGCATCAGCTAAGACCTGGCCATGCTGGCACACGCAGTTATCAATCCCCCATCCCTCTGAATCTACCCAAACAGATTTTTCCTGTGTGCCAACGGTGCCAGTGGCTCCATACACCATGTTTCCACCACCAGCACCAAAGCCTGTTGTCGGTTTTGATCTACTTAGTTAAAAACTCTATTTTTTCAAAAACGTAAACCTCAATTCTATTTCTATTTAATGGAGTGGTTGGGCGCTACTACCATCATGGTTTCATAGCGCTCACAGAAAGGCACAAATAGAAAAAAGAGGCAACAGAAATTAGATATGGAAGAGGACCACATCAACATAGCAAGAGAACAGTGAGGTTGCAAAGTTATCCGTTAATTCCTCAAACAGATTAGTGTTAATTCTCTTTCTAAACTGCACTCTGCCAGATATCCCAGACACCCTGCTTTTCCAGGACCTGGGAGCTTGGATTGACAGGCAAAGTGCTGGACTAAGCAGTCTCTCTGAACTGTACAATGCAAACCCAAGCCATGTGTTCAGCTCTGTAGGGGACACGCCATACAGGGTTTGTTGGATCAATATTAGAACCTTAAAATTGATAATGGCTTGAATAGGTAGTCTCTGCAGTTTCTGCAGCAGGGGCATCATATGATCCGATGCCTCGCTCCATGAAGATGTGCCCCTGATCATCCAGGCACCTACACATCCTGTAAGAACTGCATTGAAAAGTGGACAGAGATCCGCTTTAAAGATGGCCGCCGCTGAGCTCTACCACACTGCCTGCATCAGATCAGCTACGGAAGCACACTGCTGTTACCAGTGCACCGATTGGGTAATGCCTGCAACAAATCCTGATACACAGAGCCAGGAGGCTATGGTCGCAGCCCCGTCTTTCCATGGGATGTCCTGGAGGCCGGGCCACCAGAGGCAAATGCAGCATACCATTCCTTGTCTACTCCAGTGTGTACTAGACTTTCATCCAATCTCCAGGACTATGCGATCTTTCCTGCAGGTAAGAGGTGCTCAGGTTCCTCATGCATGCCTGTCCACATTCCCCTAGCACACACCAATGGCCATTTCTTTTCCGTGTCTATTCAGCACCCACACATCTCACACCTCGGAATCTGCAAGACATTCTATGCACGCCATATCCTGCAGCAAACCCTTCGATTCAACCCTCCCACTTCTGACCCCATCCCTCCTTGTCCTGCAGTGCAACAGTGCTTTAATGCTTCTCACTACACTTACATCCAAAAGCTCTCCGCTATCGGATCCCTCTAACTGGCTTCACCCGAATGTCCCACCCCTCGGGTGTGATGATCACCACCTGGCGATGGCAGCGCACAGCATTAAAGACACGTCTAATATCTATATTAAGTTACAGGCTTCCGACATAAAATGTCTACAAAGCCGGCAATCTACTCTGCTGTCATGGAAAGCCCTGCATTTTTCTGTTTCCCACTAATCGTTTTTTTTGTTGTTGCATACTATGTAAATGTTGTGCTTTATGCCTTATAGTCACAGCGTACAATGTGTTTAACGCAGATGTATCAACCTACCACAACGTCCGGGCTCATATCACACCTGACCTTTCCTATACTATCTCGCCCGACCCGAATGCTCTGCCATCCAAACTTACTTGACTGTACGCACAAATGCGGTGTATCAATGCTTCACCTATTTTATGTCTCACCTATGGTGACCTCATGCGCTCCTGATGCTACACCCTGCAATGTTTTGGGATTGGCCGAGTTCAACACCACTGTAATTGCTGCTAGTACTATACTGCATATCTGATTCAGCCCCCATACCATGAGGTGCGGATTCTCCAGACTGCATTTACCATATCTTGACACCCATGCATCTGCCTGCCTGATGTAGCCCCTCACACCATGAGGCGCAGTTTCTCCAGACTCTGCATTTACCATATCTTGACACCCATGTATCTGCATGCCTGATGAAGCCCCCGGCACCATGAGGCGTGGCTCTACCAGACTTTGCTATGCATGACCCACACGTCTGATGTAATCTGTTTAAGTAATCTTGCATTATGAAGTATCATGCATTGCACTTCTTGTAACTAGCACCCTGAGGCCTGAGAGTGTGTAGTGCTGCTATAAATGTAAAAATAAAATAACATACCTGAATATAGACAGCCATATCTGATAGCTTTTGACCCAGGTAGAGGCTGCTTAAATAGTCCAACCTGGCACTTATAATAGCCCTACCTATGGAGGCACAGTATGATGCACACAGTAGGTGAAGAGGTTGTCTCTAAAACCTCAGGTGAAAGTTGGTAGAGCTTTCCAAGCCATTAATTTAAAGAGACATTGACAAAGAGGAGTCAGGAAAGTCACTCAGAGACTTTACTTTAGTTGTCACTGCTACCAGTTAGACAGGGTATACATTTAGGAAGTTCTTTTTGGAACCGATGAGAGGGAGGGTTTAGCAGTATCTCAGTTTTAAAGGATTCTGTCCTAACCAATTTACAGACATCCACTCAGAGATGTCTTGATGATGGACTTTAAATGGACTAAAAGAAATTATCTGTGGGTTAGCGTAAATTTGAAAACACACACTACGGTTTGTATGCAGGTTGTATAGGGGCTTTATGTAGGTTTTAAACAACATGTTTAATGGAGGCTTTTTCTGAATCTATTGACCACGTATTGCAAACTTTTTCTGAACATAGATAAATTCATTGTTCTATTCATAATAAAGGAGCAATGGGCCATATTATTCCAAACATAAATGTTGTCACACCTCCCTCCCCCACCAAAGGTGAACATTTTGGGAAAGATGTGTTAAAAATTAGTAAAAAAATAAAATGCACATTCATCTTCGATAGAGAAAAAGTACAATTTATGGGAAGGCGTTGTGCAAAAACAGCTGGACGGATTTGGACCGAATAAGAAACAACTTGGCCATGAAGTGTTGACTTCATTTCTTTCACTGGTTTGGAATAAATCCATCTAGTACTTTAAAAAATATTTGATGCAGAATAGGGTAAATTGCTCCCACAATCGTGTAAGTCCATTGATGCATGTGTGTCTGTTAATTTTACAGTAAATGTGCAGCAATTTAATATACAATTAACTTTTGACGAAATAGACAGATATTAATGACATTTCCCAAAATAAACGTTTTTCCAAGGACCCCCAAAACTGGAAATTAGTGAAAAATAGGTCAAAAGATCAAAACGTTATTAAGAAAATGAAAAACACTTTTACGCCTAGTCCCAATTCATTTTCCGATAGAGAAAAAGTGCATTTGAACACCCACAGCACAAAAACCACTGGACAGAGTCGAACCAAACAAGAAAAGAACACTTGCACAAAGCATCACAGATATTATCTCAATGGTTTGTGGTAAATCCGTCCTGTAGTTTTAGAATATTTGGCAGAGAAGCGGGTGCTTCCTGCTCCCAAAAATGTTTTATACATATATTATTTTTTTGCTCAATGCAGGAGTTTCCCACAAGTATATCAATGTAACCTGAAGCTTACGGGCTGTGTAATTGGGGGCCTCATAGTTAAGGTGGCATTGCGTCCAGCACCTGCCAAATTTCATGAGTTTTGTGGCATTACATTGGCACATTAATGTCACTTCAACCAACGTTTTTTCACTGAATTTCTATTGGCATGTTGCACGTAACTTATTCACCTTAACTGTCACTTTAATGAAAGTTTTTTCACTGAATATCAATGGTTTTGTTCTGCTATACCTTCCATGTACTTGTAATTCCAAAACATATCTTTCTATCACTCCAAATACTGCCATATTAAGAACTTCAAATTACTGTGCTTGACATATAACACTTTTTTAAACTACAAAAATAAAATTGACAAAACTGAACATTTCTGCTATAAGATAATAAAAATTGTGTGCCAAATACCCTGTTCTATGGACATTCTTCCACTCTGGAGGGTGTACAACCATATTTTAGCTCACTGGACCATTCTCAGAGGAGAAATAACTATTTGCATATCAATATGGCCCCACCCACAAAGGCAGACCAGCACCGAAATGCTAGGCAAATCTCCTCTGAACAAGAGTACCATCAGCAACCCCAGACGCTTGTTTCAACATTGTTGGCTTGGCCATCCGTTTTGGCATGCCCATCCTTGTGTGTACATTTGTTAATACAGGATTTGAAACCCAGATTATTCCTGGTTTGGGTAAATAGTTTGGTATGCAGATTACCTGGTTGTCTGGGATACATGTCAACATCCCCGAATGGAAGGATTTAATTTGGTATGGCTTGTACAGTAGGCAGTAGCACTGGCCATTGCTGGGAAAAAGAGGGGGTGGTGTCTGGAGACAACAATACTTTTCATGAGGATGTAATTATAAATGTAGCATTTGCATACTAATATTTTAAAATTATGAAAGGCAGAAGTGTCCAAATGGGATATTCCCAGGCTCTCCAGTTAGTGGAGTCTACCACTCATACTCTTTTATTAGTTCTATTTGAGACAAGTATTTAAAGCCAGATCGTATTATGGCGTCAATCACTACTTGGTAATAGTCAGTGAAACATTCTTCTGTGATTCCTAGTAAGCCCCCTTTGATATGAAATTATATGATATGATATTTTATTTGAATCGCGCTCGTACACAAGTGTTTCAGAGCGCGACAAGGCAAGGTAGAGAAACAGGCGAGAACAAAACAACGATCTTACTATGCCCAGTGACATTGAGATCGTGCAATTGCATGGGAAAGGCAAAGGGGAAAAGTGCATGCGGAGGTAGGGGACTGTATGGGTACAGATAAAGTCCCCAGTGCAAGGGGTTGCTGGGAGGCAGTGCAGAAGGGTGGCAGGGTGAGCAGGTACCGGGGCCAAGGGGACAGAGTGTGGCCAGGTGCACAATACCAAGAGAGAGCAAATCAGCAAGGAAGAGGGGGAGCAAAGACAGATGCTAAGAGGAAGGTCTTGAGGTGCTTCCGGAACCAGAGATGGTTCTCCTCAAGTTTTAGAGAGGCAGGGTGGCTGATCCAGAGGGAGGCCCCGACCAAAGACAGAGATCTACCCCCAGCTCGTTTCTTTGAGAAATTACTGACCCTGAGGGAGTTAGAGGTAGAGGAGCGAAGAGCTTGAGAGGGGAGGTAATTGCGGAGGGATAGCTGAAGGTATTTTCGACCCAGGCCCCAGAAAGCCTTGTGGACAATGCAGAGGGTTTTAAGTTTAATACTTGCATCCACTGGGAGCCAATGGAGTGATTTCAGAGCTGGAGAGATACGATCCCAGGGCTTGAGGCCAAGGACAAGTCTTGCAGTCCTGTTCTGGATTAGTTGCAGAGGGCGAAGATTAGAGGCAGGCAGATTTAGAAAAAGGCTGTTACAATAGTCCAACCTAGAGAGAACCAGAGCTTGGGAGACAGTGAGCTTCTGGGGGAAGGAGAGGAAAGGAAGAGTACCTCTGAGGAGGTGCAGTAGGAAGTTAGACTTTTTAGAGACTTCAGAGATGTGGGCAGAGAAGGAAAGTGTGGAGTCAAAGATGACCCCGAGGTTCTTAGCCTCACAGGTGAGGATGGGAGGAGGGCCAATTGAGGCCGGCCAGAGAGAGATGGGAAAGGATGGAGAAGGGTTGCCAATGAGGAGGATCTCTGTCTTGCTGGCATTCAGACAAAGATCATTGGTGGCACACAAATCTTGAATGGCAGTTAGGCAATCGGCAATGAGGGAGGGAGAGGTGGTGGCCCAGGGCAGCCGAAAATGAGTTGAGTGTCGTCAGCGTAGCACTGGAAATTTGAGCATAGAGTGGCAATGCAGTGGGCGAGAGTTGCCAGGTATTGGTTGAAAAGCCAGGGCGACAGATAAGACCCCTGGGGAACACCACAGGTAAAGAGGAAGATAGAGGATAGGAAGGAACCCAGTTGGACCTGGGAGGGTCGATCAGAGAAGAAAGAAGTCAGCCAGGCCAGAGCCTCATCAGTGATACCCAGGTTCTCACAGAGACGGTTGAGCAGGATGGTATGGTTGACTGTGTCGAAGGCATTAGAGAGATCGAGTAGGATGAGGACAAAGGGAATGTCAGAGTCAAGGTTGGAGAGCAGATCTTCACGGATGTTCAGGAGAGCAGTTTCCGTGCTTCTGGTTGCTCTGAAACCAGACTGGTGGTCATGGAGACAGCCAACAGAATCAGAATGAAGGTTACGCTGAGAGATGCACAGCTTTTCCAGGAGTTTGCCCAGAAAGGGAGTAATGCATATTGGGCGATAGTTAGCAGGACAGGGAGGATCAGCTGTGGGTTTCTTGAGAAGAGGATGCAAAAGGGAGTGTTTCAGAGGGGAGGGGAAGGATCCTGAAGCAAAGGAATGGTTGCAAAAATTGGCAAGGGCCGCAGTAAGGGTGTCAATGTGGTCCTTGAAGGTTTTAGAGGAACAGGGATGAACCTGTTTTGACAAGGCTTTCATAGATCGGACTTGTCTAACGACCTCATCAGGGGAGCAGAGAGGAAGGAAGAGAAGGAGGGAGGAGGGTGGTTAGAGGGGGGTAAGCAAGCGCAGACTGAGGGGGAATAGGAGGGGGAGCGGAGGAGAGGGTTTTTGAGATAAAGTGAGAGGCAGGGTCATTGCAGAGAGCTTGGGAGGTAAGAGGTGGGGTAGAGACTGCAGCAGGGTTGGCCAGCTCCTTGCAGATTTTGAAGAGTTCAGCTGAGTTGTTAGATGCCGCAGAGACACAGGCTTGAATGTGGACTCTCTTCTTGATGCGGACAGATAGTCGGTATTGCCTTTGGAGCAGGCAACAGGCCAGTTTGTCAGAGGATGAACAAGAAGCCCTCCATTTCCTCTCAGCCACCCTATACTCAAGTTTAAGTGTAGTTAGGTTGGAGTCATACCAGGAATTACACTTGGCTTTGGACTTCAAGAGGATCCTCATGACAGGGGCAAGAGCATCAAGAGTATCAGAAATGGAAGAGTAGAGAAGGGACAGGGTTGTGTCGGGTGTATGTCAGCCAGAGGAGGAGAGGGAGGAGAGAAGAAATGACGCACGCTTCATAGGTCAGATGTCCAAGAAGGTAGGTGGCAGTGTTGGGGTGAGCTTGGCTCGGGGGGAAGAGAGTGAGAGATGAGAGGAGAGAAGGCAGTGGTCACTCCAAGAGAGAGTAGTGATCAGAGGGATAGAGAGGGGGAGGCCAGAGGAGATGAGGACATCAAGTGTGTGTCCTGCAGAGTGCGTCGGGCCAGAGGGGAGGATAGAAAGGGAGAGGGAATTGCAAAGGTCGCGAAAGAGCACAGATGAGTGACAGGGGGAATCGAGGTGGATGTTGAGGTCACCAAGGAGGAGGAGTTGAGTGGTAGAGGTCAGGAGGGAGGAGGAAAGGTCAGCCCACTCAGAAAGAAAAGAGGTGATTTGCTCAAGGGGCCTGTAGAGAGTAGCAACAGTAAGAGAGTGGCTAGGAGAGATCGAGAGCCTGCAGACAAGGCATTCGAAAGAGGAGTAAATCTGAGTGGGAATGATAGTGGCAGGAATCCACTCGGGAAAGATCAGGGATACAACCCCTCCGGGCCGGGTGGATCTGGGTGCAGAGAGTATCTTGTAACCATCAGGGAGGAGAGTGTCAAAGCTAGTGACAGAGCTGGCCTTGAACCATGTCTCCGTAAGACCGAGGACATCAAGGTCCAATTCTTCAAGGAGGTGGCAGATGTCAGATGAGTGTTTGACAGCAGAGTGAGAGTTGAGAGTGGCAAGATGAAGAAGGTTGCCAGCCTTAAAGAACTTCCCGGGAGGGGTACAAATCAGAGGTACGCCCTGCAGAGTTGTGAAGGTAGCCTGAAGAGGAGCAGAGGAGGAGGGAAGAGTGGTGAAGGTAGCTAAGGAATGAGAGGAGGGGACAGCCGGAGATGAAAGGAAGTTGATGAGGCAAGGGAACCGCCTATCGAAGAGGAGGAGATTGGCCTGAGGACCTTGGACCATGACAGTGCCGTTTAGGTAGACATTAAGGATGACTCTGGATGAGGTGAATGAAGCCATGAGGACTTCCCAGCGAGTACCACCGTTAATGGGCGAGGAGGAGACAGGACAGAGCACAGAGATCATATGGGCGGTCCATAGATCCGGCGAAGGAACAACAAAGAGGATGTCAGTGAGGTTCTGTCTGGAAGAGGCACTGGTATAGCTATCAGCAATAGGCAGACCAGGGTTTGAGGCCAAGATATCCTTTTTAAACGTCTTCTTTCCAGACTTAGTTATAAGGGAAGGATAGTTGATAGAGAAACAGAATAGATGGGAGAAACAGAAAGCGCCATGAGTGGGAGGAGAGGAGGCAGAGGGCGGAGTAAGCAAATGCAGCAGTATAGAGCAGTCACTGGGCTAGCAGGTTGCAATCAATGGCCAAAGTTAAATGCAAAACACATCAGGTTTGTCTTTCCAGTTAAATGCAAAACACACCAAAGTTTGACTTTCCAGTTAAATACAAAACACACCCAAGTTTGACTTTCCAGTTAAATGCAAAACACACCCAGGTTTGACTTTCCAGTTAAATGCAAAACACACCCAAATTTGACTTTCCAGTTAAATGAGGGCCCAGTGGTTAAGGAAATTAAGATGGGAGTGAGATGGTAAAGGTGAGTATGGAAACAGCTTCAGATGAGTACATAAGAGGGAGGGAACCAACCCATTAAGAATGTGGTGACACAGTCATGGTAGTTTAATAGTCCAGGGGTAGCAGCCTCAGGGAGGGTTGGGCTGTGGCAGAAACAGGAGCCTCATTTAGCGGCCTGTCAGTGGACAGGAAGATGACAGGGGCTTTAGAGGTTGGCCTTGTAGATGGAGCCGGCTCCCACCTCCCGGAAGCTCCGATTAGTTAATCAATGGCTAGGCAAGCAATGGGGTGTGATTCAGGCAAACAATTTGATCCAGGAAAACACGGAGGCAATCTTTGAGGGGCCAGAAATCAGTGAAATCAATCAGCAGACACAGTGCCTTTAACCAACAGCTGGGTGCAGTAGAATAGAAGAAAAAGCAATTTCCAGCGGTCCAGCGCCCACAGAGGATTCCATAAATAAATTTAGGCAATTATGTATTTCTTTTTCTAAAAAGAAACGCGATTGGCACTCAAAATGCACATCACTAAAACAGGGCTTACCCTGCAGAGTAGGATCTGCCCTTCAGAGCATTTAGAAAAGTTAGCAGAGGCCCAGCCAGGGCACAGGATGCAAGCATCAGCCCAGGAAGGCTCAGAGGGAATGAAAGGAGAGGCCTCCTCGTTGGCCCTGTAGATGGAGCTAGCTCCCACCTCCTGGTTGCACTCCTTCATGGATTGGCAGACATTGCGCACATTTGTGACAGCCAATCTAATGTTAACTGCCCATTTTAAAGAAGTGATATCAGATTTCTTGGGTGGGGTGCGAATGTGGGTTTATGGGGGTTTATGCCAATTGCTGGAAAGGTTTTTTTTTTTTATAGTAGGCAAGGCTCCTATATAATTTTGGGGAGTCAGGAGTATTAATGCCTTTCTGAGATTATATATGTTGTTCCTTGGACTAGTGTTCTGTGGGTGTTGCTGGGTTGTTGTCCTTGGTTGATTTTCTGAGTTGATTATGGGTAAGATGCTTTGAAGGATAAGGGCCAGTTGCACATGTCTACTGTCTGTGAATAATCTAATAGATTTGGGTAGTATGTCATCAAGTGCCACTAAGGTCAGGGTTTTATCTTGAAATATGATGGTTCCATTGTTGTATGTGTTTATGGTCACTTTGTATTTTTTCTGTCACAGGATGGTTATATGCCAGCAAATTCCGGCATATAGGGGTTTCAGCAAATTACTTGAAAAAGCTGTTTAGGGCCATCTGCCAGAGATGTAGGTGATAAGTAAAAATATGAATGCTAGTGCACCATTCTTTGTTATTGTGGCTCCACCATCCACGAGCATAGGGGGTGTCTGTGTTATTATGGGGGCACTTCTTTTTGAATTATTACATTAATTCTTAGAGGTAACTTTAGGTGGGAAGTTTATGCAAATACAGTTCTTAACAATATTGTTGTGTTTATTATCTATTTCACCAAATGGTTGCCTCATAGATAGTATGATAGGGTATATGAGGGGTGGGGAGTGCCAGCGATAATAAAGGACCTTAAAGGTCAGATTAAGCTTTTAAAAGCAGATTAGATGTAGATTAACTAGTGTTGAGGGGCTTTTTGGTTGACACCTTTTGTGGTTGTACCTCGCGACCTGATTTGGTGTGTGTTACAGAGATCTGAATATCCTTTGTTATATAGACTGCGTATTAGTTTTTGTCGCATAGATGTAAGCATCTACGGAGACTTTGAGACCCTCTACTCTGTTGTCGAAATTACAGAGAGATTTAATGCACTTTCACCTTCAAATGCGCCACAGATATGTGCTTATTGTTCTTAAGAACTTGAGGATTTCTCATATGAAAAAGAATCTTCAGTAGTATTTGTGAGGTGTTCAAAGGAAAGGCTTTATTTTATGCCTTTTGTAGCCCTTAGTGGATGACACGTGTTTCGGCAAACTGTCTTGCCTTTCGCAAATCTGGGCTGGTTATTAACATAACATTCACAAACAAAAGTGAAAACAGACAAAATAGTAAGTCATTTCATTAATTGGTACATAGTTACCGTTCACAAAAACACCTACATGATATTTCAGTGTTCAAATTCAAAGGTTGATGTTTAGAGGTGATGCCAAGTGTTTTAAAATTGTGCCTATGCAGGGGCTGGGTAGAGAGAGTTGGATCAGGACGGTATAGTGAGTAGAACACAATGTAACAAGCCATACCAGCACTTGAGAGAAAAAATGTGATTGCTGGGGTAGTTGAGAGAGGTAAAGAATATATAAGCGAAAAGTTAAATAGTCATGCAAAATGACAAAATATGTATTAACCATGACAAGGTTTCTTACCCGCATTTACTTGCGTGGATAAATGCATAATTCAGGTTTATTTATCTATGGGCTCAATCCCACCTATGTGTAAAAGAAAATGCACATGTTCAAGTGTAGCAAGTAAAATCCATGCTAATATGTGAAACGTATATATATTAGTTGGATTTTTGCAGGATAGCCGGTGACCGTATCTTTTTAACATTTAAAATTTAGGAGGTAAATAGGTAAGGAAAATAGTATATATCCTTATTTGTCCTTCCTAAATTTGTAACATTGAAAATCTCTATATCATTCCAGTACAGACGTTCCTTTTTAGCAAGTCATTTTAAAGCTGTTTACACTCTTACACTCTCTCTTTATGATTAATCCTATTAGATTTTAACACATCCATCTACACACACACGTTGTGCAGCATGTTAAAAAATGGGCTAGGACCGAAAAATATCAGACCCTGGTATCCAGGTGGGTTTCTGATTGTGCTTATCTCATTCCGATCTGTCTCCTGCTACAGGCGTCATACATGTTTGACTCTCATTGCCGTATCTAAAGGGACTGAATGGATGAGTGTTTGTCCTTCCACAGTTTTTAATGTGGCAGCCATATTTTGGACTCTGATGTCATAAGTATTAGTGTGAATGCACGATTTCAGCCCAACTCACATTACTATTACGAGTGGGAACGTAAATCAGTTTCAAAATAAGCGGGGAAAGCCTTATCAGTTGCCCTAACATTATCATTCTTACATTATCATTAGAAGAATATGGATTTACAATTGAAAGAGAACAATGATCGAAGATATTACTCAGAAAACCTTCTGAGGTAATCAAGGATCACACTGATGTGTGTCTGTGTCGAATTCAAGTATTCAGTAAAAAAAAAAACCCTAGAGCCAGCCGTAAGAAATTGAGAAAACTGTTCAGGCTCATTAATAGCAGTGCATTGTGGTTAGTGTAGTTCATACTTCCATAATCCATCTGTAACGCGCTAGTTACTTTTTCTGTCTGATGCAATCTGCATATTAAATCATTCTATAAGGAACCAATTCAACCTCTAATGATCGTCTGGGAAGAGGAAATCATTCACTTTTATACACAATATCGTGCTTGATTACAAAAGAAAATGACAATATTGAAAACACATTACAGAAAATGGACCATTTCATTATCGGAGTTCAGTCCAAATTCCACAGTTCTGTAAAGCCAAATCAGTCTCGTCTCTGCCTTTCTTAAATATAGGTCATGGTTGCCACCTCTTCTGTTCATCTGTATTTTTTGCAACCCAATAAATGAGATGTAATTTTTGTTGTCCATCTGATGGTGGGTTTGCCAATGTTGCGACAGAGGTAGATTACTGTCCTGGCTACTTATTGCTGACATATGTTCTCTTATATGTACCCTTAATTCTCGTATTGTGCTTCCAACGTATATTAGTTGGCAGGTACATATGATTGCATAGACAACGTATTTTGAGCGGCAGTTAATCTGTTCTTTAATTGTTGTTGTTATCCCATTCTTATCCTTGAATATGGTTGTTTCCGGTACCGCATACTTACACATTGTGCAAAATCCACATTTTCTAAAACTTGGTTGTGGCTTTTGTAGCCAATTTGTTGATGCTATGTACCCTTTATCTGGTAGTAAAGAGGGACTGAGGTTTTTTTTTTAGAGTTTTTGCTCTTCTGAAAATCAAAGTAGGTTGGTCTTTGATGTTTTTTTCTATATGCGGGTCCAATTTGAGGAGATACCAGTTCTTTTTAAGTGTTTTCGTGATCAATTTGGTATTCGCACAGTAGGTAGTGATGAAATGAACCATGTCATCCTGTTTTGATTGTTTGGCCTTGTGGGTCAGTGTTGATTGTCTATTCATTAGTTTGGCTTTAGTTCGTGCTGTAGCAATTGTATTTCTGGGGTACCCCCTGGCCTGAAATCAATCTTATAAGAGTTCACATTCAGATTCAAATGAAGATATTTCTGTACAGTTTCTTTTTGCACGTATAAATTCTCCTTTTGGAATGTTTCTGATGACTGGTTTGTAGTGACAGCTTGTAGTGAAAGGGTTGAGTTGCTTTTGTTGCTTTCCCATAGGTTATAGTTATGAGTTTGTCCCCTGATGTAGAATTTGTAAGGTCCAAGAAATTCATTTCTGAGTTACTTGATAATCCAGAAAATTCAAAACCATATGTGTTATTATTGACTTGTTTAAGAAAGAGTTCAAGTTCATGTTTGGTTCCATTCCAAATTAATAATACATCGTCTATATAACGGATCCATTTAATCACTTGATTCCTAAATGCCGTCAGTGGGTAAATGAATAGATCTTCAAACATTCCCATTACTAGATTGGCAAGGGCCGGTGCATACTTAACGCCCATTGCGACTCCACATGTTTGTTTAAAGAAGCTATTATCAAATACAAAGATGTTGTTCTCCGGCATGGTCATCAGCATTTCCTTCAACATGCAAACATAATTGAAATGTGAGGCCGATTCGCCTTTGAAAATGTAATCCATTGTTTATAGTGCCAAATTGTGTCCTATTGATGTATATAGGGCCTTAATATCCTATGTTGCCAATAAGTAGTTCCTTTGCCACTTTATTTCTTCTAGGATCTTGATAGTTGCTGTTGTGTCCTTAAGATATGCTTTTACTTCACAGACTTTTGGTCTGAGTATGTTGTCAATATATTCAGCAATTGGCTCAGTCGCCCATCCTATACAACTTACAATGGGCCTACCTTCAGGGATTCTTAAAAATGTTTTATGGACCTTTGGGAGGAAATAGATTGTCGGTATTGTTGGTTTTGATACAGATAAGTGTAATCTTTCATCATCAGTAATTAGACCTTGTCAGTGCCAACCATCAGTTAAATCCTTGAGCTCTTTTGTAATTCTTGCTGTGGGGTTACATAATAGTTTCTCATAACAGTTAGGGGTTTCTAGATGGTTATTGGCCATCTCAATATAGTCTGAAGGATTCATTATAAAGATATTCCCCCCTTTGTCTGCTTCTTTGATAACAAGCTCCTGATTATTTTGTAAGTTATATAATGCAGTTCTCTGATAAATTGGATTGTTAGTGTACTTGGTCATTCTTGGGTCCATTTTTTTGGGTATTTTGTACAAATCTTGAGTTACTGCCTTGTAAAAAGCATCAATCATGTTGTCCAATGCCAGTTGGGGTAGAAATTTTGATTTGGGTTTAAGTTCTTTGACAGTTAAGCCTACCGGGTATATCAGTAGTTCATTCATTGTTTCAATTATGGGGTAATCAGCCAATTCCCCGATTGATTTCAACAGGTGAATGTCTCCCAATTCTTCAATTGTTACATCACTAATATCTGTTGTTTTGGATACAATTCTCCGTTTCTCCACTTGAGTTGCAAAAAATATTTTTCATTTTAATTTCCGAACAAATTTGAAGAAATCTATGTGTATGCCAAATGGTTCATAATAAGAAGTTGTCTTCATCCTTATTGAAATCTGGGAAAATCAATACGTAATCCCCTTGGGATTTGATCTTTTTTATATAGTTCTTTAGAGAAAGGATCTCCCAATATTTATCTATTTCTCTCCGGGAGGCCCTCTCCAATTTAACAAATTTATACCTCAGGTCCTCCCGTTTAGGTATAGTTGAGTTGAATGCATGTACACTTCTTCCTCTTGGGAGAATAGGTTGCTAGCTTCTTCTTCCCCGTTTTCCAGATATTCAGCCAGATAACAACAACAATTAAAGAACAGATTAACTGCCGCTCAAAATACGTTGCACTCATATGCATCAGACAGAAAAAGTAACTAGCGTGTTACAGATGGATTATGAAATTAAGAACTACACTAACCACAATGTACTGCTATTAATGAGCCTGAACAGTTTTCTCCATTTCTTACAGCTGGCTCCAGGGTGTGTTTTTTTAATTTTATTTTTTTAACTCAATACTTGAATTTGACACAGACACACATCAATATGATCCTTGATTACCTCACAAGGTTTTCTGAGTAATATCTTCGATCATTGTGCTCTTTCAATTGTAAATCCATATTCTTCTAATGATAATGTCAGAATAATAATGTTAGGGCAACTGATAAGGCCTTCCCTGCTTATTTTGAAACTAATTTATGTTCCCACTCGTAATAGTAATGGGAGTTGGGCTGAAACCGTGCATTCACACTAATACTTATGACATCAGAGCCCAAAATATGGCCGCCGCATTAAAAACTGTGGAAGGACAAACATTCATCCATTCAGTCCCTTTAGATACGGCAATGAGAGTCAAACATGTATGACGCCTGTAGCAGGAGACAGATTGGAATGAGATAAGCACAATCAGAAACCCACCCGGATACGAGGGTCTGATATTTTTCGGTCCTAGCCCATTTTTTAACATGCTGCACAACGTGCGCGTGTAGATGGATGTCTTAAAATCTAATAGGATTAATCATAGAGAAAGAGTGTAAACAGCTTTAGAATGACTTGCTAAAAAGGAATGTCTGTACTGGAATGATATAGATAGAGATTTTCAATTGTTACAAATTTAGGAAGGACAAATAAGGATATATACTATTTTCCTTACCTATTTACCTCTTAAATTTTAAATGTTAAAAAGGTACAGTCACCAGCTATCCTGCAAAAATCCAACTAATATATATATATTTCACATATTAGCATATATTTTACCTGCTACACTTGAACATGTGGATTTTCTTTTACACATAGGTGGGATGGAGCCCATAGATAAATAAACCTGAATTATGCATTCATCCACGCAAGTAAATGCGGGTAAGAAACCTTGTCATGGTTAATACATATTTTGTCATTTTGCATGACAATTTTTACTTTTCGCTTATATATTCTTTACCTCTCTCAACTACCCCAGCAATCACATTGTTTCTCCAGTGCCAGTATGGCTTGTTACATTGCGTTCTACTCACTATACCCTCCTGATCCAACTCTCTCTCCTCCCACCCTCTGCATAGGCACAATTTTAAAACACTTGGCATCACCTCAAAACATCAACCTTTGAATTTGAACACTGAAATATCACGTAGGTGTTTTTGTGAAGGGTAACTATGTACCAACTAATGAAATGACTTACTATTTTGTCTGTTTTTCCTTTTCTTTGTGAGTGTTATGTTAATAACCAGCCCGGATTTGAGAAAGCAAGACAGTTTGCCGAAACATGTGTCATCCACTAAGGGCTACAAAAAGCATAAAAAAAGTCTTTCTTTTGAACACCTCACAAATACTACTGAAGATTCTTTTTCATATGAGAAATCCTCAAGTTCTTAAGCAGGGGCGTAGCTAGGGGGGTGCTAAGGGGCTATAGCCCCTGATCTTTTGGTTGTAGCCCCGGATAGAATCTCAGGAGCTACAGCCAAAAGACTAGCTAGCCCCCAGTCCCAACAGTTCCGATATCAGCGTAGCCCTGTGTCTTTTCCAGACCTACCAACTCCCCTGTTCTTAAGAACAATAAGGACATATCTGTGGCGCCTTTGAAGGTGAAAGCTCATTAAATCTCTCTAAGATGTAGATTATCTACACTCACTGTAATACAAAATCTTGAGGGTAAGATTCTATTTTTTTTTAATTCAGGTCAAATGCAGTTTAAATATATTATCAATAATGTAGGGCCGTAAAACCAGATTCATTTTTGTATGTGTGATTCAGTTGAGGATTACATATACCAGCAATAATAGTAGATGCACCTTTATTAAACACAGGTCAGATACAATATAAAAGTACAGGCAATTATATAGGGCCTTAGGGGAAAGATTCAATTCTTAAAATGCATGGCAGATGCAGATGAAACATACCAGTAATGATACAGCATCTGTGGGACAAGATACCATTCTTTTAAACGAAGGTGAAATGTAGCAGCAATAATAACGGAAGCTAGGGAATGATGAAATATTTATATTTACATGAAAATTACAAAAATGTCTCTGAAATGCGCACGAAGATATAGGGCCTCATTACACGGACGGCGGTAAGGGTTAACTGTCACCGGTAATGGTACCGGTGACCATTAACCCTTACCGCCTTAATACGAGGTCCCTTTGTGGGTTGGAGAATTTAACGCCTGCTTTTTGCAGGTGTTAAAAACCAACCCGCAAAGGGACCAGGGAGCTAATTACAGTACCGCAATTTGCGGTGCCGTAATTAGCACCTTCCCCATTCCCATTATGCCCTATGGGGCAAAAATGGGAATGGGGAAGGGCAATGGGGGAAGGGGGAATTACCGCCCCACCAACCTTGGAATAGGGCGGTAATTCCCCTTTCCACCAAGGCGGTGCCAGTATTTTACCGGCATGGACCGAGGTGCTTATAGCACCTTGGTCCACTGCCGTCCGTGTAATGAGGCCCATAGAGTCTTAGTTTTAGCTGCAAATTTGAAATGGACAAGAAACACAGGTCAGAATATATTATTTGTGTGCAACAGGCATTATAAGGCTTTAGAACAATGCCAGAGTTATGCAATTAGAAGAAAGAAAATCCACCTGTAATAGGTTGAAATAACCAAATTGCAGTTTTTGGAGATTGCAATTTACTATCAGTAATCTGTGCCATGATGAAGGTGGATAAGGGAGGACCTGAGGCCTTACCAGGCTTGAATAGGGCCAAATCTAGCCTTAACGTGCCTGTGTAGCCATTTGCTATTGGTGCCAGACAGCGGGACACCCTTGGAAAGAAATTTATTGGATGCCCAGAAGCTGGAAGGACCAATCAGGGAGCTGCATGTTTCCAAAATAACAGCTCTTAGACAATGGCCAAGCAGAATTGATTATCCAGATGTTGGGATCTAATACAGCTCAGACCAAGCATGGATTGAGTAGGGGTTGCTGCTGGCTACTGGATCCAAGGAAACAATGAGAATAATAATAATAATAATAATTAGGCTTTTATATAGCGCTACAAACCCTCAGGTATCTGAGCGCTGCTTATTATTACCCACGGTGTGTGGTGCTCATTTATCGACCTCGGAAGGATGAAAGGCTGAGTTTGGCCCCGCCGGGATTCGAACCTGCGTTAACAGGCTCTGCACGGGTGTCAAAGCGGGCGCTCTACTCGCTGTGCCACTTGACCGAGAAGCTCTCTGCTTTCAATGGAGAGGCTGGAAAAAAAGCTGATCATCAGTCCTGCAAACACATGGGCTGTGTTCAGAGAGCTGCCTGTTTAAATAGTGGCTGTCCCTGGCTAAAGGCCAGACAAAATGGTGGTCTAAATGCTGTGACCTTCTTCAGCCAAAATGAATGTGCAGGACGAAAGGGAGAAAAACGGATTTGTTGCTGCTGGCTCCTAGCTTCAAGGGAACAATAATAACCTCTTTCCTTCCCAATGCAAGGCTGGTAAAACTGCATACTACAGAATGGGCCATAGAAAAGGTAAAAAAACGTTGAGTACCACAGAGGGGGCCATGAAGCTCCCTCTGAACTATCAAAGTATGCAGCCTGTGAAAATATATCTTACATAATACCACCTGATAATAAATCTTGGCCTACGCACATTCGCATTGCACTGCAATATCGCATAGAATGAACCTGAAACAGGCTGACTACGCTGCCATTTTGAGTTATCCGCCATTTTGATTGACTACTGCTTTCTGTCCCATGTTCAGAATTTGTAGTTTTGGCTTCAGCAGAACAAAATGAACTTTGTACTGTTTCATGATGTCAACATAGATAAGAATGTTGAAGCTGCTAAGGTAGATTGTTTATCCTACACTGAGGGACCTTGGAACTAAACAAGCTGTACTAATCAGTAATTTAGATAACCTCTGTCCCAACAGTGCCTTCTCTGTTCAAAGAGCAAAGTAAAATAACAAATAGCTGAATGTGCTCTTTTGCAGAAATCCTTGTTTTTCTCTCCTTGAAACAAATTGACTTTAAGCTTAAGAACAAATGGTAGACAAATATAATCGAGTAAAATGACAAATTTTACCTTTGTGTTTTGTATTTGGAAAACATGTGAAATATCTGACGGAAAACAGTGAACTATGCAAAGATGTTTAAGCATGAATTAGTTTTGTAGTTAGGTCATGAACCCTAGGTAATGTATTACATGAAGAGGAGTTGGACGATTTGTCCAAGGCCGTGAAGAATTTGTATAAATATGTGCATTTGTGAAATGTTCTGGACTCTCTCATCTCACGGTGTCTGCTTGCACACAATGCGGGGTATTGAGAACCAGACAGCTGTTTGTTCATTAAAGTACAATTGTAACTTTGACCTTGTGACTGGCGTATTTCTATTATGTGGCAGTAAGCCTTGATATTCTTACATTTTTCAAGCCCACCAAACAAATGGCATCATGTGTACTGTACTGTGCACACGATATACAAGTTTAATAATCAGGCCTCAGGTTTCCACACTGTTTGTTAGTTTTGGCTGGTCAAAGTGGAAATAAGGTACCACCTACATGTGAGCAGAAAGTATTGCTATAGATTGATCGAATTGAGTGTTTGATTTCTGAGGCAGAAGTAAATCCAGGGTATTCAACTGCACTGGTGTTTGACTCTGTAAACAGTCATTTAATCATTTTTAATGATTATATTACATGTCATGGCTATCATCTGGCAAGGATGTGCCTCTGTGATGGAAATAAATCTGTTTCTCATTTTATTATTAATGGCAAGTGTACAAACAGCAACTGACTTTTCAAATTAATTGCTGGATGTGGTGTGTAGGACTTTGTTGGTAATTGTGAGGAATTCAAAATATATTTTGACATTATGACACCACACGATTTACTCTCACAGTACATTACACATAGTGATTTAAATAGGCCCTACATACCCAGTAAATAATTTTGAATGTGCTCACCTGTGCAGAACTTAGTGTTTGCACACACATACAATTTCAACTTACAACCCTGTTTCTACATCCTCAAACACACCTCCCAAACTCTATACACACCCATTGTACCCTAACACACAATCAAAACAAGCAATACACATTTACAAAATACAAACCCAGACACTGGACCATGCCCATACAGACACAATAGGCCAGTGTGCACAACCTTAAACACCTGCCAATCTACAAATCAAACACACATACTCACCCCAATATAACAAACAGCCACATATAAACATCCCAAGCATTGGACCTTACTCGTACGGGTACAAGCCAGTGCGCACAACCATAAATACCAGCAATTTACACATAATACACAGAGACACACCCCAACAGTATGAACAGCCACACAGAAAACATCTCAGGCATTGGGCCTTAACCGTACTGATACAACAAGCCAGTGCACACAACCTACCATTTGCAAGCCAATACACACAGACACCAGTTTCTCCTGGTTCTGGACCTACCCTATCATTCTTCCCTTACTATCCAACCCCATCCTCTTTCTTGCAGAGCCACGTGGGTGCCTGGAGACTGCCCTCGGGTGGTATTGGTGTGTGCCATAAATCAACATAACATGAGGAGCAGTGCATCCTTTATGGATGTATCAATGGGCATGCTTTAACAGAGTCTCATTTGATGGACTTAATAAAAATCCAGATGCTAATGAGCAGTTTGTTTCAACCTTTGAACTTGGAGTAAGTGGAAATTACGCTTTCACATACCTTTGGCTTTGAACTAAAGTTATTGTGAGCCCTGAGGACGATGGTCGAAACACCTGTCAGCTGTTTTAGGCTGCTTCTATAATTCTATTCTTTTGTCTTAATTATGAAGATTCACAGACAGAATCTTTGTTAGTTAAGAATATTAGACAATGTGTTGATACTGATGATGATTGATTTTATGAATAATTTCACTGTCTCAATTAGGATGCTCCTTGGAATTTCCTGTGATGTGTGGTGCATAAAGTGGTACAGAAATCATGCAACCAATGTCTACTTGAGCACAGTTGGATTGAAGACATCATCTGTGAGTGTGTAAGAAATTAGTTTTCTTTGTAACGTCTTGCATGTACCGCCACTCAACACTCCCAAATGGACATCTTTTGAGATATCCGCATACTTAAAATGAAGCGGCATTCCACCAGAAAACATTTGACTAGTTCTACAGCCTTCATTTTACAGTCACGCAGCAAGATATTGTCCTTTATCAACTTTGTTTTGTTGCAAACTGAATTTCATAGCATTACAATTGGTAACTATTAGAATATTCAATTTCTTACCTTCAGAAATATGTGCACGTGCAACCTTTGGAATGCAGGTTGCACGTCAATACAGAAGCTGGACATCGAAATCCAACAGTTGGAGATCTAAATTAATGATTAAAAAACATACAACAAAATGTTAAATGCCAACACACATAACACATTAACATAACCATTTACTTTTCTATTTCTTTACTTCAAACACGAAACATAAATCTACAACTCATACCACTACACCCTTTCAACTCATCACAATACATCCTTAGATCAAAAAATCAATTTCCAAAAAACAACAAATAATCTCACACATTGTGAATACTATACCTACCACATCTAATTTACTTCACAGTTTAGAGTACGGACTCTTTCTAATAGCCACACATTGCTAATCAAGAACCAAAGTGCAAATTCCCTCGTCAAATCGAGATTTAATGCAAAATGCTCCGAATTATCAATACAGTACAAAAACGGAGAACTGTGAAAACATAAAAATAATATGAGGCCGGGAAGCCCAAAAGAAACACACCAACACAGGTTACAAAGAATATACAAGTGCTTTATTTAAAAGCTACAACAGTTACCAAAGTCAATTGACAAACGGATAGCTATTTGGCTCTCAGAGTAACGTAACGAACTTCAACGAAGGTTCGATGCATTAGTAAGAGAGACCGTACATTGGAATACTTGGGTCTTTAATATGATTTGTCCAGCCCTTAGCCAACCCCCTCACAGGTTAACCATTCTAGGGATCGGGCCTATGGGTTCCTAGCCAGGTCAATCCTATAATATATGCATTTTTGATTAGTTTCACTGATATAGTTGTACATTTACACATAGGTCAGCAATAGGACAAGGTCTCAGTTCGCGACCCCGACAAGTGGCCTGCAGGCATATTAATTATTCATGTGTATGGAGGTCACAACGGCCAGAATCTTACTCAGAATGTCACCCGGCCTCCATTTTGATGTTCAGGGTGACTTCCATATTACAAGAGAACCTAAAATGGTGGCTTAATCCAAGATGGCGACTTACATTACTTTCTCTAAGGTCAAGACCTTGCCGTGGAGTTTGTTCGCATATGATGTTTAGACAACTTTGCGTAGGCCAATACACATACAATTGCTGCAATAGGAGGCATAATATTGTTTCAATTCCGACAGACCCTCCTTTTGGCCTATGCCAAGTCCTAATATCATTTATAATACTTCTGCAAATAACTCCATGCATTGTCGTCCATACATCCTGAATCATTATCTGTAATGTCTATAGCCATTAGGTCGTTCATCAAAACCTCTTGTAACACAAACTCTTTAGATGCTGTATCTGGGGCATACATTTTGTGCCCTACTGCGCTCACCGCTTGAGCACAACATCCCCCTAGCATTGCACATATACTAGGTAGACATTGAAATCAGCAACAAAGGAATAGCAGGATTCCCAAAATGACCAGGATAACAGAAAGCACCTTCCAACCCCAAGATCGTAGAGAATCCCAGAACCAGGTGCTAATATTCCAATCTCCCACAGGAACATGTACTTCAGAACTAAGGATGTGCAAGTTCTGTATTGCTTTGAAAATTGTCGGCAAGAAATCTGGTACAAAAACACAGCAAGCGGACTCCACTAATTTGAATACTCCACCACGTTCTGCCAGAATGACATCTAATGCCATCCGATTTTGAAGTTCTACCAATCTTATTGCCTTTTGTTCTAGTGTCATATTGTAGAGTATATCCGTGGTCCGGTTGATGGTTCTCTCCAGTACTCTTGCTAGTCCCCTCATTTTTTCAGAGTTTGCTATCTGTCCCCAAAATGGCACAACTGATTTCGCTATATCTCCCAATACTTGCCCAGGGGTATCTCCATCCTCGTCCCACCGTGGGCGAGCCTTAGAAACTTCCAATGTACTAGCTATAAATACCCCAGGTAACAGGATTCCTAAATAACATGTTCCCTGCCAATCCTTGGGCAGCCAGGGAAATGCTGATCTACCACAAACGAAATAAACAGGCCCCCCTACATACAGGGGCCTGTTCTCCCCAGTCAAATTTACAATGTTCACACAACCTTCAAAATCTCCCATTGGCTGAGTGCCATTTCTTTGTACACAAAAGGGGACTAAATCAGGGCTATGATTAATAGAGTAGGAAGGAGGCACAGCGTCCTTATTGCCTATCAGAGCCCTTTTAAAGGAAATTAGAGTTTGAAAAGGAAGAGATAGTTTATCAGACGGCCTAATAGAAGCAACATTAGGTTTACTTCTATTTGCAAAAAGCGAGCATCCCAGGGGAGTCAATTCACGTTTCTCAAAATCATTTAAATTAGTTCCATCAAAGTTCCCTGAGATGCTATCATTCCAACGGCCAAAGAATAGTGCTCTAAGAGAGGCATAGCAAGCAGTCGTTAAAGGTAAAGGGTAAATATACCATCCTAGCCCCTTGTGCCCATGTTGCGGTAAATGAGTGCAAATCCAACAATTACTCTTATTAAAAATGGCATGCGTTGCATTCATTACTATTATTAAAGTGTTATTGTGATACTTTCGTCTATGCTGGGAGTCTCTAGGTGACAGAGTGTGAAGGTGTACAGAGGGAGTCAAAGCAGTAGGTACAATCTCAATTGGCAGTAGAGGTTTTAGAGGGTACATTTCTTCGAAGTACCAAAGTCCCACAGCAGTAACTATACAAATTCCAATTATTATTAACACAATACAGCAATACGTTTTCGGGGCCCAGGCACATTGTCCTTTGTCCGAGTTGGTCACCCCCTTATTTACAAGTCCAGTGCGGGGAGCAGCGGTGGAGGTGGCAGGAATCGTAGTTTCTCAATCGACGATCCCAATGTTCGTTGCTGGCGACACTACGGTCGCGCGACTTCTTAGTCCTTCCCAACGCTAGCCAGCAGAATCCCCTTTTTTTTCCTTTTGTTCGAAAGAAACTTTCTTTTACAAGAGAAAACTTTCAATCACTTCTTCTTTCCAAATGCACGGAAAGACCTGTGCCGTAGTTCTATTTTCTTCGTCGAAGGTCGTTCCTGGTGGTACCCAAAACTGTTTGATCCGGAAACAAGGTAACGTCACTTCCTGAGGGAAGCGACGTATCGGAGGCGACAGAAGTAGCAGAACTTGAAACAATGTTTTCCGGAAGTGACTTTTTCAAAGAGTGCGGAGACGAAATGGACTGTTCCCCAAGCTCCAAAGGCTCAGAGAAATTCTCCGACGCACTCACAGCGCTGTTTGCTACTCCAAGATCAGAGATTGTGGCATCAGCGATGGGTTCTGCTTCTTCTGTAACGTGAGCCATCGGGTGAGGAAGTTTCTTGACATGCGTCGCGTGGATCCAGTGTTTTTTCCCAGCCACCCGCACTGCTGTCCGAGTGACCAACAGCACCTGGTAGGGTCCCCTCCAGCGAGGAGCGAGACAGGAAGACCTTTCGTAGGCCTTCACTAGGACCCAACTTCCAGGCTGAATATCGTGTCCTGGGCCCGTAAACCGTACAGGTAAAGCTGATTGAACCTGATGATAAATGAAATACAGATTTTTAGTCAACTGGTTGCAGTAGTCTACAAGCAATACATGTTCTACCTCCCTCAGGGCTTTAGGCTTAGGAAGACCCCAAATGTTAGCAGGTCTCCCCATCACTACCTCAAATGGAGAAAGCCCAGTCTTAGTTTGAGGTGTGGTACGCATGGCTAATAATACAATAGGTAAGACATCTGGCCATTTCAATTTGGTGTCAGCACATGTTTTTGCAAGCTTATTCTTTAAGATACCGTTATGTCTCTCGACCAACCCAGCACTTTGAGGATGTCTAGCTGAGTGAAATCTTTGTTCAATGTGTAACGCTGTGCATATCTGCAAAATTACTGCTGCAACAAAATGGGGACCATTGTCCGACCAAATTACCCTTGGAAGCTCAAATCGTGGAAAGAATTCTTTTACCATAGTCTTTGCAGTGGTCATGGCAGTAGCATCTTTAACGGGGAAAGCCTCGACCCATTTACTAAAAGCACAAATAATCACAAGAACATATTTTAGATTGTTACACCGTTCCATTTCAATAAAATCAAAGTGGATGACCTCGAAGGGGATAGAAGGGGGCCCAAAGCTTCCCTTTGGAGTTACTGTCCCCTTCCCCACATTGTGCTGTAAGCAAATCATACAATTCTGAACATGTCGCTGTGCAGTCTTCAAAATTTTATCATTCACCCAGATTTGTTCTAACATTTTCGTGATCTGCTGCGCACACACATGCGTAGGGCCGTGTGCCATCGTAACCATTGCCAGCACATATGAATCAGGGAGCAACCATTTTCCTTCAGATGTATCCACCCAACACCCATCATCATCCAGTTTCCCCATTCCTTCGGCCCACCTTTTAGACTCTTCTATTGTGGCATCAGTTTGAATATCTCGCACAGACCCAATACCCTCATCCATTACATAGGCATCTTTTGTTTCCCTTAGAGCATACATGTCTGCGCTAAGGTCTGTGGCCGTTTGCCTGGCTATCTGTTCAGCAAAGTGTTCCCTTTTCCCACATCATCTATGACCTTACGATGTGCTGCACATTTCATGATCGCTAACTGCCTAGGGAGTGAGAGTGCCGAGAGCAATTGCACTATCAAGGAACCATGCTGGATCTTGGTCCCATGTGAGGTTAGGAACCCTCTTTCCGACCAGAGCCTCCCAAAGTTGTGAGCCACCCCAAAGGCGTACTGGCTATCAGTATATATGTTTACTATACGCCCTTCTGAGAATTCACAAGCTCGGGTCAACGCTATAATCTCTGAGGCCTGCGCGGAGTTATGCGGAATTCTCTTAGTTTCAATAACCGTACTCAACGTAGTAATTGCGTAAGCAGCTGTAGATGTACCATCTGGAAGTTTGAAGCAGGAGCCATCACAAAACAGCTCCCCTTCTGCATTGTCCAAAGGAGTATCTATAAGATCTATCCTGCCCTTCGTTTCCTGTTCGGTAGTATACAGGCAGTCATGTAATTCTTCGTTACCGCAAACAGTATTTTGCGGGAAAGGTAGAAGTTCAGCCGGATTAAGAACACAACACCTCTTAATTTGAATGTGAGGGGCAAACAGAATTAATTCATACCTTGTTAGCTGTGCAGAGGTGAGGTGTTGCATTTGGGTTTTATTCAATAGGACATCTACAGAGTGAGGTACCATCAAAATTAAATCATGGCCTAGGACCATTCCCTCACTCTGTTTTACGCACGCGGCAGCAGCAGCGACAGCTCGCAAACATCTTGGCAAAGCGCATGCGACAGGATCAAGGGCGGAGGAGTAGTAGCCGCACTGCCTATTCTTCCCTCCGTGTTCCTGTGTTAACACAGCCAAAGCACATCCATCACATTCATGCACAAACAACACAAAGGCCTTGTCATAATTTGGAGTACCCAGAACCGGTGCAGAGGATAATGCGGTTTTAAGAAACTCAAATGATCGTTGGTGTTCCGATTTCCATGGCAGTGGCAGAGAAATGCCCTTCTTCGTCAAAGCCAACATCGGTTTTATCACTAGTGAAAAGTTCGGAATCCACAACCTACAGTAAGAGGCCCTACCTATTAAGGCTCTGACTTCCTTCTGTGTATTTGGAACAGACATGCCAGAAATGTGTTTTATTCTTTCAGGTGTCAATCTTCTCCCCTCCTTTGACAGGAGGTAGCCTAAATAGGCGACCTCCTGACAACAATATTGACATTTTTTGAGCGACGCTTTATGACCATTTTTAGCTAGATGAACAAGCAACAGTACAGTGCCTTCTTTACAAGCACTTTCAGAATCTGCAGCCAAAAGCAAATCATCGACATACTGAAGCAGTGTACAAGTAGATGGCAATACAAGGGTGTCAAGCTGCTCTTTCAAAGCTCTACTATAAATACTTGGACTTTCAGTATACCCTTGAGGGGCCCGAGTAAATGTAAATGAACGTCCTCCCAAGGTAAATGCGAACAAATATCTACTCTCCTTGTGTATAGGAATGCTAAAGAAAGCATTCTTTAAATCCACAACACTAAAGTGCATAGCTGTAGCAGGGATCATTGTTAGTATCGTTGTTACATCAGGCACAATTGGAAATTGTGGGGCGACAACTTTGTTAATAGCACGAAGATCAATTATAAAACGGTATGGATTGCATTGTCGCCTTTCTTGTATACAGGCAAAATTGGGCTGTTACATAAACTACCTGCAATCTCTTCAATCACCCCTCGATGCACAAAATCGGAGACAATGTACTTCAAAGCACGCTCGCCCTCAACTGATATTTTATGTTGCGGAATGCGTGGTAATTTAACTCCACGTTTCAAAACTATTTTGACGGGCTCAATCTGTAGTACCCCGACATCATTGTCGTCAACTGCCCATAAACATTCCGGAACAACGCTAAACTCAGGAGGCAATGGCCGAATCAGAAACTGAGAATTGGGAAGTTGCTGTGGTGAAACCGTCAGTCGTACTCCATCAGAGGAACAATGAATTACTGCATTCAATTTCTTCAACAGATTTAACCCCAGCAAATTCTCTCCACAGTTCGAAGTCAGAAGGGAGGGACAATGGTCCGTAAAGGGACCCAAAGAAACAGACACCGGTGAAGAAACCGGACAAACAATTGGTATACCAGAAAACCCTACAGAAACATTTGTTTGCCCTGACAGTGGAATGTTTGGAACCCGGGAATGATCAATGGAGCACTTCTGTGCTCCAGTATCTATCAAAAACTGATGTTTCCTATTCCCCACTAACAATTCAACGTAGGGACCTTTCTGATTAACGGGAATAGGTGAAGGTTCCAAACCCTGCTTCGGGCAGTCCTAACAAAATAAAATGTCATCGGAAGGAAGCTCTTCAGAAAGGTAGGCAGCAGAAGGGTGATCGAATATGTTTCTTGCGTCCACACTCGAAGTCTGATTTTCCCGTGAAAAAGGTTGCTGAGGATCTTGTGAAAACTGACCTCTATCAGGGCCCCCTGCTCCAGGGCGACCTCTAGGTCGTCTACCCATACTCCCAAATGCATTGTTTGACCTTTGTCGAAGGACAGGGCACTGTGCTCGCCAATGACCTTCCTGGCGGCAATAGGCACATTGATTAATATTCACAGAACCCAAAGGAGCGTTTCCTTTTGGGACATACTGACCTCTGGTCTGTGTCGTACCTCCTCTGGGATTTCTAGGAATTTGTTGTAACAATACCTTAGTCTTCAGATCTCCTTTCCTCTTCTCTATTTTCTCCTTTTCATTATTAACACGGTTCTCATAATACTGAGCCATGTGCAAAACTTCAGATTGAGATTTCGCCTGCCAAGCGCTTTCAGTGGACATAATCTGTGACTGGATGTCGGGCAACAATCCACGTACAAATTTGTCCACAAACAACCTTTTCCCAGACTCTGTACCCAAGTCCTGTCCACTGAAGTCAGAGAATACCTGTTCGAATCTATTAAAGAATTTGGTGGCGCCTTCAGTTTCTCCTTGAACACAGGCCGTAAGCTTGTCCCAAATAATTCTTTTCTCTGGAATTATAGTTTTTAATTTTGCGACAATTCTATCAGGCAAAGTAAGTATTACCTGAGGTGGTTTCTCACCAGCTGGTCTTTCCCCATCAAACCTAGTCATGTTAGCCCACGTATCTCCCAACCCTGGCACATCGTCTATTGTCCGAACCTGCTTCCATAAATCTACGGGTAGGAGTACAGTGAATAGCAAGTCAATATCACTTAAGGTGAACACAGAGGACTGAAAAATGGACTCTATCTCTTTGTAAAACCCTGTCGGGTTTTTCCTGATGTCGGGAATTGATTGTCTAATAGTGTTCACTTCCTGTCGTGAAAACGGGACGTGAACAAATTGCGATACATAATGTGCAGGGATATCCACAGCGGGTGCACCAGTCCCAGCGTTACCAGGAATCTCAACCTTTGGGACAAATGTCGGAGGAACCTCTCTCATAGGCAACTGAGATATAGGTAATTCCGACCGCTTACTAAGCAACAGAGCCAGATCGAGCGCTAAGGCAGTCGAAGAAGTGTCGGGCGAAAAAGCCCTTTTACAAATTCCCGATAACTCTATAGGACAACTAACCTTCTTCCTTACACATTCTTCCTGCAGGTACTGTACCATTACCTGAATCACCTTCCTTTGCATTTCTACTGTATACTGACTATACGTGTCATATACTTCATCTGGCGGTATCGATGAATCCGAGATCCATCAAATCGCATCTTTGGTACAAATTCGTACTTCCTCAGGTGCCGATCTACGACACGGAAGGAACCGTTTCTGCACATACATACTGTCGTCTTCATCATTCTCATCTCGTGATTTTTCAAAGTTCCTCCTATACTCAAACAATCTTTCAACATGACCATGTACTTTCTCCTCTGTGTCCCTCGAAAGTGCTAAAGCATTTAGTTCCCTCACCCCTTGTGGTGGATCCGAATTTTGTAATCTACCCCACATCACACATAAATGAGTCCCCAAACCTTCGATAAAAACATTTTTCTCAGGAAAATTGTCCATATTTGATAATGTGGAAAAAACGTTAACTTGATCACCTTTCTCCATACAGTGCTTAGCCCATGCAAATAATTCTCGTTTCTTATCTGTAGAAACAGTATTACGAGTGACAATCTTTGACCCCGCACCCTGATCAACTTTCGTCAATACAGAACCACTTGGGAGCGGAGGTGCAGGCAAATTCAATAAGGGTGCAACTATCGGCGCAGGAGAAAGGGGTGGTGTGATAGGTGTAGGAACAACAACTAGAGGAATAGGAACAATAGGTTGTACAGGGGGAACAGCAATAACAACGGAACAACAGCAGGAATGGGCAGAGTACCCGGGAGAGGATCATGCGGAGGCGGCGCAGAGGCACCAGGCCTGCGTTCGTTTAACAACTTTTCAATAAATTCTTCAGAAACATGGACATCTTTAGAGGGATACATTTTCTGGATTCCGAGTGAAAAAGCCCTATCCATATTTTTAACTGACTCTGAATGTTTTTCCTTATCATATAACAACGCCTTTTCGGCATTTGTTTTATGACAGCGTGCATGTTTATCCCTACTTTTAAGCTGCTGCAATGCTTCTTTTTTCCGCAAAACATCAAAAGCTGCAGGTCTGGCCTTCTTTTTTAGCAAGACCGATTCTAGGTATTCAATACGGGGGATCTCAAAACTACCATTAATTGGCCACTGAAATTCGGAGGCATGTCTGGTTTGTCTGTGCCAAATATCATTAAATACTATACTTCCAATGCCATACTTACAGTACATAGTACATGCCGGCGACCCCTCCTGTGGTGCCGGGTGGCTAAATTCCAAAGATTGTCGATCGCTGTGGAACAGAGCCCTAAAGCAGCTAGACAATTTCCCAGGCATTTCACAAAAAATTGGTGTTACCTGGTCAATAATTGTGTCTGCAGATACAATACGCCAAATTCAAAATGTCAGGGTTAAATTAAGAGCCGGGTCATGACTGCACCTGACCAAACCTAAGGAGGACCGTACGGTTTACCAAAGAACTTACCTAACGAATTTTACCTTGTGTTTGGTGGTTTGGACAAATCTGCCCGCCTCAAAAAATGGACCCTCGTCAAGATGCCGTGCCAGACCACACGACTATCGTCCAAGGATCGGATCGTGCAGCGCTGCCGAGGTATCGCGTCTCGTTCGGTCGGGCCCGCAGTATCACACCGTCCGATCCCGGTTCGATAGTCTGCGTCAACCTTCAATGATCCGGCATCAATCTTGAGGGTCCCTATTCGGGCGCCAACTGTGAAAACATAAAAATAATATGAGGCCGGGAAACCCAAAAGAAACACACCAACACAGGTTACAAAGAACAATTTCACTGTCTCAATTAGGATGCTCCTTGGAATTTCCTGTGATGTGTGGTGCATAAAGTGGGTACGGAAATCATGCAACCAATGTCTACTTGAGCACAGTTGGATTGAAGACATCATCTGTGAGTGTGTAAGAAATTAGTTTTCTTTGTAAAGTCTTGCATGTTCCGCCCCTCAACACTCCCAAATAGACATCTTTTGAGATACCATCATACTTAAAATGAAACGGCATTCCACCAGAAAACATTTGACTAGTTCTACAGCCTTCATTTTACAGTCACGCAGCAAGATATTGTCCTTGTTTTGTTGCAAACTGAATTTCATAGCATTACAATTGGTAACTATTAGAATATTCAATTTCTTACCTTCAGAAATATGTGCACGTGCAACCTTTGGAATGCAGGTTGCACGTCAATACAGAAGCTGGACATCGAAATCCAACAGTTGGAGATCTAAATTAATGATTAAAAAACATACAACAAAATGTTAAATGCCAACACACATAACACATTAACATAACCATTTACTTTTCTATTTCTTTACTTCAAACACGAAACATAAATCTACAACTCATACCACTGCACCCTTTCAACTCATCACAATACATCCTTAGATCAAAAAATCAATTTCCAAAAAACAACAAATAATCTCACACATTGTGAATACTATACCTACCACATCTAATTTACTTCACAGTTTAGAGTATGGACTCTTTCTAATAGCCACACATTGCTAATCAAGAACCAAAGTGCAAATTCCCTCGTCAAATCGAGATTTAATGCAAAATGCTCCGAATTATCATTACAGTACAAAAACGAAGAACTGTGAAAACATAAAAATAATATGAGGCTGGGAAGCCCAAAAGAAACACACCAACACAGGTTACAAAGAACATACAAGTGCTTTATTTAAAAGCTACAACAGTTACCAAAGTCAATTGACAAACGGATAGCTATTCGGCTCTCAGAGTAACGTAACGAACTTCAACGAAGGTTCGATGCATTAGTAAGAGAGATTGTACATTGGAATACTTGGGTCTTTTATATGATTTGTCCAGCCCTTGGCCAACCCCCTCGCAGGTTAACCATTCTAGGGATCGAGCCTATGGGTTCCTAGCCAGGTCAATCCTATAATATATGCATTTTTGATTGGTTTCACTGATATAGTTGTACATTTACACATAGGTCAGCAATAGGACAAGGTCTCAGTTCGCGACCCCGACAAGTGGCCTGCAGGCATATTAATTATTCATGTGTACGGAGGTCACAACGGACAGAATCTTACTCAGAATGTCATCCGGCCTCCATATTGATGTTCAGGGTGACTTCCATATTACAAGAGAACCTAAAATGGCGGCTTAATCCAAGATGGTGACTTACATTACTTTCTCTAAGGTCAAGACCTTACCGCGGAGCTTGTTCGCATATGATGTTTAGACAATTTGGCGTAGGCCAATACACATACAATTGCTGCGATAGGAGGCATAATATTGTTTCAATTCCGACAGAACAGCGGGCTAGAAACTATTATAATTCTCAATTCAAAGAAATGCTCCTTTGCACATCTCAAATTTTGCATACCACAAACACGTCTCTTCAGAACAGTCTTCATATCACAACAGTTTAGGGATATGAGAAATTGTCACTCAAATGCACCAACTCAAATAAAGGTTTTGTGAAATATGCGTTGGTGAGTCAAAAATGGACATCCAGTCGGTTCATTTTCATGATAAAATCACACTGAAAGTATTTCCTCTTTCACAAAATGTTTCTTTGTGTTAATTCCACACAAATTATGTTTCTTTTCTCATAACTACTATCACATAAATTATATTTTCTTTCCACAGCAAAATGAACACATTTCCTCTCTTGTTTTTCCTTTCTCTGTGTTAATCACATCAAAAAATGTTCCTCTCTCAACACGTGTTTCCCCATTGCGAGTTACAATGGTTCATTGGGAGAAAAAAAGGATAGTTTCTGTCTTCAAAAAGTATAAAAAAGGGAGAAACTTTATACTTCTTTCACCCCATATCTTTTTTCTTTTTGAAACAATAAGTACACACGACTTCCTAAACAATCAATATAGCTGTCGCCAAGGGAGAGCTTAGTTTGGCTACAAATATTTTTCTTCTGCAGTCTTCATATAAATACATATATGTCAAAGATATTAAGGATGGATCTCGTGATACTTCAACCCTCCTTTTCATTACTGCCGTAAGACACTTGAACAGGTAGGTGACCCTGTTAATATTCATACGCGTGTGGTCCCAAATACATGTGGCAGCATAGAATCTCATCGGCTCATTGCCTCTTTGATCAGCCATTCATGTAGTTGAATGCTGTTAAATGCTCTGACGTGTTGGAAAAGTCACCCTGTACTCGTTGCACCGAGCAAACGCTCACAAGCCAGGGACCCACGAAAATGATCCGAATGTTTGCCGGATCGTTTTCGTGGGTCCGCGGCTTGCCATTGTTTGCTCAGCACATCGAATACAGGGTGACTTTTCCTGTTTGACTAAATTGATAACTTGGATTATCTTTTATAACACCAATGCACATTAGATTGGGTCTACAGGTCATTAAAATTGTATTGTTACCACGAGTAGACTGACCTAGGATGTGTGTTTTTTAACACTGTTTTAATACTGCTTTCTACATCCCACATTGTGCTCCCTACGCAGTGTGGTTGACACTTTTTCTCAATAGGAGATTGCCCCAGCCTGAAAATATTATTTACCTTCAGTTGCATAATAGAATTTTGGTAAACTTCCATTCCGTATTCTGTCTGCTTTTAGATAAGCGGCACACCAGTGCAACCTAGCACTAGAGGGAATTTATGTATTTGGAGATAGAACCTCATCCTATCTTTCTGTCCTCTTTGTATGTATTCTGAAAGTTGGGGCACCCCTGTTGTATTCTGCACTGTTTCTCTCACGAGGGCCACCTTGGAATAGCGTGATTTTTGTTGCTATTGTCAATTTAACTTGGGTTCTTGTTCCTTTATTATGTTATAATACTGTTGCCGGGATGAACCCCGCATAACTAGTGGCACCCTATTGTGTGTTTTTGGCAAAATCAGAAAGCGTCTGCCTTTCCTTGGCCACCTGGGAGGAGACTTTAGGCAGGGAATTAGTAAGGAGTCAGTAGGCTTCATCACAGCTCTCCCCACATGTCACCTCACCCTGTGTGTTGCGGTCTAAATATCTCCGAAAAGGTGCATTCAGCGGCCTTGAAAAGCTAAGGTTTTGTTCCAGGTGTTGAGACACTTAGAATTAGCTTTGTTTAGTCCTTCTATGACCACATTGATGCTTTGTCAATTTCATGCATTGCAGTGCAAATATCTCTGAAACGGTGCGTCCTAGTGCCTTTTCTCGCATTGAGGTCCTTAAAATGACACCCACTTTGATGTTTTGCCTTTTCCAGGCAACTGTCGCATGTGTGCAGGGGTTGAAATCCAGGGTGCGGGGTGGGGTGTCCAAATATGACCTAGCCAGTACCATCTATCTGGAGTGTACTCACATGTAACTACGCAAAATGTGGTGCAGATTGGTGGAACGGTGTGTAATTGTATAAGGAACAAAAAAACACACAGATTTTCCATTCTACATGTATGGATAAATACTTGTTTCCTGTAAATGTCCATATCCCAACTGACAAGGAAACATAACATTCAATGAATGAAGACAAGCATTTTCCCATTAGCATTTGTGTGTCGACACATGCAAAACAAACTGGTGATGAAAATGTGTTTCTCTTCTATTTGAGGGAAGCATCTCAGCTCTCCATTTATTCAAACTTGTTTTTGTTGTCTAACGTTGTGTACAAACTGGAATGAAACTGTGCAGGTCTCAATCTGTTCTGACAGAAGATAAATTAACCATTACAACTGGCATGCAGTATACATGGTAACAGTTGTGCTCTAGCACCTTGTAGCGTCTCCTGTGCTAGATGGAATTACCAATAAAGATTTCAGTCCAAATAACCGGACAGACTCAAAGAATATGGCAAAGTACTACTTTATTCTGTATTTAATAAAGCAGGGCAAACTGGCAGTTATCGGACTGATGCTGGCACATTCACACACAAACATGATTACACAGCTGTATTATACCTCAATATGTGTCATCTATGACACTATCCTACATGGCAAACTGTAAAACGTATTGACGGGAGGGATTGGTTAGTGGAACATATCTGCTTATAAAATACATATGGGTTAATACACCATTGGCTACCTCTAATCTGTAGGACACGCCTCGAACTACCTCTACATACGTATATTACTGATTATAGCAGACAAAATGACAGTGGATTGGTCTATGCATCATTGTATAGCAGGTTACCCCATAGACCCACTGATTAGTTTGCATCCCACACAACCTTGGACTTTCGGCTGGGCTAGAAGCGTGTAATCAAATCAAAACCCAGCTGCTCGAGTCACGTCAGATTTCTCTCCCCACTTTCCCAATTAGTCCATTATCTCTCATCAGTCTGACCATGAGCCAAAGTTTCTCATCTGTAGTTAACCTTGTAGCTTGCTCTCTGATCGGGGACACTCAAGGGAGTGTAAGCACACCACTATCTTTAGCCACAGCTCAATGAACAGCCCTTATTTTCGACTTCTGAATCATGTGTGAAGAGACCACAAATGTGTCCATTTCATTTGTCATTTAATTGTCCTCTTATTTACTGCTATTTGATTACTCATGCTGTGTGTTCTTCCTCCTCTTGGCCTTTGGAGATATGTTAACTCCATCTTGTAGGAGGCTCATCCATTGTTTATGTTCCAATACTTGGCTCTTGCAAATGTTTTCTTCTTCTTTAATCTAAGAGACCCTTTGTGCTTTTGAAAATAATTCATCGGATTGCACTCAGCACTCCATGATGTCCAATGCGGCGTACTGACATACTTCCACACGTTATCCTTCCACTCTCTCAGTGCGATGATGCATTTGATACGGTTGTTTGAGTGCATATCATGTTTCATACACTCAATGTGGTATAGGGTCAACACATGGAGTCCCGTATGGGGCTCTTATCCTACTGTTACAATATGACGGCGGTGAGGGGGTGGGAGTTAGGGAAAAGGCATCCACTTGCTCCTCTACACAGTTCTCATACTTTATAAACCAATAAAATGTCTCTGTTCACTCACCTCTGGTGCATACTATATACAATTTGGTATCTCACTGCACAGCCACGGAGGGGATAACTGTTCTGTCATGTGGGTACATCTTTATTGTATTAATCGATTACCATCAGCAGAAGGTGAACCCCTGGATACTGGAGGGTGCTGTAGAGAATCATTTATTCCACTACCACCATCTACTCTTGTAGTGGACTGGGCATTTGGCAAGAGAAAAGGTAAAGTATAGAAATGGTGGACTGGCTGCTCTTGGACTCTGTGGGATAGTCTGCAGGTATAGTTGGAATGGCTCTTTAATTGTTCAAGAGGGTGACAATGTAAATCAGTTATAGACGTCTCATTCATATTCATAGTATATTGTTGTGTGGAAGAAAATACAGGCATCCCCAACACTGGGAATTGCTTCGTCAGAGTGCAGGAGTCAGTGATCATATAATGTATGGTATTCAGAGGCCCCCTGTGAGTCCCTGCTGCCCCATTAGTCAGATAAAAAGAACCTGACAACAAGGGATCTAATAGGGAGCCTTATCCCTTTTTATTAAGTCCAGTACTCAAACTGTATAGGAGGTCAGTGGCAGGGTCCCCATTTCAAGGGAAGAACAGTCAGAGTTTGAGCCTGCAAGACATTTGTGAGCATGGATTTCAAAAGCACCTTGCTATCATGGAGGCCAACATACTTACACTTCAGAGTGTCTCCTGAAGATGGGGCACTTTATAACAATATGGATTTATTCCATTGCACACCATTTGCTGTGAAGATGTTATCAGTACTCAAACACTTCCACAGGCAGTTTGGTGCGGAATAGGTAACTCTGCCCTTACACATGGGCAGGCACAATATATTATTGTGTAAGTATATATTATTGAGGAAGCAGATTTTTTTTTTTACATCCATTATATACTAAGTCTTGGCTATACTTTATTTAAGAACACTTATCTCTTCTATAGCATCACCACGCACACACAATGACATCACTATGTTATCTTACGTCTTTTGATGACCATCTTGTTTATTTATTTAGATCTTAGGATTCCTTTTGATTTTACACTGCTTATGTGTTAATCCACGAATTTGAGACCGGAATCCAGCACACTTTGGTGAGTACAATTAAGCAAGAGGATGGGTGTTCTGACTTTATTACTTTCTAGCTGATTTTCACAATGAGACACTTTTCCCATGTATTCACATATTTTTATGAATCTTCATCGATAGGTGCACATGTTGCACTGAATCACCATACTCTTTGCTACACTTCTTTTGAACTGTGCAGGTTCTGTGCTTTTGCCTTTTGAATACTATTTTCTTTTTTTTCCAACAGCTTTTTAGTTCACTGGTTTCCTATTTTTTCTACTGATTTCTACCTCTAATTTGAGTCCGTTTCAAGTACTTTAATAAAACTAGCCTTGGTTTTGGGCTATAATTTTGATGTGCAACATTAGGAAAGTGAACATCTTTTCGGAGTAATAATATACACTGATATACACATAACAATATAGGTTACATTATGTTTTCATGGGCATATTACATTGCATTTATAGTACTTGAATTTGATGTTATTGCATGCATGTCAATTGGACATTCAAATAGAATTTCTAGAAAGGATTAGTGACAATTCTCACTTTTCATTGTTTGACAGATTTTTAAAGTGATCTCCTGAAATGAAATGAGAATTCTTATGTTTGGAAGTAAACTACAAAAGATATCAAGTCTTGATGTTGCATACTTACTGAAACGTACTGAAACATTTCTTAAACATGTGTGATATAACAGGATCAGTCCTGAATGATATGAAATTGTATTAAGTTGTATACTTGAATTGTTTTGACAGTTTTTTTTCCAAGCCTAAAGGTGTGCATTGGACAGGGCTATCTAACGATCTCAATAGCAATCTTTTTTTTTCTGTAGATGGTCCAGCAGTGATCCTTTAAGAGATTCAACCATTTGGGCTAAAACCTAGGAATGCTGCCAAAGTAAAACACTGTAACAACCCTTACATCAAGGCCTCTTGTGCCAGATGGATCCCATTCTACAACTTACTCAGAACATCAGAAAACTTTATTGAATTTTGCTCAAGTGCTCTGGTACTCTGTTCAATCTTTTTGAAGCTTATGTCTGCCATTACAAAATTTTATTAAGGACAGTATGTGGAGGAGTAAGTGTTCCTAATACTTAAAATATGGACAATTATTCTTTTACTCACTTGGGAAAAATGGACTATACATATGGCCACTAGCGTAGCTGGGGAGCTGCAGGTATGTTTAATAAGAAGGCGATGTTGAGCCTATCAAAGACCTTAAATAAGAAAGAGAACAAAATAACCAATCTCCAGCCATTAGATCTAGACCTGTGACAGGCCTGTGAAATTCATTTTAAAAGGCACAGTTAACCAGAGTAGATGGAAAGATCAGGGCAGAAAATGCACAAACAAGGAGACTAATCCGGGTTGGGTGATGCATCATAATAAAGTATGCCATATGTCTTACCAGAGACAGCTGATGGTCTTAAAAGCAACAGCAACTTTTGAGAGTGCAGAGCAACCAGGAAGCCCGAAACAGCTAACAGGTGGGCTGGCCACTATGGCCCTGATGGAAGAGAGCTGGGCACTGTATCCCTGAAACAGGTGGGTTCAGCAATATATCCCATTAGAAGAGAGCTTGCTATTTTATCCCTAAATATGTTTCCTGAATACTATAGCATCAACGAAGAAAGCTGGATAATGTATACAGAGAATGTTTAATAGTCATAGTATTTAAATGGCTGCTAAATCCTTTGTACTGTGCTTGAGAAGCAAAACAGTGAGCTAGGTACTACATCCCCAGAAGTGGAAAGAAGTGACATATGCACAACCCCATAGAGGTTTTACAAATAGTGAGCTTCACACTATATTCTTGGGACTGTTTTCTGGAGCTAAGGAGCATGCTGGGCAGTATACCCCTAAGATTGTCTTTAAGAGTCAAAAGCCCTTTGCCCCTAACTGCTCCAAACGTGGGTTTCAATCTCTTCACCTTGGGATGTTGTTGGGTGATTGGTTATGGTACTGAGACCACTGCCCTTCCCTAATGCCTAATCACATGATGTGCACCTGGCCGTCAACATGAGCTCAGTGGATAACTTCGAGGTCAGTCTGGTCCATGTGAATAAAGCAACTCTGTTCTCATCCCAGACACACAGGTGCTGCCACCATGCCTCACTATCACAATCTTATAAGAGTTGGCAACCCCCTTTTCTCTCCCTGGTACAAACCATGGGCCTTGATGTCCTCTGTTCCCCCCTTATAGCCTGCTCCTCCCGATGCCAGGCCTAGGTTTCCTGCAGGTCACACTAATCACTCTAATTTTGAGAAGGATTTTGGATTTTTGCTCATGGACATCTGGTAGTTCAAATGGTATGCATTATCCTGGGGGGGGCGCTAGTGTCCAAAATCTCAACTTGTGTTTTGCCAGCTCAAGACCTCTACCCTGACTCCCAAGGGTTTGTCCTTCATGACCAGCCACAGCCCTCCTTGTGTTAGGCCTTTCACATTCCTTTCTATCTTTGCAATGCTCTAACTGGATACATTTGTGTGAGTGTATGTGTTCCCTACCTCGCTTAGGGTGGGGATGAAATATTCGAGCATGAGACCTCATTGTTCCGTATTTTCAACACGGCCTGTGAGGATACAGGCCTACCTTCCTATATGGTGTCACTTCTATGTTTCTCATCATTTAACAGGGATTTGTGTCATGTGTGAAGTGTGCACACAGTGTATCTACCTTGCCCTCTATATAGCTGTTCTTAGTTTACATTAAATCTATGTACGTTTCTACAATGTACATGCCCCACACTAGTCATCTATACCTACAGGATTCCTCCCGTCCCCCTATACCCGCTCATGTGCATTTTCCACATATTAGTATATTTTCTGCAGTCTAAATCATTTGGGAGGGGCTGGGATCTGAACGTGCATGCCAACAATGGTATGATGTATTTTTGTATCTCATTGTTAACCCTTACTGTTATGTCAAGTATGTGGTCATGGGCTGAGTAAGAGGTGGACTCTGAGATGGTCGTCACTTCTACAGATGCTGAATTTCAACAGTTTTGTTGAGATAAATTGGATCATCTTAGCTGTGTATTAACTGAAGTTCTGTTTACTGAATGGCAAGAGATGTGTTATGCTATATCGTCTCCAGGGCTCACTTGCTATGGTTTTAGGCCATGGCCAGTGTCCTTTTCGCACCAATTTGAATAAAGAAACTGAAGCCCATTCCCCATGCCCCTTGGACGTGGCTAGTTGTCCACATCATCCTGTGAAGTTAATAACCAGATCCAACCGGCCATGGCCTTCTTCCATGCCTAGTAGCCTTGTCCTTTGGCTGTTTACACTGTTCACATTGTAACAATTAGCCAAAAATAGAAAAGACGTGAACACTGTGCATTTCCATGGCACTACGTATGATAAAAGACCATAGCCAGTGTTTACAAAGGATTTCTGTGGAATCAGCTGCTTTCTGCTGGTTTAAAAAGCAGGAGGATTCCATGGGAATCAACAGCATTTGCACCAGCATGAAAATGAATGCTGGCACAAATGGTGGAGCTTTTGCATGGCACAAGGGCGAGGCAGAATCGTAACTTACGTTCTACCCCTCAGTTCCACCATGCAAATTGTTGAACATGAACTGTAACGTACTAGAAATGCATAAAAGCCTCACACAGTGCTTTTTCACATTCTGTTTATGTTTCGGCTTAACAGAAATTATCCCCAATGTGTTGAATGCACACGGCTCTTGGTCAAAGCCAGGCCACTGCCAAAATGGCCACTGTTCTTGGCTGGCCTTGTGTAGTGGCAAGTACCTGCATGTTTGTGGAGGCCGTAGCATGGGTTAAAGAACATGCCCCAGAAAAGTAACCACTGGCACAGGTTTAGATTATTTCGAGAAGATTCTTGAAGATTCGTCAAACAGTGCCAAAGGTATACGCATCTGAAATATGCTCTTCCTAATGGGAGTGCAACTTAGAAATAACCGCTGGGTTGCTATTACTGCCCCTACAGTATGTGTACTGCCATTACCCTTGTTCTTATTGCCTTAACCCGGGTTGTATGGTGAACAATGCTATTTGAGACATCTCGGGTTTTCAGAGAATTGTACAATAGATTCTCAAACATTGCACTCAGTCTACTTTATTAAAAAAAAACCTGTTTTAGGCTGTTAAAAAATAACGTTGTACAAAAATAAGTATTAAAAAAGCCTTTCACAATGTCCACTTCTTTTTACTATGGTATCCTGACAGCAAATTGGCAAATCATACATTGCAGGATATTTCAGCCTGAATGACACCTTCTCCCAGTCGATGACCCACAACAAGCAATCCTGTTTGTATGTTTCGAAAGACTGACATCTAATCCGTTCACTTCACAGCTTCTATTGACGGGCAGCTAAATGCACAGAGCCGGTGCTCACATCGCGCCTGCCGTGTTCCTCCGTACCAGAACAAAGCAAAGAAGCACAGGGTTAGTCACCAGGACTGGCTTGTCGTCATACAATGACATTAGAAACTCATCACCTGTCCAACAAATAGTCAGTGGAGCTGAAAGGTTCACAGTAATTTCAAGTGACGTTATTGTCAACATTTCAACCCACAGCATTGAGAGTCTATAAATTCCGCCCGTTTTCAAATTTCACTGTGTATATTGTTCCAGCAACCACCTGTCAGAAAAATATAAACATGAGATCAATAGAAAAGAAGCCCTTCCTTTCGTTTATTCTCACGTTCTATCGTTTTTTTTTGTTTTTTTTTTGTTTTGTTTCTTACAGCAATTCTATGGATAACAGTACTGGGCCTGATTCATGACACGGTTTCCTATGGGATTGCGCCATTACAAAACGCTTCCATGAATGAGGCCCTACAATGTTAACAAAATACATATTCTTTCCCCGATAGCAAACAAAGAATCACCCTCTTTTCCCTATAATGCAGCCATTCCCTATTCTTCAACGCGAGTATACACAAGGCACCACATTGGCATTTTACTCTAGTTGAAACTGGCAAAACCCAAGTCAATTCTTTATAAGGAAAGCAGACATTTGCTTGACGACGACACAATGCAAACAGTTGTCCTGCAAGTGGCCCCTTGGCTCTGACATGGGCGTAGGACATGAGGGGGCGGGGGGACAAATCCCCACCACAATTTTGAGTGGAGGGATACAATAGCATTTATCCCCCCCTCAGTTTGTGCTACTCTGCAGCAGCATCTGCCATGTGTACTGATGTGTGCAAACTTCAGACTCTGAAGTGACTGAAGTTTGCATGCAGCAGGTGCGGGCCCGGCTGGGTGGACTCTATCCATTCCATTCACGACAACAATGGGGGAGGGGGAGGGGTATGACGCAGGACCACAAGCAAGAGTTGTTGAGAACAATTCCTGCTCGCACGTTCTCCTCCTCCCCCAACCACACGGGAATACGGCACGTGTCAGCCCAGCCTGGCCTGAAGTGCACAGTGCACTGCTGCGCAGCTTGCCAGCCTCCTCCTCCTCACCATCCAGAAGCCGCAGTTACAGTGTGCGTGCTGCTAGGCTTCGAGTGTGTGAGCCTGAGGTGAGATTCTATTAGACTGCTCCCTGCCTCCTGCTGCATTGCCGACGCCCGTAGCTGGAAGAGTGAACAAAACACCCCCTGAAACTATCAGCTGCACAGAGGTATTTTCCCTTTCTGACTGTCCCTGCTCACTGAACCACCTTGTGTTGCAACCAATCGCTTTCCTGCTCTCTGGTTTAGACGCTAGTGATCCCGTGTCCTTTCCTTTCCTCTCGTCTGCCTTCTCTCTTCCCGCTGCCTTCTTCCTTCATATCATCGCGTCGTTTTTGGTAAATAATTCTTGAAGGTTTCTAACGACTCTACAGCCACATTATGCATTTAGATTCTGTGCTTTTTGGAAATTTGAATCCTGATATATTTCTAACACTTCCTGTTGTTAGAAACACACAAGGCAGGATCAAAATGTATTGAAATGGAAGGAAACAGGTATAAAACACGCCGAAATGCTCACAATGCAAAATCCAGCCTGTAAACTAGAAGGAAGGATTACCACCTCTTGATAGGCCAAGAGACGAAAAATGAGCTCCAACAGAGGCATAAGTGCTCAGAATGCATTGAAAGTCTCATTGTTCAACATACAACCTGTAAACTACTAGTGAGGAACAAAACGTATTGAAACGTTCCAAAGACCAACAAAAACAGCTTCAAAATACCTACTTCCCTCACGTTTTGGTAAACGCGAATTCTGGTGGATTCCCATTTTGTATTGGGTTTCCATGCTTTGTTACTTCGAATCCTGATATATTTAACAACTCTTCTCCCATAAGGCAGGGTCAAAATGTACTGCTGTTTACAGGCTTTTCACTGATGAAATCTTCAATGCATTTTAAGCTTTTCTGACTGTTTTGGAGCTTTTATTTGCCATCTGCTAATTCATTCAACACGTGTTCATACTCCCTTGTAGTTTTCAAGCTGGATTTTGAATGCTGACATTTTCAATGCATTTTGAGCGTGTATGTGTTTTTCGGAGCTAGTTTGTCCCTCTCTCCTCCTATGCGTCTAAAGGGTAGTTTTTCACTGATGACTCTTTGAATGCATTTTGGGCACTAGGTCTTGCTCTGGAGCTGTTTTTTCCCCCCACTGAATCTTTCAAAACATTTTGATCCTGCCTTGCGTTTAGAAGTTGGATCCTGAATGATGATGTTTTCAAAGCATTTTGAGCATTTATGTTTGTTTCGGAGCTAGTTTTTCCTCGTTCAACCTCTCAACACAAACTGGTTTTTACTTCCATTGAAACTAAATACATTTTGATCCTGACTTTCAACGAAAGAAACAACCTTGATGGGATGACAAAACGCTGCCACTCCACTACGGAACGGCCCCAGGCTTGCTGGCTGGCACATGGGACAATTGGATTTGGAGGAAAATGCCCTTGCTTGTGATACAGTTGTGGTGGGGGGAAGTTTAGCATGATTGGGCAATTTTCAAATATTCGCAGGTAATGTGTATGCCTGCCCGGTTCCTAGTCTGGAAGAAGTGCTTGAAGGACAAGGTGATTCAGCAAGACACGCAAAGTGGTTTTAGCCAAATGCAATGTACCATCGGGTTTTGCCACAGGTCACCTAATGGGTAGAACAATCAACATATTACAATGAAAGGATTACATGGGGTGCATGTGGGGAAGGGGTTTGGGCATGTTTTAAGGTCTATTATGGGAGTTGCAGTTCGCGCTCAAGGGAGAGGCGTGCAATGCATTTTACGGAGGACAAGAGGTTGGGGGGGCCTGAATTTAATGGAATGAGTATGGTCGTGCTGGGGGGCTGCCATTTAACAATTATATGTGCAGTATAATAACAAAAATGAATGGAAGGAGCACGATGGGTGAGCCAAGGGTGGTAGGTCTGCGGGTAGTAGGATGGTATCTCCTATTGTGTCAATGGATGTAATTCCTCTTTAATAATCAGGTGTTAGGAGTGCTGGAAGGGTTTCGGTGTCCTCAAGTTTCAGTATTAGAGGTAAGGAGGGTTTTCAGTTTCCAGCAAGGAAGGAGCGTCATGTCATGGTCAAAGTGCAGAAGGTGCACATATGAGGAAGGAGTTTTCGTTCGTAATACGGATGGGGGGTTGTTAATTGGTAGGACGTATAGGCATTTTTCATTTCTTTAGGACAAATGGCCATAAGCGTGCAGGGGTGGGCATAATGCCTTATCCACGGAAGAGCACAAATGGTTCCTTTACACACAATGAGCAGCCAGTGGAAGAGGGGGTTAGGGGGTTGGGGTCACAGGCCATAAGATTGCTCTGGGAAGCGGTCTCCCTACCGCGCATTTCTGTATTATAGGTCCCTGTGGGATCGTAGGTGGGCGCTGTGCAGGGTTGCTTCAAAATATATACATTGAGCTTAAATTGGGTTTGGTTATGGCGCAATGTAATGTTGGACAATTTAAAGTCCCCACATAACCACAGAGGTTTGGGCACCGAAACCACAATACATAAATAAAAAAGCAAAGTCCCAAGGTGTCACCTATCCTGCTCCCCAGTTTTTATGGGTCTCCTATGCCAAAAGATGCCAAATATAACAATATGGGCTCACATTCTAGAAAGCAAAATTGCATGAAGGGGATAGCTTGCTTTCACGCTTTTGTGCACTTTGGTCTCCTCAAGTCTATATTGGATAGTTGCACAAAGGACTTCCAACTTGAAGAAAACAGGTTAATTTTTAATTTTTGTTTGCACTTCGTAGTGCAAAAAGTGCAAATGCAAGTTTTGGTTGTGTGAGATTGAAACAAAGTGACGTCCTTAGGCTCGCAGGTAAATTCCAGTTACTTTATTATAAATGTTCATGTTACATTGAGTTAGCTTAGTAGGAACAGACACTGGCTCCCATCACCCAGGCAGTGGCTCTCCAACTGCCTACACTTAGAACCCTCATCACAAGCTTCTACATTCACCTCCAAGCACATTACAACACATCTTCCTTTCTTCCAGATGTCATCACATACACACAAAGCACATCATAACACATCTCCCTTCTTCACACACCACATACAGTCATCACATACTCACATGTTCACGGGGTATCACATACTACCAACACAAACACACAATCACACAGTGCACCTTATTTAACGAGGGGTGCAACTCTTAAAGAAACATGGGAGCCATCCCCCCTTTTCAACTCTCTCTGAATCCGTAAAACAGAAGGCACCCCCCCTTTCTACTCTTACGGATATTACATAACAGCAACTCTTATATGGCTGGAATGAACCACGTGACTAGCACACACTTATCGCGGAATGCAAACACACCCCTATCTACCCAGGTTGGTATAACTAAGAACAACCACTCAATTCGTACGGAATCCCCCTATCTACTCTGGCTGACAAATACAATTGTCACAGAGGATTATCCCCCGTTCTACTGTGGATGGAACCCACCAACCACAACGATGCACTTTTGGCAGAGTTTAGTTACACACCCCTATCTAGCGTGGTTGTGAAACAACACAATTCACAACCCCTCACACAGCAGAAGGCTTAACCACCCCCCTATCTTCCCTGGTTGTGAAATATCTCCCAACCACTCTAGCAGTGTGTGAGACTTAACTCCCCTATCTACTCTTGTTGGAACATGACACAAATCACAACCACTATCACTGTGAGGAAGGCTCAACCCCTCTGTCTACCCTGGTTGGAACATAATTCACAACCACTCTCACTCAGTGGAAGGCACACATACCCCTATCTATACAACCTCACGCCACCATTCACCATGTCACTACTCGACACGGAAATGTTCGATATCTAACAATTTTCCATCCATGCCAAATGTTAATCTCTACATTTCATGGAACTTACATGTACCTTATTACTGGTAAAAGTCCATAGTTGTATAGGAACCTCTATAGTTGCAGTTCCTAAAAAGAATCGTTACAACTAGTACCATACACAACCTCATAACTCACACATCAACTTTCATACTTTTGACATAGACAGCTTATCAAGACCTAAAAGCCCATAGCTAAGATAGCTCTAACCTGAAATTCTCGTAAAGGTAAACATATACTCATTGATTTTTTTTTTTAAATATGACACTTATGCTAATATTCAAACCATTTTTCTCCAAATGACTAAAACTACTAATGGCACACTTGAAATTATGGCACAATATCCTTTAAAATAAATTGGATTCCATATCCTGCTGCTTGCCATTATGCAAAAATGTTAGACACACATACAGGCAAGACCTATCATTACATTTCCCCCTTATATAATGCATGCCGACATTCCCCATACAACTATTATTAAACAAAAAGTCACCATTTCAAAAAACATCTCTTTGCATAAAGGCAGCCAGGCCTATCACTAAAACAAGAGATACCAACTCCAGCAACCTCTCAAACTGGTAACGTGCTGGGGGAAAAATACACAGAAGCAGGTCAATTTAAAATCAGGCCGCCTTTAAACATCAGGCTTCTCTCAGCCTGACAGCCGTTAAGTCTAAGGAGTGTCTAGTGCTCCACTCCGACTTTGGTGCATATAGAACAGTACCTGCGTGTTCCGACTCTGCCTGATTAAATAAAGACAGCACCTAACAACAAACTTTCCTTTCTTACTTTTTTTAAAATTCCGTATGTCATGCAGCTTCGATATGATGATCCAACGCTGTTTAAACATTGAATTAGCACACCAATTACAACGCTGCAATCAGGGTCATCTTAAGCACTTTGGGGACCCGGCGCTCGGACCCCACAGGGCCCCCCCTCCAACAGACCAAAGGAATTAAGAGCTATAGAATATCTGGTGCGCTGCACTCCGTGTAACAACACATAGCTTAAAATGCTGCCTCGCAGAGATCAAAATAAGCATGGTAAACTTCCTTTCCGATACCTTGCACTCTTCATTCATGTTGTAACCAGAGTGATGAACAAATGGCATTTCAAGGGCAACATTAGCAGTCTACGCGAGGGTACTTCTGTTCAAGCATAGATACAGCAAACATGCAATCAATAGCAGCCACGTGGAAGCTATACTGGAGATAGTATAACTGCAGGACACAGATTTTATGACACAGGTACACATAATCCAGAATAGTCTGAGATTAGCTGCCTCCGAGACAGCAAAAGTGCTCAAGCATGGATATAGACCATCAATGGGAAGCAAGGATAAAACTACACATACCATAGCATAGAGAGTAGATAACGATTTGAAGATATCAGGAAGGTCTGTATTCAGACAGACTTAGATCAGAATCGGGACATGGTTTTCAAGCAGTGTTTGCATTCGAAAGCAAAGAAACAGGTGGCTGTGGTGTGTAATATATCAATGCTCACTATCATTATAGAGGAAGCAACACTATACATAGCAGGGAAACCATGAATGAGTCTTTCTTAAAGATCAAACCCTGAGAACAAAATCACTCTGAAGGGCTGACAATTTTGAAAGGTTTAGGGACTTGCAATTTTGACAGGTGAAGAAATACAAAATTAAATGAGATACCCAGGATCACACATTGATTAAAAGGTGAAGCTGGGATTCAAACCCACAATTTCTGCTCTTTACCAATTTATATTCAAGTTTTTACCTTGAACTAAAATAATCCCATTTTACAGAACTGACTTGGAAAATATGAAAATCACATAACCCAATATAAACATTTAAAAAAAACAAAACGCTATAGAAACATATTATTAAAAAAGGGAATGATTGTAGCTTCATTGGGCCTCATTTTGACCCTGGTGGTAGCCGTGCCGCTAAATACTGGCATGGCTGCCTCCTGAGTCATGATTTTACCAGCACCCAGGGGGCATTCCAGCCCCAGCGGACCCAGTAATTGCCCATTGCCAGTAATTATTAGTGCCCATTCCCATTGAGCCCCATAGGGATCAATGGAAATGGGGAGGAGTGTAGCACCGGCACCAATCGGAATGGTGCTGGTGCTACCGTCAGTGTCAGCGAGCGGGTGGCGGTCCGCCCGCCAGGTCAGACCTGGCGGGCAGAAAGGCACCCGCTCGCAGACCTTGTAGTTTGCCAGTCCGGTAACAACGGTGCCGGTAGCTTACCGGCACCCTTGTTAGCGGACCGACAAACTTGTAATGAGGTCCATTGTTTCCATCATCAAGGAAAGTATATAAATACCAGCATACTACTAGATGTGATCTTAAAAGATTTCAGATAGGTTTCTCTTTTGTAAAGCTTTAAATACACCCCAAACACAGGCTTGTGCAATGGTATTTAAAAACATGCAAATAAACCTTTGAATTGTACAAAAAAGCAAACCATGTTGTTGTCACATAAGCAGACCTTAACATATGCTGGTAAGAAGCCTGCAATATCTGGTCTGCTCTCTTCTGTCTAGAACTCCTGACACTCAAATGGCCTACATGATAGGAAAGATCAGGTACTTGGCCAAACAATGCCACCAGTATGTGAGAAGAAAAACTTTTCATAGAAGGCAGTTCAGTACTGTCAGTGATATAAGATTTTTCCAGGATCACTGTATCATCTGCTGGCTTTAGGATCCAAGCATGAACGCTTTAGATCCACAGTCTGGAATGTGTATACATAAACACCTATAACACTTTATTGTCTTAATTGGAGGTGCCTGCCTAGGTTTTACAACTCCCCATCTAAACACACCAATTTCTAGACCATAACCATACTGACGCTATGTTAGTTTCTATAGCAACCGCTATCTAGTGCCGGTACATTGGTGATAACACCTGGAGTGGTATAGAACAAAGTACATATGCACGCAGGCTTAACAACTTCATACATCGGAAATGCTAAGTCGGCCTAGCTGGAATTTGGTATTGTAATCTTGCACGCCAACGCATATCTCTGCAATGAGTGCTTAAAACACTGAGCTATCCTCTGAACCATAGGGACACTCAAATGTATCAATATGTATTTCAACTTTGGCTATTATTGCACATGATCAATATAATCCCCACAGAAAGATGAGAATGCTACAGGTGTTGTGCCACGCAAACTATGTATACCACAGTGAACATAACATTACAGGTGAAAAGACCAGAACAAAATGTACTTATCAACAACAGACAGAAATTAGGATTATCCTTAGCAGCACACCATAGAAAATCCTGATATGTGATGTTGAATTTTGTTGATTTAGGGAAAATGACTTTTATTTTTAATAAGGCTCCTTCTTGGGGCCCCCTCCAAGGTGGCGGGCCGGGGCAAGTGCCCCTTTTGCCCTCCCATAAAGACGTCTCTGGCTGCAATGAGGGGCTAAATCCTATTCCCTCTGCAGGTGTTTGCCTCAATAATGGCAACAAGCATCAACACACTCTCCCAGCGTGGCAGGGTGCTGTTCTTTAAACTGCATGATTTACACAGTATGAAAATTAAAATTTCAGAACCCAGTTAAAATAAGCGTTCTAAACCTTCTTACCTCTCGCCATCTCCTTCGCCACTGTAATTATGTCATCACTTGCTGCTGTGCTACATAGCTGGATAGAGCTCCATAATCATAACCGCTAGAATGGCCACCAAAAACCAAGACTTCACAAAAGGGCACTTCGAGGCTTGCGTTCCACAGACAGACTCCTTCCAGCCCCTGCCTCACAAACGGAATGCTCTTGACCTCTCAGGCAGTACTATACATGGCAGCACTTACTTTCCTTACTGTGTTCCGTATGCTGTCCCAGCATATACACAGGCTCTTTGCATGAATGGTTCAGTCGCTCCCTTAACATGGAAGTACATTTCTTTTTCTGTGCCCCATTGATTGTTCAGTCGCTCACTTACCTTAGCACCTTCTGCCCTGGGGTTTTCTTCTATGCCCTGGCACCTCTACTGGGCCACCGCAAAATAAAGGCTGATTCCCTTTCCTTTACTCTGGCATTGGGCTGACATATGCAAATTCTGACTCCTAGAACCACTTTCCCTTATTCTTCTCTCTGTATCTTGGGACAGCAGCCTTTCCCTCTTTCCTGTCCCTGGTCCTCTTGTTGTGGCACAGCTCCCCCTAGTCCTTGCTCAGCACTTTCAAAATGTACTGCAGCTTTCCCTCTTCTCCGCAGACTTGCCTCATCCTTATGCATGTGGTACCATCATGATGCTTCTCTACTTACATTCGCACTGGGTGATGGGACTTACTTGTGTGGGGGTAGTGGTTCCTTTCCTTCTTCTCTGCACCCCCTGCAGCAGTCTGGTCACCTTTTATCTTCTCTTCCACGTAGTTTATTTTCTTTTACTTGAAGAAAGGTCAACTTGTCACCAGTGAAACAAAGTGACTTTCTTAGGCTCGTAAGTTCCAGTTACTGTATTATAAATAATCATGTTATATTGAGTTAGCTTAGTAGGAACAAACACTATTAACAGACACTGGCTCCCATCACCCTGGCACTGCTCTCCAGCTTCCTAGACTTAGAACCCTCATCACAAGCATTCCCTCATTTATACCATAACATTCCATCTTACATCACATGCGTCTACATTCACCTCCAAGCACAATACAACACATCTTCCTTTCGTCCAGATGTCATTGCATACTCACAAAGCACATCATAACAGAGATATGTACAATCCATTCCCATGCTACAGCATGCATCATCTACAAAGCTGCCACAAGTAGCAAACCAGCGTACCTGGCGGCTAAGCTCCACATATCTGGTGGAACATGCTCCTCGCACAGCAAATCAACCAATCGGCTTGAATCACAACTCATCCGCAAATAGAGGACCCGCAAACAATCCTTCTCTTGTCATGCACCCACCCTCTGGAACTCGATCCCAGTGTCAGCTCGGAATGCTCCCATAATTCTCTAATTTCACAAATCTCTCAAAAGGTTGTTCTTTCAAAAAACCCTGACCAAGGACTAATCCCAATGCACACTCATACAGATGCAGAGACCTCACACTACTGAGCTACTGTTAAAAGATGCCAGCCCAAATGTCAGCTCACACTCTGTATAGCGCTCTGCTGCTCTCAAGCAAGGTTCACGCTTTAAACAATAAAAATGCAAAAATAAAAATAAATATGGTAAAAATAGACAAGATGTCAAGTTCATCATGAATTAGCATAAAATGCATTCCTAAAATGTCTGTGTAAAAGGTAATACTGTGTTACGCTACTCTACATTCTTTTTAATTGGTATGGCGTAGCAACGTCAATGAGGAAAATGATGGCATCCATCACCCCCTCTGGATCCACAATACAAATAAGCAAGCATTTAACACAGCATGACATTTTCTATGAAATCACCTAGTTTTTACAGCAGCTTAAAGCGGGTCACTTCAAATGCAACCAGCTAGGAGCAAATGTTAGGAAGCATTTTCTCAATTTGCATTCTGAAGTGCAACAAAAAGTCGTACTGGTGACTACTCCTGAATGTACATCTTTTTTCCACTTTGTAGTTTGAAGAACTAACATTTCACACTAGGTACCTGTTTGGACGTAAGTGCAAACGTTAGAGGTCTGTGCAATTTACAGGGACTCAGAAAATGAGCCCCGAGATTCCATGTGAAGGCAATGGTTTGTCGCCAGTGTAAAATTGTAAAAGCATGTGGACTTCTGCCGCAATTTAGCCTTCACTGATGAATTCTCCCCAATCTAACTCTAAGGTCTAGTTCTGCCCCAAGTGCCCAGTTCTCTCCCAATTTGCTCATAAAAGTTCAGTTCTTGAACAATGTTACCCCCACCTTATGCTCAGTTCTTACACTTTTGCATGCTGAATGCTGAAACAATTTACCCCCCCATGAAGAAGGTCTCCCCATTTTTGCTTTCGTGTCCTGGCTCTGCTCCAATGTGCCCCTCACTGCTCCGTTGTGCCCTAATCTGAAACTCATGGCAGAGCTCTTTGCCACGTTGCCCTTCTGTGTGGATTTCCCCCCAGTGTGCGCCTCTGTGCCTAGTTTTGCCACAATTTGCTCCACGGTGCATATTCCTGCCTTGATGTACTGCTCTGTGTTGATTTATGATACAATATAACGCTAGATACCCCTCACACATGAGATCTGCCCCAATTTGCCTGCAGTTCTGAGTCCTTCCCCTGTAATGATATCACTGCAATGTCTCCCTCGTCAAGCTCCCCTACAAGACACGCCTCATGTACACTGGGAATCATGTGTCTATGTACACTTACAAAAATGTATTTACAGAAAAACACATTTATAAAACAGCTTACCTTTCTGCCCAATCCCTCTCATGTGTTCATTCTGGCTACTGCAGCTCTGCTCAGGGACGAAACTAAGAAAGAAGAAAGAAACGGGGAGGAAAGTTGATTGGTAACTTTGCTACCTGAGTGCCACCTTCAGGGGTCTCATAATAGGCTGTGAGTTTGGATTTGGGGACACATTATGCAATTTGCCACACCCTGAAGGCTTCCTATGAGATGTGGATCCTAAGTGCCACGTAGGGCCTTCCAGGCACCACCCAAATGCTCATTATGCGCTGGCCACCACGGGTTGTGATGTCTACTATTTCACTATGAAATAGTTTTATATCACTGAGAGGCAAATATTTCCCCTTTCCCTAACTCACATTTTGGGTAAGGTTGTGAACTCATTAAGATCAGGGTGCTATTGCACATATTCCTGCACTGTAAAGGCAGGCAGAGTTAGAGCGAATCATCTTAGCTTTGTGTTCATGGCGTGAGGTTACCATCCTAATCTTAAGAAAGTAGATTCCTTAAGCTTTTATTAGCTCACCTAGGATAGCAGTGTTTAAGCTGTCAAGGTCAACTCTTATTAGGGGAGTGTGAAGACAAATCTGCAGGGTTGCAATACTGCCTGGAAACAAGGGTGGCACAGAAAAATGTTAATGAACAAAACATGTTTTGCTTGTAAATTGGAAGTCAATGTCCTGTTGCAGAATATATGTAAGTGACGAATTTCCGAAACGTTCGTAGAAGTTTTCTGTTGGGCTTGACCCTAAGTTTATGATCTGTAAGCGATATTCAAACAACACTACAGCTAAGTCAATGCCTAGTCTGGGATGCTGAGGAAAACCCTTATTGATGTATTTTTATGTCCAGTTCAGTACTCTGGATGACAACCCTTGTATAACACCCCCTCTTAGAATCCGCCTGACCCCACTGTGCCAAGAAGTAGGTTTGTTTTGCAAATTAAAAGGTTTATTTGAAAAATTAAACAATATATATATCACACTTTATAATAAATTAATATTTGATAGTACACTTAGACATATGATGTTGATCAACAATGGGTAATCTGGCACTAGCACACTTCTTTACAATCAATGGGGAGTTAGTATAGGATGGATAAAGTAGCAAAAATACTTTTATGGTTTCAAGGGAAAAGCAATGAGGAATACAATGCAGTACAGAAATACTTGATATGATTTTAGCAAAATATAAGATAATCACTTTTTCTCTTGCAATTCACCCCCCCGCCCTATGCAATGTAAGAAATGGAAGGAGATGGAAAGAGGAGCACACAGTTCTCAGGAATGCAATCAAATACAATACGAAATTCAGTTCCCCCCCAGCAAGCTTAGAGGAAACAGGTAGGAGTTTGAAACACAGGCCCAAAATGCTTTGAATGTGATGACAATGAAGTGAGAAATGTGCTAAAAATGCTTTTAATTCCCTCTAGAGGTTCAGGGTGGGTGATACCTAGTTTATATTAGTTCAGGCTCACTTTAACAATACTCTATGAATGGTTAGCAGATTGCAAACGAATTTTAGCAAAGAGAATCAAAAAGCTGCTGATTTCTACAGATGAAGAAATCGGGCCAAATCGCAAATTGCGGTAAATTTTGCGAGTGCGTGTCTCGCGATTACGGAAAAAGTATAGGGAGTAGGAAAGCCTAGATTCTAAGCTTTCAGGTGAAAGTTAAATCTCGTTCCTAGCACAAACGGTTCCGGAGATATGACCGATTTCGTGAAGGTCGTTTTTCGGATTTGAAATTTAAAAGTTCAAAATGACAGGCGACAGTTTTCAGCTTTAAAAAGATAACAGAATGACACGATTCTAGGAGGCTGTTCTAATTAGGTTAAAATAGTTTGGATTATATCATTTTAAACTAAGAGATTGGTTTTGGCACTCACACTATATTTTTGAAATAAGCCGTCAAGGTCTGGTCAGGTTGGACAGGACTTCCGCCGGGTGGTTCTGAACAGCGGTCTCGTCTCTGGTTCTCCTCTCAGCACTGCACAGTTCTGGTCTCTCTGGATCTCTGGTCTCTGGTCTTTGTCTGGATGGGATGTCGGCCGTCAAAATGCTCCGCAGAAATGGAAAATGAATGTCTCTACCTGTCCCAGCAGTCTCTTTTTATGTGTTTTAAAAAGTGGGTGGAGAGGCTAGCATCCCTAGGCCTGCCCCTCTCTTGATTTGATAGGTCAATAGATTATTTGGTCCCTGATTTGGGAAGGGATAGTGTGTCAGAGTGATGTCATTTTTATGACCTGCAGAAATGACACTCCCCTGGTCAATGTGCACACAAATCTATTCCTGATCCAAATACATATTTCCCAGGTACACAGTTGTTTGACATCACATACACACATCATACATTACTAAACATAGCCCCTGTCCCGACTCTGGCGTTTCTAGGAGCTTGCATTCAAAAATGGCAACTTATTTTCGATTTTAGTGGGTTTTGCAACATTGGTTTTTCATCAGAAATTATACAAAGGTACATTTCCCTTCCACATATATCCCAGTAACTTTCCATGTCTCTAGCTTAAACACATTGTCTACAATAATCATAATTAGCGGGGTTTTGCCCAAGAACATGGTACAAATTGGAGTTTGGACTCAAATCGTGAGGGCATTTTTCAAACTAAGACTCTCAAAGTTGTACATTCCTGTCATTTGGTTACAATAAATGATCACTGTTTCTATAAAATATATATTTGTTGCAATTCAACTCCCCCAAAGTGTTTGGGTCCACCTCCAGGAGTCTGGGTGGGTCAGTGATCACATGTCTCTCCTTGCTGGCAGAGGGCTGTTGACAGGAAACACTTAAATTAACATACCCCATTCAACAGAAAGAGCCTTTTGTGCGGGCTCCAGCAGGCTGCCTGGAAGTCTCTCCTCAATCAATGAACAGGGTCATGTGAAATCCTGCCTCCTGGTGTGGAATCTCTGAGGTGTTAAGGTTTCCCAGCCTCTTGGCCTCTGGGAACAGCAGGTGGCTAAGATTTCCAATTAACTAACAAGCTTTGAAGTCCCTGCCCCTCTTGCAACTCCTAAATACAGTTTCCCTGTCAGAGCTTAGACCGCTAGTGCCACCTTGGGGAATTTGTCGGTACTGCATCCATTTTTGAGTTGTCTTGAATTACTGCATTTCAATAGAGTGGTCTTTTGCTTGATAGTATAGGACCCTTGCTTAACATTGTTTTGATGGCATCCTTACAGTAGAGTGGTGATGTGGAACCCCCCACAAGAAGGTTGTATCTTTGGAGTGGTCTTGTGCCAACTGCGCAGTTCTCCTATTCTGGTGTGAATGTGGGCGGCGATAGCTCACCCCCAGAGCCATCCAGTCTATTGATTTAGTTTGTTCTGGGATAGAATAATGGGCGGCGACAGCTCATCCCCAAATCTACCCAGTCTATTGATTCAACATGGGTCAAAACCCATGACAGATCAACTGTGAAGTCAAAGGCTAAACAAGACCTTCAAGATCAAATGTCAGCAGTTTGTACATCAGGTGTACATCAGGTGTACGTTGGTATCTGTATCAGCCCAATTGTGATGCATTGTGTTATAGGAAACAGCAAGGAGATGAACTGACTTCCCATTGGCTGAACAGGATAGGAATACTGGTTCTGAATCAGTTTGGTACCCCAATAGTAAGCATAGGAACCAATGTTGGAGATGTGCCTGAATTTTTCATGTTGAACCTCAAGATCTCTTGGGTGTCTTTCTGAAGAGAATTAAAGGGATGGGAAAGTCATGGGGCCTCATTCCGAGGCTGGAGCTATCCATGGAGTAAAGAGCACCATGGTAAGCAACCATGGAGCTATTTACTCCATGGAAATCCGGCATGGTGAATGGAGTAATTACCGGTCCATTCCAAGGTTGGAGGGACCGGTAAGTCCCCATTCACCATACCGGTTCCCCATCCCCATTCCTGCCCCCATAGGGCTCAATGGGAATGGGGAAGGAGTAAATTACGGCACCGTAAATTACGGTGCCGTAATTTACTCCAAGGTCCCTTTGCGGGTTGGATTTTTAACGCCTGCTAAAAGCAGGCGTTAAATGCCAACCCGCAAAAGGGAACTCGGAATATGGTGGTAAGTGTTAACGGTCACCGTTGCCATTAACGGTGACCGTTAACCCTTACCTCCAGCCTCGGAATGAGGCCTCATTAGGTTTTGGTATCGTCAGCTATTTCTGATTGCTGACTGAAAACACTCAGTTCTATGGCAGCTGAGTGGTCAAGTGGTACTTGACGGGGTCTTTTAATGGTACAATTGTCAAGAAGGACCTCATTGTAGTCACTGGTGCTGCTGTGGTGATGTAGTTGCGATGAACGCCTGGAGCTGTGGTATAGTGCATCTGTCCAGTTCACTGCCAGCACACATATGATCCTCTTTAAACAGATGGTTCCCAGTAGAGAAAGTACCTGTGAGAATTGGGTTTGTTGTCATCCCAATGTCACTTTTCAGTTGTTTGGTGTATTTTGCAATGTTTTTACTTTTAATTTTCTTTGATGATAACCATTGGTATTTGGCTGTGCTGGTTTGACTGTGCCTCATTAGGTCTTGCATCTGTCGCTTTGTGTTGTGTGTTGACCCAGGGACAGAAGAGCAAAGCAGTCTTTGTGGCGTGTGACTGAGCTGTGCCTGGACCCTGGCCAGTGATAAGATCACTGGATTACTGGTTCTTCAGTGACCTGTGCTCACCTGAAAAATAATGCAGACACTGGCAGGGATCGATAGTGTACGGGGCCCGCCATACTTCCTCATGATTCCTCATTGATTGGTTGAATCTCCAGGTTTTAGAAGGTAACTATAGAGACCCACAAGTTAACTAGGAATTTTGGGGCTTGAAGTTCCTCTCAGCCCCCAATTACAGCGTCATATTGTTCATACTTTTGGAGAACAACCAATCAATGGGGACTGCAGAATACATTTCCGAAGGCAACCTCTCCTAGCGTGAACTGCAGAATGCATCTATATAGCATTCACATATAGGTTCTCTCTACAGTGGTGTACACGCCAATGACCATATACGTCAACATCCATACACCACTGTCTGTCTCGTAGGATACAATTGCATACATTTTGACAACTAATTTTTAGAATGCATGAATGGGTATGTTTGTCCTACTGATTTTTAATAAATTAATTTCCACATATTTAACCCAAAAGTCCCATTGTGCTTCTCATTTGAGCGGCATATTTGTTCACTCATTTTCACAATAATATATTTCATCGTTTAGTGCATACAGAACTTCAATATCATTGTTGTTGGATGGAGGTCTACAATCTGCTGTTCTTAAAAAAGTCCTTGCATTATTCACCCCCCATGTTGATCTTCAGCCGGATCCTAGTTTTAGAATTTCTGGCATGATTCTAATATGGGTGTTAAACACACAAACCTCTTGTTATATTAGCTGTACTGACTACCCCTTCAAGTACGCATCATGTTCAAGTATGCCTAGATCACTTAGAAAGCAGTTATGACCAATAAACCACCTAAATTGGCCGAGAACATACTTTTCATGCTAGGCATCCTGTCTCCGGAATAAGAAACAAATGCAGATATGACTGGCCCTCTTCATCCTACATTTCAGGAAAGATCAAACGATTCTACTCTACAAAGGCCATCACACCAGTCGCTGATTGCTCCACCAGACTCTATACTCCTCCTCTGCTACCCCCTGCACCATGATTGGAACACCTGGTTGTATTCCCTGTGTACAGTGTGATGCAAAGGAGGTCCATTGGGTCATCAATGTAGGGCCTTAAGTGACTTTATTGGACTGCACGCATGCAGGTTACATCAGGAACAACAGGTACAGGAGATGGTAGGCAGGACTTTAAGGATTACATGGAGAGCCCACTGGTTCCCACCAGCCAGGATTCATCTCACTCCAACTGTCCCTGGGCAGATCCCACCCTCAAGGCATAACATTATGGGCACCTGCATCAGCACAGCCTGAGCATTCCATGACATCACAGCCACACAGTGAAGTATGGTACAGACAAGCCAGAGACCAGGAAAGCAGGATACAATACACCTCCTTCCATTAGACAACCCACAAGGCAGACACTTCAAACACCAAGCAAGCAGGTAGGCAAAGAGAGAACATACACAACACACATTCTCTCTTTAAACCAACCAACAAGCAGGAACAATCTGCACAAGACAACACATGGGAAGAACCGGAGGGGAAGACACAGGCACAACACAACCTCCCGCTCCTTCCAGGAAATCACAAAGACATCGAATGCACAGATTTCCAAAAAACGGATGGAACACTGAACAAGACATAATGGAACGAAACACACTGGAGCAGGATATTCCTGTCAACACACAAGTGAAACCTAGATTTACTACTCCACCACCATCACAGTGACCTGGTGGTGACAAACCCAAAAAGAGTCCTCCACACTCTTGAAAATCTGTGCTCAGAGCTGATAGCCAGGCAACTGAGAACCCAGCTAGCACCATGCACTGCTGAGAACTCCAATGGAAGATGGAACCTGTCACCAGACTGACCAACCACAATGCTCAACACAGGGATACAGTGGGGTTGAGCTGTTGATCAGCACAAACACAGAATGAAAATCAGTGCATCACAGAGATCGGTAAACAGCATTGTTAACACTGACCATGTACCACACGTACGATCCCTATCAACTAAAGGAACAAGTAATAGCTTCCCTTATAATTGGAGGAAACCGTGGACCACACATCTGGACCTTAACTCGGAATCACCGCGAGCATCCCAGCAAACCTGTGAGACAACCATGGATTACATGTCTGAGGATTCAACTCACTACCAAAACATATGGTGGCTTCAAGGTGCCCTCCTGACACTTTCCAAAACACCATAGGGCCTTACAGCGTCCTCCTGATGAATTCTCCATCAGGCCTTACAGCATTCACCCTGACGCATGCCTACACCACAATGCAACTGCGGCTTTGCAGTGTCTTCATGACACGTTCCAAAAAAACTAACACTTTAACCATAATGCTTGCCCTATAAGGCCTTACTGGGTCCTCACTGATGTATGCCCACACACACTAAACCAAAAGACATAGTGGCCTCAGAGTGTCTCTTCAGACCATGCCAACACTACATCACAATTTCGTAATGATATGTATCTCACATGCCCGCTGCAGTGGTGTCCTACTCCTGACACCACCAGTGTTTCTATCCAGACATGACCATAACACCACTCTCATTCCACTTGACCATAAACAGTGTGACACTCGACACACTCCCACTCAAGTAGTTCAATTTAAACGCATGCCCTCCACACAAACATTCTTGTTTGGTCATTAAACAGATTAGCGATTGCATTGATTTTGCTAAAAATCTAATGCTGCATAGGAGTGCAGCATAACACTGAAATTCCTCAAAATGAGTTAGTTCTCAGCATTTGCATCCCACTGCCGATACACGACTTTGTGCCCGCTGGACATGATACTTTGTCAAATAACACCAAAACCCTTGGGGTTTACATCGATGCCACTTTATCCTTCTACAAACAAACTAATGCAGTAGCATCATCAGCCGCTTACACCTGTAAGCTGATCACTGCATGTAGGCCGTTCATCTCCTCACCCAATTGCATTACTCTTGCTAGAGCATTAGTCCTATCCAAGATAGACTATTGTAATGCCCTTTACTTAGGCACTAGCTACAAAAATATCAACAAACTGCAACTAATTCAAAATAATGCAATCATAGCTGCCCTCAACATCCCCAAAAAGATGCACATCTCGGAGACCAGACGCAAACTACGTTGGCTCCCAGTCAAGTATAGAATATCCCTTAAAACTTTGGCCCTTACACATAAAGCCAGGGCCAACCTTGCACCAGCCTACCTCACCAACCAACTTACACCTCACACTTCTTCAAGACCACTTAGAGCAGCACAAGCTAACACTATGTCCATACCGAGATTTAAACTTCATAACTCGGGTGGTGCTAGCTTCCCTGTACAAGCCTCTAAATTATGGAACACAATACCTGCGCTTTTGAGAGCAGAACCTTCATTTAACCTATTTAAACATAACACGAAGTGTTGGCTTCACAACATGGACTCTATGACAGCCTAACCGCCTGATCCCAGCATGATTGACTGTCACTGGCACACTTTTGTAATTAATGTACTTATACTAGGCTATGTATATATGCATTTGCATGACTAAGTTTGTACCCACCTGTAACTGCAATGTAATGTAACCCTTATTGACTTCTTTCAATTGTAACTGTAACCAGATCTAACTTATGCGCCCGTATGCCCCTGGGCCTGGCTGTGCTTTATAAATAAATAAATACAAATACAAATACAAATGCTTTAAGTCTTAAAGTCCTTGCAGCATTCCAGCATAACGCTGATATTCCACAAGATGCATGTTAACTACATAATGTCTAACATCAGCTGTAAGCATCTTTCACGCATTCACTGCGCCATCTACACGCACTTCTCCATCTGTCACCCCAACAGAATTATGGCTGCACATTTCCATGGGATCACTGACTGTGCACATAAAAAACTAGGACCTTCTCCCATGACCGCCAAAGGGACAATTAATTGTTGTTTAACCCTTGTCACAGAATATACAAACAATCTCAGAAGGATACTACATTTACACTCATGGCACATCGAGACCTACAATCACTGCATGGTGCGCTCACCGTAGAACAGGAAAGTTAGGAACAAATCTTTAAGTCTCTACATGGTTTGCATGCTGCTAGCAATGGATCGATGACATTCTACCATCACTGTGGATGGTGGCGCTCATGGACCAATGCACAGTGCACAGTACACATACACAGTACACACTTGGTGCCTTGCTGGTTGCCTCTCTTTTTCCCCACTTAGCAAGCCCTGCCCACCTGGTGGCTTCCTGGTTGCCGATCTTTTTCCCTACGTAAGGAACCCTCCAGTCACTTTTCCTTTGCAGATGGGTAGCAGGTGCAAGTGGATCTTGGTCACCTGGCCTAAGCACCACCCACCTGGTGCCTTCCTGGTTGCCACTCTTTTTCCCCACTTAGCAAGCCTCACCCACCTGGTGACTTCCTGGTTTCCTCTCTTTCTCCCTACTTAAGGAGCCCTCTAGCCTTTATTCCTTTGCAGATTGGGAGCAGGTGCAAGTGGATGTTGGTCACCTGGCTTAGGCCCCACCCACCTGGTGCCTTCCTGGTTGCTATTTTTCCCCACTTAGCAAGCCCCACCCACCTGGTGCCTTCCTGGTTACCACTCTTTTTCCCTACTTAAGGAGCCCTACAGGATCTTTTCCTTTGCAGATGGGGAGCAGGTGCAAATGGATCTTGGTCACCTGGCCTGAGGCCCGCCCACTTTCTTAGCCCTGCTTCTTCCTTCCTGCTCTTAACTCTTTGATCAAGGGCCTCTTTTGCCCGGGCGTCCGGAATGAAGGTCAATTCCTATTTGTACCTGTTCGGGCCAGGAGTATCCTGGGCCTGAACCCCTGTTCAGATAGCAGGTGAGCATGCACCCACATGTGTTTACTCCCTCTGTCCCAACAGGCCATTGCCACCCCTCCGGTCCCCCTGTGATGTTCACTTGTGCCCACCCTTCTCGCACACAGGTGGTGCCTGTTTTGCTTGATCCTTCTATCTTGCTCCCGCTGGCCACCAAAAGCCTATTTCTGCAGGAGTCTGTCCTGATACATACTGGTCAATGCTGGATTTGACTTTTATGGGCTTAATTGATTCATTGTGTCACCCTTTCTCATGGTGGCCCTGAATCATACTGTTCCCATCTTCATCTTGTATTCAACTTGTATCCAGGATTGCAACATTATGTGTTACTACTAGCTTCTGCAATTGTATTTGCTCTCCCTTCTTGCCTCTCCACTATTTTTGACTGCTTACTCTCTGTTCTCTGCTCCTCTCCCTTTCTGCTTTTTCCTATCTCGTCCCCTTATTTTCCTCTATGCACTTACTCTATCAGAATTGTCTCTCGACCTAGTATGATAGCAACCACGTCTTTCTCCTTCCCCTCCCCTTACTTGTTGTCCCCCCACCCCTCCAGCACTATCTGAAATGTTGTCATGCCTAGTACGATAGTCGCTTGTTTTGTTCCTACCATCCCTTTTTGCAGCCCTCTCCTTTTGGTTTCTCCGGTTCTACCAGTATTGTCATCAGGTCTAGTACGATAGTCACCTGTCTGTTTCCATTTCCTTCCCCTGTCTGTTTCCATTTCCTTTCCACTCTCCCCCTCCATTCCTTATCTATGTTTTAGTTCTTGCACTATCTGAAATGTTGTCAGGCCGAGTACAATAGTTAATTTCACATCCTTACTGTTCATGGCCTGTAAGAATGTTCATTGTATTTTCCCGCGTTCTCTCCCTTGCCTTGAAGTGCTTTGAAACACATTGTATAGGTGCTATATAAATAAACTATCATATGATATCATACTTCAAGTGCCCCATCTGTGTCTTCAGACAAGCTCCACTTCCAGCATTGCAGGGTAAGTAAGCAGAACCCCATCAGTGCTTCAGCAGTGACGTGGGGTCCTCATGCATGGCAGCATTGCTGGGTCCCTTATTCAGAACTTCACCATTATTCTTCAACATCGTCATTGCTGTGAGTTCATCAAAATAGGCATATTGCTGTTTACACTCTATGTGACAAATTACTAATTTCACGCAGCAGCGGAAACAAAGGAGAACAATGAGCTGTTCTACATTCTGCACTCCAACATCAGGGACACCACATCTGTGGCGTCACCATTTTGCTCTCAAATACAGAAGAGAGTGTAAAGGTATACTTTGCATGAATACTCGCCTGATTGTAAACGATTGGCCTAAGCACATTTGCATCGCACTATAAATTGCATTGAATGAACCTGAAACAGGTTGACTACGCCGCCATTTTGAGTTATTCGCCATTTTGATCACCTCTTGCTTTCTGTCCCATGTTTAGAATTGTGTTTTGGGCTCCAGCAGAGCAAAATTAACTTTGTACTGTTTCCGTGATGTCAATGTAGATGTGAATGTTGAAGCTGTTAAAGTGAATTGTTTGTCCTACACTGAGAAACCTTGTAGTTAAACAAAAGCTGTACTAATCAGTAATTTAAATACCATCTGTTCCAATAGTGCCTGTTCCGTTCAAACAGCAAAGTAGAATGATGAATAGTCGAACATGCTCTTCTTGCATGAATCTTTGTTTTCGCTCCTTGAAACTAAGCTGACATTAAACTCAAGCACAAATGATAGGCAAATATAAGCAAGCAAAATAAGGACTGTTACCTTTGTGTCCTATATTTGGAAAACATATAAGTGTTTAAAGGAAAACAACAAACTATTCAAAGATGGTTAAGCATGACTTAGTTATGTGGATAGGCCATGAACCCTAGGTAAATGTATGACACGAAAAGGGGCTGTACGATGTGGCTGGGATTGTGGAAAATCTATATAAATACTTGTGTTTTTGAAATGTCTAGCACTCTCTCGTCTCACGGTGTCTGCTTGAACACATTGCGGGGAGTTGAGAGACAGACAGCTGCCTGTTAATAAATGTACATTATACTTTGGCCTTGTGACTGGCATATTTCTGTTATGTGGTATTGAGCTTCCATATTCTCTGATCTTTCAAGAGGGGAGCTCTGTTATGCAAACGGTTGTAACAGATGATGCTGCTACACACAGCACTGACTTCAGACAACACCCAACCTTGGGATTTGCCAATTCTTCCAGTAAGTGAGAATGTCACACTCTCTCACTACGCCAACTTTCCATGCCAGAGGTGCATAAGGTGGGAGGCACAAGTAGCTTCATGGCAGTGCTGCACATAAGATCTCAGTTCAAAGGCTCCCTCTTCATGGCTTATGGGGAGGAATCCTCCAGCTCTCAAACACGTAAGGTTCTTAAGGGGAGATATTCCTGACATTACCTTATCTCCTGCAGTTCTTTCAGGGAGTATGCTCCTTCTCACAGCAGTCTTCACTCTTTCCCAGACAGACTTTCCTTCTTCTCGGGAATGCCCTGGGTGTATCACCTTGCCCTGGGCGGTGGGACTATCTCCTTGAGGGACAGTGGCTCTCCCTCTGCTCCACTTCCTTAATCCTGCACTCTGCACCCCCTGCATCAGTCAGCTAACACCTCTCTGTTTCTCTTTGTCAGGTACCTGATCATCTCCTGGAGTTCACATGAAGATCCTTGTCACCAGTGATGCAAAGGAGGTTTATGAGTCATCATTGTAATCCCTTAAGTTACTTTATTATATTGCACGCATACAGGTTACATCAGGAAAAACAAGTATACGAGATGGCAGGCAGTAAATTAAGTATTACAGGGAGAGCCCACTGGCTCCCAAAACCCAGGCTTCATCTCACTCCAACTGTCCCTTGGCAGAACCGACTCTCCAGGCATTACATTCTGGGCACCTGCATCAGCACACCCTGAGCATTCCATGACATCACAGCCACACAGTGAAGTATGGCACAGACAAGCCAGACAGCAGGAAAGCAGGATTCAACACAGTGCTCCATTGCTTACCAGCTAATATTGTGCTTTTGTATGTTTATTGATATAGGTGTTTAGAGTGCTATTCTGAATATTGATACCTAAGTGAAGGATACAATATAATAGGCAAACTCAGTGCCCATAATTAATTGAATGGAAATTACAATGGCACCATTGTAATTCCCATTTAATTAATTTTGGCTGCTGGGTTTGCCTATTATAGTGTTGGGGAAAGATAGATGACTTGTCCAAGTTGATACGTAGACTAGAGAGTTTACCAAACTTCTCAAAAATGTCTAAAATATATGGAAATGTTCCAGGAGAATTCCAATATAGCAGGACATAATCGGCAAATAAAGAAATTATTTCTATTCCCAGGACATCATATTGTTCCCTAAGCAGACTAGCCAACAGTTCCAATGCCAAGGCGAACAGTATTAGGGAAAAGTGGGCACCCGTCTCCTCCTGTGTTGGACCCTCCATGCTCTTGGACTCAAGATGTTGGTTTAGTGTAGAGCAGCTTGATCCTTTGCATACATTGTGGGATGTATTGACCCACTTTTGCTCTGCTATGCTGCATCACTCTGTTATGATGGTGCCAGAAATAGCAAAATGGCAGCAAAACCCTTGTGTGCACCAAAACCCCTGAAAATTGCACTTTTCAACGTACAAAAAGATGGCTGCCCAATGTGCGACGCATGTTGTCAGTGATGGAACAGAGCTCTCACTACTGAAATGTGTCACTGGGCTCCACAACAATTGAAAGTGGAGTACAGAAGGAAAAAGCAATGCTTTGCTAAATGAAACTCCAATATGGCTTTAAATCACCTTTTCTTTGCCGCTGAAACTTCAGAATGCTGGTACAGAACACCTTCAAATATGAAAAATTCTCGCTGGGTGCTACAATTCACTTAGTTGAAAGAATCACTGTGAACTTACAATGTCCTGAAAGGCTAAGAGCATAAAGACATTTCCACAGCAAAAGTGTCCTGTCTATGGATCTGTTAAAAAAAATCTCTGTGCAGCAGAGGGCTACCTGTGATGACAGCTGTCAGGGGCCTTCCTGCTTCAACTTTAACTTGTTATAAACTGAAAGTCAAATGTTTGCAATATAAGAGGCCTGTTACTGATGGTAACACATATTATAGTTGTTTTTGATCCCACAGGTTTAAAATCTTGATGAGAATTCGATTTGTTATTTGATACAACAAGTTTATGTTGTGCTAAGGAAAAGCCAAAAGTATTTAACAATTAAATTAAACCTGGCTGAAGCTGCAAAACTGGAATAGCAGGTTTTTCTCACAGAAGGAAAGCCTTCCCTCAGCAGGAACTCACAGGTAGGCGTTAATTGCTAGGTTGGGACAGAATTTGGTCTACTGAGGGAAAAGGAACAAAGACAAGCTGCAGCTCAGGGAATTGGCAGTGTGATGAGGGTTGTAAATGGCCTCTGCAATGAACAAACAAGAAGGAGCTGCTCCTGGACTGCAGGGAGACAAAAAGAGGCAGAGCCAAGAAGCCATCTGTGGCGGAACATTAACAAAGAACACTTTTTAAAAGACTTATAACTTGCTAGTCAAAATGGTGAAAAATATAAAAATGACAGAATCGTTAATTTAATTTCTGGCTGCACGCTTTAAGAGGCGGCAAAACCGTGTGACATGTTCTGGAAAGGAATGGCAAGAAATGTGATTTTATGCAAAATGCATGATTGTTAGAATTGTGAAAATGTACATGCATGTCCCTGTGTTAAACACGCATATTTGTGGAACGTTGCAGAAAAATCAGAAAGTGTTTTCACAGCGGAAAGGGCAACATTCTGTGGAAAGGGGAGACATGATCCCACAGCTACAGGGTTTTGAGGAATAGCTGCTATGTAAAATATGGAATATTTGTGTGTAATTTGTATAAAAGTGACTAATGTAGAAATGTGTGTTTAATGTGACTTTAAGATAAAATCCGATTTTGAGACCAGTGGCTAAAGGGAGGTCTCTTAGGATTGTAAGGCAAATCATAAAACCTGACCTGACATCACCCAGCCTTGAGCCAATCACTCAAATTGCAAGGCAGAGATGAAGTATTGACCCTATCCCAGCACAAAGGGGCAAGCTCAGCTAAGCCGGCCCACACACCCCCTTTATGATGTCATTTCATAGCATAAATAGAGACAGCTCACCACACATAGGTACACACAGATCCACTCACCCTCCTGATGCTGGAGGAGCACTCTGCTGCAGAAATCTACATCTTCGTTGCTCCAGACTCCTTAAAATTGGCAAAGCAAAGGCCAATTGCATAGCTGAACCATTCTCAGCTAGGCCTCAAATTCTAGAACAAAACCCCAAAAGCCTAGGGGAAGCATCATAATACAGCCAGGCTGTGCTGTTACTGCTTGCCTGCTGAATTAAAAAAATCTTCAGAACCAAGAAGGGCACATACCATCCAGTCCTGTGCCGTGCTGTGACCAGAGCGCCTTGCTGACCTTCCCAGTCCGATGTGCCCAGCTGTCAGTCCCTGATAGGTCCAGAACCCTGAAGGTCCAGAATCCTGACGGTCCAGAATCCTGACGGTCCCCGTTAGAAACTTATCCAGTGAGTATAAATAGGAAGAACTGTGTCATATAGCGTATATACTTTGCATAGTCTTGTCCCTAGCTTATACCCATCCTATCTTGCATTTAGAACCGGTATTGTTAGAACTATCTTTGCACAGACTCTTCTTTCACATGTGTTCCTAAAGTCTAACTTCCTATTGGTTAATTAAGAAAGTAATTCCCCAACCAAACAGAAAGCAGAGTACCACGCCTGAACTGTTATGATCGGCTGTGAATAACCTTCCTGTGTGGCATTTTACTTTTGGTAGTCTTTCATATAGTGTAAGCAAACCCATTTGTCATTTTTAAAAGTGCATTTCTTTTTTCATTTTTGCGCCTATCTTACAAAAACAACCTTTACTAAAACCACTGTAAGTCCCTCAGTTTTTGTGATAGAAACCAAATTTTCAACTCAGTGCGATTCTCCCATTATCACGAATATCGCGCAAGGAAAAGTTTGCCGCAAATCTGTCAGTTTGAGAATTTTTTACACGTGTAAAATAAATTCTAACTGCTTCCAACTTGGATTTTAAGATTTCAAATGTTTTCTTTGCATTAATTCATTGCTTGAATGTGTGTGCAACCATTCAAAGCGGCTCCCATTAGAATTTACAACAATTTAAGCATTTTTCCACACATTTAGAGTTCTTGCTCAGCCCCTTTAAAAGTCATTCTAACAGTTGAAAAGCCCACTTTGTTTTGTTCTTTCTGTGTAAGGGGGAAGTGAGACACTGCTTGACCTAAACATTCCTGAATACCTGCTCTCTCCACCTATCTCTTTACATTGCCTATTGGGGGGGTGAGGGGTGTTGCAGGGGGAACTTCTAACCACAGCGCTATCTGATCTGAACCAACACAAAAGTATTATTTTCTGTGCTGCATTTGTTTTGCTTATTACCTATTCCGTGTATTAAAGACATCCTTCTGTGTTATGTCACCCCATTGGTGATTGTTCTTTACCTATAAATATATATATATACATATATATATATATATATATATATATATATATATATATATATATATATATATATATATATATATAGTGTTTTGGATCTTAACTAAGTAAATAAATAATACCTTTTACAAACCAGCCTGATTTCTGGTCCAGCGTGACCCGGGGTATTCTTAAATAAGAGGTGTGATACGAGTGGTACATCTTTCAAATAATTGAATCTATATCTTAAATAAGTTTTTCCATTGCGCTGTACACTAGGCCCGGAGCAGAGTGTATCGCCTGATTGAAATCCTTAACAAATCGTATCAACTAAGCCTTAACTTTTAAGTGTGATGAACTTTAATTTCCACATTATTGTATTGAATGCCATTATATCATCCAGAGACATAATCATGTTGTTATTTTCAAATGGCTGTGCTTCTGTTATTACGTGATGGAGTCTACAAAGGTTTTGCAAAGTGATCCTCTCCGGGATGAAACCTGCCTGGTCCGGGTGTATGAGATGAGATATGTGTGGTTTTCACCTATTTGCAATTATCATACTGATTATCTTAGTATCAGTATTTAGCATATACAGTGGCCTATAAGAGTTTAAATCCAGGTGTCCTTGCCAGGTTTCAATAAAGTAACTAGCATAGCTTCTCTCATGTGGCTGGAAGAATCTCTTAATTGAATGCGTGTAAAGGTTTGAGCACTGAATCTCCATATTTCTTAAAGATTTCAGAGGGAATGCCATCTGTTCCTGGGGTCTATCCCATTGGTAAGGTGGACATAACTTTTCCCGCCCCTTGAAAGTGGTTCAACCAACACTTGAGCGTATTATTGTGTGAGAGTGGGAAGACTAATTAGCTGTAGGGTACCTGCAATCTCTATATCCAGGTGCTCCTCCTGTTGCTTGTACACATTTTCATAACAATCCCTAAAGGTTTCATTTATCTCTTGTGTCTAGCACGTCATGTTGGAACTTGATATAACATAGTCAAATCAAGGCCTTTGGTTTTTCTTCGTTTAACAGCCACAATAACGTTTTACCAGGTTTTTCCCCTGTTTTATGTAAGTTTTCAGTATATACCATTCTACTATGCTTTCCCAGGAAGCTTGGACTGGCCTATAGGGCAATAGGTCTACGGCCGAACCAGAAACACAAAATGCTGGTTTGGGCCAATTTTTTGCCCAATTTTTACCAGTTTGATGAGTTCATTCACTATGCGGCTAGTAGTTTTGACCAGAGTCGCTGAATGGTTATTCTTTAAAATTCACAATTTGCATCACACTTTATCAGAAAACCCGCCCTTGGTTACTATTCAAACAGTGTCACAAAAGGAATGAATAGCCATTTGCAACTGTGGGCCACTTTTTCATTGGTGCCCGAGACAATTTTATGGCCCAGTCCGATCCTTTTTCCCAGGCTCTGCCCCATGTCAAGGCATTGCAGCCATAGTTCACTCAGTGCTTATTCAGTCTTATTTAGTGTATTTGTAGAGATGTCCATGTTGGATATCCTCTGTTCCAATTGTGTCAATTGTCTTGTCAGTGGTTTGCAGACCCCCACCGTGGTTGAGATACACATGCCAATTACTATAATTGTGATTGTTTCCCAAAGCGTCAACTATGAAGAATCACTATGGAAAACTGTTTCCTGTCAAGATACTGTTTCACATGGCAACTTCTTATAAAGTTGTTTATGCTCCAGACATTCTATGTTGCAATTTGAACAGGAAACATCTAAAATTGTTGGTGAAACATCTTGGGGTACCAATGCCTCTGCCCGGCCTTCCAAAGCGCGTCTACCGAGAGTGTGACACAGGCCCTCCTTCATGTCGTCATTGACCATTCCCTTAACACCCCATATAGTAATGACATGATGAATTAAATGTATTAAAATAACACAACAAAACCTTGAACATATACAACACTTAATGGCGGGTGCCATCAGAATAGCTCACCTATCCACTGCATGAACCAATATTTGGGACGGGCTCATCGACATGTGCTTTGTGTTCCAAGTACAAAATGCATTTTGTGTTCCATGTCAAAAATGAGTACAACAACAATAATTGCAGAAATTGCTGCAAGGAGGTGGTGGGAGTTTAGCAGTAGTCTTGCCCCTCACCCTCAGGTTATTAATCATATATGTGGTAGCTGGGAGTGAAATCAAGATCCCTATCTTCGTGAAGGCAGAGCGACAATGTGCATTGAAGTTTCAACTCCAAGTCATCTCTTGATGCTTGGCTTTGCTTCTTCCTCAAGGAATCTTCCATGTTTTCCCCTTAGATCAGTATTGCTGAGCAAAATATAAACATCCTCTGTACCAAAACTGAAAAACCATCCTTGTATCCAAAACGTCCTATCTTGACTCTCACACTAGATATAAAACAATAAAGGGTGAAAGGAAATGTCTTCAAACTGATATTGGAAAAAAAAGTGTTCACAACTGAAAATAATAATAGCTTCAACAAATATTTTCTGCAAGATGAAAGACCTTGGATCCAGAGAGTGTTCCCCTTCTGCTGGATTCTTAAGTAGGATGGCAATTGTGTATTTTACTAACAGTTCCTTTGTGTCTCTCCTTGATTCACAAGGTTCCTGTTTAGGCAATAAATCATGTAACAGTTTTTCTTCAACACAAGTTTTTCCTCTGTTTACAAAACACTGTCCTTCTTTATTATATATGGTAGCTTTGCTAATCGCCTGGTACACTCTTCTGCCAGGACTCTTTATGCAATTCCAACTTCCTGGCGTACTCTCCTGCCAGGATTCCTCATTCAATTTCAACTGCCTGGTGTACTCTCCTGACAAGTCTTCTCTTGTGACTTCACTGCCTGTTATACTCCCCTGCCAGGACTGCTTATGTGTTTCAATTGCATGGTATTACTTTGCCAAGACTTATTATGTGTTTCATTGCCTGGTATTCCTTTGCCAGGACTTATGTGTTTCACAGTTTCTCATTATCACCAGAATTGTATGTGCTGTTCTTTGTTTGTATATATGTCTGCAGTAATGTTTGCTTAAACTTTGCCCCACACTTGCATCTCATGCATCTGTAGATCAGTGGGTTTGAATCTGTGCTTTACCTTTTCTGCATTCAAACACACTTCTTATTGGGGTTGGATTCCCTACTTTGCCTTTTCTTCATTCAAACAAACCTCTTATTGGATTTTTAAAACTGTACCTGGCCTTTTCTGCATTCAAACAAACTCTTATAGTTTTAGCAATAGTATCACATTCAAATTCTTGTTGGCTTGGTTGCCGGCACACTCCAGGGTCCCCACTGGCTTTGGGTTGACTCACTGGTTCTCTCCAACATCTCCGGTCTGGTTTATGCTTCGGTTGTGAGGCTCTTTCACTCACATCCCCCTCTGGAGTGCACAGACATCCTTCTGGCTTCCATCACAGCTCTGCGTTCACCCGCCTGCTTCCCTTCAGATCCCGGAATGGAGAAAGCTGCCACTTTGAGCTGGCAAGCACCCGTGAACTCTCACGCAGTCTCCAGTCTCTCCATTGTCCTTGCTGCTCACGCACTGCATTTCTCCTTCAATCTCGGCGGACTCCTCCGCTCTGCCACACTGATACGTGTTTCTCATGCTAACAAGCCTCTGCATATCAGCCAATGTATTCTCCTGCACCTTCACACTCAGTAGCACGATTGCCATCTTGATTGCCCCACAAACAGGTATTTTGGAATAACAACTAGACTGCATGATATGCTTTGTGCTCAGATACCTGTACAAACTCCTTCATTCTCCTTGTCTGAGTACTTGGGTGATTCTGGTAGTTGGAGTCCATGCTGTTTAAACAGTTATTTTTGTTGATTTTACATAAAAGGTACCTCACATGCAAAAAGTGTTGTCAGAGCTTTGTGTGTTTAGGTTATAGGTGGGGATGTGGCCAAAGGGATATCGAGAAGAGGTTTATTTACTCTCTGTACATGGTCAAATCCATACCTGACAATATGTCATTAAGGTCCTGGGCATTAGAGGGTCTTCCTCATGGAAAAAAGGCGTTGGGTATAAGAGGGTCTTCCTTAGGGGAAAGGGGGGAATACCACATCTCGTCCGATGAAGTAATGATATTCCCCCAGTAGTTGGCTCCTCCCATGTGATCCACCCTCATATAGCCGCCTCCAGGGTCAGGATCAGGATCAGGGGTGGCTGACATCCCCTGGCCACATGGGAGGAGGTCACTGCCGGGGATTCCGTGATGGATTCATCACATATGCAACGCTGTCTCTGTTTTTGCATTGTGTAATCTGGGTAGATGGCTAAGGGCATTCTCCCTCTGAGGATTTTCCCACCTTGACGTGAGTAAAAAAGGATCACCTCCCTGTCCTTATAATTCAGGACCTTGGTGATTAACAGCATTGGTCAGGAACCCAGAAGGGGCCTCCTTGTTAAGGTTCAGTGGGCCCTTTCTATTGCAAATCCTTGAGATAGCTTTGCAAGGATTTTTTCTTGCAGTAAGAGGTTTTCAACATAGTCTGTGTTTTTTATTACCTTCAATACATTCAGGGAGTCCAATAATTCTGATCTTGTTTTTGCATGCTCTGCCCTCTGCCTCCTCAATTCTCTGCTCCTGTGACTTTATAAAGTTCTGTAGAGCAGATATCTGTTTTCACAGGTTGGAGACCTCTTGTGTTGCTTCCTCAAGTCCTTTTTCAGTAGAGCTCACTCGGTCGACCAGAATTCTGAGGTTTTGCCTCAACACAGTCGCATCGACTCTGGCCTCTCCTATCATGTTTTCTAACAAGTAGCATAGTGCACCAAATGCATCCAATATTTGGTTGTGCTCTGCATTAGCTTGAGTGTCCTGGGTGGTCGTCTGCATCTCAGTGGATTTAGGTGGAGGCCTGCACATGTACAAGTCCATTTTAGATTGTTTAGAGCATAGATTTAGACCCAAATGCCGAACCTGCATCTCCCAAAGAGGCACTTGTTAGGTCAGGGATGGGTCACCGGTTGACACCTTTTGTCATGTGTCTGTGAGGTAAGCTGGTCTCTCCCCCAAGTGCATCTATGTCTCATGCAATACCACACAAAAGAGTCAGTAGCTCCTAAAATGTGTCCTGAGAGCTTTTCACTGAGGGACAAGCCCTCCACCACGTGCTGAGTTGCCCAGGGACTGGGTAAGTCATGCAACCGCACAGTCTCACTGTGCCAAATCTCAATACAAAGCAATATTACCACTCTTAGTCCTGGAGAGTCATATAACATTTGATAGGGACAGTGCTCAAGCCTATTTGGTACAGGTCTTAGTGGTAACCCAGATCCCCTGTCTGTTCAAGGCCTCGGCACCTCGACTCAACTGGAGGCTCTGAGGCATTTAAGTCACATGATGCACAGGTCCAAACCTCAATGCCCATTCAACGCCCAGCGCTTAAGGCCAATATGCCGTTGCGAGGTTGATTTCAAGCCCAGCTACCTCTCTCTCCTGTGTGACACCATTATCACAAGCCCCCCATTCAGGTATTTCTGCCGGGCTCCTCTGTTCTGGTACCCTATAAGTGGCATTGAAACTGGTATGTTGAACGGAGTGTTGATGTCCCCCTACCCATTCTAGAGATCTCAACCTGGCCCACAGTAGTTAGTCGTTTCTCCCTCTGGTGCTTCTAAAACGTATCTCTCCGCCGAGAGGCGGAAACTTCCCTGTAAGACATCTTGGTCTTTACACCCTTCAAATTAAAAAGCCCAAATTACACTGTTAATCTGTGGTCTTTCACGTCGGCAAATGGCCCATGCAGGTCCCACAGGGTTCCTTTTGCCTCCAGGGCCCTTCAACCTTCATTTATCTCCAGTGCAGCTGGCGGATCCATTATATATTGTAGATTCACCACTGGATATCCTTCAGATAGCTGGTCATCCAAGCAGCACCAGCTCTGCCCCCAGAAAATTGGGATGTTATCTGACCAACATAATGATATTCCCAGAGGAGTGAGAAAAGGGTAAACCCATGGAGTGTTTAAGGATGATACTGCCAGGGCTATTAAATTTGCCTCCAAGTCATACCTTTCACAGGAATGGGCCCACAGAGCTCTTACACCAAGACCGTTCATTTATCAGAGACTTACGGATTTGATTGTACAAATCCAAAGAAGAGAGCACAAGAAAAGAAGTCCTTTAAGAAGGGACTAATAGGACATTTTTAAAATTGTTAAAATACAGGAGGAAATGTATAATTTCATTTCACTGATTCAAAATAATCCATGACCTTCATGAAGGACTTTGCAAAAACGAAAGAATTTTGGAAATTGCCCAAATTTGTGTCCATGTCCTGCTTCTACAGCAGGTATGAACTGTGGATCTTGTTTTTACTGCTTCTTATTATTGGTTAGATGTTTTGTTTTACACAGTGTGCTGTTTGTTACTGACATTTTTTATTTCTTTGCCATTTAAATCAGTCACAAGATGGTGCTGCCACTTGTGACAGTTGCTTCCGGCAAAGCTCAATTTTAGCCATGGCAAGGCCCTCAAGTTTGTGGGTGCAAATCCCAAATAGTGGCTATGGAAGGGGAGTGTGTGCAACAGTTTCTTTTATGTCCCACAGGGGTAGGCGGGGGAGCACATAGGTGCCTGTACTCAGCAGAACTTGATAGATGATTGTCAGACTCCATCTGCCATGGGACCTGAACTCCTTTGGATGTATCTTGCTGCCTTGACCCCGCAGGGTGCGAGCATGGGATACCATGGAACACGGCCAACCCATGTTTGGCCTTGGAGAAGCAGCAGATGTAAGAGTGAGTATTGGCGGAATTATTTCTCAAGAAAAATATCCAAATTGTGGTCAGGCGCACAACAACAGCCTTGCTCTTGTTATTATGGACGGTATAAACCTTTACCAGCTCTCTGCCTCCTCTGGTGCTTGACAATATTGACTCCTCAAACCGGCTCATGCCCCATGTCTGGAATGTTCTTCAAAAGCCATGACAGGAAGGAACAAAAAATGTTTGAGTTAATCATTCAAATTAGGTGCATCATTTGACTTACTATTTGGCAATAATCCGTCTGTTTCATGGAAAGTAGTAGAGAAAGCATTCTTTTTTCAAATTGCATAATACATTACCAATATCTCGTTTCAATGTGAAAATGCAGTTTAAAGTTCCTACAATTAAAACAACTACATAACAATTGACATTAATTAAAACAAATGTTAAATTCACTACCATCTCCTATAATGTACACATATTTGGCACAGGCATTTCCTCAACAATACATTATTACTGAACTGCGCCCCTTACAAGGACATGTTTACACTGCAGCCTTCATGAATTAATGTAAAGCACAGTATTTATATTTTTGACACGTAAAACACAATCCTCATTTTATTGCCTTCCAGTAAACAATAGTTTTGAACAATCATCCCAATGACCTTTCATGTAGAGGCCTCATCTACATAAGGGCAGTTTAGAAAGCTGTAAATATATGTGAGCTACATTACTTTTTCAGTAATGATCTTCTTATTTTAATTCAACTTTATTACTTATATTAAATGGCTTCAATTATCGACTTGCCATCATGTTTAATCATGTCAACATGAATTATATGTTCCTGTATTTCATTTATTAAAATTGAATTAGATTATTTTTTTCTTCTTCATTAGCGATCAGTGGACCACAACAATTACTATATCAAATCAAAGCCATTTTAGAAAGATTTCAGTTCAGAGCAAATATAGAGAAGAGGTGACAACAATAAAAGCCTTGTGACTCTGGCAAACATCTAAAAATACCATTCATAATTACTTAGAAACATAACATGCATTCACTTTTATTTTTAAATAGCTGCAATATTTTTCGCCAACGGTAATGGTTTTTCCACTCAAAGTTTCCATATTGCAATTTTCCAAGTTTTCCAACAACCTATATAATTCTTTTTATTTTGGAACTTAACAGAATGTTGTCATAACCAACTTTCCTTACCTTCCAATCTTACATTTCCCAGTAAATCGTTCTTAACATGCAGAAAACATTTCCTCAACTTTTTGTTTTGTCTTAGTCTTTGTGAATCATCAAACCTGTATCTGGATCCGGAAGGAGACCCATCTCACATCCATATTTATTCAACTATTTTTGACTGGGGGCTCAGGAAAACAGACTATTACTTTCTTTCTAATCCGTACATCCTAGTGGGCATATTCTAATTCTTCTGACTGCTCAGAGAGAAATTAGATGCATCTAAATTCTATTAGTACCCGGTGAGGATCAATGAGCTTGTAACAATCAAGCTCACTGGCCCTTGCTGGGTCGTTACCAGCTCGACAAAGCCTTTGTCGGGCCGGTCACATCCATATCCTGGCCTGCCTTGGAAAGTGAGAATGGACTACGTGTTGTCCCTTCTCCCCTTCCCCTGGTGCCATCTTTTTTGTTTACTTTTTTCCATTCCATCGCAGCGATCTTTTGGGTTTACATTTTAATTAGATTTTCAATGGCCAGCATGGAAAGGGAGAAAGGACTACGTACAGTCCATTCTCCCCGTTCCATGTCTTCCATTATTTGTTCTTCTTTTTTTTGTTACGAAATGCCAAATGTGTCACACAACTGAAATAAGTAACTATTAGTACCCCTGTCTAAACTACTGCATTACTAATAGTAATAAGCCCCTCGCTGGGGGTGGGGGCACCTTACCATATCTAATAATGCCTGGGGCCTTTATTAAGCCCCCCACTTAGCTTGTGCCTGTAACTATGGGCCCTGCATCATTACCTGATGAGTTAATGTCCCCCCCGCTCATGGCTTATTGCTTAACTAATTGTTTCAATATCACTAAATCACTAAATTAATAGTGGCAACCATTCTTCTTGGTCTTTTCGAAATATAAACACCATTACTGCTGATGAAAATATTGTGGCTTTTTCAAGAATAAGTCAGTGTATGTTATCTCTTAGAGTAATGATGAATATTATTTTTAATGTATTTTTGTCAGATTGATAAGGTTTTTTGTTTTTATCATCTTTTTTCTACATTTGGTCTGAATTGCAGTCAAAACCAATGTAATTATCTACACTCATTCGGTGATGAACTAGAAACAGTAATAACATTTTAATACATTAAATAAAAACATATATGATTCCTGTTCAAATTTTTACACATGAAGGTATCTCAAAGGTTGAAGTGATTAAGATTATCTAAAAGAGTTTATACATGGGAAGGGAATTAGAGTGAAAGTAATTTCCCATTTCCCATGTAAACATGCCAATAATTGAGGATACAATGCAAATGACAGCAATGGAATGTTGACAGATACAATGTTTCACCCTAGTTTCATCCCCCTTTATATAGCAATAGGCATCATTGGTACAGAATAAACGGGTCAGCCATCTGCAGTGCCAAGACATTGTTCATGAATAGCTTCTGAAACTACTCAGGATTAATCCAATCCAGCCATCTTTTTGGCCAGTCAGCTATGACAGCACAGCTCAAGGCAGGAGAATATGCCAACATGTGGCTTATCGGTTAGTCAAATCTGCTGCTTACTACAAAAAAGTTAACAGATTATAGTGAAACATGTTTTAAGGGTATCAGGTAATATTATCCCCATATATACGGTCGCCGTAAATAATATTGCCGTGAAAAGGTTGCAGCGATATTATATGGGTGACCATATATATGGGGACAGGGGCAAAAAAAACATTTTTTAAAAAAAGTTTGGGAGTTGCGGGGGTGTCCCCCGCATGTTCCATGCAATAATGTCGCCACAAAAAACTGCTATTTTTCGGCGATATTTTTGCATGGTGAGATTTTTGTGGCGACATTATTACATGGAACCGCTTCCAGGCATGCACATACTGGTCTGTATAACAAAGCAACACAAGAACTATTTAAACAAAGAACAAGGGCACACCCATAGGACACAGTGACGAAATAGGACACAAATGACAAAAAAAACATGCCCCCGTTTCCCTACAGCTGATGCCATATACTTCTTAAAACACCACCTTGTGACACCCATCTGAAGGCCAAAAACACCTGCTGACAGGAGGTACATCTCTGAATACAAACAAATGCATGAAGGTACTGAGCATGATTCTGGAATCCTGAAATCAAGGCTTTGTTGTCTTGGCCACTGTGGTGGGGAATGTTGTGCCATCCCCAAAAGGTGTCTCAGATAGTACTGTTGTGCTGCATCTTGTATACTGAACACACAACCTGATTTTTGCCTGTGCCCAAACCCCCAGCCCCTCTCTAGAATAACAGCATGCCAGAGGGATGAGTTAACATTAGGGGATTGCCTTCTCCTCAAATATTACAGATAGCGCACACAGACCAAAACGGCCTGGAGATAAGCACAATGCATTTAATTGACGATATGTTTAATGACTTTGACATGGCATTGATAGCAGCCTGAGATGTGCATGTGCCAAAGTTGCTGGTTATGAAAAACCATGCATGCAGTGCAATCACCACAATTCTAGAACACAAGACCCCTGACTAACATACTGGATCTAAGAGAACATTTGTGACACAAGACATAGGGCTGGACAGACACCCAAAGAACCGATGTCAACACATGGCAATATGAATACATGCATCATCAATAATTACAGCAAAAACAACTCCACACAGCAAGCCATAAACACTAAACAGTGACAAGTCCAAAATGCATTGGAGATTGTGTTGTCACACATACTTTCAAAAAATATGCATGCCATATGTACAACGAACACCACCTGTATGCCCAAGTGAACACCTGTGAGTCTGGCACAGGAACTTCCAGAATGCACCTGCGTATGCTGCATGAACATCAACTGTACACCACTGCATGTTTTCTGACACATGGTGCAGCATGTCCTTAAAGTTCCTTCAGGGGAAAAGCAACACAACTATGGCCAGGGTATGGGTTCTATTGTTTGAAACCCGCAGCCATACATTCCTAATGGCAACATCAATGCATGATGATGGTGAATCTACGGTGGGGCATGAGGCCCCCAACTTCAGTTTGTGAGAGATAACAAAGCTAGTGAGGGCTAGTTTGTATGATCCTAAAGAAGTCCAAGATCAGTCCAGAATCTAGCAGGAGAAACCAGATGAAATACATTGTGAGCACATATATTTTTGCAGGCTTGGACATGTAATCCAAGATGGGAGAAACTGAAGCGCTGGTGCTGACAGATGGCATAGGCAAGGAGTCTGAAACCTGTTTCTATGCAGATGTTATGGATTACAACTCCCATGATCACTCACCATTGACTATGATGTCTAGGGTTCATAAGTGTCGCAGTCCAAAACACCTGGAAAGCCAAAGGTTGCAGAGCCATGGCATAGGCAAAACTTGGCACATCAAAGAGCAACATAGGAGGAAGGAGGCTGACAAAATAAATATCCCCTTTGGGGAGACTGAGTCAGCACATGACATACCCCAAGCAACAACTACTCCAACTTGAGAGGGCACTTCAGGTAGCCCATAAGTATCATCGCAAAGTATGAGTATGGTTGCACATTCATCACCTGAACATCCTGGAACACATGACTCAGGGGCTCCCTCAGATGCTGTGGGGTGGAAATACAGCTCCAGAGTGACAGAGATGTAGAGGGTATGCTACGGCCCTATTATAAGATTGAAGCTCGCTACTGTGGTGTTCCATTGAAATATAAAATCCAGTACATAACCGTGAGTTTCAACATAAGGCCAAGTGAAATGGAAAGAAATGGGCCTAGCCAGCTCCAGTCAAATGGACAGGTGCAAAGTGAAAGGAAATCTACATGAGAGCTTAAAAACTGCTGGATATGCCCAATGAATGGGAAGTGACATGTGGTGCTGCATATGCTGACTTTGTGTAAACTGGGAAACAGCACCTTTATGACAGATTCAAAATGAAATGATAGGCATGTGAAAAATACAAAGGAGGGATTGTTCCTTACATTTAAAAAGTAAAACCAAACGACATATTTCAGAGAACGACACTTACTTTTCACATATAAACTGACATTCAAATGGAAAGTCCCACTTGTTGAATTTTCCATGTAACTGTGGCCTATGTCTGAATAATAACTAAAGTGAACTTACATCTGTCCAAACCGTATGTCAAGAAAGATTGTAGTTTAAACAACATGCCCAAATAGAATGTAACATGTTACATGTTAGCACATCTTTTTGATTTAAAGCTGTATTTTCTGAAGTATGGATGCAGCTGGTGTATCCTCACTGAACTGAAAGGTCTGTGCCTTTAAAATTTAAACTCAAGACCTGGGATGGGCCCAACAGGAAAAGCAGGCCTGGTTCAGTTAGAAATACAAAGAAATAACAGAAAATGAAATCCAAATTGGAAGTGTTGTAGATAACACAGCCAGCAGAAACGACCTTTAAGGTCAGGTCTGTCCATTAACTGTGCATTAGTGGCCAACAGAAGTGACCATTTCAGGGCTAACACACCCTCAATAAATGGCTTCAGAGCCACTAATGGATGATCAAACATTGTGTATAAAACAGACATCGCTAATATGCAGATGTTTGTATCAGTTGACGATGGAGAAATTAAACTTAGGAATAGGTGGGGGATGTGGGAAACTGAGGGGCATATGTGAAGCACTGCCATTGATTAACATTAGTCTCTCTTTTCCTGAATAAAAAGGGAATTGTGTGTCCCAATGAGCGCATCCAAGACTCATATTAAAGGGGATATGGAGCCCGTCAGTATCCTGTAAATATAAATCCTTTGTGATGTATACAATTTGAGTTATGAAGACAATTATGATTCTGGCTTCCTCATAATTTCAAGAAAATTGAAATTTGGTGTGTTGATAGGTTATTGAAGTAAGGTTTGAATCATGAAGGGTCAGAGTTGTGACTATTTCGGCTCAGGAGTAAATCGACAAAAATGGTAGTCCCTCTGGGCATGCCGTGATATGATTAGTATTTCCTGACTCTGCATAAAATATAGAACTCAAATATATATATGTACCTGCAGTTATCTGAAAAATTAGGGTAGCTGCCATGTTGTTAGATATTGAGGACACTGAAGATGTTAAATCCACTTGTCATTTAGGGATGATGAATCTTTCTCATCCCTCAGCCTCCATCATTCACACCTCCCAATTCCTTGTCCTATCAGCAGGCAGTGGTCATATTGGGGAGAGGAAGGGAGAGAGCTAGCCAATCCATAGCATATGAATTATGATAATAATGGAGTATCACCAGCCCTATAAGAGATCAGTTTTCAATCTGAGAGGGATCTTTATTTGACTTTTTTAATCTTGGGACCTATCTTTGGACTTTTGATTGTTCTTTTGACTTTCCCACTCTATTGCTGGCGATAGTCTACATCTGGACTCTTGCAGGGAACACATAGCAGAGAGACAGGGAGCTACCTAGGCCCTAACATTGCATGGGAGATAGAGACTGGGAATTCTTGAAGTTAGCTGGGCCTGCCATTTGAGGAGCCATAGGAATTATGGGTGCTAGGGATTACCCTTGACTAAAGCCTTTGACCAGATTTGTGCTATCCTCCGAGAAGTCCTGTTGGTTCCCTGGATGCCCCATAAACATGGCCTCCCATGTAAGCAGATTAATCCAAATGCCCAACAAGGTGTGAGGGGGGAATCTGCTAGTCTTAATCTCCATCTCACATTGCGGGTCGCGGGGCAACAGGGGAGACCCTTGGCACATTCTATTAAATCTAACTCAAATTAATTCCACTATAGAAGATCACCCTATCCAATTAAATTGAATTGTGTGGGAACTGCCTGCCTTAATCCCTTCCGGTAAATTAAGGGGAGGGGGAAAGCTGTGTAGATGCTTAACAGATTGAACTGAAGTTAAATCATTGAATTCCCGTATAGAAAATCATGTGATGAGTGTTGTTAGAGTTTGAAACTAACAAAGTTCATGCCAAGTGTGTTAGCACTGGTATAAACAATAAAATACTTGGGTGTCTTCTGTACAGAAGGGGGTGTCCACAATTCCACAATACGTAACCCTAAAATGCTGCCACTCAAGTGAAAGTAGAGTATGCAACACAACATTTCCCATGTTTTTGCTTCCATCTCAAGGCCCTGCATCTTATGCAAATAAAAAGCCCACAACGGGTTTCCCAGTTAGGCAGAATCACCTGCAGTACCCTTGGGGAACACTACAGGCAATTAAGACTACAAGTGTCAATACAATTGCACCTTTGGTACAAGCCTGTACTACACAGTTAAGTGGTAACAGTGGCTGAGCAGCCAGACTTATCTCAAGAGTTGAGTGAGCAGTAGAACAAGTTACACAGTGGCCTCATTCCGAGGTTGGTACTAGTCATGGCGCTATTAGCACCATGACTAGCACCAATACAGGTACCGCCACCGACGTGGTAGTATGGGGACTTACTGGTCCATTCCGCACTTTGCGGAATCGGTAAGTCACCATTTGAAATGCCATTCCCCATTCCCATTTGAGCCCCCATAGGGCTCAATGTGAAGGTGGAAGGCGGCAATAACGGTACCGCAAATTGCGGTACCGTTATTGACCCCGGAATCCCTTTGCGGGTCCCGTCCTTAATGCCTGCTAAAACCAGGCGTTAAGGAAGGACCCGCAGAGGGACCTCAGAATAGGGCACAAAGGGATTACCGCACCAGTGTCATTACCGGAGCCCGGTATCCCTTTGCGCCCGGGTCGTAATGACCCCCAGTGATTCACATAGACACTTACTCAAGGTTTCTTGGTAAAGGAATATACATTTATTTACTCAGTCAGTTAAAAAACATTACACTAGCATCAGCAGCTCAATATCACACACTAATAAACCACAAGAATCCAACCGGTAAGTAAATGAACAAGTTTAGCTCCGAAACAAAGTGGAAGCAAAATGGCACTTCAGATACTTAATAAAGGAGGGAAAAGACAAGGTTAAAAGAATAGACAGCCCAAATACATTCATAGGCAGGGCAGAGGGTTTCATTTAAATACAACCAGCAATTCTTCTCAATAGGCCTTGGCCAAAGTCAATGGTTCAGCATCTTTTGTATAGGATAGCACAGCTCTGGTATATAATGGTTAAGTCTTTGCCACAGATTTTTAAAGGATTTGGCTAGGCGAAAAGCTTGATGAATGCTTGGGGAAGGACAAGACTTTGTAGTTGAGGAAAGTTTCACGCACTTTCTCGATGGCCGAAAAGATTTCTGGACCATGTTTGCACAGTACCTTGTCAATGAAGAACGCTGTTGCTGAGGCAGTTGTTCCTGGCAGTTCGAGCAGATCTCGCTGTTCCTGAGCTTCAGTTGTGGGGACAAGAATGAAGAAATTGGGAGGTTCCTGCACTGCCCAGGGAAGAGGCCAAAAGCTGTAGCAAGATGTTGCTTTAAGGTGTGAGTGCCTTAAAGTTCACAAGCTGGTTTCCTTCCCTCTGGCTATCTGGTTTTTAACAGCAGAAAATTGCTGAAAAACTGATGAAAATTCGACCAGATGGGGACGGTGTCCAGGTGGCTTGCGAGTTGGTTTTTCGAACCAAACTCAAGGGAAGAAGTTAACCTTAAAGGGCTTCTCTGTCGTCAGAGTTTAAGGCAATTCGGACCTGCAGCAGGGCTTCACCAGTTGTCCAGGAGTTGCAGCAGTCCTCTTCCTTCTTCTCCTCTTCGGTTCTTTAGTTCCAGCTGTAAGTGATTTCAATCCGGCACACACCTAAGTCAATGCCCAGCATGTAGTGCACAACTGAAATCCTTATTTATTTCTGTCTAAAAGTTCAATATTCTGAACGATACAGCACTAATATCACACCCTTCTCCTGGAACCCCCACCGGTCACACTGAACCAGGAATCAGGCTGGTTTGCAAAGGTAAATATTTATTTATGTATTTAAGATTTAATCACATTATGTTGTAATAGGTAAACAACAATCACCAACAGGGTGACAGAACACTGAATAATATCTTTAATAAATGAGGAGTGAGTAATGAGCAAAACAGATGCAGCACAGAAAATAATACTTTTGTGTTTGTTTCAGATCAGATAGCACTATGGTTAGAAGTTCCCCCTGCAACACCCTTCAACCCCCTAAAAGCACTGTAAAGAGATGGGAAGAGAGAGCAGGTATTCAGGAATGGCACAAATCAAAGTGAATATCAGTCCCACTTTACCCCAGCAAACACAAGAGAAAAACGGAGTTGACTTTTCAGCTGTCAGAATGGCTTTCAAAATTTTCTTTAGAATGAACTAGGCAAAAACACCAAATATGGTCAAAATTACTGAAATTGTGATAAATTCCTATGAGAGCCACTTTGAGCAGTTGCACACAAGCACAAGCAATGATTTGGTCAGCAGAAATCAATTGAAATCTTAAGGTCCAAGTCGAAAGCAGTTAAAAGCTATTTTTACAAGTGTAAACCTTTCCGATTTTTAAAATCGCAGCTAACTTTTCATTGCGCGATATTCACGATAACAGGAGATTTTGGGTTCTATGGATAGCTATGGATGTTGGGTAAAAGTAGAAGTTGAAATATCGTTTCTATCACAAACATTGAGGGAGTTATGGAGGTTTTAGTAAAACTCGTTTTTGTAAAATAGGCGCGAGAACGGAAAAAAGGAATGCACTTTTGAAACTGACAAATGGGTTTGCTTACACTAGGGGATGACTATGAAGAAACAAATACCACACAGGGATCTTACAGTCACTGGATCAGGGTGACCCACCTGATAAGGAAACTCAACTTCTTCAGATGAGAAAAGGGTCAGTGCAGAGATAGTTCTAACAATACTGGTTCTGAAGGAAAGATAGGATGGGTTGGATGGGGATAAGACAAGGCAAAGATACTTCTAACAATACTGGTTCTGAATGAAAGATAGGATGAAATAGGGATAAGACTATGCAAAATGCATATGGGACACAGTTCTTCCTATTTATATTCACAGGATACGTTTTTAAATGCGACCGTCAGTTCTGGTCATGGATTGGGTCTGGTCTAGGAAAGACAGCACATCAGGCACGGGACTGGATCCTCGAGGCAGGTCACCAGATTGGCACAGGATCTGCTCTCCTAGTCTGTGGGTATTTGGATCAGCTGGATGGCGAGTTCCTCAGGCAAGCCTAGTGGTGGCAAGCCAGACAATTTCTGGATACTGGTTCAAAAGGCCTTATCACACCACACAGCGCTTTACTTAGTAGAGAGAATAAATTTGAGGATTGAGGCCTTGCTGGAAATTAATAGTCTCTATTTCTGGCAAGAGATTTGGCATCTGGATCTGGAAGAATATTTAAAGCTGGATGTAGGATGCTGGATCAGAGTGCTTCGCCGTAATCAGGAAAGTGGATCTGTGAGTCCCTGTGTGTTGTCAGCTGTCTCTATTTATGCTATAGAATGACATCACAAAGGGGATGTGTGTGCCGGCTTAGCTAAGCCAGCCCCAGTGAGCTGGGATTGGACCAAACTTCATCTCCGCCTTGCAATTTGAGTGATTGGATCAAGGCTGGGCGATGTCACGTTTTATGATTTGCTTTACAATCCTCTGGGACCTCCCTTTATCCACTGGTCTCAAAATCTGATTTTATACTAAATACACATTTCTACATTGGTCACCTTTATACAAATCACACACAAAGATGCCATATTTTACATATCCGCTATTCCTCAAAACCCTGCTGAGTGGGATCTTGGCTCCCCTTTCTACAGAATGTTGCCCTTTTCGCTATGAAAACAAATTCCAATTTTTCTGCAAATTTCCACAAGTGCGCATGTTTAACATAGGGATATGTGTGTACATTTTCACAATTCTAACAGTAATACATTTTGCATAAAACCACATCTTGCCATTCCTGTCCACAACATGTCACACAGTTCTACCACCTCTTCACACGTGCAGCCAGAAATTAAATTACAACTCTGTCCTTTTTATATTTTTCACCATTTTGAATAGCAAGTTATGAGTCTTTTAAAATGTGTTCTTTGTTCATGTTTAACAACAGATGGTTGATTGGCTCTGCCTTTTTTTGTGTCCCTGCAGTCCAGACATCCCCCTCCTTGCTTGTTCCTTCCAGAGGCCATTTACGGCCCCTTTCATACCTCCCAGTGAGTTTCTGTTGAGAGGAAGGCCCTCCTTAAACCTGCTTTTCAGTTTTTTTGCAGCTTCAGCCAAGCTGATTAACTTTTAAACCCAGGAAAAACCACATTTGTTGCATCACATACAAATACATTTCTTTCTTGGCCTTAAAATCTGTGGAATCAAAAACACAACTAAAATGTGCATGCCTTTTTGGCAACAATCCTGTTTATGTTTGCTAACTCAGCAGACATTTTAGTTTTAGGTCATTTTAAAGCTTCCTCAGTACTCCTCTGACAGTTGTCATTCAGGCAGCCCTGGGTACTGCACCCAGATTTTGGAATAGAGGCTGTCAGTTTTCAGACTTTGTACGTTTCACAATGTTTCATTTGATACATGAATTTTAGCACCAGGCAAGATTGTGAATGTTGAAAAGTGTTGTGTTATAGGCATTTTGGAGTTTTGGCAACAAAGCAAATGTCATTTGTAGGCACATTTTTGGATTTCACTTGCAAAGTGCTGCTTTTCTCTCTACACTGTGTTTGCTGGTCATGAGACCCACTGGCAGATTTCTGCAGGGTGTGCTCTATTCCACTGCACATGCACCCTGGGTGGCAGGTTGTGCATCCCTCTTTTTGTGTGCTCAAGCACACCGTTTTTGTAGGTTGTTGGCACGCACAAGGGTTTTGCCGCCATTGTTGCTGTTTCTTTCCCCATAACTGGCAGGGTGATGCTGCATAGCATAGCGGAGTGGGTCAATACATCCCACACAGCGGTCGACTCTTCCTTCCAAGTCCCAGAGACCTGCTTTTAAACAGTTTCCCCCATTCATTCCAGCCTGGCTGTCACTCACACAGCAGGGTGGCTATCCTTGCCGGACAGCCAGCTGGCCAATCACGTCAGAGTGCATTCAGGTCTCCGAGGAGATTAAGCACAGGGAGTTTCAGGCACCTCCCTCACATCCTGTCCACCCCAGACACTCAGGCGCCAGAGGAGGGCCTCAGCACTGAAGCCCACCAAAGGCCAACAAACAAAGGGACCAAACCTGGTTTGACGCGCAGAGACAAACACAAGAAGAACCTTTCTTTCCTAAAAGAAATAGTGAAAAAAGATGACCGGAGTCTGTTTTTCTGATAGTCTGATTGTTATTGAAAAACATGGCTGACTCGATTTTGATCGGTCGGGGAAATCATGGTAGTTAGATCTAAACCACTGCCACCCGTCATTTAAAGTAGGAAAGGGTAACATGTTACTGTTACATGAGTGTTTTGACTCAGAGGAAGCTAAGCAACTCCTCCAGCACTCTATAGGAAGAGAGGGTGTGTTGGATCAGTAAATTTAAAGAGACTAGTAAAGTCAATTTAACTTTACATGCTCTGAGAGACATTAGTCAGTCCCAGAGAAGGTACTTAAACCTTGGGGAGTCTGAAAGACACCCAGTGCCACTGCACTGAAGGTCCTGTGTGACACACAGAAAAAGATGGTGCCATGGAGTTTGTTTAAAACACCATAACAAAGAACACAAAAGTAAAACACACATCAAAATACATGAAAGAGTGGGAAAAAAGGCTCACATTCTTTCCACGTAAAAAATCAATTCCCAGAAATCCAGCAAAGTTGCTGGGGGTCTCAAAAGGTAAGGGAAATTAGAACATTTTGTGAATTCTCCCTAACACCATTGAGTTTCTTTCCTAAACTTTGCCTTTCAAATAAAGAGCCCACACAATGTTTTTTCATTGTGTCTATTTTTCAAACCCTGCCTTTCAAATAAAAAACCCAAAACGATTTGTGTATCCTTGTTTCTACTTTTCAAACCCTTCTTTTTAATAAAAAGCCAAAACGATTTTGCTACTGTATTCTTACTCCCTGTACCTTGCCTTGGGTCATATATAACTGATGCCCGGGTGTGGGGGTTGCTGGGAGAGAAGAGCATTGTGATAACCCAAGCAATCACTGCAGATTGTTTCAAATTTCATTATTGTTAGTGTGCAAGAAATCCTCTGTGTGTGTTTTGATGTAAAGTCTCTAAATATTACCTCTGTGTTGTAGTATCTGTACGTTCCTCAGTCAATTGGTGCAAGTAATTTGAAATTGTGATATTCTTTTGTGCCACACGTTGGTGGCTGATGTTTTGGTTGTTTTATGGTCCTTTTTCAAACCTTAAATAAATATGTATCCTTACTATATACCAGCCTGGTTCCTAGCCCATTAGTGGTACAGAGGGTACTTGCTGGTGTGGTGCGATATAGGCCTCACTAAAGTTGAATCTGTATAAGTGATTTGGGTGCGCACCACCTTGGTTGGGGGGGAGACTCCCTGGGTTGTGAGTGATCGCCTAATAAATCGTGACAATGCATATGCCCATTCGCTGTCACTTTCTAAGTTTTCCAGCATCAAAGGGGTATGACTGCATCCATGATAGATTTGAAAAAATGGGTGCCTCATAAAAGAATATGGGGAAGTACACACAGTTATTTAAGGTCAGTGGCTCCATCGAGCATAAGAAATAAAAGGGTACTGCAGTGAGGGCATGATCCTACTGCCAATGAGTACACTTACAAATACTAGGAATTATGGATTCACACAGAAGGCCACAGCAAACACATGTTATGAACTGTACGCTGTAAACAATCATTCAAATACCTCATGTAACAACAAGGCCATTATATTGAATCCACTGACAGTACCCACCTGCCACGGAGACCTCATTATTTGCAATCTGGGTGTTCATGATGGCAAATAAGCATCCGTGTAAATGTGGTACAAGGACGATGCACTCTTAAATATGAATCAAAATACTGTCAGTTTGGCCATTACCGGAAATGTGGGTAACAATGTAATAGAGACTCACCGTCACTGGGCAGATGCACATGAAATCCCTCGGAAAATGCCTTTTTGTATTCAGGATAATAATACACCACATCACCAAACATTGGTGCCCAGTCCCTCATCATTCCCTCTATAACATTCCCTCTATAACCCATTCTGTAGGTCACATGACACTAACAACTCATGATGAAGGCAGTTCAACATGTGTGGAAGGACCATGGAAATCCAGGTCGGAAAGGAAGCCCAGGTGGACAATGACGGTCATATCCAGCTCATCCAAATAGAAGTAAGATCACAAGACAGACTCCCACAGCCACTATCAGCCCCCCAAACTCACCAATGTCCTCACCAGTACTAAAAGAAGATGAAAATGGGTCACCCCAGCCACCGGTAACAAGCACACAAGGATATATGGAAAGCCCAAGTAAAATAGAGGATAATGGAAAGATGGGTCTACCTAGCATGGAGTCAGGCCTTTGTGACCGTACAACAAGACACAGGAGGAGGATACCATGGGGATCCACCCCTACCTGCAACCATACATAATGGTTCTATGGAGTTTTGTGAGGTGGATATTATTGAGGAAAGGACTCACCACACCTGGATGATTTCTATATGTCATATCTCCTTTCCCCATGGCAGGTTTTGTTTGGCAGATGGTACAGTTCATGTTGTTTCCAATATGTTCAAGTCTAATTATTGACACTTGCACACTGGTTGATAAAGTGTTCCCTAATTAACAAACAATCAATACCTTTACTTGTACTGGGTGCCAAATATATATAAAATATAAAGATGAATGTATGTGACAACTCTGACAAAATACAGCCAACTCAATGTACAAAGGTATGGGGACATTCAGAAGGTAGCTCTGTGGTGTGTGTGTTGGCCTGCAAGATAGTAATACAATTGTGGAGTAGCGGATTGGATTTACCTTTGTGCTGCACCTGCGTGCAGGTGTGACATTTGGCAGGGAATAGGCATGCATATATAATTGTACATACTCATATGTTTCACTATGAAGCTATCCTGTGTATGCGATGCCAGATGTGCAAACTGTGAGGCTGTATTGACCAAGATGCATAAGGTTTACTTGCACCTAGGAATGCCATACAATATTGTACTCACACACGGGGTGGGGGCATTTAATTAGTTTTTAGGCATAGGGTTCAATCTTATGTCTTTAGTACATTTTTCCATGCCATACTTCCATTTTGCAATCCGTCCCCATATTTGTTCGATGCATGTTTGCATCCAGCCTTAGGACGAGGGCCGTTCATGCCCTGGCGTAAAAATGCATTTAAGTAACCGGTTTTGCACTGTGGCAATTTTTGCAGTGGTGAAACCTTTCTGTAATACCACCTAATTTCCTTCTTGATAGGTACACAGCTGAATAATGTATATTATGCAGTGTTTGTTTCGAAAATGCAGCTTTGAGTAAAGATGCAGCTAAGCGTAGTCCATCCCTGCAGACGAGAATAATTCTTTCTTGATTCAAACGTTTGCTTATATCAATAAACTGATAACGATATTTGCCACCCATGAAGGCTAGTTTCGGTACCAGTGTTTGAACTTCAGAATTTCGTCAGCAGCAGAGATCTTTCAAGAAGCCATCCAACAGATAATCAGACTGATCAAAGGGGTGCTAAATTACAGCGACAACATCCTCGTATTTGGCACATCCGAGAAGCACACAACGCTGCACTGCTCGCCACCTGCACCGCAATTCAGGCCACAGGCCTGACACTCAATATAGACAAGTGTAGGTTCAGCAAGACAAAACTTAATTTTTTTGCCCACATTTTCTCGGTTGATGGCATGACCCCTGACCCTGACAAGGTCGACACCATCAACAAGCTGAAAGAACCACAACAGGTCGCCGATGTTCGATCCTTCCTGGGAATGGATGGGCACTATGCAAGGTACATCCCGCATTACGCTTCAAGCACCGAACCACTCAGGAGGCTGCTCCAAAAGGAAGCCGTGTTCGACTGGACACCCACCTGCTGCCTAACTTTTGAGTCCGTCAAGAAAGCTCTGGCGTAGGCCCATCGTCTAGCGTATTTTGACCTGTGTTGGCACACTAAAATTACGGTAGACGCAAGCCCCGTTGGACTTGGGGCTATTCTCGCACAGACAAATGGAGCAGACACAAACCCATGCCACACCATTGCATACGCCAGCAGGGCTTTGTCCACACCCGAGTCTGCCTAATTGCAGGCCGAGAAAGAGATCTTGGCTGCTGTCTGGGCCTTCAAACATTTCCATAACTTAATAATCAGCAAGAAATTCACACTAATCACAGATCACCAAGCCTTGCTATCCCTGTTTGGCAATCCGCGCACAAAGATGCCTCCCAGGATTGAGTGGTGGGGAATCAGGCTACAGGAACATGACACAACATTCTACACAGGCCCAGAGGTGACCAGAATCCACCGGACTATCTGTCCCACCACCCGGAGGGCCCTCCTAAAGCACAAGCCGGTGATGTTGCCCACATTGATTTTGTCGCAGCCAGCACCCTGCCTCCAGCCCTGTCGCTAGAGAGGGTCGCAACTGCGCCGGCTGCCGATCCAACGACCTCCCTGGCTATCAGCCTGAGGAACAAAAACAGGTTGAAGGACTACAGACGAGCAATGCTGGCCCACCCGGGGATGTGCAAAGAGGAGATGGAGCGATTAGTGAGAATACAGTCCAAGCTGGCCATAAAGGACCACAATATCCTACAGAGAGGCTGCCGCCTGGTCATCCCGGCCCCGGTCAGGGCTGACGAAGTCCAAACAGCTCATTAAGGACACCAAGGGGCAGAGAACACAAAGAGACAAACACTCTGCCATGTTTGGTTCCCCTTTCTGGACTTGTTAGTCGACAAATGGGTCAAGAACTACCTGGCCTGCCAGAGCACAACACGTGCAGGGGCCCCAATATGCCTACAACCAACCGCCATCCCAGAGCGACCATGGGAGAGGATCACTGTTGATTTCTATGGGCCGTTGGAATCTGGAGAATGCCGCATCCTCCTCATAGATGAGTACTCACGGTTCCCCATTGTGAAAAAGGTTGCCACTACAGTGTTCCCTTGTATAGCAGCCACGCTGGATGAAGTGCTCAGCAAGTGGGGGGTCCCGAGAATTATAAAGTCGGACAATGGCCTACCGTTCAATAGGCATGAGTTTGGAGAATTGGCCAGGCATTGGGGTTCAAACACTTGAAGATAACCCCAAAGCGGCCCCAGAGGAATGGAATGGCAGAGCGCTTCATGACGTCCATGAAGAAGACACTCCAAAGGGCCAGCATCAAGGCCACCAATCCTCATCAAGCTCTTTGCAGGCTCCTGCGTGCACCGCAACACCCCTCATGAGGCCACCAACAAAACCCTGGCAGAGCTAATGGTGCGTTATGATATACACATTTGCATCGTGAGGGACTCCAGTCCCCTAGGAGATGAGGATGTAGAAGTCTTCCAGCAGCACACGGAAGGAAAGGAGAAAACCAAGCAGGAATCAGACCTAAGGCGGAGGACAGTATCCATGGACTTGCAGGTGGGAGACGAAGTACTGGTCCAACTACTCTTGACAAGAAAGACTGACTCCTGATATGTCCCGAAATCCGTAAGTCCAGAATGAGGCAAGCACGTTCAAGCACTTTGTCAAGAGGGAGCGATGTGAGTGACTTCCCCCAGAGCCAGATCCGGAGGTGCGAGAAACGCGCGATGACCTGCGGCTCCCTCATGGATAGGCTGCAGGTCGAGGCTCAGAGCCGGAGAGGAAACTGTAGCAAACCTACTTTTTATTATATTCAATTGGAACTGGCACGTTTCTCCGCAACTCCTCCCCTTGACCCTCTGTAACTGGGTACGCCCCCAACGGTGAGGCTTCTGCCTTAAAGGGACAGGAGACGGTAACAGCATATAGTTCAATCTTATGTCTTTCGTACATTTGTCCATACCATACCAACATTTTGGAATCCGGCCCCATATTCGTTCGATGCATTTTTACATCCAGCCTTGGGACGAGGGCCTTTCATGCCCTGGTGTAAAAATGCATTTAAGTAATCGGTTTTGCACTGTGGCAATTTTTGCAGTGGGGAAACCTTTCTGTAATAGCACCTAATTTCCTTCTTGAAAGCCACATGGCTGAATAATGCATATTATGCTGTGTTTGTTCCGAAACTGCAGCTTTGAGTAAAGATGCAGCTACGCACAGTGCATCCCTGTAGACGAGAATAATTGTTTCTTGATTCAAACGTTTGCTTATATCGATAAACGGATCCATATTTTTTTTAAATGAAATAAATACTCACTTATCTAGCATTTTAAAGTGTCAGTTCTACCACATGCCTAGGGCAGATTAAGTAACGTTCATCCGGAACTCAGAAGATCTAGTTCCAGTCTGAAAAAATACGGCGTTGTTTTGACAACTACCTTGATTCCCGTCACCATTTTAAAGCAACTCATTGTAAATGTTTTCGCTGGTTCGTCTTAAACATTTCCGTCCAAAGAGCTGCGATGGAAACAGACCATGCACCCAAGTGCCTAGCTATTAGCCATCTGCGCCGGAAGCCCAAAGCAACATGAGTCTGTGTCACTTCTGCTCAATCTGGGACGGGATAAGCGAGCTTTAAAACCTTAAAGCTAAACAACGTGTTCGGGAGAATCTTGGAGAGGAGTTTCTCCGGCTCAGTTCCTGTTATTGCAGAGGCAATTACATCTTAATTAGCTCTTTTCTATGCGCTGGTGCTCGCTCCAATTCTTGGACGCCGACCAAAGTAATCCCAATTTCTAAGAGCACCGATTATGTTATTAAACAATAGGCACAGTTCCATCCGTAGCGGCGCGACTGGAGTTATAGGGGAGGGCATTGTGTAAAGCTGGTGAACAATACACAAACACACTTCTTTTTACGTCGAGCTGAGCCTGGGCGTTGCTCTTCAATGTCTCAGTTAGCCCTTCACAGAATCTGTGGAGAAGTTTATGAGTAATGATTTGCCATGCAAACACATGGAGCCCTTAATTAGTCCACGACACAAAGCATTCATTATTTAAAAAATAAATCCGCATTACTTTTTTCACCTTTTTAGAATAAAAATAGAAGAGGCAAATGTGGGCACCAACGGTGCAGGTGCTCGGTTACTTGGCCAAATAGATATTATTGGACAGGTGCATGCCCTGGCAAGGTGAGCTTGGATATTGTGTTAAAATGACTATAAGGTCATTATTAATGTGGATGTATGAAAGTAGTTGAGTTGGTTCTTGGATGGGCAGACTTATGGGTGTGGACTAGTGAAGAGGCACTGACAGCGGCATGTCCTGTGTGTAGTTCCGTGCCTTTGAAACATGCTGCGCTAGTGCTCTGCCCCAGATATGTGTGGGGGCTCAAGAAAGAAGCATCTGGGGTGGGCAGACTCAGGAAGGAGAGGGTTTTTGTAGGTTAAACATGGGAAGATGGTTGCTGCACGTTGCTCAGAAACGTCGTGTGGCAGGAGTTTCCCTCGCCACTGAGGCCCTGACCTGAACCAACAAAGACACTGGGCCTCATTCCGAGTTTGGAGGTAGCCATGGCGCTATTTGCTAAGGAAGGGTCCCGCTAAGGGTACTTGGAATAGGGCACAAAGGGACTACCGGCACCGGTGTCCTTACCGGTGCCCAGTATCCCTTTGCGCCAAACACGGAATGAGGCCCACTGATTCTTGCTGACATGGCCATTCAATCAATCAACGTTTATCTATTTCTGATTTGTATGAAATCCACAAAACATCAACATCAAAATGAACAACACACACATCCATTGACAAAATGCAATGAAGTAACTTTAAAATCACAAAACAGTTAATTGATGTATTTATTTTTCTCTCTAGGGTGGCGGTGGGTTTTGCGGACGTATTATATGTATTTGCTGTTTCCTGTTTTCTTTGGACATTAATTTGACACTGTTTCCTTTTTATGTATATAAATTATAAATAAATAAATAACATATAAATGTGAAAAAAATAAAAAATAAAAAATAAAATTACAAAACAGTTTCATGCGATAGCAGAAATTAATTCAGATCATGAATAACTAATGAGGGCATTCTTCTTTTCCATGCACATTATAAGTGGTAAGCAATTTTATAATCACTGGTAGCCTGAGGTACACTCACTAATGACATACAAGCTGATTAGAATTAGAATTCCAGGAAGTTTTTTGACAATAACTGGCCTGAGTCGAGTATACAAATCAGGGACTATTGCATGGTGAAATTAGTATTCATTATAGTAGTTGTGAGTTATTGAGCAAAAGAGCACTGATCTACTTTATATATTTACATATGACTCAAGGTGCATTTAATACCCTTCTTTCTTTTCAAAGCACTGTATGGGACTCATTAGTTTCCCAGTTTGGAAAAAATGCTAGTAGAATTTCCAGTAATACCGGCACCAGTGTTTTTAGTGTACCGGACAAACACAAGTTTTCCGGTGTTAGCCACAGATTTACCTCCAGGCCTGCCTGTCACCAGTATAATTGGTGCCAGAAATTGTGTCAATCCCCTCCATGGAGTCCTGGACTCCATGGAATTGGTAGTTACCAGCATTCCCGCCGCCTAAAATATCTCGGTAATACCGGATACCAGGCGATGGAAAATGCTAATTCCGTTTTGGTGTCATACTGCCGGAATTACCGGCGAGATACAACCAAACTCTCAATGAGGGCCTAAAAAGTTTCATTCTGTGTTTTTCAATAAACATCAGTTTCGCCTTTATGTTTCTCTGGCCACATGTTCCCCAATTTCCAAAAATGATTAATCCACTTCTGGAGTAGGATCTATTAGATACATATCAATTGGAGTGTCCTTCGGCAAAAGGAGAATCACATTTTAATGAGTATTTTGTTTCATCATAGTTTCGGAGACTGTTGTGAGGTGTTATGAGTGTACCTACATGAACATGCATGTAATGGGTCAAGTGTCATGTTATATCAGGCCTGCTTTGGGGAGGGTGGGTTGCAACCTTTTTTCTAGGCTGTCCCCCTTTCTGTCCAGACCTCTCTTTACTGTCCTGTCAGCTGTAAGTGACTTCAATCTAGCACTCCAACTAAGTCAATGCTTAGCACGGGATGCCCAATGGAAGCCCTTATTTATATATTTCTATGTCAAAGTTCTTTAAATCTGGATGATGAACCTTATATAACGCCCCTCTCTTTGAATCTCCCTGACCTCACTGAGCCAAGAAGTAGGTTTGTTTTGCAAATTAAAAGGTTTATTTGAAGAATTGAACAATATATATATCACGCTTTTATGAATAGAACAATATCTGAATACCACACTTATGAATATGAACGGTGATCAGCAATGGGTAATATCACAATATCAACAATCTCTTTAATCACTTAGGAGCAGGAATAGAAAGGATAAGGTAGCAGAGAATACTTTTATGGTTCAAGTAAATGCAAGACAGGAAAAATGCAACACAGAAATAAAACTAGATATGGGCTCAATCAAAAGACAATATGATAACTCTTTCCCCTGTTATTACTCACTCCCCCGCACTATGCAATATGAAGAGGTGGAAATGAGGGCACACAGGTTTCAGGAATGTTAATCAATAATGCAGTTCAATTCCAGTTCCACCAAGCAAGCTTAGAGAAAACAGGTATGATTTAAAAACAGGCAAAAATACTTTTGAATGGGATAGCAATGAATGGGAAAATGTGCTAAAATGGTTTAAATTCACTAAAGGAGATTGAGCAATAGTTAGAATTTCTTTGGATTGGTACAGGTCAACACTAGCAATGATTCATGAAGGACTATCAGATTAAAAAACGAATTTCAGCAGTTGAAAACAAGAAGCAGCTATTTTGACTTGTGGAGAAATGGAGGTAAATTGCAATTTGCAGAGATTTTTCCGCGTGCGTGAAACGCAAATTAATTGGAATGTTCATTGGTTTGTTGGAAAGCATAGGATCTTAGCTTCAAAATGACAGTTACATTTCGGTTCTAGGACATGCGGTTCAAAGGTTACAGAGGTTTTTGTGAAGGTAGATTTTTCAGAAATAAAGTCAAGATTTCAAAAATGACAGATCGCGCTTTAAAGAGTAGGAATCAATATGGACTTATACTAAAGAGCTATGAAGAAGCAAGACACTCAACGGGCAGCCACCAGAACAGGGTGACTCAGCTCTGATGCCGCTCTGATCTCTGTCCGTCAAAAAACTTGTCCCTCTTCAGAAAATATCAGCGCAAAGATGATTATTGCTAAAATTATCACAAAAAATATGAGAACAATTCAGGATGGACACAGGATTCTATAATGCAGTTCTGGAGAAGTGGAATGGACGGAATAAACTAAATTAAGAGATGACTATGGACAGTTCTAGACTAAATACTGACTCCTAGGCTTTGGACTGGAATGGGCCTCGTCAAAGATCTGGTCAAGGGTTTGGCTTCACTCGCCACCGGACAGAACTCAAGGGTTCTGCTCTCAGCACTGCACTGTGGTCTGGGTGGCCTCTTGAACTGGATCTGACGGGTTCTGGATACAGCACTGCTTTCTGGGTCTGGATCTGGTTCTAGCACAGGGTTCTTAGCTAGAAGCAAAACAGCTCAGCCAGGCTGTTGAATGGTTTAGTTTGGCCCTGTGGAAGTTTAGGGGTTAGAATCAGGTTGCAAAAGATTCTGAAGGCCTGCTGCAAAGAGTTCAGTTTTGGGTTAGGCCTCTGCTTCAGGGTTCTAGAGTTTGGTTTTAGAGTTTGGTTCTGGAGTTGTCTGGATCTCTGTCTGGAGTCTGGAGTTTTCCTGCAGGGTGCTGCGCCAAGAAATCAGTTGAGTAGTGGAAAAGTGTGCGTCCTTGCCTGTCCTAAACAGTCTCTATTTATGTATTTCCAAAGTGGGTGGGGAGGCTGATTCTACAATGCCCAACCCTGTAAGGATCTGATAGGCTAGTGGATTTCCTATCCCCTGATTGGAGAAAGGATCAGCATGTCAGAATGAGTCAGAGTGATGCTGTGTTTATGGTCCAAAAGAAATCCCTCCCTTTTGCTTTTACAAAGAAAATCTATTTTTCCCAAAAAACATATTTCCCAGATACACAAGTTGTTGAGAATACATTATTACATGACAGATTGTTTAAGGTACATTTCTGTTCAAGTTCCATGTTTCTACAAGCGTGGGTTCCGAAATGACAACATTTTCACACTTTTGGAGGGTTTCTCAATGTTCATTCTGCACCAAATTTGATACATGCATGCATATCCTCTCTGAGCATATTACTGTAAGTTTTAATGTTTCTAGCATAAACACAGTATTTACAATATGAATAAATTCTGGGGTTTAGTCACAGAACATCGCACGGATTTCAGCTTAGTCTTAAACTGTGAGTGAATTTTTCATTTTCACAATCTCAAAGTTTCACATTTTTGTCAGTTCAGTACACTTTGTTATAAGTATTTTTATAAAACATACATTTACTCCACTGTTAAATCCACATCTCAGTCTGGTCCGCCCACAGAACTGGGCTGACTCAGAGGGTCACATGTTTTGTTTCCTGCCAGCAGTTTGTGGCCAGTTACACCCCAAATTAGCATTCCCTATTCAGTCCAAGGCCTTTATTGTTTCTTTCTCCGGGCTGCAGAGAAAATCTCCTCCCCTCTTGATTAGCATGCCAATGCAACATCCTCCTTCTGGTGGGAATGGCAAGGTGTGAAGGGCTCTCAGGGGAAGCAAGCCTTTTGGAGTTGTAACTGCATCAGGTTACTTTCTGATCAATTGTAACATAGTTCCTTGTGAAAACAATAACATTTATAAACTTAAAATAAGCAACATATCTTTAAATCAAGTCTTTTTCAACATGAAATCACTGTGTGGCACTCTGTATGGCATTTTGATGGAATCCTCTTCTTTGGCATAGTTTGAGTTCAATTGTTCAACTTTACACAAAATGGTTTTAAAACGCTGGCTTTCTGGTAGAGGTGAGCAACGGTACTACACCCATTTTGACAGCTGTCTTTCCACCAAGTATCGTGAAAATAGGATTTTGTTCTGAGAACATATGATTCTTGCTGACATTGCATTGATATGGATTCTTGCAGTAAATGATGTGGAACACCCAACAAAGAGTTTGGATCTTTTAGGTGATTTGTGAGTCATGATTTTAGCAATTTTTGACAATCAAGAAAAAGGATTTTCAAACAGCTCTGTGTTTCTTTTTCAATCAGCATTGCTATTTCCAAGTGGTTTCAGGCTACTTTGTGGGTAGCCCAATGGTGGTTTTTGGCAGTGATCTCCTGTGTTACCACTGATATAGGCACAAAGTATATGGTGGCCTATTTTTCAGGTTTTCACTGCGCAATTTCTGGTGATTTCTTGCGAGCAGCATGTTTTCCAGTGGCCATTATGATGTTTCTGCTGCCATCAATGCACAATGATGTTGCAGGGCTTGGATAAGTGGGTTGATACATCCCACAAGCCCCCCTCTTGCGATGGCCATTGAACTTCCATCAAGGGAACTTCGCAAGACTGGGATGTCAGCCTCATCTCTCCGGATTCCACAAATGGCAAAGTTCATTGTCCTTTTCCTCCATCAGGGGTGGATCGATCGGTTCTCCTCACCAGTCCTGATTGGAGCATTGAGCAACACCCCGGGCCCCTCGGATCTTTGGTCCCAATCCCCGGGTTGTCCTCCTTGGTAAGTCTCCATGGTTTATCTCTCTCGCTTTCTCTCCTAGGATGACAAAACAAAAACATATTTGTAGACATTTTCCCACCACTATTAATGTAGTGGGGCGGACGTATAGATTTTATAAATGAGGAGACATTTTTATTATTGCATTTTATAGATTATAAGGAATATTTTAGGGTTGATATTTTATGGATCTCGAGTGGCCCCCTCTGGGGTTCCAGAAGAGTCCTCCAGTTGCTGCAGAGTGTGCCTAGGATAGCAACAGTTCAGCTGATTAATATGGACCCACTTGTCTTCCCCCTCTGCCAAACTGCCTTTGGGGATGCAGATCTTGTAGGCGACTGGAGAGATCTTGTCTACAATTTCAAATGGTCCCTTCCAGGTAGGCAGAAATTTCTGCTGTTTGGCCTGGATCCTTCGGAAATTGTATAGATAAACCCGGTCTCCTACATTGTATTCCTTTCTAGTAGTCTTCAAGTCATAGTGGGTCTTCATGCTGTTGGCTGATCTTTCTAGATTTCGCTGAACATAGGCAAAAGCATGTTGAAGGTGTTTTCTTAAATTTTCAACATACTCACGAGTTGTGGAGGCATTGATCAATGTCTGCTTTTGGGTCCTGTAGAGCAAATGCTTGGGAAGCACCATCCTGCGTCCAGTCATCAGCTCAAACGGTGACATTTTAGTTGCAGATGAAGGGGTAGATCTGATGGCCATAAGGACAAGAAGTAATAGAATATCCCAACTTGGCCCAGAATCTGCCACAAACTTTTTTAATATGCTCACTTTGATTTTATTGTAACGTTCTCCTGCACCACTAGAGGCTCGCCGGTAAGCAATATGTAACTTCCTTTTAACCCCAAGTATTTCCCACATCTTTGTCATTACTTTGCTGCTGAAATGGCTACCTCTATCTGACTCAATCCTTTGGGGTAGTCCAAAATGCGAAAAGATGTGGTTGATCATCAGGGCAGCTGCGGTTTCTGCCTTGCAATTTGGGGCCGGAAGACATTCCACCCATTTAGTAAATAAGCATGCCACTGTCAACATGTACTTATTCCCCCTAGAGGAGCGAATCACAGGCCCAATGAAATCTACTTGCAAATCTGACCATGGCAGTGTCATCCCCCTCTTTTGGAGAGGCGCACGGTGTGTGAGCGATGTTGGCTGAAATTGTGCACACACAAGACACCCCTTCAAGTATTGGTCGAGTTCTGCCCCATGTGTGGCCAGTATGCAACCTCTCTTAAGGTTTCAAGTGTTGTATGAAACCCCCTATGACCGGCTGTGGCCACATCATGGGCGTGACTTAACATCAGGCTTTGGAATGAGGTAGGAACCACCCACTGATCATGGCGAGCTAGGGATTTCCTTACGAACAATCCGCCTTGGATTCGGACCATTTTTGGACATTTCATCAACCCTCTGAGGTCCTCTTTCCCAATGTAGTCGGTTTCCGTCAGGGGAAAGTTCTCAGGGTCCTCAATGTGTTGATAAAACGTACCAATTATTTGATCCCCTTTTTGAGCCATAATCAAATCAGCCTCTGGGGTCTCCTTACTCCATTGTACAGTTGAGAGATCATTGTGAGCATTTGTCTGTGACCTAGTGATAGCAGTGACCTGGATTTCCCCCAACAGGCACTCGATCTCTATTAGATCACCTTGGATGGCTCCGGTTTTGGCCAGCTGATCAGCTAAGTAATTTCCAGTTTTGTCTGGTCCCTCTACTTTGGAATGACCCTTAATCTTTTTCCAGTAGATGGTCATCCCATTCGAGGTGACCAGGTCATTAATATTTTGGATTAACTTCCCATGTTTCAAGGGCTTGTTATTAGCACATAGCATGCCTCTGGTTTTCCAATTAACCAGGTGCTCCACGAACCCATTCCGCACATAATCCAAATCTGTTATTATGACCAGTTCGTGGAGTTGCTGTTGGACAGCAGTGAGGATGGCTTTATGCACAGCCATCAACTTTGCCACTTGACTACTTTGGGGACCAATCTTGTACCCAGCGGAGGGTTCTGGGGACTCATTCACCCATGCATTCCCTATGCCAGCCACAAGTTCTTTTTCCCCGTTGTTGTCAACATGGTAAGAGCATCCATCCACATAGACAGTGGGCATTCCCTCACACTTGTCTTCTTCAAAGACTTTGTGTGGGGAATTGAGGTATGCCTCCATGTTGTCCTTGATTTTTAGACTTTCGTCCTCGAGACAGTTTTCTCTGGCACAATCATGCAAGTCATCCAGACCTTGCGCGAGGGAACTCTTCTTGTTTTGGCCATATCTGACCTCCACAGGAAAGCCTTGAATTGACAAATTCCAGGAAGTAATTCGGGAATTACTCACATTTCCGGCATTTGGAGATATTGCAGAGGCTGGTGTGGAGTCTCCACTATAATGTGTTCCCCCTGGATAAATGGGCGGTAATTCTTCAATGCCCACATCACTGCCAGGAGTGCCTTCTCACAATCGTTGAATTTTTCCTCCACAGTGGATAAAGTTTTACTCGCATAGGAGATTACTTTATTGACCTTGTCATGCTTTTGGTATAATACTGCAGTCAAGCATGTATTAGAGAACCCTGTCTCCAAGAAGAACTCCTTGTTTCTGACAGGATAAGCTAGGCATGGCGCTTGTGAGAGGCTTCTTTTGAGTTGTCTTACTGCCTCAGCTTGTTCTGGACCCCATTCCCACTTGACACCCCCTTCAAAAGATGAATCAGGGGTCTGGTGATCTCTGCGTAGCCCTCAATGAACTTTATACTGTAATTAATCAGTCCAAGGAGGCTCCTTAGTTCCCGCAGAGTTGTGGGGTCCTTCAGTTTCTGGAGTGCTTCCACTTTCTTTTTCTGGGGACAGAGACCCTGAGGAGTAATCTCATGCCCCAAGAAATTAACACAGGTTATTAACACTGTGCTTTCTGAAAGGAAAGTTTTGCTCCGGCGGCCCTCAACTGTGTCAGAAAATAATGGATCTCTGCTATGTGTTCCTCCAAAGTTGAGCTTTTGATGAGGACATCATCTACATAAGCCAGGTTACCCCTCTCACCCAGGCCGGGCATGGCCTTATGTAGAAAAATGTTGAACTCATTGCCGGAGTTGAAGTATCCGAAGGGAGTCCGGGTCCATGTGTACTGCTGGCCCCAAAGGTAAAAGCCAACTTGTATTGGTCCTCCCTACTGACAGGTACAGTCCAGTATCCATTGGTCAGGTCTATTGCCGTGAATACCTGTGACCCCTGGATCTGGGCCAGACCTTGTTCAATGTAGGGAAGAGGCCATCGGGAAGTATGGACCCATTTGTTGAGCTCCCTAAGATCGGCGCAGAGTCTCCACTGGCAGTTTGGCTTCAATATCCCCAGCACCGGATTATTGAAGGTGCTGTGGACTGGACAGATTATCCCACGGGACTCAAGGTTCTTTATGATTTCAGTCAGGGACTCCATTGATGCGAGAGGCAAGTTATATTGCTTCACAAACACTGGAGTCATACTAGGGTCCGTTGGAATTGTTGTTGTGTGGATGTCGGTGCAACCACAGTCATATGAGTCCACTGCAAAGAGATCTTGAAAATCCAAGAAAACTTGTTTCAACTTTTGCTTCTGCTCCAAAGTCACACAGGCATCAGCTAGGTTGAAGCTCTCTTCAACCATTTGCCTGAAGCCTGGAAAGACTTCTGGTTTCGCTATCTCAGCGGCCTCCTCCAGCTGGGTGCAGAAGTCTCTGGTCAGAGTACTGATTTGGACTGGTGGCTTCAGGTGGGAAAGGCAGCCCTCATTGACCTGGAAAATCACCTCATCCCTTCTGAAGTCACAAGTCACATATTCCTTGAAATAAGGGCAGGAAGTGTACACCAGAAAGTTCCCCCCATGCCGGGTAAAGATTCTGTCTGGTGTTGTGTTGTCATCCCTGTCATTGTCAAAACAGTCCTTGGGGATTGGTCCTAACAGTTCATTACCAAGATCAATGGAAAAATGTTGGTCATCAACCGCCATTCCAATAATGGTGCCTGCGGCTAGAATGATGCTCTTTAAGTCGCTGTTATCCACCTCTACTGGAATGGTGTCATGTTCTATGTTGACTAGTGGTGTTGGGTTTACCCCCAACCTTTGCTATTGGAGAGAAGCATTTAGATGAATCTAAGCATCAGGGTTTTTCAATTTCTGTCCTCTTTTAACTTTCACTTCCAGGGAGAATTGTCGGGTCCTTTCTGGGATGGTGACTTCCTCTCCAATCTGAATTTCAGCTGCATAAGGTAGCAATTGAGCTGGCCTAAACGCTTTCTTTGGATTTTCAAAGCCCATGGGATTTTCCGCTAATCGGGACCAAGCTTTGAACTTTATTAGGTCCAAACTAATGGCAAAGCGATTGAGAATATCACTTCCTAAGTAAAAGGTGGCAGTGACGTCTTGCACGCCCCAACAATTATGGACTATGCTCTTGTTGCCAACGGAGATTCTGAGCATACACCTGCTTGGCAGGAGATGTTTAGAATTGGGTGCTTCCAGATCCATTTCCCATTTGTCTATAAGTCTAAAAGTGGGAATGGCTGGATCTTTTGGGAGTTGGCAGAACATAGCTTCGCTGATGAAGCTCTTACCGTTGTTCACACACACTCAGGCAAGAACAGAGCCCTTCCCTTCATTTAACTGAACAGGGATGAACAACTGCTCTCCAATTTGCTTAATATCAGCCAGGCTCTGAGCTGATTTCACATCTTTCTGGACTATTGGAGTAGGAATGTCTGATTGTGGATTGGTAAAGAATTTTAAAGTGTTTCCTTCCAGTGTGGAATACCACCGTAAACTGGAAGGAAAGTTGATTTTCAGAAATAGAGAGGACCCCCCCATCACCAGTCTGTTGTCCTACTGCTATGTCTGTCACGTCTGGAATTTGGTTGTTCTGGAAGTGAAATTCTACTTGGTCAGATTTTTATTCAACCATGTGGCATGTGCTGTTTAAACTAAGATGGTTGACACTCTGTTTCAATTTTATTGGTCGGCTAGTCTGGGTCCAGAAGACCTTGTTTACACAGTCTATTAGGGGTGACAACCTTCTCAGGAGGTCCTTCCCTAGTAAACAAGCAGTGTCCTCTGGAGTCACTACTATGACCGGGTGTTTCACCTTATGTCACCCAATTTTAATGTCCAAATCCGCAGTGCGCTCGACGGGAATTTCCTTCCCGTCGAAGTTTTGAAGTTGTCCAGGAAGGGAGGTGAGAGGAATTTGGTAATTCTCCCCCCTTCCTGAGTTTAGTTCATCAAAGGCCTTTCTGGACAGAAGGGTAGTTTGGGATCCAGTGTCCATCAGTGCCAAAATTGTAACCTGCCCCTGTACTTGAACCGGGGCAAAGTATTTTCCCTCCTTCTCCGCAAGGGGGCACAGATAGCGCACATTTTTGGACAACTGGTGGGCTCTTCTTTTAGATTTGGACATTGAGAGAGAATAGATTTGTGCAGAATTCTGTGGGGAGTCTTGTGAATCTGAAAGAAGAAGTTGGCAACTGGAGATAGGAGCGGTTAAATAATCTCTATGGGCTTCTGCACCTCATAGATTCGGGTGGCCTGTTCAATGACCCTGTCTAGTGACCTTTTCTCATGAAAATCTCTCACTAGCTGGGTCATGATGTATTTGGATAGTGCATGGAAAAACATATTCGCAAATTCTTTACTGTCTGTGCACACCCTTTTGGTAGTCTGCGCAAAGGCACGCTTCAACTCCTGCACATATTCTTGTGGGGCCTGATTCTCCCCACATTGCAAATTGTAGGCTGGCTTACGAGCCTATTGGGGATTTCTATGAACAGAAAAGTGCTTTAAGATGGCCACCCTATATATGGACCATCTTGAATGATTTTGGCCCTCCAGCCCCGCAAAGAAACTGGAGTATTCTGGGGAGAATGTCCATTTAACGTACTGAATGCAGCTACTGCTGTCTTTCAAATGGAAAGTCTCCATCATTTGCACAAAGAGCTCTAAGTGTTCCCGCACAGAATACTTGGCGTTCTTGTGATAAGGGGTGATGACACTCCTTATTGCCTTAATCTGTTTTAAGGGGTCCTTAAGCAAGGCCCTTTTTGCCTTATTGGCCTTCTTGGTTCGGGTCACCCTGGTCCATTCATCCTCTGACTCAGAGGCACTGCTCCCAGAGGTGCCTGTCTGATCTTTCAGGTTTTCCTGGATTCTGCGAGCCTGGGAATGGTTGGCAGAATGTGGGGACCTAGTCTCCTGTGTCCTGGGATGCTCAGAGGAGTCTTCTGATTCCTCCTTGCTCCCAGGATTTGATTGGTACCCCCCCCCCACTGACCTAACTGGGCAGAGGTTTTCAGGCTGCCCTTATTGGGCCTACTCTCCTGGGGTTCTCCTCTAAATTGCACTGTACTTGGGTGACCATACCCGGATGCCCGCCCATCCATTCCTGGGAGGTACTGGCCTATGAGCCCCATACTTCTCACTGAATAGTAATCTGCATCCCCGTGGCCCTGGGCTCATTTGCGCCAGGGGATATGGGGGTGGCAGAGTCCAGGGACTGGGAGAGATGAAGGCCTCTGGTACTAGGGCTCCTGTGGTTATGCTCAAGAGTTTCACTTTCCCAGCAAACCTCATCTCTATCAGCCCCTGCTCCCTGTTGCCATGCAAGAGCCTGAGCTTTCTGTTCCTCAATCAAGGCCTTACTAGACTCTATCAGTCTCTCTCTTGCTTGGCTACTTGCCGCTGGAGCCTATCATTGTGCTGGCAGAGAGCCTCATTTTCTCTCTGCGCTTCCTGGTTAGTCCTGGAGTACTGGGCCAGTCTTTGCTGCAGGAGGGTTACCTCCTGAGTCCCATCCCTACTGGCCTGTTCATTCCTTGCCAGAGCATCTTCCACCCTCCTGGTGTGCTCTAACAAGTTTTGATGCTCTTTTTGGAGGTCACCCAGCCCCTGGAGGGCCAGGTGATTTTCTACCAGCCTCCCTTTTAAGTTACAGACTTCCTGGCCTAAGGTATCCCTTTCCTGAGCAAGAGTCTGCCTCTGTGCCACCAGGTCGTCCCTCTGCCTTTGAAGGGCACCAGCTTTCTGGCGCTCTTCCTCAAATTCTGCCTGGGTGTCCAGGTCTTTCAGAAATAGTTTGTTGCACTCTGTCTTCTCTCTATCCAGGTGGCTTTGCAGCGTGATTACCTGCTCTGCGCATACCCTATTGAAATCCAGTTGTTGCTCCAGCTTTTTCTGGCTCTGCAGTAGGGAGTCCAAACCTTCTTGATACTCCTTCTGTAAGGCCAGAATTCTGGTATCCTGGTCTGCCCTTTCCTGTTGCAGGATACCCATATCCTCTTTGATTTTAACTAGATGCTGCCTATTTTTGTTTACTGACTCCTGGCTCCTCTGCAGCCTGTGCTCATAAGAGTCCAGATCAGATTGGGCCTTCTCTAATGCAATCAGTTGCCTACTTGCCAGATCTTGGCCTTCAGCACATTTGTCCTGTATGGCTCCCATAGATAAATATAAATATGCCGCTACCCTGGCAATCTTGTTGTGCTCATTCCTGGCCTTAATGGCCATATATAGTTCACTCAGGGCCACATGTAAGGGACCCTGATCTCACCAGTTATCTAACCCAGTTGCAGTGACCTGTTGTGTGATCGCCTGCAGCCACACATTCTGGTCCTGCTCAGTCCACTCACCTCTCACAAATAGCTTATATAAAAGGTGCTCTCCAGCTATCTTGAGGTCTACCAATGTCGACATTCTGGAAATTGATTTACTTCCTGATTTACAGAAGTTAATTATTTTATTTTGCAAAACAGACCGTTTCCTTTTGAGCGTTCCTTTTTGAGGGGTGCTTTTACAGTGTAACACAGCGTAGTAGCCCAACAGGATTTATGTATCCTGTCAGTTAGCACACTGTATTAAGCTCCACAAGTGGAAGATCTAATCCAGAAGTCCCGGCTACCGAGGCCCCAATCTGTAAGTGACTTCAATCCAGCACTCCAACTAAGTCAATGCTTAGCACAGGATGCCCAATGGAAGCCCTTATTTATATATTTTTATGTCAAAGTTCTTTAAATCTGTATGATGAACCCTTATATAACGCCCCTCTGTTTGAATCTTCCCGACCTCACTGAGCCAAGAAGTAGGTTTGTTTTGCAAATTAAAAGGTTTATTTGAAGAATTGAACAATATATATATCACACTTTTATGAATAGAACAATATCTGAATACCACACTTATGAATATGAACAGTGATCAGCAATGGGTAATATCACAATATCAACAATCTCTTTAATCACGTAGGAGTAGGAATAGAAAGGATAAGGTAGCAGAGAATACTTTTATGGTTCAAGAAAATGCAAGACAGGAAAAATGCAACACAGAAATAAAACTAGATATGGGCTCAATCAAAAGACAATATGCTCACTCTTCCCCCTGTTATTACTCACTCCCCCCCAACTATGCAATATGAAGAGGTGGAAATGAGGGCACACAGGTTTCACGAATATTAATCAACAATGCAGTTCAATTCCAATTCCCCCCAGCAAGCTTAGAGAAAACAGGTATGATTTTAAAACAGGCAAAAATAATTTTGAATGGGATAGCAATGAATGGGAAAATGTGCTAAAATGATTTTAATTCACTAAAGGAGATTCAGCACTAGTGAGAATTACTTTGTATTGGTATAGGTCAACACTAGCAATGATTCATGAAGGATTATCAGATTGAAAACGAATTTCAGCAGTTGAAAACAAGAAGCAGCTATTTTGACATGTGGAGAAATGGAGCTAAATTGCAATTCGCAGCAATTTTTCCACGTGCGTGAAACGCGATTACGGAAAAACTATACATTTTAGTTCTAGGACGTGCGCTTCAAAAGTTACAGAGGTTTTTGTGAAGGTATATTTTTCAGAAATAAAGTCAAGATTTCAAAAATGACATATTGCGCTTTAAAGAGTAGGAATCAATATGGACTTATACTAAGGAGCTATGAAGAAGCAAGGCACTCAACTGGCAGCCACCAGAACAGGGCGCCTCCGCTCTGATCCCTGTCCATCAAAAACTTGTCCCTCTTCAGAAAATATCAGCGTGAAGATGATTATTGCTACAATTATCACAAACAATATAATGAGAAGAATTCAGGATGGACACAGGATTCTATAATGCAGTTCTGTATAAGTGGAATGGACGGAATAAGAACACTTTAAAGTAAGAGATGACTATGGACAGTTCTAGACTAAATACTCACTCCTAGGCTTTGGACTGGAATGGGCATCATCAAAGATCTGGTCAAGGGTTTGGCTTCACTCCCCACCGGACAGGTCTCAGGCACTCTGGGCTCTCAGCACTTCACTGCGGTCTGGGTGGCCTCTTGAACTGGATCTGATGGGTTCTGGATACAGCACTGCTTTCTGGGTCTGGATCTGGTTCTAGCACCGGGTTCTTAGCTGGAAGCAAAACAGCTCAGCCAGGCTGTTGAATGGTTTAGTTAGGCCCCGTGGAAGTTTAGGCATTAGAATCAGATTGCAAAAGATTCTGAAGGCCTGCTGCAAAGAGTTCAATTTTAGGTTAGGCCAGGGTTCTAGAGTTTGGTTGTAGAGCTTGGTTCTAGAGTTTGTTTATGGATCTCTGTCTGGAGTCTGGAGTTTTCCTGCAGGGTGCTGCACCAAGAAATCAGTTGAGTAGTGGAAAAGTGTGTGTCCTTGCCTGTCCTAAGCAGTCTCTATGTATGTATTTCCAAAGTGGGTGGGGAGGCTGATTCTACAATGCCCAACCCTCTAAGGATCTGATAGGTTAGAGGATTTCCTATCCCCTGATTGGAGAAAGGATCAGCGTGTCAGAATGAGTCAGAGTGATGCTGTGTTTAAGGTCCAAAAGAAATCCCTCCCTTTTGCTTTTACATAGAAAACCTATTTTTCCCAAAAAACATATGTCCCAGATACACAAGTTGTTGAGCATACATAATTACATGACAGATTGCTTAAGGTAAATTTCTGTTCAAGTCCCATGTTTCTACGAGCTTGGGTTCAGAAATGACAACCTTTATCACTTTTGGAGGGTTTCTCAATATTCATTCTGCACCAAATTTGATACATGCATGCATATCCACTCTGAGCATATTACTGTAATTTTTTTTATGTTTCTAGCATAAACACAGTATCTACAATACGAATAAATTCCAGAGTTTAGTCACAGGACATCGCACAGATTTCATCTTAGTCTTAAACTGTGAGTGATTTTCTCATTTTCACAATCTCAAAGTTTCACATTTTTGTCAATTCAGTGTACTTTGTTATAAGCATTTTTATAAAACATACATTTACTCCAATGTTAAATCCACATCTCAGTCTAGTCCGCCCGCAGAGCTGGGCTGACTCAGAGGGTCACATGTCTTGTTTCCTGCCAGCAGTTTGTGGTCAATTACACCCCAAATTAGCATTCCCTATTCAGTCCAAGGCCTCTATTGTTTCTTTCTCTGGGCTGCAGAGAAAATCTCCTCCCCTCTTGATTAGCATGCCAATGCGACATCCTCCTTCTGGTGGGAATGACAAGGTGTGAAGGGTTCTCACGGGAAGCAAGCCTTTTGGAGTTTTAACTGCATCAGAATACTTTCTGATCAATTGTAACATAGTTCCTTGTGAAATAATAGCATTTATAAACTTAAAATAAGCAACATATCTTTAAATCACGTCTTTTTCAACATGAAATCACTGTGTGACACTCTATATGGCATTTTGATGGAATCCTCTTCTTTGGCATAGTTTGAGTTCAATTGTTCAACTTTACACAAAATGGTTTTAAAACGCCGGCTTTCTGGTAGAGGTGAGCAACAGTATTGCACCCATTTTGACAGCTGTCTTTCCATCAAGTATCTTTAAAATAGGATTTTGTTCTGAGAACATATGATTCTTGCTGACATTGTATTGATATGGATTCTTGCAGTAAATGATGTGGACCACCCAACAAAGAGTTTGGATCTTTTAGGTGATTTGTGAGTCATGATTTTAGCAATTTTTGACAATCAAGAAAAAGGATTTTCAAACAGCTCTGTGTTTCTTTTTCAATCAGCATTGCTATTTCCAAGTGGTTTCAGGCTACTTTGTGGGTAGCCCAATGGTGGTTTTTGGCAGTGATCTCCTGTGTTACCACTGATATAGGCACAAAGTATATGGTGGCCTATTTTTCAGGTTTTCACTGCGCAATTTCTGGTGATTTCTTGCGAGCAGCATGTTTTCCAGTGGCCATTATGATGTTTCTGCTGCCATCAATGCACAATGATGTTGCAGGGCTTGGATAAGTGGGTTGATACATCCCACAAGCCCCCCTCTTGCGATGGCCATTGAACTTCCATCAAGGGAACTTCGCAAGACTGGGATGTCAGCCTCATCTCTTCGGATTCCACAAATGGCAAAGTTCATTGTTCTTTTCCTCCATCAGGGGTGGATCGATCGGTTCTCCTCGCCAGTCTTGATTGGAGCATTGAGCAACACCCCGGGCCCCTCGGATCTTTGGTCCCAGTCCCCGGGTCATACTCCTTGGTCAGTCTCCATGGTTTATCTCTCTCGCTTTCTCTCCTAGGATGACAAAACAAAAACATATTTGTAGACATTTTCCCACCACTATTAATGTAGTGGGGCGGACGTATAGATTTTATAAATCAGGAGACATTTTTATTATTGCATTTTATAGATTATAAGGAATATTTTAGGGTTGATATTTTATGGATCTCGAGTGGCCCCCTCTGGGGTTCCAGAAGAGTCCTCCAGTTGCTGCAGAGTGTGCCTAGGATAGCAACACTTCAGCTGATTAATATGGACCCACTTGTCTTCCCCCTCTGCCAAACTGCCTTTGGGGATGCAGATCTTGTAGGCGACTGGAGAGATCTTGTCTACAATTTCAAATGGTCCCTTCCAGGTAGGCAGACATTTCTGCTGTTTGGCCGGGATCCTTCGGAAATTGTATAGATAAACCCGGTCTCCTACATTGTATTCCTTTCTAGTAGTCTTCAAGTCATAGTGGGTCTTCATGCTGTTGGCTGATCTTTCTAGATTTCGCTGAACATAGGCAAAAGCATGTTGAAGGTGTTTTCTTAAATTTTCAACATACTCATGAGTTGTGGAGGCATTGATCAATGTCTGCTCTTGGGTCCTGTAGAGCAAATGCTTGGGAAGCACCATCCTGCGTCCAGTCATCAGCTCAAACAGTGACATTTTAGTTGCAGATGAAGGGGTAGATCTGATGGCCATTAGGACAAGAAGTAATAGAATATCCCAACTTGGCCCAGAATCTGCCACAAACTTTTTTAATATGCTCACTTTGATTTTATTGTAACGTTCTACTGCACCACTAGAGGCTCGCCGGTAAGCAATATGTAACTTCCTTTTAAACCCAAGTATCTCCCACATCTTTGTCATTACTTCGCTGCTGAAATGGCTACCTCTGTCTGACTCAATCCTTTGGGGTAGTCCAAAATGCGAAAAGATGTGGTTGATCATCAGGGCAGCTGCTGTTTCTGCCTTGCAATTTGGGTCCGGAAGACATTCCACCCATTTAGTAAATAAGCATGTCACTGTCAACATGTACTTATTCCCCCTAGAGGAGCGAATCACAGGCCCAATGAAATCTACTTGCAAATCTGACCATGGCAGTGTCATCCCCCTCTTTTGGTGAGGCGCACGGTGTGTGGGCGATGTTGGCTGAAATTGTGCACACACAAGACACCCCTTGAAGTATTGGTGGAGGTCTTGCCCCATGTGTGGCCAGTATGCAACCTCTCTTAAGATTTCAAGTGTTGTATAAAACCCCCTATGACCGGCTGTGGCCACATCATGGGCGTGACTTAACATCAGGCTTCGGAATGAGGTAGGAACCACTCACTGATCATGGCGAGCTAGGGATTTCCTTACGAACAATCCGCCTTGGATTCGGACCATTTTTGGACATTTCATCAACCCTCTGAGGTCCTCTTTCCCAATGTAGTCGGTTTCCGTCAGGGGAAAGTTCTCAGGGTCCTCAATGTGTTGATAAAACGTACCAATTATTTGATCCCCTTTTTGAGCCGTAATCAAATGAGCCTCTGGGGTCTCCTTACTCCATTGTACAGTTGAGAGATCATTATGAGCATTTGTCTGGGATCTAGTGATAGCAGTGACCTGGATTTCCCCCAACAGGCACTCGATCTCTATTAGATCACCTTGGATGGCTCTGGTTTTGGCCAGCTGATCAGCTAAGTAATTTCCAGTTTTGTCTGGTCCCTCTACTTTGGAATGACCCTTAATCTTTTTCCAGTAGATGGTCATCCCATTCGAGGTGACCAGGTCATCAATATTTTGGATTAACTTCCCATGTTTCAAGGGCTTGTTATTAGCACATAGCATGCCTCTGGTTTTCCAATTAACCAGGTGCTCCACGAACCCATTCCGCACATAATCCAAATCTGTTATTATGACCAGTTTGTGGAGTTGATGTTGGACAGCAGTGAGGATGGCGTTATGCACAGCCATCAACTTTGCCACTTGACTACTTTGGGGACGAATCTTGTACCCAGCGGAGGGTTCTGGGGACTCATTCACCCATGCATTCCCTACGCCAGCCACAAGTTCTTTTTCCCCGTTGTTGTCAACATGGTAAGAGCATCCATCCACATAGACAGTGGGCATTCCCTCACACTTGTCTTCTTCAAAGACTTTGTGTGGGGAATTGAGGTATGCCTCCATGTTGTCCTTGATTTTTAGACTTTCGTCCTCGAGACAGTTTTCTCTGGCACAATCATGCAAGTCATCCAGACCTTGCGTGAGGGAACTCTTCTTGTTTTGGCCATGTCTGACCTCCACAGGAATGCCTTGCATTGACAAATTCCAGGAAGTAATTCGGGAATTACTCACATTTCCGACCTTTGGAGATATTGCAGAGGCTGGTGTGGAGTCTCCACTATAATGTGTTCCCCCTGGATAAATGGGCGGTAATTCTTCAATGCCCACATCACTGCCAGGAGTGCATTCTCACAATCGTTGAATTTTTCCTCCACAGAGGATAAAGTTTTACTCGCATAGGAGATTACTTTATTGACCTTGTCATGCTTTTGGTATAATACTGCAGTCAAGCATGTATTAGAGAACCCTGTATCCAAGAAGAACTCCTTGTTTCTGACAGGGTAAGCTAGGCATGGCGCTTGTGAGAGGCTTCTTTTGAGTTGTCTTACTGCCTCGGCTTGTTCTGGACCCCATTCCCACTTGACCCCCCCTTCAAAAGATGAATCAGGGGTCTGGTGATCTCTGCGTAGCCCTCAATGAACTTTATACTGTAATTAGTCAATCCAAGGAGGCTCCTTAGTTCCCGCAGAGTTGTGGGGTCCTTCAGTTTCTGGAGTGCTTCCACTTTCTTTTCCTGGGGACAGAGACCCTGAGGAGTAATATCATGCCCCAAGAAATTAACACAGGTTATTAACACTGTGCTTTCTGAAAGGAAAGTTTTGCTCCGGCGGCCCTCAACTGTGTCAGAACATAATGGATCTCTGCTATGTGTTCCTCCAAAGTTGAGCTTTTGATGAGGATATCATCTACATAAGCCAGGTTACCCCTCTCACCCAGGTCGGGCATGGCCTTATGTAGAAAAATGTTGAACTCATTGCCGGAGTTGAAGTATCCGAAGGGAGTCCGGGTCCATGTGTACTGCTGGCCCCAAAGGTAAAAGCCAACTTGTATTGGTCCTCCCTACTGACAGGTACAGTCCAGTATCCATTGGTCAGGTCTATTGCCGTGAATACCTGAGACCCCTGGATCTGGGCCAGACCTTGGTCAATGTAGGGAAGAGGCCATCGGGAAGTATGGACCCGTTTGTTGAGCTCCCTAAGATCGGCGCAGAGTCTCCACTGGCCGTTTGGCTTCAATATCCCCAGCACCGGATTATTGAAGGTGCTGTGGACTGGACAGATTATCCCATGGGACTCAAGGTTCTTAATGATTTCAGTCAGGGACTCCATTGATGCGAGAGGCAAGTTATATTGCTTCACAAACACTGGAGTCATACTAGGGTCCGTTGGAATTGTTGTTGTGTGGATGTCGGTGCAACCACAGTCATATGAGTCCACTGCAAAGAGATCTTGAAAATCCAAGAAAACTTGTTTCAACTTTTGCTTCTGCTCCAAAGTCACACAGGCATCAGCTAGGTTGAAGCTCTCTTCAACCATTTGCCTGAAGCCTGGAAAGACTTCTGGTTTCGCTATCTCAGCCGCCTCCTCCAGCTGGGTGCAGAAGTCTCTGGTCAGAGTACTGATTTGGACTGGTGGCTTCAGGTGGGAAAGGCAGCCCTCATTGACCTGGAAAATCACCTCATCCCTTCTGAAGTCACAAGTCACATCTTCCTTGCCATAAGGGCAGGAAGTGTACACCAGAAAGTTCCCCCCATGCCGGGTAAAGATTCTGTCTGGTGTTGTGTTGTCATCCCTGTCATTGTCAAAACAGTCCTTGGGGATTGGTCCTAACAGTTCATTACCAAGATCAATGGAAAAATGTCGGTCATCAACCGCCATTCCAATAATGGTGCCTGCGGCTAGAGTGATGCTCTTTAAGTCGCTGTTATCCACCTCTACTGGAATGGTGTCATGTTCTATGTTGACTAGTGGTGTTGGGTTTACCCCCAACCTTTGCTATTGGAGAGAAGCATTTAGATGAATCTAAGCATCAGGGTTTTTCAATTGCTGTCCTCTTTTAACTTTCACTTCCAGGGAGAATTGTCGGGTCCTTTCTGGGATGGTGACTTCCTCTCCAATCTGAATTTCAGCTGCATAAGGTAGCAATTGAGCTGGCCTAAACGCTTTCTCTGGATTATCAAAGCCCATGGGATTTTCCGCTAATCGGGACCAAGCTTTGAACTTTATTAGGTCCAAACTAATGGCAAAGCGATTGAGATTATCACTGCCTAAGTAAAAGGTTGCAGTGACGTCTTGCACGCCCCAACAATTATGGACTATGCTCTTGTTGCCAATGGAGATTCTGAGCATACACCTGCTTGGCAGGAGATGTTTAGAATTGGGTGCTTCCCGATCCATTTCCCATTTGTCTATAAGTCTAAAAGTGGGAATGGCTGGATCTTTTGGGAGTTGGCAGAACATAGCTTCGCTGATGAAGCTCTTACCGTTTTTCACACACACTCAGGCGAGAACAGAGCCCTTCCCTTCATTTAACTGAACAGGGATGAACAACTGCTCTCCAATTTGCTTAATATCAGCCAGGCTCTGAGCTGATTTCACACCTTTCTGGACTATTGGAGTGGGAATGTCTGATTGTGGATTGGTAAAGAATTTCAGAGTGTTTACTTCCAGTGTGGAATACCACCGTAAACTGGAAGGAAAGTTGATTTTCAGAAATAGAGAGGACCCCCCCATCACCAGTCTGTTGTCCTACTGCTATGTCTGTCACGTCTGGAATTTGGTTGTTCTGGAAGTGAAATTCTACTTGGTCAGATTTTTATTTAACCATGTGGCATGTGCTGTTTAAACTAACATGGTTGACACTCTGTTTCAATTTTATTGGTCGGCTAGTCTGGGTCCAGAGGACCTTGTTTACACAGTCTATTAGGGGTGACAACCTTCTCAGGAGGTCCATCCCTAGTAAACAAGGAGTGCCCTCTGGAGTCACTACTATGACCGGGTGTTTCACCTTATGTCACCCAATTTTAATGTCCAAATCCGCAGTGCGCTCGACGCCAAAATTGTAACCTGCCCCTGTACTTGAACCGGGGCAAAGTATTTTCCCTCCTTCTCCGCAAGGGGGCACAGATAGCACACATTTTTGGACAACTGGTGGGCTATTTTTTTAGATTTGGACATTGAGAGAGAATAGATTTGTGCAGAATTCTGTGGGGAGTCTTGTGAATCTGAAAGAAAAAGTTGGCAACTGGAGATAGGAGCGGTTAAATAATCTCTATGGGCTTCTGCACCTCATAGATTCGGGTGGCCTGTTCAATGACCCTGTCTAGTGACCTTTTCTCATGAAAATCTCTCACTAGCTGGGTCATGATGTATTTGGATAGTGCATGGAAAAACGGATTCACAAATTCTTTACTGTCTGTGCACACCCTTTTGGTAGTCTGCGCAAAGGCACGCTTCAACTCCTGCACATATTCTTGTGGGGCCTGATTCTCCCCACATTGCAAATTGTAGGCTGGCTTACGAGCCTATTGGGGATTTCTATGAACAGAAAAGTGCTTTAAGATGGCCACCCTATATGTGGACCATCTTGAATGATTTTGGCCCTCCAGCCCCGCAAAGAAACTGGAGTATTCTGGGGAGAATGTCCATTTGACGTACTGAATGCAGCTACTGCTGTCTTTCAAATGGAAAGTCTCCATCATTTGCTCAAAGAGCTCTAAGTGTTCCCACACAGAATACTTGGCGTTCTTGTGATAAGGGTGATGACACTCCTTATTGCCTTAATCTGGTTTAAGGGGTCCTTAAGCAAGGCCCTTTTTGCCTTATTGGCCTTCTTGGTTCGGGTCACCCTGGTCCATTCATCCTCTGACTCAGAGGCACTGCTCCCAGAGGTGCCCGTCTGATCTTTCAGGTTTTCCCGGATTCTGCGAGCTTGGGAATGGCTGGCAGAATGTGGGGACCTAGTCTCCTGTGTCCTGGGATGCTCAGAGGAGTCTTCTGATTCCTCCTTGCTCCCAGGATTTGATGGGTACCCCCCCCCCACTGACCTAACTGGGCAGAGGTTTTCAGGCTGCCCTTATTGGGCCTACTCTCCTGGGGTTCCCCTCTAAATTGCACTGTACTTGGGTGCCCATACCCGGATGCCCGCCCATCCATTCCTGGGAGGTACTGGCCTATGAGCCCCATACTTCTGACTGAATATTAATCTGCCATCCCCGTGGCCCTGGGCTCATTTGCGCCAGGGGACAGGGGGGTGGCAGAGTCCAGGGACTGGGAGAGATGAAGGCCTCTGGTACTAGGGCTACTGTGGTTATGCACAGGAGTTTCACTTTCCCAGCGAACCTCATCTCTATAAGCCCCTGCTCCCTGTTGCCATGCAAGAGCCTGAGCTTTCTGTTCCTCAATCAAGGCCTTACTAGACTCTATCAGTCTCTCTCTTTCTTGGCTACTTGCCGCTGGAGCCTATCATTGTGCTGACAGAGAGCCTCATTTTCTCTCTGCGCTTCCTGGTTAGTCCTGGAGTACTGGGCCAGTCTTTGCTGCAGGAGGGTTGCCTCCTGAGTCCCGTCCCTACTGGCCTGTTCATTCTTTGCCAGAGCATCTTCCACCCTCCTGGTGTGCTCTAACAAGTTGTGATGCTCTTTTTGGAGGTCACCCAGCCCATGGAGGGCCAGGTGATTTTCTTCCAGCCTCCCTTTTAAGTTACAGACTTCCTGGCCTAAGGTATCCCTTTCCTGAGCAAGAGTCTGCCTTTGTGCCACCAGGTCGTCCCTCTGCCTTTGAAGGGCACCAGCTTTCTCGCGCTCTTCCTCAAATTCTGCCTGGGTGTCCAGGTCTTTCAGAAATAGTTTGTTGCACTCTGTCTTCTCTCTATCCAGGTGGCTTTGCAGCGTGACTACCTGCTCTGCGCATACCCTATTGAAATCCAGTTGTTGCTCCAGCTTTTTCTGGCTCTGCAGTAGGGAGTCCAAACCTTCTTGATACTCCTTCTGTAAGGCCAGAATTCTGGTATCCTGGTCTGCCCTTTCCTGTGGCAGGATACCCATATCCTCTTTGATTTTAACTAGATGCTGCCTATTTTTGTTTACTGACTCCTGGCTCCTCTGCAGCCTGTGCTCATAAGAGTCCAGATCAGATTGGGCCTTCTCTAATGCAATCAGTTGCCTACTTGCCAGATCTTGGCCTTCAGCACATTTGTCCTGTATGGCTCCCATAGATAAATATAAATATGCCGCTACCCTGGCAATCTTGTTGTGCTCATTCTTGGCCTTAATGGCGATATATAGTTCACTCAGGGCCACATGTAAGGGACCCTGATCTCATCAGATATCTAACCCAGTTGCAGTGACCTGTTGTGTGATCGCCTGCAACCACACATTCTGGTCCTGCTCAGTCCACTCACCTCTCACAAATAGCTTATATAAAAGGTGCTCTCTAGCTATCTTGAGGTCTACCAATGTCGACATTCTGGAAATTGATTTACTTCCTGATTTACAGAAGTTAATTATTTTATTTTGCAAAACAGACCGTTTCCTTTTGAGCGTTCCTTTTTGAGGGGTGCTTTTACAGTGTAACACAGCGTAGTAGCCCAACAGGATTTATGTATCCTGTCAGTTAGCACACTGTATTAAGATGCACAAGTGGAAGATCTAATCCAGAAGTCCCGGCTACCGAGGCCCCAATCTGTAAGTGACTTCAATCCAGCACTCCAACTAAGTCAATGCTTAGCACAGGATGCCCAATGGAAGCCCTTATTTATATATTTTTATGTCAAAGTTCTTTAAATCTGTATGATGAACCCTTATATAACGCCCCTCTGTTTGAATCTTCCCGACCTCACTGAGCCAAGAAGTAGGTTTGTTTTGCAAATTAAAAGGTTTATTTGAAGAATTGAACAATATATATATATATCACACTTTTATGAATAGAACAATATCTGGATACCACACTTATGAATATGAACAGTGATCAGCAATGGGTAATATCACAATATCAACAATCTCGTTAATCACTTAGGAGTAGGAATAGAAAGGATAAGGTAGCAGAGAATACTTTTATGGTTCAAGGAAATGCAAGACAGGAAAAATGCAACCCAGAAATAAAACTAGATATGGGCTCAATCAAAAGACAATATGCTCACTCTTTCCCCTGTTATTACTCACTCCCCCCCAACTATGCAATATGAAGAGGTGGAAATGAGGGCACACAGGTTTCAGGAATATTAATCAACAATGCAGTTCAATTCCAGTTCCCCCCAGTAAGCTTAGAGAAAACAGGTATGATTTTAAAACAGGCAAAAATAATTTTGAATGGGATAGCAATGAATGGGAAAATGTGCTAAAATGATTTTGATTCACTAAAGGAGATTCAGCACTAGTGAGAATTACTTTGTATTGGTATAGGTCAACACTAGCAATGATTCATGAAGGATTATCAGATTGAAAACGAATTTCAGCAGTTGAAAACAAGAAGCAGCTATTTTGACATGTGGAGAAATGGAGCTAAATTGCAATTCGCAGCAATTTTTCCACGTGTGTGAAACGCGATTACGGAAAAACTATACATTTTAGTTCTAGGACGTGCGCTTCAAAAGTTACAGAGGTTTTGTGAAGGTATATTTTTTCAGAAATAAAGTCAAGATTTCAAAAATGACATATCGCGCTTTAAAGAGTAGGAATCAATATGGACCTATACTAAGGAGCTATGAAGAAGCAAGACACTCAACTGGCAGCCACCAGAACAGGGCGCCTCCGCTCTGATCCCTGTCCATCAAAACACTTGTCCCTCTTCAGAAAATATCAGCGTGAAGATGATTATTGCTACAATTATCACAAACAATATAATGAGAAGAATTCAGGATGGACACAGGATTCTATAAGCAGTTCTGGATAAGTGGAATGGACGGAATAAGAACACTTTAAAGTAAGAGATGACTATGGACAGTTCTAGACTAAATACTCACTCCTAGGCTTTGGACTGGAATGGGCATCGTCAAAGATCTGGTCAAGGGTTTGGCTTCACTCCCCACCGGACAGGTCTCAGGCACTCTGGGCTCTCAGCACTTCACTGCGGTCTGGGTGGCCTCTTGAACTGGATCTGATGGGTTCTGGATACAGCGCTGCTTTCTGGGTCTGGATCTGGTTCTAGCACCGGGTTCTTAGCTAGAAGCAAAACAGCTCAGCCAGGCTGTTGAATGGTTTAGTTAGGCCCAGTGGAAGTTTAGGCATTAGAATCAGATTGCAAAAGATTCTGAAGGCCTGCTGCAAAGAGTTCAATTTTAGGTTTGGCCAGGGTTCTAGAGTTTGGTTCTAGAGCTTGGTTCTAGAGTTTGTTTCTGGATCTCTGTCTGGAGTCTGGAGTTTTCCTGCAGGGTGCTGCACCAAGAAATCAGTTGAGTAGTGGAAAAGTGTGTGTCCTTGCCTGTCCTAAGCAGTCTCTATGTATGTATTTCCAAAGTGGGTGGGGAGGCTGATTCTACAATGCCCAACCCTCTAAGGATCTGATAGGTTAGAGGATTTCCTATCCCCTGATTGGAGAAAGGATCAGGGTGTCAGAATGAGTCAGAGTGACGCTGTGTTTATGGTCCAAAAGAAATCCCTCCCTTTTGCTTTTACATAGAAAACCTTTTTTTCCCAAAAAACATATGTCCCAGATACACAAGTTGTTGAGCATACATAATTACATGACAGATTGCTTAAGGTAAATTTCTGTTCAAGTCCCATGTTTCTACGAGCTTGGGTTCAGAAATGACAACATTTATCACTTTTGGAGGGTTTCTCAATATTCATTCTGCACCAAATTTGATACATGCATGCATATCCACTCTGAGCATATTACTGTAATTTTTTTTATGTTTCTAGCATAAACACAGTATCTACAATATGAATAAATTCCAGAGTTTAGTCACAGGACATCGCACAGATTTCATCTTAGTCTTAAACTGTGAGTGATTTTCTCATTTTCACAATCTCAAAGTTTCACATTTTTGTCAGTTCAGTGTACTTTGATATAAGCATTTTTATAAAACATACATTTACTCCAATGTTAAATCCACATCTCCGTCTGGTCCGCCCCCAGAGCTGGGCTGACTCAGAGGGTCACATGTCTTGTTTCCTGCCAGCAGTTTGTGGTCAATTACACCCCAAATTAGCATTCCCTATTCAGTCCAAGGCCTCTATTGTTTCTTTCTCTGGGCTGCAGAGAAAATCTCCTCCCCTCTTGATTAGCATGCCAATGCGACATCCTCCTTCTGGTGGGAATGACAAGGTGTGAAGGGTTCTCACGGGAAGCAAGCCTTTTGGAGTTTTAACTGTATCAGAATACTTTCTGATCAATTGTAACATAGTTCCTTGTGAAAAAATAGCATTTATAAACTTAAAATAAGCAACATATCTTTAAATCAAGTCTTTTTCAACATGAAATCACTGTTTGACACTCTATATGGCATTTTGATGGAATCCTCTTCTTTGGCATAGTTTGAGTTCAATTGTTCAACTTTACACAACATGGTTTTAAAACGCCGGCTTTCTGGTAGAGGTGAGCAACAGTATTGCACCCATTTTGACAGCTGTCTTTCCATCAAGTATCTTTAAAATAGGATTTTGTTCTGAGAACATATGATTCTTGCTGACATTGTATTGATATGGATTCTTGCAGTAAATGATGTGGACCACCCAACAAAGAGGTTGGATCTTGTAGGTGATTTGTGAGCCATGATTTTAGCAATCTTTGACAATCAAGAAAACGGATTTTCAAACAGCTCTGCGTTTCTTTTTCAATCAGCATTGCTATTTCCAAGTGGTTTCAGGCTACTTTGTGGGTAGCCCAATGGTGGTTTTTGGCAGTGGTCTCCTGTGTTACACTGACATAGGCACAAAGTAGATGGTGGCCTATTTTTCAGGTTTTCACTGCATAATTTCTGGTGATTTCTAGCGAGCAGCATCCTTTCCAGTGGCCATTATGATGTTTCTGCTGCCAGCAATGCAGAGAGATGTTGCAGGGCTTAGATGAGTGGGTTGATACATCCCACACAGCCCCTCTTCTAGGTTTTGTCTGTGGTAAGTCCATGGATAGGAGACGCCTGTGGCCGCCCGGTGCAGCCAGTGGACCTTTTCCTTGAACTTGTCAGAACGGGGGAAGAAACCCATACATAGCTGGACGTCTGAGCAGGGCCGGACTGGGAATACAATCGTCTCGGGCACCAAGGAAAAAGTGGCCCACAGTTGCAAACGGCAATTCATTTTATTTGTGACAGACTATTTGAATACTACCTACGGGGGTGATTTTTGATAAAATGTGATGCAAATTGTGCAATTTAAAGAATATTCATTCAGTAACAATGGTCAAAATTACTAGCGCATAGTGAAGTAACTTGTCAAACTGGTGCACAATGGCCAAAAAAGTGGCCCACATTGACCATATAAACTGGCCACAAAAGAATTTTGTGTTTTTGGTTCTGGCATTGCCCTATTTCCCTATAGACCAGTCCGAGCCTGCGTCTGAGTCTCAGTTATCATTGGATTGCCATGTGTAGAAGGGAGTGACCAGTGTCTCTATAGCACAATAATTTCGCAACTTCCTTTTAAAAGCATTAGTGTGCAAGTTGCCTAAGTAGGAAGCATTGCTAATTTGGTACATCTAAGTGCTTGAAAAGTGGCCCTTTTGTGAACATTTACGGCATGCCACTTTCATATGTAGCAGAGCGGGCTTATGTTAGTTAATCTCCTTCACGTAGCGGCTCAACTCCGGACAGAATGACAATATAAAGCCAAATTGGGAAGGTGTCACTAGAAGTGGCAAATACACACTCGTCTGGAAACCTATGCAGTACTAGAACTAAGGAATTTTCTTGTTTTTTAAAGCTAGGAGATGAAAGCAGTTTTGGAGTGGCAACCTGTAGCACCCAGCACCCTGCAAGCAAAAGAAGGTACATTGAGTTCCAACTTTTGGAAGTGCCTTTAATTGATCTTCAGACCAATGGGACATAGGCTCATCATCCCCAATAGTGACAGTGAATCAACACAGCCGTAATGAAGCTGTATGGCGTCAATGCAAAATTAATGTTCCTCATGTAATAGGACCACACAGATACCGATTGCAAAAACTCCTCTGTACTCTATAATGCTCAGCTACCAGTTTAAAAGCCAAGCAGGTCACCTTCACTCAAAATGGGCGCCCAATGGCTAGATCAGAAACATGGCCTGCTCATGCAATAATTAATCTTTCTACTCACTGATTCTTTTTTTCTTCCTGCCAGAAGAAGCTGCTTGTAATCCTGGCCCTTGTGATGAAGTCTAGACTCAGTTACCAACACTCACTACTTCAGCCCACAAACATATCTAATATGTAATCACATAATCAGATTTTTGGAGCCCCAGTAAATGGATGCTGGCATGAAAATCAGAGCTGCAAAACTGTTTTATTTTCAGACAGAGCTCTGTGTTTTAAAACTGGTGTCGGCGGGTTTGTTCACACATGGTCTTACCGGCCATTGGGCGTACAATTGGGCTTACCTATATCCATATATATGTCACCACATGTATACTTTCTGCTGGCCATCTGTAATTGGCATGTCTGCAGTGCTTAGGCTACATAGTATCTAACTAAAAGTGTGGGAAATGAGGACATGCAACAACTAAATTGCAGTTTCTTTTGCAGGTTTCCCTTTAAAAGCGTAATTGTCACTTTTCGCACCATACATCTCACTATTTACCCATATCACCTTCATGATCCAATACTATAGTTTGAGGAAAATAAAGGTGCTGGGGAATTAGAGTCTAGCAGCTCTATGGTAACAGTATAGAAAGTGTCCCAACCATTGTGTTCACGTTAACGTGTAAACCTGGTTTTGGTTTGTAATCCTGCTAGAAATGTGCTATCAGCCAACACATTTCATTGGAATATTTATGACTACTTCAGAAGGTGTCTATAAACAAAATTCTTCTACTGGTCATATTGATCTTTTTAGGGATGAAAACAAACATCCCTTTGAAATGAAGCATGCGGGTGATAATTGTTACTTGTGCATCCTCCAGGCCTGGTGGCAGATTAAATATACAAAGCTACATCTGGCTTGATATAGTGTCGTTTGGGACGTTTCAGTTATAATGATGTCATTTTCTTGTCAAACCAGTTTCTAGTGATTTGTGTACCTATCAGAGTTGTGTGTATCACTTTCTGGTACTGAGATTCACCTAAAACAAACTGCTTGGTTTAGACCTGGAAGCTCCCTTTGTTCTCTGCTGGGAAGTCTTGTCACCTTCCTAAGAGGACATGATATACTCCCAAGTATTATGGAGGGGAACAGTGATTCAAAAGAAACCCTGCAAGTGCAAACATTTTGGAAGTCACAACAGGCGACTTCCAAAATGTTTGGAATCACTTTGATGTAAATTGACAGGGGTCAAACTTGGTATGCCCCTCTCCACTTCTAGAAAACAAAGCACCCTGACAGAAGGCTTGACATAGCCTAAGTCAGTGGAAATAAAACAATATAAGGTGTTGAGGCCACCCTAAATTGAATCATCGTCGACCTACAAAAAAATAACGATTTCACTTGCACTTCATTGGAGTTCAGTCTGCTAAAAATCCTCAGCCATTGCATTGAAGATAAAGCTTCCGAGGGGCAAGACTGTTCCCTCAGCCACTCCAAGGGAACATTTGAAGTGACGTACTGTTTATACTAGGCCGCCATGCTCCCTGGAAACTAATACCCAGGACTCATCCTACTGGAAAATGGCATCCCTGAAAGCATTCTCTGGAAAACTTCCGGGCTTCAGAGGAAGTTACCTTTCCTCTGAAACATTGATTAGGTCTTGACAGCTGCCTGAGCAAAAAAAAGAAATTGCTTTTGTCTTTCTCTGCAATTTCCATCTGCTTTGAGTGCCTGCGAGCTACACCGACCCCATCTAACGTGACTGTCCTAAACTTCATTAACTCAACCACTTGTTAAATTGTAGTGCAATGCACATGCTCAACCACTCTCAAGCCACTATTTACTGCAAAGGGACTAGAAAACTGTCCCAATGTTGTTGAGCCCCAGAGAGAAAATATAAAAATATTTGCAGTGGTTCGCTCCTCATGGCTTTGTACTACAACCCTAATCCTTACCACAAGACATATGCCTAAACTTGAACATTGCTACAAAAACAATTGCCTGCATATGTCTTGTGACCGTATAAATAAACATCCAGAACATTCAGTGTTCCTCATTACAGCAGTAGTTTGTTTGTCCATTTAGTTTGATTACATTTGTGCACATATAGAACCCTGAATGGACATTTATTTTATTTTTTTACCACAGCACTAGTAATATTCTGGACACTTCCTTGCTTGGTCACACCCCTCTTGAAGACTGTAGCCTGTCCATGCCCCATGTTACCTCAAAGAGGCAAAGGGGTTGTACACGTTTCTTTGACCTGCATCACCTTTATGATTGAGGTGCTTGCTGCTTTAAAGGTTCTGTGGGGTTGATTAGGAGTTTACAAAGCACTACTCAGGCCTGTACCCAATCACAGCAGAAGTTTGTACAACTACTACTGCATAAATCCCTAAAATTAACTCCTGTTACCAGGAACCTACTGGTCAATGCCCATTGCATGTACTGGAAATATGTTCAAGAAAAAGTCCCAAAAAAGTCAAAATGCACAGTCCCCCATCCCCGCCCTCTACGTATCTAACAACAGAAGAGGCTGCAGCTCAAACAAAAGCAAAACCTTCCAAGTCCAATGATGCTGGTTATGATATGATATGACATTCATAACGTGCCTGTACACAAGTGTTTTTAGGTGCGACAAGACAAGGAGGGGAAACAAAAGGAGGACAAAAACCACAATGTTGCTAGGCCTTCTGTCATTCAGATCGCGAAAGTGCGGGGAAGAGGGAGAGGAGAAGTGCCAGGGGGAGCAGAGGGGAGAAGTGCAATTAACTCCATAAGTGCAGCCAGTGGGTGGCTCATAAGCGCAGTGAGAAGGTGCTATAGGGATGCAGGTACAGACCCTTAAGTGCAGGGGGAGCCTGAAGGCAGTGCGAGGGCAGCTGGACATGCAAGAGCCTGGGTCCAATTTCAGAGGGTAGCCTGGTGACCAGTGTGCAGAGCAGTCAGGGACATCAGCAAGGGAGAGGAATAGAGAAAGCAGAAGTGAAAAGGACAGTCTTGAGTTGCTTACAGAACCAGAGGTGGTTCTGCTCAAGTTTGAGAAAAAAACACAAAAAAGGAAATAAATTACCAGGACTGATCTCCATGAGAAGTTTATGCTTGAGTATCTCAAGACAGGCATTATTCCCGAGGGATTACAGATCAAGAACATCCAGAGAATATTTGTTGACAACCCCAAATTCCAGAAGAATTTCAGTGGGGTTGGCAACAAGTGTTCTCGGGATTGGATCATTTTGATAATTGAGACAGCAGAGGAAGAGAAACAGAAACAGGGGGAAGAACTGGTAGACCTGGAAAAGCTGTTTTTAGAGAAGAAAAACATCAAGGATGCTAAGAAACAACTAGAGGATCTCGAGCAAGAGATTCAGAAATGTAAGCAGCTTAACCTTGATCAAAACATTTTCAAATTACAAAAAGATGTCTCTAATTATCGGGAGGATAAAACTTACCTGTATCTAAGAGAACGCTTTTTTTACAGACCCGGTATTTGGACAAACGCCCAGCAGAAACAATAAATATGTTTTTATTTTTTTCCAACACATCGGGTTCATCTAGTGGATCAGACCCATCCTTGAATACCCAACCAGGCTCCAGTATTAACAACCAAGCAAGAGGCAAGCAACAATGAGGTTTTCATCAACAACAGGGTTTTCAGGGACAAAACCAAAGGGGGCGTCCGCCACAGAGCCCGGGCATGAGGAACAGACAATGGTATCGGAAAAAATGAGGTATCATGTTGTGATATCCATCTTTAATCTATCTACCATTGTTTTGAGTCACACGGAACTGGCTTTACTGTCAAAAGGTTTGTCCTTCATACCAGTGGCGAAAGCAGATCATTTCACTACAGAACTTGAACTGCATAGACTTTTCAGAAATATGTGTCAGAAATATTATTTTGAAACCTTTTTACCTAAGAACTGTGTTGCAGTGGAAAGATATCCAGGCGGAAAAACACCTAACTTCACTGGATTGAGGGAGAAATCCACCTTTGCACGCCTGTTCACCTGAAATAGAGACATTTGAGAATAGGGTGACCCGTGGGGTCATGATGATGATTGACAAGAAAAACTATGCCCAGGATAATTTGACTAGATCAGAAAGAGCCAGCTTGAAAACACTGTGTGATACCCCAGGTATCACGATTAAGCCTGCGGATAAAGGGGGCAGTATCGTGATTATGCAGACTAGTGATTACGACACAGAGTGCTTACGCCTTCTGGGAGATGTGGAATCTTACATTAAATTAGAGCGTGATCCAACTGCGAGACTGCAAGTGGAGATGAAAAACCTCATGACACATGCTGAGAATTAATCATGGATATGCAAGGAAGAAAGTCGCGTTCTCAATAAAGTGCATCCAAAACGGGCAGTTTTTTACATCTTGCCCAAGATGCATAAACTTCTTATGAAGCCGCCTGGGAGACCTATTGTCTCTGCTATTGACTCACTATTAGAGCCTCTCTCCATTTATGTGGAATATTTCCTAAAACCGTTTGTTGAGAAAATGCTTTCATATATAAAAGATTCGACTGCAATGATAAAAATCACACAGAGCCTAGAGATAACTCCAGAGGACTTTCTTGTAACTATGGATGTGGAGTCCTTATACACCTTGATTCCACAGATGCAATGTTTGGAGGTACAGCGCAATTTTCTAGTTACAAGACCTACACCACACTGCCCACCAACAGGCTTCATTTTGGAATGTTCCCGCCTGTCAATGACAGAACATTTGTTTCTGTTTAACAATCAGCTATACAAACAGAAATGAGGAGTGAGCATGGGGACGAGGTTCACCCCCAATGTGGCCAATCTTTTTATGCTAGATTTTGAGGCGAGATTTATATCAGGGGACAACAGTACATTAAAACAACGACCTGCCCTGTACCAGTGCTTGATTGCCTGGTATAGGTATATAGATGATGTCTTCCTGATATGGAGAGGTGATATGAATTCTTTGTGAACTTTCCTTAATTGGATAAATAATTGCAATCAGAACATCAAATTCACCTCGGAATGGGATCTGACAGAAGTCAGTTTCCTGGACTTAATAATTAAGAAATCGGGAAGGTCACTTGTCACTACTTTATTTAGAAAGCTTACAGATAAAAATACGTTATTGCATTTCTCCAGCTTTCATCCAGTAGGCCTACGGCAGAACTTAGTGTATGGACAGTTCCTGCAGATTCGCAGGAACGGTACCACTAATGAAGAGTTTGTAAAACATGCAGGACAGCTGAAGACCAGACTAACGGAAAGAGGATATCCTAGGAAGCTAGTAAACAACCATTTAAAAAGGGCAGCAAACACTAGCAGAGAGGAATGCTTGAAACCACCAGAGAAGAAAAAAGAAGAAAGAATGGTCTGTGTCACTACCTATAACCCAGTGAGTAATGATATTAAGAAAATCATTAATCGACATTGGGATCCTATAAAGCAACCAGGGAGTCTAGCACAAAGACCTCTGTTTCCATTTAAGAAAAGTCAAAATTTAAAACAGAAACTTGTGCATACATACCAGGAAGTCAATAAAGATCAGATTATTCTAAACCAGTGGGGTCTTCTGCCAGTAGTGGGACACCACAGATGTGGGGGATGTGTAGCATGTCCCTTAACTGAGAGCAGATTGGAATTTAACTATGAAAAGGTTACATGGAAATTACAAACCCACACAAACTGCAAGACTAAAAATGTGATCTACATAATAATTTGCCCATGTGGTTTGTTATATGTGGGTAAGACCACAAGAGTGGTGTGGCAACATATAGGGGAACACAGATCATGTATCAGGAACAAGGCTCCTGATAAACCCTTGGTAGATCATTTAATTAAATTGGGCCATAAAGATAGAGATATTAAGTGGTTTGTTCTGCAACAGGTGCGATCACAGTTATGTGGAGGAGATATAGCCTCCATTTTCCATAGAATAGAACAAACATGGGTTTATACCCTTGACACTGTTAAACAGGGATTAAACATCTCTGTGGAATGGAATAATATGATCATTAAAAATTACTCTGTGTTAAATAATGCTGTATCAAAAAGGGTGAGTCTTCCGAGGGTGCCCTACCCCTATCCAGCACTATACTGCATTAAATCTAAAATTCTAGAGGGCAGTGTCTAAACACCATTGGAATATGGCATGTTTCTTTAAAACTCACATCATACAGACCTATAATCACCCACAAAACATATTGGGTCTCTATGTTATTTTACCATAGAAGAGAAGCAGTGTAGTAATTGAGGGAGTGAGAGGGACTGGATCGCATGTTCCAGTCCTTTCTCTATGATTGCACACTAGGTGATAAATATGATTGGAACAAATGGTGATGGGCTCCTAAAATCATTTTGAGTTGATCAAGAAACTTCCATTAAATAGGCGCAGCCTTTATGTTCTGTGTTCCTAATATGGAAGAACGTGTACTTTCAATTTAATAACAAAGCGCAGCCCCACAAAGAAATGAGAGCGAAAGACTAGGTTGGGTTCTCCAGTCCTCTTTCTATGATCATGCATCAGAGAGCAAGCATGACTGCATCAGAAGCGTGTAGAACAACAAGAAACGAGAGAGAAAGACAGGGTTGGGTTTTCCAGTCCCCTTTTTATGACTATGCATTAGAAAGTCAAGACAACCGCTTTTGGAATCGTTTAGTACGGCTACTAGTGAGTCATGGGAGTAATGTGAGTCAAGTGAGAGGATCTCCCGAGGGTGAGTATTTAACTTTGTATGCTTGTTTGATTATATATTAGAGAGTCAACACAACCTAAGTATAAGCGCTTAGAGCGACTACCTGCGAGTCATGTGAGCAACGTGATTCGAATAAGAAGATCTATGCATGGCAAGCATTTAATTTTCGCTATTCTAACAAATGGATCTGCGTGGAGGGGATTCCCCACCGAGTGTTTGCACCTTGGAAATGGAAATTAATTGGAGTCGAGTGAGAGACTACCATGGAGCATACTAGTAGACTCCAAGATGTAAACACAAACATTATGCCATTGGCATACCTTGTTGTTATATTGATATAAATAGTTTCTTTGACAAAATGAATGAGCATTATAAGAGAAATTGATTGAGATGAAACTATTTTTTAAACAATTAAATTTGGCTCTCTTTTGGTACGCGTATAGGGCACGATAAGTGGAATGCTGACTCTGGTGCACCTAAGAGACGAGGCACGAAACAATTGGTGACCTAAATAGGAAGATAGTTGGTGAAAATCGAATCAATAAGGTTATGGGAACTGCCCCATATAAGTAAAGAAAGAAAATGTGAGATTGTATGTGTAGACATGCCTGAGAAGTACTAATGAGGGACTTCATGTATATAGGGTGAAGAAAGATTCCCATCAGAAATCAGTCGACGCCGACATAAATAGGAAGACACACAAAGTGGATGATCGAGTGTCCTACTTCTTGATGTAAGTGCTAAAAATTTTTTAGACCTACATGAAGGGATGTTTTGTGGACTTTTCGATCAAGGTGGCCCTTATTCCCTAAAAGACTAATAGTTGATGTTTCTGACTCTACAGGCTAATCCCGATTTTGGTGGTTCTGCATCTGTAGATGAAGGTGGATTAATTCCTGACTCTGAATCACCGCCACAGATTACAGAGCAGAGGTGCTACAGAGTATGACTATTTGTTAGTCAGTGCACATTCATTAAGTGTATGCACAAAGTAATGGAGGGATGATATTCGGAGTAAGATTGATGTTTTGTTTTTAATTGTTTTTAGGAGCTGTCGCTCACCCTATCAAATGAGACAGGACACAGAGAGGTTGCTTTCTCTGCCGCCCTGAAGAAGGTTGCTTTATTAGGGAACTCAAAATAGTCCAGAGACGACTGAAACACGTCTATACAATATACTTCCCTGAGATTAGAGCTACAGAGTTGAGTTACCTTTCAATAGATCGAAGGGACTAGATAGAAATGTAACAATATATTTAGTGTGACCAAATGTAAATGGTCCAAGAAAAATTGAATATGAGGTATGAGTGAAATGTAGAATGAGAGTGAGTGAATGGTTGGAAATTAAACATGTGAGTTGAGCCCTTTTTTTGAAAAACCTTTTTGAAAAAAATGTTTGTGAAATAATTAATCTTTTGAGAAAACAAATGTGTAAAATTGATTTTTTTATGTGTATGTTTTAAATTCAAGTGAATGTATGTTTATATTGAAAGAATTGGTTTGTCAGTATTTATTCAAAGACAAACATATTAGTAGAGGTCATTCCTCTCGGCAACTTGTCCATTCTGTAGAGTTATGTGACAAGTTTGAGAGGAGCAGGGAAGCTGTACCAGAGGGAGGCCCTAGCTGAGGCAAGACATCTGCCTCTCACTCTCTGCTTGGAGAAAAGTCTGAGCCTCATAGAATTGGCAGTGGATGAGCGGAGATCCTTGCAGCCACAGGGCACTAGTGGAGAGATTACAGAGCTGGAGTGAAACAGGTCTCACAGTCCTGTTCTTGATTTGCTGCAAAGGTCGAAGCTCTCAGGAGGAAGGTAGATTTAGAAAGAGGCTGTTGCAGTAGGCCATCCTAGAGAGGGCCAGAGCTGTGGAGACGGTGAGCTTCTGGGGGAAAGTGAGAAAAGGAAGAATGCCTCTGAGGAGGTGTTATGTTATGTTATGTTAAATTAATTTCTAAAGCGCAACATTCACCCGGAGGTATCTTGGCGCTAAGGTAGGCAGTAAGGTGCAGCAGCAAGTACTAGAACAAATGGGTCTTCAAGTCACGGCAAAAAACCAGATGGTTTTAACTGGCGCAGAGATCAAAGGGAAGTCTGTTCCAGGATAAGGCAGCCATAACAGAGAAGGTGCGACCGCCAATCCGGGACAGCATAACTCGAGGTGCAGCTGGTAATTGGACTTCTTAGATATGTCAGAGATGTGAGGAGAGAAGGAGAGGGTGGAGTTGAAGATGACACCAAGATTCTTAGCCTCACAGGAGGGAGCAGGAAGAGGGCCCGAGTTGGTGGCCAGGGAGAGAGAGGAAAGGAGGGAGCAGGTGTACCAATGAGGAGGATCTCAGTCTTGCAGGCATTAAGGCAGAAATCATTGGCAGCACACCATTCCCGAATTGCTGCCAGATAGTCTGGAATGAGAGAAGAAGCAGAGGTGTCTGAGGGGAGCCTGAAAGAGAGCTCGGTGTCATCCACATGACACTGAAAATTGGAGTAGAAAGTAGTGATGAGGTGGACAAGAGATGCCAATTAGTGGTTGAAAAGCGAGGGAGAAAGGTTAAACCCCTCGGGAATACCACAAGTAGGGAGAGAGGTAGAAGAGAGAAAAGACCCCAGTTGGACCTCAGAGGGTCAGTCCGTGAGAAAGGAGGTCAACCGAGCCAGAGCCTGATCAGTGATTCCAAGGTTATCACGGAGGCGATTAAGCAGGATGGCATGGTTGACCATATCAAAAGCAGAGGAGACCAGTTTCTGTGCTTCTGGCTGCTCTGAAGCCAGACTTGTGGTTGTGGAGACATCCAACAGATTCAGTACGCTGGGAGATGGGCGGCTTTTCCAGGAGTTTGCCCAGGAACGGAGTGATGGAGTGATGGAGATTGGGCGATAGCTAGCTAGCGATAGCTAGCTGTAAAGACTGGAGGGGGATTATTTGTACTCCTGCCCTCTATATGGCAGAGTAGAAGCACAGAGCACTCCAGCCAAGATTCTCTATATGGTAGAATGCACAGGCAACCAAGGCTTAAGGTCTCAGAAGGTGATGCAGGCTGGTTCTTAAGTACAGTGTAGTCCCCACACCCCCAGAAAGGAATGTTCACGCACTATGTTATGTTATAACCCAGTTCTTTATATAAATAAGGTTCAAGATATATACATCAATTAATAACACACTTTGTATTTAGGCAAATCTAATATGGCAAATATATACAATGTCTATGTGGCACCACTCTTAACTATTGACTCCTTTAAAATGCACCAACTGCTGACCGTTTCTAATGCCATACAAATCAAACAGTAATGTGTATCAGCACAGGACACAGGAAACAAGGCAAGTTGGGTTAAACAATGGCAGAATGATTCTCTTGCTACTAAGACCCATTTCTGTGTGAGGATCCCCCCACCTGGGCATCCTGCAATAAAGGCCTCAATGTCCTAGTGCTTTACTTCAATGTTTCTCAGCGGACCCCGTCTGTGGTCGACAGCCTTTTGGGACTGACTTCCAGGGTGCCTTGATGAAGATCAGCTTCTGCACGATGTTCCCTCATAGCTCGGGGAGAGGTCTCCTAAACAGGTCCTCTCTTGGATCAGTCCTTGACAGACACAACAGCTTTTGGATTTCATCGACGGATAGCAGCAGCAAACCTTCTTCTTCCAGCTGGGTTTCAACGATAAGTAGCATCAAGTTTCAACTACAGCTTCTGAATAATTTGGTAAGTGATCGGTCCTTAGATATACACATATGTCCCTCATTCACACTGCTGAGCCAAGCTCAGGCAGCCAATCATTCAGAAGGGCATTCATGCAGGCAGGCAGCCAATCAGGCTCACAGTACATTCAGGCTATTAGCTTCCACCCAGACACCCATACAAGGAAAGTATATTGGGGCAAGCACCCAGTCTTTCAGCACACCACACTGCATTCATGTCAGTTTCAGGCAGGGCTGTCTCATTCTTTGTGTCAAACACACAGAACCCAGACACCCATAACATTGAATGCATATTGGTCACACTCTCCATTAACCCAGGTCCCACCCCAAGGGTGTACCCACAACATACAGTCAGTGAGAAGGTTCCAGCCAGTCCCGCCTGGATTTCACCACAATAGCATATATGGTTCTTCCACCCAACAGCCAGTCAGAGGAAGGGACAGAGTCAGGGCTTCCCAGGACTTTGGGAAACAAGGTAACAGGTGATAGAAACCAAGAGGTCACAGAGGCCATCTTGTCTCCTATCAGAAATCCACTGATTACTATGGCAGTGTTAGGCAGAATTCTGTGCAGTGCCCTTAGGGACCACTACACACAATTAAGACTACAGGTGGCAATACAAGTTTTACCTTTGGTACAAGCCTGTACTACTATGTCAGAGTGGTAGCAGTGCCGGAGCAGCCAGGCTTATCTCAAGAGTATGTGAGCATTAGCAGTTATTACACAAAGGGACCACAATTACTGTGAATCAAGCAAACACTGACTCAAGGTTTCAGGTAGAAAAATATAAGTACATTTATTTTTAAACCATTCGTTATAAACATAACACTTCTATTAAACTTAAACAAAAACCACACGTTAAATATACAACTAACCAATTCACTTTGTACAGTACGTCTCAAGGTAAGTACCCTGTGTTTGAATGAACCGGTGTTAGGCACAAAACATGTTACCGCGAATACGATTGCGATCACTTTTTGACAGTTTGGTCTACTAATTAAACGCGTATCTGTGACATGAAATGCTACCGGGGCAAACACACACTTAGTACCTGAGATACTCGGAGGGAGTTGGAGGCAAAAATCACAGGCAATATTTTGGTTAGGCAAACAGAATCGAGAAACACTCATAGACAAGAGTTCAAAAGTCAAAGGGCCGGAGCCAGGGTCAAGTGGCACCGGGGCCTGTTGCCGAAGATCACACAGTCAGATAGTTCACGATTCAACGTAGTTAAGAGTACTTCGATATTGTCAATGTTCGGAAGCAAAAGTTATAAGAAGGAGGGAAGACAAGGGCGAGCCTTGGAAATGAAGAAAAGGGGTTCACCCAGTTTCCTCAAGCAGAACACAGTACCTTATTCTAATAATGCAGTTGGTGCCCTGGCAGTTGTTCCTGTTGGTTTCCGGCAGACCCAGGATTCCTGGAGGTTTGTTTCAAAGGAGGACGTCTGAAGGGGGTCTGCACCACACAGGGATGAAGCCGGCAGCAGCGACAATGAATAAAAGGTGCGCTCCTTTAAAAACACAGGAGAGGCTCTTCAAATGGCTATCCGGACCACTACAGCTGTGTGCAGCGATTTCGAACAAGGAAGAGGATCCTCTGGCTGTGGAAGACGAGCTGGTTATCCCCACCAGGCTCAAGGGAAGAAGACTCCGGACTGGATCTCCTCTTAGTCGTTGAAGGGCAGATAGCTCAGGACTGCAGCAGGGCTTCACCGGGACGGGGTAGTTGCAGCAGCCGTTGTTCTCTCCACTTCTCTTCGGTTCCTTGTAGTTCCAGTGGCGACTCTCTGACTTCTAGCCCAAGAGACCTGCCTTTTATGTGAAAAATCCCCATTCACACAGCCTGGCTGTCAATCACCCAGCAGGGGGGTTGTCCAGCCCGGACAACTACCCTGGCCAATCATGACAAAGTGCGACTTGGGTTTCCTAGGATACACTGTGCAGGGGTGACTACACCCCTCCTTCACATTGAGCCCACCTAGACACCCAGGCGCCTCGAGGAGGGCTTCTAGGTAGAAGCCTGCCAAAAGACATTGAACAAAGAAGGCAAACCTAGTTTGCAGTGCAAAGTAAAACACAAGAAGGAGTTTAACAAAAAGAAATGGTGAATAAACCGTGCCGGAGCCAAACGAAAAAGGATTTGGTCAAGCGGGTTTAGGGTTAAGCTAACGCAATAGCCTTCAATGTTACCACGGTTATATAAGTTAACCGTAGTAGAAATTTAGGGTAGATACCACTGCCACCAGCCATGTCTAAATGTTAAACGAGCAAAACAATGCTCGACAAGGGACAGATAAAAAGAGTCAAGAGTTAACCCTTCCAGTACTCCATGTAAAATGGGGTGTACTAAATCTGTGGTTAGTTTTGACTAAGTAAAGTTAATGGTAACCTTACCCTTTTCTGGGGACAGTAGTCACCTCAGAAATGGAGTCGTTGGGAAGTCTAAATGACAACCCTGTGTCACTGCACTGAAGGTACGGTGTGAAACTTACAAAGAAGAGGGCTACGGAAAGTGGTGTGCTCCAGAGCCCACAATCCCAAAAACAGGTGAAAACACATAGCAAAATACAAGTAATAGTGGTGGAAAGCTCACACTCTTACCAAGTGGAAATGAAACAACTCCAGAGATCCAGAAAAGCTGCTGAAGAACTCACTAGGTAAGGGAAATTAGCCATGAAATGAGAATTCTCCCTAACACTTGCCCCCCCAGACTAAGGGACAGGAGGATTTAATCCTCCTGTCCCTTAGTCTGGGACCCATCTCCTGGATGGTCCTCATACCTCTAGTTGGTTACAAACATCCTAGAGAGACCATCAGCATTTTGGTGGTGACTTCCTGCTCTGTGCTCAATGGAAAAATCAAATCCTTGAAGGCAGATTGACCATCTGAGTAACTTTGGATTTTCCCCTTTCATTTGAATCAGCCATGTCAAGTGTTGGTGGTCAGTCTGAATGATGAAGGTAGATCCATACAAGTATGGTCTAAACCTCTTCAGTGACCACACAATAGCAAAGCATTCTCTTTCTATTGTTGCCCACCTTGTTTCAGGATCCTTTAACTTCATGCTGATGAAACAAACGGAGTGTTCCCTACCTTTCTCATCCAGTTGACTAAGGACTGCACCTATACCTACATATGAAGCCTCTGTTTGTACAATGAAGGGTAGTGATAGTCAGGAGCTCTTAGGACTGGAGCTTGACAAAGGTCTTTCTTTAGACCTTCAAAGGCTTGATTGCACTTCTCATTCTACCTGACCTTTTTAGGAAATTTGGGAGAGGAGATGACATTCAAGGGAGAAGCTATGGCCCCATAATTCTCTATGAAGTTCCTGTAATACGCAGTGAGACCTAAGAAGGCTCTCACTTGGGTTTGAGTAGTACGGGTGGCCCAGTTTTGTACAGCTTGTACTTTGCTAGGCAGTGGCCTTATTTCACCTCCTCCTACCTCACGTCCAAGGTAGATCACTGAACTCTGACCAATTTCACATTTGCTTGTCTTTATGGTCCGATGGGCCTGTTCCAGAGCCTGCAATACATAGCCTAGGTGTTCAATATATTCTTTCCATGTAGGGCTGAACACTGCAATGTCACCCAAGTATGCCATGCAGAAGTCCTCCATTCCATTCAGAACTTGATTGACCATCCTCTGAAATGTAGTAGGTGCATTCTTTAATCCAAAGGCATCACCTTGAATTGGTAGACGCCAGCTGGGGTAGAAAATGCAGTTTTCTCCTTGGCGTGGTCTGTCAGGGCTATTTGCCAACAGCCTGATGTTAGGTCAAATATGCTGAGGTACTTGGCTGCACCAAGTTTGTCCACAACTTCATCTGTAACAGGTAAAGGATGTGCATCAGTCGTGGTGACTGCATTTAGAGCTCTATAGTCCACGCAGAATCTCAACTCCTTGGATCCTGCCTTTGGTACAAGCACAACTGGGCTAGACCAAGGGCTAGTAGAGGGCTCTATAACCCCGAGATCAAGCATCTTTTTGACCTCATTCCTTATGTGGGATCTGATATGGTCTGACATTCTCTACCCCCTGCTCTTGACAGACAAACAGTCACCAGTGTGTATGTCATGCTGGCCCCAATGGGTCAAGACTGGTGAAAGAGAGAACAGGGAGGCAAACTGATTTAACAGTAACTTGCACTCATCCTGTTGGCCAGATGTGAGACTGGAAGAGTGATTAACTCCTTCTACTTGCTCATCTAAAGGTAAGCCTCTGAGGAGGTCAGGCAGAGGTTCACTCTCCTCCTCCTCCTGAGCTGAAGCTTGAAGCAGAGCTCCTATATCAGGTCTAGTGACATAAGCCTTTAAACGGTTGGTGTGAAAGACTCTGGGAGCCTCCTTAGGTTTGCTGAAGTCCACCAGATAGTTCACTTCTCCAAGTTTACCCACAACCTTGAAGGGTCCTATCCATTTGTCCTGCAAGGCCGTCTGCCTTGTTGGGACCATAATAAGAACAAGCTGGTCTTGAGTAAGCTCAACCATGTTAGCATTCTGGTCATGCTAAGAACAAGCTGGTCTTGAGTAAGCTCAACCATGTTAGCATTCTGGTCATGCCAATGTTTGACCAGAGCTTGACCAGCCCTCAAGTTATCACTTGCTTCTGCCATCATGTGCGACATTCTCCTCCGGAGACCTATCACATAGTCAGTCACTCTGACTGGCTTGGGAGAAGAAGCAATCTCCAACCCCTCCTTAATCAGGGCCAATGGACCTCTGACTGGATGGCCATAGAGAAGTTTGAAGGGAATGAATCCTACTCCCTCCTTAGGGACTTCTCTATAAGCAAACAGAAGGCATGGCAGTAGAAGATCCCACTTTTTTCTAAGGGGTTTCTCTAAAGCACCTATCATGCTCTTCATAGTTCTGTTAATCCTCTCTACCAGCCCATTGGTTTGGGGGTGGTTGGCAGTTGCGAACTTGTAGGTGACTCTACAGGTTTTCCACATGGTTTGCATGTAGTGGGAAATAAAATGTGATCCTTTGTCAGATATCACCTCCTTAGGAAAAGCTACTCTGGTAAAAATACCAAGTAGGACCTTAGCCACAGCCGGAGCCATAACAGTCCTCATAGGTATGGCTTTAGGACATCTAGTGGCATGGTCCACTACAACCAGGAATAACCTGTTACCTGAAGATGTGGGAGGGTCAATCCCCACCCTCTCAAAAGGAATTCCCACTACTGGGAGAGGCACTAAAGGTGCCACATTCTTGGACCCACTCTTGTCAGAGGTTTGGCAAGTGTGGCAGCTTCTGCAGAATTTGTCTACTTCTGTACCCATCTTAGGCCAGTAGAAGTGCAGAGATAACCTCTCTTTGGTCTTCTTAAAACTTAAGTGACCACCCAGAGGTACCTCATGGGCTAACTGCAGAAACTGGAGTCGGTTCACTAGAGGTACTACAAGTCTTTTGTAGTCCCCAGGGGTTGACTCAGTTGGTTCACTGTAGAAGAGGCCATCCTCCCAGTGTAACCTATACTTCCCATGCTCAGTCTCATGGAGCTGAGAAGTGGCCTGTTGGTGAAGACCTTCCAAGGTAGGACACTCTCTTTGTCCCTTACTGAAATCTTCCCTGTTGGGTCCACATTCTGCCAGTAAAGACTGCAGTTCAGGATGGTCAACAGGGTCAAGATCTCCTACAAAGGTAAGATCCTGTTCTAGATCTGATTCCTCAGTATCTAGTTTAACTATACAGGGTTGAACCTCACACTCAGCCTCAGCTGGTGTGGGAGTCACAGATGTGACTTTGGACAGTCTCAGAGATGTCCTTCTGGGCACAGGAGTGTTTGCTGGTTTCTTGCTGGGAGACTTAGGTTTCCCCTTTGTCTTTCCTTGCCCTGCAATGGCAGTAAGTAAGTCCTGTGGACTTGGGGTGATAGTTTCCTCTATCATGTCTCCAGGAGATCCTCTCAAGGTTCTCTCCCTTGCAGACCTTGTGAGCTCCTGCTTCCTTCTGCTGGAGGGCCTGGGGGTACTAGACACAACTCCAAGAGTTTTAAGGTCATTACCCAGCAGGACCCTCCCAGGTACATTATTTTGCACACTTACAGGTATCCTGACAGTCATGTCATTACACTGGATGAGAGCTGGTAACTGGGGAACCATTTGCACAGGGCCTCCAGCTAACATGTTTAAGTGTCTGGGTGCCTTAGCAACATCCATCACTTTGAAAAAACATTCATCAACCACAGTTATGCTGGCTCCAGTGTCTCTGATGGCAGGGGTCTCCTGACCATTCACAAAAACACTATCTTTGTAATACTCTTTAGTATTATCTGGGATTGAGTTATAGACATCTAAGTTCTGTTGTTCCCAAAGACCCAAGGACACTAAAGAAACACTAGCTGAGACTCTCATGGGCTCATCAGATAGTAATTGAAAGTTTCCACTGGTCATAGGTACTACATCCACCTGGGAGAAGTCTAAGGAGACAGTGTTGATTCCTGAAGGTTTACCCTTAAACTTGGGATCTACTTTCACATGCCCAGGCAGCCCACAAACAAAGCATTTTCCAAATGCTCTCTGGAATGGGGGTTTGCTCTGACCTCGATCTGGTGTGAAACCAGATCTTACACTAGCCTCATTCGGTTTACCCTGTGGCTTACCCTGGTTATGTTTGGGGCCCTCTTTTGGATTGGAGTTATTGGAATTCTCTTTGTTGTCTTTCTTTGGCTGCTTTCCCTCATCCTTTTTCTGAGTTGCCCCAGAATCCTTGTGAGTGGTCCTGTTGGCAACCCACAAGTCAGCAGCCTTAGCTAGCTTCTTAGGAACTATCTCCTTTGAATCAGCCAAGTGCTGTCTAAGCTCAGGGGAACAGACATCAAAAACAGACCCCAACATAACAAGATTCCTCAAACCTTCATAGTGTTCACTTTGTAACCCTTAATCCAACCATCTAAGTTTTTCAAACATTCACACACCCAGGTAGCCCAAGGGGTACCAACATGATTTTTGAGTTTTCTAAACCTCTTAAGATACTGGGAAGGGGTATTCCCAAATCCAGCTATTAATGCTAGTTTCACACACTCATAATCCTGTTTATCCACCTCCCCCAACTCCATTAGAGCATCACTTACAACCGGGGGGAGCCTAGAAAAAAGCCAGGGGATCAACTGATTCCCTGAGATACTGTAACGCTCACCTGGTTCCCACGGAGGCGCGGGCGTGGTCTGGACGGCAGTGGCCTCTTCGAAGGAGATGTTCAGCACCCTGAAGATGGAGTGGGCTGGGTTCCCAAATCCGGCTTGTCTGGCTCGGATGAATACCCTTCTGTGAGAGAAAAGTAAGGGTTAATACTCTGTGGGTTTTGTGTTGATCTCCCGTTCCCCTTCTCACCCTCCTTGCAACCCTTCTGTAATTCCCTGTGGAGACTCACCTTAGGGATTGAAAAGGCGAGCTCTCCATCCTGCTTCTGATGCAGGGGTGCATTGGAATCCAGTTACGTCACTGGATAGTAAGTTCGAGTTTGCTTGTCTGTTCCGGTAAGTACCGTAAATGTTTATGGCAAGCTTGAGTCTAAACTGTTCCTCTTCTCTTTTGCAGGTAATGGAAGACTCCGGGCTGAGGGTGGTTTCCGTCGAAAACCTGATTTCAGGTGAGTTTTGGTGTAGGCCCACTACTGTTTTTTCCTATCTGTTTTTCCTTAGGGGCCGGAATTCGAGAATGCCGAAGAAATGGAGCCAGTACGAAGCAGAAGCTGAGTCCGACCTGTAAGCTGGTGAGTTTAAAATAGTTTGTTTGCTACGGTTCTTGCATTCACTAAGTGATGTTTTCTTTTTCCCCATAGGGGCCGGGGTGCTGAAATGCCCAAGGAATGGCATCGACCCGAAGGTAAGAAGAATTAGCTTGGCGGGTAAGTGCTTTTTGTTTATTTTCCCCTTCTCACCTTGCTTTCTTCTCTTCATCTCCTCGTAGGTGCTGGAATGCTGCAGGAGATCCGGATGGGCGTCGCAGAGCCGAAGGCACCACGTGCAGGTAAGAGAAGTGCGCCGAGATGTATGCGACGCATTGAGTATTTAAAATGATGTCTTTTTGCAGGAACTTTGGCGCGCTGAATCCGGAATGCAGCTTTAACAGGTAAGGTTTGTTTTCACCTGTTTCTTCTTCCCTTTTCTATCCTTAGGTGTTTCCAGGATGCTGGCAGGCGTGGTCGAGGACTGGAGCAGGAGCAGGCACGGTGAGCGTCCAGCTGCTATGAGCAGAACAACGCGAAGCGTGGTTTGCTGTCTGGGCGTGGCTTAAATAGCCTTTCAAGTAGTCCCAGGTATGTATCCTTCCACTGAAGGTATGTATCCTGCCACCAGCCACTGCCTTGTGGTTAAGTAGTTCCTTTTTCATCTGGAAGTTGTAGAATGCCAGGTAAGGAAATTGCAGCATGGTCTGCCAGGTAAGTTTGCACCAAACACTATTCCTTCCATATCTTGTATGAGCCTGGCGCTGATAGTGCCAGGACTGTTATCCCTTATGAGCCTGACACCAACGGCGCCAGGACTGAGTCCAAAGAGCCCCTATCTGGGGTGGCTGGGACTTCCCTAGTATACATGTTGCCTGCCTCTGAGGGTGCCGGGCCCTGTCTGGCCCCTTGGAGGTAGGCATCATGACAGATACCTTGTATCCCATGATTGTACTCAAACATTGCTAACCAATCCAAAACATCAAGTTTAGTCTCATACATACCAATCATCTCCTTTGGCATACAGGGTCTCTTAGGGCTAGAAGACCCAGAGGACTCTGGGAGAGAAGCATTTTCTGGAGACAATGTCTTCATTTCTAGTGCATGGTTCAGCTCCATTTCTCTGAGCCTTAACTCTTGATGTTTCATGGCAGTTTGTGAATCAATACTTTTCACTTCCAATTCAAGTCTCATTTTTTCAAGCAAAATAAATTCAGGAGTAAGTGTAGGACCTGGGGGGTCCCAGTGGACAGAGGTTGTGCTTTCTGCGCAGGCAAAGGAGTTGTAGGGTTTCCTAGCAAGGACTCATCTACTTCTTCTAAAGTAACACTCTCAGAATCAGAAACATCAAAATCCACATTTGCTGGAGTGGCAGGTCCTTCTGACCCACTCTCCAGGCTTTTTCCCATTAACTTTGCAATCAGTTCAGATTTCTTTCCTTTACGAGAGAGATTCTTATCCCTACACATGGTTCTCCGAACCTCAGCAGTATAGAGTAAAAGACTCTCTTCAGTGTAGCTTTCCATATTTGACATGATTCCTTTTAGTTAAATAGGCTTAGTAGTGTTAGCCTTGTGGTTAGTTGAACCCAAGCAACAGCAGCACTCTAAGTGTAATCACTCTACATCCAAATCCTCACCGCTGTACACCAGTGTTAGGTAGAATTCTGTGCAGTGCCTTTGGGGACCACTACACACAATTAAGACTACAGGTGACAATACAAGTTTTACCTTTGGTACAAGCCTGTACTACTATGTCAGAGTGGTAGCAGTGGCTGAGCTGCCAGGCTTATCTCAAGAGTATGTGAGCAGTAGCAGGGATTACACAAAGGGACCACAATGACTGTGACTCAAGCAAACACTGACTCATGGTTTCAGGTAGAAAAATATAAGTACATTTATTTTTAAACCATTCATTATAAACACAACACTTCTATTAAACTTAAACAAAAACCACACGTTAAATATACTACAACTAACCAATTCACTTTGTACAGTACGTCTCAAGGTAAGCACCCTGTGTTTGAATGAACCGGTGTTAGGCACAAAACATGTTACCACGAATACGATTGCGATCCCTTTTTGACAGTTCAGTCTACTAATTAAACGCGTATCCGTGACATGAAATGCTACCGGGCCAAAAACACACTTAGCACCTGAGATACTCAGAGGGAGTTGGAGGCAAAAATCACAGGCAATATTTTGGTTAGGCAAACAGAATCGAGAAACACTCATAGACAAGAGTTCAAAAGTCAAAGGGCCGGAGCCAGGGTCAAGTGGCACCGGGGCCTGTTGCCGAAGATCACACAGTCAGATAGTTCACGATTCAACGTAGCCAAGAGTACTTCGATATTGTCAATGTTTGGAAGAAAAAGTTATAAGAAGGAGGGAAGACAAGGGCGAGCCTTGGAAATGAAGAAAAGAGGTTCACCCAGTTTCCTCAAGCAGAACACAGTACCTTATTCCAATGATGCAGCTGGTGCCCTGGCAGTTGTTACTGTTGGTTTACCGCAGACCCACGATTCCTGGAGCTTCGGTGAGAAGGACGACGTCTGAAGGGGGTCTCCAGCACACATGGATGAAGCCGGCAGCAGCGACAATGAATAAAAGGTGCGCTCCTTTAAAAACACAGGAGAGATGGCTATCCGAACCACTGCAGCTGTGTGCAGTGATTTCGACCAAGGAAGAGGATCCTCTGGCTGTGAAGACGAGCGGGTTATGCCCACCAGGCTCAAGGGAAGAAGACTCCGGACTGGATCTCCTCTTAGTCGTTGAAGGGCAGATAGCTCAGGACTGCAGCAGGGCTTCACCAGGAAAGGGTAGTTACATCAGCCGTCGTTCTCTCTGCTTCTCTTCGGTTCCTTGTAGTTCCAGTGGTGACTCTCTGACTTCTAGCCCAAGAGACCTGCCTTTTATGCGAAAAGCCCCCATTCACACAGCCTGGCTGTCAATCACCCAGCAGGGGGGTTGTCAAGCCCGGACAACTACCCTGGCCAATCATGACAAAGTGCGACTTGGGTTTCCTAGGATACCCTGTGCAGGGGTGACTACACCCTTCCTTCACATTCAGCCCACCTAGACACCCAGGCGCCTCGAGGGGGGCTTCTAGGTAGAAGCCTGCCAAAAGACAGTGAACAAAGGAGGCAAACCTAGTTTGCAGCACAAAGTAAAACACAAGAAGGAGTTTAACAAAATAAATGGCGAATAAACCGCACCGGAGCCAAACGAAAAAGGATTTGGTCAAGCGGGTTTAGGGTTAAGACTAACGCAATAGCCTTCAATGTTACCACGCTTATATACGATAACCACGGTAGACATTTAGGGTAGATACCATTGCCACCAGCCGTGTCTAAATGTTAAATGAGCAAAACAATGCTTGACGAGGTACAGATAAAAAGAGTTAAGAGTTAACCTTTCCAGTACTCCATGTAAGATGGGGTGTACTGGATCTGTGGTTAGTTTTGTAACTTTACCCTTTTCTGGGGGACAGTAGTCACCTCAGAAATGGAGTCAGTGGGAAGTCTAAACGACAACCCTGTGCCACTGCACAGAAGGTGCGGTGTGACACACACAAAGAAGGGGGCTACTGAAGTGGTGTCCTCCAGAGCCCACAATCCCAAAAACAGGTGCAAACAGATAGCAAAATACACGTAATAGTGGTGAAAAGCTCATACTCTTACCAAGTGGAAAAGAAACAACTCCAGAGATCCAGCAAAGGTGCTGAGGGACTCACTAGGTAAGGGAAATTAGCCATGAAATGAGAATTCTCCCTAACAGGCAGGGCCTGGGTATCCCAAAATGAAGGATACTAAGAACATCTGTCAAATTCAGCATGGAGCTGCCACCAGCCCATACACTGCTCTGTGGGCCACACACAGGTGCCCAAAAACATACACTAGTGGTACATGGTTGTACCCCCACCCTTGGGTGCCATAAGAGGATCCCAAGGGTCTCTGTTCACTGCAACCAAAAAGGGGAAGAGCTGCACTGCCAGGAGTCCCACATGGATTCCTGTTCAGAATACAACACAGAACACCCATGATAAGGGAGTACAGGACAAGGACATGAAGTCCCTGTCCCTCCAATGCATTTCCAGCATCTCAGTCATCCCCCCAGACTAAGGATGGGGTGGTCAAATCTCACACGAGATTGACACCCTCTTCCAGACGGTCAATATACCTTCTGGAAAGGCCATCTGCATTAGCATGCCTCTTCCCTGGTCTATGCTAAACAGTGAAGTGTAGCCCTTGCAGGCTAATAGACCACCTGAGCAGTTTCAGGTTTTCACCTTTCATCTGCATAAGCCATTTCAAGGGCTTATGGCCTGTTTGGACTTTGAAGGCAGACCCCGTAAAGTAGACCTAAAAAGCCTAAGGTTGCAAACTATACTGAAACAATCATGTTCAACAGTAGCCCACCTAAGTGCTCTATCTTTTAGGTGCTTACAGGTGAATATGATAAAATGTTCCCTCCCTTTGACATCTAACTAGGACAAGACAGCTCCAATGCCGCTGTCGCAGGCATCAGTCTAAACAATAAAGGGTTTGCTGTAATCAGGCGCACACAACACTAGTGCCCAACATAGACTTTCCTTCAAGCCAATAAAGGCCCTCTGACAGTCTTCCTTCCAATTAACATTCCTTGGTTTCTTGGGTGATGGCAGAGCTGTCAGAGGGGTAGCTATGGTTCTATAGTCCTCCATGAAGTTCCGGTAATGCCCAGTGAGGCCCAAAAAAGCTCTCACCCGGTTTGAGTAGTGCATGTCACTGAGTCATGTATATCCTTTACCTTAATGGGAAGAGGTTGGATTCAACCCCCTCCTACCTCATGACCAAGGTAAGTGAATTTCTCCTGAGCTATCTGACAGTTGGTGGGCTTGGTAGTGAGGTTAGCCCTTCGCAAGGCCTGCAACACCCAATCCAAATGAGTAAAATGATCATCCCAGGTGGAACTGTAGACAGCAATGTCATCTAGATAGGCCACAAAAAAGGCCTCCAGCCCACTCAGCGCATGATTGACCAACCTTTGGAAAGTGGCAGGTGCATTCTTCATCCCAAAAGGCATGACTTGAAACTGGTAGAGCCCCTCAGGTGTTGAGAATTAAGTTTTTCCTTGGCCTGGACCATCAGAGTTATTTGCCAATAGCCTGAGGTAAGGTCAAAGGTGCTTACAAATTTGGCTGCTCCAATGGTGTCCACAAGTTCATCAACTCTGGCCAATGGGTGTGCACCAGTTTTGGTGACCGCATTGACTCATTGGAATTCCATACAGAACCTCCAATCCTTGGTACATTCCTGGGAGCTTGCATTCGGGACAAGGACCACTGGAGTGGACCAGGGACTGGTTGAGGGTTCAATTACATCCAGATCCAATATCTTGGTGACCTCAGCCTGGATGTGGTTCTTTACAGTACCTGCGATCTGATAGCATCTGCTTTTGGCAGGTAAACTATCACCAGTGTCAATTTCATGTCTGTACCACGGGGTGAGGCCTGGTGTCACTGAAAACAGAGGGGCATACTGCCGTAGCAAAGCCCTGCAGGCCCTCTGCTGCTCTGGTGTCAGATCTGGAGAGAGATGCACTCACTCCACTGAACCATCCTGATAGTTGCTATGCAGCAAATCAGGAAGGGGCTCACTCACATCCTCCTCTTGTTCTGATGCTAGCCGAAGACATGAGACTTCCTCTCGCCTGAGCATAGGCTTGAGCCTGTTAATGTGGAATACCTGAGGGGCTACCCCAGGGACTCCCATGTCAACCAAGTAATTGACTTTGCCCATCTTGGAGATTATCCTGCAGGGTCCAGTCCACTTAATTGCCAAAGCTCTAGGCTTAGTAGGCTCCAGCACAAGGATCTCCTGTCCTGGAGTCCAATCCGCTTGTGAGGCCTTAAGGTTGTGCCAGTACTTGTTTAATTCTTGGCTCGCATTAAGATTTGCTGTCAACTGGCCCATAACCTGTGCCATCCTCTGTCTGATGCCTAACACATAGCCCCTCACTACTTGGCAGACCTGGAGGAGTGTCTTACAAAACTTCTCTGATTAAAGGAAGGGGCCGCCTCATGGTATGTCCAAAGAGTAGCACAAAGGGGCTGAAACCAACACCCTCTAGGGGAACTTCTCTATAGGTGAACAGCAGGCATGGTAGGAGGAGATCACATTTCCTCCTTAGTGGCTCTCCATAGCACCCAGCATGCCCTTTAGAGTTTTCTTAAACCTCTCAACCAGACCATTGGTCTGGGGATGGTAGGAAGTGGAGAACGTATATGTTACTCTGCATTCCTTCCACATCGCTTGCATGTAACTAGACATGCAGTTGGATCCTGTGTCAGAGACCACCTCTTTAGAGAATCCAAATCTGGTAAAAATGCCTTTGAGAGCCCCGGAAACCACCTTGGCAGTTATGGTCCGAAGAGGTGTAGCCTCAGGGTAACTGGTGGCATGATCAGCCAGGACCAGGATGAACAGGTGTCCTCCTGATGTGGGAGGGTCTAGGGGACCGACAATGTTGATGCCAACCCTCTCAAAGGGTGTGCCAACCACTGGCAAAGGCTGCAGTGGGCCTATGATGCTGCCTCCACTCTTGCCAGACTACTGACAAGTGGGGAAGGTCCTTCAGTAGGACTGCACTTCTACTCCCATCTAGGGCCAGTAGAAATATGCAGAGAGCCTTTGCTTAGTCTTCTAGGTCCCAAGATGACCGGCTAAGGGCACCTCATGTGCCAACTGAAACAGGAAGGGCCTGTAAACCTTGGGTACCACCAAACTCTTGAGGGCACCAACTTCAGGCTTTTTGGGCTCACTATAAAGGAGTGCACACTCCCAATAGATTTTGCCTGTGCCTGTTTTCTTAGACCCTCGAGAGAGTGGCACTCTCTCTGACCCTTGCAAAAGTCTCCCCTAGAGGGCCCCCTTTCAGCCAGCAGGCATTGAAGTTCAGGGTGATACTCTGGGTTGAGCACCTCTCCTGCAAGAAGGTCTTCTGGCTCTTCTACCTCAGGAGTCTTGGGTTACCACTGGACCGAGCCCGTCCAGAGCCTGAATCCCAAAGGGTGCTGCTGGAGCAGCAGGAAGAGAAGGAGCCCCCTTCGCAAAGGTGGCCTTCTTGCCCTTCCATCTTGCCTTGGATTTCCCCTTTGGCTTGTGTTCCTGACTAGCATTCCGACCCTGTGTGACCTGTGATGTTGTAAGCGATATTCAATCAACACTACAGCCAAGTCAATGCCTAGTCTGGGATGCTGAGGAAAACCCTTATTAATGTATTTGTATGTCTAGTTCAGTACTCTGGATGACCACCCTTGTATAACACCCCCTCTTAGAATCCCCCTGACCCCACTGAGCCAAGAAGTAGGTTTGTTTTGCAAATTAAAAGGTTTATTTGAGAATTTAAACAATATATATATATGTATATATCACACTTTATAATAAATTAATATCTGATAGTACACTTAGACATATGATGTTGATAAACAATGGGTAATCTGGCACTAGCACACTTCTTTACAATCAATGAGGAGTTGGTATAGGATGGATAAAGTAGCAAAAATACTTTTATGATTTCAAGGGAAAAGCAATGAGGAATAAAATGCAGTACAGAAATACTTGATATGATTTTAGCAAAAGATAAGATAATCACTTTTTCTCTGGAAATTCACCCCCCTCCCCTATGCAATGTAAGAAATGGAAGGAGATGGAAAGAGGAGCACACAGTTCTCAGGAATGCAATCAAATACAATACGAAATTCAGTTCCCCCCCAGCAAGCTTAGAGGAAACAGGTAGGAGTTTGAAACACAGGCCCAAAATGCTTTTTAAATGTGATGGCAATGGATGGGAAAATGTGCCAACTGATTTTAATTCCCTCTAGAGATTCAGGGTGAGTGGGAGATGCGTGTTGGTATTAGTTCAGGCTCACTTTAGCAATGCTCTATGAGTTATTACCAAGTTGCAACAGATTTTAACAAAAGAAAGAATGGAGCTGCTATTTTGACAAGTGGAGAAATTGAGCCAAAATCGCAAATCGCGGTAAATTTTGCGAGTGCGTAAATCGTGATTGCGGAAAAAGTGTAGTAGGAGTAGGAGGTCGGTTCTAGGCATGCTGGAAAGCTTAGATTCTAAGCTTTCAGAGGAACGTTAAATCTCGTTCCTAGCCCAAACGGTTCCAGAGATACAGACGATTACATAAAGGTAGTTTTTCGGATTTAAAGTAAACTCAAAATGACAGGTGACAGCTTGCAGCTGCAGAATTGACAGGTGACAGTTGTGCAGCTTTAAAAATGACAGATGACACGATTTCTAGGAGGCAGTTCTAGTTAGGTTAAAATAGTTTGGATTAGATTATTTTGACTAAGAAATTGGTTCTGCACAGGTCTGCTAGTTACTCACAATATAAATTTGAACTAGGCCTCGTCACAGATCTGGTCAACACGTCCGCCTGCTGTTCTGTCTCCTCGGCGGGTCAATCAGGCACCGGTTCTGCTCACAGCGATCTGGGTCAGCTCTGCTCTGCTGGTCTAGCCACTCTGGATTCTGGATGTAACACTGCTTTCTGGGTACTGCTACAGGTTCTTGCAAAAATTCTCGCCAAAACTTCAAACAGCTCGCCCGGCTGTTGAATAGTTTGGTTAGTTTTGAGGCCTGCTGAAGAGGATTCAGCTGGTGGATTCAGGCCTCTCGGCTACAAATTCTGGAGTTAATTTCTGCTACAGGTTCTGGAGATTGATGGATTTGAAGTCTGGATCTCTGGATGTGAAGTCGTCGGTCAGCATGCTCCACAGCAAATGGAATTGATTGTCTCTTCCTGTCCCAGCAGTCTCTTTTTATGTGTTTTGGAAAGTGGGTGTGTGCGTTGGTCATAACTAAACCTTCCCCTCTCACTTATCATTGGCCAATTCCTCCTCTCTCCCTTGATTGGGGGAAGGAAATGTGAGTCAGAGTGATGCTGTAGGTTTTATGGTCAGAGGAACCTCCCCTTGTCAGATTGCACACAAATCTATTTCTGACCCAAATACATATTTATCCATGTACCATTTTTCTAATATTATAGGTCCAGTTAACATATTTTCTGTAGCACCAAACCATCCGATCCCTGTCTTTGTACGATGTCGTGTCCACTGATGACAGAATTCTGACCTTTTCATCCAGATAACAACCTCTAAACCTTTCCAGATTTTACACAAATGTGCACCAGGGATATGGGTTACAGATGATAAAGTGTCAGATTTTTAACATGCATACATTTGGAGTGAGACCCTATTTTCCGCTAGCAGCCCCCCAGAATACACCACTGGGTCCTAACGCCTCTCAAAATGTTCACAGAAAAATCACAAAAATAATGATATTACTTGTATAATTCTGACAAGTTCACACTATGAGTTATCTCTCTTTTTAAAATGATGCCCTGGTCAAAAAGGGGTGTGGCTTCCCCCATCACAGGGTGGAATAACTGGTTTATCCACTTCCCCCAAGCCAGCTTGTTCACAGAGGCACAGCTGCCCCCCAGTTTCTCCCAAGAGGAAGCTATTTTACGACGCCCCCAATATAACATTTGCCTGAGTCAAGGAAGTTGCATTGTTCTGTCCCTTCCAGTTCCCAGGTGCTCCACCCCTAATCTAATCAGAGAGGTGAACTCCTTTTGGCAAGGGGCAGCAGGATGCAGCTAGGCCTGGGAAGAGTGGCTGTTGATCCAGTTTCAACTCTTGTCGTGGGTAGTTATCAGGCAGAATTCAGTTTCATTAAGCCAGGTTTCAGCTAAATGTCACTTTTTGTTCCCAGTTTTCTACATTCAAATCAAACCGACAATGTTTACCTATACATTAAATAATTACTTCCTTCAAGTCATTTCAGAATATAGTTTTACATTGTATCCACCTCTTAGCAAGTATTTCCTTGGTCTGGTTTTGTTTCATTTGTTCAGTTTTACACAAAAGTCTGGTGGTTTTAAAACGCCGGCTTTCTGATAGTGGTGAGTACTGGTAATGCAACCATTTTTGGGATTAAGAAAATGAATTCCCCACAGTTCTGAGTTGCTTTTTGGCAATCAGCATTGCCATTCCCAATGGTTTCAGGCTACTGTGTGTGTAGCCCAATGGTGGTTTTAGGCAGTGCCCTCCTGTGCTCACAACATAGGCAAAAATGGGTGGCAGCCTATTCTTCATGTTTTCCCTGTGCCCTCTCTGGGGAGTTCTGGCCATCATGATGTTTTACATGCCAGTACTGCACAGTTTTATGGTAGGGCTTGGATGCATGGTTAAAAACATCCCACAAGCCCCCCTCTTGCGATGGCCATTTTGTCCTTTCGCTGATGGAACTCGCAAGATCTGGGATGTTCGCCTCCTCTTCTTCCAATTCCATGGATGGCACAGTTCAGCATCTTTTCCTCCCTCCAGTCGATCAATCAGTTCTCCTTGCAGGTCCTGATGGGAGGATTGGGCGGTACCCCGGGCCCCTCGGGTCTCTGCTCCCGGTCCCCGGTCGTCCTCCTTGGTCAGTCTCCATGGTTTCATCTCTCCTAGGATGATAAAGCAAAGCGGCAATACCTATTCGTAGAAATTTCTTCACCACTATTGATGGTGTGGTGAACATATACATTTATGAATCAGAAGATATGAACATATACATTTTCTTTTTTAACTTAGGAGACAAGAACATATATATATACAAGGATCACAGAAGTTTATATGCTATATGTGGAATATTTTAGGGTTGGAACTGAATTACTCTGGAGCGGCCCCCTCTGGGATTCCAGTGGATTCCTCCAGTTGTTGCAGAGTGTGCCTGGGATGGCAACACTTTAGCTGATTTATATGTGCCCACTTGTCTTCCCCTTCCACCAGACTGCCTTTGGGGATGCAGATCTTATAGGGGAGATCTTGTCTATAATTTCAAACGGTCCCTTCCATGTAGGCAAGAATTTTCGCTGTTTGGCCTGGTTCCTTTGGAAATTGTATAGATAGACCCGATCACCCACCTTATATTCCTTTCGGGTAGTTTTCAAATCATAGTGGGTCTTCATGCTCTCAGCTGATCTTTCTAGATTCCGCTGAGCATAGGCAAAAGCATGCTGAAGGTGTTTCCTTAAATTCTCCACATACTCATGAGTTGTGGAGGCATTTATCAGTGTCTGCTCTTGGGTCCTGTAGAGCAAATGCTGGGGAAGCACCATCTTGCGTACCGTCATCAACTGAAACGGTGTCATTTTGGTTGCAGATGAAGGGGTAGATCTGATGGCCATTAGGACCAGAGGTAATCGGATATCCCAACTTGGCCCAGAATCTGCCACAAACTTTTTTAAGATGCTCACAATTGTCCGGTTGTAGCGTTCCACTGCACCAGAAGAAGCTGGCATGTAAGCAATGTGTAGCTTCCTTTTAACCCCCAGTATCTCCCACATCTGTGTCATTATTTCACTGGTGAAGTGGCTACCCCTGTCTGACTCAATCCTTTGAGGTAGACCAAAACGGGAAAAGATGTGGTTAATCATCAGGGCAGCTGCAGTTTCTGCCTTGCAATTTGGGGCTGGGAGACATTCCACCCACTTGGTAAACAAGCATGTGATGGTCAACATGTACTTATTTCCTCTAAATGAGCGAATCACAGGGCCTACAAAGTCGATTTGTAAATCTGACCATGGCAGTGTCATCCCCCTCTTTTGGAGAGGCGCACGGTGTGTGAGGGATGATGGCTGAAATTGTGCACACACAAGACACCCCTTCAAGTATTGGTCGAGGTCCTGCCCCATGTGTGGCCAGTATGCAACCTCTCTTAAGATTTCCAGTGTTGTGTGAAACCCCCTATGACCAGCAGTGGCCGCATCATGGGCGTGACTTAACATCAGGCTTCGGAATGAGGAAGGAACCACCCACTGATTGTGGCCAGCTTTGGATTTCCTTACCAGCAAACCGTCTTGGATTCGGAACATTTTTCGACATTTCATCAACACTCTTAGGTACTCTTTCCCAATGTAATCGGTATCCGTCAGGGGAAATTTCTCAGGGTCCTCAAGGTGTTGGTAAAACTTACCAATAATTGGACCCCTCTTCTGAGCTGTAATTAAATCAGCATCAGGGGTCTCCTTACTCCATTGTGCAGTTGAAAGATCATTGTGAGCATTTGTCTGGGACCTAGTGATAGCAGTGACCTGGATTTCCCCCAATAGGGACTCTATTTCTAGTAGATCCCCTTGGATGGCCTCGGTTTTGGCCAGCTGATCAGCTAAGTCATTTCCAGTTTTGTCTGGTCCCTCTACTTTGGAATGACCCTTCATCTTTTTCCAGTAGATGGTCATTCCATTCGATGTGACCAGATCATCAATGTTTTGGATTAACTTCCCATGTTTCAACGGTTTGTTATTAGCACATAACATGCCTCTGGTTTTCCAATTAACCAGGTGCTCCACGAACCCGTTCCGTACATAATCCGAATCTGTGATTATGACCAGTTCCTGGAGTTGATGTTGGACAGCAGTGAGGATGGCCTGATGCACAGCCATCTATTCTGCCACCCGACTACTTCGGGGACCGATTTTGTATCCAGCGGAGGGTTCTGGTGACTCATTCACCCATGCATTCCCTACGCCGGCCACCCGTTCTTTCTCCCCGTTGTCGTCAACATGGTACGAGCATCCATCCACATAGACAGTGGGCATTCCCTCACACTTGTCTTCTTCAAAGACTTTGTGTGGGGAATTAAGGTATGCCTCCATGTTGTCCTTGATTTTTAGACTTTCGTCCTCGAGACAATTTTCTCTGGCACAATCATGCAAGTCAGCCAGACCTTGCGCGAGGGGACTCTTCTTGTTTTGGCCATATCTGACCTCTACAGGAAAGCCTTGCATTGACAGAATCCAGGAAGTAATTTGGGAATTACTCACATTTCCGGCCCGGATTCTGTCACTTTGGAGATATTGCAGAGGCTGATGTGGAGTCTCCACTATGATGTGTTCCCCCTGGATAAACGGGCGGTAATTCTTCAATGCCCACACCGTTGGCAGGAGTGCCTTCTCACAATCGTTGAATTTTTCCTCCACAGAGGATAAAGTTTTGCTCGCATAGGAGATTACTTTATTGACCTTGTCATGCTTTTGGTATAATACTGCCGTCAAGCACGTATTAGAGAACCCCGTCTCCAGGAAGAACTCCTTGTTTCTGACAGGGTAAGCTAGGCAAGGCGCTTGTGAGAGGCTTCTTTTGAGTTGTCTTACCGCCTCAGATTGTTCTGGACCCCATTCCCACTTGACCCCCCCCCATCAAGAGATGAATCAGGGGTCTAGTGATCTCTGCGTAGCCTTCAATGAACTTTCTGCTGTAATTAGTCAGTCCAAGGAGGCTCCTTAGTTCCCGCAGAGTTGTGGGGTCTTTCAGTTTCTGGAGTGCTTCCACTTTCTTTTCTTGGGGACAGAGACCCTGAGGAGTAATCTCATGCCCCAAGAAATTAACACGGGTTCTACACCACTGTGCTTTCTGAAAGGAAAGTTTTGCTCCGGCGGCCCTCAACTGTGTCAGAACATAATGGATCTCCGCTATGTGTTCATCCACAGATGAACTTTTGATGAGGACATCATCTACATAAGCCAGGTTACCCCTCGCACCCGGTCGGGCATGGCCTTATGTAGGAAAATGTTGAATTCATTGCCGGAGTTGAGGTATCCGAAGGGAGTCCGGGTCCATGTGTTCTGCTGGCCCCAAAGGTAAAAGCCAGTTTGTATTGGTCCTCCCTACTGACAGGCACTGTCCAGTATCCATTGGTCAGGTCTATTGCTGTGAATACCTGTGACCCCTGAATCTGGGCCAGCTCTTGGTCAATGTAGGACAGAGGCCATCGGGAAGTATGGACCCGTTTGTTGAGCTCCCTAAGGTCGGCGCCGAGTCTCCACTGGCCGTTTGGCTTCAATATTCCCAGCACCGGATTATTGAAAGTGCTGTGGACTGGACAGATTATTCCCCAGGACTCAAGGTTCTTAATTATTTCAGTAAGGGACTCCATGGATGCGAGAGGCAAGCGATATTGCTTCACAAACACTGGAGTCATTCCAGGGTTCGTGGGAATTGTTGTGGTGTGGATGTCGGTGCGACCACAGTTCTATGAGTCTACCGCAAAGAGATCTTGGAAATCCAAGAAAACCTGTTTCAACTTTTGCTTCTGTTCCAGAGTCACACAGGCATCAGCTAGGTTGACTCTCTCTTCCACCATCTGCCTGAAGCCTGGAAAGACTTCTGGTTTGGCTATCTCAGCGGCCTCCTCCAGCTGGGTGGAGAAGTCCCTGGTCAGAGTGCTGATTTGGACTGGAGGCTTCAGGTGGGAAAGGCAGCCCTCATGGACCTGGAAAATCACCTCATACCTCCTGAAGTCACAAGTCACATATTCCTTACCATAAGGGCAAGAAGTGTACACCAGGAAGTTCCCTCCATGCTGGGTGAAAATCCTGTCTGGTGTTGTATTGTCCTCACTGTCACTGTCAAAACAGTCCTTGGGGATTGGTCCTAACAGTTCATTTCCTAAATCAATGGAGAAATGTCGGTCATCAATCGCCATTCCAATAATGGTACCTGCGGCTAGAGTAATACTCTTTAAGTCGCTGTTATCCACCTCTATTGGTATGGTGTCATGTTCTATGTTGACTAATGGTGTTGGGTTTACCCCTAACCCTTGCTGTTGGAGAGAAGCATTTAGATGGATATAAGCATCAGGGTTTTTCAATTTTTGTCCTCTTTTAACTTTCACTCTCAGGGAGAATTGTCGGGTCCTTTCTGGGATGGTGACTTCCTCTTTAATCTGAATTTCAACTGCATAAGGTAGCAATTGAGCTGACCTAAATGCTTTTTCTGAATCATCAAAGCCCATGGGATTATCCGCTAATCGGGACCAAGCTTTGAAGTTTATTAGGTCCAAACTAATGGCAAAGCGATTGAGAATGTCACTGCCTAAGTAAAAGGCGGCAGTGACGTCTCGCACGACCCAACAATTATGGACTATGCTCTTGTTGCCAATGGAGAATTTGAGCATAAACCTGCTTGGCAGGAGATGTTTGGAATAAAGGTCCTTCCAGGTCCATTTCCCATTTGTCTATCAGTTTGAATGTGGGAATGGCTGGATCTTTTGGGAGTTGGCGGAACATGGCTTCGCTGATGAAGCTCTTACCGTTGTTCACACACACTCGAGCGAGAACAGAGTCCTTCCCATCATTTAACTGAACAGGCATGAACAACTGCTCTCCAATTTTCTGAATATCAGCCAGGCTCTGAGATGATTTCACATCTTTCTGGACTATAGGAGTGGGAGTTTCTGATTGTGGATTAGTAAAGAATTTCAGGGTGTTTCCTTCCAGTGTGGAATACCACCTTAAACTGGAAGGAAGGTTGATTTTCAGAAATAGAGAGGACCCCCCATCACCAGTCTGTTGTCCTACTGCTATTACTGTCACGTCTGGAATCTGGTTGTTCTGGAAGTGAAATTCTACTTGTTCAGATTTTTGTTCAACCATGTGGCAGGTGCCGTTTAAACTAACATGGTTGACACTCTGTTTTAATTTTATTGGTCGGCTAGTCTGGGTCCAGAGGACCTTGTTTACGCAATCTATTAGGGGTGACAACCTTCTCAGGAGGTCATTCCCTAGTAAACAAGGGGTGCCCTCTGGAGTCACTACTATGACCGGGTGTTTCACCTTGTGTCGCCCAATTTTGATGTCCAAATCCGCAGTCCCCTCGACAGGAATTTCCTTCCTGTCAAAGTTCTGCAGTTGTCCAGGAAGAGAGGTGAGAGGAATACGGTAATTCTCCCCCCTTCCGGCATTTAGTTCCTCAAAGGCCCTTTTGGACAGAAGGGTAGCTTGGGATCCAGTGTCCATCAGTGCCAAAATTGTACCCTGCCCCTGTACTTGAACCGGGGCATAGAATCTTCCCTCCTTCTCCTCAAGGGGGCACAGATAATGCACATTTTTGGACAACTGGTGGGCTAACTTTCTGGTTTTGGACATTGCTAGCGAAGAGATTTGGGCAGAATTCTGTGGAGAGCCTGGGGAATCGGAAAGAAAAAGTTGGCAACTGGAAATGGTTTTGGGTTCTGGGCCACCCCCCTCCCCCCTTTTTGGAGGCAGTCCTCAGGATGGGTTTGACCAACGGGATTTTGGTATTGTCGGTTCTGGGATGAGATGATGGGCGGCGGTGGCTCAGTCTCCACATCTCCCCAGTCTGAATTGGCATCCCTTTGGACCCATTTTTCCTTGGGAGGAGTTCCCCCATCTCTGAAGGAGAAGATCCTTTTCCCAGGATCTTCTAAGGATCCCTCTCCCTCAAATTGGAAGACCTGTACCTCTTCCACAAAGTGGGTCTGTTTGGGTCCTTTGTTTCTCCTACCTCCTCTCTGCTCCTTGGGTGTCAGACTTTCAGGGGTAGGAGATTTTGTTTCCGGTTCCTGGTTTTCCAGGGGCTGTTTACAAGTTTGGAAGGAAGCTTCCTCCAAGGCTTTACACCCCCCTTCCCCTTGTGCCTCCTCCCTGGGAACCGGTGGGTTATTGGGGTGCTGCCCCCGTCATTGTTCTGGAGCACCAGGTCCAGAGTTTGGGGCATTCTGCGATGGCATGCTCATCTGAGGGTTCTGTTGATCCCTCAGTATGTGACCCAGATCCTGTGGAATATTTTGGACGTGGCGCTCAAGTTGTGAAACCCGCTAAGGCTGATACAGGGCTCTATTTTCTCCCCTGGGCTGATCCCGGGAAGGGTAGCTATCCCTTCTCTGGTAGTACCCCTGGTTGGGAAGATTTTGGTACCCCTCCACCCTTGGCCTCCCCTCTCCCGGATTAGGTTGTCTGGGCTCAGGGAATTGGGGAAAGAAGGATGGATGATTTTGGGTCTGGAAATTGGGTGGATACCTGGGGAAAAAGTTCTGCCCAGGATTTGGAGAATTTCTGCCCTCCTGTGGGAAGTGGGGAGGGAAGTTCCCTGGGTTAAGTGCTTGGCTGGATCCCGCCCTTGGGCTGGAGGAGTCCACACATAACCCAGGATTGGTCGGTTTCCCTTGTAGCGGGGACTTACATAGTCAGGGGAGCGGGGGACCCCATTTGTGGGACTACCTCCTCGACTCCCTGTCTGTGACTGGCCCGAGGGCCTTCTGGGCTGTGAATTATTTGGTGCAGGCAGGTTTTTAGGCCCCCCCATATCCAAATCTAAAACGGGGGCGACCTTTTCCTCTGCCACCTTGGCAGTAGCAGGGGTGCTGTTGGTTTTGGGGTTTTTTCGGCGCGTTATTTTTATTTTCAATATTCTTCTGCACCTCATAGATCCGGGTAGCCTGTTCAATGACCCAGTCTAAAGATCTTTTCTCATGAAAATCTCTCACGAGCTGGGTCATTATGTATTTGGGTAATGCATGGAAAAACGTATTGATAAATTCTCTGCTATCCGTGCGCACCCTTCTGGTGGTCTGCGCAAAAGCACGCTTTAATTCTTGCACAAACTCTTGTGGGGCCTGATCCTCCCCACATTGCAAATTGTAGGCTGCCTTGCGAGCCTCTTGAGGATTTCTGTGCACAGAAAAATGTTTCAAGATGGCCGCCCCGTATGTGGACCACCTTGAATGGTTTTGATCATCCAGCCCCGCAAAGAAACTGGAGTATTCTGGTGAGAAGGTCCACTTTACATATTGAATACAGCTTTGGCTGTCCTTCAAATGGAAAGTCTCCATCATTTGCTCATAGAGCTCCAAGTGTTCCCAAACAGAATACTTAGCGTTCTTATGATAAGGCGTGATGACACTCCTTATTGCCTTTATTTGTTTCAATGGGCCCTTAAGCAAGGCCCCTTTTGCCTTACTGGCCTTTTTGGTTCGGGTAACACTGGTCCATTTATCCTCCGACTCAGAAGCGCTCCTCCCAGAGGTGCCCGTCTGATCTTCCAGGTTTTCCCAGATTCTGCGAGCCTGGGAATGGCAGGCAGAATGTGGGGACCTGGTCTCCTGTGTCCTGTAATGCTCAGAGGAGTCTTCAGACCCCTCCTTGCTGCCAGGATTTGATGGGTACCCCCCCACTGACCTAACTGGGCAGAGGTTTTCAGGATGCCCTTAATGGGCCTACTCTCCTGGGGTTCCCCACTAAATTGCACTGTGCTTGGGTGCCCATACCCGGATGCCCGCCCATCAATTCCTGGGAGGTACTGGCCTATGAGCCCCATACTTCTAGCTGGATAGTAATCTGCCATCTCCGTGGCCCTGGGCTCATGTGCACGAGGGGACATGGGGGTGGCAGAGTCCAGAGACTGGTAGAGGTGAAGGCCTCTGGCACTAGGGCTCCTGAGGTTATGCTCAGGAGTTTCTCTTTCCCAGCGAACCTCATCTCTATCCGCCCCTGTTCCCTGTTGCAATGCAAGAGCCTGCGCTTTCAGTACCTCAGTTTAGGCCTTACTAGACTCTATCAGTCTCTCCTGCATCGCTACCTGTTGCTGGAGCCTATCATTGTGCTGACAGAGAGCCTCATTTTCTCTCTGTGCCGCCTGATTGGTCCTGGAGTACTGGGCCAGTCTCTGCTGCAGGAGGGTTACCTCCTCAGACCCATCCCTAATGGCCTGCTCCTTTCTTGCCAGAGCCTCCTCCACCCTCCTGGTGTGATCTAGCAAGCCCTGATGCTCTTTTTGGAGGTCACCCAGCCCCTGGAGGGCCAAGTGATTTTCTTCATTTGTTCTTTTTAAGTGGCAGACTTCCTGGCCTAAGGTATCCCTTTCCTGACTAAGAGCCTGCATCTGTGCCGCCAGGTCGTCCCCTTGCCTTTGAAAGGCACCAGCTTTCTGGCGCTCCTGGTCAAACTCTGCCTGGGTATCCAGGTCTTTCAAAATCAGTTTAATGCTCTCTGCCTTCTCCCTATCTAGGTGGCTTTGCAGGGTGACTACCGGCTCGGCACAGATGCCGAGCAGGTAGTCACCCTGCTAATCTAATTGTTGCTCCAGCTTTTTCTGGCTCTGCAGTAGGGAGTCCAAACCTTCTTGGTACTCCTTCTGCAAGGCCAGAAATTTGGTATCCTGGTCCGCCTTTTCAAGTTGCAGCGCATCCATGTCCTCCTTTATTTTAGTGATGTACTGTCTGCTGTCCTTTTCTGACTCCTGGCTCCTGAGCAGCCTCTGCTCAGAAGAGTCCAGATCAGATTGGGCCTTCTCTAACGCCATCTGTTGCCTATTTGCCAGATCTTGGCCTTCAGCACATTTGTCCTGCATGGCTGCCATATATAGATTCAAATATGCCGCTAGCCTGGCAATCTTATTATGTTCATCTTTGGCTTTATGGGCCATATATAGTTCACTCAGGGCCACATGTAGGGGACCCTGATCTCCCCATATATTTGACCCTGTTTCAGTGACCTTTTGCGCGATTGCCTGAAACCAGACTGTTTGGTCCTGATGAGTCCACTCACCTCTCACAAATAGCTTATGTAAGAAGTGCGCTCTGGCTATTTTCATATCTACCAAGGTCGTCATTCTGGAATTTGAGTTCCTTCCTGACTTACAGAAGTTTGTATTTTATTTTGCAAAACAGACCGTTTCCTTAGAGCGTTCCTTTGAGGGATGCTTTCACAGTGTAAAACAGCGTGGTGATCTAACCGGATATGTGTATCTGGCCAGTTGGCACACTGTATTAATTGGCACAAGTGGTAAATCTAACCGAGAATATCCTGGCTCCGAGCCCCCACTTTTGTAAGCGATATTCAATCAACACTACAGCCAAGTCAATGCCTAGTCTGGGATGCTGAGGAAAACCCTTATTAATGTATTTTTATGTCTAGTTCAGTACTCTGGATGACCACCCTTGTATAACACCCCCTCTTAGAATCCCCCTGACCCCACTGAGCCAAGAAGTAGGTTTGTTTTGCAAATTAAAAGGTTTATTTGAGAATTTAAACAATATATATATATATCACACTTTATAATAAATTAATATCTGATAGTATACTTAGACATATGATGTTGATCAACAATGGGTAATCTCGCACTAGCACACTTCTTTACAATCAATGAGGAGTTAGTATAGGATGGATAAAGTAGCAAAAATACTTTTATGATTTCAAGGGAAAAGCAATGAGGAATAAAATGCAGTACAGAAATACTTGATATGATTTTAGCAAAAGATAAGATAATCACTTTTTCTCTGGCAATTCACCCCCCTCCCCTATGCAATGTAAGAAATGGAAGGAGATGGAAAGAGGAGCACACAGTTCTCAGGAATGCAATCAAATACAATACGAAATTCAGTTCCCCCCCAGCAAGCTTAGAGGAAACAGGTAGGAGTTTGAAACACAGGCCCAAAATGCTTTTTAAATGTGATGGCAATGGATGGGAAAATGTGCCAACTGATTTTAATTCCCTCTAGAGATTCAGGGTGAGTGGGAGATGCGTGTTGGTATTAATTCAGGCTCACTTTAGCAATGCTCTATGAGTTATTACCAAGTTGCAACAGATTTTAACAAAAGAAAGAATGGAGCTGCTATTTTGACAAGTGGAGAAATTGAGCCAAAATCGCAAATCGTAGTAAATTTCGCGAGTGCGTAAATCATGATTGCGGAAAAAGTGTAAGGAGTAGGAAGTCTAGGCTTGTTGGAAAGCTTAGATTCTAAGCTTTCAGAGGAAAGTTAAATCTCGTTCCTAGCCCAAACGGTTCCAGAGATACGGACGATTAAATAAAGGTAGTTTTTCGGATTTAAAGTAAACTCAAAATGACAGGTGACAGCTTGCAGCTGCAGAATTGACAGGTGACAGTTGTGCAGCTTTAAAAATGACAGATGACACGATTTCTAGGAGGCAGTTCTACTTAGGTTAAAATAGTTTGGATTAGATTATTTTAACTAAGAGATTGGTTCTGCACAGTTCTGCTAGGTACTCACAATATAAATTTGAACTAGGCCTCGTCACGGATCTGGTCAACACGTCCGGCTGCGGTTCTGTCTCCTCGGCGGGTCAATCAGGCACCAGTTCTGCTCACAGCGATCTGGGTCAGCTCTGCTCTGCTGGTCTAGCCTCTCTGGATTTTGGATGTAACACTGCTTTCTGGGTACTGCTACAGGTTCTTGCAAAAATTCTCGGCAAAACTTCAAACAGCTCGCCCGGCTGTTGAATAGTTTGGTTAGTTTTGAGGCCTGCTGAAGAGGATTCAGCTGGTGGATTCAGGCCTCTCTGCTACACATTCTGGAGTTAATTTCTGCTACAGGTTCTGGAGATTGATGGATTTGAAGTCTGGATCTCTGGATGTGAAGTCGTCGGTCAGCATGCTCCGCAGCAAATGGAATTGAATGTCTCTACCTGTCCCAGCAGTCTCTTTTTATGTGTTTTGGAAAGTGGGTGTGTGCGTTGGTCATAACTAAACCTTCCCCTCTCACTTATCATTAGCCAATTCCTCCTCTCTCCCTTGATTGGGGGAAGGAAATGTGAGTCAGAGTGATGCTGTAGGTTTTATGGTCAGAGGAACCTCCCCTTGTCAGATTGCACACAAATCTATTTCTGACCCAAATACATATTTATCCATGTACCATTTTTCGAATATTATAGGTCCAGTTAACATATTTTCTGTAGCACCAAACCATCCGATCCCTGTCTTTGTACGATGTTGTGTACACTGATGAGAGAATTCTCCCCTTTTCATCCAGATAACGACCTCTAAACCTTTCCAGATTTTACACAAATGTGCACCAGGGATATGGGTTACAGATGATAAAGTGTCAGATTTTTAACATGCATACATTTGGAGTGAGACCCTATTTTCCACTAGCAACCCCCCAGAATACACCACTGGGTCCTAACACCTCTCAAAATGTTCACAGAAAAATCACAAAAATAATGATATTACTTATATAATTCTGACAAGTTCGCACTATGAGTTATCTATCTTTTTAAAATTATGCCCTGGTCAAAAAGGGGTGTGGCTTCCCCCATCACAGGGTGGAATAACTGGTTTATCCACTTACCCCAAGCCAGCTTGTTCACAGAGGCACAGCTGCCCCCCAGTTTCTCCCAAGAGGAAGCTATTTTACGACGCCCCCAATATAACATTTGCCTGAGTCAAGGAAGTTGCATTGTTCTGTCCCTTCCAGTTCCCCGGTGCTCCACCCCTAATCTAATCAGAGAGGTGAACTCCTTTTGGCAAGGGACAGCAGGATGCAGCTAGGCCGGGAAGAGTGGCTGTTGATCCAGTTTCAACTCCTGTCGGGGGTAGTTATCAGGCAGAATTCAGTTTCATTAAGCCAGGTTTCAGCTAAATGTCACTTTTCCCAGTTTTCTACATCCAAATCAAACCGACAATTTTTACCTATACATTAAAAATTACTTCCTTCAAGTCATTTCAGAATATAGTTTTACATTGCATCCACCTCTTAGCAAGTCTTTCCTTGGTCTGGTTTTGTTTCATTTGTTCAGTTTTACACAAAATTCTGGTGGTTTTAAAACGCAGGCTTTCTGATAGTGGTGAGTACTGGTAATGCAACCATTTTTGGGATTAAGAACATGAATTCCCCACAGTTCTGAGTTGCTTTTTGGCAATCAGCATTGCCATTCCCAATGGTTTCAGGCTACTGTGTGTGTAGCCCAATGGTGGTTTTAGGCAGTGCCCTCCTGTGCTCACAACATAGGCAAAAATTGGTGGCAGCATATTCTTCATGTTTTCCCTGTGCACTCTCTGGGGAGTTCTGGCCATCATGATGTTTTCCATGCCAGTACTGCACAGTTTTATGGTAGGGCTTGGATGCATGGGTAAAAACATCCCACAATGTAGAGACTGAAGCAGCAGTCAGGGGCAGTTCATCCGAGATCAACACCAACTCAGCTAAAGCATTCCCCAACAAGATGTTGGCAGGTACATTGTCTTGAAACAGGAGGGGAAGCTTTACTGTCTTGTTCGCATTTGTGATGGTGACTAGGGGAACAGGAGATCATTTGGAGGCCCACCAGCTAACCTGGTCGTTCTCAGAGGAACACCTACATAGTCCTCTGGCATGGCAGGGTCCTGTTCACCACTGTCATATTTGCCCCAGTGTCTCTCAAGCCAGTCGAAGGATGGCCATTCAGGAGGACACTTCTAAAAAATCTGTGGGTTTTTTTGTGGGATAGTTATCAGTACTCTGCGTACTGGTCCCAGGCCCCAATGAAAAATAGGGAAATCACTGCAGGAGCACCAAATGTGATTTCTGCAGAGAAGGGAAGGACAGTGATCTTCACCTCAGGCATAGAGTAAGGGTAGGTCAGGCTGACATCCTGGACTCCAAGTGCCTTACCTTTACACTTGGGGTCATCCTTCTTGTGGTCCGTAGCCCCAAAGTACCAACAAGTGCCAGGAATACGAGGTACGGTACAGGGTCCACTGGGAGCCTGCTTTGCAGCAGAAGAACCGCTACTCTTACTCCCAACCCCCTAAGACTTATCTCCGCTAGATTTTTGGTTCTTAGGAGAGGAAGGTTTAGGTTTACTAGACTGATTGCTTTTGGGACTCCTCGGACTTCTGAGAGGCCCCTTTCTCTTTGTCCTTGTCCTTCCCACTGGTTTCCTTAGGGGACATCGGGTGAGAGACCCACTTTTCAGCCAGCCAGCCAACTTTAAGGGATCTAAAATGTTCTGGTCCACAACATACTTACACAGCTCTGGTGAACAGACTTCAGAAACATGCTGAAAAAACAAAAGGTGGGACAATTCAACAAAGGTTTCACCTTGTATCCATCAATCCACCACATCATGTTCATATGTGCCACACTCACCGAGTCAACCCAAGACACATCCTCACATCCTCTCTTTTCTTATATTCCCTGAACCTTTTAAGGTATTGGGTAGGTGACTTGCCAAACTTGGCAATGAAAGAAGATTTCATGCACTCATATAGACCCCTTTCTTACACACTCAGGTTCAGAATACAGTCATAACGAGTCTGAGGCACTCTACTTAACAAACACATAGCACAATCTCTTTTATCAACATCATGGATTCCACAAGCCATTTCAAATGCTTCAATCCATTGGAGGATATCAGAACCCTCCACATACACACGAACCAAAACTTTCATAAACATGGTGGCAAGGGATCTGACACTCCCAACTGGTTTGGCTGAAGTCTCCACTCTAGCTTTCTCTAGCTGGATTCTATGACATTCGGTGTCCTTATTTTTAAGTTCAAGATCTCTAGCTTTGCTGTGCCAACTCCTACATTTTTAGTTCCGCTTCAGTTTCCAACGTATTATATTCAAAGGCTCCTTAATAATTAAAGTTCCAAGGTATTCCATACAGAAACAATGCTGGTTTTTGGCATGGAGACAGCAGGAGAAGTGGCACTCCCAGAAACAGATTCAATAACAACCCCAAGGGCAGGGCCCTTAGTGGTTTCACCCTCACCCCTCAAAATGAGCATCACAATCAGTCTGGTAGTCCACCAGGGCAGCTATCAGCTCAGCCCTAGACTTATCTTCAAAGTCTAACTCTCTGGCTTCACAAGCACTCTGGAGAGCCTCTAATTTCATCCTAGTCAATTTACCATTTGCAATAGATTCCATTGCTTGTAGTGTAGTTATTCTAGTACACAACTAAAACCTAAAATTAACAAAGTGTGGATATTTTGTAGGTGGCAAGGTTACACACTTATTATTAAAATGATTAGCATCCCACCGTTGCAACCAGTGTAAAGACTGGAGGGGGATTATCTGTACTCCTGCCCTCTATATGGCATAGAAGAAGCACAGAGCACCCCAGCCAAGATTCTCTATATGGTAGTTTGGATGAGCAACCAAGGCTTAAGCTCTCAGGAGGTGATGCAGGCTGGTTCTTAATTACAGTGTAGTCCACAAGGCCCCCCACAATGGAATGTCCACACACTATGTTATGTGATAACACAGTTCTTTATATAAATAAGTTTCAAGCTATATACATCAATTAATAACACACTTTGTACTTAGGCAAATCTAATATAGCAAATATATACAATGTCTATGTGGTACCACTCTTAACTATTGAAATAGACCAACTGCTGTTAGCTAGTTTCTAATGGCATACAAATCAAACAGGAATGTGTATCAGCAATGGACATAGGAAGGAAGGCAAGTTGGGTTAAACAATGGCAGAATGATTCTCTTGCTATTAAGAAACAGTTCTATGTGAGGATCCCCCCACAACCTGCAATAAAGTGTATTAACAAGCCCAGTCCATTTATGTTTAAATAGTCTTGCTTGCTGGTCACAAATGTTCCACTACCCCAGTTTAGCAGAGTTTCGTCAACGGCTCATCGACGGGTTCCTCGTGAGTGGACTCCCTTGAAAGCAGGAGCCATGGTCATTGAGAACCATGAAATAATGTGAACACCGTCGTTGGGACAGCAGCTTTGAATTTCTCAGTGCTCATCGATGATTGATCATGGATGTCCTGCATAGATGAGGCAAGCGTTGCACCGCAATTACAGAGTTCGGTGCTGCAAAGAGGACTCAGTGACAAGCCTAGGCCCGGCAGCGGGCATCGGGTATCAGCATTGGTGTTGACGATCATGGACTTGACCACAGCTGGATCTTCACCGTCAGCGTCTTTGTGGACTTCAGGTGGTGGGAAACCCACCGGTGGATACTCCTCGGTCATCTGCGACCTCGACTTTCTCTGGTGGGACAAAGCGGCTGACGGTGATGGCAAGGGAGACCTTTGTTTAAATGTTCTTAGGCAATGATGGAGCATTGCGGCTCCAGTCGTCGAGCAGCACAGAGTCAAACTGTCCCTGCTTCTGGGGAACATGACTAAACAGGATTCCAGCGGTCACGGAAATCCTCCGAACCCCAGTCAACTGTGATCGATGTTGATGGCCTCAATGTCCTGGTGCTTTACTTCAATGTTTCTTGGCAGGCCCCATCTCCAGTCGACAGCCTTTTGGGACTTACTTCCAGCGTGCCTTGATGAAGATCAGCTTCTGCACGATGTTCCCTCCCAGCTCTGGGAGAGGTCTCCTAAACAATCCTCGCTTGGATCTGTCCTTGACAGACACAACAGCTTTCAGATTTCTTTGACGGAGAGCAGCAGCAAACCTTCTTTTTCCTGCTGGGTGTCAAGGATAAGCAGCTTCAAATTCCAACTTCAGCTTCTGAACAATTTAGTAAGTGAGAGGTCCCTAGATATACACATCTGTCCCACATTCACACTGCTGAGCCAAGCTCAGCCAGCCAATCAGTCAGAAGGGCATTCATGCAGGCAGGCAGCCAATCAGGGTTTCAGTGCATTCAGGCCATTCACTTCCACCCAGACACCCATAACACGGAATGTGGATTGGGGCAAACATACAGCCTTTCAGCACATCACACTGCATTCATGTCTGTTTCAGCCAGGGATGTCTCATTCTTTGTGTCACACACACAAAGAAACCAGACACCCATAACATGGAATGGATATTGGTCACACACTCCATTCACCTAGGTCCCAACCCAAGGGTGTATCCACAACATACAGTCACTGGGAAGGCTCAGCCAGTCTGGCCTGGATTTCCCCACAATACCATATATGGTTCTTCCACCCAACAGGCAGTCAGGGGAAGGGACAGAGAGTCAGGGCTTCCCAGGACTTTGGGAAAACAAGGTAACAGGTAATAGAAACCAAGAGGCCATAAGGGCCATCTTCTCTCCTATCAGGAATCCACTGATTCCCATGGCAGGGCCTGCGTATCCCAAATGGAGGATACTCAGAGCACCTGTCAAATTCATCATGGAGCTGCCACCAGCCCATATCCTGCTCAGTGGGCCACACCACACAGGTGCCCAAAAACATACCCTAGGGGTATAGGGTTGTTCCCCCATCCATAAGGGTGCCATAAGGATATTCCATGGGTCTCTGTTCACTACAAACAAAAAGAGGAAGAGCTGCACTGCCAGGAGTCCCACATGGACTCCTGTGCAGAAAACAACACAGAACACCCATGATAAGCGAGTAAAGGACAAAGGGATGGATGCCCTGTCCCTCCAATGCATTTCCAGCATCATACTAGCCAGAGAGTAAGGATCAGCCGAGGGCTTCTTAAGAAGGGAGTGTGCAGGACAGGTTTCTCCACACCTTCTTCCCGGATATTGTCACATTCTCGGAAGGCCGTCTTCCTATAGGTGGTGACTTCAACCTAGTCCCTAACCCACCTGCAACAAAAGAAGACTTTGCTTGGGCAATAGGTTTTGCCGAATTCTCAAGAGAAACAGGATCAGTAGATGTGTGGTGATTCTCTAATGAGGGTGCATGTGACTACATGTTTTACTTACATGTCCATAAAGGGCTCTCTGGAACAGACCTAATTGTAATGTCCAGTGAACTATTCCGCTGCCTAGAAGTTCAACTACATCCGATTATTATCTCAGACCATGCACTAGTACAAGCCTTAAATTAAAGCGGTCTGCCGAGGCCACCACAATGGCACTGGGTGATGCGGGACTCACTAGTACAAGATGGGGTAACCAAAGAGGAAATAGCCAACTCACTCACGTTCTACTTCCAGGAGAATTCCTCGGCGGGATGTACAGAAGCAGTGCTATGGGAAGCCATGAAGCCAGTGGTCAGGGGTGTGTTAATGGGATGTGCCTCAGCACAAAAGAGGGCAGTGCAGTTGTAGCAGGCCAGGCTGGAGGAGAGGGTAGCAACACTGGAAGGGGCTCACAAACGGACTCAAACAGTGAAGACAGGTAGAGAACTCAACAAGGTGAAATCTGCCCTAGATAAGCACCTGGCAGACAAATCTGTGCGAGCACTAGCGTACACAAAATAGTTTTACTACATAAACTGTAACAAAGCTAATAAACTATTAGGCCCTCATTACAAGTTATGCCGGTAGCCATGCCGCAATTTGCGGCATGGCTGCCGGCAAAACTGCATCTGTGTCCGTGTCCTCGGAATGAGGACTTACCGGACCATTCCGAGTCCACATGGCCCAGAATTCCTCACTCGAGGACACGGACACAGTTCATCCCCATTCCCATTTCAGCCCCCATAGGGATGAATGGCAATGGGAGCGTGAGTAAACAACGGGCCATTACGAAATGGCCCGTTGTTTGCTCCCTCTTCCCCTCGCGGGACCCGGTATGCACGCCTGGTTTTCCCAGGCGTGCTTAACGTGTCCCGCGAGGGGAACTTGTAATGTGGCGGAACAGGTTGAACGGCTCCGCAGCCTTTTACGGCGCCGTTTAACCCGTTCCGCCAGGGTCGTAATGAGTCCCTTAGTGTACAAATTAAAAAAGCTCCACTCCCAAAATAATATCCCCACATTAAGGTGTAAAGACGTGTCTCTGTTGTCCTCAGAGGATGACAAAAGTGATGTTATGATGTCCCATCATAGCAAGGTGATGATGGAAAACCCTATTAGCACCTAGCTGCTAGATGCTTATCTTGCCAACCCTCTGAACCAACCAAAGCAAGCCCAGCCATAAACCTTCAAACTTCCGATAACCCTGGAGGAAGTACTAGAAGCCATAAAAACATTAGAAAATGCTAGATTTGAGTGAATGTGCCACGAGAATGAAGGTGGAGATAGCCATGATCTCACTGGATGCCCATAAGGCATTTGTCCTGTTAGACTGTCGGTACATAGTGAAAACTCTTACCCAATTCGCGTTTGGCCCAAAGTTTGTGCAATGGGCCAAGGCCAATTACCAACATCCCACCACCTCCCTGAGAATAAATCGAAGACACTCCCCCAAGCTCCACATCTCCCGAGGCACTCACCATGGATGCCCCCTATCTCCCCTGATATGTGTTCTCTCAATGGAACCATTCACATCTAGGATCAGAAATAACACAGGTATACAAGGGTTGCAGCTGGGTGGGAACCAATTTAAGGTCTCCATGTATGCTGATGACGTTCTCCTCTCCCTGACACAGATCGAAGAATCACTTGAAGCGTTCTGGGATGAGATCTCAGCATTTGGGGAAGCATCAGGCTTCAGGGTTAACAGGGAGAAGTCGAGGGCCTTGTGGATAAACATCACCCAGGAATCCAAATCTCAAATTGCCTATCTACGCTTGAACATTTCGCATAGAAATGAGAGAACATAGTGGACCAACTTTGCGCAGTTGATCCAAACTCTTTTAATCGATATGCAACGGTGGAACAAACAGGAGGTATCATGGCTTGGGAGAATTACAGCATACAGCATTGAAAATTAACCTGGTCCCTAGACTTCTATATCAGTACTTAGCGGTGCCAGTGGCCATGCACTCAGGGGAGCTCTTAACATTACAAAAGGGTATCCTGAATTATGTACAGGGTAGGAAAAAAACTGAGAGTTGCCAAAAGAGTGGTGGTCACTGGGTCCACTCACCCCAGTAATGAGCAATCCAGACTTCACCCCGGGACATAATCTAGTGGGATTCAATGCATGGCAGGACGGGGGCTTTGAACATGTTAAGGACTTTTACACCAATGGGACTCCACTCACCTTTATGGAATGCAAAGACAAATTTCAGATCACAGAAACTGAAAGATTTTGATATGCCCAACTCTGACACTGGCTATCACAGCATAGCACTAGAACATACGGGAGCAGAGAACTGAAACCAAGTGGCAAACTATCAGGCCTGTACAAGCTCCTAGAAAAGGGAGACCCCAGCAAGAAGGAGAACTACATGCTAAAGTGGAAAAGGGACATAGGGAGAGAGCTGGAGTTGGAGGAATGGGGGCGCATCTGGTCCCAGATGCACAAAACCTCAAAATGTATCACAAACAAAGAAGTGGCTGTAAAGGTATGCTTAAGGTGGTATATCACCCCGGAAATTCAGAATAAAGGTAATCCAGGCTGTTGCCACTTTGCTGGAGGGGATGCAACCTGAGGGGCTCACTGGTCCATCTCTTATGGGCCTGTCCAAAATAAACGCAATTCTTGGGGGAGGTATTGGACCAGATAAAATGTATCACGGGCCTGACGATACCATGGGACCCAGAGATTGTATTACTGGGGGACATTAGAAAGGGGGTGTTCCCACTCAGGGGCATGTGGCGGACCTGATCACCCACCTTCTTACTGCAGATAAAATGGCCATTGCCCGGCTCTGGAAGCAACGAGAAGGCCTGTCTCTTTCCATGTGTTGATTGAAATGCTGGGACACAGCAGTGGCTGAGAAAATTACAGCCTCTCGTGTGGGAGTCATGGGGAAATTATACGACACCTGGTGCCCCTTTTTTTTTGACTATGCAGAACTATTCCCAGTGGTAGTGCGACAACCACGTGCTCTCCCTATTGTGCACAGAGCACTGCCCTACCTCCCACCATCTGCTAATGATATCATATATTGGACTGGATCCATTGAATGTATAGTACTATATTGTTTACGCTGCCTCGCAATGTCGCTAAATCAAAAGGCACCTTTGTTTTGACTTGACCCAACCTTTGTTGTTAAATACCAATAAAATGTAATGTTGAAAACAAAAAGAAGGGAGTGCACAAGGAAGTGCTTGAGGGGGAAGGGGAAGGTTCCAGTGGCAAAGTAGTGATTATCACAACTCATTCTAAGAAACCCAAATCCCACCATTGCTCAGCACTCCATGTCTCCATTCTCTAGTCAGAATGTACTTGCAGGAGAAAATTGAAGCATAGCTACTCTAAATATATTGATTCAAAAGCCACGTACTCCATTCAATCTCAATCATTCACTTTATACTAGGTTACCCCTTTGAAGACTCTCTACAGACTTATCTCAACATCCTACTTTTGTTCAGGCTTCTTTTGGTTTCTTTGTCCCTGAAAACTATTATAATTATATTTATTACTTCCAGTTTTTGTTTTTACCCAATTGGAACGCCTGCCACACAGGAGGTTCACAGACAAGTCACCTTTTAACTCACTCAGCAATCCGACGAGTTCCCATTTACGTGTGGTCGTGGTCCACTGAGCCTTAGAGATTGGTGATCCCACTGTAGTTTATTTTGTAATGCAAATTATGTCTGGGTGTCATTCCTTGTAGCGTAATTTAGAGTAATTTAGACCGAACATGGATTTTGTTTCAACCTCAGGTTTTTGTTTTCCATTTACTTGTAAGATGGAACAGTCATGTGACAGTGCAAACATAATGGGAATTCCTCCACGATTTGCTCACAGGCCCATGGTCCTCCCTCCCCTCCGCCCCCCCAACCATCCCCCCCTCCGCCCCCCCAACCCTCTCCCGAACAACATGCATACTCTACACACGGCTGCTGATGAAAGAAATAGAGAGAGGTCTGTTGCCTTCTGCACTTAACTCAGGTGAGAAAAATACAGTGGATTCATTTCAATTCTCTATGGGAACAAAGTCCATTACAGAGGTTAGGGAATATTTATTTGTCATTGCTAGGAAATAATTTCTTATCGCACGAATTTAGCTACACTTGACCTTAGGGCAGAAAAATGCAATATGGGCTTTCATGTAGTACAGATTCCTAATACACCTCCCCCGGGCTCCAATTCCAATTGTTGTGGTTACTTATTTTCTCACACGTTGATTGCCTTGTATTTTTTATGTATTGCTTTTCTCGTTCTGCTGAAGATTATTTTCACCTGAAAATATATCCATTAAAAACGGTTGCAATTTCTAATCTCAGTTTACCCACACATTCTTATTTCTTTCATGTCAGTGGAACTTTGTCCAGCACGACGACTGTTGCATGGCGTTTGCTTTTCGAGAAGGTTCTGAAGCTTTAATCTCTACGTCTTCACTTCTTGATCATCCACTGTATTAGCTAAAACCATTCCCTGTTATCCATTGATTGGATGTGTAAACTTATTAACACCGGTGCAAGAATCAATCACCTGTTTTAACGAGCATGATTGTCTTTTTAGGTTTTTGTCGTTTCCGTAGGGAGTTCTTTTGCACGAGGGGCTACAAATTGAAAACTCCAAGCTCTGTTTACAACACCCGTAAAGGAAGATGCATGAAGGAAAGGTATGCTGACAATGTGTGGCATTAATACATTTATAATGTCTGTGACAGTCAACATATAAACACATTGAGAGCAGAACACATTATCCTGCAAAATCCTTTTCATACAGAAATGCACATAGAGGTTAGTTATATTTAAAGATGGTGTGCACCTGCATACACAGTGATGTGACATAGCGCACATAGCTGGATTACACGTTTTAACATACAATATTGAGTATATTTTTGGCAATTGGTGCTATTGCAAAATATGTCCATTCCCATCATGATGCTTCCAGCTTCTTTTGAAGTCTGCTGTTAAAGTAAGCGTCCCAAGCTCATACTTAGCTGATATCTCAAGAAGTTACTGGTGCAATGAGGGTGCACTGCAGGGAGAAAGAGAAGGGAGGTGCAAATTGTGAGGTTGAGTGTGTTGCTACTGTCCAGGGAGTGTGCCCAGTTTCCAGATACTCCTTAAGTGCTGGAATCAGTTAAATCCCATTGGTTGATAGCCATGCCCAAACCCCTCCTCTTGCTCCACTTGTATAGTATTGATGCCATCATTGTCAACATAAATTCCACGCTACAAAGCGTAGATGACATAGTCCATGCCACGCAAAAAGGGCTTCTCAGGCCGGGTACAGTGTGGTAGCTCTTAAATATCTCACCACGATAGAGATTTAGTAATATGACTTCCCTAATTCTTACAGATATTTCACAGAATTCCATATTAAGGTCACAAATCAAATCCAACCCTACATCATGAAAACCGACCATAAGGTGCATAGTGTGAGCCCCCTGTCTGAGCTTCTGAGCAACTTTGAACTGGGAGGAATTTCATATATGTTTTAAAGTACACCGAAACTGTCAACGGTTTACTGTCTGCTAAACAAGGTAAACTCAAAAGTCCATTGTAATTCGGTATGTATTAGTATATGATCAAAACATATGCACTGAACGGATGAGGAATGTTATATGTTAAGCCGAATTGGGTGCAATATGTCATATAATAAAAAGGGAGGAGATATTCTAAATAAGTAATTATCTAGTACCATAGTAACTTCACAAATATCAAAAGGATAGACCCCAATGAAACGTAAATGAAGGTGAAAAATATATACAATCATTAAAATGAATGCCAAAACACAATGACAAGACTCAATTCAATGTATAAGGGATTTCGAAATCTGATTAATTCTGTAACCAGGGAGATTGATAAATATCCTTCTTGATCATTTAGAAGTATGTGCTTTAGACCACGTGTGAAGTTATTTTGGGAGGAAACATATTTTGCAGCCCGTGGAAGTAGCAGTATGGGAGCACTGCCTACAGTGCATTACCTTAACTGAGGCTGACAATAATTAAGGCTCCCACAGCATCGCATCATGGAGGATCTCTGTGGCACAGGCATGTGACAATGTTATTAAGGAGGTTAAGTTTATGGCGGGATGACTAGCCCACTATTGCCTGTTGGGAGCTCAAGCTGAGTCTGGTGTCAAAGAGGACATCAGGGGTTCTGACTTCTCCCCTTTGAAAGACTCATTCTCTGAAAAAGGGATGAGTTGAAAGCAGCATGTCCTTTCTGTTGATGGTTCTGACCTCCTGATATGATGTTAAATTGAGTAAATAGCTAGCAGGGGGCAGTGACCTATACATATATATGACCCTTCTGGGACTCCACATGTGATTTCTCAAATGTTGGCAGTGCAAGGTTTAGCATCTTACATTTTGTTCTTGCATTGTGATGAAGGAGTAGAACCAACAGAGTGAGCAAGAGACAGAGATCTGAAACTCTTGGCACATTATGAAGATAACAAAACAGTATGTTTAACTTGTAGAGTACAGTCCCCAAACCCTACAAAAGTAATACAATAAATACTGGGATAACTGGAGGATGGGTGTGGGGGGGGTTGTTTTTCATAGGTATCTTCCTTATGGACTATTCTGCTCATAGTTCAGTCCCCATTATAGCACTTACTAAAGCAATAAAACCCAAGCAATGGGGGGATTACCGGTCAGGTAATGTACCCGGGGCCAGAGGTACAAGCCCGAATGAAATAAGGGCTTTACTGTAGCCCTGGAGGCATTACCCAATGGGTTATGCCCCCACCTCCCCTCTGAGGGTTCTGTTGCTGTTAGTACCCCGGCACGTTGCAGTAGAGTACTAATAGTATTTTTTCTCCTGATGGGAAATGGCCTGGAAACCGTTTCACAACTCACGAAAAAAAACACGTCCACCATGGATTGGGGAGAAGGGACAATATGTAGTCCCTTCTCCCTTGCGGTCAAAAAGATATAAAATAAGTAAACAAAGAACATGACCACCATGGACAGAGCAAATGAGCTACACATAGTCCTGTCTCCCTTTCCATGGTGGCCATGAAAAAGATTTAAAAAAGTAAACAATGAAAATGGCTGCCATGGAATGGAGCAACAGGACTGCACATAGTCCTTTCTCCCTTTCCATGGCGGACAGTCGCAGATCAGGAATGATCAGTGATGCACTGAACCACAGCAGGTTAGTCTTTGTGGGGCCTGTAACGACCCGGCAATGGCCAATCAGATTGATTGTAGCTATCTGATTGTGTCTTGCTGGGTACCAATTTTTAACAACGTTTTCGTCTGTTAGCGATGGACAAGCTATGTGCTAAATAAACTGCATTGAGCATGCATGCACTACTACTGACAATAAGACTTTCCACCATCTGTTACTGTGGGTTACTGTGACACAGCAGTTGGACTTAGGCCAGTGGATCACACAGTGCAGGCTTGATTAGACAATGGGTTTATCAACAGGAACAGAAGTTGTCATGTTAGTGGATACCCTACGCCCCTCTGGCGATGCGAGACGAGAGGTTCTGTAACACAGCCACAATGAACCAGAAGTGTTAGTATCACAAGACAGTTTTCACCATTGATAGAGAGAAAGGACTAGCCTTTTTATGAAAGCACCATATGGATGAGTGGAGGCAGGAATAGAATGCAGGTTAGTCTAGCCCAAAACGTCTTGACCATTCTATGGCCCTGTGGTCGGCCATCTATAAAAGAAACAGGTCTGGAGGTCGGGTCAGGTTATTCATCAGGGAGTTGGTTAATGGGTGAGATGCTGTTTGTCTTGTAAGACAACTAATAAATCATCTTTTGTTTTTACCATCACCGAAAATCAGATCAGATGAGAGCTTGGCTACGTTAACATTGGCATCAGCATGAAATGGGAGCTTGCATGTCAACTCACACTGAGACTAGTGTTGTTTCCTTACCACACATAGTTGATTGGCATTTGTCCATAATTGGCAGTCTCTGAATGAGGTGGGTAGAGAGGTCATCACTTCCTCTGAAATTAATTTGGCCCAGGGAAAGGACAGAATGAGTCGCTTCTAATTGGGCTTAGAGGGAATGAGAATATGCAATTATTCCCTAAACAAGAAAGCTGTCTTCTTCATTACAACAATGAGTCTGTGCTTCCAATCAATCATCTTTCAATCATCTGCTACCAGTTTTACCTTAATTTCAACCAGCGTAGCACAGAGTGAGTCAGTTTTCTTTTTTGTATTACACATGAAAAAACGATATTAATTCCTTCTAACATGCATGAATACAAACTTAAGTAGACAATTACATATATTGACTGACTGCTCTTGTAATTACTAAAACAAAGAAAACATAATTTGGATGAATATCTCCAGTTCAGTGACATCAACTGAAATAAATTGTTTAAGGTAGCTTCATTTCTGTTATCCGATTGCCCTCTATGCCTTCATATATTCACTAGAATCACAAACTCAATTTCCTTTTAAGATTACAATTTTACAAACTATGTGCCTCCTTACAGTCTATGCAGTCCCTTCCCTGTCTTCACTCAAATTCCTCCTTCTTATCCGCTAATGATGTTGACCTCTATTTCTCTTCCAGGATTACACATTTTGAGGTCACTGTAACTGCTCTACTCTCTGTCACTGTAACTTCTCTACTCTCTGTCCCATCACCTACGCCTTTCATTCCTCCTCTGTTCCTTTAACTCTGTCCTGTCCCAACATCTCTACTCTTTTTTTTTTCTACTGCCGATCTGGTTTAAATTCTACATTAAGCCAACCTGCCCGCTGCTCCAGTCAATCCTGTGGGTCTGCAAACTATCAAACTATTGCACCTCTCACCAAAGAACTCAGCCTCATTACGGGTTTGGAAGTAAGTGGTAAAGTTGGCGGTAACTCAGTTACCGCTAACTTTACCACCATGCCCAATTACAAGGTGGGACCTAAAGTGGAGAATAAATCCTGGAGGTAAATCCTGCAAGTTACCGGAGAATAATTGGCAGAATCAGCAGAACTACCGCATCAAAAATTCCACTAAGGTATTTTCCGCCAATGGACTCAAAATAAATGAGGAATTACACCGCCACCACCACTTGTAATCCGGCTGAAATTCCACTGAACCAAGTGGCGGTAAATGTAATTCGTTTGGGCAGTTTTACCACTGGGATACCGCCCAACTCGTAATGAGGCCCAGTCTGTTCACAGTTCTTTAATTTCTCTGTCGTAGCAGTCGTCATCTCAGCCACTGTTCTTTCCATCCTACAAAAAAACTTTGCATACTCCAGTAACCGTGCTTACTATCCTCACATAGCACTCTTTAATTTTTAACCAAATCACACAAAAAAACTAAAGCCAAAAATCTATGCTGCCCCTTTCAGTCTGAAATTAATTTCTGAAATTCTACTTAAACGGTACTGCATACGTCACCAATTCTCTGGCCTTTGCCATTACTCTAAAATCTTATTGATCCAGTGGAGGAGGCACTTTTTGGTGCCATTAGCAGGCAGGATTTCTTCGGAGGATGCTGGGAGAATACCAGTGCACTACTTTTCTAAATTGCTGGTATGTACTAGATTTCTGTGCTTTACATTATTATATACCTTTTATGATAATCTTTGGAACCTATACCACATACAGTGAAATAAATCACCTTAGGGGCTCTCAATTGTTGCATACAATGAAAACAGGGCACTGTTATGATTCCGGATCACAACTCAAAATAGCAAGCTAAAACAGAAAAGTTTTCGAAGCCCGCCGAAAGAGGAAGCGATTTTCAATTCCTCTCCATGTCACCAGCAGTTCATTCCACAATTTAGCGGATGCAAATGAAAAAGCACGGCCTCCCACACGGGAAGATTGGCCTCGTTGGAGCGAAGTGACCAAACCGTGGTGCAGCAGTGGAATTATTCCCTACGGTATTACGCACCCTGTATATGCAAAGCCCAGTGAACCAGTCAAAGGGATTTAAATTGTATTCATTGAGCTATTGGAAGACAGTGCAAGGCCCATAGCACAGGGCTGATGTGGGCTTCGTACCGAGAGTCAGTAGCTACTGTAGCTGCTAGATTTTGCAGTAGCTGTAAGCGATGAATAGTTCCCAAAGGCTGAGCCAGGTACAGGGCATTACAGTAGTCTATATGGCTAGTTATTAACAAAGCCACTACCATTGTCCGGAGGCTGGGAGGAAGGAAGGGGAGCACCTTCCACAGAACTTTGAACAGAAAGTGCCCCACCTTACATACTGCACCCACCTGCGGAGTCATGGAAAGTGAAGATGAAAGCAGCACCCCCAGGTTCCTAACAACAGTCAAAAGAACAGGAAGTTCACCAAGCGTCGGAGGCCAGAGTGAAGGGGTCTAAATAAGAGATCCAGAAGGAGAACCCATCACTAGGACTTCCGTCTTGTCCCCGGTCGGTTTAAACCAGTTTGCATTCATCCACTCTCTCACTGCAGAAAGGCATTCACACAGCCCTGACGACCACTCCGCCTGATCCAGTCGGACCAGTACCTGAGTGTCATTGGCATAAGAGTGACACCTGAACCTGTGGGAGCGGATGAGGCAAACTAGCGACTGAACATAGATGTTGAAAATCATAAGGGACAAGGCAGAGCCCTGCGGAACACCACAAGTGAGGACACATGTCAACAGAAGAAAAGGTGAAAGCAGCAAAGACTAGCTCCTCTCAGACAGAAAAGAAGTGAACTATGCCAGGGCAGACCCAGAGTGGCCAATCGGAACTCAGGATGAAGTGGTTGACGGTGTCGTAGGCCCCGACAGATCTAACAAAATCAGGGCCTCCACTCCACCCTGATCCACCAGCATAGTCAGATTGCCAACTACGGACACCAGGATGCTCTCCGTGCCCCGCCCGGGCAAAATCCAGACTGAAAGTAGTCAAAACATAGAGAAGTTTCCAAAAAAGAGGAAAGTAATGGTGAGACAAGTGATTCAAGAATATTCATAGAGAAAGGAAGCAAGAGATTGGGAGGAAATGAGCTAAGACAGGTGAGTCCATGGACGGTTTCTTACGAAGGGGGATGACTGTTCCTTTTTTAGTTTAGCTGGTATTGAGCCTGACTGGCAGGCATGGTTCACCGCTTTGGTGACAAAAGGCAGTATGCCTGGAATATTTTCTTAAATATAGCCAGTGGAATAGGGTCAGACTGACTTAATCTTACAAACCGCCTTTGCAAGGTCCTCTGCCGAAAAAATATGGAAATCAGACGTGTATAGTATTCTCAGCAGGCAACGGCGGGAGAGAGATCTCGCTACAAGGCCTCCTCATAGAGATGGTTTCTTGAATGTTCTCTACTTTTATAAATAAAGAAATCAGAAAGGGAATCACATAGTTCCTGAGAGGGCCAGAGACCCTGAAGAGCGGTGGGAACATTTTGAGAATGATTAAATTGCAGAAGAAAGTTCCTTAGTCTGGTTCAATACTACACTTTCTGGTAAAGAACGCTTGTTTGGCAGACAGGATATCCTTATGGTAGTTTTTAACAGTGAATCGCAGGGTGGATTCCTAGGACAAGCCATAAGATTGTCGATATTTACGCTCCCCTTGCCTCACAAGCAAATGAGAAGCTTTTAATTGGTCGGTAAATCAGGGCTCAGAAGGAGCCTTCCGTGCTTGCACCACTTTCAACGGGGCTACCTGGTCAGCTACCTCATTATAAATGAGCAAGAGAGGGGACATATTAATGCTTGGAGAACCTTTACATGTATCCAGAATCAGCAGCAGTAATCCTCGGGGACCCACCACGCGCCAGTTATGTCTCAGCGAGGGAGCTGCAATTATTTTGATGCCCACTGCCAGCCTCTTAACCTTAAAGGAGATAAGGCTATGGTCAGACCAAATCTCTTGCATAACTGTAACAGTAATAGTATCTACACCTAAGAACCAAATCCAAGATTCTCCCCTTGATATACGTGGGCTCGGCCACAGATTGATGGAGGCCCAGATCCAGTAGTGCCTCACAAACCTATGTTAGCATAGGAGAAAAAGAACAGTTGTGTTTAACAAAACTGATTTGCAAGGTACCCACATGATAGTGGGTAGCTGTATAGAAACGTGTTCTGAAAAAACAGTATTGTATGATTTAGTGATCTCAAGAGGAATGAGAATATAGATATAAATGAGTATCCAAAAATATTGTGGAACACATAAAAGTCAATGGATCTATGTTACTGTCAGGCCAAAAGAAGGAGGAATCGTGAGAACTACCATGTATTCCATACTGCATAAATACAAGGATTGATTTTACAAGTAGGCAAACAACCATGTCAGCCCTGCTTCCAAACACACGCAACACATACATCAGAACTTGGGATTTAATGACATGCCTCAGGCCACTATTGCTTGCCTATTAAGGCAGGTTCTAAAATACAAGTGAAAAGTCTTCAAGTCCTCAATTTGGTGCTTTCATGTGTTTGCGTGGGTCACCGAATTACAACAAATAACAAAAGAGCTGGCAACACTCATAGAACACCGGTAGAGATCACTCAGGCACAGCCCACAAACAGCGATCTTACCAAGTCCCAACAAACCTCACAGAGCATCATCGGCGAAAACGCTGTGTTCACATTCTTCGCAAAGTTATCTCATCGAATAGTGCCTGCTCATAGATCAAAGAGCGCTGGCTCACCTAAGCGAGACATACCCTACCTCTCACTTACAATATCCCCACAATGCCCTAATACACCCTACAGAGACCCAGTCAACCTCACATCACTATCACACCTCCTACATTCCTGTTACAATTCCTGTTACATTCCAGCGGACTAGAAATCCCCAGTCATAACTGTAAAGAGTTACAAGAGGTTTGAAATAGCTACCTATAAACATTTGAGAGATCCATAAAACCTCACAATGCTAATGTAGCCTGTGGACCCACAGGGTCAGGCTAATAGGGGCTACATGCTTGTTCCCTCAGGAAAGACCTTGTAATACAGAGTGGAGTGGACAGGGGAGAAAAGAATCCAGTAGTATTAAAAACATTTTAAAAACAGTTGAAAAAAGGATAGTCGAAAGTAGAGGAAAGAGAGAAGCAGAGAAGAGAACGCGAGAGACTTACCTGGTGGGGGCAACCTCAAGTGGCCCTTCCTCCAGGGCCAAACTCCATACATGGCACTGGGCGTTGTGTGGAGGAGACCCCCAGAGACTAAACCAAGGGGCCAAGCTGCTGATGCTAGAGAAAGCTCGACTTCCCCAGGGCTGTGGCATGTGTTGGCCCACCCGGAGGCCAGACCAGACAGGCCCAGGAAGCATCAAGGGCTTGGGCGGTATGCATGGGGTTGCCTGGGACAGAAACAAACAGCCTGGGCACGTGTGAAGAGCTGGCCAGACCAGGCTGCCAGGCCATGTGTTCAGTCAGTCTGCCTAATGGTCAGCGAAGGCCGCTCAAACCAGGATAATGTATTGGTGGATAGAAATCCCAGGTGAAGAGGAGAAAGAAGTAAGTCCTGGGCTGCTCTGTTGAGCGGCCCAGTTGGAGGAAAGAGCCAGACCACCCAAGTGGAGCAGCCCGGGTGTAGACCAGAGGCCCGCCCCCTGCGTCGCAAGATACATTTCAGAGGAGGAGTGCCATGAAAAGGCCACACGCATGACTGTGATCAGTGGCGACAACCCCTGTTGCCAGGGGTATGTGCTGCTTGATTTTAAGATGGCCGCTGGAGTAGCAGTGAGAGCAGTAGTGTCTCCACAGCACAGGGGGCGCTGCCTGAAGCAACGATGGTAGCACAGTCCATGCAGTGACAGAGGGGGCATCCAATGGGGCACACTCAGTAGAGTAAAAAGTGCTGAAGGAGTGACAGTGAGTACAGGTGGCCACCCAAGCCAACAGGGCCCACCAAGAAGATTTGAAAAGGGCCACAGGCCTGGCATTGGTCATGGGGAGGCTCCCACACATGCAGGAAGCCACCCAGAACAAGGAAGCAGTGCAGGCAGCCAGGTGATCGTTGGTGGCCCCATTGTTGGACAGGGTCACCTAGAAGAATTAACAGAATGCTGCAGATACACAAGGAAACAGGGCCCCCGCCAGCCTGCATTGCGCACACAGCCAGCCCTATAATCAGCCTTGAAGCCATCCCTGCTGAGGCACCAGAGATAGACCCATGGAAGGTACTGTGGGGGTGAGACTGCCCGTGCCCCCTTGTCCAATCACAGCAGGCTGCTAACTTCCACCTTCCACTTCATTTGTATATTGAAAATAAACGCAGTGAGAGTTACCACCCACATTGAGCCCTCCCACTGCATGTGGTCTAGTGATGTCATGAGCTCTGCTGTCACCCTTGCCAGTGACGTCGGCAAGCTTTCACATCTGCACGTCTGCATGACTGTGAGCGGTCTAACGTGGCACCAAGCCTGCTTTATGCCTGGCTCCCAAGTCTTGCATTCAGCATTTCCCAATTGCAGGCACACTACAGCAGAGCCGTTAGCCCTGCGAGCAATAGAGTAAATAACAGACCACTGCCTTCACTTCATCCTTAGTCCACTGTTTAGTCTTGTCCTGCGATCCGTGAAGGTGTCATTGGATAACTCTTTACCCAGGTTATTTCCTGTACAGTACAGCACGATGGTTCCATTATGTGAGCTCTTTCCACTCGCCACTGCATAATGCAGTCCCCCTTTGCATTTATTCCTTCAGCATATAGGAGAGGCTTTCAAACGAAGCAGCCGTTCCCGAAGCCCACAGCCTGACAGAGGCCTCACAGAGCACATCAAGCAACACAGTGTTATCATATCTCAGCTGACATACTTTTCAAAGCACTACCAAATCTCAGACATTCCATAAATCTTAGCCCTGTTGCAGCGACCAGAAAACTATCATATCAGAAAGACCCATAAAACATAGGAGTGATCATACCTCAAAGAGCACTACCTCTACTTTCTGTATTTTGCATTTGTTTATTATTTGTATCGTGCACCCAACCCTGAGGTAACTGGGCGCTTGAAAGACTTGGAGTTACATACATGTTAAGGCAGTGTACATTTACAATATATAATAGTGTACACACATAGTTACAGAAGGGACCCTGGTTAAAGTGGGTCAGTGAACAGGAAACGGTTTTACAACAGTTTAAATAGACATAGGTCAGGCAGATCCGGTTCAACAGGCGTAATATTGACCTCTAGGAGAGAGGGTTTGTTGCTCAACCATTCTTTTATTTTAGGTTTAAACGTGAGGACGGTGGGTTCTTGTCTCAGGGGAATGGGTAGGGAGTTCCAACGTTTGGCGGCTTGGACTGGGAAACTGGCTCCTCCAGCAGTTTTGAGGCTGAATCTTGGTATCAGGAGCCTATGCGAGAGGGCTGACCTGGTGTTGCGTGCGGGTTGATGTTTGCAGATCTTATCAGAAAGGTATTTGGGGGCTAAGTTTGTGAGGCATTTGTGTGTGATAGATAGGGTGCGTATTGTGATTCTGTCACGGATGTGTTAGGGAGAAGTCTAAAAAATGTGCTAATTTCCCTTACCTTTTGAGACCCCCAGCAACTTTGCTGGATTTCTAGGATTTTAATTTTCACCTTGAAAGAGTGTGAGCCTTTTTTTCCCACTCTTTCATGTATTTTGATGTGTATTTTACTTTTGTGTTCTTTGGATATGGAGTTTTAAAACAACTCCATAGGCATCATCTTTTTCTTCTGTGTCACACAGCACCTTCAGTGCAGTGGCACAGGGGTGTCTTTCAGACTTCCCAAGGTTTAAATGCCTTCTCTGGGACTGACTACCATCTCCCAGAACATGTAAAGTTAAATTGACTTTACGAATCTTTTTATATTTACAGACCCAGCACACACTATCTTCCTATAGAGTGCTGGAGCGGTTGCCTTGCATCCCCTGAGTCTAAACACTCATGTAACAATCAAATGTTACCCTTTCCCTCTTGAAATGGCTGGTGGCAGTGGTTTAGAACAAACTACCATGATTTTTTTCTGTCCGCGAACACCGGTAGCTAACAATCGAGTCAGCCATGTTTTTCAATATGGCGCCCATGACCTATCCGTAAAAACAGACACCGGTCATCTTTTTTCACAATTTCATTTAGGCAAGGTCCTTCTTGTGTTTAACTCTGCACGCCAAACCGGATTTGGTCCCTTTGTTTGTTGGCCTTTGTCTGGCTTCAGTGCTGAAGCCCTCCTCTGGCACCTGAGTGTCTGGGGTGGACAGGATGTGAGGGAGGTGCCCGAACCTCCCTGTGCTTAGTCTCCTAGGAGACCTGAATGCACTCTGGCATGATTGACTGGCTGGCTGTCCGGCAAGGATAGCCACCATGCTGGGTGAGTGACAGCCAGGTTGGAATGAATGGGGGAAAACTGTTTAAAAGCAGGCCTCTGGGACATGGAAAGCAGAGTCGACCACTGGCACGAGAGAACCGAAGACAAGCTGAAGGAAGACGACTGTTCAAATACCGGTCCACCTGTGAAGCCCTGCTGCAGGTCAGAATTGCCTGAAACTCCCTCGACAGAGAAGCCCTTCAAAGATGACTTCTTCCCTTGAGTTTGGTGGGAACAACCAACTCGCAAGTCACCTGGACACCGTCTCTATACTGGTCGAACTTTCTTCAGAGTGCTGTTGAAAACCGGATAGCCAGTGAGAAGGATACCAGTTTGTGGTCTTTAAGGCACTGACACCTTAAACCGACATTTTGCTAAGCTCATGGCCTCTTCCCTGGGCAGTGCAGAAACCTTTCAATGTCCTCCTTCTTTTCCCCATGATTGAAGCTCAGGAACAGCGAGATCTGCAGGAACTGCCAGGAACAACTGCCTCAACTACAGCTCTTCTTCATTAAAAAGGTACTGTGCAAGCGCGGTCAGGAAATCCTTTCTGCAGCAGTGAAAGTTTGTGAAACCTTCCCAACTTTGAAGGCTTGTCCTTCCCTAAACCGACATATAACTTTTCGTCTGACCAACTACTTCTAAAAACCGTGGCAAAGACTTTACCGTTTACTACCGGAACTGTGATATCCTATCCAAGACTCGGAACCATTGACTTTGGCCCAGGCCTATTGAATTGAATTGCTGGTTGTAGTGAATTGAAACTATTTGCCCTACCTCTGAATGTATTAGTGCTTTGATTCTTTTAACCTTGTCTATTTACCCCTTCTTAAAGTAACTGAAGTGCCATTTTGCTCCCACTATAGGGTACCAGAACTTGTTCAGAAACTGATTGGTTGTGTATTGTAGTATATTAGATTGTGATATTGAGCTGCTCTTATAAGTGGAATGGTTTCCAACTGACTATGTAAATAAATGCATATTATTTTATTTATTTATTTATTTATTTATATAGCGCACAAGCAGCCCAGGGGCATTGAGGCGCTGTTACTTGCAATAACTTAGTTACATGGTACAGTCATGTTAGCGATTGTTGACACATTATGAATACAACAAGACATCATACTGTTGTTACAGATATTGCATTTGGTCATATAATACAACATATATGAAAAGTATTCGTGCTGATGTGTCTGGTCTTATGTGAAGAGGGTAGTTTTCAGCGTTTTGCAGAAGGTGGTGAGGGAGGCCTCACCTCGGATAGTGGGTGGTAGGCCATTCCAGTGAGTGGGCGCGAGATAAGGGAAGCTGGATCCGCCCGCTTTTACTCTTTTTACTAGTGGCACAGAAAGCATGCTGGTGTATTGTGATCTAGTTGGCCTGGTAGTGGAGACGGGGTGGATCCTTTGTGAGAGGATAGCTCAGTGGCAGCGTGCTCGACTTGGAAACAAGATGACACGGAGAAACGCAGGTTCGATCCCTGGGTCCGCGCTTAGAAACCTCTGGGTATTAAGCGCCTTATAAATAACCTATCATATCATAACCTATCATATGCAGGAGCAGTGAGGTGAATGCACTTGTGGGTCAGTGTTAGGGCTTTGAATACAATCCTTTCCTTTATTGGGAGCCATTGGGCTATTTTTCTGGCCTCAGAGATGTGTTCTCTTTTAGCAATGCCTTGGACTGCCCGGAGAGCATTGTTCTGTATTACTTGTAGTCTCTCTAAGTTTTTATTGGAGGTTCCTAGAAAGAGTATGTACAGTAGTCTAGCCTAGAGCCGGTGATGGCTCTGGCTATGTTGGTGCAGTTCTCTTTGGCGAGAAAGGGTCTGACTGCGTTGATAAGTTTGGCATGATATGCAGCTGCGGATGCTATTGCATTGACTTGTCTGTCCATGGATAGGCAGGTAGGCTCCCAGAGTTTTGACAGAATCGGAGTCCGGAATTTTAATGGAATCAATGGTGAAGTGGCTGAATTGGGCATCTAGATTTATTTAGCGTGTCGGGGGAACCTACCAGGAGGAGTTGAAGCATAGTCCGTTGTCTGCCATCCAGGCTTGGATGGTGTTGTAGAGGTTGTTGAGGGTCAGGGAGTCAGTGTTATAGTTACCTGTGAGAGTGAGGAGGATCTGAGTGTCGTCGGCGTAGTTGGTGTAGGAGATGCCCATGGTGTCGAGGATGAGGAAGAGGGGTTGTGTAAAGATGTTGTATAGGGTGGGGGAGAGGCAGGAGCCTTGGAGAACCCCACAAAGTATAATGGTTGGTGATGCGGCGGCTAGGTCAGAGAATACTTGCATGGTTCTGTCTTGTAAGTAAGAAGTGATCCAAGCTGTGGCCTCTGGGGAGAATTTGGCATTGGAGGAAAGGTGGTGGCATAGGACGCCACGATCTACAAGGTTGAAGGCCGCTGATAGGTTGAGGAGTAGGAGAAGTGCTGGTTTACCCATGTCTCTAGCATCGTCCATCTGGTTTTTCAGGTCAAGTAGGGCGGTTTCGGTCCCGTGTCTGGGGCGGAAGCCAGATTGGTGGAGTCCAAGGAGTTTGTTCTCTTCAATGAAGTATTGAACCTACAGGTAGGCTGCTTTGTCCAATATTTTGAGGAGGAATGGGACAGTGGTGATGGGTCTGTAGTTGTTGGGGGAGGTGGGATCGAGAGTTGGGTTTTTCTGAAGGGGGCTGATGCAAGCTTCCATGAGGGAGGCTGGGACTTTTCCTGTGGTAAAGGAGGCATTTACAAAGGCTGTTAGGAAGGGAGCTAGTGTTTCCGTGCAGTCTTTGATAATGGAGGCTGGGGAGGCATCACCTTTGCAGTTAGAGGGTTTGATGTTCCTCATTATATTGATGATGTCTTTTTCCTGAATGGGTTTGAAGGAGAAGGGTAGGGGGGGATCAGGGGCAAGTGGTGGGACAGGGATATGCTTGTTGTGTAGGGCTTGTTTAGTGGCTAGTATTTTGTTTTTGAGGAGGCTTAATTTGGTTTGCATGGCCGTTTGTATTTCGTCACACCAGTCGTTGTCTTTGGTGAAATTCTGGGGGCCGGGAGTGGGTGTCTCGAGCGCTCTGAAAATGGCGAAGATTTCTTTTGTGCTAGATTGGGCTTCCGAAATTCTGGATTCAAAAGATTTGGCCTTAGCTTGGGTGATTGCCTTTTTGTATTTGGTGGATAGGGCTTTAAGGATCATCTTATCTTTTTCAGAGTGGGACCTTTGCCACTGTGTGAGTGCGGCTTTTTTGTTGTTGCGGAGTGTGAGGAGGTCAGGTGTGAACCAAGAGTTGGAATGGGTAGTGGGTTTGGATTTGCAAGGTTTGAGTGGGGCAATGGAGTTGATAGCTGCTTTGAAGGCAGAATCATAGGTTGATGCAAGTGTTTCAGGGTCTGAAGAAAAAGGTGGTCTGAAGGCTGGACCTTGGAGGAAGGGCAGTAGCCTTTCCTTAGTGAGCTGACGGGAGCTTCTGGCGAGGCAGGGAGGGAGCGGTTGAGGTCAGGGGATAGCTGGGGAGCTAGTGGTGAGGATGCTAAAGGTGATGATGTGGTGGTCAGACCATGGGGTGGGAGTGTTTCCTGTGATGATGAGTGGACAGTTGTGCCGTAGGCCTCATGTAACCATGTTTCTGAGATCATCAGTAGATCTAGGTCTTGGGAGGTTTGGAGGTCGTGGATGTCTAGAGCGTGGGCATTGATGGACCTAGCGTTAATCATGGCGTATTTCAGGTGGGGTTCAGTAGTGGCTGGGGGGGGGGTGGTTCATGATGAGAGAAGGTGATGTGGAAGGAGTAGTTGCGCTGTGACTGTTAGGGGAGATGCATATCACAGATTTTACATTGGGGGCTCATTTTCAGTGGTGGTGGACACATGTGGCATAGAATTTGGCACAATAGAATTCAAAATGGTGGTAGAAGAATTGCACAAAACAGATTCTACACTGGGGGGCTCATTTTCAGTGGTGGTGGACACATGTGGCATAGTATTTGGCACAATAGAATTGAAAATGGTGGGATAAGAATTGCAGATCACAGATTTTACACTGGGGGCTCATTTTCTGTGGTGGTGGACACATGTGGCATAGTATTTCGCACAATATAATTCAAAATGGTGCTAGAAGAATTGCACATCACAGATTTTACACTGGGGGGCTCATTTTCAGTGGTGGTGGACACATGTGGCATAGCATTTGGCACAATGGAATTCAAAATGGTGGTAGAAGAATTGCACATCACAGATCTTACACTGGGGGGCTCATTTTCAGTGGTGGCGTACACATGATTAATCACACTTGTTATGGGGGTAGTACAGTTGTGTGAAGGGTTAAGTACTTTGTTGGTTGCTGTATTGGTAATACTTGTAGTGGATGCGGGCTTTGAAGTTGTGCGGAGGAGCCTGGCCTTATCATCGAATAGAGAGGGTTGTACAGTACGTGAGCATAGCCATGTATTACGGTTGCTCGTGGGGGTGGCGTGTGAGCTGAAGGCGGCTTGGAAAGTACGGGCGCACAACCTGAGACGCCTTGAAGTGGCACATGGGTTAGAGAGAAGCTTGCAAGGGTAGTGCTTCTTACCTTCTAGATGCGGCAAGGGTTTTGGGCAGACGGCAGACGAGCAGCGAAGAGCTGCAAAGAGCACCGGAGGCTTTTCCTTGAGGCCTTCCCTGCTCGGCTTCGCCTCTCGGCCCTCTCCCCCTCCATATAAAGCAGGAGGGGAGGGGCAGGCGGGGCGAGGCAGCGAATCAGGACACAGGCCCGCGGCGGTGATTTTCACTGCACATTTTGTTGACTGTGCAGCCATGGACACGGGGGCCATCTTGTCTGGGCTCAATGGTGCTTCAGCGCACGCGGCATATGCTGGAGACAAAGAGGAACACATGGTAGATCCAAAACGAAGGAGGACAGCTGATTCAGCCCTCAGCTGATCGGAGGTGCTTCGTGCTCGCAGCGGAGCTGCAAAGAGCACCGGAGGCCTTTCCTTACGGCCTTCCCTGCTCGGCTTTACCAAGAAACCTTGAGTAAGTGTTTGTTTGAACCACTGTGATTGCTAGTCCTTTGTGTAGCCCCTTGTACTGCTCACTTTACTCTAGAGATAAGTCTGGCTGCTCAGCCAATGCTACCACATTACTGTTTAGTACAGGCTTGTACCAAAGGTGAAATTTTACTTACACTTGTAGTCTTAATTGTGTGTAGTGTTCCCAAAGGGTACTGCATGTTATTCTGCCGAACAGGATGGGCAGCCAGTTTGTGTTGTCTCTAGTGGAGGAGATATGGCAGTATCTAGGTAGGCTGAGTGCTACTCTCAGAGAGTTGTATAGGAGGACCTGAAGTCTGTTCAGGTGGTATTCAGAGGAACCTAGGAATAGTGTGTTACAGTAAACAGGTTTAGATAATGCCAGTGCTCTAGCTAGCATGAGGCAACTGTTAGTGGATAGGAACGATTTTCAGCTGTAAATCAGTTTATTTGTGTAAGCTCCGGGGGTCGCCACACTACTAACTTGTCTTTTAAGGGACAGTGTTGCGTCAAGGTAGACCCCCAAAGTTTTTATCTCTTTGGAAATGGTGATCATGTTGCCATCAATGTTAAAAGACGAGTATCTAGGGTTCAATTTATTCAGACGAGCCTGTGTGCCTATACTCATTAGCTCGGTTTTACCATTGTTGAGACATAAGCTCTTGGTGGCCATCCATGCTTGGATTTCCAGGTAGATGTCATTTAGTCGTTTTGATTCTTGGTCGTAACAGCCCATGAGGGGGATGAGGACTTGAGTGTCATCTGCATAGTTAGTGTAGATGACACCCAATTTGTCCAGGCCATCGAATAGTAGCTTAGTAAATATATTGTGTAGAGTGGGAGACACACACAAGCCTTGGGGGACTCCACAGAGTGTCAGAATTGGGTCTGCTGAGGCTGAGGGGGAAAACACTCTGGTGGTCTGATTGGAGAGGAAGGAGTTGATCCAGTCTGAAGCGTCAGATGAGAATGCTGCAGCTATGGTGAGGTGCTTAGCGAGTATTTGGTGGTCGACAAGGTCGAAGGCAGCAGATAAGTTGAGAAGAAGGAGTATTGCTAACTTTCCTTTGTCCTTCGTCTCGTCCATTTGGATCTTGAGGTCGAGGAGTGCAGTCTTGGTACTGTCGTGTCTGGGTCGGAAGCCCGATTGTCTGAGGTCTAGTAGTTAATTTTCTTCTAAATGCTTCTGAATTTGCAAATAGGCTACCCGATCCAAGATTTTTAGAAGGAACGGGACCGTCGTGATGGGCCTATAGTTGGTGGGGATGTTTGGATCAAGGTTGTTTTTTTTTAAAGTGGCATAACCCATGCTTGCTTAAGGTTGTTTGGCACCTGATTGGATGAGAAGGATGCATTGATCAGGGTGGTGATGAAGGGGGCTAGGTTTTTTGCTCCATCCTTGATGATGAATGCTGGGAAGAGATCCCCCTGACAATGAGAGAGTTTGAGGTTTTTTATGATGTCTTCACTTCCTTAGGTGTGACATGGGTGAAGGTGAAAGGAGTACAGGGGGGGATTTTTTATTGAGTCTGGTGCGGGATGAGAACCGTTAATGATGCTTGCCTTTTTGGAATTGATCTTGTTTTGTAGGAGGGTGATTTTGTCAGCAAGGGCTTGCTTTATTTTAGTGCACCATACTGTGGGCCTCATCACAAGTCTGGCGGTAACCCTTAAATGCGGCATCTGCGCTATTACTGCTGCATTTAAGGGTCCGCCAGATCATGGCCTTGGCGAATTTCCCCCCAGCTCTGAGTTGGGGGGAAATACGTGGCAAAATTGATGATTTTTGGCGCGATTACCGCCGCTGGGAAATCTGCCGGCGGTAATAGTGCAAATTTTCCCCATTGGGCCCAATGGGGAATGAGGAATTCCCGAATGGGCCCAATGGGGAATGGGCAATAACCCTTCTGCCAAACCCGTGATCCAGCGCTAATAGCGCCGGGGGTTTGTCGGTAGGGCTATTAGCGCCGGCGTTACCGCCCAACTCGTGATGAGGCCCTGTGTCTTTAACACAATCCTGAGAGGGAGGTGCTGGGGCTTCGAGCTCTTTTAAGATGCTGAAAAGGTCCTTGGTACTTCATTTGGCTTTGTGGATTCTTAGGTTATAGGCTTCCTTTTTGGCAGATAGGATTGCTGTTTTGTAAATTGTGGAAGCTGACGTGAATGCACTTTTGTTTGTAATGGTAGGCGATTGCCGCCAGGTGGATTCTGCTGATCTTTTGGTGTTTCTGAGGATTTTTAGTTCTGGGGTGTGACATTTGTTGAGATGTGCGACGGGTTTTGCTTTTCTTAGTTTGAGTGGTACCGCGATATCTAGTGTTGATTTGAGAGTATCATTATAGAGGTGTACCAATTTTGTAGGGTCGAGGTTGGTGAACTTGGTCTCATCGAGGATATTGTTAATGAGAGGCTGGAGATTTTCAATGGTGATGCTACAGCAATTTCTAGAAAGGGTAGGGGGGCTGACATAGCTTTGGAGTGGGAGGTCCATGAATGGAGAACAGGATGAGGTGGTGATCCGACCAGGCAACTTGGGAGTTTTGGAGGATGGTGATGGAGCAGTTGAGGTCTGAGACCCAGTCCAATGTTCGCCCTTTGTAGTGTGTGGGTGATGTCACTCTGTGTTTGAAGCCCTGATTTGTGATGGAATTTTCTAGAGCTAGGGCATGTGTATCGTTAGGATAATTGAGACCAAGGTTAAGGTCTCCTAGGAGGATGGTTTGAGATTTGGTTTTAGTGTTGGTGGAGAGGAGATTGGTAATGTCTTCCTCAAAGGAGAGAACTGGACCTGGGGGCCTGTAGAGGAGGTGAATGAGATTAGTTTGAGAGGGGGAGAGTGCAAGTTTCACTGAGAGGAGCTCTACAGAGTTAAAGCTGGTAGGGGGTAGTGCTCTGAGGGCGAGATGTGTTTTGGTGATGAAGGCGACCCCTCCGCCTTTGCTAGAGTTTCTGTCAGCTGTAATGATGGTATAGCCATCTGCAAGGGCAAGGGAGAGTGCTGGACCTGCTGCGTGGTGTAGCAACATTTCTGTAAAAGCCAGGAAATCCAATCTGTTGGCTAGGATGAGATCTGCAATTTCAGTGGCATGAGCTACAAGGGAGCAAGCATTGATAAGTGCTCCTTCAATGTCGGTTGGTGATGGCATAAGGCTGATATTTTTAGGGCAAGGGACAGGTGGGGGAGTGCAGTTCATGGAATGTGGGGATTGGCATGAGGAGTCGGTTTAGGAATGAAAGCTACGTGTTCAGTGATGCTCTTTGTGTTGTTTCCTTGATTGTTGGCCTAAAGTGGATTTTGTGATTCAGAAAGCGAGAACCTAAACTCGAATTCCTGATGTGGGCCGCAAGTGGGATAAGTGGTGTGGGTAGAGTTGTGAAGCGATGTAGCCATTCAATAGGGCATTGTGTTTAGTGAGGTTTTGATAGTGGTATTGTGAGCAGTTATGGGTAGATGGTTGGTAAGAAGTGTGTTGGGTTGATGGAATGGACTAAAGGTAAGAAAGAGGTATGGCCAATGTGACTCTGTGGAATGTGGTCAGTGTGGTGAATGAGAGGTGTAAGTGATTTCAATCCGGCACACACCCAAGTCAATGCCTAGCGTGTAATGCACAACTGAAATCCTTATTTATTTTTGTCTAAAATTCTTTATTCTGAACAATATACCACTCATATCACACCCCTCTCCTGGAAACCCCCGGTTACACTGAACCAGATATCAGTTAAAATATTTATTTATGTATTTACAATTTGATCACACTATGTTTTAATGGGTACCATGTACAAGAGGGCAGAGCATCCTCTAACAGGCCCATAGGTCAGAGCTCACACTCTAGGCTCACACTCTAGTACTTGTAAGACAAGATAGCTGCACCATGTGAGGAATGGGGGTGCAGGATTCACTTACTCCAACACACTTCAATAAGGACAACTCAATAGTTTGGCAAAGGGAAGTCTGTTTAATGACAAGTACAATAAACGGGGAAACAAATGGCAATCATCAATGATGCGATCGCCTGTCTCGCTTCAAATCCCAAATTCTTCATTCAGACAGCAACTTTTATGGGCAAAATTCATCATCAGTTGACTTGCAAAACTCATAAGTTTGTCATGCAATTCTATTGGTGGGAAAGGCAACTTAAGTATAGGTGCTATATCTGTGTATGGTAACAGAGCATGTGGATTGGATAGCTCTTATTGGGTGGGCGTCTATGCCCGTCCCACTACATCACTCTTGATAGACGTCACTACAATTTACGACGTCTTATTGGTTCTACCAGCTATAAGACCCTAGATTATTTGGTTCATTGTGATTGGGTGGGTTACACCCTTAGGCATAAATCCCCACTTTAATTAGCAGCATGCAGAATGGACACCCAGATGCGGAGTGCCCCACGATTCACCCTGCCTCCCTTCCATCAATTAGTATCTTTAGGGCTATGTTTCAATTAGTTGGCTAGGGATGGCCTCGAAACTGTAGTTCTTATCAGGAAAAGTTATGGCATCCTCGGGTTCTGGGTGACATCAGACGTTGGTACTTCTTTGCCCTTGGCTGGTCACGTGTCTGTTCACCGTGAATCTGCTTCATTTTCCCTCTTATTCATGTATTTGATTCTCCATATCCTCGCCACCTGCATGGGCCTACTTATTTCGACCTTCACTGGCTGGCTGATATGCTCTGAAGATTTGATTCTTCAGACTTGCCGCTCTCTTCCCTTCCTGGAGTTGACCTCGAATTCCCAGGCATTGAGCTGCTTCTTACTGAGTTTCGATTCTGCTCTTTCCTTCGGTTTTGGCTGGAATATGAATCTTGGCCTTGTTAGTCCCTGGCAGCCTGTGCTTAATTCTGTTTTTGCAAAATGGAGTCGCACTTGTATAGCTGCTTCATCGAGGTAGATATATACTTGGCGCATGCCACTCTATTCTTCTACTAAGATTTGCAAGCAGTACCGTTATTCTTTGCTTCTTGCGTTCCAAGCCTATTCACATGCATTCAGTTAGTTGCACATTTTCATCTTTTGCTAACATCGTTTCTTCTTATATGTCCATTACATCGTTACTCTTTGTTTTTAGTCCTTGAATGTCAGTTTGTCGTTTGTGTTCATTTGTTGTCACCATCTGCCCTCCATTAAGGCTCTCTGGGTCTCTTCAGGGACTGTTTGTAAGTAATCCTCATTTCGTATCAGCTGCTGGTATGGTTGTCTCAGTGGGTACCTTGCAGCCCACTGTTGTCTGGTTATTGGCGCTTCAATAGGAACACATGTCCCTCTGATGGGTACTGGACAGAGCCCCACCGTGGCGCTCTGTTGGTTCATTTCCTCCTTATATGTCACATATCTTGGTGAGTATGCTTCTGGCATTTCAACATGGTTGGCTGAAGTGCAGGCCATATTTGGGGCCTCCCCTACACACCCCCCTCTGGTCAGTTTATCAACCACTTTTTTCTCGTCCTTTAGATTATTCTTGTTTGGTTCTTCCAGATCCAATTCTTCGTCATCTGGGTTTGTACATGATGGTATGAACGTGTGCATCTTTGGAGTCCATATTTGTATCACTCCTTTCAAACTTACTGTTGTTTTTACGTGTTCGTCTTTGTTCCAGGTCATTAGCTGGCATTGCCCATTTGGGCAAGAAAAAAAGTGTCTAAAGCTAAAGACACTCCCCTCCCCTGCACACCATTAAAGCTGATACACAATCAGTCAAATCTCTTTACAATTTTTACTTCAAAATGATGAATATTTACAAAGACAAACAAATCAACAAAATAAATTCAGACCAGAAACATCTGGTTAACATTTGCATCTCAAAAAGACAAAGGGAATTCAAAGAGGCTATCATGGGACAAAGAAATATACAAATACAATATTCTTGTAGTAAACTGAGAAGGAATATCCAAGCACAATATTCTTATGATGAACTGACAGGCTCTACGTGTTTCGGGGGAACACCCCCTTCTTCAGGAGCAGAATGATCTGTAATAATATACATTAGGAGACCATCAGTTTCAAAATTTCAATTTAGCAATTACAACCAGCACAGAGAAAGTCTCAAAATTTTAAATGGAAAAATACACGTTCTGGGCTGTCCACAACCACCCACACCGATTCTAATAAAGAATATACAAACAAAGTAGAGAAATCCATGTACATATTGTGACCATTAAGCATGCAACAGGTGTGACTCCAAAAAAAGAGATAAATTAACTTCGAACAAACACTCAATTCAATAATATACAGAGACCAAGTGTACCTGATCAAAAAGGAAAAAAGAGGTCAGCAAGACTTGGTTCACAAGGGTCTACTAACTCTCATAGGTTGTATCGATGTCCCTAAGGGTGTATAGCACGTGTGTTGGCAGGTTAATGTTGAGATGAATACACTGCTGGATGAACAGGATGTGTACAGAAAATGATTATCAAACACTAAACCTGGACCAAAGTCAAGGAACAGTTATTCCAGATTGGATACAGTGCTTACCCAAATGTAACTCGATGAACACTAGCCAATCAGTCCCGTGACGCTCGTATAACTGACAGAGTTCTATCACTCTGGAAATATCAACCAACTGGTGAATCCACAAACGTACATGTCCACCCTTACTGTGAAAAGGATTCACCATGAACAATATGGACCACTAAAAGAAAAGTAAAGGAATGGACAAAGCAGTCTTTAATGTATAAAACCCTCAACAAGGTAAGGAATTGTTGTTGTTGTAAATAAAGTCAATCTACAAAGTTCCAGGGCTAATGCCCTAACCCCCTAATGATCCTAGCAATACTGATCTTTCCAACCATCACAGTACACCCACTCAAAGGACAGAAAATAGCACTAGACTAGTTAGCATGCAGATGTAAGTAAATCTTTCCTGCATACAATGTCTTTGTATTAAAGGATCAAAAAAGTTCCAAGGTACCCCATCTATTCCTTCAACTCACCTTGACATAGAAATCACTGCCTAAAAGGATCGCAACAGTCTGTACGGCATTGCCTTTCCATCTCCTTTTAACGTCTGTTTCCTGTCATGTGACAAAGTCACGTGATAGGGTACTATAACGGCATAAAACAACGGCATGAAGAATGCGGTCGCCAAATATGCATTATTCACAATGTTAGTGAGTTTGGAAAACAACAGAACAACAATCCCCGTGTATAACGCTGAAGAGGAATCGATTTAAAACACCTTGTAGATATTACACCTCACGTGACTAGGTCATGTGCACGGGTACTTCAGCTGTAGATAACAGCTGGCCCAAACTCCTATCGCCCAAAAGCCGTCATCAGAAATAGAAGGGGAAAAAACAGGGGAAAAAAATGTATAATGTTCTAAGGAATGAATAATTTGAAGATACCTTGTAAATAATACACGTCACGTAACCAAGTCACGTGCACGGGTGCTGCAGCCGCATATGGCAGCAGATCCAGGCTCCAGTCGCTACAAAGAATGTCATCTAATGGTAAATAATTTTAAAAAAATGTTTTAAAAACAAAACTGGGAACAAGTGACAAACTACGGTAAATAATATAAAGGAATAAAACAAAACTAGGGACAACTGGATACAAGAAACACCTAATAGCCTTCTAAAGGAATATATCGTCAGGATACTCTATAGTAGAAAAATAAAGAATAATTCAAAATAAAGTGTACGTCAAGCATTTAAATTCAATAAAGGAAAAATAGAAAAAATAGGTGCTAAAACTCAAATAACAAGAGGCAAAATAAACCAAAATGGGGGATACATAATGGAAAATAAAGTTCCAAGAGGAAAACTCCAGGAAAAACAATTAAGTAAACCAACAATATTCAGGAGAGGATTCAAAACCTGAAGGATGTGCATGAACCGGCATAACATAGACCAAAAAGGAACAATAATTTAGGATGTACTATATAAAAAAGAAAATAAAATAATCCAAGTGCCTAATGTGATCAGAAGGGTCCTATTCATACAAAGCAATTAAGGGAAAACTCTTCATTAAGACCTTTTGGTGAGATAGTGTCCAAGGCATCTATCCAAAACATCTCCCTTTGTGCAAGTGTCCTCATGTAGTCACCTCCCCTGGGTGGTCTCCTAACCACTTCCAAAATAGTATCTCTGATCTGTGCTATTGTATGACGTGCTGATGTAAAATGTCTTGCAACAGGGGACTTCTCATTGTAACTCTCCCTACAAGCGATGGATATGTCTCTAGTATTAACTGAAAACAGGACAGCACATCTCTGGTGATATTCCTGTTGGGGGATGTCATACGTTCTTCAAAACAAGGTCTGGGTGTTGGCTTATTCAGGTGACTGTGTGATGTTCTTAACTTTCGCTCTTAGTTCATCAAAGTCTCATTTACTAATAATAATTGGATATGGCTTGATTCAAAAGTTCGTATCATCAGTGTGTTGTGGCTTAGATGTGTGATTCTCTTCTTCACCCTGCAACTAGAATGCACAGAGTGTTCGTTATGTCCTTATCCCCCTTTGTTTGGAGGAACTGTCCAGTTTTAAGCCACAACTTGTATCCGGGTTCTTGGTTTTCCTGATCATGCGTCCTTCTTCCTCGTCATAGCTCTCGTTTGTACATGCTGAGGTGCTTCCCCATTGTCTGTAGGTTCTTCACGGTGGGGTGCTGCTAAAGGGATCTCACTGATATAAGGTTTAATGTCATTTAGGAAAATCCAAGCTCTCCTGCCTTGCAGTCTCATGGCTGAGGGAGTGCAGTCCTCTACGATGAATGGGCCGTTGAATCTCGGCTCGTCCCACCTTTTCTTTGTGTGATTTCTCACCAGTAAAGTGTCACCAGGGAAGATGATTGGCGCACGTAGCCCTTGAGCTGTGTCTGTCTCAGCATCTCCCTCTAAGTCTGGTGTTGTGTTGCACCCTTTTCATCGTCACTGCAGTTGGTCTGAAATGACAGCAAGGCTTGATGTCATGCAGTTCAGATATTCCGACAACTCGGTTCCCAGGACCTCTCGGGTAGACTGGGCATCACATCTAGCTCTATCTTGGGGGATAAGGGGGGTCCTCTTTCTTTTCCGTGACTATCTCGTGTGGCGTGAGATGATGGTCGGAGCCTGGTTGGTTTCGGAAGTGCACACAATGCCAGTGGTAGACAGTGCAGCCATCCCTTTTTTAGAGTAAGCTTCAACTTGGCTATCCTTTCCTTTAACAAGCCTTTGAGCCTCTTGCATACACCATTTCACTCTGGATGATACGCCAACGAGAACTTGTGTTTTATACCAATGAACAAGCTAATCTGTTCAAAAACTGTATTTACAAAATGAGCCCCATTATCTGATCTCATCACCTCACACACCCCCCATCTAGGGAATACTTCCCTCACCAGGAATTTGGCAGCACAGGTCGTTTCTTGGTGTGTACAGGGACGTGCTTCTATCCATCTAGAGAATGGACACACCACTACAATTAAGTACCTGTATCCGTTACATACTTGAATTATGTCGACATAATCGACGTGCAAGTGCTGAAATGGTCCATTTGTCCGGGGGATGACTCCTCTCACTACTTTTAATGTGTGTCCACCGGTGAACTGTTGGCAAATTATGCAGTTCACCATAAAAAATGCAACCTGCTCTGCTAAATTTGGTATGAACCAGTCTTCTGTGAGCGTTGCAGCTAGATTTTATTTTGTCATATGGAACGGGTAATGTAATTGTTCTATTGATATCTTTAGTAGGGCTGCAGGCATTACTGGTTTACCAGTGCTGTCTTGCCACCACAATCTGTCCGAGGGGTTCAAAGAAAACCCTTGTCATTTCCACAGGTTCTTTTCATCCTATGGTGCCTCCCCTTGTAGATTCATCAATCGAGTTTGCCCCATATTACTATAAGCCTTTGGTGTGGCTCGAGCTATCATCATACGCTCATGGGTGCGTGCCGCTTCTACTTCCATGATTGTCTCATTTTTTGATGCCATACACTTGACTTCCGTGTCTGCTGAGTGATTTCCATGTGACATGAAATCCATCCCGTGAGTATGGGCGGCACATTTCATGACCACTATGCCCACTGGGAGCTGAAGTGCCTTGATCAGCCTGTCCAATAAGGCTGTGTGCTGCACTGGTGTGCCGTCTGCTCGGAGGTAGCCCCTCCTCTTCCAATGCGCTAGTCTTGCATGCACTGTGGACGTCAAATAGGTGGAGTCACTGTACACCGTTATTTCCTGGTCTGCATGATTCTCAATGGCGGGTATCAACAGCAATAATTCTGCAGCCTGTGTTGAATAATGAGATGGTATTTGTGCACTAACAAGTACTTGAAATTCTCTGTTTGCTATGTGTTTTATTACGGCAACGCCCGTATATCTTTGTCAGTCTTATAGGTCTTTTCTTGAAGAACGGTCAATGAACACAATTTCACCACCTGCCAGGGCATTTTCCTTTACTCTGGAGATTTCATCATAGAATTCCTCATAATTTGCACAGTCATGTATCGGCTCTCCTTCAGTGACTGGCTCTGCTATGAACGTGGCTGGATTCACTCTTTTACATCGAACTATTTTGATCGATGTATTTGATATGATCACCTCATAGGCAGAGGCCCTTTCAGATGTCAATGTACCTTTTGGTTTCTCTAATATGACAAATAATGAGTGTTCAACATATAACGTCATGGAGCATCCCATTACAATGGTTGTCGCCTTCTCAATGGCGAATGCTGCGGCAGCCAAGCTTTGTTCGCATGGGAACTGGCCTCTCATTACGGAGTCCAGATTCCCACTGTAATACGCCAGGGGCTTGTACCCCAATGAGGTTTTTGAGCGAGTACTGCCGTCATAACATTGCCATTCATGGAGCAAGGGCTTGGTATAGGAACTGTAATCGAAGACCTATGCCCTAACATAGTTGCACAGGCCTAGGAAGCTCTGCATATGTTTTATCGTGAACGGCTTAGCCATGTTCATGATAGCTTCAGCCCTTTCTGGAGTGATCTTTTTCCCCTCATGCGAGATTAGGTGGCCTATGTACAGCACCTCTTGTTGACAATATTGTAACTTTTCTTTGTCAACCTTATATTCTTTCTCAGCCAATATAGTCAGAAGCTGGATAGAATCGCGCCTGCATTGTTCTTTAGTGGTGCTGCAGATCAGAATGTCATCCACATACTGCAAAACAACACTTTCTACTGTATTGTTGCCTAGGTCCATTTGCAAGACTCTGTTGAAAATGGATGGGGACTCACAGTACCCCTGCGGCAACTTCGTACTTTTTAGGCGCATTTGTCTGAATATAAAGGACGTCAGATCTTGTGAGTCACAAACAGCGGGATTGAGAAAAAAACATTTTTCAAATCAATCACCGTGAAGTATTTTGCCTCGATCGGTATGTTACACAAGATCGTAGATGGATTAGCGACTATAGGGAACTCTGCTTCAACAATATCATTTAATGCTCTTCAATCTTGGATTAAATGCCACAACCCTCCCTTTGTTTTCTTGATGGGGTAAATCACCGTATTGCAGGGTGATTCTGACGTCACAAGGATGCCCTGCTCCATCATGGCGGAAATTGTCTTCGCAATCCCTTCATCCGCTTCTCTGAACACGGGATATTGTCGTGCTCTTGATAAAATTTCTCCTGGTTCCAATTTAATTTTCACTTCTCCTGCTCCTTTCAGGAGGCCTACGTCATAGGGTCCTGTAGTCCATACTGAGAAAGGCACCTGGGCCATTGTGATGCTGGAAATGCACCGGAGGGACAGGGCCTCCGTATCCTTGTCCTTTGCTGTCTTTTTATTGTGTGTTCTGTCGTGTTTTCTGTGCAGGAGTTCATGTGGGACTCCTGGCGGTGCAGCTGTCTCTCTTTTGGTTTGGTGAACAGACCCATGGGATACCCTTACGGCACCCATGGGTGGGGTACAACCCTGTGCCCCTAGTGTATGTTTTTCGGCACCTGTGGGTGGTCCACAGAGCAGAGTATGGGCTGTTGGCAGCTCCATGCTGAATTTGACAGGTGCGCTGAGTATCCTCCATGTTGGGATACCCCAGACCTGCCATTGGAATCAGTTGATTCCTGATGGAAAACAAGATTGCCCCTGTGGCCTCTTGCTTTCTATTGCCTGTTACCTTGTTTTCCCAAAGTCCTGGGAAGCCCTGACTGGCTGTTGGGTGGAAGTTCCATATATGGAGTTGTTGTGAAGTCCAGTCCAGACTGGCAGGAGCCTTCCCAGTGACTGTATGTTGTGGGTACACCCTGTGGGTGGGACCTGGGTGAATGGAGTGTGGACCAATATGCACTTCTTGTTGTGGCTGTCTGGTTTCTGGTATGAGAGACAAAGACTGAGACAGCCTTGCCCGAAACTGGCCTGAATGCAGTGTGTAGTGTTGAATGGCTAGGTACTTGTCCCAATCCACATTCCTTGTTGTGAGTGTCTGAGAGGGAGGAGGATGGCCTGAATGCACTGTGTGCCTGATTGGCTGATTGACTGCATGAATGCCCTTCTGTATGATTGGCTGCTGATTGTGAGCCAGCAGTGTGGATGAGAGACAGGATAGTATATCTGGGGACCTCTCACCACTGGAAATTGTTCAGAAGCTGTGTCTACACTTGAAGAGTAACTGGAACTGCTGATCTTCGATGCCCAGCTGGAAGAAGCAGACTTGCTGTTGCATTTGCTTCGACCTGATCTGAAAGCTGCCAAACTCGTCAAGGACTGATCCGAGAGAGGACCTGGTAAGGCACCATCTTCCCGTGCTCTGAGGGACCATCGAGCACCGCTAACCTTCACTGAAGCTCCCTGGAAGTAAGACCCTCGAAAGGCTGCCGTCCCGAGACGGGACCGCTGAGGAGAACGAAGTGAAGCACCCGGACTTCTCCGCCGTCGAAGTCCATTGCCGTCGACCAGGGTTGGCAGGTTTGTGTAACCGCTGGAGGCCCGTCGAAGTTGTGTTGCCCAGACGCGGGGACCACTGATGCCATGCCGCTGACGACTGGAGCCGCCCGCTCCTTTGCCTAAGAACATTTGAATCAAAGGACTCCCTAGTCTGCAACATCGACCGCTTTGTCCTTCCGGAGAAAGTGAAGGCCACCGATGCGCCGAGGAGAATCCGCCGGTGGGTTTCCCACCACCTGAAGGCCACAAAGACCTCGAGGACTCAACGCCCTTGCTGGGCCACAGTTCTTCAGAAACTCTTTGCGGTCCTGAACAACCAATCACCGAGGTGCCCTTCACACCTCATCCTCGCAAGACGTCGCCGACCAGCACCGCCTGGATCGACGTTGTGGTCTCGGCACCCTCAAACTTCTCATTGACGTTGTCGACGCCAAGTTCACCTTCTTCAATGCCTCCTGACGATCCGTGGCTTCTGCTTTAAAGGGAGTCACTCAAGAAGGATCCGTCGACGCTTCTTCGAAGAACTCTACTCCACCAGGTACATTAGGGGGGTAAAAACATTATAGGAGAGAACAAGGCTATTGAGCAATATATGGACTGGGCTTGTGCTATATCTTTATTTTACATGTTGCCCAGGTGGGGGGAATCTCCACACAGAACTGTGCTTAATGGTAGAGGCCAGTATTCTGCCTATTGTTTCAACCACCTTGCTTTCCCTCCTATCTCTATTGCTGGTTTCCTTGTTATTGATCTGTGTGACATTCTAACAGTATAGTTGATGCACTTTAATGAGATCTGATAATATTGGCGTTACCACTTTAGAATTGTATATATTTACCATTGTTGATTTCCGAGTACAAAGTGCGTTATTGTGATAGTGCACATACCTTTGAATATTTATTATATAAAGACTGGGCCTCATTACGACCGTGGCGGTCCGGAAATAACGGTGGCGGTAAACCCGCCGCCACTGTTGTTTCCGGACCGCCTGATCCCGACCCCTGCAGGCGGGAGGTGATGTTCCCGCCAGGTCTGACCTGGCGGGTTTAACACCGCCCGCCTGCAGGCGGACGAGGAAACACCGGCAGCATTACAAGATGCTGCCGGTGTTTCCATGATCCCGATTCCCATTGAGTCCTATGGGACTCAATGGGAATGGGGATTTACACCATTCCGTCTCCGTGATTCCCGGAAAACCGGGGTTGTGATGCCCCGGTAATTCCGGGAATCACGGAGGCGGAATGGTAATACGAGTCCGGCGTTAACCAGGCGGTTTTACCGCCTCGGTTAACGCCGGACTCGTAATGAGGCCCACTGTGTTTTCAGTAATACAGTGTGTGGACATTCCTTTGTGGGTGTTCAGGGACTACACTGTACTTAAGAACCAGCCTGCATCACCTCCTGAGAAGCTAGACCTTGATTGCTCGTCCATTGCTACCATAATAGAGAATCTTGGCTGGGGTCCTCTGTGCCTCTCCACTACCATATAGAGAGCAGAAGTACAGGCACCCCCATCGGTATCTTTACAGCCATATCGTCATCAAAGTATGTGGGGTGGATCAGTGTCAACATCATTCTCTGTGGCACTTCTCGTTTGATCATTTTGACCCAAAATGTGAGACTCACCTCCACCCTAGTCTCTGCTGAGTCAGGGTGTTCTTCAAACAGACCATCATCGGTGACGTCAGTCACTCGGTACCCTTCTTCAATGACGATAATTGCACACCATTGTCTGCCTTCATCATCGTACCCTTCGACCATTACTACCTTCCCTAGCACTGCTGCAATATGTATCGATAAGGGAAATACTTGTCCCTCTTCTTCATGCATAGATATTCTTGGTCTGAATAGAAACTCATCAGGGGTTCTCATAGTTCTATCTGCGAGGCCTGGCAATCCCACCATAAGCACATGCACGCCACATGCGAAGACTTCCGGTTCTAATAGTATAGCTCTCATGGCTATGCATCCGGAGTACGCTCTGATCATTTCACACACGTTAGAATAATGCATTCATGGAGTGGAGCATACTATGCCCTCCTCTGTGAGCGATATAGTCATATTAAACTTTGTCATTAAATCTAGACCCAAAATGTTTACTGGGGTCTGGCATGAATATAAAAAGGGTACATTCATCTCATATTCTCCTGCAGAGACTGGGTGATTGTCCGTAAAGGGAACTCTGCTGTGAGCTCCTGTAAAACTCTGAGTGTCTATGGCCTGGCCGGACAAGGAAAACCTGCCTTCTCATATGCACAAGCGTGTTGCACTTGTGTCAACTAAGAAGGAATATTCTTTCCCCCCTATGACGACATTTACCCTAGGTTCCCTGTTAGAGTCTGGTGTCACTGATAGGATAGAGCACATCAGAGTTTCCCGTGAGCTGTCCTATTGTATATATAGATTTGGTCCACTGTATACTTGTGGATTTCCCCCATTCCCAGGGTTGAGTCCCCCTCCGGAGTTAGTGCCCTGCAACATTTGCAGTGGTGCCTGTTGGTTTTGCCCTGTGGCAAATTCCCCATATTCGAGGGTTTAACCCCTTGCGGCGTACCTTTCTGCAAGCCTGGCGCCTGCTGCTGCACTGCATGATTCTGTGCACCGCCTTGTTGTGGGACGGCAGGCTGATTCACCATGCTTGCTCCCAAGCCTTGGCCATTTTGACACATGCCTTGGCTTCTGCACACGCGCGCCACATGTCCTGTCATTCCACACATCCAACACACTGGCGGTGGTCGGGCCATCTGGCCATCTGGCGTAGCTGGACTGCCCATCTGCGTTTTCTGAAAGCCACCTTGATTATTCTGAAAACCTCCCTGATTACTTTAAAACCCTCCCTGATTACTCTGCCATCATCTTCCTCTAAATCCTCTACCCCTCGGGTAAAATCCTGCGCTACCCTGGTTATTCTGCAATGGGTTGGTCAATGGTTGCGCGCTGGCTCAGCTGGGTTTGTCAGCATGGCTCCCTCGAGAGCATACTTTGAGAGTTTCTTTTTCACCAGCTTCATTTCCTCACCTTTACGAGTTGCCTCCTTTTTTCGGTTCTTTTCTTGAAACAATCTACAGTAGTGTGCATTTGTCAACTGTATTTCGGCCCACAGTTTAGCTTCTACTCCTACAAATTTCTTGAGCTGTTTCTGCACAGGTTCTGGCAACCCTTGGCACAATATATGGTAGAATACAGGGATAGATTTCATCCAAGAATCATGCGTTTCGAGCACCCACGCATCTTGAAAATTCTGGATATAAATCAAAGGATCCTCTGACTCTTTCATTTTTCGAGTCATTATAGATCCCATATCGGAATTGTCTGGGTACAGCACTCATAGCGCTTTCCACACTGCTGCTCTACAATTATTGAATGATGCTCCGTCATAGGTAGTGTTAATTATGGTTACCCCAGGGTACGCAGCCCGCTTCCATACATCATCTGCTCTCTCACCCAGTATGGCGATCAGGAGACCTTTAATGTCCCCTATAGCCAACGTGACACCCCCTGTCATTTTTTCTAACTCGTGTATCCATTTCCCGGCTCCCGAAGTCAGCAGTGGAAGCTTGTTTTTCAAGTTCTCTCGATCCATGTGTGGCCATGGGATATATTGTGGTCTTGCGCCCCACTTTTCTAGCAGCGGGCACTGAAATGCGCAGTCTTCCTTCTCTTTCCCCATAGCTCTACTATCTTTCACTGGGCTAGCAATCCCGCATGCCCTCTACCTGGCAATGTCCTCAATCTGTCTACATAGGCAGGTGCTGACTCCTCCCTCTGACCGCAGGGTATTCCCTCATATCGGCCAGGCTGCGCGGTGAACTCCAATGCCCTAGGTGCGGACTCGCTTGTGCCTGTCCATCGTACCCCTTGGTCCCTTGGGAGCCGCTTCTCGTGTCGTATCCCTTCTTCATGTGTCTCGTCCTCCGTTTCCTCACCAGAGTCGGACACTGATTGTTCCCAGTTCATGCAACTCCTTACTTCTTCTTCATTCTTACTAATTTCTAGCCTATACAGGGACAGTCCCCCGCTCCCACTACTTCAGGTGACATACTCAGTGTCATACAGCTGAGTGCTTTCCAAGTGCTCATCTTCCCTTCCCCCTTGGGATATTTGTCCCAGCCCCATTTCATCGTATATTTTATCAATCGTTTCCCCGATTTCTGGTGTCTAAGTCATCTTCAATGTTTGCCCCATTCGTGCCTGATATTACCTCATTTGCAGGGAAGAATTCTTCAATGTCTTCTCATTCTACAACAGGATTGGGTTTTTTAACATCCTGCTCCAAATATTCAATATCCCGTGCCCTCTGTCTACATTTGCGTTCTATGTCACCATCAACTTCCTTGCGCTTCCTTGCTTCTTCTGTAGTCTTCTCTTCTTCTCTTCTTCTCTCATTTCTATGTTCATTTGCCCTTCTAACTTCCTCATCTTCCCTTCTCCTTATTCTCTTCTTCCAACCTTTGCATGTTCTGTCTGTACTGTGCATAGGCTACACATTGTTTGCGACTGAGCAGTTTTCCTTGCTCTTCGTGATATAGCTGTTCTCGTCTCAGCCTATCTTTCTTTTTTATTCTCTTGTCCCTCATTTCCTTATCCTTCTCCTTTTCCCTTCTCTGTGCCTCATCAGACTTCTCTCTCGGCCTTATATAATCACTTCCTTTACCATCAAGTTTCAGCAATATCTGTCCTCCCATCCATTCGTCTTTTGTGAATGCTATCTCATCAGTTCTGCCTTCGCTTCCCTTCCATTTCTTTCTCTCTCTTTCCTTAACGAGAGGTTCACAACTCTGTGCCTCATCTTTCCTCTCCTCATCGCATCTCTCCTTGTCCCTAGGGACTGTTGAGGTACGGTTAATTTCCTGCTCCTTCTCCTTGATTTCATCACTACTGTACGTAGGTGACTCATATGCGGGGTTGTTGTACCTCGTAGCTGCCTTAAGCTCTCTTAATGGGTAGAGTCCCTCTGACTTACTACCCTCGATCTCTGGCTCAGGCGGGGCTGGTAGCGCGGTAGGTGCCTCACCCCCCTCCGTGCATATGTTTAGTATCCAATCTGCAGGACGCTGTTCCTCCTTTGGCTGTTCAAACATTTTCCACAGTTCTAGAACAGCAAGACGTTTCTCTAGTTTCTTGCCTGTGTGTGTGGCATGCAGATAAGTTGTCATATGCTGTAAGCCGGCTTTAGATAAAGACCCGTTCTGTGGCCATGGCACAAACATTTTGTGGGCGGTACCCTACACCCACTTTGCACTATACTTCTTAAGCTTCAGTGCGTGCTTGGGTAATTGCTTGCACAAATGGGCAAGTGGGGTAACCGCCTCCATTCTCAACTTTCGTTACCAACACTATTTTATGCAATTTTCACACGTTCAACAGTATGAGCGAGCATCAAATACACAAGCTCCAATCCAATCTTTCCTGCCAAAGTTCTATATCATCACTTTATTCAAGAATATCAATTCATTGGCGATTACCTCTTAGATATGGAATCGCGTAAAGCCCAAACTTCATTTCAAACAATTAATGATATGATACAGTTCTTCACGTTTGACATATAACAGGACACCTATGACAGACATTTGACAGACTAGACGGACACCAGCTGGATACACATATACCTGCCTTCTAATCAATACCCCGACATGGGGTTTAAACAAACCCCACTATTGCCGTCTTTAATCGTCACCGTAGCCCAATCGTCCCCTATTATGTGGGCTCTGAGTTCATGTTTCTTCTGACCGCTGTATTAAAGCACAGGAACAAGACAAATCCTCTTACTTTTTCTCTCGGGTGCCCTCCTGGTATCCCCTACTTTTTACCTTGGGTGTCCTCCCGGTAACCTACTTTTTATCTCGGGTGTCCTCCCGGTAACCTACTTTTTATCTATTATACTCGAGTCATTAACCCCTTATAAATATACAGTCTTCTCTACTTCTGACTATTTTAATTTTTCTCCGCCACCCTCCGTTACCCTTCCCTTACTTGTTCTAATGCCTACAAGACATTTGCCAAAGTAATGAGTTTATTGTTTCACTCACCGCTCTCATCTTTTCCTCTCTGGAACTTAGGGATCACCGCCCCTCCTTTTACCGCCTCTTGCGGTCTTTTCGTCCGATCCTCTGCCCGTGGGAATGATAAGGATTATGCTTCGAAAGGCAGGTTCCTTCAGACCTATTGCAGATTTGATGGACCTACTTCTATCATTGTCCACAGGAAGCTTCACAGTCTAATCAGCCGAATGGCGAAAGACTCGTGATATTGCCGAAGGCCTAGAGTTACTTTGTGCCATCGGTCTATGGGTCTCTTAGTATTCATTAATCAATAGTTGATGGTCGAACCATCCTCACGCTACCAAATGTACAGGAGGGCGGAGCATCCTCTGATGGGCCCATAGGTCAGAGCTCACCCTCTTGTACCTGTAAGACAAGATAGCTGCACCATATGAGGAATGGGGGTACAGGATTCACTTACTCCCACACACTTCAATAAGGAAACTCAATAGTTTGGCAAAGGGAAGTCCGTTTAATGACAAGTACAAAAAACGGGGAAACAAATGGTAATCATCAATGATGCGATCTCCTGTCTCACTTCAACTCCCAAATTCTTCATTCAGACAGCAACTTTTATGGGCAAAATTCATCATCAGTTGTCATGCAATTCTATTGGTCGGAAAGGCAACTTAAGTATAGGTGCTATATCCGTATATGGTAACAGAGCATGCGGATTGGATAGCTCTTATCGGGTGGGCATCTATGCCTGTCCCACTACATCACTCGTGATAGACGTCACTACAATTACGAAGTCTTATTTGTTCTACCAGCTATAAGACCCTAGATTATTTGGTCCATTGTGATTAGGTGGGTTACACCCCTAGGCATAAATCTCCACTTTAATTAGCAGCATGCAGAATGGAGACCCAGATGCGGAGTGCCCCACGATTCACCCTGCCTCCCTTCCATCAATCAGTACCTTTAGGGCTATGTGTCAATTAGTTCGCTAGGGATGGCCTCGAAACTTTAGTTCTTATCAGGAAAAGTTATGGCATCCTCGGGTTCTGGGTGACATCAGACCCTGGTACTTCTTTGCCCTTGGCTGGTCACGTGTCTGTTCACTGCATCTGCTTCATTTTCCCGCTTATTTGTGTATTTGATTCTTCCATATACTCACCACCTGCATGGGGCTTCCTTATCTCGACCTTCACTGGCTGGCTGAAGATTCGATTCTTCAGAGTTGCCGCTCTCCTCCCTTTCTGGAATTGACCTCGAATTCCCAGGCATTGAGCTGCTTCATACTGAGAATCGATTCCGCTCTTTCCTTCGGTTTTGGCTGGAATATGAATCTTGGCCTTGTCAGTCCATTGCAGCCTGGGCTTAATTCTGCTTTTGCAAAATGGAGTTGCACTTGTATAGCGTGCTTCATCGAGGTAGATATGAACTTGGTGCATGCCACTCTATTCTTCTACTAAGCATTGCAAGCAGTACCGTTTTTCTTTGCTTCTTGCGTTCCAAACCTATTCACATGCATTCAGTTAGTCACACATTTTCATCTTACTTCATGGTTACGTTTCTGTTTGCTAACATTTTTTCTTCTTATACGTCCATTACATTGTTACTCTTTGTTTTTAGTCCTTGCGTGTCAGTTTTTCGTTCGTCATTTGTGTTCATTTGTTGTCACCATATGCCCTCCATTAAGGCTCTCTGGTTCTCTTCAGGGACTGTTTGTAAGTAATCCTCATTTCATATCAGCTGCTGGTATGGTTGTCTCAGTGGGTACCTTGCAGCCCACAGTTGTCTGGTTATTGGCGCTTCAATAGGAATACATGTCCCTCTGATGAGTACTGGCCAGAGCCCCACCGTGGCTCTCTGTTGGTTCATTTGCTCCTTATATGTCACATATCTTGGTGAGTATGCCTCTGGCATTTCAACAAGGTTGGCTGGAGTGCAGGCCATATTTTGGACCTCCTCTACAATATAATAATCACCAATGGGGTGATGTAACACAGAATAATCTCTTTAATACACAAGGAGTAATAGTGAGCAAACAATTCAGCACAGAAACAATACTTTTGTGTGGGTGTGCAGATCAGATAGCACTGTGGTTAAAGGTTCCCCCTGCACACCCCTCAACCCCCAATAGGCAATGTAAAGAGATAGGAGGAGAGAGAGCAGGTATTCAGGAATGGCGGAATTCAAACAAAATATCAAGCCCAATTTCCCCCAGCAACAGAAGAGAAAAACAGAATTGATTGGCAAGCTGTCAGAATGGTTTTTAAAGTTATTTTGGGATGGATTGGCAAAACACTTAATATGGTCTAAATTGCTGAAATTGTTCTAATTCTTATGGGAGCTACTTTGGATAGTTGCACACATACACTAGCAATGATTTAATACCAAGAAACATTTTGAAATCTGAAATTCGAAGTTGGAATAATCCAAAACTATTTTACAAGTGTCAGAATTTCCTTAAACGAAATTTGTGGCAACATTTTCACTGCGCAATAATCACTATAACGGGAGGACCATATGGTTTTTTGATGCAGTTCTAAAGCTGTGGGTGTTAGCTACAAGCAGAAGTTGAAATTCTGTTTGTAGCACAAAAACTGAGGAAGTTATGGACGTTTTAGTGGAGGTTGTTTTTTTTCGAGATAGGCGCAATAATGGAAACAGGAATGCACTTTTAAAATGACAAATGGCATTTCTTACACTAGAGGATGACTATAAATAAACAAATACCACACAGGAACACAGCCACTTGATCAGGGTGACTGCCTGCAGAGGAGCTCGCCTTCTTCAGATGAAAAATATCAGTGCAAAGATAGTTTTAACAATACTAGTACATGAGGAAGATAGGATGGTTTGGATGGAGAGTTCAGACAATTCAAAAATATTTCTAACAACACAGGTTCTGAATGCAAGATAGGATGGGTTTAAGATAGGGATTGACTATGGACAGTACATATGCTAGTGACACAGTTCTTTCTATAGATACTCACTAGATATGTTTTTCAACGGAACCGCCAGGATTCTGGTCAGGGAACTGGATCTGGTTTTAGGAAAGACTGCTGGGCACATCGGATTGGGCAGCGTCAAGGCACTCTGGTCACCACATAGCACCGGACTGGATTGGATCTGCAATGGCACTCTGGTCACAGCATGCACAGGATTGGATTGGATCTGCCCTTCTTGGTTATGATGGAAATTAGTTTCAGCAGGCAAGCAGTACAGCACAGCCTGGCTGTCTTTTGGTTCGCCTTAGAATTGTGGGATTTTGGTTCTGGAGTTTGAGGCCTAGCTGAAAGGGGTTCAGCTATGTAATGGGTCTTTCTGCTTTGCCAAGTTTCTGGAGTCTGGAGCAAGGAAGATGTATAGTCCTGCAGCAGGGTGCTCCACCAGCATCGGGATAGTGAGTGAATCTGTCTGTCGGTCTACCCTCGGCTGTCTGTATGTATGCTATGATAAAAGGGGTGTGTGCTGGTCTAGCCTAAGCTCGCCCCTTTGACAGGTGATTGGTCAGGGTCTCCTCTCTGACTAGATAGGAGGAGAAAAACAGTTTGTCACCTTAATGGTGGGGGTTTATGAGGCTAAGAATCCACCCTTAGCCTCTTGAACACAAAATCTACTTTTGGCACAATCCATATTTACACATGTGCAACCTCTATAACAATCACATATACAGATTATAAATTGTGTGTAGCAGCTACTCCTCAAAACCCCGTCGCTGTGGGATCTTGTGTCTGCTTTTCACTGAATTTTGAGCTTTTCATCAGGAACACAATGTCCAATTTATCAGCAAATTTCTATAAGTGTGCGCGTATAACATGGGCATAAGCGTATAAAGTTTCATACTTCGAGCAGAAATACATTTGGTGTAAAATCAAATTTTCTGCCATTTCTTTCCAGAACATGTCACACGATCTTTTCGCCTCTTGAATTGTGCAGCCAAAATTTAGATTTACAATTCTGTTACTTTTGTATTTTTGACAATTTTAAGTGGTAAGGTAGAAGTCTTTAAACAAACGTTCCTTGTGAATGTTCAGCCACAGATGTCTGTTCCGGTCCGCCTCTTTTTGTCTTCATTCTGTTCAGAAGCAGTCTCCTCCCTGTTCTCTTGGCAGAAGCCATTTTATGACTGTCCTCACACCTAGCATTTCCTGCTTTGCAGTTTGCCATTGTTTCCTTCCCAACTGCAGACCAGGTTCTTCCCAAATCCTATAATTATCGCTTCAGTGTGATTTCCTGGTGGGGGGAGAGGCCTTGCCTCTGTGAGGAAAGCTGTAATTCCAGATTGGTAGCTTTAGCCAGCTTACTTTAATTGTTACTTCTGTTCATTTTCCCTTATCATAAAACAAACTTGTGGGATCAAATCACAGCTAAATACTTATTCAAGATTTTAAACCATGGAATCAAAACAATTACAAGATGGATTACTCTCAAACACAGGCCTCTTAGGTGACAAACATTTGATTTCAGTTTATACATGTTTAAAGTTTAATCAGGCAGGTTACTGACAGCTGTCATTCAGACGGCCCAAGGTACTGCACCCAGATTTTGACAGATTCACAGACAGGCCACTTTTGCTGTGGAAATCCCTTGATGCTTTCAGCTTTTCAGGACATTGTAAATTCACAATGATTTCTTACACTAAGTGAATGGTAGCACCAAGCAATAATTTTGGATGTTTGAGGGTGTTTCGTATCGGCATTCTGCAGTTTCGGCAACAAAGAAAATTAATTTAAAGCAAGATTTTGGGGTTTCCTTTAGCAAAGCACTGCATTTTCCTTCTGTACTCCATTTTCACATGTTGTGGAGCCCAGTGACATGTTTCAGGAGTGAGATCTCTGTTCCACCACTGACAGAATACATGGCAGATTGGGCAGCCATCTTTTTATGCTTTGCAAAGTGCAATTTTCAGAGGTTTTGGCGCACAAAAGGGTTTTGCGGCCATTTTCTCTTTTTGGCACCATCAGAACACAGTGATGCCGCATGGCAGAGCAAAAGTGGGTTAAAACATCCCACAGAGGGTGGTGTCGTATAAGGTGGTGGTTTGTAGTGAGGTACTGTTGGAAATGCTGGTAGTCAACAAAGGTTGAGGGTTCGTAGGCGGCCTGGTGCGGTAGTTGTAGGAGGTATCCTAGTCTGAGAGTGACAATAGAATGATATATATTACTCTAGGCGGGGTACCGGGGGGTTGGTGAGAAAGAGGTAGGTGGTGCGTGAATTGCTTGCACAGGTGTAAAGGGCTATAGTGGGTGACGTTAGGCTAGAGCATTTCAGAATGGCCTGCTTCAAGTCACAAAATGCTATTTCGAGTTGCGTGAGCTTTTCTGGATCAAGGTAGGCTATTTCATAGTGCCGTGGGCTTCTTCAGATTGTATTAGTACATTTGAGGCCCACAAGGCACTTACAAGTCACAGTAGGCTGTTTCAATTACAGTGGCTATTATAGTTCAACTCACATGAGGTTGTAATAAGTAGCAGTAGGCTAATTTGAGTCGTGTTAGGCTATTTGAGATCAGGATAGGCTATTTCAAGTGCTTTGGGCTTCTACAGATTGACATAGGAAACTTGAGACGTGCATGGCACTTGTAAACATAGCAGGCTATTTCAGTAACAGTAGGCTATAGCACAACAGAGCACACAAATCTGAGAATCACAAGAAAACGATAATATATTCATGCTGAAGGAAGTTTGGGTCACGCATGGCACTTGCAAAACATAGAAGGCTATTTCAATTTAAAGTTGGCTAAGCTAAAATCAGCAAACATGCTGTTTCGCAAATCCTAAATTCAAACCAAGAGAGGACGTTTCGAGGTTATTATAAGTCATACGAGATTGTTTTGAATCGTAGTAGGGGTATCAGACACAGTTGGACATTTAAACGTGTGTGGTTGATTGCGAAATACAGAAAGGCATTTTGAGAAATTTGTGCATTCCAGAGGAAGTAGGCTAAGTATAACCCTTACAATGGGCAGCTTTCAGATTGGGCTGTGCATAAACATGAATGGTGGGCATGTGTGACTGGGGTGACACGACGTGAGGGGCTAGGCCAAATGGAGACGTGCATGTCACAGTACCCTGAGCGTAAGGACCATCATTGTAAGATCTTTTGAGAGTGGACTTGCAAGCAAGAGCTGTGGGTAGGTATAGAAGTGAGGGATCAAGTAACTGGACCCTTTAATGGTTCCGAGTGGGGCACAATGCAGAGACAGTTGGGTACATAACGAGGACAATATAATGCAGCAAAGTGTACGTACGGTTAAAAGTCTTGGTGGGCGCGAGGAAATAGACTGAGTGATGGGTACTCACATGAATCTTACCTGATATATGGTGATCTCTGGCAGGACAGAGTGTCAGGGCGACGGCGGTCCAGCGGACATGGACAGGCACAGACAGGCCCTTATTGCGTGGTCCTTGCAGCAGAGGTCTGCTGCCGGCTCACACTTTATGGTCGGGCTGGCTGCGTGTTCAGAGGAGCTGCGGCCAATCTGGAGGCTGTCTGGGTTCCTGGATGTTTATTGTGTTGCTTAGAAACCAGACGAAAACATGGTAGTGGCCATTTTAAAGCTGAAACACTTGGGTAATTATTGTCAGCAATGTGTGGTTTGGCACACAAGTAATGGTGCAAGCACTGGGGCAAAGGGAGGCAGTGAAGAGGCCAATGTGGGAGTCTTCTTAGGTAGGGCAACACAGGTGTGTTGAGGCGCGTTGGTCGTCTGGGTGGTTCGCCTGGAATCCTCTCCTCAATCCTGTAGCACGTAGTGAAGGGAGGGAGGGCTACTGTCCTCCGCACGCAGGGTGATGAAAAGAATGCAGGAAAAGGGCACAGACAGGCCCTTATAGCGCGGTCATTGCAGCAGAGGTCCACTCATGGCTCACGCCTTCTGGTCGGGCTGGCTGCATGTTCAAAGGAGCTGCGGCCAATCAGGAAGCTGTCTGGGTTCCTGGATGTGGATTGTGTTGCTTAACAACCACACGTAAACACGGTAGCAGCCATTTTGGAGCTGGAACCCTCAGGGATTTCTTGTCTGCTATGAGTAGCTTGGCACACAAGTAATGGTGCAAGCGCTGGGGCAAAGGGAGGCAGTGAAGAGGCCACTGTGGGAGGCTTCTTAGGTAGGGCAACATGGGTGTGTTGAGGCGCATTGGTCGTCCGGATGGTTTCGCCTGGGATCCTCTCCTCAATCATGTAGCACGTAGTGAAGGGAGGGAGGGATCTTGCCCTCTGCACGCGGGGTGATGAAAAGAATGCAGGAAAAGGGCACAGACAGGCCCTTATAGCGTGGTCCTTGCAGCAGAAGTCCACTGCCGGCCCACGCCTTCCGGTCGAGCTTCCATCTCACGGAACAACTAAACCTCACAGAACATGCTCACACATAACATGGCCCCATGGCACATAACAGAAAGCTATTATACTCAGCAGAGCTATCATACTTCACAAATGGCATACCTTAGAGGGAATTAGCAGATCTTACATCTTCTATGATATGATATTATATGATATGATATGGCATTTGTAACGCGCCTGTACACAAGTGTTTCAAGGCGCAACAAGGCAAGGGAGGGGAAACAGCAGGAAGACAGAGACAGTGATCCTACTAGGACATGTGACATTGAGATCACACAAGTGCAGGGGAGGAGGGAAGAGGAAAGTGCGGGGGAAAGGGGAGGGTGTAGTGCAGTACATGGGATAACAGCAAAATAAATAGAGACAATAAATAATAATAAAAGTGCAGCCAGCTGGAGGCAAATGCAGGGGGTAAGTGCAGACATCACACGTCAAGTGCTAGTAGGGGCTGTAGGGATACAGAAATAGTTGCTGAGTGTAAAGGTTGCCAAGGAGGCAGCGTGGTGTGCAACTGGCAGGGAGGGGACCTGGGCCCAAGATCAGAGGGTAGTCAGGTAACCAGTGCAGTATCAGATTCAGCCTTGAGCAAGGGAGGGGAGGAGAGAAAGCAGAAGCAAAGAGGAAGGTCTTGAGGTGCATTGGGAACCGGAGATGCTTCTCAAGTTTCAGTGAGGCAGAGAGACTGTTCCAGAGGGAGGACCCAGCAGAAGAAAGAGATCTACCACCAATTCGCTGTTTGGAGAAGCGACTGACCCTGAGGGAGTTGGAGGTGGATGAGCAAAGAGCTCAAGAAGGAAGATATTTAGGAAGAGAAAGTTGAAGGTATTGAGTCCCCAGGCCCCAGAAGGTCTTGTGGACAATGCATAGGGTTTTGAACTTAATCCTCACCGCCAAAGGAAACCAGCGCAGAGAGTTAAGTCCTGGAGAGATACGATCCCTGGGCTTGAGGCCAAGGACAAGTCTTGCAGTCCTGTTTTGGATGAGTTGCAGAGGGCGGAGAGTAGAGGCAGGCTGAGTTAGAAAAAGGCTGTTGTAGTAGTACAGCCTAGAGAGAACCAGAGATCTGGAGACAGTGAGCTTCTGGGGAAGGAGAGGAAAGGCAGAATACCTCTGAGGAGGTGCAGCTGGTAGGGTGACTTCTTAGAGACGTCAGAGATATGTGGAGAGAAGTAAAGGGTAGAGTAGAAGATGACCCCAAGGTTTTTAGCCTCACGGGTGGGAGCAGGAAGAGGACCATGAGAGACCGGCCAGAGAGAGACAGGAAAGGAGGTAGCAGGTGTGCCAATGAGGAAAATCTCGGTCTTACTGGCTGTTAGGGAGAATTCTCAAAATGTGCTAATTTCCCTTACCCTTTGAGACCCCAGCAACTTTGCTGGATTTCTAGGATTCGATTTTATTACCTGGGAAGAGTGTGAGCCTTTTTTTCCCACTCTTCCATGTATTTTGATGTGTGTTACTTTTATGTTCTTTGGTTATGGTGTTTTAAAATAACTCCATAGGCATCATCTTTTTATGTGTATCACACAGCACCTTCAGTGCAGTGGCACGGGGATGTCTTTCAGACTTCCCAAGGTTTAAATACCTTGTCTGGGACTGACTACCATCTCCCCGAGCATGTAAAGTTAAATTGACTTTACTAGTCTCTTTAAATTTATAGACCCAGCAAACACTATCTTCCTATAGAGTGCTGGAGGGGTTGCCTAGCTTCCCCTGAGTCAAAACACGCATGTAACAGTGAAATGTTACCCTTTCCTACTTTAAATGGCTGGTGGCAGTCGTTTAGATCAAACTACCATGAATTTTCTAGACCACTAACAACGGTAGCTAAAAATCGGGTCAGCCATGTTTTTCAATTTGGCGCCCAAGACCTATCTGTAAAAACAGACTCCGCTCATATTTTTTCGCCATTTCTTTTTGGAAAGGTCCTTCTTGTGTTTGTCTCTGCACGGCAAACCAGCTTTGGTCCCTTTGTTCGTTGCCCTTTGGCAAGCTTCATTGCTGAAGCCCTCCTCTGGCTCCTGAGTGTCTGGGATGGACAGGATGTGAGGGAAGAGCCCGAAACTCCCTGTGCTTAGTAACTAAGAGACCTGAATGCACTCATGGATGACTGGTGAAGCCCTGCTGCAGGTCTGAATTGCCTGAAACTCCATCGACAGAGAAGCCATTGAGTTTGGTGGGAACAACCAACTGGTAAGCCACCTGGACAAAGACCCTCCTGGTCGAATTTTCTGCAGAGTGCTGTGGAAAACCGGATTGCCAGTGGCAAGGATACCAGTTTGTGGTCTTTAAGGCACTCACACCTTAAACCAACGTTTTGCAAAGCTTGTGGCCTCATCCCTGGGCATTGCAGGAACCTTCCGACGTCCTCCTTCTTGTCCCCATGACTGAAGCTCAGGAACAGCGAGATCTGATCGAACTGCCAGGAATAACTGCCTCAGCTACAGCTCGTCTTCATATTAAAGGAAATCTTTTCAGCCATGGAAAAAGTTTGTGAAACTTTCCCGACTTCAAAGGCTTGTCCTTCCCTAAAAATTAGTCCAACTTTTCACTTAGCCAAATTCTTCAAAAAAACGTGGTAAAGACTTAACCGTTTACTACCAGAACTGTGCTATGCTATACAAAGACTCTGAAACATTGACTTTGGCCCAGGCCTAAGAACTGAATTGCTGGTTGTAGTTTACTGAAACCCTTTGCCCTGCGTATGCAAGTATTTGTCCTATGAGTTCGTATAACCTTGTCTTTTTACCCCTTTTGGAAGTTACTGAAGTGGCATTTTGCTCCCACTTCAGGGGAGCTAAACTTGTTCATTTACTTATCGGGTGTGTATTTGTGGTTTATTAGTGTGTGATATAGAGCTGCTCTTGCTAGTGTAATGTTTTCAAACTGACTGTGTAAATAAATATATATTCTTTTACCAAGAAACCTTTTGTAAGTGTTTGTTTAAAACACTGTATTTGTTGGTCCTTTGTGTAACTTGTTTTACTGCTCACTCAACGCTTGAGATAAGTCTGGCTTCTCAGCCATCGCTACCACTTTACTGTGTAGTACAGGCTTGTACCAAAGGTGAATTTGTACTGACACTTGTAGTCTTAATTGCATGTAGTGTTCACAAAGGGTACTGCTTGCGAGTCTGCCTAACACTGGTGTACAGTGGTGAGGATAAAGTATACTCAAATAATCCTCACAAGGTTAAGCAACACTAGAGAAGCAAGTGTTTTATCATGACTGATACGGAAAGTTACAGACAGGAGACCCTAGTCACTTTAACAGTTGATCAATTGAGAGATAAGTGTAATGCTAGGAATCTCACTGTAAAAGGCAAAAAGGTTGAATTGATAGAAAAGTTGTTAGAATACCAAAGTCTGAGTAGTGGGCCTGAAGCAAATGTGGAAAATGTTAATGAGGATGATAATGTTTCTGAGCCCAGCTCAAATGTTATGGATGAGTATGATGAGGCAGAAGAGTCTCAAAATGTAGGTCCCGTTTTACCTCTACCTGCTTATATGCCTCAATCTTTGACTACAGGGACCCCATCAAGTCTAACACTAACAGGCCGATTCATGGAATTAATGTGCACTGAAAATTCCCACGCAAGCGTGCGAAACCGTGCGAATCGCAGTGCAAGTGCGAAAATCGCAGCAAAACCCGTGCACATCGATTCATGGAAGTCCGTGCGTGAGTAAAATCTGGGATGTGCGCTGAAAATCTGCGTGGCACACCCCGGCGCACATGTCATCTAACAGCGTGCGCTACGGCCACAGCGAAAGCGCACATAGCGCGGCGCACATAACAAAAGTAGGCGTAACACAGTGCGTGACACGCGGAATGGGGAACAACACGTGAAAATGTGGGCGTCACGGGGGAGGCGGTAGCGACCCTGTGCATGAAAAAAATGTGCGCCAAAATGTTTGCTAACAAAAACCACGTATATACAGCTCTGATGATTGTCCCATACTGTGGCCCTCTAGGACAAATGACGTGCAAAGGGGTACGCGGCAAACACAAACACCTGCTGTGTCAAAAATAGCGTGTGTGTGTGTATTTTGGGGGTGCGCGGGAAGGTTCACACGCGATTGGCCTTGGGCGAGCGGAGTGTGTATAAATTTCGGGTTCGCAGGAAGTTTCACACGCGATAGGCGCTGTGCTCGTGGGGTGCATGTATTCCAGGGGTTCGCGTGAAGATTCACACGCAATTGGCCTGGGTACGTGTAAATCTGGGGTGCACGGGAAGTTTAACACGCGATTGGCCTTGGGCGAGCGGGGTATGTGTATTTCTGTGGTGCGCGGGAAGCTTCACACGCGACAGGCCCTGTGCGAGTGGGGCACGTGTATATCTGGGGTGCAGGGGAGTCCTACATGTGAATTGGCAGTGTGGGTCCTCCCAGGTGTTCCATCTACACCCTCCACGGCCCCTGCAGGCAGCCCACACGACAGGGGACTACCCTGCACCCCTGGTCATGTCCCGCAGGCAGCCCATCCACCATGGGCATGCCCCCCAGCCAAGCCACATGTCAGCTTGCACTACTGATCACCAACGCATGACCCCCTCCACCCCCACCCCCCAGCAGTGCAGGGCACCTGCCAGCAGGCCCCCACTCATGTACCACTCATGTCCCCTTGCACCGCCACCCCCCAGCAGTGCAGGGCACCTGCCAGCAGGCCCCACTCATGTCCCCTTGCACCCCAGCAGTGCAGGGCACCTTCCAGCAGGCCCCCACTCATGTCCCCTTGCACCCCCACCCCCAGCAATGCAGGGCACCTGCCAGCAGGCCCCCACTCATGTCCCACTCATGTCCCCTTGCACCCCCACCCCCCAGCACTGAGGGGCACCTGCCAACAGGCCTCCACTCATGTCCCCTTTCACCCCCACCCCCAGCAGTGCAGGGTACCTGCCAGCAGGCCCCCACTCATGTCCCCTTGAATCCCACCCCCCAGCAGTTCAGGGCACTGGCCAGCCGGCCCCCACTCATGTCCCACTCATGTCCCCTTGCACCGCCACCCCCCAGCAGTCCAGGGCACCTGCCAGCAGGCCCCCACTCATGTCCCCTTGCACCCCCACCCCCCAGCAGTGCAGGGCACCTGCCAGCAGACCCCACTCATGTCCCACTCATGTCCCCTTGCACCGCCACCCCCCAGCAGTGCAGGGCACCTGCCAGCAGGAACCCACTCATGTCCCCCAGCACCCCCAAACCCCAGCACTGAGGGGCACCTGCCAGCAGGCTCCCACTCATGTCCCACTCATGTCTCCTTGCACCGCCACCCCCAGCAGTGCAGGGCACCTGCCAGCAGGCCCCCACTCATGTCCCACTCATGTCTCCTTGCACCCCCACCCCAGCAGTGCAGGGTACCTGCCAGCAGGCCCCCACTCATGTCCCCTTACACCCCCACCCCCCAGCAGTGCTGGGCACCTGCCAGCAGGCCCCCACTCATGTCCCTTTGCACCCCCACCCCCCAGCAGTGCAGGGCACCTGCCAGCAGGCCCCCACGCATGTCGCCTTGCACTCCCCACCCATCAGCAGTGCAGGGCACCTGCCAGCAGGCCCCCACTCAAGTCCCACTCATGTCCCCTTGCACCCCCACCCCCAGCAGTGCAGGGCACCTGCCAGCAGGCCCCCACTCATGTCCCCTTGCACCCCCACCTCTCAGCAGTGCAGGGCACCTGCCAGCAGGTCCCCACTCAAGTCCCCTTGCACACCCACCCCCCAGCACTGAGGGGCACCTGCCAACAGGCCCCCACTCATGTCCCACTCATGTCCCCATGCACACCCACCCCCCAGCAGTGCAGGGCACCTGCCAGCAGGCCCCAACCCATGTCACCTTGCACCCCCACCCCCCAGCAGTGCAGGGCACCTGCCAGCAGGCCCCCACTCGTGTCCCCTTGCACCCCCACTCCCCAGCAGTGCAGGACACCTACCAGCAGGCTCCCACTCATGTCCCCTTGCACCCTCAGCAGTGCAGGGCATCTGCCAGCAGGCCCCCACTCAAGTCTCCTTGCACACCCACCCCCCAGCACTGAGGGGCACCTGCCAGCAGGCCCCCACTCATGTCCCACTCATGTCCCCTTGCACACCCACCCCCCAGCAGTGCAGGGCACCTGCCAGCAGGCCCCAACTCATGTCCCCTTGCACCCCCACCCCACAGCAGTGCAGGGCACCTGCCAGCAGGCCCCCACTCATGTCCCCTTGCACCCCCACCCCCCAGCAGTGCAGGGCACCTGCCAGCAGGCTCCCACTCATGTCCCCTTGCACCCCAACCCCCAGCACTGAAGGGCACCTGCCAACAGGCCCCCACTCATGTCCCCTTGCACCCCCACCCTCCAGCAGTGCAGGGCACCTGCCAGCAGGCCCCCACTCATGTCCCCTTGCACCCCCACCCCCTAGCACTGAGGGGTACCTGCCAGCAGGCCTCCAATCATGTCCCACTCATGTCCCCTTGCACACCCACCCCCCAGCAGTGCAGGGCACCTGCCAGCAGGCCCCCACTCATGTCCCACTCATGTCCCCTTCCACCGCCACCCCCCAGCAGTGCAGGGCATCTTCCAGTAGGCACCCACTCATGTCCCCCAGCACCCCATCCCCCAGCACTGAGGGGCACCTGCCAGCAGGCTCCCACTCATGTCCCACTCATGTCTCCTTGCACCGCCACCCCCAGCAGTGCAGGGCACCTGCCAGCAGGCCCCGACTCATGTCCCACTCATGTCTCCTTGCACCCCCACCCCAGCAGTGCAGCGTACATGCCAGCAGGCCCCCACTCATGTCCCCTTGCACCCCCACCCCCTAGCAGTGCTGGGCACCTGCCAGCAGGCCCCCACTCATGTCCCCTTGGACCCCCACCCCCCAGCAGTGCAGGGCACCTGCCAGCAGGCCCCCACGCATGTCGCCTTGCACTCCCCACCCATCAGCAGTGCAGGGCACCTGCCAGCAGGCCCCCACTCAAGTCCCACTCATGTCCCCTTGCACCCCCACCCCCAGCAGTGCAGGGCACCTGCCAGCAGACCCCCATTCATGTCCCCTTGCACCCTCACCCCTCAGCAGTGCAGGGCACCTGCCAGCAGGCCCCCACTCAAGTCCCCTTGCATACCCACCCCCCAGCACTGAGGGGCACCTGCCAACAGGCCCCCACTCATGTCTCACTCATGTCCCCTTGCACACCCACCCCCCAGCAGTGCAGGGCACCTGCCAGCAGGCCCCAACTCATGTCCCCTTGCACCCCCACCCCGCAGCAGTGCAGGGCACCTGCCAGCAGGCCCCCACTCATGTCCCCTTGCACCCCCACCCCCCAGCAGTGCAGGGCACCTACCAGCAGGCTCCCACTCATGTCCCCTTTCACCCCCACCCCTCAGCAGTGCAGGGCACCTGCCAGCAGGCCCCCACTCAAGTCCCCTTGCACACCGACCCCCCAGCACTGAGGGGCACCTGCCAGCAGGCCCCCACTCATGTCCCACTCATTTCCCCTTGCACACCAACCCCCCAGCAGTGCAGGGCACCTGCCAGCAGGTCCCAACTCATGTCCCCTTGTACCCCCACCCCCCAGCAGTGCAGGGCACCTGCCAGCAGGCTCCCACTCATGTCCCCTTGCACTCCCAACCCCCAGCACTGAGGGGCACCTGCCAACAGGCCCCCAGTCATGTCCCCTTGCACCCCCACCCTCCAGCAGTGCAGGGCACCTGCCAGCAGGCCCCCAATCATGTCCCCTTGCAACCCCACCCCCTAGCACTGAGGGGTACCTGCCAGCAGGCCTAGACTCATGTCCCACTCATGTCCCCTTGCACACCCCCCCAGCAGTGCAGGGAACCTGCCAGCAGGCCCCCACTCATGTCCCCTTGCACCCCCACCCCCCAGCAGTGCAGTGTACCTGCCAGCAGGCCCCCACTCATGTCCCACTCATGTCCCTTTGCACCCCTACACCGCAGCAATGCAGGGCACCTGCCAGCAGGCTCCCTCTCATGTCCCCTTGCACCCCCACGCCCCAGCAGTGCAGGGCACCTGCCAGCAGGCCCCCACTAATGTCCCACTCATGTTCCCTTGCACCCCCACTCCCCAGCAGTGCAGGGCACCTGCCAGCAGGCCCCCACTCATGTCCCCTTGCACCCCCACCCCCCAGCAGTGCAGGGCACCAGCCAGCAGGCTCCCACTCATGTCCCCCAGCACCCCCACCCTCCAGCACTGAGGGGCACCTGCCAGCAGGCTCCCACTCATGTCCCACTCATGTCTCCTTGTTAGGCGGAAACCTGTGCAGTTCCCTCTGGGACCACTGCAAAAGACTTAGGACTACAGGTGTTTGGCAGTAAACCCACTTGGTAGCAGTCTGTACCACACAGATTCACTTGGTATCTGTGGTTGAGCAGTCAGACTTCCCTCAAGAAGAGTTAGGCAGTATATGGAGTATACAAAATAGGGCAATTTACACAGTAGAACAAGCAAACACAGAACAGAGCTTCGGTGTAAAGATATATAATTATTTATTTATAAAAACACATCTATGAAAAACACACTGGCATTAATACGGCAAACAACTTCAATTACAATTACTATAAGTAAATCAATCCCCCTAACAATAGTTCGACAAGTCTAGGTTCAACGGCACCACTTATTTGCAGACAGAGATGAATGCTTTAACCTAGATGGCACTCTAGTATTCTTTAGGACGGGAGAGAAAAGGCAGGGTATGAATTCAACTCAGTACCAACACTTTTACGAACAAATGCAAGGCAAGTAAGGCAGGGTCTACTGTAGATCGCAAAGTTCAGAGGCCAGGCCCACTCGGAGAGAGGCAAGGTGATATGTCCCAAAAAGTATCACAGTGGAAATGCACTTCGAGTCTTTGGCGCAAATTGTCACAGAAAGATTGGACCAGTTCAGAACAGAAAGTTATGAAGGCTTGGAGGCGACCCAATGGAGAGGCGAGGATTAAGACACCTCATGCTAACCATCACAAGGGAAGCCAGGTGGACACGGTACCTTGTATTTGGAGAGACAGCTCCGGCGGGGGCAGTTGTTCCTGGTGGTGGATGCAAGTCGGGGCTTTTCCAAGAGAAGAGATGCTCTCGTCGTCGAAGGAAAGTTGAAGATCGTTGCACCACCAGGGAAGAGACCAGCCGCGGAGTGCTCCGTCACAAGGCACCAACTTTTGGTCGCAGTACAGGTTAGTGGCTATCCGGTTGCTGGGGTGCTCAGCACTGGCAATTCGACCACTACGCCCTGGAAGCGAAGAAAAAGCAAAGGGGACTGGTTGTTCCCACCAGTCAGGGGAAGAAGACTCTCCAGCCGGGAGATCTCCTCTGTCGTTGGTAAGTGGTGATTCGGTTCAGCAGGGCTCCACCTGAGGTGTCGTCGTTGCAGGTCGGCTCAGCTTTACCCTCGTCGGATTCTTAAGTCCTGTGGCGACTTCTGAAGATCCAGTCCCAAAAGCCCTGCTTTTATACAGAAAACCACCATTCATTCAGCCTAGATGTCACTCAAAACACGCTAAGTGGTGAGCGGGGTGGCTCACCACTTGGGCCAATCACACCAGAGTGCGACTGGAGTTGGCAAGGCAACTCAGTCCAGGGTGCCTAAACCCACTCCCACACCCCCTGTGGTACCCAGACAGAATGCACCACTTTGGAGGGCCTCTGTGCATAAGGCCGCCAAAAGTGGAACAAAGGGCTCAACCTTTGGTTTAGGAGTCACAGAGACGAACACAGATGCCATTTTAAAAACCGAGTTCTGGCAGAAAATACCAACCGATAGATTTATTTAAGATAAATAAACCTGTAGTATTTTAGAGATTAACGAGAAAAAGTATTAACCTCCAACAATGGGAAGAATCCCATAGAGTTATATTCGGGGTCGAATATAACAGGAAGTTTCCACTGCCACCAGCCAAAACTTGATGAGGGGGGAAGGGACAGTGCCCCCTCGAATAACAGACCCAGGGGTAATCGAATTACCCCTACTAGTACATCCACAATAGGATGGTTTGTACTAGTTCTGTTAGTAAATTTAGGTCTAGTAAAGCCAATGGTGACTTTACATGCCCTGGGAGACAGTAGTCGGTCCCAGGGTATAGAGTCTATGGTGGGGATCCTCTAGGACGCCCCAGTGTTACGGCACGGAGGGTGCGGTGTAACACACATAGAAAAACATATGAGACCCTATGGAGTAAAAGACCCCATAGCCCATAGAACACATTGACATTCAAAGGAATTAACCACATTCATGTCCGAGGGTGGGAGAAAAAGAGTCTCACTCTTGGCAGGATGGATGAAAACAAACTCCAGAAATCCAGCAAAGATGCTGGGGGACTCACTAGGTTAGGAAATTCAGCCTAAACAGAGAATTCTCCCTAACACTCGCCCCCCCCCGACTAATGGACAGGAGGATTTAATCCACTCCTGGATGAATCTCATACCTCTAGTCGATGACATACATCCTAGAGAGACCATCAGCATTTTGGTGGTGACACCCTGACCTGTGCTCAATGGTGAAATCAAACCCTTGCAGGCAGATCAACCATCTCAGTAGTTTTGGGTTTTCCCCTTTCATTTGCATTAACCATTTCAAGGGTTGGTGGTCGGTCTGAATGACAAAAGTAGAACCATACAAGTATGGCCTAAACTTCTTCAGAGCCCACACGATAGCAAAGCATTCTCTTTTGATTGTTGCCCACCTTGTTTCAGGATCCTTCAGCTTGCGGCTGATGAGGCAAACAGGGTGCTCCCTACCTTTCCCATCCAGTTGACTGAGTACGGCACCTATTCCTACATTTGAAGCATCTGTCTGCACAATGAAAGTTTGGTGGTAATCAGGAGCTCTAAGTACGGGGGCTTGGCAAAGAGCCGTTTTCAGGTTTTCAAAAGCCTGATTGCACTCCTCGTTCCATCTAACCTTTTTAGGAAATTTGGGCGAGGAGATGACATTCAGTGGAGAAGCTATGGTCCCATAGTTCTCAATGAAATTCCTGTAGTACCCAGTGAGGCCTAAGAAAGCTCTCACTTGGGTCTGAGTAGTAGGTGTTGTCCAATTTTGCACAGCTTCAATCTTACTGAGCAAAGGCATTATTTCTCCACCTCCTACCTTATGTCCAAGATAGAGTACCTTACTCTGTCCAATTTGGCATTTACTCGCCTTTATGGTCAGATTGGCTCGTCCAAGAGCCTGCAAAACATCTCTGAGGTGGGTTACATGTTCTTCCCAGGAATTGCTGAACACTGCTATGTCAGCCAAGTATGCCATGCAGAAGTACCCCATCCCATTCAGAACCTGGTTTACCATCCGTTGAAATGTAGAAGGTGCATTTTTCAATCCGAAAGGCATTACCTTAAACTGGTATAAACCAACAGGGGTAGAAAATGCAGTTTTCTCCTTGGCATGGTCTGTCAGGGCTATTTGCCAATAGCCTGACGTCAAGTCAAATGTGCTGAGGAACTTGGCGGCGCCAAGTTTATCCACCATCTCATCTGTTCTTGGCAAATGGTGGGCATCAGTCTTGGTGACTGCATTAAGAACTCTATAATCCACGCAGAATCTAAGTTCTTTAGATCCGGCCTTTGGTACTAACACAACTGGGCTAGACCATGGACTAGTAGAGGGCTCTATTACCCCGAGATCAAGCATCTTGCTGAACTCCCCTTTGATGTGGGTTGGTACGTTTTCTGACATTCGGTATCCTCTGCTTTTGACTGGCAGACAGTCACCAGTGAGTATGTCATGCTGGCCCCAAGGGGTCAAGCCTGGTGAAAGCGAGAGCAGAGAGGCAAACTGATTCAACATAGATTTGCACTCTTCTTGTTGCTCGGGTGTCAGATTTGAAGAGAAATTTACTCCTTCAATTTTTTTCGTCTAAAGGCAAGCCTCTGAGGAGATCCGGAAGAGCTTCAGTCTCTTCTTCTTCCTCTGATGATGCTAGAAGCAATGCTCCTTCATCAGGTCTCGAGACATACGCTTTGAGTCGATTGGTGTGGAAGACTGTCGGAGCCTCCTTGGGATTGCCCAAGTCCACCAGATAGTTGACCTCTCCGAGTTTACCCACAACTCTGAAGGGTCCCATCCATTTGTCTTGCAAGGCCCTCTGCCTTGTTGGGATCATAACGATAACGAGCTGGTCTTGAGCAAACTCAACCATGTTAGCCTTTTGATCATGCCAGTGCTTGACCAATGCTTGTCCAGCTTTCAAGTTATCGCTTGCTTCTGTCATCATGTGCGACATTCTCCTCCGGAGACCTATCACGTAGTCAGTCACTCTGACTGACTTGGGGGAAGGAGCACTCTCCAACCCCTCCTTAATCAGAGCCGTTGGACTTCTGACGGGATGACCATAGAGAAGCTCAAAGGGAGAATAACCTACTCCCTCCTGAGGGACATCTCTATAAGCAAAGAGAAGGCATGGCAGTAGAAGGTCCCACTTACGCTTAAGGGGTTCCTTTAAAGCACCTATCATGCTCTTCATGGTTCAGTTGAACCGTTCTACCAGCCCATTGGTTTGGGGGTGGTAAGCCATTGAGAACTTGTAAATAACTCCACAGGTTTTCCACATGGCTTTCATGTAGTGGGACATAAAGTTTGACCCCCTGTCAGAGATTACTTCCTTAGGAAACCCGACCCTGGTAAAAATACCGAGGAGGGCCTTAGCCACAGCCGGAGCTGTAACAGTCCTCATAGGAATTGCCTCAGGATACCTAGTAGCATGGTATACTACAACAAGTATAAACCTGTTGCCTGAGGAGGTTGGAGGATCAAGGTGACCAACAATGTCAATCCCTACTCTCTCAAATGGGACTCCCACAACTGGGAGAGGCACTAAAGGTGCCACATTCTTGGAGTCAACCTTACCAGAGGTCTGGCAGGTGTGGCAGCTCCTACAGTGTTTTTCTACTTCGGCCCCCATCTTTGGCCAATAAAAGTAGAGAGAGAGCCTTTCCTTGGTCTTCTTGAAACTCAAGTGACCAGCCAAAGCAATCTCGTGGGCTAACTGCAAGAACTGTGGTCTGTTCTCTTGGGGTACTACAAGTCGCTTGTAGTCTCCAGGTGCAGACTCGGTCGGTTCACTGTAGAAGAGGCCATCTTCCCAGTGCAAGTCCTATTTCCCAAGCTCTTGCCCTTCAGCCTGAGCTTCTGCCTGGTGGCGAAGACCTTCCAGAGTTGGACATTCTCTCTGTCCCTTACTGAAGTCCGCCCTTCTGGGTCCACCTTCTGCCAGTAAAGACTGCAGCTCAGGATGGTCAACAGGATCCAGATCTCCAATGAGTTCCTGGCCTTCCATTAGCTCCTCTTCAGGGTCTAATTCTATCACACAGGGTTGTACTTCCCTCTCAGCCTCAGCTGGAGGGGGAGTTACGGGTGTAACTTTGGACAACCGCGGGGAAGTCCTTGTGGGCTGCACTGAAATGCTGGCTGCTGGTTTCGGTATAGAAGTCTTAGGTTTCCCTTTCGCTTCTGATTTCTTGGAGACAGCAGCTGACAATTCCAGTGGAGCAGAAGTGATATCTGTCTTCATCATCTCCTGGAGAGTACCTCGCATGGTTCTCTCCCTTGCAGGTCTGGTTAGTTCCTATAACCGTTTACTAGGAGGTCTGGGGGTATGCGACACAACTCCGAGAGTTTTCAAATCGTTACCCAACAGAACTCGTCCTGGTACCTCACTCTGTATGCTGTCAGGTATCTTCACAGTCATGTCGTTACACTGGATGAGAACTGGTAATTGGGGAAGCATCTGCACAGGCCCTCCAGCTAACTTGGTGAGGTGTTTGGGTGCCTTAGCAACATCCTCAGCCTTAAAAAAAGATTTATCCACCACAGTTATGATGGCCCCAGTGTCCCTAATGGCAGGAGTCTCCTGACCATTCACCTGGACACTGTCCTTATAATACTCTTTAGTATTATCAGGGATGGAGTTATAGACATTCTGTTGTTCCCACAAACCCAGAGACACTAAAGAAATACTGGCTGAGACTCCAATGGGTTCATCAGCCAGCAGTAGAAAGTTTCCACTTGCCATTTGAACTTCCTCCTCTGGAGCGAAGGCTAAGGAGACAAGTTGGACCCCGCAAGGTTTACCCTTACATGTGGGATCTCCTTTCACGTGGTCAGTCGAGCCACAAACAAAGCATTTACCGAATGCTTTCTGGAATGGTGGCTTGTTCTGGCCTCCTTCCGGTTTGGCACCAGAAGGCACACTATTCTGCTGCGGTTTTCCTTGTGGCTTACCCTTCTGGTTTTGTTTGGGGCCCTCTTTGGAATTTGAGTTATTCGAATTATCTTTTGAGTCTTTCTTAGGCTGTTTTCCCTCATCCTTTTTCTGAGTTGCCCCAGAATCCTTATGAGTAGCCCTGTTGGCAACCCACAAGTCAGCAGCCTTAGCTAGCTCCCTGGAATCCAATTCCTTCGAATCAGCCAAGTGCTGTCTGAGCTCAGGAGAACAGGCATCATAAATCGACTCTAACATAAAAAGATTCTTCATACCCTCATAAGTGTTCACTTTGTAACCCTTAATCCATCCCTCTAAGTTTTTCAACCCTTCACTCACCCAGGTAGCCCAAGGGGTACCATCATGCTTTTTGAGGGTTCTAAACCTCGTAAGATACTGGGAAGGGGTCTTCCCGAACCTAGCTATCAAAGCTAGTTTCACACTTTCGTAATCCTTCTTATCCACCTCCCCCAACTCCATTAGCACATCAGTCACAACAGGGGGAAGCCTAGAGAGCAACCAGGGAAGTAACTCATTCCCTGTGATGTCCTGGAGCCCATGATTATATTCAAACAGTTTTAAGCAATCCAACATATCCAATCTCGGTTCATACATACCCACTAATTCCTTAGGCATCCGGGGTCTTTTGGGACTGGAACTTCTAGAGGAACCAGAGGAGAGAGAAGCATTTTCCACAGATAACTTTTTCATCTCTAACTCATGATTAAGTTCTATTTCTCTGAGCCTTAACTCAGCTTGCTTCTGCTCAGCCTGGGCATTCATCCGTCTGAACTCTAGCTCTTGGTTTCTTTCAGATTGAGCTAATAAACGCGTGTATTCTAATTCGAGCTTCATTTTTTCAAGTTCAAAATAAGCAGGGTTACATGTGGGACCTGGTATGGGCCCCGTAGGTACAGTAGGTAAGGAAGACAGAGGCTCAGAGTGGCTAACTTCATTAGGTTCACTTTCCTCTTCTGACTCATTATCAAGACTTTGATTCAGATTAATACCATTACTGTTTTCTACATTCGCTGGAGAAGTTGGTTCCTCTGAACCATTACCCAGACTTTGGTTTTCCAGCAATCTCGCTATCAGTTCTACTTTCTTGCCTCTTACAGAAAGATTATCTTGTCTACAGAGAGCTCATAAACTCTCAGTATTTTCACCTGACGAGGACTCTTGACTCTAAACTTACATTGTAGACATGTTTTTGAAAGTTGCTTTTTAGTGCTAAGTTTTGTGGTTAGTTATTCTAAAGTGTTGAAAAGCACTCTAAACTGTATACTCGATACAAATCCCACCGCTGTACACCAGTGCTAGACGGAAACCTGTGCAGTTCCCTCTGGGACCACTGCAAAAGATTTAGGTCTACAGGTGTTTGGGAGTAAACCCACTTGGTAGCAGTCTGTACCACACAGATTCACTTGGTAGCTGTGGGTGAGCAGTCAGACTTCCCTCAAGAAGAGTTAGGCAGTATGTGGAGTATACAAAATCTTCTTCCTCTGATGATGCTAGAAGCAATGCTCCTTCATCAGGTCTCGAGACATACGCTTTGAGTCGATTGGTGTGGAAGACTGTCGGAGCCTCCTTGGGATTGCCCAAGTCCACCAGATAGTTGACCTCTCCGAGTTTACCCACAACTCTGAAGGGTCCCATCCATTTGTCTTGCAAGGCCCTCTGCCTTGTTGGGATCATAACGATAACGAGCTGGTCTTGAGCAAACTCAACCATGTTAGCCTTTTGATCATGCCAGTGCTTGACCAATGCTTGTCCAGCTTTCAAGTTATCGCTTGCTTCTGTCATCATGTGCGACATTCTCCTCCGGAGACCTATCACGTAGTCAGTCACTCTGACTGACTTGGGGGAAGGAGCACTCTCCAACCCCTCCTTAATCAGAGCCGTTGGACTTCTGACGGGATGACCATAGAGAAGCTCAAAGGGAGAATAACCTACTCCCTCCTGAGGGACTTCTCTATAAGCAAAGAGAAGGCATGGCAGTAGAAGGTCCCACTTACGCTTAAGGGGTTCCTTTAAAGCACCTATCATGCTCTTCATGGTTCAGTTGAACCGTTCTACCAGCCCATTGGTTTGGGGGTGGTAAGCCATTGAGAACTTGTAAGTAACTCCACAGGTTTTCCACATGGCTTTCATTTAGTGGGACATAAAGTTTGACCCCCTGTCAGAGATTACTTTATTAGGAAACCAGACCCTGGTAAAAAATACCGAGGAGGGCCTTAGCCACAGCCGGAGCTGTAACAGTCCTCATAGGAATTGCCTCAGGATACCTAGTAGCATGGTATACTACAACAAGTATAAACCTGTTGCCTGAGGAGGTTGGAGGATCAAGGTGACCAACAATGTCAATCCCTACTCTCTCAAATGGGACTCCCACAACTGGGAGAGGCACTAAAGGTGCCACATTCTTGGAGTCAACCTTACCAGAGGTCTGGCAGGTGTGGCAGCTCCTACAGTGTTTTTCTACTTCAGCCCCCATCTTTGGCCAATAAAAGTAGAGAGAGAGCCTTTCCTTGGTCTTCTTGAAACTCAAGTGACCAGCCAAAGCAATCTCGTGGGCTAACTGCAAGAACTGTGGTCTGTTCTCTTGGGGTACTACAAGTCGTTTGTAGTCTCCAGGTGCAGACTCGGTCGGTTCACTGTAGAAGAGGCCATCTTCCCAGTGCAAGTCCTATTTCCCAGGCTCTTGCCCTTCAGCCTGAGCTTCTGCCTGGTGGTGAAGACCTTCCAGAGTTGGACATTCTCTCTGTCCCTTACTGAAGTCCGCCCTGCTGGGTCCACCTTCTGCCAGTAAAGACTGCAGCTCAGGATGGTCAACAGGATCCAGATCTCCAATGAGTTCCTGGCCTTCCATTAGCTCCTCTTCAGGGTCTAATTCTACCACACAGGGTTGTACTTCCCTCTCAGCCTCAGCTGGAGGGGGAGTTACGGGTGTAACTTTGGACAACCGCGGGGAAGTCCTTGTGGGCTGCACTGAAATGCTGGCTGCTGGTTTCGGTATAGAAGTCTTAGGTTTCCCTTTCGCTTCTGATTTCTTGGAGACAGCAGCTGACAATTCCAGTGGAGCAGAAGTAATATCTGTCTTCATCATCTCCTGGAGAGTACCTCGCATGGTTCTCTCCCTTGCAGGTCTGGTTAGTTCCTATAACCGTTTACTAGGAGGTCTGGGGGTATGCGACACAACTCCGAGAGTTTTCAAATCGTTACCCAACAGAACTCGTCCTGGTACCTCACTCTGTATGTTGTCAGGTATCTTCACAGTCATGTCGTTACACTGGATGAGAACTGGTAATTGGGGAAGCATCTGCACAGGCCCTCCAGCTAACTTGGTGAGGCGTTTGGGTGCCTTAGCAACATCCTCAGCCTTAAAAAAAGATTTATCCACCACAGTTATGCTGGCCCCTGTGTCCCTAATGGCAGGAGTCTCCTGACCATTCACCTGGACACTGTCCTTATAATACTCTTTAGTATTATCAGGGATGGAGTTATAGACATTCTGTTGTTCCCACAAACCCAGAGACACTAAAGAAATATGGGCTGAGACTCCAATGGGTTCATCAGCCAGCAGTAGAAAGTTTCCACTTGCCATTTGAACTTCCTCCTCTGGAGCGAAGGCTAAGGAGACAAGTTGGACCCCGCAAGGTTTACCCTTACATCTGGGATCTCCTTTCACGTGGTCAGTCGAGCCACAAACAAAGCATTTACCGAATGCTTTCTGGAATGGTGGCTTGTTCTGGCCTCCTTCCGGTTTGGCACCAGAAGGCACACTATTCTGCTGCGGTTTTCCTTGTGGCTTACCCTTCTGGTTTTGTTTGGGGCCCTCTTTGGAATTTGAGTTATTCGAATTATCTTTTGAGTCTTTCTTAGGCTGTTTTCCCTCATCCTTTTCCTGAGTTGCCCCAGAATCCTTATGAGTAGCCCTGTTGGCAACCCACAAGTCAGCAGCCTTAGCTAGCTCCCTGGAATCCAATTCCTTCAAATCAGCCAAGTGCTGTCTGAGCTCAGGAGAACAGGCATCATAAATCGACTCTAACATAAAAAGATTCTTCATACCCTCATAAGTGTTCACTTTGTAACCCTTAATCCATCCCTCTAAGTTTTTCAACCCTTCACTCACCCAAGTAGCCCAAGGGGTACCATCATGCTTTTTGAGGGTCCTAAACCTCTTAAGATACTGGGAAGGGGTCTTCCCGAACCTAGCTATCAAAGCTAGTTTCACACTTTCGTAATCCTTCTTATCCACCTCCCCCAACTCCATTAGCACATCAGTCACAACAGGGGGAAGCGTAGAGAGCAACCAGGGAAGTAACTCATTCCCTGTGATGTCCTGGAGCCCATGATTATATTCAAACAGTTTTAAGCAATCCAACATATCCAATCTCGGTTCATACATACCCACTAATTCCTTAGGCATCCGGGGTCTTTTGGGACTGGAACTTCTAGAGGAACCAGAGGAGAGAGAAGCATTTTCCACAGATAACTTTTTCATCTCTAACTCATGATTAAGTTCTATTTCTCTGAGCCTTAACTCAGCTTGCTTCTGCTCAGCCTGGGCATTCATCCGTCTGAACTCTAGCTCTTGGTTTCTTTCAGATTGAGCTAATAAACGCGTGTATTCTAATTCGAGCTTCATTTTTTCAAGTTCAAAATAAGCAGGGTTACATGTGGGACCTGGTATGGGCCCCGTAGGTACAGTAGGTAAGGAAGACAGAGGCTCAGAGTGGCTAACTTCATTAGGTTCACTTTCCTCTTCTGACTCATTATCATGACTTTGATTCAGATTAATACCATTACTGTTTTCTACATTCGCTGGAGAAGTTGGTTCCTCTGAACCATTACCCAGACTTTGGTTTTCCAGCAATCTCGCTATCAATTCTACTTTCTTGCCTCTTACAGAAAGATTATCTTGTCTACAGAGAGCTCATAAACTCTCAGTATTTTCACCTGACGAGGACTCTTGACTGTAAACTTACATTGTAGACATGTTTTTGAAAGTTGCTTTTTAGTGCTAAGTTTTGTGGTTAGTTATTCTAAAGTGTTGAAAAGCACTCTAAACTGTATACTCGATACAAATCCCACCGCTGTACACCAGTGCTAGACGGAAACCTGTGCAGTTCCCTCTGGGACCACTGCAAAAGATTTAGGTCTACAGGTGTTTGGGAGTAAACCCACTTGGTAGCAGTCTGTACCACACAGATTCACTTGGTAGCTGTGGGTGAGCAGTCAGACTTCCCTCAAGAAGAGTTAGGCAGTATGTGGAGTATACAAAATCTTCTTCCTCTGATGATGCTAGAAGCAATGCTCCTTCATCAGGTCTCGAGACATACGCTTTGAGTCGATTGGTGTGGAAGACTGTCGGAGCCTCCTTGGGATTGCCCAAGTCCACCAGATAGTTGACCTCTCCGAGTTTACCCACAACTCTGAAGGGTCCCATCCATTTGTCTTGCAAGGCCCTCTGCCTTGTTGGGATCATAACGATAACGAGCTGGTCTTGAGCAAACTCAATCATGTTAGCCTTTTGATCATGCCAGTGCTTGACCAATGCTTGTCCAGCTTTCAAGTTATCGCTTGCTTCTGTCATCATGTACGACATTCTCCTCCGGAGACCTATCACGTAGTCAGTCACTCTGACTGACTTGGGGGAAGGAGCACTCTCCAACCCCTCCTTAATCAGAGCCGTTGGACTTCTGACGGGATGACCATAGAGAAGCTCAAAGGGAGAATAACCTACTCCCTCCTGAGGGACTTCTCTATAAGCAAAGAGAAGGCATGGCAGTAGAAGGTCCCACTTACGCTTAAGGGGTTCCTTTAAAGCACCTATCATGCTCTTCATGGTTCAGTTGAACTGTTCTACCAGCCCATTGGTTTGGGGGTGGTAAGCCATTGAGAACTTGTAAGTAACTCCACAGGTTTTCCACATGGCTTTCATGTAGTGGGACATAAAGTTTGACCCCCTGTCAGAGATTACTTCCTTAGGAAACCCGACCCTGGTAAAAATACCGAGGAGGGCCTTAGCCACAGCCGGAGCTGTAACAGTCCTCATAGGAATTGCCTCAGGATACCTAGTAGCATGGTATACTACAACAAGTATAAACCTGTTGCCTGAGGAGGTTGGAGGATCAAGGTGACCAACAATGTCAATCCCTACTCTCTCAAATGGGACTCCCACAACTGGGAGAGGCACTAAAGGTGCCACATTCTTGGAGTCAACCTTACCAGAGGTCTGGCAGGTGTGGCAGCTCCTACAGTGTTTTTCTACTTCGGCCCCCATCTTTGGCCAATAAAAGTAGAGAGAGAGCCTTTCCTTGGTCTTCTTGAAACTCAAGTGACCAGCCAAAGCAATCTCGTGGGCTAACTGCAAGAACTGTGGTCTGTTCTCTTGGGGTACTACAAGTCGTTTGTAGTCTCCAGGTGCAGACTCGGTCGGTTCACTGTAGAAGAGGCCATCTTCCCAGTGCAAGTCCTATTTCCCAGGCTCTTGCCCTTCAGCCTGAGCTTCTGCCTGGTGGCGAAGACCTTCCAGAGTTGGACATTCTCTCTGTCCCTTACTGAAGTCCGCCCTGCTGGGTCCACCTTCTGCCAGTAAAGACTGCAGCTCAGGATGGTCAACAGGATCCAGATCTCCAATGAGTTCCTGGCCTTCCATTAGCTCCTCTTCAGGGTCTAATTCTACCACACAGGGTTGTACTTCCCTCTCAGCCTCAGCTGGAGGGGGAGTTACGGGTGTAACTTTGGACAACCGCGGGGAAGTCCTTGTGGGCTGCACTGAAATGCTGGCTGCTGGTTTCGGTATAGAAGTCTTAGGTTTCCCTTTCGCTTCTGATTTCTTGGAGACAGCAGCTGACAATTCCAGTGGAGCAGAAGTGATATCTGTCTTCATCATCTCCTGGAGAGTACCTCGCATGGTTCTCTCCCTTGCAGGTCTGGTTAGTTCCTATAACCGTTTACTAGGAGGTCTGGGGGTATGCGACACAACTCCGAGAGTTTTCAAATCGTTACCCAACAGAACTCGTCCTGGTACCTCACTCTGTATGCTGTCAGGTATCTTCACAGTCATGTCGTTACACTGGATGAGAACTGGTAATTGGGGAAGCATCTGCACAGGCCCTCCAGCTAACTTGGTGAGGCGTTTGGGTGCCTTAGCAACATCCTCAGCCTTAAAAAAAGATGTATCCACCACAGTTATGCTGGCCCCAGTGTCCCTAATGGCAGGAGTCTCCTGACCATTCACCAGGACACTGTCCTTATAATACTCTTTAGTATTATCAGGGATGGAGTTATAGACATTCTGTTGTTCCCACAAACCCAGAGACACTAAAGAAATACTGGCTGAGACTCCAATGGGTTCATCAGCCAGCAGTAGAAAGTTTCCACTTGCCATTTGAACTTCCTCCTCTGGAGCGAAGGCTAAGGAGACAAGTTGGACCCCGCAAGGTTTACCCTTACATCTGGGATCTCCTTTCACGTGGTCAGTCGAGCCACAAACAAAGCATTTACCGAATGCTTTCTGGAATGGTGGCTTGTTCTGGCCTCCTTCCGGTTTGGCTCCAGAAGGCGCACTATTCTGCTGCGGTTTTCCTTGTGGCTTACCCTTCTGGTTTTGTTTGGGGCCCTCTTTGGAATTTGAGTTATTCGAATTATCTTTTGAGTCTTTCTTAGGCTGTTTTCCCTCATCCTTTTTCTGAGTTGCCCCAGAATCCTTATGAGTAGCCCTGTTGGCAACCCACAAGTCAGCAGCCTTAGCTAGCTCCCTGGAATCCAATTCCTTCGAATCAGCCAAGTGCTGTCTGAGCTCAGGAGAACAGGCATCATAAATCGACTCTAACATAAAAAGATTCTTCATACCCTCATAGGTGTTCACTTTGTAACCCTTAATCCATCCCTCTAAGTTTTTCAACCCTTCACTCACCCAGGTAGCCCAAGGGGTACCATCATGCTTTTCGAGGGTTCTAAACCTCTTAAGATACTGGGAAGGGGTCTTCCCGAACCTAGCTATCAAAGCTAGTTTCACACTTTCGTAATCCTTCTTATCCACCTCCCCCAACTCCATTAGCACATCAGTCACAACAGGGGGAAGCCTAGAGAGCAACCAGGGAAGTAACTCATTCCCTGTGATGTCCTGGAGCCCATGATTATATTCAAACAGTTTTAAGCAATCCAACACATCCAATCTCGGTTCATACATACCCACTAATTCCTTAGGCATCCGGGGTCTTTTGGGACTGGAACTTCTAGAGGAACCAGAAGAGAGAGAACATTTTCCACAGATAACTTTTTCATCTCTAACTCATGATTAAGTTCTATTTCTCTGAGCCTTAACTCAGCTTGCTTCTGCTCAGCCTGGGCATTCATCCGTCTGAACTCTAGCTCTTGGTTTCTTTCAGATTGAGCTAAAAAACGCGTGTATTCTAATTCGAGCTTCATTTTTTCAAGTTCAAAATAAGCAGGGTTACATGTGGGACCTGGTATGGGCCCCGTAGGTACAGTAGGTAAGGAAGACAGAGGCTCAGAGTGGCTAACTTCATTAGGTTCACTTTCCTCTTCTGACTCATTATCAAGACTTTGATTCAGATTAATACCATTACTGTTTTCTACATTCGCTGGAGAAGTTGGTTCCTCTGAACCAGTACCCAGACTTTGGTTTTCCAGCAATCTCGCTATCAGTTCTACTTTCTTGCCTCTTACAGAAAGATTATCTTGTCTACAGAGAGCTCGTAAACTCTCAGTATTTTCACCTGACGAGGACTCTTGACTGTAAACTTCCATTGTAGACATGTTTTTGAAAGTTGCTTTTTAGTGCTAAGTTTTGTGGTTAGTTATCCTAAAGTGTTGAAAAGCACTCTAAACTGTATACTCGATACAAATCCCACCACTGTACACCAGTGCTAGACGGAAACCTGTGCAGTTCCCTCTGGGACCAATGCAAAAGATTTAGGTCTACAGGTGTTTGGGAGTAAACCCACTTGGTAGCAGTCTGTACCACACAGATTCACTTGGTAGCTGTGGGTGAGCAGTCAGACTTCCCTCAAGAAGATTTAGGCAGTATGTGGAGTATACAAAATAGGCCAATTTACACAGTAGAACAAGCAAACACGGAACAGAGCTTCGGTGTAAAGATATATAGTTATTTATTTATTAAAACACATCTATGAAAAACACACTGGCACTAATACGGCTAACAATTTCAATTGCAATTACTATAAGTAAATCAATCCCCCTAACAATAGTTCGACAAGTCTAGGTTCAACGGCACCACTTATTTGCAGAAAGATGTGAATGCTTTAACCTAGATGGCACTCTAGTATTCGTTAGGACGGGAGAGAAAAGGCAGGGTATGAAATCAACTCGGTACCAACACTTTTACGAACAAATACAAGGCAAGTAAGGCAGGGTCTACTGTAGATCGCAAAGTTCAGAGGCCAGGCCCACTCGGAGAGAGGCAAGGCGATATGTCCCAAAAAGTATCACAGTGGAAATGCACTTTGAGTCTTTGGCGCAAATTGTCACAGAAAGATTGGACCAGTTCAGAACAGAAAGTTACGAAGGCTTGGAGGCGACCCAATGGAGAGGCGAGGATTAAGACACCTCACGCTAACCATCACAAGGGAAGCCAGGCGGACACGGTACCTTGTATTTGGAGAGACAGCTCTGGCGGGGGCAGTTGTTCCTGGTGGTGGATGCAACTCAGGGCTTTGCCAAGAGAAGAGATGCTCTCGTCATCGAAGGAAAGTTGAAGATTGTTGCACCACCAGGGAAGAGACCAGCCGCGGAGTGCTCCGTCACAAGGCACCATCTTTTGGTCGCGCTACGGGTTAGTGGCTATCCGGTTGCTGGGGTGCTCAGCACGGGCAATTCAAACACTACGCCCTGGAAGTGAAGAAAAAGCAAAGGGGACTGGTTGTTCCCACCAGTCAGGGGAAGAACACTCTCCAGCCAGGAGATCTCCTCTGTCGTTGGGAAGTGGTGAGTCGGTTCAGAAGGGCTCCACCGGAGGTGTCGTCGTTGCAGGTCGACTCAGCTTTACCCTCATCGGATTCTTAAGTCCTGTGGCGACTTCTGAAGATCCAGTCCCAAAAGCCCTGCTTTTATGCATAAAACCCCCATTCATTCAGCTTAGCTGTCACTCAAAACACGCTAAGTGGTGAGCGGGGTGGCTCACCACTTGGGCAAATCACACCAGAGTGTGACTGGAGTTGGCAAGGCAACTCAGTCCAGGGTGCCTAAACCCCCTCCCACACCCCCTGTGGTACCCAGACAGAATGGCACCACTTTGGAAGGCCTCTGTGCAGAAGCCCGCCAAAAGTGGAACAAAGGGCTCAACCTTTGGTTTAGGAGTCACAGAGACGAACACAGACGCCATTTTAAAAACCAAGTTCTGGCAGAAAATACCAACCGATAGATTTATTTAAGATAAATAAACCGGTAGTATGTTAGAGATTAACGAGAAAAAGTATTAACCTCCAACAATGGGAAGAATCCCATAGAGTTATATTCGGGGTCGAATATAACAAGTAGTTTCCACTGCCACCAGCCAAAACTCGACGAGGGGGGACGGGACAGTGCCCCCTCGAATAACAGACCCAGGGGTAATCAAATTACCCCTACTAGTACGTCCACAATAGGATGGTTTGTACTAGTTCTGTTAGTAAATTTAGGTTTAGTAAAGCCAATGGTGACTTTACATGCGCTGGGAGACAGTAGTCGGTCCCAGGGTATGGAGTCTATGGTGGGGATCCTCTAGGACGCCCCAGTGTTACGGCACGGAGGGTGCGGTGTAACACACATAGAAAAACATATGAGACCCTATGGAGTAAAAGACCCCATAGCCCCTTAGAACACATTGTCATTCAAAGGAATTAACCACATTCATGTCCGAGAGTGGGAGAAAAAGTGTCTCACTCTTGGCAGGATGGACAAAAACAAACTCCAGAAATACAGCAAAGCTGCTGGGGGACTCACTAGGTTATGAAATTCAGCCTAAACAGAGAATTCTCCCTAACACACCTTACACCCCCACCCCCAGCAGTGCAGGGTACCTGCCAGCAGGCCCCCAATCATGTCCCCTTGCACCCCCACCCCCCAGCACTGCAGGGCACCTGCCAGCAGGCCCCCACTCATGTCCCCTTGCATCCCCACCCCCCAGCAGTGCAGGGCACCTGCCAGAAGGCCCCTACTCATGTCCCCTTGCACTCCCCACCCCTCAGCAGTGCAGGGCACCTGCCAGCAGGCCCCCACTCATGTCCCCTTGCACCCCTACCCCCCAGCAGTGCAGGGCACCTGCCAGCAGGGCCCCACTCATGTCCCCTTGCACCCCCACCCCTCAGCAGTGCAGGGCACCTGCCAGCATGCCCCCACTAATGTCCCCTTGCACACCCACCCCCCAGCACTGAAGGGCATCTGTCAAAAGGCCCCACTCATGTCCCACTCATGTCCCCCTACACCCCCAACCCCCATCAGTGCAGGTCACCTGCCAGCAGGCCCCCACTCATGTCCCCTTGCACCCGCACCCCCCAGCAGTGCAGGACACCTGACAGCAGGCCCCCACTCATGTCCCCTTGCACCCCTACCCCCCAGCAGTGCAGGGCACCTGCCAGCAGGCCCCCACTCATGTCCCCTTGCACCCCTACCCCCCAGCAGTGCAGGGCACCTGCCAGCAGGCCCCCACTCATGTCCCACTCATGTCTCCTTGCACCCCCACCACAGCAGTGCAGGGTACCTGCCAGCAGGCCCCCACTCATGTCCCCTTGCACCCCCACCCCCCAGCAGTGCTGGGCACCTGCCAGCAGGCCCCCACTCATGTCCCTTTGCACCCCCATCCCCCAGCAGTGCAGGGCACCTGCCAGCAGGCCCCCACGCATGTTGCCTTGCACTCCCCACCCATCAGCAGTGCAGGGCACCTGCCAGCAGGCCCCCACTCAAGTCCCACTCATGTCCCCTTGCACCCCCACCCCCAGCAGTGCAGGGCACCTGCCAGCAGGCCCCCACTCATGTCCCCTTGCACCCCCACCTCTCAGCAGTGCAGGGCACCTGCAAGCAGGCCCCCACTCAAGTCCCCTTGCACACCCACCCCCCAGCACTGCGGGGCACCTGCCAACAGGCCCCCACTCATGTCCCACTCATGTCCCCATGCACACCCACCCCCCAGCAGTGCAGGGCACCTGCCAGCAGGCCCCAACCCATGTCACCTTGCACCCCCACCCCCCAGCAGTGCAGGGCACATGCCAGCAGGCCCCCACTCGTGTCCCCTTGCACCCCCACCCCCCAGCAGTGCAGGGCACCTACCAGCAGGCTCCCACTCATGTCCCCTTGCACCCTCAGCAGTGCAGGGCATCTGCCAGCAGGCCCCCACTCAAGTCCCCTTGCACACCCACCCCCCAGCACTGAGGGGCACCTGCCAGCAGGCCCCCACTCATGTCCCACTCATGTCCCCTTGCACACCCACCCCCCAGCAGTGCAGGGCACCTGCCAGCAGGCCCCAACTCATGTCCCCTTGCACCCCCACCCCACAGCAGTGCAGGGCACCTGCCAGCAGGCCCCCACTCATGTCCCCTTGCACCCCCACCCCCCAGCAGTGCAGGGCACCTGCCAGCAGGCTCCCACTCATGTCCCCTTGCACCCCAACCCCCAGCACTGAAGGGCACCTGCCAACAGGCCCCCACTCATGTCCCCTTGCACCCCCACCCTCCAGCAGTGCAGGGCACCTGCCAGCATGCCCCCACTCATGTCCCCTTGCACCCCCACCCCCTAGCACTGAGGGGTACCTGCCAGCAGGCCTCCAATCATGTCCCACTCATGTCCCCTTGCACACCCACCCCCCAGCAGTGCAGGGCACCTGCCAGCAGGCCCCCACTCATGTCCCACTCATGTCCCCTTCCACCGCCACCCCCCAGCAGTGCAGGGCATCTTCCAGTAGGCACCCACTCATGTCCCCCAGCACCCCCATCCCCCAGCACTGAGGGGCACCTGCCAGCAGGCTCCCACTCATGTCCCACTCATGTCTCCTTGCACCGCCACCCCCAGCAGTGCAGGGCACCTGCCAGCAGGCCCCGACTCATGTCCCACTCATGTCTCCTTGCACCCCCACCCCAGTAGTGCAGGGTACCTGCCAGCAGGCCCCCACTCATGTCCCCTTGCACCCCCACCCCCTAGCAGTGCTGGGCACCTGCCAGCAGGCCCCCACTCATGTCCCCTTGCACCCCCACCCCCCAGCAGTGCAGGGCACCTGCCAGCAGGCCCCCACGCATGTTGCCTTGCACTCCCCACCCATCAGCAGTACAGGGCACCTGCCAGCAGGCCCCCACTCAAGTCCCACTCATGTCCCCTTGCACCCCCACCCCCAGCAGTGCAGGGCACCTGCCAGCAGACCCCCATTCATGTCCCCTTGCACCCTCACCCCTCAGCAGTGCAGGGCACCTGCCAGCAGGCCCCCACTCAAGTCCCCTTGCATACCCACCCCCCAGCACTGAGGGGCACCTGCCAACAGGCCCCCACTCATGTCTCACTCATGTCCCCTTGCACACCCACCCCCCAGCAGTGCAGGGTACCTGCCAGCAGGCCCCAACTCATGTCCCCTTGCACCCCCACCCCCCAGCAGTGCAGGGCACCTGCCAGCAGGCCCCCACTCATGTCCCCTTGCACCCCCACCCCCCAGCAGTGCAGGGCACCTACCAGCAGGCTCCCACTCATGTCACCTTGCACCCCCACCCCTCAGCAGTGCAGGGCACCTGCCAGCAGGCCCCCACTCAAGTCCCCTTGCACACCCACCCCCCAGCACTGAGGGGCACCTGCCAGCAGGCCCCCACTCATGTCCCACTCATGTCCCCTTGCACACCCACCCCCCAGCAGTGCAGGGCACCTGCCAGCAGGCCCCAACTCATGTCCCCTTGTACCCCCACCCCCCAGCAGTGCAGGGCACCTGCCAGCAGGCCCCCACTCATGTCCCCTTGCACCCCCACCCCCCAGCAGTGCAGGGCACCTGCCAGCAGGCTCCCACTCATGTCCCCTTGCACCCCAACCCCCAGCACTGAAGGGCACCTGCCAACAGGCCCCCACTCATGTCCCCTTGCACCCCCACCCTCCAGCAGTGCAGGGCACCTGCCAGCATGCCCCCACTCATGTCCCCTTGCACCCCCACCCCCTAGCACTGAGGGGTACCTGCCAGCAGGCCTCCAATCATGTCCCACTCATGTCCCCTTGCACACCCACCCCCCAGCAGTGCAGGGCACCTGCCAGCAGGCCCCCACTCATGTCCCACTCATGTCCCCTTCCACCGCCACCCCCCAGCAGTGCAGGGCATCTTCCAGTAGGCACCCACTCATGTCCCCCAGCACCCCCATCCCCCAGCACTGAGGGGCACCTGCCAGCAGGCTCCCACTCATGTCCCACTCATGTCTCCTTGCACCGCCACCCCCAGCAGTGCAGGGCACCTGCCAGCAGGCCCCGACTCATGTCCCACTCATGTCTCCTTGCACCCCCACCCCAGCAGTGCAGGGTACCTGCCAGCAGGCCCCCACTCATGTCCCCTTGCACCCCCATCCCCTAGCAGTGCTGGGCACCTGCCAGCAGGCCCCCACTCATGTCCCCTTGCACCCCCACCCCCCAGCAGTGCAGGGCACCTGCCAGCAGGCCCCCACGCATGTTGCCTTGCACTCCCCACCCATCAGCAGTGCAGGGCACCTGCCAGCAGGCCCCCACTCATGTCTCACTCATGTCCCCTTGCACACCCACCCCCCAGCAGTGCAGGGCACCTGCCAGTAGGCCCCAACTCATGTCCCCTTTCACCCCGACCCCCCAGCAGTGCAGGGCACCTGCCAGCAGGCCCCCACTCAAGTCCCCTTGCATACCCACCCCCCAGCACTGAGGGGCACCTGCCAACAGGCCCCCACTCATGTCTCACTCATGTCCCCTTGCACACCCACCCCCCAGCAGTGCAGGGCACCTGCCAGCAGGCCCCAACTCATGTCCCCTTGCACCCCCACCCCCCAGCAGTGCAGGGCACCTGCCAGCAGGCCCCCACTCATGTCCCCTTGCACCCCCACCCCCCAGCAGTGCAGGGCACCTACCAGCAGGCTCCCACTCATGTCCCCTTGCACTCCCAACCCCCAGCACTGAGGGGCACCTGCCAACAGGCCCCCAGTCATGTCCCCTTGCACCCCCACCCTCCAGCAGTGCAGGGCACCTGCCAGCAGGCCCCCACTCATGTCCCCTTGCAACCCCACCCCCTAGCACTGAGGGGTACCTGCCAGCAGGCCTAGACTCATGTCCCATTCATGTCCCCTTGCACCCCCCCCCCAGCAGTGCAGGGAACCTGCCAGCAGGCCCCCACTCATGTCCCCTTGCACCCCCACCCCCCAGCAGTGCAGTGTACCTGCCAGCAGGCCCCCACTCATGTCCCACTCATGTCCCTTTGCACCCCTACACCGCAGCAATGCAGGGCACCTGCCAGCAGGCTCCCTCTCATGTCCCCTTGCACCCCCACGCCCCAGCAGTGCAGGGCACCTGCCAGCAGGCCCCCACTAATGTCCCACTCATGTTCCCTTGCACCCCCACTCCCCAGCAGTGCAGGGCACCTGCCAGCAGGCCCCCACTCATGTCCCCTTGCACCCCCACCCCCCAGCAGTGCAGGGCACCTGCCAGCAGGCTCCCACTCATGTCCCCCAGCACCCCCACCCTCCAGCACTGAGGGGCACCTGCCAGCAGGCTCCCACTCATGTCCCACTCATGTCTCCTTGTTAGGCGGAAACCTGTGCAGTTCCCTCTGGGACCACTGCAAAAGACTTAGGACTACAGGTGTTTGGCAGTAAACCCACTTGGTAGCAGTCTGTACCACACAGATTCACTTGGTAGCTGTGGTTGAGCAGTCAGACTTCCCTCAAGAAGAGTTAGGCAGTATATGGAGTATACAAAATAGGGCAATTTACACAGTAGAACAAGCAAACACAGAACAGAGCTTCGGTGTAAAGATATATAATTATTTATTTATAAAAACACATCTATGAAAAACACACTGGCATTAATACGGCAAACAACTTCAATTACAATTACTATAAGTAAATCAATCCCCCTAACAATAGTTCGACAAGTCTAGGTTCAACGGCACCACTTATTTGCAGACAGAGATGAATGCTTTAACCTAGATGGCACTCTAGTATTCTTTAGGACGGGAGAGAAAAGGCAGGGTATGAAATCAACTCAGTACCAACACTTTTACGAACAAATGCAAGGCAAGTAAGGCAGGGTCTACTGTAGATCGCAAAGTTCAGAGGCCAGGCCCACTCAGAGAGAGGCAAGGTGATATGTCCCAAAAAGTATCACAGTGGAAATGCACTTCGAGTCTTTGGCGCAAATTGTCACAGAAAGATTGGACCAGTTCAGAACAGAAAGTTACGAAGGCTTGGAGGCGACCCAATGGAGAGGCGAGGATTAAGACACCTCATGCTAACCATCACAAGGGAAGCCAGGTGGACACGGTACCTTGTATTTGGAGAGACAGCTCCGGCGGGGGCAGTTGTTCCTGGTGGTGGATGCAAGTCGGGGCTTTTCCAAGAGAAGAGATGCTCTCGTCGTCGAAGGAAAGTTGAAGATCGTTGCACCACCAGGGAAGAGACCAGCCGCGGAGTGCTCCGTCACAAGGCACCAACTTTTGGTCGCGGTACAGGTTAGTGGCTATCCGGTTGCTGGGGTGCTCAGCACTGGCAATTCGACCACTACGCCCTGGAAGCGAAGAAAAAGCAAAGGGGACTGGTTGTTCCCACCAGTCAGGGGAAGAAGACTCTCCAGCCGGGAGATCTCCTCTGTCGTTGGTAAGTGGTGATTCGGTTCAGCAGGGCTCCACCTGAGGTGTCGTCGTTGCAGGTCGGCTCAGCTTTACCCTCGTCGGATTCTTAAGTCCTGTGGCGACTTCTGAAGATCCAGTCCCAAAAGCCCTGCTTTTATACAGAAAACCACCATTCATTCAGCCTAGATGTCACTCAAAACACGCTAAGTGGTGAGCGGGGTGGCTCACCACTTGGGCCAATCACACCAGAGTGCGACTGGAGTTGGCAAGGCAACTCAGTCCAGGGTGCCTAAACCCACTCCCACACCCCCTGTGGTACCCAGACAGAATGCACCACTTTGGAGGGCCTCTGTGCAGAAGGCCGCCAAAAGTGGAACAAAGGGCTCAACCTTTGGTTTAGGAGTCACAGAGACGAACACAGATGCCATTTTAAAAACCGAGTTCTGGCAGAAAATACCAACCGATAGATTTATTTAAGATAAATAAACCTGTAGTATTTTAGAGATTAACGAGAAAAAGTATTAACCTCCAACAATGGGAAGAATCCCATAGAGTTATATTCGGGGTCGAATATAACAGGAAGTTTCCACTGCCACCAGCCAAAACTTGACGAGGGGGGAAGGGACAGTGCCCCCTCGAATAACAGACCCAGGGGTAATCGAATTACCCCTACTAGTACATCCACAATAGGATGGTTTGTACTAGTTCTGTTAGTAAATTTAGGTCTAGTAAAGCCAATGGTGACTTTACATGCCCTGGGAGACAGTAGTCGGTCCCAGGGTATAGAGTCTATGGTGGGGATCCTCTAGGACGCCCCAGTGTTACGGCACGGAGGGTGCGGTGTAACACACATAGAAAAACATATGAGACCCTATGGAGTAAAAGACCCCATAGCCCATAGAACACATTGACATTCAAAGGAATTAACCACATTCATGTCCGAGGGTGGGAGAAAAAGAGTCTCACTCTTGGCAGGATGGATGAAAACAAACTCCAGAAATCCAGCAAAGATGCTGGGGGACTCACTAGGTTAGGAAATTCAGCCTAAACAGAGAATTGTCCCTAACACTCGCCCCCCCGACTAATGGACAGGAGGATTTAATCCACTCCTGGATGAATCTCATACCTCTAGTCGATGACATACATCCTAGAGAGACCATCAGCATTTTGGTGGTGACACCCTGACCTGTGCTCAATGGTGAAATCAAACCCTTGCAGGCAGATCAACCATCTCAGTAGTTTTGGGTTTTCCCCTTTCATTTGCATTAACCATTTCAAGGGTTGGTGGTCGGTCTGAATAACAAAAGTAGAACCATACAAGTATGGCCTAAACTTCTTCAGAGCCCACGCGATAGCAAAGCATTCTCTTTTGATTGTTGCCCACCTTGTTTCAGGATCCTTCAGCTTGCGGCTGATGAGGCAAACAGGGTGCTCCCTACCTTTCCCATCCAGTTGACTGAGTACGGCACCTATTCCTACATTTGAAGCATCTGTCTGCACAATGAAAGTTTGGTGGTAATCAGGAGCTCTGAGTACGGGGGCTTGGCAAAGAGCCGTTTTCAGGTTTTCAAAAGCCTGATTGCACTCCTCGTTCCATCTAACCTTTTTAGGAAATTTGGGCGAGGAGATGACATTCAGTGGAGAAGCTATGGTCCCATAGTTCTCAATGAAATTCCTGTAGTACCCAGTGAGGCCTAAGAAAGCTCTCACTTGGGTCTGAGTAGTAGGTGTTGTCCAATTTTGCACAGCTTCAATCTTACTGAGCAAAGGCATTATTTCTCCACCTCCTACCTTATGCCCAAGATAGAGTACCTTACTCTGTCCAATTTGGCATTTACTCGCCTTTATGGTCAGATTGGCTCGTCCAAGAGCCTGCAAAACATCTCTGAGGTGGGTTACATGTTCTTCCCAAGAATTGCTGAACACTGCTATGTCATCCAAGTATGCCATGCAGAAGTACCCCATCCCATTCAGAACCTGGTTTACCATCCGTTGAAATGTAGAAGGTGCATTTTTCAATCCGAAAGGCATTACCTTAAACTGGTATAAACCAACAGGGGTAGAAAATGCAGTTTTCTCCTTGGCATGGTCTGTCAGGGCTATTTGCCAATAGCCTGACGTCAAGTCAAATGTGCTGAGGAACTTGGCGGCGCCAAGTTTATCCACCATCTCATCTGTTCTTGGCAAATGGTGGGCATCAGTCTTGGTGACTGCATTAAGAGCTCTATAATCCACGCAGAATCTAAGTTCTTTAGATCCGGCCTTTGGTACTAACACAACTGGGCTAGACCATGGACTAGTAGAGGGCTCTATTACCCCGAGATCAAGCATCTTGCTGAACTCCCCTTTGATGTGGGTTGGTACGTTTTCTGACATTCGGTATCCTCTGCTTTTGACTGGCAGACAGTCACCAGTGAGTATGTCATGCTGGCCCCAAGGGGTCAAGCCTGGTGAAAGCGAGAGCAGAGAGGCAAACTGATTCAACATAGATTTGCACTCTTCTTGTTGCTCGGGTGTCAGATTTGAAGAGAAATTTACTCCTTCAATTTTTTTCGTCTAAAGGCAAGCCTCTGAGGAGATCCGGAAGAGCTTCAGTCTCTTCTTCTTCCTCTGATGATGCTAGAAGCAATGCTCCTTTATCAGGTCTCGAGACATACGCTTTGAGTCGATTGGTGTGGAAGACTGTCGGAGCCTCCTTGGGATTGCCCAAGTCCACCAGATAGTTGACCTCTCCGAGTTTACCCACAACTCTGAAGGGTCCCATCCATTTGTCTTGCAAGGCCCTCTGCCTTGTTGGGATCATAACGATAACGAGCTGGTCTTGAGCAAACTCAACCATGTTAGCCTTTTGATCATGCCAGTGCTTGACCAATGCTTGTCCAGCTTTCAAGTTATCGCTTGCTTCTGTCATCATGTGCGACATTCTCCTCCGGAGACCTATCACGTAGTCAGTCACTCTGACTGACTTGGGGGAAGGAGCACTCTCCAACCCCTCCTTAATCAGAGCCGTTGGACTTCTGACGGGATGACCATAGAGAAGCTCAAAGGGAGAATAACCTACTCCCTCCTGAGGGACATCTCTATAAGCAAAGAGAAGGCATGGCAGTAGAAGGTCCCACTTACGCTTAAGGGGTTCCTTTAAAGCACCTATCATGCTCTTCATGGTTCAGTTGAACCGTTCTACCAGCCCATTGGTTTGGGGGTGGTAAGCCATTGAGAACTTGTAAATAACTCCACAGGTTTTCCACATGGCTTTCATGTAGTGGGACATAAAGTTTGACCCCCTGTCAGAGATTACTTCCTTAGGAAACCCGACCCTGGTAAAAATACCGAGGAGGGCCTTAGCCACAGCCGGAGCTGTAACAGTCCTCATAGGAATTGCCTCAGGATACCTAGTAGCATGGTATACTACAACAAGTATAAACCTGTTGCCTGAGGAGGTTGGAGGATCAAGGTGACCAACAATGTCAATCCCTACTCTCTCAAATGGGACTCCCACAACTGGGAGAGGCACTAAAGGTGCCACATTCTTGGAGTCAACCTTACCAGAGGTCTGGCAGGTGTGGAAGCTCCTACAGTGTTTTTCTACTTCGGCCCCCATCTTTGGCCAATAAAAGTAGAGAGAGAGCCTTTCCTTGGTCTTCTTGAAACTCAAGTGACCAGCCAAAGCAATCTCGTGGGCTAACTGCAAGAACTGTGGTCTGTTCTCTTGGGGTACTACAAGTCGTTTGTAGTCTCCAGGTGCAGACTCGGTCGGTTCACTGTAGAAGAGGCCATCTTCCCAGTGCAAGTCCTATTTCCCAGGCTCTTGCCCTTCAGCCTGAGCTTCTGCCTGGTGGCGAAGACCTTCCAGAGTTGGACATTCTCTCTGTCCCTTACTGAAGTCCGCCCTGCTGGGTCCACCTTCTGCCAGTAAAGACTGCAGCTCAGGATGGTCAACAGGATCCAGATCTCCAATGAGTTCCTGGCCTTCCATTAGCTCCTCTTCAGGGTCTAATTCTACCACACAGGGTTGTACCTCCCTCTCAGCCTCAGCTGGAGGGGGAGTTACGGGTGTAACTTTGGACAACCACGGGGAAGTCCTTGTGGGCTGCACTGAAATGCTGGCTGCTAGTTTTGGTATAGAAGTCTTAGGTTTCCCTTTCGCTTCTGATTTCTTGGAGACAGCAGCTGACAATTCCAGTGGAGCAGAAGTGATATCTGTCTTCATCATCTCCTGGAGAGTACCTCACATGGTTCTCTCCCTTGCAGGTCTGGTTAGTTCCTATAACCGTTTACTAGGAGGTCTGGGGGTATGCGACACAACTCCGAGAGTTTTCAAATCGTTACCCAACAGAACTCGTCCTGGTACCTCACTCTGTATGCTGTCAGGTATCTTCACAGTCATGTCGTTACACTGGATGAGAACTGGTAATTGGGGAAGCATCTGCACAGGCCCTCCAGCTAACTTGGTGACGTGTTTGGGTGCCTTAGCAACATCCTCAGCCTTAAAAAAAGATTTATCCACCACAGTTATGATGGCCCCAGTGTCCCTAATGGCAGGAGTCTCCTGACCATTCACCTGGACACTGTCCTTATAATACTCTTTAGTATTATCAGGGATGGAGTTATAGACATTCTGTTGTTCCCACAAACCCAGAGACACTAAAGAAATACTGGCTGAGACTCCAATGGGTTCATCAGCCAGCAGTAGAAAGTTTCCACTTGCCATTTGAACTTCCTCCTCTGGAGCGAAGGCTAAGGAGACAAGTTGGACCCCGCAAGGTTTACCCTTACATCTGGGATCACCTTTCACGTGGTCAGTCGAGCCACAAACAAAGCATTTACCGAATGCTTTCTGGAATGGTGGCTTGTTCTGGCCTCCTTCCGGTTTGGCACCAGAAGGCACACTATTCTGCTGCGGTTTTCCTTGTGGCTTACCCTTCTGGTTTTGTTTGGGGCCCTCTTTGGAATTTGAGTTATTCGAATTATCTTTTGAGTCTTTCTTAGGCTGTTTTCCCTCATCCTTTTTCTGAGTTGCCCCAGAATCCTTATGAGTAGCCCTGTTGGCAACCCACAAGTCAGCAGCCTTAGCTAGCTCCCTGGAATCCAATTCCTTCGAATCAGCCAAGTGCTGTCTGAGCTCAGGAGAACAGGCATCATAAATCGACTCTAACATAAAAAGATTCTTCATACCCTCATAAGTGTTCACTTTGTAACCCTTAATCCATCCCTCTAAGTTTTTCAACCCTTCACTCACCCAGGTAGCCCAAGGGGTACCATCATGCTTTTTGAGGGTTCTAAACCTCTTAAGATACTGGGAAGGGGTCTTCCCGAACCTAGCTATCAAAGCTAGTTTCACACTTTCGTAATCCTTCTTATCCACCTCCCCCAACTCCATTAGCACATCAGTCACAACAGGGGGAAGCCTAGAGAGCAACCAGGGAAGTAACTCATTCCCTGTGATGTCCTGGAGCCCATGATTATATTCAAACAGTTTTAAGCAATCCAACATATCCAATCTCGGTTCATACATACCCACTAATTCCTTAGGCATCCGGGGTCTTTTGGGACTGGAACTTCTAGAGGAACCAGAGGAGAGAGAAGCATTTTCCACAGATAACTTTTTCATCTCTAACTCATGATTAAGTTCTATTTCTCTGAGACTTAACTCAGCTTGCTTCTGCTCAGCCTGGGCATTCATCCGTCTGAACTCTAGCTCTTGGTTTCTTTCAGATTGAGCTAATAAACGCGTGTATTCTAATTCGAGCTTCATTTTTTCAAGTTCAAAATAAGCAGGGTTACATGTGGGACCTGGTATGGGCCCCGTAGGTACAGTAGGTAAGGAAGACAGAGGCTCAGAGTGGCTAACTTCATTAGGTTCACTTTCCTCTTCTGACTCATTATCAAGACTTTGATTCAGATTAATACCATTACTGTTTTCTACATTCGCTGGAGAAGTTGGTTCCTCTGAACCATTACCCAGACTTTGGTTTTCCAGCAATCTCGCTATCAGTTCTACTTTCTTGCCTCTTACAGAAAGATTATCTTGTCTACAGAGAGCTCATAAACTCTCAGTATTTTCACCTGACGAGGACTCTTGACTGTAAACTTCCATTGTAGACATGTTTTTGAAAGTTGCTTTTTAGTGCTAAGTTTTGTGGTTAGTTATTCTAAAGTGTTGAAAAGCACTCTAAACTGTATACTCGATACAAATCCCACCGCTGTACACCAGTGCTAGACGGAAACCTGTGCAGTTCCCTCTGGGACCACTGCAAAAGATTTAGGTCTACAGGTGTTTGGGAGTAAACCCACTTGGTAGCAGTCTGTACCACACAGATTCACTTGGTAGCTGTGGGTGAGCAGTCAGACTTCCCTCAAGAAGAGTTAGGCAGTATGTGGAGTATACAAAATCTTCTTCCTCTGATGATGCTAGAAGCAATGCTCCTTCATCAGGTCTCGAGACATACGCTTTGAGTCGATTGGTGTGGAAGACTGTCGGAGCCTCCTTGGGATTGCCCAAGTCCACCAGATAGTTGACCTCTCCGAGTTTACCCACAACTCTGAAGGGTCCCATCCATTTGTCTTGCAAGGCCCTCTGCCTTGTTGGGATCATAACGATAACGAGCTGGTCTTGAGCAAACTCAACCATGTTAGCCTTTTGATCATGCCAGTGCTTGACCAATGCTTGTCCAGCTTTCAAGTTATCGCTTGCTTCTGTCATCATGTGGGGACATTCTCCTCCGGAGACCTATCACGTAGTCAGTCACTCTGACTGACTTGGGGGAAGGAGCACTCTCCAACCCCTCCTTAATCAGAGCCGTTGGACTTCTGACGGGATGACCATAGAGAAGCTCAAAGGGCGAATAACCTACTCCCTCCTGAGGGACTTCTCTATAAGCAAAGAGAAGGCATGGCAGTAGAAGGTCCCACTTACGCTTAAGGGGTTCCTTTAAAGCACCTATCATGCTCTTCATGGTTCAGTTGAACAGTTCTACCAGCCCATTGGTTTGGGGGTGGTAAGCCATTGAGAACTTGTAAGTAACTCCACAGGTTTTCCACATGGCTTTCATGTAGTGGGACATAAAGTTTGACCCCCTGTCAGAGATGACTTCCTTAGGAAACCCGACCCTGGTAAAAATACCGAGGAGGGCCTTAGCCACAGCCGGAGCTGTAACAGTCCTCATAGGAATTGCCTCAGGGTACCTAGTAGCATGGTATACTACAACAAGTATAAACCTGTTGCCTGAGGAGGTTGGAGGATCAAGGTGACCAACAATGTCAATCCCTACTCTCTCAAATGGGACTCCCACAACTGGGAGAGGCACTAAAGGTGCCACATTCTTGGAGTCAACCTTACCAGAGGTCTGGCAGGTGTGGCAGCTCCTACAGTGTTTTTCTACTTCGGCCCCCATCTTTGGCCAATAAAAGTAGAGAGAGAGCCTTTCCTTGGTCTTCTTGAAACTCAAGTGACCAGCCAAAGCAATCTCGTGGGCTAACTGCAAGAACTGTGGTCTGTTCTCTTGGGGTACTACAAGTCGTTTGTAGTCTCCAGGTGCAGACTCGGTCGGTTCACTGTAGAAGAGGCCATCTTCCCAGTGCAAGTCCTATTTCCCAGGCTCTTGCCCTTCAGCCTGAGCTTCTGCCTGGTGGCGAAGACCTTCCAGAGTTGGACATTCTCTCTGTCCCTTACTGAAGTCCGCCCTGCTGGGTCCACCTTCTGCCAGTAAAGACTGCAGCTCAGGATGGTCAACAGGATCCAGATCTCCAATGAGTTCCTGGCCTTCCATTAGCTCCTCTTCAGGGTCTAATTCTACCACACAGGGTTGTACTTCCCTCTCAGCCTCAGCTGGAGGGGGAGTTACGGGTGTAACTTTGGACAACCGCGGGGAAGTCCTTGTGGGCTGCACTGAAATGCTGGCTGCTGGTTTCGGTATAGAAGTCTTAGGTTTCCCTTTCGCTTCTGATTTCTTGGAGACAGCAGCTGACAATTCCAGTGGAGCAGAAGTGATATCTGTCTTCATCATCTCCTGGAGAGTACCTCGCATGGTTCTCTCCCTTGCAGGTCTGGTTAGTTCCTATAACCGTTTACTAGGAGGTCTGGGGGTATGCGACACAACTCCGAGAGTTTTCAAATCGTTACCCAACAGAACTCGTCCTGGTACCTCACTCTGTATGCTGTCAGGTATCTTCACAGTCATGTCGTTACACTGGATGAGAACTGGTAATTGGGGAAGCATCTGCACAGGCCCTCCAGCTAACTTGGTGAGGCGTTTGGGTGCCTTAGCAACATCCTCAGCCTTAAAAAAAGATTTAGCCACCACAGTTATGCTGGCCCCAGTGTCCCTAATGGCAGGAGTCTCCTGACCATTAACCTGGACACTGTCCTTATAATACTCTTTAGTATTATCAGGGATGGAGTTATAGACATTCTGTTGTTCCCACAAACCCAGAGACACTAAAGAAATACTGGCTGAGACTCCAATGGGTTCATCAGCCAGCAGTAGAAAGTTTCCACTTGCCATTTGAACTTCCTCCTCTGGAGCGAAGGCTAAGGAGACAAGTTGGACCCCGCAAGGTTTACCCTTACATCTGGGATCTCCTTTCACGTGGTCAGTCGAGCCACAAACAAAGCATTTACCGAATGCTTTCTGGAATGGTGGCTTGTTCTGGCCTCCTTCCGGTTTGGCACCAGAAGGCACACTATTCTGCTGCGGTTTTCCTTGTGGCTTACCCTTCTGGTTTTGTTTGGGGCCCTCTTTGGAATTTGAGTTATTCGAATTATCTTTTGAGTCTTTCTTAGGCTATTTTCCCTCATCCTTTTTCTGAGTTGCCCCAGAATCCTTATGAGTAGCCCTGTTGGCAACCCACAAATCAGCAGCCTTAGCTAGCTCCCTGGAATCCAATTCCTTCGAATCAGCCAAGTGCTGTCTGAGCTCAGGAGAACAGGCATCATAAATCGACTCTAACATAAAAAGATTCTTCATACCCTCATAAGTGTTCACTTTGTAACCCTTAATCCATCCCTCTAAGTTTTTCAACCCTTCACTCACCCAGGTAGCCCAAGGGGTACCATCATGCTTTTTGAGGGTTCTAAACCTCTTAAGATACTGGGAAGGGGTCTTCCCGAACCTAGCTATCAAAGCTAGTTTCACACTTTCGTAATCCTTCTTATCCACCTCCCCCAACTCCATTAGCACATCAGTCACAACAGGGGGAAGCCTAGAGAGCAACCAGGGAAGTAACTCATTCCCTGTGATGTCCTGGAGCCCATGATTATATTCAAACAGTTTTAAGCAATCCAACATATCCAATCTCGGTTCATACATACCCACTAATTCCTTAGGCATCCGGGGTCTTTTGGGACTGGAACTTCTAGAGGAACCAGAGGAGAGAGAACATTTTCCACAGATAACTTTTTCATCTCTAACTCATGATTAAGTTCTATTTCTCTGAGCCTTAACTCAGCTTGCTTCTGCTCAGCCTGGGCATTCATCCGTCTGAACTCTAGCTCTTGGTTTCTTTCAGATTGAGCTAATAAACGCGTGTATTCTAATTCGAGCTTCATTTTTTCAAGTTCAAAATAAGCAGGGTTACATGTGGGACCTGGTATGGGCCCCGTAGGTACAGTAGGTAAGGAAGACAGAGGCTCAGAGTGGCTAACTTCATTAGGTTCACTTTCCTCTTCTGACTCATTATCAAGACTTTGATTCAGATTGATACCATTACTGTTTTCTACATTCGCTGGAGAAGTTGGTTCCTCTGAACCATTACCCAGACTTTGGTTTTCCAGCAATCTCGCTATCAGTTCTACTTTCTTGCCTCTTACAGAAAGATTATCTTGTCTACAGAGAGCTCTTAAACTCTCAGTATTTTCACCTGACGAGGACTCTTGACTGTAAACTTCCATTGTAGACATGTTTTTGAAAGTTGCTTTTTAGTGCTAAGTTTTGTGGTTAGTTATTCTAAAGTGTTGAAAAGCACTCTAAACTGTATACTCAATACAAATCCCACCGCTGTACACCAGTGCTAGACGGAAACCTGTGCAGTTCCCTCTGGGACCACTGCAAAAGATTTAGGTCTACAGGTGTTTGGGAGTAAACCCACTTGGTAGCAGTCTGTACCACACAGATTCACTTGGTAGCTGTGGGTGAGCAGTCAGACTTCCCTCAAGAAGAGTTAGGCAGTATGTGGAGTATACAAAATCTTCTTCCTCTGATGATGCTAGAAGCAATGCTCCTTCATCAGGTCTCGAGACATACGCTTTGAGTCGATTGGTGTGGAAGACTGTCGGAGCCTCCTTGGGATTGCCCAAGTCCACCAGATAGTTGACCTCTCCGAGTTTACCCACAACTCTGAAGGGTCCCATCCATTTGTCTTGCAAGGCCCTCTGCCTTGTTGGGATCATAACGATAACGAGCTGGTCTTGAGCAAACTCAACCATGTTAGCCTTTTGATCATGCCAGTGCTTGACCAATGCTTGTCCAGCTTTCAAGTTATCGCTTGCTTCTGTCATCATGTGCGACATTCTCCTCCGGAGACCTATCACGTAGTCAGTCACTCTGACTGACTTGGGGGAAGGAGCACTCTCCAACCCCTCCTTAATCAGAGCCGTTGGACTTCTGACGGGATGACCATAGAGAAGCTCAAAGGGAGAATAACCTACTCCCTCCTGAGGGACTTCTCTATAAGCAAAGAGAAGGCATGGCAGTAGAAGGTCCCACTTACGCTTAAGGGGTTCCTTTAAAGCACCTATCATGCTCTTCATGGTTCAGTTGAACCGTTCTACCAGCCCATTGGTTTGGGGGTGGTAAGCCATTGAGAACTTGTAAGTATCTCCACAGGTTTTCCACATGGCTTTCATGTACTGGGACATAAAGTTTGACCCCCTGTCAGAGATTACTTCCTTAGGAAACCCGACCCTGGTAAAAATACCGAGGAGGGCCTTAGCCACAGCCGGAGCTGTAACACTCCTCATAGGAATTGCCTCAGGATACCTAGTAGCATGGTATACTACAACAAGTATAAACCTGTTGCCTGAGGAGGTTGGAGGATCAAGGTGACCAACAATGTCAATCCCTACTCTCTCAAATGGGACTCCCACAACTGGGAGAGGCACTAAAGGTGCCACATTCTTGGAGTCAACCTTACCAGAGGTCTGGCAGGTGTGGCAGCTCCTACAGTGTTTTTCTACTTCGGCCCCCATCTTTGGCCAATAAAAGTAGAGAGAGAGCCTTTCCTTGGTCTTCTTGAAACTCAAGTGACCAGCCAAAGCAATCTCGTGGGCTAACTGCAAGAACTGTGGTCTGTTCTCTTGGGGTACTACAAGTCGCTTGTAGTCTCCAGGTGCAGACTCGGTCGGTTCACTGTAGAAGAGGCCATCTTCCCAGTGCAAGTCCTATTTCCCAAGCTCTTGCCCTTCAGCCTGAGCTTCTGCCTGGTGGCGAAGACCTTCCAGAGTTGGACATTCTCTCTGTCCCTTACTGAAGTCCGCCCTTCTGGGTCCACCTTCTGCCAGTAAAGACTGCCGCTCAGGATGGTCAACAGGATCCAGATCTCCAATGAGTTCCTGGCCTTCCATTAGCTCCTCTTCAGGGTCTAATTCTATCACACAGGGTTGTACTTCCCTCTCAGCCTCAGCTGGAGGGGGAGTTACGGGTGTAACTTTGGACAACCGCGGGGAAGTCCTTGTGGGCTGCACTGAAATGCTGGCTGCTGGTTTCGGTATAGAAGTCTTAGGTTTCCCTTTCGCTTCTGATTTCTTGGAGACAGCAGCTGACAATTCCAGTGGAGCAGAAGTGATATCTGTCTTCATCATCTCCTGGAGAGTACCTCGCATGGTTCTCTCCCTTGCAGGTCTGGTTAGTTCCTATAACCGTTTACTAGGAGGTCTGGGGGTATGCGACACAACTCCGAGAGTTTTCAAATCGTTACCCAACAGAACTCGTCCTGGTACCTCACTCTGTATGCTGTCAGGTATCTTCACAGTCATGTCGTTACACTGGATGAGAACTGGTAATTGGGGAAGCATCTGCACAGGCCCTCCAGCTAACTTGGTGAGGCGTTTGGGTGCCTTAGCAACATCCTCAGCCTTAAAAAAAGATTTATCCACCACAGTTATGCTGGCCCCAGTGTCCCTAATGGCAGGAGTCTCCTGACCATTCACCTGGACACTGTCCTTATAATACTCTTTAGTATTATCAGGGATGGAGTTATAGACATTCTGTTGTTCCCACAAACCCAGAGACACTAAAGAAATACTGGCTGAGACTCCAATGGGTTCATCAGCCAGCAGTAGAAAGTTTCCACTTGCCATTTGAACTTCCTCCTCTGGAGCGAAGGCTAAGGAGACAAGTTGGACCCCGCAAGGTTTACCCTTACATCTGGGATCTCCTTTCACGTGGTCAGTCGAGCCACAAACAAAGCATTTACCGAATGCTTTCTGGAATGGTGGCTTGTTCTGGCCTCCTTCCGGTTTGGCACCAGAAGGCACACTATTCTGCTGCGGTTTTCCTTGTGGCTTACCCTTCTGGTTTTGTTTGGGGCCCTCTTTGGAATTTGAGTTATTCGAATTATCTTTTGAGTCTTTCTAAGGCTGTTTTCCCTCATCCTTTTTCTGAGTTGCCCCAGAATCCTTATGAGTAGCCCTGTTGGCAACCCACAAGTCAGCAGCCTTAGCTAGCTCCCTGGAATCCAATTCCTTCGGATCAGCCAAGTGCTGTCTGAGCTCAGGAGAACAGGCATCATAAATCGACTCTAACATAAAAAGATTCTTCATACCCTCATAAGTGTTCACTTTGTAACCCTTAATCCATCCCTCTAAGTTTTTCAACCCTTCACTCACCCAGGTAGCCCAAGGGGTACCATCATGCTTTTTGAGGGTTCTAAACCTCTTAAGATACTGGGAAGGGGTCTTCCCGAACCTAGCTATCAAAGCTAGTTTCACACTTTCGTAATCCTTCTTGTCCACCTCCCCCAACTCCATTAGCACATCAGTCACAACAGGGGGAAGCCTAGAGAGCAACCAGGGAAGTAACTCATTCCCTGTGATGTCCTGGAGCCCATGATTATATTCAAACAGTTTTAAGCAATCCAACACATCCAATCTCGGTTCATACATACCCACTAATTCCTTAGGCATCCGGGGTCTTTTGGGACTGGAACTTCTAGAGGAACCAGAGGAGAGAGAACATTTTCCACAGATAACTTTTTCATCTTTAACTCATGATTAAGTTCTATTTCTCTGAGCCTTAACTCAGCTTGCTTCTGCTCAGCCTGGGCATTCATCCGTCTGAACTCTAGCTCTTGGTTTCTTTCAGATTGAGCTAAAAAACGCGTGTATTCTAATTCGAGCTTCATTTTTTCAAGTTCAAAATAAGCAGGGTTACATGTGGGACCTGGTATGGGCCCCGTAGGTACAGTAGGTAAGGAAGACAGAGGCTCAGAGTGGCTAACTTCATTAGGTTCACTTTCCTCTTCTGACTCATTATCAAGACTTTGATTCAGATTAATACCATTACTGTTTTCTACATTCGCTGGAGAAGTTGGTTCCTCTGAACCAGTACCCAGACTTTGGTTTTCCAGCAATCTCGCTATCAGTTCTACTTTCTTGCCTCTTACAGAAAGATTATCTTGTCTACAGAGAGCTCGTAAACTCTCAGTATTTTCACCTGACGAGGACTCTTGACTGTAAACTTCCATTGTAGACATGTTTTTGAAAGTTGCTTTTTAGTGCTAAGTTTTGTGGTTAGTTATCCTAAAGTGTTGAAAAGCACTCTAAACTGTATACTCGATACAAATCCCACCGCTGTACACCAGTGCTAGACGGAAACCTGTGCAGTTCCCTCTGGGACCACTGCAAAAGATTTAGGTCTACAGGTGTTTGGGAGTAAACCCACTTGGTAGCAGTCTGTACCACACAGATTCACTTGGTAGCTGTGGGTGAGCAGTCAAACTTCCCTCAAGAAGAGTTAAGCAGTATGTGGAGTATACAAAATAGGCCAATTTACACAGTAGAACAAGCAAACACGGAACAGAGCTTCGGTGTAAAGATATATAGTTATTTATTTATTAAAACACATCTATGAAAAACACACTGGCACTAATACGGCTAACAATTTCAATTGCAATTACTATAAGTAAATCAATCCCCCTAACAATAGTTCGACAAGTCTAGGTTCAACGGCACCACTTATTTGCAGAAAGAGGTGAATGCTTTAACCTAGATGGCACTCTAGTATTCGTTAGGACGGGAGAGAAAAGGCAGGGTATGAAATCAACTCGGTACCAACACTTTTACGAACAAATACAAGGCAAGTAAGGCAGGGTCTACTGTAGATCGCAAAGTTCAGAGGCCAGGCCCACTCGGAGAGAGGCAAGGCGATATGTCCCAAAAAGTATCACAGTGGAAATGCACTTTGAGTCTTTGGCGCAAATTGTCACAGAAAGATTGGACCAGTTCAGAACAGAAAGTTACGAAGGCTTGGAGGCGACCCAATGGAGAGGCGAGGATTAAGACACCTCACGCTAACCATCACAAGGGAAGCCAGGCGGACACGGTACCTTGTATTTGGAGAGACAGCTCCGGCGGGGGCAGTTGTTCCTGGTGGTGGATGCAACTTAGGGCTTTGCCAAGAGAAGAGATGCTCTCGTCATCGAAGGAAAGTTGAAGATTGTTGCACCACCAGGGAAGAGACCAGCCGCGGAGTGCTCCGTCACAAGGCACCATCTTTTGGTCGCGCTACGGGTTAGTGGCTATCCGGTTGCTGGGGTGCTCAGCACGGGCAATTCAAACACTACGCCCTGGAAGTGAAGAAAAAGCAAAGGGGACTGGTTGTTCCCACCAGTCAGGGGAAGAACACTCTCCAGCCAGGAGATCTCCTCTGTCGTTGGGAAGTGGTGAGTCGGTTCAGCAGGGCTCCACCGGAGGTGTCGTCGTTGCAGGTCGACTCAGCTTTACCCTCATCGGATTCTTAAGTCCTGTGGCGACTTCTGAAGATCCAGTCCCAAAAGCCCTGCTTTTATGCATAAAACCCCCATTCATTCAGCTTAGCTGTCACTCAAAACACGCTAAGTGGTGAGCGGGGTGGCTCACCACTTGGGCAAATCACACCAGAGTGTGACTGGAGTTGGCAAGGCAACTCAGTCCAGGGTGCCTAAACCCCCTCCCACACCCCCTGTGGTACCCAGACAGAATGGCACCACTTTGGAAGGCCTCTGTGCAGAAGCCCGCCAAAAGTGGAACAAAGGGCTCAACCTTTGGTTTAGGAGTCACAGAGACGAACACAGACGCCATTTTAAAAACCAAGTTCTGGCAGAAAATACCAACCGATAGATTTATTTAAGATAAATAAACCGGTAGTATGTTAGAGATTAACGAGAAAAAGTATTAACCTCCAACAATGGGAAGAATCCCATAGAGTTATATTCGGGGTCGAATATAACAAGTAGTTTCCACTGCCACCAGCCAAAACTCGACGAGGGGGGACGGGACAGTGCCCCCTCGAATAACAGACCCAGGGGTAATCAAATTACCCCTACTAGTACGTCCACAATAGGATGGTTTGTACTAGTTCTGTTAGTAAATTTAGGTTTAGTAAAGCCAATGGTGACTTTACATGCGCTGGGAGACAGTAGTCGGTCCCAGGGTATGGAGTCTATGGTGGGGATCCTCTAGGACGCCCCAGTGTTACGGCACGGAGGGTGCGGTGTAACACACATAGAAAAACATATGAGACCCTATGGAGTAAAAGACCCCATAGCCCCTTAGAACACATTGTCATTCAAAGGAATTAACCACATTCATGTCCGAGAGTGGGAGAAAAAGTGTCTCACTCTTGGCACGATGGACAAAAACAAACTCCAGAAATACAGCAAAGCTGCTGGGGGACTCACTAGGTTAGGAAATTCAGCCTAAACAGAGAATTCTCCCTAACACACCTTACACCCCCACCCCCAGCAGTGCAGGGTACCTGCCAGCAGGCCCCCAATCATGTCCCCTTGCACCCCCACCCCCCAGCACTGCAGGGCACCTGCCAGCAGGCCCCCACTCATGTCCCCTTGCATCCCCACCCCCCAGCAGTGCAGGGCACCTGCCAGAAGGCCCCCACTCATGTCCCCTTGCACTCCCCACCCCTCAGCAGTACAGGGCACCTGCCAGCAGGCCCCCACTCATGTCCCCTTGCACCCCTACCCCCCAGCAGTGCAGGGCACCTGCCAGCAGGGCCCCACTCATGTCCCCTTGCACCCCCACCCCTCAGCAGTGCAGGGCACCTGCCAGCATGCCCCCACTAATGTCCCCTTGCACACCCACCCCCCAGCACTGAAGGGCATCTGCCAAAAGGCCCCACTCATGTCCCACTCATGTCCCCCTGCACCCCCAACCCCCATCAGTGCAGGTCACCTGCCAGCAGGCCCCCAATCATGCCCCCTTGCACCCGCACCCCCCAGCAGTGCAGGGCACCTGACAGCAGGCCCCCACTCATGTCCCCTTGCACCCCCACCCGCCAGCAGTGCAGGGCACCTGCCAGCAGGCCCCCACTCATGTCCCCTTGCACCCCTACCCCCCAGCAGTGCAGGGCACCTGCCAACAAGCCCCCACTCATTTCCCCTTGCGCCCCCACCCCCCAGCAGTACAGGGCACCTGCCAGCAGGCCCCCACTCATGTCCCCTTGCACCCCTCCCAGCACTGAGGGGCACCTGCCAGCAGGCCCCCACTCATGTCCCACACATGTCCCCTTGCACCCCCACCCCCAGCACTGAGGGGCACCTGTCAGCAGGCCCCCACGCATGTCCCCTTGCACACCCACCCCTCAGCACTGAGGGGCACCTGCCAGCAGGCCCTCACTCATGTCCCCTTGCACGCCCACCACCCAGCACTGAGGGGCACCTGCCAGCAGGCCCCCACTCATGTCCCAATCATGTCCCCTTGCACCCCCACCCTCCAGCAGTGCAGGGCACCTGCTAGCAGGCCCCCACTCATGTCCCCTTGCACCCCCACCCCCCAGCAGTGCAGGGCACCTGCCAGCAGGCCCCCCACTCATGTCCCCTTGCACCCCCACACCCCAGCAGTGCGGGCACCTGCCAGCAGGCCCCACTCATGTCCCCTTGCACCCCCACCCCCCAGCAGTGCAGGGCACCTGCCAGCTGGCCCCCATTCATGTCTCCTTGCACCCCCACCCCCCAGCAGTGCCGGGCACCTGCCAGCAGGCCCCCACTCATGTCCCCTTGCATATCCACCCCCCAACACTGAGGGGCACCTGCCAACAGGCCCCCACTCATGTCCCACTCATGTCCCCTTGAACCCCCACCCCCCAGCAGTGCTGGGCACCTTCCAGCAGGCCCCCACTCATGTCCCACTCATTAGGGACACTATACTTTGTGACACTTGTGTCAGGTTTTCGGGGTTGCTTTGTTTGCTCTCACATAGCATGACATGCTATGGTGTGTTGGGTGGCGGTGCTGGGGATGGGTTGGGTGACATGGCACTGTTCTCATGTTGTATTTTGCAAGGGGTTAATGCATTTAGCAGCATATGTGTCTTTTGATGACACAGCATTGGTAGTGTTTCTGTAGGTATGACACTTCCATCTCAGGCTGGTATGGTTGTGACAGTTGACTGTCCCTTATGTCATCATCGATTGTCAGCTGGTATGTGGCACGGCTGTGTGCACTCCACAGGGGTGTGATTCTAAGTGAGGTAATTAGCCACCAGCTGCGTTCGGGCTGCATCACCCCGTGCCCTTTCCCCTCCCATGCGCAGCAGGCGTGCATGTGGTTGGGGATGTGGGGGCACCACCATGTCCACCAGCAGGCCCCGGTGTGTTGCAACGTTGTGCAGGACACATGCTGCCACTATGATCCTGCACACTACTGGGGGAGGGTATAACAGCTGCCCGCCAGAACGGTCAAGGGAGCGAAAGCGTGACTTGAGCACTCCAAATGTGCGCTCCACTATGCCCCGGGTTGCAATATGGGCTGTGTTGTATCTTACCTCGGGTGGCGTGGTGGGGTTCCGAATTGGCGTCTTCATGTGGGTGCTCAGAGGGTAGGCACTGTCCCCTGGGGAGGTGGTGATGGGTATCATTAGTAGGGTTGTGACATTACTCAGGATCTGGCATGCATGCATGTGCTGTGGAATTTATACTCGCCAAGCAGCCATGTATCACCATGCCGCCCAGCTTCTAGGTCCCGGTTTAGGGTTGAAATTCTGTAAATGAAACTGTCGTGGGTGGAACCTGGATAGTTGGCATATACTGAGGTGATGATTCCCTTGGCATCACACACTACCTGCACGTTGATAGAATGCCGGTGCTTGCGGTTTCTATAGATGTGCTCTGATGCCCTGGGGGGACGTAGAGCCACATGGGTGCAATCAATGGCACCTAGGACTTTGGGGAATTGTGCCACCCCATACAAATCCTGGATGGCAGCCTGCCTTTCTGCAGGTGTTCTGAGCAGGTATATGTGCCTGCAGACTGATGGGCGTGCAGTCATGATGGCCAAGACCTGGTGTAGGCAGCGTGACTGCGTGGCCTGTGACACCCCCCCACTATGGCACTTGTCCGCTTAAATGATCCGGTACGCAAAAAGTGCAGTACATTGAGGACCTTCTCCAGGGGGCTGAGTGCTTGGGAGCAGAGGGTGGGTGATGTGACCAGGTCGAGTATTATGTGAGGTGGAAACCTGTACCTCCCATACACCTGGTCATCAGGCATGACAAAAAGGCTGGTTCTGGGTGTGAAAATTCTGGGCCTGACTATCCTCCTCCTCCTCCTGCGGTATCCCACGACCACTGCTGCTAGGAACGGTATGTTCATTCTGGCATCTGAGCTTGCTTGTTGTTTGTGCGCACTTTTATGCTGCGCGGGTCCACGTACGCCTGCTTCCTGCTGGCGTACGTGTTTCCGGATTAGTGCATCTTTTTTGGCACGTGCGTGTGGGCGTTCCGCGCATTTTCCTCCTCTACTTCCCCACCCACCCCAGTAATACACGTACCTCGCTTGCCCAGGCCCAATCGCGTGTAAAACTTCCCGCGAGCCCCTAAAGTACACGTACCCCGCTCGCCCAGGCACAATCGCGTGTAAAACTTCCCGCGAGCCCCTGAAGTACACATACCCCACTCACCCAGGCACAATCGCATGTAAAACTTCCCGCGAGCCCCTGAAGTACACGTACCCCCCTCGCCCAGGCACAATCGTGTGTGAAACTTCCCACGCACCCCCGAAATACACGCTATTTTTGACACAGCGAGTGTCCGTGTTTTTCGCGTACCCCTTTGCACGTCATTTGTCCTAGAGGGCCACCGTACGGGAATTCATCAGAGCTGTATATACTGGCTTTTTGTTAGCGCACATTTTTTAATGCGCAGGGACGCTACCGCCTGCCTTTGTGTGGCGGACATGTGTTGATGTACATAGTTGACCTTTGGTTTGTGTCATGAGATCGCCATTTCACTGCTGGGGGTTGGGTGTGCAAGGGGACATGAGTGGGGGCCTGCTGGAAGGTGCCCTGCACTGCTGGGGGGTGGGGGAGCAAGGAGACATGAGTGGGACAAGAGTGGGGGCCTGCTGGCAGGTGCCCCTCAGTGTGGGGGGTGGGTGTGCAAGGGGATATGAGTGGGGGCCTGCTGGCAGGTGCCCCTTAGTGCTGGGGGGTGGGTGTGCAAGGGGACATAAGTGGGGGCCTGCTGGCAGGTGCCCTGCACAGCTGGGGGGTGGGGGTGCAAGGGGACATGAGTGGGGTCCGGCTGGCAGGTGCCCTGCACTGCTGGGGGGTGGGGGTGCAAGGGGACATGAGTGCGGGCCTGATGGCAGGTGCCCCTCAGTGCTGGGGTGTGGGGTGCAAGGGGACATGAGTGGGGGCCTGCTGGCAGGTGCCCTGCACTGCTGGAGGGTGGGGGTGCAAGGGGACATGAGTGGGGGACAGTTTGCAGGTGCCCTGAACTGCTGGGGGTGGGGTGCAAGGGGAAATGAGTGGGGGCCTGTTGGCAGGTGCCCTGAACTGCTGGGGGTGGGGGGTGCAAGGGGACATGAGTGGGGTCCTGCTGGCAGGTGCCCTGCACTGCTGGGGGGAGGGGGTGCAAGGGGACATGAGTGGGGGCCTGCTGGCAGGTGCCCTGCACTGCTGGGGGGTGGGGGTGCAAGGGGACATGAGTGGGACATGAGTGGGGGCCTGCTGGCAGGTGCCCCTCAGTGCTGGGGGTGGGGGTGCAAGGGGACATGAGTGGGGCCTGCTGGCAGGTGCCCTGCACTGCTGGGGGGTGGGGGTGTAAGGGGACATGAGTGGGACATGAGTGGGGGCCTGATGGCAGGTGCCCCTCAGTGCCTGGGGTGGGTGTGCAAGGGGACATGAGTGGGGGCCTTCTGGCAGGTGCCCTGCACTGCTGGGGCATGGGAGTGCAAGGGGACATGAGTGGGGGCCTGCTGGCTGATGCCCTGCACTGCTGGGGGGTGGGGGTGCAAGGGGACATGAGTGGGACATGACTGGGGGCCTTCTGGCAGGTGCCCTGCACTGCTGGGGCATGGGAGTGCAAGGGGACATGAGTGGGGGCCTGCTGGCAGGTGCCTTGTACTGCTGGGGGGTTGGGGTGCAAGGGGACATGAGTGGGACATGAGTGGGAGCCTGTTGGCAGGTGCCCCTCAGTGGTGGGGATGTGGGTGTGCAAGGGGACATGAGTGAGGGCCTGCTGGCAGGTGCCCTGCACTGCTGGGGGGTGGGGGTGCAAGGGGACATGAGTGGGACATGAGTGGGGGCCTGCTGGCAGGTGCCCTACACTGCTGGGGTGGGGGTGCAAGGGGACATGAGTGGGGGCCTGCTGGTAGGTGCCCTGCACTGCTGGGGGTTTGGGGTGCAAGGGGACATGAGTGGGACATGAGTGGGGGCCTTCTGGCAGGTGCCCTGCACTGCTGGGGCATGGGAGTGCAAGGGGACATGAGTGGGGGCCTGCTGGCAGGTGCCTTGTACTGCTGGGGGGTGTGGGTGCAAGGGGACATGAGTGGGACATGAGTGGGGGCCTGTTGGCAGGTGCCCCTCAGTGGTGGGGATGTGGGTGTGCAAGGGGACATGAGTGAGGGCCTGCTGGCAGGTGCCCTGCACTGCTGGGGGGTGGGGGTGCAAGGGGACATGAGTGGGACATGAGTGGGGGCCTGCTGGCAGGTGCCCTACACTGCTGGGGTGGGGGTGCAAGGGGACATGAGTGGGGGCCTACTGGCAGGTGCCCTGCACTGCTGGGGGTTGGGGGTGCAAGGGGACATGAGTGGGGGCCTGCTGGCAGGTGCCCTGCACTGCTGGGGGGTGGGGGTGCAAGGGGACATGAGTGGGACCTGAGTGGGGGCCTGCTGGCAGGTGCCCCTCAGTGCTGAGGGTGCAAGGGGACATGAGTGGGGGCCTGCTGGCAGGTGCCCTGCACTGCTGGGGTGTGGGGGTGCAAGGGGACATGAGTGGGACATGAGTGGGGGCCTGTTGGCAGGTGCCCCTCAGTGCTGGGGGGTGGGTGTGCAAGGGGACATGTGTGGGGGCCTGCTGGCAGGTGCCCTGCACTGCTGGGGAGTGGGGGTGCAAGGGGACATGAGTAGGGGCCTGCTGGCAGGTGCCCTGCACTGCTAGGGGGTGGGGATGCAAGGGGACATGAGTGGGACATGAGTGGGGGCCTGCTGACAGGTGCCCTGCACTGCTGGGGGGTGGGGGTGCAAGGGGACATGAGTGGGGGCCTGCTGGCAGGTACCCTGCACTGCTGGGGGTGGGGGTGCAAGGGGACATGAGTGGGACATGAGTGGGGAACTGCTGGCAGGTGCCCTGCATTGCTGGGGGGTGCGGGTGCAAGGGGACATGAGTGGGGGCCTGCTGGCAGGTACCCTGCACTGCTGGGGGGTGGGGGTGCAAGGGGGCATGAGTGGGGGCCTGCTGGCAGGTGCCCTGCAATGCTGGGGGTGGGGGTCAAGGGGACATGAGTGGGGGCCTGCTAGCAGGTGCCCTGCACTGCTGGGGGGTGGGGGTGCAAGGGGACATGAGTGGGGGCCTGCTGGCAGGTGCCCTGCGCTGCTGGGGGGTGGGGGTGTAAGGGGACATGAGTGGGACATGAGTGGGGGCCTGCTGGCAGATGCCCCTCAGTGCTGGGGGGTGGGTGTGCAAGGGGACATGAGTGGGACATGAGCGGGGGCCTGCTGGCAGGTGCCCTGCACTGCTGGGGGGTGGGGGTGCAAGGGGAAAGTGGCCACACACAATATGCTTCCAGTAATGTTGAACTAACAACACACATGACCAAATACTTACCAACAATACAATGCAGCTACACAAGCTCAAACATAACTAATACATGACAGTACTGTGTTAAAGTAGTCGTAGTCTTACAACCTGAATATGCCAGCACATCGCCCCCTTCCAACTGTAGTCTTGCAGGCTTCAAAACTTGTCTGTGTACTGCATACAACATGAACTCCATCTCCAAAGTAGACGGCCTTGTGAAGACATGAGGAATGAATCTGCAAATTTAGAGGGAGACATGGAAGCAGAAGCATACGTAATTACAACATGCAGTGTACAATACAACTACAATATACACAAGGAATGTCTACACAGTATTGACTACAGACTGCCCACACAGCTCATGGGAGCCCAACATCACTGTTTACATCACTGTCAATTGGTCACACCCTTTGCAAACCCATGGAAACAGGAAGCAGGAGTGGTGTGTGTCTCACGAACCCAAGCATCGAATACAAACTCAGGACAAGCCTGCATGTGCCCATCCGGAATACAGTGGATGCCCACGGGAGCCACACAAGGCAACACACTGTTAAAAAATAATAAAAAATAAAAAATAAAAAAAGCAAAAATCAAAAATCAAAAATGGCCATGTGAGGGTTGGGGGGGAGGGCACCCAGGAGGTCCGAGGACAGGGTGCGCACCAACAGCCACCTGTGTGGATGTTGGGAAAAAAACACCTCCATGGGCTCATTGGCTATGCCAATGTGGGAGAACTGCTGCTGTCGCTCTCATTACCCTCTGCTGCTGCCACAGGAGTTGGTGGTGCTATGGGAGGCAGCCCACGCAAAGCCCTGGTATGGTCCTCCATGGCAGCAAGCATGCACGTGTGGAAGGTATCGTTCTGGAGGATTATAGTGCGGAGATCCCCATGCAGCACCTGACGTGATGCCCGGATCTCCTCCCGAGTTGCCTGCATCTCAGCTGTGAGCGAACGTGTGAGCCGCTCCAGCTGCTGTTCTGTCCTCAAGTTAGTGGAAGTCTCAAGATCAACAATAGTCTCCCTGAGGTGATGGAGTTCTACCCTCAGGGCTTCCCTGTGGCCCTGGGATTCTATTGATATCGATTGGCGTAGAGTCTCCAGTGCCGCCCGTCTGTCCCTGTTGGACGCCAACATGTCCTCCCTGTGTGATTGGCAAATGGAGTCTGTTGCCTGCTGTAGTAGTTCCATCTGCTTTTCAGGGGGGGCAATGGAAGTGGCCACCCTCTCCATTGCTTGAACCATCATCTCAACTGATGCTGCCTGTTGGGTTGCCATACTGTAAATGGATTGTTCCCATGCGGTATTGCCTGGTGGCGTACGGCCACCGCGTCGGCGGGCACCACACCTGTTTGGTGCAAGGCGATCTGCACCTTGCTGTGCCGGCACTGCCTGAGGCTGCAGGACTGCATTCCCCCTCTGATCTTCTGGCCCAGGAACAGGATCAGATGTTGTGGAGTGTGACCCTGCACCCGTAACCGCCAAAGGCTGACTAACCAACACTGACATCCCCATAGACGGTTCTACCCCTGGTGCAGGTGGGTTGGACAGAACAGAACCCCTTCCAGAAACACTTACCTGCGACGCCACATAGGTCTCATCATCCGAATCAACACCTGAATAGAGGTCTGGGGAGGTGCACCCAGAGACACCCTTGGACAGAATCGTCTGCAGCAAGAGTGGGTTCTCACCCACCACCATACCACGTCCCCCACTGGTGGCCGGTTGTGCCTCAGGTTCCTCCTGGTCTGCACCATCTCCTCAACCTCAACAGCATCAAGTGCATCATCCCCTGCAAAAACATGAAAGAAAAAAATGGAAACAGGCATTCGCACCATAGCACACAAATAGGCCTGACAAGCTACAGAACCAGTACATGATTTACACATGTCCCACATGACTATAACCCTCCCATGCATGCACTGTCACAGAGTTGGAAGGGGAGGCAAAAGTCTGACACTGATGACACCAAGATGGAAGAGCAACACATTTGCTGCATGCTGGGTAGCACTGCCATCACACATTGGCCTGTGAGTGGCATGTCCTATACACATAAATGACACATGCCATCACACAGATGGCATGTACCACAGCCATGGTACATTCCACAAGTACATCCATATGTCAGTGAATGAGTACTTTCACCCATCCATGTGAGATGGACATGAAGAGATGAAAAATGCCACACACTGCAACACATCTAGTGTACAAAAATACAGTGATTGCAGGGACATGTACACATCAATGGTTGTGCACTTCAACATGACAGGAAACAACTAGCATGTTCCACATTCAAACAGGCCCAAAATGGTCAAATCATTCAACTACCAAGGTGACACATGTGGGCCAATGTGGGGTTCTTCAATGACAGAAGCATGTCACATATGTCACAATAGGGCTGAGGAATGTGTTGAAAAAGTGGGAGAATTGAAACAATCAGCCTGAAAGAACACTGAAAAATACAAACAATGTTGTTGCATGATGCCACCTCAAGGGCAACTTCTGTAATGTTGCGCTAAATTACTACTGTGGGCAGAAGGGATAGTGTCACACGCAAATTCAAGGCCGCAGAATGTTTTGGATGAAGCACGTGGGTGACCCATACTACTCAGTCACACACACCCTCACCTGCCACTCAATCAGAACCCGTCACCCAAACAACATACACATGCATTAAACACACATGTATGGGCACTCACCGGGCAATGTGTCATAATCGGGTAGTTCTCCCACACCTCGGATCTGTTCCTCTGTGACGAAGGTCCCAGCAACAGATTCATGTTCAGTGAGTTTGTTGTCCTCTTGTGGAGACCCACGCCAGTCACCAGAGTAGCGGCATGACTTGAGGCCAGCTAGTCCTTTGCTCGGCGTTTCAGGTCGTTCCACCGCTTGTAGCAATCATTAGCTGAGCACCTCATAAATCCAAGGGCACTTTACTGGTTGGTGATGGTCTGCCAGTGTGCCTTACGTTGACCAGGTGTGGTCTTGGACCCCACAGTCACCACCATTTCGTGGCTTTGTTGCAACACATAGCTCACAAGTGCATTAAGTTCTGAATCATTGAAGCAAGGTTTCCTTGAGGTACTGGAGTGTGTAGCCGTGCCTGGGCTCTCAGCCTGTCATGCCAGAGCACCCTTCTTCCTCTTTTTAGAAGGTGGAGCGGAGCCAGAGTGGCTAACGCCGCTCTGGTCAGTAGGGGCAGAATCACTGGTGGACTGGGTTGTTGGAGTGTGCGAATGCACATTGACAATAGGACTTGGTGCAGGCATTGTCTGAAGTGTGATGTTGGCAGGGGAACATCAGTATGATGGACCAGGACCGACACTGTCCTGGCTGGGAGAGTTAGAGCTGGGGCGGATGGAGCTGCATCTGCCCCTGCAGCCTCACCACCCTGCATACTTGGGGCAGCAGATGACATAGCTGCCCCAGATCCACGTGGCTTGGTGACAACTTGCACCGCCACACGTGGCTTAGACTTGCTGACCTGGAAGTCAGCTAGGGAGTCATCCTGTGCCAGGTCAGGTGCCACACTGGGCTGGTCCAACAAGGGCTGAGCTGGGATGGTCTCAGCCACGTTTCCCTCAACCATGGGGGGGCATGGGTGTCCCTGATTGGTCCTCCACACATGGGGGCATAGGGGCACCCTGCAAATCCCGGCCACGTCCCCTACCGCCCACGTCCCCTAGCGCCCACCACGTCCACCTTTTGAAGGTCGGCCAACTTTGCCTCCCTTACTGCTTGGTCACCTCCCAACCATGGCACGTTGTTGTGCGTATGGGAGGAGCAGTAAACTATTATCCTGGGCAATTGGGGGTCAAAGGGGTAGGGTACTAGATGGAATTCGTACCCTAGTGCTCTAACAAGGCTGTCTGTGACCCCTGGAGGAAGATGACGGGTCATGCAACGCACAGGCAGCCCAAAAACAAAAATAAACATGCACGCAACCCCTCGTAGACCACCTGCGTGGAAAAATGAATCCGCACTACGCTGTGGCACCCAGAAACACAAAAATAAGCGTACGCATGATACACGCAGCCTACAATGACCTCTGAAGGGGTACGCGACACACGGGGCAAGCACAGTTGCTAAGTACGTGCGGAACTCACCGTCTGCCTGGAAAAAGAAAGTGAAAAATATGCGTGTGTGTGCTTTGGCAACACCCCCGCCAAAAGAAGAATTGTACGCTGTCTGAGGAGACAGGACAAAAGAAGAAGTGAACACTGTTTGAGGAAACAGGCCCAAAAAAGTAGAAAAATGAAAGCTGTCAGAGGTAACAGGGAGTACAAACTTGAAACGCTGTGAAGTAATCGCTTGTGAACCGACAAGAAGTACAGAATCCACCCACTCGCTCTCCACAAAAAGCACGTACAAGGAAATGTTGTCCTACATGTACCTTTTAAACCAGCCCACACGTACACGTCACTTACATGTGTACGCGCCCTTTCCTCCAATTACACGCGCTGACACTCGGACATGCAGCTTTTCCACGTGTGCTCTGTCATCACATGCTATGAGGGAAACACCCGTGCGCGTCACGTCACAGACGTGCTTAAGCGCTAAGGGCCTTTGGTCCAATTAAATCGCATACGTGCGCTGAAGCACTTACGCGGTAAGGGCCTTTCCTCGAATTACACGCTGATGTGCAAGATTTTCACGTGCCAAATCACTCCATATCAAGCTGGCCACGTGTTCACACACGGAAGACCACGCTCCTTCCCAGAAGGCCAAATTACTGCCCCCAGAGCCCCGAGCACGCTCCCACCTGCCATCTGCTGCTGCCTGATTGCCTGCTGCCCATGTGCCCTGCCATTTGCACCCTGAATGTCAGCCAGGGGTGCTGTTGCTGTGACCGCCGCTGCTGGAACCGAAGACTCCCGAATGGGATTCCATCACTCCACAGCCCAGCCCCAGGACCCAGTTGCCCACCCACTCGTGCCTCTGGGGTTGCCATGTCCAGCACTACACCATCTGGCACCACTGGCAACCCCCAGCCAGAGAGGCAGAGGGCCACCAGCTTCATGTTGGTTCCAGCTGCATGTATCTGCACTGTGTACATATGCATGTATGTGTATCTGACAAAGTGTGCAACAGTCATGCAACATGAATGCATGTGAGACTGATATGTAGAAGACTGATTTCCACATGTGACATGGATGCCGATCTCATCACTGCCACACTTGGTGGAGGGGTACACATGCATGTAAGTGTGGTGTCATGTGTGCATGTCTAGTGCACTCCCTGTGTCTCATGTGATGTCTGGGTCACCTTTGCCTGCTCATGCTGTTGTATGTGTATGGATGGTGCTGGCTGTTGCGATATGGCTGTGGAATAGCTCGTGTGTGATTTGAAATGACATGTGTGTTGGGGATTGTGATGCCATGTCTGAAGTTTGACAATGACACTCGTGTGCAACTGTCATGTGTGTATGAGTCCATTGTACAGTGCCCTGATGCCTGTGTGCTATCTCTCCCTGTCTGCAGCGTCGTCTGATGAAGAGGGCGGAGAGGATGCTGTGGAGCACAGTGGCAGGGATCGCACTGCCAGCCGGAGACACAAGGCCCGGCTCCCCTCCCAGGTTGTCACCTCGTCAGGGAGTGAGGAGTCTGGTGCAGCATCTCAGCTGCCCCTTCTGCTGCCGAGGAGTCCAACTCCGACCTCCGCCTCTTGGACCTCCCCTCGGCAGCAGAAGGGGCAGCTGAGACCCCACAGGGCCCGACGGAGGAAAATGGAACGGAGTCATCCAGGTTGGTGGGGGGTTTGGTGGAGGAGGAGGCTGTGCAAGGGACAGAGACGGGGTCTGGAGGGCAGGATTCCACTGGTGCTAGTGGTGCAGTGCAGGGGCAGGGACAGGAGGCAGCACAGGCCGCCGCAGAGGTGCCTGTGTGTAATTCTGTTCCCGATCCTGTGACTGCATCATCTTGTACCAGCAGGGATACCTACGTCCAGACCCGTTTTCAGGCAGGGGATGAGCTTACGACAACTGGCCTTCCTCTGCCTGCGGACGTGGCTATCCGGGACTGGGTTGGGCCTGTCCTGGGTGGTGTGGCATTGCGTCAAGGGGCCATGCGAGGCGAAATGCAGTCTTTTCATGGGGAGACTGCACGTTGTCTCGAATGGCTCGTTGACCACGTCGACCTACTGGGACAGGTCACCAGGGCCGGATTCCTCGGTTTGCTGGGCTTTGTTCCGACCCCCTCCTCAACTGAACCCCCTATGTGCCAGTCATACTCCTTGCCATCTTCCCACCCATGTGTCACCTGGGTGCCCTGTGGAGCTGCCTCTGACCCTGCGGCCAGGCTGGTGGAGGACACATCCCTGCCACAGTCGGGAGTCGGACGTCCAGCAGGGGTGGCCACCTCAACAACTGCATGTTCAGGCAGCAAGAGCCAGGGCACGGGCAGAGGCACAGCACCGGCAGCAACAAGGTGGGAGCCATGATGGTTTGGGGCCTTCGTCATCGGAGGGGTAGGCATCGGCCAGAGGGCAGGAGGACCCAGGACGGGAAGTGTCTTCCGTGTGGCAGCGGTTAGGCCATGCCATAGATTCAGAGCGGCAGCGGGCAGAAGAGGCACAGCTCACGATGGTCAGGGCGGAGAACTCCATGCGGAAGGCCCTGAGGCAGGACAAGTGCCTCGAGGCAATTCGCAGGGAGTTGGAGGAGAACATGTCATCGTCCCTGCGAACCCTCGGGGCCATGGAAGAGGACCACCTCTGGGACATTGAGCAGGAGTTCGATGATGCCCTGGCTCTGGACCTCCACAAGTGAGCCGTCGGACTAGCCCGCTGCCCTTGTAAATAGTTAGATAGTGTTAGGTTTCCTTTGTTTTTTCTTTATTTTGGTTGCGCTTGGACAATGCACCACGTTTCTGCATATAGTTTTTCAATAGGTAGTATTTTTGATAGGTTTCATTTCTTCAGTTGGGATCATGGACCCCGGATTGTTCATCTGTATATAGTTCGCTATTGGATTCATCTCTTTTTTTGGATTTCCCCATGGAGCAATGGTTTTCATTTTTGTTTTTCCCTTGGATTTGCTTTGTTGGACTGTAACTTTGGACACCTTTCCTTTGGATTATGATTTCTTGTTTTTCATTATTTTACGGACATGCAGCTTTTCTTTTTTTATTCCCATTGTTGTTTGTTTGATTTTAATTCCATTTATGTTGCTTTTAATACATTTTTTTCTTCATACTTCGATGTGTGGTATTATCTCATTGGTTTCATGTATGCCATGATGTGGGTTTTCAGATTCACTTGCAACCATTGTGTGTGTCTGTGATGGACATGTGTTCATTTACATACTTGCCATTGGGGTTGTATAATGTAATTGCCTTTTCTATGTGGGTGGATGCAATACTTGGTTGGGCCTTTGGGCTGGGGAGGCTGGCCATAAGGGCCATGATTGAGGATCGTCATGACCTGGGGGCAGGGGAACATGATTGGGGGCCTGCTGGCAGGTGCCCTGCACAGCGGGGAGGTGGGGGTGCAAGGGGACATTAGTGGGGTCCTGCTGGCAGGTGCCCTGCACTGTTGGGGGGTGGGGGTGCAAGGGAACAGAAGTGGGACATGAGTGGGGGCCTTCTGGCAGGTGCCCTGCACTGCTGGGCAGTGGGGGTGCAAGGGGACAGGAGTGGTGGCCTGCTGGCAGGTGCCCTGCACTGCTGGGGGGTGGGGGTGCAAGGGGACATGAGTGGGACATGAGTGGGGGCCTGCTGGCAGGTGCCCTGCACTGCTTGGGGGTGGGGATGCAAGGGGACATGAGTGGGACATGAGTGGGGGCCTGCTGGCAGGTGCCCTGCATTGCTGTGGGGTGGGGGTGCAAGGGGACATGAGTGGGACATGAGTGGGGGCCTGCTGGCAGGTGCCCTGCACTGTTGGGGGGTGGGGGTGCAAGGGGGTAATGCGTTGGTGATCACTAGCGCAAGGTGACATGTTGCTTGGCTGGGGGGCATGCCCATGGTGGATGGGCTGCCTGCAGGACATGACCAGGGGTGCAGGGTAGTCCTCTGTGGTGTGGGCTGCCTGCAGGGGCCATGGAGGGTGTAGAGGGAACACCTGGGAGGACCCACATTGCCAATTATCGTGTAGGACTCCCCTGCACCCCCGAAATACACGTACCCCACTCGCACAGGGCCTATCGCATGTGAAACTTCCAGCGAACCCCGGAAATACATGTACCCTGCTGGAATCGCATGTGAAACTTCCCGCGCACCCCAGAAATACACGTACCCCACTCACACAGGGCCTATCGCATGTGAAACTTCCCACAAACCCCAGAAATACACATACCCTGCTGGAATCGCATGTGAAACTTCCTGCGAAGTGCAGAAATATTGGCCCTGTGCGAGCGAGCGGGGTATGTGTAGTTCTGGGGTACAGCGTGAAGTTTTACACGCGAAAGGACCATGTTGAGCGGAGTACGTGTGTTAAGGAGAATTCTCTGTTTAGGCTGAATTTCCTAACCTAGTGAGCCCCCCAGCAGCTTTGCTGGATTTCTGGAGTTTGTTTTTTTCCATCCTGCCAAGACTGAGACTCTTTTTCTCCCACTCTCGGACATGAATGTGGTTAATTCCTTTGAATGTCAATGTGTTCTATGGGCTATGGGGTCTTGTACTCCATAGGGTCTCATATGTTTTTCTATGTGTGTTACACCGCACCCTCCGTGCTGCAACACTGGGGCGTCCTAGAGGATCCCCACCATAGACTCCATACCCTGGGACCGACTACTGTCTCCCAGGGCATGTAAAGTCACCATTGGCTTTACTAGACCTAAATTTACTAACAGAACTAGTACAAACCATCCTATTGTGGACGTACTAGTAGGGGTAATTCGATTACCCCTGGATCTGTTATTCGAGGGGGCACTGTCCCGTCCCCCCTCGTCAAGTTTTGGCTGGTTGCAGTGGAAACTACTTGTTATATTCGACCCCGAATATAACTCTATGGGATTCTTCCCATTGTTGGAGGTTAATACTTTTTCTCGTTAATCTCTAACATACCACCGGTTGGAGAGTCTTCTTCCCCTGACTGGTGGGAACAACCAGTCCCCTTTGCTTTTTCTTCACTTCCAGGGCGTAGTGGTCGAATTGCCCGTGCTGAGCACACCGGCAACCGGATAGCCACTAACCCGTACCGCGACCAAAAGGTGGTGCCTTGTGACGGAGCACTCCGCGGCTGGTCTCTTCCCTGGTGGTGCAACTATCTTCAACTTTCCTTCGACGACGAGATCATCTCTTCTCTTGGCAAAGCCCCGACTTGCATCCACCACCAGGAACAACTGCCCTCGCCAGAGCTGTCTCTCCACATACAAGGTACCGTGTCCGCCTGGCTTCCCTTGTGACGGTTAGCGTGAGGTGTCTTAATCCTCGCCTCTCCATTGGGTCGCCTCCAAGCCTTCTTAATTTTCTGTTCTTAACTGGTCCAATCTTTCTGTGACAATTTGCGCCAAAGACTCGAAGTGCATTTCCACTGTGATACTTTTTGGGACATATCGCCTTGCCTCTCTCCGAGTGGGCCTGGCCTCTGAACTTTGCGATCTACAGTAGACCCTGCCTTACTTGCCTTGCATTTGTTTGTAAAAGTGTTGGTACAGAGTTGATTTCATACCCTGCCTTTTCTCTCCCGTCCTAACGAATACTAGAGTGCCATCTAGGTTAATGCATTCACCTCTGTCTGCAAATAAGTGGTGCCGTTGAACCTAGACTTGTCGAACTATTGTTAGGGGGATTGATTTACTTATAGTAATTGTAATTGAAGTTGTTTGCCGTATTAGTGCCAGTGTGTTTTTCATAGATGTTTTTTAATAAATAAATAACTATATATCTTTACACCGAAGCTCTGTTCTGTGTTTGCTTGTTCTACTGTGTAAATTGGCCTATTTTGTATACTCCACATACTGCCTAACTCTTCTTGAGGGAAGTCTGACTGCTCAGCCACAGCTACCAAGTGAATCTGTGTGGTACAGACTTCTACCAAGTGGGTTTACTGCCAAACATCTGTAGTCCTAAATCTTTTGCAGTGGTCCCAGAGGGAACTGCACAGGTTTCCTCCTAACAACGTGTATTCCTGGGGGTCGCGGGAAGTTACACCCGCAATTTCAGCAGGGTACGTGTATTCCTGGGGTTCGCGGGAAGTTTTACCCGCGATTTCAACAGGGTACGTGTATTCCTGGGGCTCGCGTGAAGTTTCACCCGCGATTTCAGCAGGGTACGTGTATTACGGGTTTCGCATGAAGTTTCACACGCAATTTCAGCAGGGTACGTGTATTCCTGGGGTTCGCGGGAAGTTTCACACGTGATTTCAGCAGGGTACGTGTATTCCTGGGTTCATGTGTAGTTTCACCCACGATTTCAGCAGGGTACGTGTATTACGGGTTTCGCGTGAAGTTTCACACGCGAAAGGGCCCTTTTCAAGCAGAGTACGTGTATTTCAGTGGTGCGCGGCAATTTTTACATGCGAAAGGGCAACGCCCGTGCACAATACGTCACAGATGCGTTTACGCGCTAAGGGCCTTTGGTCCAATGATATCGCGTACGTGTGCTGACGCGCTTACGCGCTAAGGGCCTTTCCTCGAATTACACACTGACGTGCAAGATTTTCACGTGCCAAATCACTCCATATCAAGCTGGCCACGCGTACACACACGGAAGACTGCAAGGTGCAGTTGCCGTGTCCACCCCTGCTGGAACAGAAGACTCCCGACTGGGATTCCATCGCTCCACAGCCCAGCCCCAGGACCCAGTTGCCCACTAACTCCTGCCTCTGGGGTTGCCATGTCGGGCACATCTCCATATGGCACCACTGGCAACCCCCAGCCAGAGAGGCAGAGGGCCACCAGCTTCACTGCCAAGTTGGTGTCCTGGTGGAGCATGTCCTGGGGCATTATAATGCCCTCTTCGGAAGGTCGCGCGCCGACAAGGAAGGACGGACCAGGATCTGGACGGACATTGTGACGGCCATCAACGCGGAGGGGATGGCAGTCCGTGAATTCCATCATGTCAAGAAGCGCTGGGAGGACTTCAGGTCCAGGACCCTCAACAAGGCCCGGCGCCTCGTGGAGGGGGCCGGGGGAGCATGAGTACCATCCAGATGAGGATCCTGGAACACGTAGGCGCAGCGCTCCATGCCCAGATCCTTCGGAGGCAGACGCGTCCGGAGTTGAGCGGTAAATGGCCAATCATTGCTGTGTGAGACAGGGCATGTTGCAGGGTGCTGGTTGTCTGATACTTGCCTGTATGTGTGACTTAGGCCATGTACGTATGTGTGTGTGCAGGGACATCATGGTCATGCATGTGAGACCAGTAATGTGTGAACCAAATGGTTGATGCATGTGTTACAATGCAACATGCGGCGCAGCATGCGGAATGCACACATTATTGCATGGCTGTCTCTGTTATTGGACATGGATGGGGTGTGAGAGATGGGTGCTGCTGTCATGGACATGTATGGTGTCCATGTCTGTGTGTCCGACTTGCGTGTCTGTGACTTGGAAATGCCATGGATGCATGACACATGTCTGTGACAATGTTCAGATTCACTGATGCAGCCTACTCATCCTTCTATCCACTGTGTCTGGGCTGTACGAGGCCAGATGGATGAAACTAGGGTGAGGTGTGTGCATGTGATGGGCATAGCCCATGATGCATGTGAGTTTCAAACCAGCATTGTATGTTTGAAGAGTCCCTTGGACATGTATGCTAATGTTCATAGCATGCGCCATGCCTGTTACTGCATGTGTTTTGCCTGCACTGACCCATGTGTTGTGGAGGGACATGATGTAAGTGATGTTTGACAGTGCCACTCCTCTGCTATTGCTTCCTGTCTAGGGGACCATTGTACAGTACCCTGATGCTTGTGTTCTATGTCCCCCTCTACACAGCGGCAAGTGATGAAGAGGGCGGAGACCGTGCTGTGGAGCAAAGCGGCGGGGATGACCCCACCGGCCGCCGATGCAAGGCCCTGTCACCCTCCCAGAATTTACCATCATCCGGGAGTGAGGGGACTGGTGCTGCGTCTGCCACTACGGCTGCAGCGGAAGGGGTGGGTGAGCCCCCACAGGGGCTTGCCATGGCGGAAGACGGTGTGGAGCCATCCAGGTTGGTGGTTTCCACAGAGGAGGAGGAGGTCGCTACTGAGCCGCACATGGGGCCTGGTGGGGGTGGTACTACTGGTGCAAGTGGTGCAGTCCAGGGCCAGGGGCAGGAGGCAGCACAGGTCACCGCGGAGGGGCCTGTGCATGTCGCTGTCCCTGACCCTGTGACTGCACCACCATGCACCAGCAGGGATGCCCCATCCCAGGCCTGTCCGCAGGTAGGGGGGATGTCCATGTCATCTGACACTCCTCTACCTGTGGACGAGGGGACCCCTGGCCGTATGGAGAAGGTCCTGATTGGTGTCGCATTGCACACGCATGACATTCGTGATGATGTGCGTGCTTCCCGGGGGGAGCACGCACGTCATCACGAAGAGCAGCGTGCCAACGTGGCCCAGTTGGGAGTGTCCATGGTCAGGGGTTTTGTACATGTGTCGGCCACTCTGGCGGCCCTCTCCTCCTCTGTGGAGACTATGCGCCAGTCATTCTCCATGCCGTCTTCTGGCCCAGATGCCACCAGGGCCCCCTGTGGACCTGCCCTGACCAATGCAGCCAGCTCGGTGGGGATCCCATCCCTGCCACAGTCGGGAGTTGGAGGTCCAGCAGGGGTGGACACCACAGCAACTGGACCACATCAGATGGAGGATGTGCCGGCATCATCGAGCAGGGCACGTGCACGATGGCGTCGGTGGATTACATCAGCCTGGATGCCATCATGCTGGCAGAGGCAGTTGCGTCGGAGGCAGCGGCAGGCTCAACGTGGGAGGCATCATGGCTCGAGGCAATCTACATCAGAGGGGCAGGCATTGGCCGGAGGGCATGAGGACCCCGGAATGGGAGTGTCTTCTATGTGGCAGTGGTTGGGCCAGCAGATAGGTGCAGAGCGGCGGCGGGCAGAGGAGACACGGCTCACGATGGTCAGGGCGGAGAACTCCATGCGCAGGGCGCTGAGGCTGGCTGAGTGCCTCAAGGGAATTCGCAGGTAGTTGGAGGTGGACATCGCGTTATCCCTGCAAAACCTCGGGGCCAGAGAACAGGCCCGCCTCCAAGACATTGAACAGGAGTTCGATGATGCCCTGGCCCATGACTTCAACAAGTGAGCCGTTGGACTTGCCCACCGCCATTGTATATAGTTCATTAGTGTGAAGTTTCATTTCTTTTTTATTTCATTTGGGGCACATGGACCATGCCCCACATTTTTGTATATAGTTAGTAATTTGGTAGGTTTCATTGTAGGTTTCATTTATGTCGTTGGGCTCATGGACCCTGGATTTGCTATTTGTACATAGTTTTACAGTGGATTTTTCTCCTTCATCTTTATTTTTCTTCACCATGGAGCAATGGATATTACGCTTTTCTTTCCCTTTGGATTTGCTTTGTTGGACGGTGACTTTGGACACATTTTCATTTGGATTAATTTGGATTCTCTTTTTTTTATTAATCATTTTTTGGGACATGCTGCATTTTCATTATTATTGGCATTGTTGTGTGTTTTTATTTCATTCCCTTCATTTTGACTTGATTACATTTTTGTTTCTTACTTCAATGTTTGGTCTTCTCTCATTGGTTTCATGCATGTCACAATGTGGGTTTTCTCAGTCATATGTTGCCATTGTGTGGGTCGGACAGACTTGTACTTATGCGCATACTGCTTATTTGTGATCTATCATGTAATGGGGATTTCTATTTGGAGCAGATGTAAAGCTTGGTTGGTTGTTTGGACTGATTTGTGTGGCCATAAGAGCCAGGGATCTGGATTGTGATGACATTTTGGCTGGGGGACATGTGTCAAGGCCTGCTGGCAGGTACCTGTCAATGATGGGGGGGTGAGGGTGCAGGGGGACATGTGTGGGACATGTGTGGGGGCCTGCAGGCAGGTGCCCCTGACTGCTGGGGGGTGGGGGTGCTGGGGGACATGTGTGGGGGCCTGCTGGCAGGTGCCCTGCACTGCTGGGGGGTGGGGGTGCAAGGGGACATGAGTGGGACATGAGTGGCGGCCTGCTGGCAGGTGCCCTGCACTGCTGGGGGGTGGGGGTGCAAGGGGACATGAGTGGGACATGAGTGGTGGCCTGCTGGCAGGTGCCCCTCAGTGCTGGGGGGTGGGGGTGCTTGAGGACATGAGTGGGGTCCTGCTGGCAGGTGCCCTGCACTGCTGGGGGGTTGGGGTGCAAGGGGACATGAGTGGGACATGAGTGGGGGCCTGCTGGCAGGTGCCCTGCACTGCTGGGGGGTGGGGGTGCAAGGGGACATGAGTGGGGGCCTGCTGGCAGGTGCCCTGCACAGCTGGGCGTGGGGGTGCTGGGAGACATGAGTTGGTGATCATATTGCAATGTGACATGTGGCTTGGCTGGGGGGCATGCCCATGGTGGATGTGCTGCCTGCGTGACATGACCAGGGGTGCGGGGTAGTCCCCTGTGGTGTAGGCTGCCTGCAGGGGCCGTGGAGGGGGTAGAGGGGACACCTGGGAGGACCCACACTGCCAATTCACGTGTAGGACTCCCCGCGCGCCCCCGAAATATGCGTTCCCCGCTCTGACAGCAAAATCACGTGTGAAACTTCATGCGCAGCCCGGTAATACACGTACCCTACTCCAATCGCCTGTGAAACGTCCCGCGCACCCCTGAAATACACGTACCCAGGCCAATCGCGTGTGAAACTTCCTGCGCGCCCCTGAAATACACGTACCCAGGCCAATCACGTGTGAAACTTCCCGCGCACCCCTGAAATACACGTACCCAGGCCAATCGCGTGTGAAACTTCCCGCGCACCCTTGAAATACACGTACCCAGGCCAATCGTGTGTCAAACTTCCCGCGCACCCCTGAAATACACATACCCAGGCCAATTGCGTGTGAAACTTCCCGCGCACCCCTGAAATACATGTACCCAGGCCAATCGCGTGTGAAACTTCCTGCGCACCTCTGAAATACACGTACCAAGCTCAATCCCGTGTGAAACTTCCCGCAAACCCCTGAAATATACGTACCCTGGCCCAATTGCGTGTGACACTTCCTGTGCACCCCTGAAATACACGTACCCAGGCCATTCGCATGTGAAACTTCCCACGCACCCCTGAGATACACATACCCAGCCCAATCGCGTGTGAAACTTCCCGCGCACCTCCGTAATACACATACCCCCCTCGCACAGGCCCTTTCATGTGTGAAAGTTCCCATGAACCCCGTAATACACGTACCCTGCTGAAATCGCGTGTGAAACTTCCCGCGCACCCCTGAAATACACATACACAGGCCAATCGCGTGTGAGACTTCCTGTGCACCCCTGAAATACACGTATCCAGACCATCGCGTGTGAAACTTCCCGTGCACCCCTGAAATACACGTACCCAGCCCTATTGCATGTGAAACTTCCTGCGCACCCCCGTAATACACATATCCCACTCGCACAGGCCCTTTCACGTGTGAAAGTTCCCGCGAACTCTGTAATACACGTACCCTGCTGAAATCGCATGTGAAAATTCCCGTGAACCCCAGTAATACATGTACCCCACTCGCACAGGCCCTTTCGCGTGTGAAAGTTCACGCGCACCCCAGCAATATACGTTCCCCACTTGGCGTTTGCTGTTTGGCAGCCCTGTAAGCTGGTCCAGGGTTAGCGCAGCCCTTTGAGCTGAATTGGGAATTTTGATGGCTTTTCCTTGCGCGAGGGCGTTCTTGGGGACGTAACTGGCGCTGCTGCAGGGTCGCTGCGCCACTTTGCGCCACGGCTGGTTTTGGAGGCTAAAATCCATGAATACGCTGTGCGCGGAAATCGATTTTAGCGCACGCAGCTGGCGCAGACATTCGCACGCGCACACTGTGCGCCAGCCGCGTGCGCCATTTTTGTGCGAAATTCTATGAATTACCCTGTAAATCCTGAATTTGTCTTGTTAGAAATAATGATGCAATAAGTATCTATGAGGTTAAGCCTGATATTTTTGATTTGTTGGCTGCTTTTGAATATAACCATGGGATTCAAGACATTACACGGAATCAGCTGATTCCTTACCTTTTTTTTCTAGGCTACCCCTTGTTGCAACTGATGTGGTAATGGAGTCGGAGGATATAGACAGAAAGGAGTATGGAAATGTGAAGCTAGCTTTGATAGCTAGATTTGGGAAGACCCCTTCTCAGTATCCTAAGAGGTTTAGGGCCATCAAAAAGCATGATGGTACCCTTGGGCTACCTGGGTGAGTGAATGTTTGAAAAACTTAGATGAATGGGTTAAGGGTAACAGAGTGAACACTTATGAAGGTATGAGAAATCTATTTATGTTGGAATCTATTTATGATGCCTGCTCTCCTGAGCTGAGACAGCACTTGGCTCGGAAATTGGTCCAAAGAATTTAGCAAGGGTGGCTGACTTGTGGGTTGCCAACAGGGCTGCTCACAAGGATTCTGGGGTAACTAAGAAAAAGAATGAAGGGAAGCATCACAAGAATTATACCAAAGAGAATTCCAATACCTCCACTCCAAAAGAGGGCCCCAAACATAACAAGAGTAAGCCACCAGGGAAACCGAATCAGGCTAGTGTACCTCATGGTGCCAAACCAGAATGAGGTCAGAACAAACCCCATTCATAAAAACATTTGGAAAATGTTATGCTTGTGGGTCAACTGACCATGTGAAAGGGGATCCCAGATGTAAGGGTAAACCTTCAGGGATCCACATTGTCTCCTTATCCTTGTACCCAGAGGATGAAGTCTCAATGGCAAGTGGAAACTTTCACTTACCGGCTGAGGTACCCATGAAAGTCTCAGCCAATGTTTCCTTAGTATCCTTGGGTCTGTGGGAACAACAGAACTTAGATGTCTACAATTTCATTCCAGACAATACTAAAGAGTATTACAAATACAGTGTTCTTGTGAATGGTCAGGAGATCCCTGCCATCAGAGACACTGGGGCCAGCATAACTGTAGTTGATTAATCATTTTTAAGGTAGAGGCTGTTGCTAAGGCACCCAAATTCCTAACTAAGCTTGCTGGAGGCCCTGTCCAAATGATTCCCCAGTTACCAGCTCTCTTCCAGTGCAATGACATGACTGTCAAGATACCTATAAGTGTGCAGAGTGAAGTACCTGGGAGAGTACTGTTGGGGAATGACTTAAAAACTCTTGGAGTTGTATCAAGCATCCCCAGGCCTCCCAGCAAAAGGAAACAGGAGCAGACTAGGAAGGCCAGAGAGAGTACCTTAAAAGGCTCTCAAGAGGAGATTATAGAGGAAACTATAACTCCCAGTCCATAGGACTTACTGACTGCAATTTCGAAAAAGAAAGAGGAAAGGGGGAAACCTAAAACCTCTAGGAAGAAACCAGCCAGCACTCCTGTGCTACCAACAAGGACATCCCAGAGAGGACTGTCCAAAGTCACAGCTATGACTCCTCCATCAGCTGAGGCTGAGTGTGTGGAACAACCTTGTATGGTTGAATCAGCTGCTGAGGAATCAGAGCTGGAAGAGGAGCTTGCTCCTGTTGGAGATCTGGATCCTGCAGACCATCCTGAGCTGCAGTCTTTACTGGCAGAAGGTGGACCCTGTAGGGTAGACTTCAGCAGAGGTCAAAGAGACTGTCCTACTCTTGAAGGTCTTCGCCAACAAGCAGCTTCCCAGCTGGATGGGCAAGAGCCAGTGAAGCATAGGTTGTACTGGGAAGATGGCCTCATCTACAGTGAACCCACTGAGTCTTTCCCAGGGGACTACAGAAGACTTGTAGTCCATCTTGAAAGCTGACTCCAGTTCCTACAGTTAGCCCATGAGATACCTTTGGCTGGTCACTTAAGTTTTAAGAAGACCAAGGAAAGGCTCTCTTTATATTTCTAAGTTGGGGTCTGATGTAGGTATATTCTGTAGGAGCTGTCACACTTGCAAAACCTCAAGCAAGAGAGGAGCCAAGAATGTTGCACCCTTGTTGCCTCTCCCAGTGGTAGGAGTTCATTTTGAAAGGGTAGGAATCGACATTGTTGGTCCCTTAGACCCTCCCAGATTTTCAGGAAACAGGTTTATCCTGGTTGTAGGAGACCATGCTACTAGGTATCCTGATGCCATACCTATGAGGACTGTTACAGCTCAGGCTGTTGCTAAGGCCCTACTTGGTATTTTTACCAGGGTAGGTTTTCCTAAGGAAGTTATCTCTGACAGGGGATCCAATGGTATGTCCCACTACATGCAGGCCATGTGGAAAAACTGTGGAGTAACTTACAAGTTCTCAACTGCCTACCATCCACAGACAAATGGATTGGTAGAGAAGTTCAACCGTACAATGAAGAGCATGATAGGTGCTTTAGAGGAACCCCTTAGGAGCAAGTGGGACCTTCTACTGCCATGCCTTCTATTTGCCTACAGAGAAGACCCTCATGAGGGAGTTGGATTTAGTCACTTTGAGCTTCTCTATGACCATTTAGAGGCCCCTTGGCCCTGATTAATCAAGCCAGTGAGAATCTTGACTATGTGATAGGTCTCCGGAGGGGAATGTCGCACATGATGGCAGGAGCATCAGACAACTTGAAAGCAGGTCAGGCTCTGGTAAAGCATTGGCATGACCAGGAGGCTAACATGGTTGATTTTTCTCAAGACAAGTTTGTTCTAGTTATGGAACCTACAAGGCAGAGGGCCTTACAGGACAAATGGATAGGATCCTTCAAGGTTGTGGATAATCTTGGAGAGGTCAACTATCTGGTGAACTTAGGCAATCCTAAGGAGGGTCCCAGAGTCTTTCACACCAACCGTCTAAAAGCTTATGTCTCAAGACCAGAAGTGGGAGCTTTGCTTCTAGCTTCAGCTCAAGGGGAGGAGGCGAGTGAACCTCTACCTGACCTACTCAGAGGCCAGCCTTTAGATGAGAACATAGAAGGAGTTAATCTCTCTTCTAACTTGATACCCGATCAACAGATTGAGTGCAAGTTTCTGTTAAATCAGTTTGCCTCCCTGTATTGACTATCACCAGGCTTGGCCCTGTGGGGCCAGCATGATATTCTCACAAGTGACTGTTTACCTGTTAAAAGCAGAGTTTACAGGATGTCAGATCATGTAAGATCCCACATAAAGGAGGAGGTCAACAAGATGCTTGATCTCGGGGTAATAGAGCCCTCTACAAGTCCATGGTCTAGTCCAGTTGTTCTAGTACCAAAGGCAGGATCCAAGGAGTTGACATTCTGTATGGACTATAGAGCTCTTAATGCAGTCACCACGACTGATGCCCACCCTCTACCAAGGACAGATGAACTGGTGGATAAACTTGGTTCAGCCAAGTACCTCAGTATATTTGATCTCACTTCAGGCTATTGGCAAATAGCACTGACAGACCTGGCCAAGTAGAAAACTGCATTCTCAACCCCACCAGTTAAGGTAATGCCTGTTGGACTAAAGAATGCACCTGATACATTCCAAAGGATGCTTAATCAAGTTCTGAATGGGAAGGACCACTTCTACATGACATACTTGGATGACATTGCAGTGTTCAGCCCTACTTGGAAAGGACATGTTGACCACTTAGGATATGTTTTGCAGGCTCTTGAGCAGGCCCATCTTACCATAAAGGCTAGAAAATGTCGATTTGGTCAGAGTAAAGTGGTCTACCTTGGACATGAGTTAGGAAAAGGTGAAATCGGGCCATTGCCTAGCAAAGTAAAAGCTGTACAAAACTGGGCCGCCCCAACTACTCAAACCCAGGTGATAGCCTTCCTAGGCCTCACTGCTTACTATAGGAGCTTCAAAGAGAACTATGGGACCATAGCTTCTCCCGTGAATGTGGTCCCCACTCCCAAATTCCCTAAAAAGGTCAGGTGGAATGAGGAGTACAGTCAAGCATTTGAAGGCCTAAAGAATTAGCTATTGTGTGGTCACTGAAGAAGTTTAGACCATACTTGTATGCATCTACTTTTGTGATTCGGACTGACCACCAACCCTTGAGATGGTTGATGCAAATTAAAGGGGAAAACCCTAAACTACTAAGATGGTCAGTCAGCCTGCAAGGGTTTGATTTCACCATTGAACACAGGTCAGGGTGTCACCACCAAAATGCTGATGGTCTCTCCAGGATGTTTGACTGACTGGAGTAAGGATATTCACCCAGGAGTGGATTAAATCCTCCTGTCCCTTAGTATGCGGGGGACGAGTGTTAGGGAGAATTCTACAAATGTGCTAATTTCCCTTACCTTTTGAGACACCCAGCAACTTTGCTGGATTTCTACGATTTTCTTTTTTTTTTTTACCTGGGAAAGTGTGAGCCTTTTTTCCCACTCTTCCATGTATTTTGATGTGTTTTACTTGTGTGTTCTTTGGTTATGGAATTTTAAAACAACTCCATAGGCATAATTTTTTTCTGTGTGTCACACAGCACCTTCAGTGAAGTGGCACAGGGATGTCCTTCAGACTTCCCAAGGTTTAAATACCTTCTCTGGGACTGACTCCCGTCTCCCAGAGCATGTAAAGTTAAATTGGCTTTACTAGTCTCTTTAAATGTACAGACCCAGCACACACTATCTTCCTATAGAGTGCTGGAGGGGTTGCCTAGCTTCCCCTGAGTCAAAACACTCATGTAACAGTGAAATGTTCCTATTTCCTTCTTTAAATGGCTGGTGGCAGTGGTTTAGACCAAACTACCTTGATTTTACCCGACCGCTAACAACGGTAGCTAAAAATCGGGTCAGCCATGTTTTTCAATATGGCGCCCAAGACCTATCAGTAAAAACAGACACTGGTCATCTTTTTTCACCAATTCTTTTCGGAAAGGTCCTTCTTGTGTTTTTCTCTGCGCACCAAACCAGGCTTGGTCCCTTTGTTTTTTGGCCTTTGGTGGGCTTCAGTGCTGAGGCCCTCCTCTGGCGCCTGAGTGTCTGGGATGGACAGGATGTGAGGGAGGTGCTCGAAACTCCCTGTGCTTAGTCTCCTAGGAGACTTGAATGTACTCTGGCATGATTGGCCGGCTGGCTTTCTGGCAAGGACAGCCACCCAGCTGTGTGAATGACAGCCAGGCTGGAATGAATGGGGGAAAACTGTTTAAAAGCAGGTGTCTGGGACTTGGAAAGCAGAGTCGAACACTGGAATGAAAGAACCGAAGACGAGCTGAAGGAAGAGGACTGCTGCAACTCCTGGATGACTGGTGAAGCCCTGCTGCAGGTCTGAATTGCCTGAAACTCCATCGACAGAGAAGACCTTCAACGTTAACTTCTTCCCTTGAGTTTGGTGGAAACAACCAACTCGTAAGCTGCCTGGACACCGTCCCCTCCTGGTCGAAATTTCTGCAGGAAATGTTCTGGTGTGGAAAATCAGATTGCCAGTGGGAAGGATACCAGTTTGTGGTCTTTAAGGCACTCACACCTTAAACAAATAATTTGCCAAGCTTGTGGCCTACTCCCAGGGCAGTGCAGGAACCTCCTGATGTCCTCCTTCTTGTCCGCACGACTGAAGCTCAGGAACAGCTAGATCTGCTTGAACTGCCAGGAACAACTGCCTCAGCTACAGCTCTTCATCACTTTAAAGGTACTCTGCAAACACGGTCTGGAAATCTTTTCGGCCACAGAGAAAGTTTGTGCAACTTTCCTGACTTTGAAGGCTTGTCCTTCCCTAAACATACGTCAAACTTTTCGCCTAGACAAATTCTTCTAAAAACAGCAGCAGAGACTTAACTGTTTACTACCAGAACTGTGCTATCCTATACAAAGATTCTGAACCATTGACTTTGGCCCAGGCCTATGAACGGAATTGCTGGTTGTAGTTTACTGAAACCCTTTGCCCTGCCTATGCAAGTATTTGTGCTGTTAGTCCATATAACCTTGTCGTTTTCCACCTTTTGGAAGTATCTGAAGTACCATTTTGCTCCCACTTCAGGGGAGCTAAACTTGTTCATTTACTTATCGGTTGTGTATTTGTGGTTTATTAATGTGTGATATTGTGCTGCTCTTGCTAGTGTAATGTTTTCAAACTGACTGTAAATACATGTATATTAATTTACCACGAAACCTTGAGTATGTGTTTGTTTGAACCACTGTATTTCTTGGTCCTTTGTGTAACTTGTTCTACTGCTCACTCAACTCTTGAGATAAGTCTGGCTGCTCAGCCATCACTACCACTTTACTGTGTAGTACAGGCCTGTACCAAAGGTGAATTTGTACTGACACTTGTAGTCTTAATTGCATGTAGTGTTCACAAAGGGTACTGCATGTGATTCCGCCGAACACTGGCATTGAGGCAGAGATCATTGGCGGCACACCACTCCTGGCTGGCGGCCAGACAGCCAGAGATGAGAGAAGGAGATGACGTGGCAGAAGGGATCCTGAAAATGAGTTGAGTGTCATCCTCATAGCACTGAAAGTTGGGGCAGATAGCAGCAATTAAGTGGGCAAGAAGTGACAGGAATTGGCTTAACAACCGGGGAGAGAGGTTAGACCCCTGGGGAACAGCACAGGTAGAAATAAAGATAGAGGACAGGATGGACCCAAGTTGGACCTGGTAGGGTCGATTAGAATGGAAGGAGGCCAGCCAAGCCAGGGCCTGTTCGGTGATGCCCAGGTTATCACAGAGACGGTTGAGCAGGATGGCATTGTTGACTGTGTGAAAGGCAGAAGAGAGGTCAAATAAGATGGGGACACAGGGGGTCTTGGAATCAATGTTGGAAAGCAGGTCTTCACGGATGTTCAGAAGAGCAGTTTCCATGCTTCTGGCAGCTCTGAAGCCAGACTGATGGTCACAGAGCCAACCTACAGATTCAGAGTGAAGAATAAGCTGGGAGATGGCCAGCTTTTCAATGAGTTTGCCTAGGAAAGGGGTGATGGAGATTGGACGATAATTAGCTGGGAAGGAGGGGTCGGAAGATGGTTTCTTAAGAAGAGGGTGTTCAAGGGATTGCGTCAGAGGTAAGGGGAATACTCAGGTGGTGAAGGAATGGTTGCAGAAATCAGCCAGAGCAGGAACCAGGGTGACAATTTTGTCCTTGATTGTTTTGGAGGAACAGGGGTGAACCTGTTTTGATGAGACTTTCATAGATCAGACATGTCTAGAAACCTTTTCTGAGGAGAACAGGAGAAAGGCAGAGAATGAGGGAGGAGAGGTGGGTGAAGCAGGGCCACAGGAACAGCACGGAGTAGAGGGAGGAGGGGGAGAGGAAGAGAGAGAGGACAGGATGTCCTTAGTTTTAGAGATGAAAGCAGAACCACTGGTTGTGCAGAGGGCCTGGGAGGGGACAGGAGAAGTAGAGACTGCAGCATGATTGGCCAGCTCCTTGCAGATTTGAAAGAGTTTGGCCGAGTTGTTAGAAGCTGCGGAGATGCAGGCTTGGATGTGAGCACTCTTCTTGGTGTAGATAGAGAGCTGGTATTGCCTTTGGAGCAGGTGGCAGGAAAGTTTGTCAGAGGATGTACCACAAGCACACCCTTTCCTCTCAGCTACCCTGCACTTGCGTTTAAGGTTGACAAGGTCTGGGTCGTACCAAAAGTTGCACTTGGCGTTGGGCTTCAAGTGGATCCTCATGACAGGGATAAGAAAATCAAGAGTCTCAGATATAGCAGAGTGGAGGATGGAAAGGGCTGTGTCTGGGTGGAGAGGAGAAGGTGAGAAAGTGGCAGCGAAACCCTCAACTGACACACGCTTCATGGGTCGGATGACGGAGAAGGAAGGTGGCAGTGCTGGAGTTGGCTTTGCCTGAGGTGTAGAGAGGGTGAGATGTGAGGAAAGAAGAAAGTGATCACTCCAGGAGAGAGGAGTAGTGAGAGGGATCGAAAGGGGAAGGTCTGAAGAGATCAGAACATTGAGAGTGTGCCCTGCGGAGTGAGTTGGGCCAGAGGGGAGAATAGAGAGAGACAGTCACAGAGGTCGCGAAAGAGTCCGGAGGAAGGACAGGAAGCATCCAGGTTGATGTGAAAGACTCAGAGAAGGAGGAGTTGAGTGATTGAGACTAGGAGGGAAAAGGAGATGTCAGCACACTCAGAGAGGAAGAAAGAGGTCCGTCCAGGTGGCTGATCGGTGGCTTGAAATACTTCTGGGGAGGGGTACAAATCAGCGGTATGTCCTGCAGAGGTGTAGAAGAAGTTCAAGGGGGGGCAGAAGAGGAAGGAGGAGAGGGCAAGGTAGACAAGGAGGAGACAGCAGGGGGAGGCAAGGAAGCCATGGAGGCGAAAGAGGAGACAGCAGGAGAAGAAAGGAAATTGATGAGGCGCGGGTAGCATCTATCTAAGAGGAGAAGGTTGGCTTGAGGGCCTTGGACCAAGACAGTACCATTCAAGTGAACATTAATGACCTTAGAGGAGTGGAAGGAGTCCCAGAGACCCTCCCACTGGGTGCCACCATTAATGGGAGAGGAGGAGAAGGGAGAGAGCCCAGAGACCATATGTAGAATCTATAGGTCCGGCGAGGGAACGACATATAGGATGTTGGTGAAAGTCTGCCTGGAGGAGGCACTGGTATAGGTGTCAGCAATAGGGAGTCCTCTGTTGCAGACCAGGATGTCCTTTTTAAGCTTCTTCCTATCAGTTTTAGTGAGGAGAGTAGGATAGTCGGTAGAGAAGCAGTTAGAAAAGATGGGAGAGACAGAGAGCACCATAGAGTAGGTAGGGAGAGGAGAGAAGAGGAGGCAGTGAGGAGGGTAGGGAAGAACACTAGGAAAGGACACAGGGCAGGGAGCAAGCAGACGAGAGAGATGAGACAGGTTGACAATTGGACAAGACACAGGTGCTTCGATATTGGTAGGAGGATGCTAGGTGAGTGCTTAACTAGGAGCACTCACAGAATGGCACTACTTTCACAATGCAATTTTAAAACAGGAGAAAACACACCTAAGTTTGAGAGTCCTGAGATGGGGAGTCATCAATCATCAGAGTCACTCTAGCACGTTCAAGAACACTATGAAACCTCACATAGCACTATTATATCAGAAGAGGCTCAAGAACCCTCACAGAATACCAATTTCTCACTCAAAGAGTACAGTTACATATTGCAAAATCTCATCTGACTTTGCATAAAGCTATAATATATAGCCCACTTAGGTATTAAAGAAGGTTTATGGCTCTCGTCTCACACATTGAAAAGCACTTAGCGAGTGCTATAACTCAGTAGACCTCAGGCAATTTCTCAGAATAATCACATCTGTCCTAGTGTTATCAAAGCTCACAGAAAGCTTCCATAACTGAGAGAGCTGTCAAGGTTCACCAAGAGGGACTTCGAGCATCATATATTCTCTACCTAGCAGTAGGGGTGTTACATGAAACCCAGTATAAGCACATGATGTTTAAAGGTAGAACAGAGTCACCAGATAACGTTGACAGGGCTTAAATTGGAGAGCATTTCACGAGCTACAAAGTTACAATGGAGCAGCTCTCAAGTGCAAGCTCATCATGGTGTACCACTACCACAATGGTGTACCACTACCCCATTATCTGTGCCGAGCTGATCCATTATCAGGAAGCAGATACAGTTGTCAGATAGCAAAGGAGAGAGTCTGTGTTTGCGACTCTCAGATCTCAGATTCCCACAGCTGTTTTCCTGGGCTGGGCAACTCCACAAACACTGCATTAGGAGTCAACAACTAGTATTGCAGCTCTCGCACAAAAAGTGGAGCACCTTGGTTTAATAATGAACTTTGCGTTGTCCCATAATACACCTTTGCAATACAATTTTGAGACTTTTAGGGTAGACAGTACAGCTCCAAGGATTCAATTAAATGAAAGGTGAAAAAAGGCAGGGCTTAAATCGAGGGTACATGTGGGTGGACGGAGCCCCACAACTTTTTTCAGACGTCCCCCCACTTTTTTCATATGATATGTTGATTTCTAGTGACAACACATTCAATTGGTATGTTAATGAGTCCCCCCACTTCTTTTTTTTGTTTTTGGACTTCACAACTGAATCAAGGGTTCATTAGCAGATCTGCAGAACAGCACTGAAATCCGAAGGACCCCACCCGCCCCTCCAACCCCCTGTGTCGCTATCTAGACTCGGGCACAGTTGCTGGGTTGAGATTTGCACTTGTAATTCCCAAGTCTCGTTCGGTCTTTACATGTGTGAAAGGCTCTTCGCACAACACTCAAAGGATTGCTCTGACAGGATAAAGGCCATGATTCCTAAACACGCGTTTGACATGCATTCATTATTTACTTCAAACATTCCAGTAAAGTAAAGGTCAGAATAATTCTAGGAGTGTTTGAAAACATAAAAACAGCAATACACCGCCCACATCATGATGCTCATGAGAAGATGTTTCCAAAAATGTGGATGTTTCTGTCAAAAACGAAACGTGCCTATTAAAGGGCATACAAAGCAGCAACGAACACTGAGGGCCTGATTCAGAGCCTATGCTAAATATAGCCTGTAAAGCCAACATTCTCCCTTCCAGTTTCCAGCACCATCATTCTGAGATGGGTGGAAATACTGGAGGGGAAACGGGTGCTTTCCAGCAGCAAAAGCTGCTAAAATCTATCTTTGGGGGGAAACATATGCTCCAGTGGCTTAGCAAGCAATTCCCAAAAGACTGTTTCTTTTCTAATTTAAGAACGTTTTCTTAAACGTTCATTGAACTAGAGAAGTGGTGCAGCAGTTTGAAAAATGCCATGTACATAATGGGAGAAAGTGTGCTCTGGAGTGTAACATTGATGCACGCCTCTTCTGGCTGGTGCGGGATGGATGTTCTGGCCTCTGAATGCAGTCCTTGCCAGCCCCTTGCATGTGAGGTGGTTGGCAAGGCTGTTGCCATGCCGTAAATAACGGTTTTGCAGGAGTGGCGGGCTTCATTTACTGCCACTACTACCATGATACATCGGAATGCATGTCTTCATGGGAAAGTGTATCACAGCACTTTCCCATTTTTAAACGCACCTCTAAATCAGACCCTGATCGTTTATCCTTAGAATTGTTTTCCGAAGGGATAAAAGCACAGAAAAGGATCGCAGCCCAGCCCTTGAAACTAGGCAAGGGAGAAACATAACTCATTAGTGGGGGTAACACTTTCATAAGCATTAGCCGCTCAGCACATTACGGTGGTCACATTTTTATACTGTTTTCACACTAATCTTTGTATATGAAGACCCACCCGTAGAGTTTTCTGAAACTCAGATTACAAATTATTTGACACCTTTCTTTAACATTGAAATGAGTCGTTTTAGGATTGGGAAGTCCAATCTTGTATTTTCAAGGCACTCAATACATTTTAAATCCTGCTATCTCTGCACTCACAGCGAAAGGTGATTGGAGCACTTACAGCCTCGTGAACATGACGTCCACGCTTTCTTATGGGAGCGGTTTGTAGGTCCTAATCTCATTATGTGGGAGTGACGATGAGGGGATAGAAGACACTGCTATCCCACATTACTTGGAGCAAGATTATAATTATATGTGCTCTGTTTTGTAGTACAGATAGATCTACTGAAGACCATTTTCCTCTGTGAGCCGAGTCAATACTTCATGGTCTGTTGGGTGACTGGGGACACACAGGTCACTGAACAGAGCAGGGAGTTGACTGCCCCATTTCGCCCACAGCTCTGCCACTGCCTTGATACTCATTATTCTTGACCTGGCAGCAGCCTCCAACACTGTACACCATCAGTATTTCTTCCCCTCGCCTTGTCTCGCTTTAGCATCCCAGATACTTCCCTTGCCCTGATTACCTACCTCTCTAACTGATATTTCTCAATCTCGTGGAACATGATTCCACCAAGCCTTTTGTAGGAGTCCCACAAGTTTCCGTTTTGGATCCACTAACCTATACACTCCACAAATACTCCCTTAGCAGAGTCAGTTCACCCTTTTCTTTTCTTAACTGCCAGTATGTAATCTATACCCAGTTCTTTGCATCCATTGCTCTTCTCCTTCACCTCATTCCCCACTGCCCTCACCTCTCACATATCTGACTGGCTCTCCTCTATCACCCCGTGGTTCACACTTTGCTAACTTACACCGAAATCCTCAAACAATCAATTAATCTGCCTACATGTCCTTCACATGCCTGCTTCTTCTCTTTGTCCTCAGCCTTTGCCCTGACATTCGTTTCCATCTCCCTTGTCTGGCAAAACAGGTGTCCTCTTTGACAGTGATCTTTAATTTAACCATTTCATCACTTCCACTGACAAAGCTGCTTGACTCAACTGTCTCAATATCAAGTATAAATACAACCTACCAACATAACACTCACCCAGGCCTCTCATCTATACCCTAGTGCTCAGTCATCTTTAATACTGTTCTAGTACTCAACAGGGACAAACTCTTTTTGTGATGAAATGACCACTGCTATGCAGGAGTAGCATGATGAGTAGTGGCTAAACTGCCTACACAGCCCACACACTACTACAAAGCAACATTGATCCCAATACTAAAGGTGAAACATGCACAATCAAGAGTTATACCCCCTACTCCGTTTGAGGCTAACATGGGCGAGGGCGGGATATACTCTTAAGAGGGGTGTGAATGTGATTACAGTAGCAACCCAAACAGCAATAGTTCAACAATCCAAAATAATAAGGTGAATCTGCAATCATTGTTCTATAAAAATTATATATAATTTTAAATAAACATGCCAATATCCAATACCTGTATTATAAAAACACTAACAAAAGCCTACCTCTGTAGAAAGAACATGGAATATCCACAATATACATGATGCAAGCAATCTGGTAATGCAGTAGGGGTAAAAGGCAAGACATTGCCAACAATTTCATTAGAAATTATATATCCTGCAAATGTGTGGCTTAGCAGTCAGTAGGGTCCCAATAGGAACAAAGAAGGCTGTGGTCTCTCAAAAAGTACCTTTCTCAGTTCTTGGTGGTTCATTGGCATCGAACCAGGCCTTGGTATTCTGTGTTTGCAGGTCAAAACAGCTTCTGATGTGGCAAGTCATGTGTGGTGATGGTGGTGGGGAAATAAGGTCACCGGAGCCAAGTGGGTACCAACGGGCCACCCCACAGTTTACTCATATGGTGACGGTCCGCACTGACCCAATTCTATGATAAACCTTCCAACCCACAATTACATGGCGCCGGCACGCATCTATAGAGATCACCAAACACGTCTCTCCTTTATTCCCTCCACGCTAAGGACACCAACAATCAGGAACCAACAGGGAAAGGACTACACAGGAAGGAAAACAGGGAAAATAATAGTTAAAGGAAGAGAACATTAAAGAAAAAGAGGAACCTCTGGAAAGAGAAAATTAGCAACACTGATACTCCCCAAACCAGACACAACACAAGAGCCACTGCCACTAACCCACAAATGTTATAATCCAACATTTTAGGCATACACCTGATCCACCGGAGGAACGTGTTGCATCTTTGGTTGGACTCCTCACAACTGAGCTTGAGCCCATGTCAGCAGAATATGCTAAATGACCAACCACTTCATCACTGACCCCCCATCTCTCACAGAAGTGCACTAAATCCTAGTCAATGAGACCGACCAGATCTGCATATGCTCACCTTCTCATCACTCCAAGATTCAAAAGGGCCAGAGCCGGTGAATCGAGTTTGCTGGTCACTGCAGCAAAATGGTTTAACGCCACTACCACCTGACCTGAGAACTGAACAATCTTATTGGTCTTTCCACAAACATTTGAAAACCTGGCCTTCTACCTGGGCACCTCCTGCTCATTCATCTCTGTTAACACTTTCTGTCTACATGAATACAAGAACATCTGCATTGAAATCTGTACTGTAACTAGCGCCTTGATTACTACAGGCTTAAAGCGCCTTGTAAATTAATAAATAAATAAATAAGAACATGCTGAGCCACCAACCACCACACTTGACCCCATGTCAGCAGGGCATGCTGAACCACCAACCACAGTACCAGACACACCATCCACCTGCACACCCCTCGCGGACAGTGACTCAAAACCCAAAACACCATCACCCCAATTATCAGGAAAACCATCATTGGTCCACCACACACCCGACACATCCTGCAACACAATCTTCCATTTACTCCAGACAGTGCCATCAAGCAACCTGTCTAAAGCTTGGAAAGTTCCTACAACCATTTTCCAGGGTAAACCAGAGATAACCCCTTCCTCACAAACCGAGGACTCCTGAATCTAACCACATTCCCCACACAAGCAACGCTCTAGCATCCTCACTTGTTGAGCCTATCAGCAGTGGACTACTTCCTCTTCTTCACCAACATCACCATTTGTCTCAAATCCATCTTTGACTGGGCACCACCAGCCAGCCAAACGGCCCAGAGCTTACCACCAGGAGGTCTACCCCTCATGAGCTCAAAAGGAGAATAACCTGTCAAACTGCCTAGAGTGTCCCTGTGCACCTTCATAGCCTTCACCAACACAAACCTCCAATCCAGCCCATTCACCAAAGACAACTGAACTGCCTTCTATACAAATCTGTTGGCACGTTCCACCAACCCATTGGCGCTGAGATTGTACAACGCTGTCATGTGATGCACAACACCCCTTTCCCTCAAAAAGTCTGTAATTTCCCTTGACACAAACTGAACCCTGTTATCAGTGACTGCGCTATCCGGCACCCTATCTCTAACAAAAACCTCCTTCAAAAACCCTACTACTTTCTCTGTAGTCAACGTCTGCACAAGGGCAAATTCCATCCACTTCGAAGTGTGTTCAATCAAAACAAGGATATACTTGTCACCACCGCTTGTCACCACCGCTAACCTTGGCCGAAGCGCCCTGGAAGTCAGCCTTCGAAAGACTGTGGACCGGAGATGGGGACTGCTGAGGAATTGGAAGAGAAGCACCCAGACAGTTGTCCACTGTCGTTGACCAGGGTTCGCAGGTTTGCTATAACCGCTGGAGGCCCGTCGAAGCCGTGTTGCCCAGAAGTGGGGACAGCTTGATGCCAGGCCGCCGTCTACCGGAGTAAGCAATGCTCCATTGATTAAGACACATTGAATTCAAGGGCGCTCTCGCCAGCACCGCTGACCGCTTCGTCCCACTGGAGAAAGTCGAAGCAGCCGAGGAGCATCCGCCTGGGGGGTTTCCCGCCACCCAAAGACCACAAAGACGATAACACTCGATGCCCTTGCTGGGCCAAAGTCCCTCATCGACTCTTTGCGGCAATGAACTATCGTCACTGAGGTGCACCGCATGCCTCATCTTCACAGGACCGGAGCTGCTTGCTCAAAGCCTTTGTTCACCTTTTCTTTGAGGGATCTCGACGATCCGTGGCTCCTGCTTTCAAGAATAGATAAAACACATTGAGTTGTTTCGCAGTGTGGTCATATTTGTTGTTAGTGTACTGTATTTTGACCCGAACCACGCTTGCCCACAAAGGGTCTCCCCTATTGGTTGTAATATTGACCCTGCAGATGGCAGCAGGGCAATGCCAAATAGGACCAGCAGGCAGCGATCCAAACAGCAACCAGATGACGCTCGAGCCAACGCTGGATTCACTCCCAGAAACTCTTCTTCTCTCTCCCTAGTTGTAAGCACACCAAGGCCCAGCCAACCCCTGGTGCAGTCTCTGGCACCGTGATCGCCACAGCGGGTTCCGAAAACCAGAGGACCTGCTCACCTGCACCAGGAACTGCTGTGCATAGCTCCACCAGGTCCTGTACAGCTGCAGGGGACAGGCCGCCTCGCTGCATGCCCTCGCCGCGTCAGTCGCTGTGGGGTGCCCCAGGAACGAGTCACCAAAAATGTGATGTGATAGCCAAGTAGGTAGCAAAGGGGCACCCCCTGTTTACTCAGAAGGTAACAGTCCGCATTTACCCAATTCTAAAGTATACATTCTAACCCACAAGTCCATGAGGCAGGCACACACCTATCTGAGATCACCACATGGTGCCTGTCCAAGCAGGGTGCTGGCATCAAGTCAGTTTGAAACAGTTGCTTAATCTGGTTCGAAGTAAGCGTTCGAGCAATGCAGTTCGGCAGGATCACCAGGGTCGGTTTGTAGGTCGAGTAGGTGCAAGACATTGGTAACCGCTGGGTCGAGTCGACTCTATTGTACAGTGTTTCTGTCATAAGTGTTTGTTTTTTACCACTAAATTACTACAAATGCATAATAATGACAAATAGTTTTGTAAGCTGTCATTCATGAGATGCAAACAAAAAACGAGATAAGAAATCATTCCCATGCCAAACAAGAAATAAGGTATTTCTGTTTCAAAATGTGGGATCTTTTAACTACACAGCTATAATTAATCGAAAACAATGCTTTTGAAGGTTGCTTCTAAAATGTGTGAAAGTTGAGTAGAAACAAAATAGCAGATGCTCTTAATATTTTATAATAAGACAATAATTAAAACATGTGAACTTTGATTTGTATAACATCACAAAGAAGCGATTCACTGTACGATCACAGTCTCGAATTAAACATGTAAAAGAGCAAACAAATGCATCTCTTGATCTCTTCAAGCACGACTGCTGATTTAAATAGCATCAGCTAATGGAATCTGGTGGTTGTTGAATGCTGAAGCGATTTATAATATCATGTTTTTTTGATGTGCCTTTTCTGACAGATGTCTTTTCCATATTCTTTAAGAGATGGATACACTTCACAAAGAAAAAAGAAATTCAGCTCCAAGATAATACCTGTCCATCACAGCTATGTTTCTTCAGTCTGATAACATGTTATTCTTTGGGCATCAAAGCCTTTACTATCTGGTGCCTAAATCAAAGATGTTATCTGTGGACACATTCAAAGAGATACATCTTCATTCAAAGTGATTGAAATAATCCTGTTGCCTTTCTTTCATAGAAGGTATTGCAAAGTGTGCAAAATAATCTAAGCTATCATTTAAGACTTTAAATTAAATATAGAGTTGGTGGTGGATATTTGCTTTACTGTTCTGATGTATTCTAAATAACTTCATAGAAACAATTACAATAATTTGATGACAGTGGAATCGAAGTCTTCATGTTTTGAAATGCCATCAGCAGATTTATGATAGCCTGAGCTTCTTTGGTTTTTGTGATTCAAAATGCTTTAGGTAATTTTGTTACAGGAAGTAAGCTCATGCCTCACATTCACAAAACTTCATGCTAAAAAGTAGAGTTCACGTGTGTTCTTTTTGTTGGACCTTGACTACTGATATACCAGCAACTGCCATGTAGTTTGGCAACATGGCAACAATAGAGTAACATGTACATTCCTGAAAAACAGTCTGCTGAAACTAAATGCACCTTTAGTAGCACTGGTGTGGCTCTTTTAAAGGTGCACAGCTGATTTGTTTGATACAAACTGTAAACAGATTTTGGTTGCAAAATCTGCTTTAAAAATAGGCAGAAGTCTATGGGTGGAGGGGTCATTCATGACTAATTTAGGAGGTGAAATCCAGTATTTCCAACTGACAAAAGTTATTCTAAAATTCTCCTTGAGCTTGTTTTGGAATAAAAACATGCAAGCCTTTGGAAGCAAACCATCAGTTTTCAGTTACATATAAGTATAGGTGGCAGTTTTCTTTAAAAAAAAAAGGATATAGCTAGTTTGATGTAGGGTTTATGGAAAGGTATTGCAATGAATTGCCAAAACCCATGATGTCTCTTTTGCTTTCCAGTTATCCATGACAACTGTCAGAGTGTTGTGCATCGAACTATCTGGGGTGGGGTGCTCGCTCAACAGGATGTTAGGCCACGCCCCAGAGACTGCCTTTGTTCTTGGCTAGGAAACCTTGACACCTTCGTAGAGGAACAAGATTATCCACAAAGGGGCTGGGTAGGAGTCACCTCTTCAAAGGTAAATTTGCAAACACAAGAGGGGGTCACAACAGGACTGGAATCTTTTCAATGTCAGTTAGACTGGGGAGAGTGGGCAGGAGTGTGGTTATGGGAAGACGTTACCACCAAGAGAGAGGTTCTTAGTAAACCTAGAGTTCCTGTGACCCCACCCCACTTACTGCATACAAAGCGCTCTGGGTTTGTTTGGGGTGTGACATCAGAAGGCAAAGAGTCTTTTCATAGCAGCCTGGAATGGCCCCTTACAGAGGGCTTGAAATTGACAAATCCCCTGTGGCGAAGTGCCTATGTAAGGGGTGAATCCCCCTTCACATGAATCATCTTTAGATACCTGGGGAAGATACCTGGGGAAGAAGGATTTTACTCGGCCCTTATGGGCGTGCAAGTCTGTACTTATCTATTGAGGTGAAGTAAGGTCATCCAGAGAAGGAGCAAGACCTTTGCTCACCCATCCCAGAGATCGACATGGGGTGACCTTCTGTTGGAACAAATCTTGCCTTTGCCTTAACATTGGAACCCAGTGCTTCTGTGCAGCCCGTGGCTGGAAGGAGCAAAGGAAGTACTCCTCGTGTCGTCTTTGACCCTAGAGTGGTGCTCACAGCAACCCAGGCACAACGGAACAACTCTGTTTCCCACAGTGAACCACTTGTGAGATATGCCACAACCGATATGGCCTGTCTTTCCAAAGCTTCTTCATGTCAAATGCTATTGAGCCTTTATTCACCGTACTGCGTGCGATACCCAGTCGACAAGCTCACCACCCTGACAATGTATTACCTCACAAAGCTGGAAGACTCTCAAATTTACACTGTGGAGCACAACGAACACGACTGAAAGGTATCTGTAGTTGTTCTCTATAAATGGACTGGTTTTAAAGGTTCAAGTGACGTTAAAGACCCATCTCTATTCTTTTCAAAAGATATACACTTTGAACTTGAACATTGCTGCAGAGACCATTGTATGTATACTTCTGTCTTGAGATCCAAGGAGTCACTTTCGCCTCACAGTCTGCATACTCTGTCTTCTTTTGCAGAGGTGGGGTTTATGTTTGTAATTTTAGTTTAGTGAAAGCCTTTTTTATTTTATAGATCCTTGATTAGACGCACTTTTATTTTGGTATCACAGTACTATGTTTGTGTGGATTCTTCTGTGCTAGCTCACACCCCTTTTAAAGCTAATAACTTGCCATCTGCATGTGGTACACTAAGAGGCAAAGACTGTAAACCATTCATGCCTACTAGATGCTGTCTCCCATGTTTTTGGACTGTGCTTGCTTGTGACCAAACAAAGCATTCCTCCAAATGAGTCAACTTTGTTTCTGATGATCCACCAATCGGATAGACCTAAGTAAAAATGCATGAATGCCTCAAAGGTTTGATTTCCCCCTGTGAGTTCGATTCATTTCCTGATGTTCTGTGCTCGATTCTAGTAAAACCTTCTGAGAATGGCCACCTTCAGTTCAGAATAACTGAGCCTTTCCTTGGGAACCAATTGAATGATGACATCAGTGATCACTTCTTGGAGATGGAAAGCTAAATCAAGTGTCTTAAACGATCATAATTGTCTTTATTTACCTCAAAAGGATGGACTGAGCCCTTGGAGGTATGGTGCATAGGCCCTGAAAAGATTGCCTGAGACCTCCCTCTTTTCTATAAGCTCCAGTTTACACTGCTCTATGTATGTATTTATTTATTTTACTATTTCTAATGTGCCACACATTCGAAGGTCTCAGAGCACAACATAAATATGTTTAAATAAACAAACATACACCAAAATAAAACAGTAGATCATGTAAAAGGCAGCAGATGCAAGTCATATAAATCAAATCAAAACATGCAACAAACATTCAGATTTTCACGAGTTGGAGATATGCATGCTATACTGTAATGTCTATTTAAAGCACACTACTAATGTCATTTTAGATGATCAATGGAGAACATTTTTACAAATACTCAAAAAGAGTGGAAGATTGCTGCCCCCACAGCCCACCAACACACAAGCCATATTGTTATAGAAGCACCAATTATCTAATTTGATCCCCCAGAGAGCCCTCAGATCAAAATATCTTACAATCACAGGCCCATTCCTCTGAGGTAACCAGGCCAAGACTTTGTTTCTCAGGGCCTCCTTTGGTTCAATCTCTCTAGGCTTCTCCACATCCGTGATGACATTTCTGTGGATCCCGATCCCGCGCTGAGAACCAATCTCTGGTATTAAGCATGTCATAAAAGAACAATTATAATTGTCTTTGTTTTGTCAACACACACTTTCATTATGATACCAGATTTCATTTTAGAGTTATTGTTATTGTTATTTTGCATCTATATAGCGCCTTATATACCATTGGTATGGTCTGAAGGCGCTGGTAGGTTGAGCGCCCTTGGGAACCGAAGTTCAGATCAGTAGAGAGAGTAGAGAGAGTCAAAAGGTGTGTGTGAACACTGGGTATGTGTGCAGCTGGTGGGTATTCGTGTAATAGCTGCTTCTTAGCGGTAGGTGTGGTGGTTGAGAGATCAGGAGTATGTGTTTGTTCTGGAAGGATTTATCCAGACCGGATAAGGCTGCATTAGGCCTGAGGAGAACGCCTGGCTGGGGGGTGTGTAACCAGCAGTGTTTACTTAGAATGATGCCAGGACAAGCGTATAATGGAGGCTCTTATATTAACTGTCCAACTTCAGGAGACTGTGTTGGTATCAAATTTTGTGCAGCCTCACCAGCAGTTATAGACAAAATAAGTGTCACAGGTCTGGGATCAAATGTAGCATCTTTTAATTTCACAATGTTATCCTTTAATGACTGGGTCAAATATTCATCATTTGGGTCAATCTGGCAAGCTATAATCTTGCCATGATTTTGAATGGTTTTGGAATAGTTATCTACCTTATCCAGACTCAACTGTCCAGCAACTTGTGAATAGGTTATACCCATACACAAAAGTCAGCAAGATTATTGCACTGATTGAGTTCACGTGTGATGTTCATCTTGACTCGGTGCCACTAATCTGAACAAATATGTGAATGGTGATCCATTTGCCCATTCAGCGACCTCGAAGGTCGCTTGGATGTTGACACAAGGGCTCTGAGCTAACTGTCTCCACTCTCTTCAAACGGGATGGTATGGGCAAAGGCACATTTGAGCTTAAAACATTGGTTCTTCCACAAAGATTTGTACTAGCTATCTCACCAGAAGAAAACCTGCGATCTTCTCGGCAGGCAAAACCATCTATATTTGTGCCACACTCGCCAAGGAGGAACATAGGGATAGTCAGGAACATTCCCAGCATTATCACCACGAGACACACAAGATCTCATATTATGCAGTCTCTATCTTCTTTGAGCACTCAATGCAAACACCTCGGACAATTGATTCCTACAAGGAATTGGATATGCAGGTGTAGGTGTATAGCCTTCTAGCAGCAGCCATTTTGCTTCTACATGGCCTGAGATCTTGGCCTGACAGGGGCTTAACTATGTGTATAGATGTCATTTCGGAGGCAAGTGCTCTAGTGACAGAAATACTGAACTTCCAAGCCAATAATATATTGACGCAATTTTATATAAAAACCGTTGTTAACGGGACATTATGGTAAGTTGCACTAATAAAAACCTATGATATTCAATGAAAAAACATTGTTAAAGGGACATTATGGTTACAAGTAAAACCGAAAAAATCTCAGAAATTCGCTAGTTATGGTAACACCCAGGACATCAAAGATGACATCACAAATGTCATCTACATTTGAGCTAATCTTGAAAACCAACAATGCCTTACTGTAGTGGCTCAGAACTGGAGGTGAAGATCCAGCAATGGCTACTAGGTGATATTGTGGAACGTGGGACTCGGCTCAAATGGACTTTCCTACTTTCTTTGTTTTATATATATTTTTGGGCAGTTTATAACTTCACTCCCCTTCACCCCCCGGGACAAAACCTCACGAAACTTTGCAAAAAAAGTGTATGGCCCCAATAGATGGTGAGATTTCGTCAAGGGGGGGCAAAGTTATAGGGGGTCCCAAAATATGTGTTTTTTCCCAATGGAATAAAACTGGTCAAGGCTACAGCCCAAACCGCTGGATGAATTTTCACCAATTTTGTGGCAGGAGCAGTGGCTTGGTCCCGAAAGTTTGCTTTTCTAAAAATGTGGTGTAAATTCGTATTATTTTTTTTACAATGACCAAAAAGTGGCTAAAAAGAATTGTGATATCTGGGTTTGGTGCGCCGACTCAATTCCCTGTTTTGTCTGTACATGCCCGGTAATTGGATGGTAAAGAGCGTGAGGTGCGTCATATTTTTGGAAATGCCCGCCATGTGCGATCTGCGGACAGTCGTCGGTGTCCGCGGACATCGCTCTGGGGAAAAAAGTATGGAAAACACATTTTGGGTAATTTGGTGTTGGAAAGAGGGGCTGGGAAGGGTGGAGGAGATGATTGGGGTTGTTTTGTAGGTTGAAAAAGGCCGAGTAGGTGTCGTAGCTGTCCACGGACACCGGTGGTCCGCAGACAGCGATGTGAACAGATGGCTTGGAAAAGACATTTGGGGCTATTTGATAAGACACATAGAAATGGTAAGGAAGTGGAATGAAAGTAATGTGGAGCTGTTTTATATGTGAAAATGGTTTGGAAATGTTGCTGTGTCCGTGGTCACTTTCGGTGTCCGCGGACATCATTTCGATTGCAGGGGCGTCATGGTGAGTTTCATTACTTGTTGGTGTATGGTGCATACTTCTTTTATAGTTAATTGTATTGTGGTGATTGAGGCCAGTAGCCAGATTTTGGGGGACAGGCCATGGCCCCAAGAATATGTGCACTGGGCACAACCACTACAGCAGCAATATGTGTTTAGTAATTATAGGCAATGTAGTAGAAGTATGGCTAGAATTAGGTAGTGTAGTTGGGGTACAAAGTGTTTGTAATATGGAGTATGATGCAATTGAACTGTATATGGTACTTATGATTGTAGTACAATTGAGGATAGTGCTTATAGAATATGTATTTGATTAAAATAGCTGTGGTTAATTGGTGTTGTACCGTAATGAAGCTGCAATCTCTGGTTTATTATCTGTGGAAAAAACAGTGCAATTGGTTAAGCAGGATAGTTCAGAAGCTGCAGTTGGCTACACATTTAAATATACATTTTCTTTTTTTCACCCTCATATACAGTAAATTCTAAGTACTATGTTTGGTACAACATTAATATATGAGACAATGCTGTTGTACTGACATTAAATAATCATTGTGAAAAAAATCTTTACTGGATTAAAAGTAACCTGATTACAGTTACGTAATTGTAATTGGTTATTTATAACACACTTAATATACAGAGGTTTCTAAGCACAGACCCGGGGATCGAACCTGTGTTGCTTGATCTTGGTTTAGACCTTGTGATTTGTGAATAGTGACAGCATATGCAAGAGATAGAGAATATTGCTCTCTGTGTACATACATGTCTTTGAAAAGGAGAGAACGTCTTAATGTCCCGCCAATGTTGATAAACTGAATGTTGTTGTCATGTGGATATGTTTGGAAGCTAACAACTGTACCAATTGCTCCATTGACTAAACATTGTTCTATGTATAGGTTACATTTTAAAATTACTCGGCAGTTTAGACACAAAGTCAATATTTTCTCCAATCTGGTTGTGTTGAAAATACATTTTTCTAAGCCATTTAGTCATGCCTTTTCTTGTTGACACATAGGAAGTGTCATGCTGTGAACTGCTACTTTGTCTGTGGAGCAGATATGCAGTCTGGGTTTCATTTCCTGCTTCAATATTGTCTCGTTGAATTGACTACAGCTTGCAAGGTTTAGCATTAAGGACATACATTTTAGATTGTGTTGAGTTAGTTGCTCCATGACATCAGGAGCAGATGTATTTCATCCATATAGCTCATGGATTAGTCTATATAACATGGATTTTGCATCTTTAGTAAGTAGCCCAGTTCTAATGCTTTTTAAAATGTTAGCATATGTGAGGTCTGAAGACTGGCACATGTTTTGGGTTAGTTCTCTATAGTGAAATGTTTCCAGATCTTTACATGTCCAGTGCTGCTGAAGGTATTACAGCATTTTTTGCACCCTAATGTTTTGAAAATAGGTTGAACTTTCACTGGTGTTAACTTTAGGAGGTCTCTGAAAATGAGACCATGTTTGCCTGCAAACAGTCCTTTGTAGTTGGTTGTAGTATTATAATTTGTTTTGGTGTTCTATGGGGAGGAGTATGAGTCAGTGTAAAGTTACACCATCTATGTTGTAGGCAGCTAAACCTCTGAGGGCTGTTACTACAGCTGAAAGGTTGTTGTTTGTTAAGTTTTCTAGAGATTTTCTGATTATTTTTATTAAGAATGTTTTGCCAGAACCAGCTTTGCCACCTAAATCCAGGTGCAGGGGTTTATCATTTTACAGGTACAAGTTTTAGTTTCATATTGAAACCAATGTTAGTTTCTTGAGTGACTTCTAGATAAATGGTGAGTTGTTCATCATTTAGCTGTGATTCCAGAACTGACAAGTATTCCTTAGATTGTTTATACTAATACATGGTATTTTCTACCTCAGTAATGGCAATTACTGCTTCATTTAGAATGAGTGGTTCTCCAAGTGGGTCTTGGCTTCCTTTAACGGAAGGTTGACTGCCCTCAGGAGTGTCTTTGTCTAGTTGAGCTTCAATTTATTTGTCTTGTTGGCATCCACTGTCCAACATGTGTTTGTATTGTTTGAAATTGGCATTTGGTATACTGTTTTCATTTGCTTTTAATGCAGCTTGAAATGAGTCATAGTCACCTTATAATTATTTTTCTTTTCTCCAAGATTTAAAAAGTTGGAGTAGGGCCATGTAATACAGTTCTCTATGTTGTGGAGATTCAAATGCTAACTTTATATGGTTAATTAGACTGGGTTTGGAGGGTTCAGTAGGCTTCCTTCACAAGCTGAGACTGAATATTTGCTGGTTGTCTCATTTGGTGCGATATTGTTTTTGTAGGTGTAGTTTTGGGCAATGTCGTACAGACACATGTTTTCCAAAGCAGTACTTTTGTTTGAGTAGTATCTGTCAATTAAATAATGTTTTAAATCTCCTGGTTGTTGGGATCATTTGTGGCTATTTTGTTCTCTTGGTAGGATTTTAGTTTTCTTTTTCGGGATGAAGCGGGCCCAAGGTTCAGCCAGACAATGTTCTCAGATTTGCTATTTAAGGCTGTATATGTTAAATGGTCTGCAGCTTTGTAACACCCACATTCTATATGGTAGAGCATTTTTATACCGAAGCTGCACACATTTCTGTGATAGTGTTTTGTCAGATAATATGTCATCCCAGAGGTCCTTTAGCTCTGTTTTGTCAGCTCTAGTGACACAGGCTCTGACATATCTTGCAAATGCAGTGGAATTGTTTGCCATGTATTGTAAGTCTAAGTTTGCATTCCACAAGAGGGCAATGATTTCATTGTAATCATTGATGTACTTGCATGCTTCACCCCTTTTAATTGATATTGATTTTGATATTTTATTTCTATCGCACTCATACACAAGTGTTTCAGAGCGCGGCAAGGCAATGGAGGGGAACAAGAGAGAACAAAACAATGATCTTACTAGGCCCAGTCATATTGAGAAAGTGCAAGTGCATGGGAGCGGGAGGGTAAAAGTGCAAGGAAAGGGGAGAAGTGGAAAGTGCAGCGCAAAGGAGAACAGAATAAATAATAAATGCATTGAATAATAAAAGCAACAAAAGTAGTAGTGCAACCAGCAAGTGACAAGTGCTGAGTTTAAGGCAGCAGACAGGGTAGCAGGGTAGGTCAGATAAGTGCAGGAAGAAAGAGGTACAGATACAGACCCCAGTGCAAGGGGTGGCCCAAGGTGAGCAGGAACCTGGGCCCGGAGGACAGAGGGTGGCCAGGTGCCCAGTGCCAAGAGAGAACAGATTAACAAGGGGAGGTGGGCGAAGGAAGAACCAAAGAGGAAGGTCTTGAGGTGCTTCTGGAACTGGAGATGGTTCTCCTCAGGTTTTAGAGTGCCAGGGAGGCTGTTCCAAAGGCAGAGATCTACACCCCCAGCTCGTTTCTTTGACAAACAACTGACCCTGAGGGAGCTAGAAGTAGAGGAGTGGAGAGCTTGAGAGGGGAGGTATTTGCGGAGGGATAGCTGAAGATATTTTGGACCCAGGCCCCAGAAAGACTTGTGGACAATGCAGAGGGTTTTGAATTTCATCAATGCAGCCACTGGGAGCCAATGGAGGGATTTCAGAGCTGGAGAGATATGATCCCAGCGCTTGAAGCCAAGGACAGGTCTCTCAGTCCTGTTCTGGATTAGTTGCAGAGGGCGGAGAGTAGAGGCAGGTACATTTAGAAAGAGGCTGTTACAATAGTCTAACCTATAGATAACCAGAGCCTGGGAGACCATGAGCTTCTGAGGGAAGGAGAGGAATGGCAGAGTACCTCTGAGGAGCTGCAGTAGAAAGTTTGACTTTTTACAGATATCAGAGATGTGGGCGGAGAAGGAAAGTGTGGAATCAAAGATGACCCCGAGGTTCTTAGCCTCGCAGGTTTGGGTAGGAGGAGGGTCAAGGCGGGCCAGCCAGAGAGTGAGGGGAAAGTATGGAGAACGTGTGCCAATGAGGAGGATCTCCGTCTTGCTGGCATTCAGACAAAGATCATTGGCAGAACACCAATTTTGAAGGGCAGTAAGGCAATCAGAGATGAGAGAGGGAGAGGAGGTGGCCGAGGGCAGCCAGAAAATGAGTGGAGTGTTGTCACCGTAGCACTGGAAATTTTTGCAGGAAATGGCAATGCAGTGGGCGAGAGTTGCCAGGTATTGGTTGAAAAGCCAGGGCAAGAAGTTAGACCCCTGGGGAACACCACAGGTAGAGAGGGAAATAGATGATAGGAAGGGCCCAACTATGCCTTTTACACTGACATCAAGCTATTTACTTGTCTTTTTTTGCAAACTGGTCTAGGGCAGTCAAAGCGACATTTGGTATAGTGTTTTCACTAACACTTTTGTATATAGGTCACTATCTGTGGTTTCTGAAGGGATGTTGCAGGTAATGTATTTTTCAATAAACTGTAAAACAGTGGTGTCACTATCATGGCTACATTGTGGAGTATCTTTTATCCACAAAAGCATGTGGATTGCTCCTCTGGATGGATATTCTTTTCTCCAAAAGAAGTATTGCACTTCTGTGAGTGGAGGGCTAGTTTTATTGCAGATAAAATGCAGCATGGCAATGAATCAATGGTTAAAGTACATTGATACATTTACAGGGTCAAGAGAGCATAGTTCTCCTCGTGTTTTTATGACTATTCCATCTTTATTTTGGTTTGCAGTGCGTAAGAAGTTGTGCAAGTCATTCCATGGGTACTCTGTAAAATTTTTAAGTAACAAACCATGTGGGGGGGGGGCTAGGTGCCTTAGCATACAAGATACATCAGCGTGATGTTGTATCCAGTATTCTTTTGTACCATGCCTGTTTGCCAAGAGATTTATGACACTTGACTGATAAACAAAGTCTTTGTCTTTTATTTTTTGAAGCAGTTGGGTAGCAGATATGTTTAAAACGTTAGAGCCTGTTTTTAATGTGTGTGCAAATCCATAACAGTTCACATTCGAAGAGGAGTTGGAAAATGTATTCAACATTTTGTCTGAATCTGGGGTCTTCAGAATACATTCGTAAAGAGTGATATTCTGATGCACTAATTTGCGAGGTCCTTTCATCATATCTTCCTCCTTTTCCTGTAGGAAAGTGTCAAGGAAAAGAACATGCTTCTACACTTTTTTCCCATATCATCATTGTGGATCCTTTGGCTTGATGCATTTGATATGTTCCTAATGTATTGTCAATTGTGTCTTTGGAATGTAGTGGGTGAATTGGATACTGGTCTAAAATATTGGCTGCTTTAACAGGATCTATACGTTCAAATTTCTGGTGACTCTTGAATTATGTGGGTGGGTTCTCTTAGGTTTTCTTCCATCTTTATATCTTTGTAGTATTGATTATTTTTTTATAGATATTGTAGGGCTTGTCTAACTTTGTTTAAGTTGACTAGTTGTTCCCAAAAATGTGTGTCTTTTGTTGGCACACCATTAAATAGTACAATCAAGGATTGATCTATTGGTCATTTTACTCCTAGAGTTTGTACATTTTCTTTTAGATCCAATGGTAAACATACTATTTTGCCAAGGATGCCCTTTAGCAACTCTGATGGAGGTAAATTGACTGGTTTTGATTGAAGGCGTTGAAATGGGTGCACTGTTTGTATTATAATGCTCTCCTACAAGTAAAGCTGTTCGACAGCTTTGGGAAGTGGGTATTCTAATTTATTAGTGATAGCACGTGATGACATTTGGTTATTATCAAGCTTTGTGTTGCAGTATGTGCCCACTCTGGAGGGGTTAGTTATTTTGTATTTAGCTTCTGCTGTTAGATAAGAAGCTAATTTGAACCATTGGGCTTCTTCATTGTCTTCTATTTTCTAGGCTATGTCTTTTTTGTATGTCTTTATTAGGACTTTGGTGTTTATGAGATGTTTTGGAATGTTTTCTAATGGCACAACATTTTTGAAGTCACCTTCAGCTCTATTTCTTGAGGGAGTTATTTGGCTGTTCCATGTAGTAGAATGCTATTTACATTTTGCAGTTCTAGAGCAGGACTTTTGCATAGTATAATCCATGCACAAGAAACCGTATAGTAAAATGGTGTGTCTCTAACAGTTCCTAAAATGCAGGCTAATGAATGTCCTTGCAGACCGTGTGTGGCTGCGCACTGGACAGGAGTTTATGGTTTGTATAGTTTTTATTTGACTTTTGTCTTTTAGTTTTGCATAGTGATTGAGGAATTGTCGTAAAGATTTAAAGGATTGTTGCCATGCATTACACATTCAGCTGCATGTCCATTTGTGCATTGGATGGTTTGTTTGGGTGAAAGGAGTATTTGGTTAAAGTTTGTGGTGACTTTTTTTCTAATAGGGTTTCTTTTGCCATAATGGTTTTTTGCACCATTTCATACCCTCAACCATTATTTTCTCGGTCAATTGTTTTGTTGTTGTTCTTGTTTATAAGCTTCTTCATTGAAATATGATTCTGTGCTGCTTGTGTGAATCCATTCACCACCACTGACGTTTGAATGGGTTTCTATATTGACACTGCACATGTTTAGAAGTAATTGTAATTCATTGATTAATTTAGTTAGTCTTTTCTTTCTGTTTAAAAACAATATAAACAATGTTCTCTTCAGTAGAAAAGCACTGTCAAATAGAGCTTGCAGTATTTTTCTCCTGCAGTAGTTTTTAAGGGAAGGTCGTGACTTTTCATATGTTTTTATAAGATTGTGAAGAACTCTACGGTGGAAAATCTTTTGTAACATAATCTTTTGGTATTGTTTTACCATGACTAAATTAACACTAGTAGATAAAGGATTGAATTTGTTAGTAGGTCTGGTTTTCTTTGTACATAATGTTTTACTTTTTGTTTTTGCAAGAGGTGTGTTACTTTCTTTATGTTATATGGCATTCATATAGCGCTCTGTATATCATTGGTATGACCTCGAAGCGCAGGTAGGATTAACGCCCTCGGGAACCGTAGTCCATGTCAGTCGGGAGAGTACGGTGTCATAGGGTGCTTGGGTGCACCAATTATGTGTGCGGTGGGAGTGATTGTCTGATGGGAGCTGCATTATAGCATTTGGTGAGGTGGTACTTGATATCAGTTGAATGTGTGCAGTCTGGAGGATGGTCACCAGCACTGGGTTCTGGCTGCATTAGGCCTATGTAGGATGCCTATGTGTGCAGCTAGGCTGATTTCGAGTGGTATAGCTGCATTTTATCAGAGTGTTGCAGTGTTCTTGAAGTATTGCTCATATGAGAGCAGCTAGGCCGAAATTGTTCAAGGAGTGTAGCTGCACTTTAATTGTGTGTTGTTTAGAGAGTGAGCTTTGGGAAATGAGAGGTGAGTGTCTGGGAGGAGTATTTGATCAAATGAGCTCGATGTTCCGGATTTCAGGTCTGTGTTTGCGATTGCTGAAAATGTATTTGTAACTTAATAGCCGCATACAGTGACGTTATAGCCCGGGGTCACTCTGAACATTTGTTATCAAGTTGTAAGGTCTTACATGCTCATAATCAGCATTACATAAAGAGCCAGGTGTTTAGAACTTTGCAGAAGGCCATGTAGTCATGGGTGTGTTGAATATGATGGGGAAGTGAGTTCCACAGAGTTGGGGCCAAGGTTGAAAAAGCAGATCCTCCTATCCTGGCAGAATTAGAGGTTGGAATCACCAGGAAGAGGGCAGTGCTTGATTTTAGGGTGTGTGGTGGGAGGTAGCGTTTTATTTTCACTTGAAGGTACATTGGGCCGGTCTTGTGCACTGCTCTGTGGGTTATACATAGGGTCTTGAAGGGAGGGGTTGTGGGATAAGGTGGTATTGCCACACACCATGATTTCGATTTTATCAGGTTTCATGAGGAGGTGGTTACATGTCATCTATCGGTCAATATCATGGAGACAAGCATCAAGGTTAGGACGAGGGTTGATGCTTGTCTTGGGGATTCTTAGGATAATTTTGAGTGTCGTCGGCGTAGTTGTAACAGGAGAGGTTGCATGCACAAATGATCCCTGGTAGAGTGGTGAGATAGAGGTTGAATAGGAGAGCAGTGATACATGCAAATTGGGGCACTGCAGTGTTCAGGGGGCAAGCAGATGAGACAAAAGGGGGGAGGGAGATTGTTTTTTTCCTGTTGCTGAGGAAAGAGGCAATCCATTTGAGAGTCAAGCCACTGATTCCTAGGGAGTGGAGGTGGTCAAGGAAGATTGAATGGTTAACTGTGTCAAAGGATGCAGAGAGATCGAGGAGTATCAGCGCTGCGCAAACCTCAGAGTCTTGAGATCTTCCCAGATTGAGATCAGAGAGGTTTCTGTTCCATGTCAAGGTCTGAAGCCTGATTGTGCGGGCTCTGTTGTTGGATTCTACAAAGTAGTTGAGCTGGGAGTATGCAGTCTGGTCAATGAGTTTGGCTAGGAATCTGGTCTTGGAGATCGGTCTGTAATTCTTGGGTTCAAGCGGGTCGAGGGATACCTTTTTTAGGAGAGGTTTGTCATGCACTGTTTTAAAGGCTTCTGGAAACACGCCAGAGGTGAGGGAGTCATTTAGTATGGCTCTTGCATGTTCTCCTGTGCAGGTAGAGGAGAAGATTTCTTTCAGAACAGAGGTGGGAAAGGGGTCGAGGGGTGATCTGGAGAGTCGGCTGGCTGTTATTAGTTCAAGGAACTTGTCTCTGTAGATGGCTTTGAAAGAGTCGAAGGTTGGTTGAGTGAGCATTGGGGCAATGGGATCAGGAGGGGTCGATGAAGGGTAGGGTTTCAGCAAGGACAATTTAGAGTTAAGGGTTGCCATTCTGACAAGTGCAGCATTGTAGAAATGTAGCAAGAGGGAGTCACAGAGTGATTGTGTGGGAGTGGATTGGGCGGAGGTGCAAGTAGGCTTCACAAATTCATAGATTATCTCGTGGAGTTCCTTGCTGCTGTTGCCACAGGTCAGAATTTGTTTATTGTATAGGATTTTTTGATCTTTCAGATCTCAGATTTGTAATTACTGTGGTGGAGGGCAAGCATGGATCTGCTGAGATCAGTTTTAGATGCTCGCCATTTGCGTTGAAAGGAGTATTTTTGATTTTTAAGTGTCTTCAGGAGGGACCTGAACCATTTGGGGGATGGTCATTTCTGTGAGGTCGCAGGGCGCGAGGGGTTGAGCTGAAATTGTGATTCTTCAAGCCAGAAGTTAAAAAATTCAAAGGTTAAGGGTCTACCACAGGACAGCGTTGTAGGGGGCTGGAGTAGCAGGGCTTCAGCTAAGTGGGGAAGTACTTTGACTTTGTTCCAGAATTTGTGAGTTGAGCTTTTGTGAGCTGAGGAGGGGGCAGGGGGTGCTGTAGGAGGAGGGGCTGATGTGAGGAATGAGAAATGGATGGCAAAGTGGTCTGTCCAGATAAGTGTTGCTAGTGGCTTTAGGTGCGGCTAGTTTTGTTTTGTTCAGTGAGGTTACTAGCACTTTTGATTTAATATTTTCTATACATTGTTTTAGAGGTGGATGACTATATGGTGTACTTTCAGTCTTATCTGCTCTACTTTTTCTTTCTTTTCTACAGAGTTTCTGTTTAGTAAGCATTTTGTTGTGTCTGTTGCGAAAAGAGAAAGGTTGCGTTGGAAAGTTGTGCAATGTATATGCATGTATGATGCATGGGTGTAGGGGGTATGTGTGGGTATGATTGTACAGATGAATAGATTGTTGTTTGCTTGTGAGGTGGTATATCAGGTGTGGTTGGGAACATTTTGAGAATATGAGTGTACAGAGGTGTGATGGTGTTGGGTTAGTGAGTAAGGCATTGGTGGTGTGATGGAATCTGTACGGTGATTGTGCTGTTTTGAGGAACTGAGTGGGTGTTGCAATGATGGTGTGTAGATGGGAACCGTAAGAGTGTGAATGGTGGAATATAATGGGCTAGAGCGAAAGAAATGTTGCTTTGAAAAGAGTGGTCTGGGGTAATACATATAGCGGAACTGTACTGCTACAATTACATACATATACCTGGTACATTAATCTACTTAATGTGAAAGGTATTAGTTTTTCGTTTTGTTGATTGCAGTGATGTGCTTCTTTCCTGTAACTGTAAAAGAAAAATAGTGGGGATGCGTGGTAATGGCAAAGTACTTTTGGTTAGCAAGGTTCATATTTAGAATGGACGGAGGATTGGTGGGAAACAGTTAATTACATTGGTGGACAGTTAAAAATGGTTGCTTTTATTATCAGTTTCATGAAAGTTAAGAAATGTGTATGTGCATTTGTAGAAGCTCTGTAACATTTTGTAAAATTGAAGAAAAGTTTTGTAGTACACTTTTAAATGCAGTTGGTGTGTGGAAGTTTAATATTTTAGGAGTGTACGCATACTTGCTAACATGATGCATCCTAATCTGTAGGTGTTTATGTAGTCCTAGACTTTTTGTTTGCATTATTGGACTTGGATTATTGGACTTGTAGTTCTACTGTTACCATTGTGAAAGTTGGAGTAAAAGTCACAGAATGCTGAGAAAAAAGTAGGACTGCATAACAAGCTGAAGATTGGAATGGGTTAAGTTAGGAAGTATACATGTACTGTGAATATATTTTATCTGCTTTAATCTTCTTTTATGAAAAAGTGACACAGAGCTGCTATAAATGCAGATATACCTTAACTTTCTTAAAAATGCTTCCCAAAAAATATTTTGAAAAGCACAACATTGTATATGTTTATTTGATGTACATGGCACAGTTCCGATTCTTGAAGTTAGTTGTGTTTTTGTCTTTGCATTCTGGGACTTGTAGATTGTGTTTTATTATGGGAGGAGTGGAATTGGAAGTGACAGAATGCAAAGGGAAAAAGTAATACTTAAGAAGCACCAATACATTGGAATGGGTGATGTTGGAATGTATGCAGTTGGCTGCATTTGTTGCCAAAATATTAAACTGGCAGACACTAAGTGCCATTTCAAAAATGGTTAGCAGATGTACTTCATGTGCTTTTCCCTTATTTTATGAACCAGTAACACAGTGCTGCTATAAAAGCACATGTGCACATTTGCATTCTTTAACTTTCATCACAATGATTGAAAATAGTAACATTTTGAAGTGCAGTATTAAGAGTATTGCAATTGTTTGCTGCTTCATGTGAGCAGCAGGGGATGAATGCTGGAATGATTGGCATTTGCTACAGTGGTTAAAAAAGAGAATATGCTTATTGAGAAGCTTACTGCAGGGTAGGTAGCAGGGACATGGAAGCCAAATGACGTGTTTCACAACAACCTGTTGCTTGTTCACATTCAATGATTTATATATATTTGTGAAAGAGTAGAAGACAACTTTTTTCAAATATAAACATACCTGTACTATGTTCTGTTAGATGCCAATCTTGAGGAATCGAGAAATAGAAATCTTGGACAGCTGTAGAGTACTTTTTTTTTAATGCAGATGCCGTTCATTAACAGGATATATGCACTCTGACAGATCAATTGTACATCTGAAGAGTTGAAGTGAGATGACAGGGTTAGGTGTAGATGTTTTGGATGTGGTAGGTAGATGGATGTGTGACTCTTTGAAAGCATCCACTGAGGGAATGTTGATAACATGAAACTGGAAAGGGTAGAAGGTCTGTCCCTGTGCTACGAGGTCCCTGTTAACTGCAGTAGTCCGCAGGTGGCACGTGCCTCTTCCAAGTCTTTTCAGGATGCCTGGCATGGAAAGGGAACTGTGGGGATTAGCCAAATAGGTTTGTTCAGTGTGGTGTAAAGGAAGAGAGGGTAGTGGGAGGTTTGTTTGCAGGAGTTGTGAGAACAGTGACAATGGCTATGGCTATGGGTTTCAGAAGGCAGACTGTGTGGACTTTGGGGGACTCTTCAAATCAGTCATTGAAGGTGGATGTGGATACTTATGGCATTGTTGGAAATATTGGAATGGCAGAAGTGGAAATATTAAGGCATGCAGTTTGTGGCTTAAACTGGGCAAGCTTACTTTCATTCTGTGAGAGTATAGCTCACTTTAAATGTCCAGACATTGTGACTGTGCATTGTGGAGGGGACAGTTTGGGGTTTTTGACTCCAGTGTCTTTGCAAGTTGAAGTGAAGGATTCATTTAAAAGCCTAATGTAACGGTTTCCTCCTGCTCAGATCATTTTTCAGAAATAAATCAGATTCGCACATGGAGATGTCAGTCCTCAAATTGAAGAATCAAGGCAGATTGTCAACACAGGTGTATCTGCTTTTATATATCCTCCAGGAATGTCGTCTTTTGAGAATGATAATATAAGTTTTCATGGTGTGATTTTTTTTTTTGTCTGAATTGCAATTTTCCTTCTCAGTTTTAGGAATGCTTGAAGAAGTTCCTGTAAGGAAGTTGTAAAGGAAGATGTAGAGTGTACAGTACTACTTTACATAAACACAAAAAACAAACCCCCCAAAATAAAGATTCTTTTCAGAGCCACGATTAAATATTAAATAAAACATTGTGTTTAATTTTGTCCCCTCCCCACCCTTTTGACTGGCCGTGATGGTTGCAGACATCGTGGCAGTCCGTGGACAGCATGAGCCACATCTGGTTCTACTAGGGTTGCCAGGCATGGAAAGAGGATTTTGGAGATTAGCCAATGAGGTGTTTTGGTTGTGGTTTACAGGATGAGAGGCTAGAAGGTGTTTTGATTGTTGTGAGTGGGGAAGATGGATGTGGCTAGTGCTCAAGAAAAGTTCACAGTGTGGATGGTGGGAGATTGTTGGGTAATTTATTTGAAAAGTTACACGGAGGTGTGTGGCATCTCTGGTACTATTGGTTTGGAGGGAGTAAAGGTTTGCTTGTATACAGTGTCTGGGCTAAGCTGGGTGAGTCTATTATCATTGCTCACTTTCAATGCCAACATATTACTGTTCTTCATTGTGGAGGAAATAGTTTGGGGTACGTTACACCACTATATTTGCACGTTGCATTAAAATATATGTTCTGACGCTTACTGGTACTATTTCCATGTGCAAAGGTTGTTTTCAGAAATACATCCAAGGGAAGTGTGGAGATGTCCAAATGTGTTGTGTGCTCAACTCGAACTAGGCACCTTGTAAATAAAGGTGTATGTGCTTTTTTGAATGGTGTGGGCATGGCATCTTTCGAAAATGAAAACATCAAGGTGCATGCTGGAAACAATTTTCTGAGTGATGGAGTGAATTTTACTGATTATGGGAAACAGATGTTCCTTGTAAATATTCAAAAATAAATGCACTGAGAAGGTTTATGTGAAAATGATGTACAGTGCATATGAAAACATTTGTAAGTAGGTTTAGGAAACAAAAATCAGAAAAGCAACAACAAAATCCAACTGGGATAAAAACAAAAAATGCCTCTTTTAAGAGCCACCAGTGTATATTAAGTTGTTTAAATTAAGTGAGAACCTCCCCACATCCTTCAATTGGATGATGTTCCCAAAAACACTGTTGTAGTCCGCGGACGGCACATGCTACTTCTGAGTCTTTTGAGGTTGCCTGGCATGTACTGGGGACTGCGCAGACCGCGGTCAGTCGAGGTGTCCTGGACATCAGGGGGATCAGCCAATCAGGTTTCATGGGTGTGCTTTACAAGAAGAGAGGGTAGCAGGAGTTTTGTTAGAGTTGTGAGAGGATTGAAAATGGCCATGACAATAGGGGTCATTACGAATGAGGCGGTAAGGAGTTAACAGCACCGGTAAAGGTGCCAGAGCCGTCAACCCCTTACTGCCTCATTATGAGTCTGCTCACGGGAACCGCTAAGGACTCCTGGTTGTACTAGCGCCCTTAGCGGGTCCCGCGAGCAGACCATGGTGCTAACAACGGTCTTGTTATTGGGTCCATTGTTAGCACCCTCCCCATTCCCACTGAGCCCTATGGGAGATCGAATGGGAATGGGGATGGGTTCCTTGAATGAGAATTACCGGGTCCTACAAGGTTGGAATGGCCCGGTAATTCCTCATTCAAGGAACCCGGACCTGGTATCCGGAAAGGGGGTAGCCATGCCGCTAGCGGCATGGTTACCTCCTACCTCGTAATGACCCCCAATGTCTTTCAGCAGGCAGAGTGTTTGGATTTTGGGGGATTCTTGGATCCACTGGGTGAATTTGTATGTTGAACATTGTCGAGTAGCCAAAACTCTTGGATTCCCTGAATTGAAGGGTTCTGGTATGGAGTGAGAGCCATGAGATGGGTTGACTTGCTCCATTTTGAGCAAATATGGTTCAATTCAAACATCCGGACATTATTATCATGCGTTGTGGTTGCAACAGTTTGGAGAACATGACTGGAATTTCATTGCAGTCCAATGAAGGACACATTGGGAATGTTGAAGGAAATGTTCACCAATTCAAATATACTTTTTTAAGCATTGTGCAGAGACAGATGTTTACACATTCCAATTCATTTGGTCTGCAATTGGAAAAAGCAAGGTGCAACATCAATAAAGCTGTGTGTGCTTTTGTTTACAATGTTGGAATGGCATTTTTCCATAATGAGAACATAACATTTGATAGGGCCAACATTTTTTGGCGAGATGGAGTTCATCTAAGTGATGTGGGTGATTAGATTTTTGTATAAAACATTGAAAATAGTTTGAAACAGTTTTCGTGAAACTATGAATGAATAATGAAATTCAGTGAAAAGTTTTCTTATTTCAGTTTGTAAAACCAAAAAGAAAAAAATATATAAAAGCCAAACATTTCTTTTAGGAGCTATCCTTTTTGAACGGAAACCAATTAGTATGATTATAATAGTCCCACGCCCTGAAATTTTTAGATGTCCGCAGACTATCGCCCTGTCTGCTGACTTTGCAGGTTGCACAAGGACCTACGACTTTTTTTTCACTTCTATTTTATAACTGTGATAGGTGGCTCCTAAAGGATCCTTTTGATTTTATTTTTGGCATTTTTTCTCAGGAGTGGGAAGGGAGGGAAGGGGCAGGTGGAGAGAGCAAGATGTTGGGTGGGCCTTAATCAGGTAGGTGGCAGTGTTTCTCATGCTCCTTGACCACAGCCTTGAAATCACTCCGAAACTGCTCATCACTAAAGATCAGTGCTTCCCAGTACATTCATAGCACTGTGACCCTCAAAAGGTAAGGGTCAACAGCATTCTGTAGGGCCTGTGAAGTCGTTGCTAGGATCCTATGCCACAAAGGAGTATCCTTAGCAGGGTACGGGGTGGCACGAGTTATGGTTGCTTAGCATACTATAACTGGTGAATTTCAAGGACTTTTTAGTTTTACTTGTAACCATAACGTCCCTTTAACAAAGTTTTTTCACTGAATTTCATGGGTTTTTGTTAGTGCAACTTAATCATAATGTCCCTTTAACAGCATTTTTTCACTAAACTTCATTTTTTTTTGTGCAAGGTATTTTCAATTAATATATATATATATATATATAAGTATATGGGTCACTCTGAATTCTTTTGCAAAGTTTGGTGAGGATTCGTTCAGGGGGGGCAAAGTTATATGGGGGGGTCCCAAAACTTTTTTTTTCCCATAGACTGAATGGGAAAAACCTTTGCGCACAGCCACAGGCCAAACCGCTTGACGAATTTACACCAAATTTGTGGCAGGAGCGGGGGCTTGGTCCCGAAAGTGTGCTTTTGCAAATTTGGTGTAAATCCGTCCAGTAGTTTTTTATAAAATGACCAAAACGTAAGGCAAAAAAATTAGTGCTATCTGTGTTCGCTTTGCGGACGGACTTCCCTGTTCGTTCCGCGGACAGCACCCCGATTGGCCCATGGCCTTGCGTCATGTCCGCAGACATAGGACGTGTTCACTGATTGGACGGCGAGGGGCGTGGAGCGCGTCAGATTTTCTGTAGCGCCCGCCATCTTGTATTCGCCGTCGACCGCGTACAGCGCGGTGAAACGTGGATAAAAAATTGTATTTAGTGCCGTGTGTTGGTGTGTAAGAGTGTTTGGGAAGGGTGGGGGAGTATGAGATAGGTTCAATGTTTTGTTTTTTTATGTGCTAGACGTTTTTGTTGCGTTCGATTTGTCCGCGGAGAACACGGCTGTTCTGACATTTTGTAAATAAACTAAATGGTGGGGTGTTTAGAGGACGGAGTATGTGTCATTTTTGTTCGCAAGGAAGGTAAAAATGAGCTATGAACACTCGCGGTGTACTTAATTGTTCATAAATACACAAACTGGGGGTGTCCTCAGGACGCTGTCCGTATTGTAATCTGTCTAGTTGAATGTGTTCTAAGAACACTTGCGGTGTCCCGAAATGGTGGCAATTACACAAAATGGGGGTGTTCTGAGAACGTTGTTTGTATTGTTCGTTGTCAGGGTGAAAGTGTTTTAAGATCACTCCTTTTGTCCGCTAATAGTACAATTTCCTAGGGGCGTCAACCGACTTTTTGTCCACTAAAGAAACGATAAATCCGGCTGGTGTGCACCGACATTCTGTGATAATCCTATGACTGGCGCTATTAACCTGGCTGACTTGCTTTTGCGACACTAAATCATATCTCCCGCCCCTAAGCCTGATATTATCAAAGCATTCATATTCCCCGCCTCTCTCCATGATGTTACAGGGTGCGTCATCAAATGCGCCCAGTCCTCTGCAGTCCTAAGTGACTTTACACAGAACCCGGAAGACAACACATATTATGTCACAACACAGCGCGCCACAATTCGGAATATGAAACAGTGATTTAAAAGCAAACAGCAAGATTGTAAATTTTGTGAAGTACATTTATTTGACATCAAATGTTTAGAGAATATTCAGCAATTTGCATTTGCCTTTGTTGTCGATCCGCAAAAGTTCATGTTGAGGCACGCAATGTTCCTTTGCGGTACAGAGGGTGTTAGATCAGCTTACAACTCAGTGCGCCACAATTCGGAATATGAAACTGTGGTTTAAAAGTAAACAGCAGGATTGTACATTTGGTAAAGTACATTTATTTCACATGAAATGTTTAGTGAATATTCAGCGATTTGCTATTGTCTCTGCTGTCGATCAGCAAAAGTTTATTTTGAGCCACGCGTTGTTCTTTTGCGGTAGATAGGCTGTTGGTTTATGATAAAAGCAGTAAATGGTCGCTCTGATAATCGGAAGGTTGCTCCAACAACGAGCCATTAAACCACCCTATTGGTTGGTATGTTGTTTGTAGCCGCTTGTACTGCGTAAGGGCATATTGGTCCTTGGCGATTGTCCCATAAAATGGTGAGTGTCATGAAGTTGCATATTTGGACCTGCACCTGGCAGTTGAAGACCCCATCCGCTGGAGTCTGTAAATCGTGACATAGGCAAAATGGGGCCACATACCTGTTTTAAAAAACATAAATTAGTCACACCAGCCGATCTTCATTAAAAATCTTCATTTTATTTATTAGGGCGTGAAACTATTTGCTATCGAAGATAGTGCAACGGAGTATGTTAATAATAAAATAATATTTTCCCATTCATATAGCGCTAAGAACCGTGAGGTATCTAAGCGGTGCTTATTATTAACCACGGTATGTGGTGCTCATTTATCGACCCCGGAAGGATGAAAGGCTGAGTTTGGCCTTGCCGGGATTCGAACTTGCGTTAGCAAGGTGTGCACGGATGTCAAAGCGAGCGTTGACAGGCTACAGTGAAGTGGCACAGCGAGTAGAGCGCTTGACCGCCTATAGACCGGTTAAATTATTTCTATTAACCCACCCTGTGTCGTCTTCCTTTTTCAGAGACCTCTAAACGACAGGGCATCAATTCGGCGGTGATAGTGCGCGGTAGAAAACATTATGCCACTTTCAACGAACAAGTTCAACTTGAGCTGTCTTTAATGCTACGCTATTGTAATTATATTTGGTATAAAATAATCTAAAGGGTTACTTACAGTCCAATTGCAATTTCCATTGTCTACGAGTAGTCCCAAAATACGACTGGGCGTTTGCGAACAATCTTTTGCATAGTGATATAATATATAAAAGTGGTTTCTTTTCAGAAATGTCATCCTTATCTTCTCTTACGTTTTAGCAACACTCCTTCAAGAAAAGTCTTTCATCACAATCTCTGTCTGTCAAGGTCAAAACACAATACAACCTTATAGTCTGCTTCGTGAGCCTCTCCGGGGCCCGAGAAAAAAATGGAAGCAGCTGACCTTCACTGTGAACGAGCATAAATTCTTACTTTGCAACATTCTGTGTAAAGCCATCTGTGAGAAGCTGGTTTTTGCACGCCATGTTTGTATATTGTTTGCATGATATTAAAAAAAGTTTATTTAAGGGACGTTATGGTTCTAAGTACAGCCAAAAGACCCCTGAAAATCGCAAGTTATGGTAAGCTATGAAAAATAGGATATTGCAATAAATATCATTCTGTTATTAGTGCTTTGAATGATGCATTGATATAAATAGCATTGTATTATGGGATTCTATCTAGTATACTGAGCTACTAATGGAGAAACATAGCATTGTGTGCAGAGTACAAGATGAAAGTATAATATTTGTAATGTTAATATGTTGAATAATGAAATGATAATTTTCCTGAAATGTTCGAAAATTCACAAAATGGGGGTGTTCTGAGGACGTTATTCGTATTGTGTGATTGCTTAGCTGTATGCAATGAGGGAATGGCACAGAGAGTAAAGTGGACGCCGTCCGCGGACACCGCAGCTGTTCATGGACAGGGCGTGCTACATCCGGGTTTTTCCAGGAAATCCAACATGGAAAGAAGACTGTACAGATCAGCCAATCAGATGTCGAGGTTGCGGATTTGTGTTGAAAGAGACTGTGTGTAGTGAAGATGGCAGAAGTGGAGAAAGTCAGGGTGTTGGTGCTCAGAGATATGTTTGTGCATGGTTTACAACAGTACGCTCAATGCAGGAATGTTGCAAAGAACAGTACGCTCAATGCAGGAATGTTGCAAAGAACTTTGATGTGAAAGGAGTGGAGGTGGTGTGGAGCACTGTGCCTGATTGCAATGTACAGGGAATTGTACAAGTTTGTGAGGATATGGCCACGATGAACAGTCCGCATGTGGTAGTTTTGCACTATGGTGCTTTCCATTTGGGCAACGTCAGTGCCCCTACTTTGTTGGCTGATTTGGAATGCTTGGTTCAAGCCGTAATGAAGATCCTTCCAAATGCGAAAGTAATTTTTTCTGGATTACTACCTAGGGCAATATGGGACAATAGTTCAGTTTTTTGTCCTCGGCAAAACATTGCTAGGTGTCTCATCAACCGAGGCATGTGTGCCTTCATGCTTACAGCTGGTATGTTCTTCTGTAATAATGAGAATAGTGATGCCAGTAATGCTGTTAATTTTAAAGAAGATGGCATTTCTTTATCTTTTACGGGAAATGCCTTTCTATTTTGGAATGTAAGGGTTGCTTTGGAGAAGGTTATGTGAAGATTTTACCAGTAAAGTAAGAAAAAAAAACAAGAAAAAAAAAGCCAAATTCAAAGGGGAAATGGGGCACACTATTTAAATTTACATTCACCACGCTCAGATTTTCAATATGTCCGCGGACATGGCGGTAGTCCGCGGACATGAACATCACTACGAGGGGGTTAGTATGTTCTATGTTACATGTATATGAAGTCAGGGATATTATGGTTATGTTGTGCTACTAAAAACCTACGAAATTCAGTGAAAAAACTTTGTTAAAGGGATATTATGGTTAAGCTGCGCTACTAAAAACCTATGAAATTCAGTGAAAAAACTTTGTTAAAGGACCGTTATGGTTCAAAGTAAAACCGAAAAACCCCTGAAATTCGGTAGTTATGGTAACATAAGCAACCATAACTCGCGCCACCGTGCACTACTAACACTAACACCCACGACATCAAAGATGACATCAGGGGCTTGGTTCCGAAAGCATGCTTTTGTAAATTTGGTGACAATCCGTCCAGTAGTTTCCTTTAAAACGACCAAAAAGTATGTCTCAAAAATGTGTGATATCTATGTCCGCTCCGCGGACAAGATACCGATTTGCTAAGGGGCTGGCGTCATGAGCGCGGACACGCGACATTTCCGCCGATTGGCTGCAGTGAGCCGTAATGTGCGTCAGATTGTTTGGATGCGCCGACATCTTGGATCCGCCGATAGCGCGGCGGCGATGAGAGGCGAACTGCTGTTTCGGAAACTGCTTTGGTGTGTCAGAGTGCTTGGGGAGGTTCAGAGAGTAAGAGATGGGTGAAATACTGTATTTGTTTAGGGGGCAGGTGTTAATGATGTATTCCCTATGCCCGCCTTGTCCAGGATGTTTGTAAGTACTGAAAATGAGGGGTGTCATAAGGATAGTACTTCATTCCGTGCTGTGCGCAGGCAAATTGAAACAGTTCTAAGGACACGAGTGGTGTTAGCGAATATTAAAATTGAGTACATGCCGTAGTTAAAATTTTTGTTTCTATGGGTGTGCTCCTGATTTATACGCCGCCATGGGTGTGATATGCTGCAGTGGTTGTGGCCAGGGCCTAGAGTCTTGGGTGCATGGCCATAGGCCGTAGGCTGTAGGCCATACTCCCAAGACGCTAGGCCCTGGCCAAACCACCGCAACATATGACAGCTATAGATATACCCGTAGTATTGCATATTGATCAGGTGGTTGTGGGGAGGGCCTAGAGTGTTGGTTGCATGGCCGAAGGCCATGCACCCAAGACCAAATTTATACGTACTGAAGTTATAAGTTACAATGGGTGTGATATGGTGTGGTGGTGTGGGCTGGACCTAGTGTCTTGGGTGCATGGCCAAAGGCCATGCACCCAAGACTGAAGTTATAAGCACTGAGGTTATAAGTCAGCATGGGTGTGATGTGGTGTAGTGGTTGTGTGCACGACCTAGAGTCTTAGGTGTATGGCCACAGGCCATGCACCCAAGACCAAAGTTATAAGCAGTGAAGTTATAAGCCTCCATGGTTTTGATATGCTGCGATGGTTGTGGGTGGGACCTACAGTCTTGGTTGCTTGGCCGCAGGGTGTAGGTCGTAGGTTATACATCCAAGACTCTAGGCCCTGCCTACAGCCACTGCACCATATTACTGCCATAGATCAGACGTATAGATTTGAATATGTATGACATGTGTGAAATTATACTTACTGTTTACTTTGTTGAGATTCGATATATTTCTTATATGATTTTAGTACTTGGCGGAAATATCCTTTTTTAATTTCTGTGATAAAAGAAAAGAGCATTTTAGTGTTTGTATTTTATAAAGACTTATTACATTCTACAATAGACATTTTAGCTTTTTTTGACCCTCATATTTAGTTTACAAACCAGTGCACTGTGCATCTGTGTTTGTTTTTCAAATCCTTGGGTCTGGGGGAAAAACAATCCTTGTTGGATTAAAAAAACCTGTTCTTTGATTTGCTACAAACTATTTCTTTGTTTCCTTTAGTGTTCACTTGTTGTTTCCGATTAATGTTATGTATGTTGGCTTGTTGTAGATTTTTAAACAGATACCTGTTGGCATATTCTAACTGTGTATTTTTTGTTACGGATCTATGGTATTCATTTATCTATGTGGTTGTTATACACTCTTGGGCAGTTAGATACCTGTTGGCGTATTATAACTGTTTATAATGTTTTACTTGAATTTTTGTTAATGTTGAAGAACACATTAGTTATTAAATGTTGGCTTTAAGAAGATTAAATATGCGTTTGTAAGATTTGCTGGCAATCTCTGCTTTAGAGTAATGGTACTATCATTAAATTCGAACCATCCACATATCTTTTTAATATATGCAGTGTAGTGACCTGCATTGGTTGTGGCTCCTGTGTGGTAGATTATACCTATTGTTGTAAAGGTTTTCTTACCAAGTGACACTTGACCGTGTGTGAATCCAGTCAGCTTGCAGTTGTTTTTGGTACCATCTGCATTGTAACGTAGACGCATTAGTATTATGTAGTTACTATGTGTTTGTATCAGTAAAGTAGAGCGATTATCTGAATTGCAGATAGTACATAATTTGCCATGGTTTGCATTCTGTAGAAGTTGCTGAAATGGAATGGATTCACAATTAGGTATGGATACATACACAAATCGCTCATTTGGGATTTGTTTCTGTGTCACATTGAGAGTGCATGTATGTTTCCACATGTATGAAATCTGTAAGATTTCATTTATAGGTATGTTTTTGGTTTCCAGTACTTGTAGTAAGTACATTAGAAATTCTTGTGGATCTTCTTGTGAGTTTATAATGAATCTCACACATCCAGCACAGTAGTCCAATTCTTGTCCTATTCCGTGAACACTATACGTGTTGTCAGGATTGTTTGTTGCATTTCCATGAAGGACTAACATTTGCAAACACAATTTGTTTGTACTGTGTAAGTAAATTTTGTTAACAATTGGTGGTATTTGAAATAGAATATTCATTGCTACATTTGCGTAGCAACTTAGACCAGTTTAATTTGAAAATTTGAATGGACCAGCTAGTTCTGCTGCGTTTTTCGGATATTCTGTTCCTTCTTTGAAGAAGTACCTGATTTACTTTCCCTAATAGGTTCTTCTTTGCTTGTGGTAATTGATGAAGTTTTAGCTTCTTTTATTTTCTTTGAAGGATTTGCTGTCAGATTCTGTTGCATTTCTGTTTGAATTAGTTTTCTTTTACCATGTTTTTGTTTTTCTGGAACAGGATATGATTTCAGATGGGGGGGTGTTCAGTGAACGCAGTCTATTGTATTCTAAAATGCAAGGAATATCAGCGTTCCCTTTACTTGCATCAAAGTTGATTAGAAGTAGACCGTCAAGTGTACATGAGCGTGATAGTGCTACGTAGCTCATGCCTTCTTTAAAGACTGTGTTTCCTATATCTATCAATGCTCTGTCTAGGGTAAGACCTTGGGATTTATGAATGGTGACTGCATATGCAAGAGTTAGAGAAAATTGTTCTCTACGTACATACATGTCTTTGAAGAGAAGGAATCGAGGTGTTGAGGCCCTATCCTTTTCACTTCTGAAAGTTTGTCAAAGCGAATATTGACAAACTAAATTTTGTTGTCATGTGGGTATGTTAGAAAGCCAACAACTGTACCCAGTGCCCCATTAACTAGCCCTTGCTCCACGTCCAGGTTATGTTTCAGCATTACTCTACAATTTAAGGATAATTTTAATATTTTTTCCAACCCAGCTGTGTTGGAGATTGAATTTTCTAAGGTATTTAGTCTTGTTGTGGCTTGCTGACAAATGGGTAGTGTCATACTATGTACGTCCAGTTTGTCTGTGGAGCAAACTTCCATTTTTGGTTGCATTTCATTTTTTAACATTGTTTCATTGAATTTAAAACAGCTTGCAAGAGTTGGCATTAAGGCCATACAATTGACATTTTTGTGCACTAATTGTTCCATAACATCAGTAGCACATGCGTTATCGCCATAAAGTGCATGAATGTTCCGGTTTTTCAATATTGCTTGGTCTTCTTGAGATAGTACACCAACTCTTATACTTTTTAAAATGTTGGCGTAAGTGAGATCTGCAGATTAACACATGTTTTCTGTTAATTCTCTGTATTGGAAATGTTGCCAAAGGTTGACATTTACTATGCTGCCAACAGTTTTACGGCAGAGTTTGTGTCCTAAGGTTTTAAAAATAGGTTCACCTTTCACTGGTGTCAATTGTAGAAGATCTCCGAAAATGATAAAGTGTTTCCATGCAAAGAGTTCTTTGTAGTTTGTTTTAAGTACTTCTTGCAATCTGAGGTGAATTAAAGCCAACATTAGGTTGGGGACCATGCTCACTTAATCTATTAGTAGCATTTTCATTTGTTTTAATACTCTGCGTAGTTCCATTGCAGCTTCTGCAGAAAGTTTGTAATAGTCACATTTTTTTTGCCGTTCTACTGGAAGGAGTAGTAATCGGTGTAAAGTGACACCGCCTATGTTGTAGGCAGCTAAACCTGTGGGGGCAGTCACAACAGCTGACAGTTTGTTGTTTGTCAATTTTTGAAGGAACTTGCTGATGATTTTGATTAAGAATGTTTTTCCTGACCCAGCTTCACCACTAACGTACATCAGTATAGGTTTGTAATTTTGGCAGGTACATTCTTTATTTTCGTGTTGTACACCATGTTCAATTTCTTTTGTTACTTCTTCGAAAATGGTGCGCTGATCTTTGTTAAGTTGCGATTATAGTACAGTTAAGTCTTCTATATCTTCTTCATAGTGACATATGGTGTTTTCCACTTGTGTCATAGCTAGTTCTGCCTCATTTGCTATTAGTGGCTGTCCTAGTGGTTCTTGACTTCCTGTTACAGAAGGTTGACTACTGTCGGAAGTGTCGTTATCTAGTTGGGATTGAAGTTCTTCTTCGTGTTGCTGTTCATTGTGCAACATTGTTTTGTACTGCGTAAAGGTCACAATGGTGATAGTGCTTTCATTTGCTTTGAAAGCATCTTCATAGCAGTCATAGTTATCTAGTATCTCTTCCTCTTTTCTTCATGGTTTAAAAAGTTGTAGCAGGGATATGTAATATATTTCTTTCTGTTGAGGAGTTTTTAATGACAATTTGACATGATTAATTAAGCTTTGTTTGGTAAGTTTCACTAAGATACCTTCACAATCTGTCACTCTATATCTACCTTTGCTTCCATTGGGTTTATATTATTTTTGTATGCAAAGTTTTGGGCTACGTGGTATAGACACATGGTTTCCAAAGTGGTACTCCTGTTCGGGTAGTATGTGTCCAGTAAATTGTTTTTTAAAATGTCTTGGCTGTTGGGATCATTTTTGGCAATTGTTTCTATGTCCTCATATGATTTCAGAACTCTTTTTCTAGATTTACCAGGACCAAGACTTAGCCATACTATATTTTCTGATTGTCCATAGAAAGCAGTACCAGTTAAACGATCCGCAGCTTCATAGGCACCACATTCTCTATGATAGAGCATTTTTATGCCTAGGCTGTACAATTCCTGAGATAGTGTTTTGTCTGATGATAGGTCATTCCAGAGGTCTTGAAGCTCTGTTTTTTTCTGCTTTTGTTAAGTAGGCTGTAACATATTGTGCAACTGCAATGGAATTGTCTGCAATGTACTGCACATCTATGTTTGCATTCCATAAGGGGGCAATGGTTGCATTGTAATCATTGATATATTTTGATTCTTCTGTTCTTTTATGTAATACGTGTTCTTAGGTGAAACTGAAGACATGAAGTTGTTCACTTCACCTGTTTCTGTAACTGGTCTAGGGAAACCAAAGCAGCATTTGGTGTAGTATTTCCCTTTTGTATTTGTGACGACAATATTTGCCACATTTGTGTCTTTGAAATTGTAATTGTCTATGAAGGTCACTATTTGTCCGTTGTGAAGGGATTTCACAAGTCACATATTTTTGGATGAACTGCAAAGCAGTGGCATCACTGTCCTGACCAAATTTAGGTGCACCTTTGATCCATAAAAGCATGTGAATATGTGGTGCTCTTCTGGCTTGGTATTCTTTTCTCCAAAAGAAGTGTTGCACTTCTCGGAGGGGAGGAACAGTTTTATCACAAATAAAGTGTAGCATAGCAATGACACAATGATGGAAATATCTTGACACATTAACAGGATCTAGAGAGCAACATTCTCCAGGTGTTACTATATCTGTGTTGGTTTTGTTGTTGTTTGATATGCGTAGGAAATAATGTAAATCTTCCCATGCATACTATGCACAACTTAATGTAACAAACCAAGTGGGTGGTCCAAGGTTTCTTTTTTTTTTTTTTTTTATTATTTAAAAGTTGTTTTAATCAAGTATATCTTGATTTTTCAACATACAAAATTAACATAACGTATTTAAAATTAAAAGAGAACATATTATGAAAAATAAAATTGATATTTACAAGAATTACGTCCATATGCAGATTTACATAGTTAATAACAACAAACTAATTAGATACAGATTTATACCTAATCACTTTAGACAAAATTAGAGCATTCAAAAAAAACAAGTAATAAGATAAATCCTGTAACTAAAACCTGATTAGTGAACTTCCTTCAGTGTGACTTTGCACACTAACTTTGCCTTTAAGTCCCAAACTATACAAAAAACTCAATATTGCATATCTAACAACTTTCAACTGACTATTAAATAGGAGAGACCAGCAACGTGTTTGAGACATGGTCATGTACCCAGTAAATAAATGTTCAAAATGCACAATTCTTTTTGCTTGCAAACTTTGGCATTCAACACATAAGTGTTGCATTGTTTCAATGGCTAATTGACAAAACCGACACAAATCATCGTCTTTTCTGATAATTCTACGGTGGCACAGAATTTCTTTTACGGGCCAGATATTTAATCGAAATCTTAAATAATCATCCCGCTGTCGGGAATGTGGGAACATCATTAGGTAACTTTCTGTTTCTCCATAGCGCTTTAAGGCAAATGGGTTTTTCTTAAACTTTTTGTATAGGAGACATGCAGATCTTGTTTTTATCCAGTCATCCTCCCATATCCGTTTTTTTTTGCCTTAGTGGGATTGCCTAGCAATAGTGCCATTGAAAATCCATTATTAATAATTATTTTTTCTGCTTGATTTCTCCAAGACACTGCAAATGGATCATCAGATCTTAAAAGGTAAATAGCAATCATTCCTAACAACCCAGGCTGATTAACACTCAATATGCATTTGCGATACAACGAGCATAGCCTCCACTTATAGATGGCATATAAAGACAGGAGTCCTAGCTCGTGTCGCAGGATGCAAATGGGTTCTGACAATGGGAGGTTAAGAGCACGCTTCCAATAGCATCCTTCCATAATGGCCCAGTATTGATATGATTTTCCCAAGACAGCCTCTGAACCATAAAGAATTACCGGAATAAATTTTTGTCTATAATAAACCAATACTGGTACTATTGAAAACTTACAATATTTACTCCTTATTAGTCTGCTTTGTGATATAGCCGTCGTTAGACGCTGTTTTAGATGTTGATGATTCGCATTCTTATCTGGTGAGTTACTTATGAAGACCCCCAAATAGATGTAAGAGGAAACTGAAGACAGGTTGACATTTTGTAAAGGCCATTTGTAGGTGGCTCTCCTTTGCATGCTTTTGCCAAACTGCATAACCTTTGTTTTACTTAAATTAAAGGAAATACAGTTCTTTTTAGTGTAGGTATCCAACGCACACAAAAGTGCCCGTAATCCTTTGGGAGTCTTTGAGAATAACACCATGACATCAGCATAGAGTAGATATGTAACATTAACCACATTATTTTTGGGTGGATCTGCCACAGTTTTACTGAGGTCTACACCAATGTCTGAGATAAAAAAAGTAAATAAAGCAGAAGCTAGCAAACAACCTTGTTTTAACCCACATGCAGTCTTAATTGGGTCAGACAATAGTCCCTCACTGGAAAGTTTGATTTGTATCGAGGTATCTGTATGTAAGTCAATTATCCACTTGACAATTGACCAGGGACATTTTTTATCCATAAGTTTTTTGAAAAGAAGTTCACGAGGAACAGCGTCAAACGCCATTTTAAAATCTATAAATGCTGTATAGAGTGGCTGGTGTTGGTGGGAAGCCTTCTGAATAATACTTGTAAGGGTAATAACATTTATAGTCGTCCCATTTCCAGGCAAAAATCCTGTTTGGAAGATGTCTCCATAGTTATTTTCTTCCAACCAAATGTTAAATCTATTCAGGATTAGTCGGGCGAAAATTTTCCCAGGACAATCCAAAAGTGCTATGGGGCGGTAAGCAGCTGGGTCATCACGCTCCCCTTTCTTAAATATGGGCAGAATGATGGACTTCTGCCAAGATTTAGGAATGACCCCTGTCGAGATGACTTTGCTAAAGATCTGATGGAGGATCATTGCCCATTCTTGTGGGTGATCTTTAAGTGTGCTATTATGGAGACCATCCGGGCCTATTGCCCTCGAGCGACTCAAGTTTTTAATACATATCAGTATATCATTGACGGTGATGGTAAAGAAATGGGACCAGCCTAGGGAGTATGTCTTTGGAATCAAGTTCGAGAAGGACGATGCATAGAGCTTTTCACAGTAAGTTTTCCAGATTGCATTTGGAATAGCATTTATTTGAACAGCATCCTGTGTTCTATGCGTGGCCTCATTTAGGCAAGCCCATATACCACTAGTGGATTTCTTAATAATCTGGGACATCATGGTTTCCCCATTTTGCTGATAACGCACAGCTCTCTGACTCTTTAGCCATGTTCTATAGGATGCTTTTAATTTTGTTTTCAAAAGAAAACGATGGATTATAGGGACAAATTTTAAATTACGTAGGTCTCTTCGCAATTCAGCTTTCTTAGACTGTACTATTGGGTCAAAGGGATGACAATGTTTATGACGAACACTCAGGTCTGGCAGTTTTACCTGCTTAAACAAATGCATTACTGTAACATAGCAGTCCGTTGACCCAGAAGACCCAAGCAGGGCCTCATGCAACTGTTTTAGTCGATTTCTATTCCATCTCACTCGCGTACCGCTGTTATTTACAAAATTTGGATAGGGATGGGTCTCAACCATAGGCGAAATTACAGATGATGACCTTGAATATCGCATAGTTAGCTTATTATGATCACTATGGTCGGTTGCAACCACTTGCATAGATTGTACATAATTTAAAAATGTCTTATGGACAAAAACATAGTCAAGTATTGCCCGTTGTGACCCTCTACTCCATGTATACTCAGCAGGGATATCCCCTACGATGGCACCATTCAGCATTACAAATCCTCTCTCGTGCATCATATTTGTCCAAGTTAATTCATCATCAGTATGTTCAGTATAAGTTTGTGATAACAAATGGAGATTTAAATCCCCTACTATGATGGTTTGACAAATGTTACCTTCAAAAGTCAGAGAATTTAGTGACCCAAAAAAAGATTTTGTGGTCATATTACCTCTGCTCCAATAAATGTTGACAATAACCAAAAGCTCACCACCTCTCTGGAGTCTAACAATTTGAAAATATGAGGATGGAGAGACTAATTTTTCACTTACAAAACCTGTAGCTTTCTTGACGGCAAGCAATAGGCCACCACTGGGTCGACCTCTATGATGTTGAATGGCCGGAGTTATAATTACATCATAGGACGTCCAGATGGGGCAGTCAACAAGCCAGGTTTCCTGTAAGGCTACCAGATCATAAGTTGCCAAATCTCAACTAGCAAGGTCAAATAAATGCTTATGGCCTCTCGTATTCCACGAGAGTAGGCTACCTGTACCGGCATTATATTATGATCTAGCAAAGTAGTCCTGAAATGCCACCATTCGTGGAGCAGAGTTTACAATCTGATTCGATTCTCTATTTTTGATAGACTGATATGTCCTGATTTGAGCTTTGTCCATCACATTATTTGTTATAAAAGGGTCTTGATACAAATTAAAACCCAATTCATATAGAACTGTTTTAGATTGCCACAATATATTCATTACAATTGTCGATTGAAGATGGATTCTTGCTTCGGAAGGGTCATTTGTATTAATAAATTCAACCAAGGTTATATCTGTTGATGATATATCAGACAGGGATGGGATTTCATTGCATATGTTCAAAATGCTAGCCCGATTTAATACATATTTGGGATAAGGGTCTTCGCGACATCTAATCACTAGGCAATTAGACTTGGACTTGACTTGTGGTTTATTACCATCCTTGAAATTCATATTGTGGGCTTGAGCATTTGTCTGGAGACAAAGGCTTGATGGCATATCATTTCCTTGCGCTATTCGATTGCCCAACTGCGCCGGACCCTTTAATAACTGGCTCACGTCAGGATAACGCAATGATTGCGTACCTCCAGCCCCTTGGCAACTTTGGCTGGCTTCGCCGATATAAGCTGCAATCGAAGATTTTATGATATCTCGAATGTCCTGGGTCTGAATGGCAGCTTCAGGCCGCGACATCTGTTCATGTATTTGCGAGATGCCATGTTGTTGGGGCAAGGAAACACCCGAGACATCTACTGATTGACGGGGCAGGGCTGAAAGCTCGGTTCGGCCAGAAGAGTCAACTTGCAATGGAAAAAAGGGGCCTAATTTTGTATTCACATCATTTTGTAGGTGGGTTTGACTAATTATTACTGTTTTTGGATTTTCCACTAAAGCAGAGGTCTTCTCCACATTAAAACCCTTAGTTACCATGGAACTTACACTGTTCAAAGGTTCGGTAGAAGCCCCGGGTATGTCTGACATGTATGATTTGATGGATGTTCTAATTTCCTCTCTGAGTACCGCTAAATTCACTTGACTCAGAAGCTCATCACTCCCACCCATGGGTGGCCTGGTCTGTATGTCAACTTGTCCCACATTACATGGTCCTACACCATCGAAGTTATTATCACTGGGGTCAGTATTATTTAATGTTTTTGAAGAATTAGTGCACCGTGCCGAGTCTTGGGCACCCATGCAAGCTGAAATAGTGACCAAATCGTCCAGGGGCCCGTAAGGCATGAAGGTTTGAATAGCTTCCTTGGGGCCTGATTTTACCAATTTGTCTTTTCCAAGTTTTGCAGTTTGTTCACGTCTAGAAAGGGCTTTGATGAACTTACGGCCTGCAACCTGGGAACTGGCACCTCTGCCTTTCGTAAATAGTTTTCTGGAGGCAGTGGGCAGCGGGTCAGTAACTACTGCCGATGTTTTAGTTAGATTCATTGTAATAGGTTTAGATGAAAAGAATGTATTGTTTGGCAATACTGTGGTAGGCAAGGTCTCTTTCTCCTTGATCTGGCCATCAGGGTCATGGGTAACTATGCTATCAATACATTTGCTGAGATTGTTTTGTACTGTTTCTCTATTGGATATAGATGGATCAGATTCGGCAACCATTTGCCCGGCTGGTCGATTACAACCATTGGGATCTACCTCACACAGACTTCGGTTATTTTCTGTTTCAGACAGCACACACACTTGTATACAATCAGCATTCATTATGCTACATGAATCAGGCCGATAGCCTTGAACAGTCTCAACATTGGACCGCAAGGTCACTTGCTCGACAGGCGGTTTTTGTGAAAGCACCGCTATACCATTACTGCATTGCTCTAGTAGGATGGTTTGATGATTGAGCTTACCATCTAGTACTTCGTAAAGTTTCGCTAATGCAAGCAACGCAGTATTCATGGCGCTAAGAGTATTATTAAGCGCCGGGGCTTCTGGAAAAGAAAACCGCTTGGAGCAGTTCTTATTAATGAAAAAGTCAGACTCTCGATGGGGGTCCTCAAACCTTGTCCTTCGAGGAGTCGGAGCAATGAAAGAGGGCGATTCATCAATACAATTGGAGTTAGACATTTGATTATTGTCTGGGGGGGTTTGGTGACAATTTTCAGTAGGCTTCACCCCTCCTCCAGAATTGCTTACCTGGATTTCTGGCCCCATTGTATTATCTGGCTGTAATTGAATTAGATCCCCAGTATTTGAACAAATGTACATAACATCAGCTAAGGGAGAGCTCGGTCCTCCCGAAGTGTTCACAAATTCCATGACTTCCATGACTTCCTCATCAATTTCCCCTGGTCGAACAAGCTCCTCATGGACAGCACACAAACAATGTTGGGCTGCCAATAAGCAACAAAAGGGCTCCAACATTGGCTGCGTGCACACATCAACCTGGGGCCGGGACTCTCCACCACCCTGAGGATCATCCAGAGTACAGGCTGTCACAAGAGTCAAATCAGTCACTTCGCTTGAAAGATTGGGGGTTACATGCACATCAGCGACAATCAATGTACTAGGGATTTCATTCATATTTTCGACTTCAACAACACCAATGGATTTTACATGTGTGCTAGTAATGGACAAAGGTCCAGAACTATCACTCACACTGGCCTCAGCCAACACACTCTCTAACCCAGTCTCCGAACATAATGATTGTATTGGGGTCAAAGGTGGCGGAGGACTGGTTAACACACGCACATTAGACCCACTCTCTAGGCTGGACAGGGTGTCTTGGGAATAATACAAACGAATGTCAGATGAAAGTGATATTGAGCGCTGGAGATTATGCTTTTTGCGGTTTAGTCTAGTATTAATTTTGTTCGCTGCCATTTCTAAATTAAATAATTGGCCAGGATTAATTACAGGCATGCCTGATGTTAATTTGAATTTTTTACTGACCATAGTTGACATAATATGTTGGTGATCAACTAATTAGGCAGAGCGAGAGAACAGCCGCAGCACGCTTGCACGCGAGACAGCAAGACAGCCCACTCAGCAACCACTCTTGCTAAACGCGCGCGCTAAACGCGCAGCGTTGATGGTTTTGAAGAGGTTGCTGGGAAAGGGGCAGGCAGGAAGTCGAGAAATGACCCAAAAATCGCCAATGACATGGACTGGTTACACAATGTACTATGGAAAAACAGAAAAATAAGAAAAATGAGCCACTATTCACTGAGTAAAGTCAATCAATTCCTTAGTAGACCCTTTTAAAAACAATTTGTACCAAAGTTCCAGTTCCACAGAAGCAAACAAAGTCCAATCCAAAATCGATCTTTGCACAGGACACAGGACACAGGAACAGCGTGGGAGACAGCAAGACAGCCCACTCAGCAACCACTCTTGCTAAACGCGCGCGCTAAACGCGCAGCGTTGATGGTTTTGAAGAGGTTGCTGGGAAAGGGGCAGGCAGGAAGTCGAGAAATGACCCAAAAATCGCCAATGACATGGACTGGTTACACAATGTACAAAGTTCCAGTTCCACAGAAGCAAACAAAGTCCAATCCAAAATCGATCTTTGCACAGGACACAGGACACAGGAACAGCGTGGGAGACAGCAAGACAGCCCACTCAGCAACCACTCTTGCTAAACGCGCCAAGGTTTCTGATCATACAGCGTACATCTCCGTGCCATCGGAACCAGTATTCTTTTGTACCACGCATATATGCAAACAGATTTGTTATACTAGATTGTAAAACCTCATCTTTTTCTTGCACTTTTTTTATTAATTGCGTAGCTGACATATTTTGAAAGTGGGTTCCAGATTTCAATATGTGTGCAACTCTGTAACATAGGGTTGCTAGTTCACTTTCAAAGAGTAGGTGGAATATGTATTCCACATTTTGTCTAAATCTGGGATCTTCAGAATACATTCGTAATGAGCGGTATTCTGATGCCGTAATCTGAGTGGGTCTATCATCGTATCTTCCGCCTTTGCAAGTAGGAAATAGCAGTGGAAAAGCATGTGCTTCTATACTTTTTTCCCATATGCTCATTGGTGACCCTTTGGTTTTTTGCATTTGGTAAGTTTCTAGTACATCATCTATGCTCTCATTAGAGTGCAATGGATGAATTTTGTAATGGCCCAAAAGAGTGGATACTGCAGCAGGATCCAAAGTTCAAATTGACCAGTTTCTGATGACTCTTGAATTATTTCAGTTGTTTCCCTTGAGCTTTCTTTAATATTTATTTCTTTGTAGTATGTGTTATTGTCTTTCAGATATTGCAAGGCTTGTCTAATTTTATGTAAGTCCACCAGTGGCTGCCACATTTTCTTGTCTCTTGTTGGTACACCATTTACTAAGACAATTAAATAATGCTCTATTGGATGTTGCACTCCTAGATTGTGCACATTTTCTGTCAGATCTAATGGCAAATAAACTACTTTGCCACGAATGCCTTTCACCAATTCAGTGGGAGGCAATTTTGCTGTTTTTGGTTGAAGGCGTATTATTGCTTGAAATGGATGAACTGTTTGAATTATGATGCTCTCATACAAATTGAGTTGTTGCAGGGGTTTTGGTAGTGGGAATAATTCCAAATTATTTGTGATAGCACGTGAAGGAGTTTGGTTGTTGTCCAGTTTTGTAGTGCAGTAACTGCAACATATTAGGGGTTCACTTATTTGGTATTTGTTTTCTGCTAAAAGGTAGAGAGCTAATTCAAACTATTTGGAATCTTCATTGTCTTCTATTTTGTATGTTATGTCTATAGTTTTTGGGTTCCTTTTGTAAAACGTTCTGCGGCAAAACACACACACATGGTTTGGTACTTCAGCTGATGTACTTTTAAATGTTAGTATTTCTTTTTTGTATGTGTGCAATAGAAGGTTGCTCTGTACAGAATTGTTGCTAGTCTGTTCTAAAACTATTGCATGTTGTAAGTTGCTTTCACTTCCAAAATATTTTCTCTGGATACGGTCGACTTCTTCTTGTAGGTATTTGGGTGTACCATGCAGAAGAGTGTTATTTAAATTATCTACTTCTAAAGCTGGATTTTTAGCATAGTACAGTTTATACACTAGATTTCTTACATTTGAATGATGTATTGATATCCTTTTGATATCATGGAAGGTGCTTTTGCAAATAGGTCCTGAAATGCAGGCTAATGAATGTCCTTGTAGTCCTGTGTATTTGCGCACTGGACAGATATCCATATTTTGCAACACTTTCATTTTGATTTTGTCTTTACCTTTCACATACTGATTGAGTAACTGACGTAAAGATTTAAAAGATTTGTTAGAAATGTTACACATTAACGTGCACGGCCATTTGTATACTGGACGGTCTGCTTCAGCCGAATGGAGAGGTAAATCTGAGTTTTCAGGGGACACTTCTGTAAGGAGTGTTTCTTGTTCCATGATGGTATTATTGATTTTTTTCATACCCTCATCCACTGCTATGGATTGCAATTGTGTTTGTTTGATTTTGTTTGTATGCTTCTTCATTAAAATATGGTTCTGTGGTTGTTGTGTTACTCCATTCAAGTTATTTTTGTTGACATTTTGTTTATTGAGAAGTTTCTTTTGTAGTTTAGTATTTAGTTTTGTTAGTGGTTTCATCCTATTTAACACTAGAATAAATAACTTCCTTTTGGGAAGGATTGCACTGTCTACAAGAGCTTGTAGGATTCATTTCCTATGGTAGGTTTTAAGGGTTGAGGATGATATTGCTCCTCTTCTTATTAAATTCTGAAGGACTCTGTGGTGAAACATTTTTGCTAAAATACTTTTTTTACTATGGGTTCTTGCTAGTATATCAGGATTCATAGGAGCATTGTTAGCAGTACTGGTAGCCAAATTTGTCTAAAGCGTTTTCTGTTTCGTGCCACATTTTGATAGAGGAGACAAAGTTTCGGTAGTTGAAGCTTTCTTTGTTTTGCTAAATGACTGTATTAGCTTTTTTTTTCAACCTTCTGTACAAACTCTGCTAGAGGTGGATGCTTACTATGGACACTTTTATTTTTATTCGCTCTATTTCTGCATTCCTTTCTACGAACTTGCTTTTTGGAAGGCATTCTTTGGGGTCTGTTTAAAAAAAGAAGGCATGGTTTGGTCTGTTTTACAATGTATGTGTGCTGTGTGCATGCGTGCATGAGTTTGATGGGGAAGCTGTTTGTGGTGGAGTGTGAATGGGAATTGGGCAGTTACAATGAGTAGGGAAGGCTATTTTTCTGTTTGTATATTACTACACAGCTTCGGATGAGAGTAGAAAGTGAGCTAGTTGTGAGGAGAAGCATTAATAGTAAACATAATGGTAAAAAATTAAAACAGCTATTTGTTTTGTAGTACTAACATTCTAAGGCTTCTGTATGTTATTTGTGTTACAAAAACACAGGAATTTGTGTGCCATTCTGCCTGTTATTCTTTGCTTAATAAATAGGGATTTGTGGGTAGAATGGTTCAGAAATCAATGTTTTGTTTTGGTGCACAAAGTACATAAATAACCCACACAGTCTCTTTGAGGAACAGTAAGAATATAAAGGTAGTACTGTACTTACTCTTTTTTGCAGAATGATCAGGTTTCTTCGGATATGTTGTTTGCATTGTAGATGCTGTTGATTTTCAGGAGAGTAGTCTTCACTGCAATTGTAAAAGGAAGATGTTAGTAACTTTGTGTGTTTAAAGCAGTGATGTTAATGTACACGTTCATTTTACATCTTTCGTCAGAGTACACTCCTTTGATATCTGAACACAGTGAATGTGTACATTTCATTTCACTATGTGCAGCCTTTATATGTTATTTGCAGTATGTTAGTTGAACCTGCTTCGCAAATGAGTACAATGTTCAGTTCATGAAATTCCCTTGTTTTTTTTTAAACTGTGTTGTCTATAGCAGAGAGGTTTGGAAGTGATAGGTCATTATAGTAGATGGGAAAAATGTGACTACTTTCATATTATAAGTACAAATGCGAAAAATTGGGAGAGCCTCAGAGGCAGATGTCACCACAGCAATTGAGAACGTTTATTTTTCTCATACAATCACATTGGAAGTAGCATTAATTTAGGTGGAAGACAGTAAACAATTGTGACATTTTCTAATGGAAATTCGAGTTTCATGCCTAAATCGGGATGGTTGTTACGTATGTATAGGTTATGCGGGATACAGTAAGAAGTAATGCGGTTTCTCAATGAAAAATCAGAAATCTTGCACTTAAAGGGGGAGCGTTGGTATGTATTGGCTATGCAGATTTAGTGGCATTAATTTGTTTAAATGGAATCATAAGGGTTGCACATGTTCTCTGAATGAAATATGCATACCTGTACTTTGTATTCATGCATGTGCGTTTGCATGGAGCTGTCAGTAGAAATCTGCGACACTTGCACAGTAATTTTTGAAGTAGGTGCTTTGCAATGATATGCGACTTGCATTCAGAGTGATCAACAGTACATTTGAAGTGCGGAACTCTGATGACGGAGTTAGATGTAAAGATCTTGAATGTGGTTGGTGGATGGTTGTGTGACTGCTTAGCTGTGTCCAATGAGGGAATGGATTCGCGAGTGATGTGGAAAGGGTAGAAGGACTGGCTAAGAGATACGTGCCGCACAGACAACGCGCTTTTCCACGGGTAGGGCGTGCCATATACTGGGTTCTACAGAAAATCAAGCATGGAAAGGTTACTGTAGGCATCAGCCAATCAGATGTTCACATTGTTCATTTGTGTCGAAAGACAGAGCGTGTAGTGAAGATGGCAGGGGTGGAGACAGTCAGGGTGTTGGTGCTCGAAGATATGTTTTTTCCATGTTTTACAGCACTATTCCGAAAGTAGGCATGTGGCACACAATTTCGATGCCAAAGGAGTGGAGGTGGTGTGGAGCGTTGTGACTGATTGCAATGTTGCAGCAATTCGCCAAGTTTGCAGAGAAAGGCGTAGGATGACCAGTCCCCATGTGGTAGTTTTGCACTACGGTGCTTGCCATTTGCGCTATGTGAGTTCACCTACTTTGTTGGAAGATTTGGTACAGTTGGTGCAAGCAGTCATTAACATCTTTCCAACTGCGAAAGTAATTTTTTCTGGCTTACTCCCTAGAGGAAAATGGGACAACAGTTCTATTTTTGTTCTGATCAAAGTATTGGGAGGTGTAGCATCAATCGTGGCTTGCATGCTTTCATGTTACGAGCTGGTATGTTTTTCTGCAGCCACCAGAACATTGTCTCCAGTAATGCATCTTATTTTGAAGCAGATGGTGTTTCGTTATCTTTTTTGGGAAATGCCATGTTCTTTTGGAATGTAAGGCTTGCTTTGGAGAAGGTTCTGTAATGATTGTAGGAGAAAACAAATTAAAAAAATACAAATAACAGGTGTCTGTCAGGCATCTGCCAAAAAAACAAAAAAAATTGCTCTTTTCAGAGCCCACCTTAAAGGGGAAAAGGGGAATATTATTTAAATGTACAGTCGTCATGCTCAAATCCTCTACGTGTCCACGAACATGGCAGTAGTCTGCAGGCAGCGCGTATTACCAACGGGGTTTCTGTGGTGGAGACACATGTAAATGAGAATGAGCGAAGCTACGGATTGGTCAGTAAAGTTCAGTGACCAATCTGGGGGTGTGTTCTGAATGGAGAGATTTAGTGAGAATGTCTTTTTCCTGACAGCAGACCAGACAGCTATGGCTCTGTGTGCTCGAAAACAGATTATCTGGATTTTGGGAGACTCATGGATACATTGGTTGAAGGTGCATGCAGAAAGTTGTGGTATATCTGCAGATCTTGAATTTTCTCATGTAGAAGTGCACTGGCATGGAGTGCGTGGAATGAAGTGGCTGGACTTGGTACCTCTCTTTGCTACTTTACAGACGGAGCGTCATCCTGATATAATTATCATTAATTGTGGAGGAAACAGTTTAGGGCATGTCTCTGGAATTTATTTGCAATTTGCAATGAAGGAAGGACCTGCGAAGGTCATGGACATGTTTCCAAGTATTTCTTTCCCATATTGCACAAAGACAAATGTGGCTGCGTTCTTCTTCATTTGGTCCACAATTGGAGAAAGCGAGGCGCAATGTTAATAAGGCTGTTTGTTTCTTTCTAAGAGATGTTGGAATGTCCTCTTTCCACAATGAAAACATTTTGTTTCGAAGCACTTTCATTTTTCGCAGAGATGGAGTCCATCTCACATATGCTGGCAATCAGATTTTTCTTCGAAATATACAAAATGCATTGCAACCTTTTTTGGATTCATAGTCACCTATTTTGCATTACGTTTTTTTGAATCCACAGTTTTTCAAACACACAAAACACCACGTAAAGGCTCTTTTCAGAGCCACCACTTACTCCCAGCAAAAAGTGCATTGGTTTTGCTCCTCTTGCTCCCTCCATTTTTGTGCGTCGTATGATTGTCCGTGGACTTTTTGAAAAATGCGCGGGGGCCTACACCGGTCTTTTGATAGTACCATTGTTAAACTGAGAAAGGCGGCTCTGAAAAGAGCCTTTTTTGTAATTTTTGTTGTTTTCCATTTTTTTATTTTTTTATACACGAAACACTAGGAGAGGGGGGTAAAGGAGGGTAAGGAAAAAACACCAACCACGGGGATAAGAAAGGGCAGGTGGAGAGAGAAAGATGTAGGGTGGGTCTTACTTAGGTAGGGAGCAGTTCTTCTGGTGCTCTGTGACCGTAGTCTCAAAAGCACTTTGAAGACTTTCTCCCCTGCAGAGTAATGCATCGCAGTACAAATACACAATATTGTGACCCTCGAAATGTAAGGGTCAACAGAATCGCGAATGGCCTGTGAGGCAGCTGGAGGGATGCACTCTCTCACAGGAGTGTCTCTTGTGGTGAGAGGATCGGACACAGAGGATGCTGCGGAGGAACTCAACCTACTACGTTCTTCACATGGTACCACCTTGCGAATGTCCACACTGTGGAACGAAGTTAGGTGTCGCTTCATGGTTGTCATACCAAATCTGTACACACCAGGTCTCCCACGACTCTGCACGAAGTTGCACTGGTTACACATGACCTGGTTTGCATGTGCTTTTGGTACATTTCCAAAAATGGTAAACAACCGCCACACCCACGACTCCCAGCTAGTGCTTGTAGTGCGCAGTTCCTCCACCTCATTCTCTTCTTCCTTTTCTTCCTCGCTCTCTACATCTGCACGCATATTTGCCTCTTCAGCCCTTGGGGAGGTGGTGGTGGTGGGTTTGGAGGTGGTGCTGAGGCTGATGAAGCAACAGCAGAAATGGATGCCATTAGGGTTTGTCGGCTAATCTTTGCTACAGCAGTAAAGGCAGCAAAACTCAATCCGCTATAGCCAGAAGTACAATGAAGATGAGCTTGGGGGTGTGGCCTTTTATAGGGGTGGAAGGGTCCGCCTTGTGACCATATCGATCACTGAAAAGCGTTGCAACAATTCTAAACAATACGTTGAAAGGTAGGGCGATTGTATGGGATATGCGAAATGGTGATTTTATACGGTAAAATAATTTCCCATGTCTTTATAAGTTATTTTGAAATGTTGCGGAAGCAGACAAACTGCGCAAATTAGGCCACACGCTCAGCGTGGGTGCGGTCACATGATGACATCGTGAACACATCCGCAAAGGAAATGGGTGCCCGCTGGACACCAAATGCAGAGTAACGGACGTGCGCATGCGCGCGGGTGTTCTACGGACAGTGTTCGGGTACAGAAACTAATTAAAAGTGTGACACAAGTGAGACGGACAGTTACAGACAGGCGCAATGTTCGCAGTACTAATGGGTGTGGTGCGCATGTGCGTAGATGTTCTGCTGATTTTACGGCCAGGTACAGTGTCCTTAGGACACCTCCATTTTGTTTGACTATAGACATGCCGGCCACCTCGGCTGTTCTACGGACATTTCCATCTTGCCTGCGGACGGTACGGACAGGTATAGTGTCCTTAGGACACTCCCATTTTATTAATTTACAGACATCCCGGACACCTGGTGTGTTCTAAGAACAGTTTTATATTGGTTGTGACCAGTACAGAGAGGTATAATGTCCTTAGGACGCCCCCATTCTGTTCATTTACGGACAACTTGGACAGCTGGTGCGTTCTAAGATCAGACCCATCTTGGTTGCGAATGGTACTGGTAGGTGTATTGCCCTTAGAACATCCATATTATATTGATTACGGCTAGCCAGAACAGGCGCGTTGTCTGCACAAATTTTAACTCTTTTTTAAAAAAAATGTTTTGATCCAAACCATTCCACTACAACTAACATAAAAAAAAATTAATACACACACATACATCAATCAAGAGAAAGAGGGGGAAGCAGACCCTGAAACGAATATAGGGGAATTAGGGTTCAACACAGGCTGGTTGTGAGGGGATGAAGGGATGGATGTTTCGTCAAAACATTTATTTTCTTCTTGAGGGTTTGGGGATGGTTCGCTAGGAAATGGAGAAGGGGACAGGTACAGGTGCACAGTGATATCTTATTTTTCCTCTCACGTATTCCTCCACAAAGTGCCTTAACCCATTAAAATTCTCATTTAGTATGTCCATTTTCTCTTCTATTCGTTTCAGGCTGTCTTGCTCTGTGTCCTTTGGTGGATTTTCTTCTTTTTTTTATCTGGTCTGTTAAAAATAAATATATGTATATGTTAAATCCCATAAAATACTGACTATTAATGTTCTAATACAGAGAAGTGTGTACCATTATTATCGCTATCTTCTGACATTTCCCCATGCAGAAAATTCCCCTCCACTACTCCAAAGTACTGCACATTTCTGTGTCAAAACAACAGAAATGCATTATTTGTTCTGCACCTCATACAAAAAAGTACACACACATATAAGAAAAATGAAGTTCACTTACTATGTCCTTGTAATTTGTTTTCGTTGTGCTGTGTGTGTCTACTGTCGCTCCTGGCTGCACAGTTTCTGTGAGGTAATTACGTTGGAGGCATGTCTTTTTTTTTGTTATGGTATAATCTATTTCATTCTACATGGTAATTAAATGTATGGGTAATGTTTGAGACGTGTAGGTTCAATGGGTTACTTATTAGTTCTTATAATGTGTTTCTGTGTTCTTTTTTAAACTTGTTTCAATGCATGGTTGTAAGTGCCCTGACATAAAGGCATCAACTGCCTTTCTCATGTCACTTTTTTCTTGACTATCAATGGACACCACCTTCATGTTGTTTTTTTGTTGGGTCGGTCCTTGAATTTGATTGCCAGAGCTCATGTTTGGATTGCTGGCTGATGCGTCAGCAGCGCTCGATGCCTTCAAAATTTTGATAAGTTCATCTAGAGGAGGATAATTCAATGCGTGAGAGGGTTGGAAGGACTCAGAACTCATTTTCTTTTTGATGAGTGTTTGTAAAGAGTATTTCTTTTTTATGGCTTGGGATACAAGCACACGATTTTTTTAATTATTTGGTAGAGATAGAGCCTTAATGAATCGCTTGGTCGATACATTCCCCAGCTCTTTCCATGTGCTCATATTCTTTGACAATTTTTGGTCAGAAGGTTTGTTTTTTTGGTCTTTCTTGTTATTTTTGCCATTTTCTTTAGCGTCCTTGCACTCTATGTTCAAAGGCTGATGTTCTTCATTGGTCATTGCTACGTTAGTTTTTTTTTTTTTGGACTTGGACATGGTCACATTAAAGATGGAATATAGTTTCCCCGATGAGGGCACATAATGCCCCCTGGGATTACTTACATTCACTTCTGTGGGTGGCAGATTGTCCTGTTCAAAGAGATCATATATGATGGCATTGATGTGGGGAGAGCGCTTGCAGGGGCATTAACCCTACCTCTTGTATAAGGCAAAGAAGCAGGAGACCTTATTTCAAGCTCAGAATCTGTTTTGCACTTTGCAGATCGCATGGTGGTTTTAAGTGGTAAAACTGATGGTATAGTGGACAGATGCGCCTGTACGTCTGTTTCGATCAACTTTTGCGACATCAGTATTTTGAGCATCAGCGCTTCTTGGGCTGCTAATTGTGTATCAACTGTGTTATATAATGTTCCAAGAGTCTGGCTTGCCAAATTAATTGCTTGCAGAGTGACATCTGTTAGCATGTCAGGTTTAAATGAGGCCAAGGACGTGTTAGTCCCGAGCGTATTAGTTTGGGTTGTACTGATCTCGATACTCGAGGTGGAAGTAAAAGTTTCTACTGTAGTGCGTGAAACTTCAGTGAACATTAAAGGAGGAGATTTAGATAGATTTTCGGACAACATTTTATCCGAAAACTCAGAATCATTGAGGTCTAGGTCGATGACAGCCACGTCTTTTGCAGTCGGAGTTGAATAAATGGATTCGGTTGGTTGCAACGTGGAAGGAATGTTTTCGAGAATTGCCATATCAGAGATGGATTGGTCCATTTTTTTAGAGTCAAGAGATGTAGGTTGTTCCTTATGATGGATTGGGAGTGAGATCCTCTCTTGTCTACTCTTGGCTCTGTGAGCTAATAGAGAACCGCTGCAAAACATTTGGATGTCCATGTTGGTCGAGCCACTTTTAATTACCGTGCTTCTGTCTGGTGTGGAGTTCCGAAGCATTGCGGTGTGGCGGGATTGCATTAAGTCTGCTGAATTAGTTGAAGTGAGGAGGCTGGATGCATACCAGTTTTCAAGGAAAAAGACCTCATGATGTTACACCTCAAAACTGGTTGTCTAAACAGTGCCACTCACAGCAAACTTGGATTTTACACGGGTGGAGCAACAATTCCCAGGAAGTCTCTCCCGCTTCTCCACCGTGACGCGGCGAAGAGGCAAAGAGGTACTTGCTGGTACTTTGCTCGGTGTGCGCGTGCTGATGCGCGCGCGCATGGCTGATTAAGTAGGTGGCTTCAAGTGGGCATGGTTTCAGCACACTATGGGAACACAAGTAAGCATAAATGAGTGTTTGTTCCCAGTTGTTTAAATGTTTAAACGTTTAAACGTTTATATACTTTAAGATCCGGTCAATTACCGTCTGAGTGTCCTATACAAAGTACGTTGAAATGTGAGAGAGTTGATTGCAGCTACTCGCGGATCTCGTGTCTCTCGCCAACGAAGAAGCAGCGTCCCGAGGCAAAGAGGTACTTGCTGGTATTTCGCTCGGTGCGTGCGCACTGGTCCGCGCACACGGCTGATTAACTAGGCGGTTTCAAGTGGGAGTGGTATCAGCACCCATCTGAGTGTCCAATACAATGTACATTGAAACGTGAGAGAGTTGATTGCAGCTACCCACGGATCTCGTGTCTCTCGTCAAAGAAGAAGCAGCGTCCCGAGGCAAAGAGGTACTTGCTGGGACTTTGCTCGGTGCGCGTATCTTACAATACTTTCCTTAGAATTTAATTGCATCTTACGATGTACATATATAGGGGAAAAAGCAGGCCTGAAGCACAGCATTCATTTTTGTGCGTGAATACAATCATGTAGATTATACACAGTTGCTAATGATACTGACTCTTGTTTGCTTACTTTACTCTCCATATATAAGCCACATATTTGTATGCATTGTAGTCTATTTATGTTTTGTGTGTATTACTAGAAATATGTAGTAAGTGATGCATTATTAGCAATTTAGTACATGTTTCACAGACCAGAAAAGTCTGAAACAGAAGCATTCACCGTTTTATTATATAACTTTGGAAAATTATAAATATAGCACCTCTGTACTGTATGCTGCAGCCAATACCTACATTTCTGTATGAGTAGGTTCCTATACTAGAAAGAACACTGCAATGGAATTTGAGTGATGAAGTATGTCGTCTAATACACATGTCCCGATAATTCCGGATACTTTTTTGCCAAAATTACATTCACAACCCCTTGTCTGAAAAGTAAATGCACATGTGATGTCATCAGTGATGTCATCAATGACTTTTGTGATGTCATCTTTGATATCCTGGGTGTTAGTGTTAGCAGTGAACAGTGGTGCGGGCAGTTATGGTTGCTTAGCCTACCATAACTGGCGAATTTCAGGGGGTTTTCGGTTTTACTTCGAACCATAATGTCACGTTTATAAAGTTTATTTGGTGAATTTCACAGGTTTTTAGTAGCGCAACTTATATATATATATATATATATATATATATATATATATATATATATATATATATATATTACATGGCCACGGTAGTGGCCATGTAGTTATGGTTAAGTTGCTGTTTCCATATTTTTGGGCGGCTTATAACTTAGCTCTCCCTGGACGGATCCTCACCAAACTTTGCAAAAAAAGTAGTTGGGTCACTCTGAATTTTTTTGCAAAGTTTGGTGAGGATTCGTCGAGGGGGGGAAAAGTTATAGGGGGGGTCCCAAAACTTTTTTTTTTCCCATAGACTGAATGGGAAAAAACTTTGCGCACGGCTACAGCCAGAACCGCTGGACGGATTTACACCAAATTTTGAGGCAGGAGCGGCGGCCTGGTCCCAAAAGCGTGCTTTTGTAAATTTGGTGTAAATTCGTCCAGTAGTTATTTGAAAAATGACCAAAATGTAAGGCATAAAAATTAGTGATATCTGCGTTCGCTTCGCGGACGGACTTCCCTGTTCGCTCCGCGGACAGCACCCCGATTGGCCCATGGCCTTGCGTCATGTCCGCGGACATGCGACGTGTTCACTGATTGGACGGCGAGGGGCGTGGAGCGTGTCAGATTTTCTGTGGCGCCCGCCATCTTGTATTCGCAGTCGACCACGTACAGCGCAGTGAAACGTGGATAAATAATTGTATTTAGTGCCGTGTGTTGGTGTGTAAGAGTGTTTGGGGAGGGTGGGGGAGTACGAGATAGGTTCAATGTTTTGTTTTTTTATGTGCTAGACCTTTTTGTTGCGTCCGATTTGTCCGCGGAGAACACGGCTGTTCTGACATTTTGTAAATAAACTAAATGGTGGGGTGTTTAGAGGACGGAGTATGTGTCATTTTTGTTCGCAAGGAAGGTAAAAATGAGCTATGAACACTCGCGGTGTACTTAATTGTTCGTAAATACACAAACTGGGGGTGTCCTCAGGACGCTGTCCGTATTGTAATCTGTCTAGTTGAATGTGTTCTAAGAACACTCGCAGTATCCCAAAATGGTTGCAATTACACAAAATGGGGGTGTTCTGAGAACGTTGTTTGTATTGTTCGTTGTCAGGGTGAAAGTGATTTAAGAGCACTCCTTTTGTCCGCTAATAGTACAATTTCCTAGGGGCGTCAACCGACTTTTTGTCCACTAAAGAAACAATAAATCCAGCTGGTGTGCGCCGACATTATGTGATAATCCTATGACTGGCACTATTGACCTGGCTGACTTGCTTTTGCGACACTAAATCATATCTCCCGCCCCTAAGCCTGATATTATCAAAGCATTCATATTCCCCATCTCTCTCCGTGACATTACAGGGTGCGTAATGAAACGCGCCCAGTCGTCTCCAGTACTACGCGACTTTACACAGAACCCGGAAGACAACACACATCATGTCACAACACAGCGCGCCACAATTCGGAATATGAAACTGTGATTTAAAAGCAAAGAGCAAGATTGTAAATGTTGTAAAGTACATTTATTTGACATCAAATGTTTAGAGAATATTCAGCAATTTGCATTTGTCATTGTTGTCGATCCGCAAAAGTTCATGTTGAGACACGCGATGTTCCTTTGCAGTACAGAGAGCGTTAGATCAGCTTATAACTCAGTGTGCCACAATTCGGAATATGAAACTGTGGTTTAAAAGTAAACAGCAGGATTGTACATTTGATAAAGTACATTTATTTCACATGAAATGTTTAGTGAATATTCAGCGATTTGCTATTGTCTCTGCTGTCGATCAGCAAAAGTTTATTTGGAGCCACGCGTTGTTCCTTTGCGGTAGATAGGGTGTTGGTTTATGATAAAAGCAGTAAATGGTCGCTCTGATAATCGGAAGGTTGCTCCAACAACGAGCCATTAGACCACCCTATTGGTTGGTATGTTGTGTGTAGCCGCTAGTACTGCGTAAGGGCATATTGGTCCTTGGCGATTGTCCCATAAAATGGTGAGGGTCATGAAGTTGCATATTTGGACCTGCACCTGGCAGTTGAAGACCCCATCCGCTGGAGTCTGTAAATCCTGACATAGGCAAAATGGGGCCACGTACCTGTTTTAAAAAACATAAATTAGTCTCAGCAGCCGATCTTCATTAAAAATCATCATTTTATTTATTAGGGCATGAAAATATTTGCTATCGAAGATAGTGCAACAGAGTATGTTAATAATAAAATAATAATATTTTCCCATTCATATAGCGCTAAGAACCGTGAGGTATGTAAGCGGTGCTTATTATTAACCACGGTGTGTGGTGCTCATTTATCGACCACGGAAGGATGAAAGGCTGAGTTTGGCCTTGCCGGAATTCAAACTTGCGTTAGCAAGCTGTGCACGGATGTCAAAGCGAGCGCTGTACTCGCTGTGCCACTTGACAGGCTACAGTGAAGTGGCACAGCGAGTAGAGCGCTTGACCGTCTATAGACCGGTTAAATTATTTCTATTAACCCACCCTGTGTCGTCTGCCTTTTTCAGAGCCCTCTAAACGCCAGGGGATCAATTTGGCGGTGATAGTGCGCGGTAGAAAACATTATGCCACTTTCAACGAACAAATTCAACTTGAGCGGTCTTTAATGCTACGTTATTGTAATTATATTTGGTATAAAGTAATCTAAAGGGTTACTTACAGTACAATTGCAATTTCCATTGTCTACGAGTGGTGCAGTCCCAAAATACGACTCCGCGTTTGCCAACGATCTTTCGCATAGTGATATAATATATAAAAGTGGTTTCGTTTCAGAAATTTCATCTTTATCTTCTCTTACGTTTTAGCAACACTCCTTCAAGAGAAGTCTTTCATCACAATCTCTGTCTGTCAAGGTCAAAACACAATACAACCTTATAGTCCGCTTCGTGAGCCTCTCTGGGGCCCGAGAAAAAAATGGAAGCAGCTGACCTTCACTGTGAACGAGCATAAATTCTTACTTTGCAACATTCTGTGTAAAGCCATCTGTAGAAGTTGGTTTTTGCACGCCATGTTTGTATATTGTTTGCGTGATATTAAAAAAAGTTTGTTTAAAGGACGTTATGGTTCTAAGTACAGCCGAAAGACCCCTGACAATCGCAAGTTATGGTAAGCTATGAAAAATAACTCGCGCCACCACCGTGCACTGCTAAGACTAACACCCAGGACATCAAAGATGACATCGCAAATGTCATTGATGAAATCACTGATGACATCACATGTGTATGTACTTTTCATGGAATTTGTGTACTAGGGATTTTTATTATAATGTTGTGAAAAAAGTGTCAAGGATATTGCAATAAATATCATACTGTTATTAGTGCTTTTAATGATGCATTGATATAAATAGCATTGTATTATGGGATTCTATCTAGTATACTGAGCTACTAATGGAGAAACATAGCATTGTGTGCAGAGTACAAGATGAAAGTATAATATTTGTAATGTTAATATGTTGAATAATGAAATGATAATTGTCCTGAAATGTTCGAAAATTCACAAAATGGGGGTGTTCGGAGGACGTTATTCGTATTGTGTGATTGCTTAGCTGGATGCAATGAGGGAATGGCACAGAGAGTAAAGTGGATGCCGTCCGCGGACACCGCAGCTGTTCGTGGACAGGGGGTGCTACATCCGGGTTTTTCCAGGAAATCCAACATGGAAAGAAGACTGTACAGATCAGCCAATCAGATGTCGAGGTTGCGGATTTGTGTTGAAAGAGACTGTGTGTAGTGAAGATGGCAGAAGTGGAGAAAGTCAGGGTGTTGGTGCTCAGAGATATGTTTGTGTATGGTTTACAACAGTACGCTCAATGCAGGCATGTTGCAAAGAACTTTGATGTGAAAGGAGTGGAGGTGGTGTGGAGCACTGTGCCTGATTGCAATGTACAGGGAATTGTACAAGTTTGTGAGGATATGGCCACGATGAACAGTCCGCATGTGGTAGTTTTGCACTATGGTGCTTTCCATTTGGGCAACGTCAGTGCCCCTACTTTGTTGGCTGATTTGGAACGCTTGGTTCAAGCTGTAATGAAGATCCTTCCAAATGCGAAAGTAATTTTTTCTGCATTACTACGTAGGGCAATATGGGACAATAGTTCAGTTTTTTGTCCTCAGCAAAACATTGCTAGGTGTGTCATCTACTGAGGCATGTGTGCCTTCATGCTTAGAGCTGGTATGTTCTTCTGTAATAATGAGAATATTGATGCCAGTAATGCTGTTAATTTTAAAGAAGATGGCATTTCTTTATCTTTTACTGGAAATGCCTTTCTATTTTCGAATGTAAGGGTTGCTTTGGAGAAGGTTATGTGAAGATTTTAGGAGTAAAGTAAGAAAAGAAAACAAGAAAAAAAATACAAAATAACAGGTGTCTATCAGGCATCTGTAAAAAAAAACGGCTCTTTTCAGAGCCAACTTCAAAGGGGAAATGGGGCACACTATTTAAATTTACATTCACCACGCTCAGATTTTCGATATGTCCGCGGACATGGCGGTAGTCTGCGGACATGAAAATCACTACGAGGGGGTTAGTATGTTCTATGTTACATGTTTATGAAGTCAGGGATATTATGGTTAAGTTGTGCTACTAAAAACCTATGAAATTCAGTGAAAAAACTTTGTTAAAGGGACGTTATGGTTAAGTTGTGCTACTAAAAACCTATGAAATTCAGTGAAAAAACTTTGTTAAATGGACGTTATGGTTCAAAGTAAAACCGAAAAACCCCTGAAATTCAGCAGTTATGGTAACATAAGCAACCATAACTCGCGCCACCGTGCACTGCTGACACTAACACCCAGGACATCAAAGATGACATCACAAATGTCATTGATGACATCACTGATGACATCACATGGCTGGCTCTCCCTTTTTATCCTTTACTGACATATCGAAGCCACGTAGTTTTCTTCAGTAACAGTCAGGAAGTAAAAATTGAAAAGGTACTATATTTGTAGACTTAGGGTCAAGTCACATCATATGAAACATATACATAGCGGAAGACACAAGCTTGAAAGAGAGCAATCCTTTCTGTGCATGAAGATAATCATTAGGGTTATCAGCACTTTCTCATAGTTTTATTTGTATTACTCTACCTTCCCTATATATGCTCATATTTGTATACATTATACTCACTCTCCTTTCCTTTGGGTGCAGTCACATCATGTGATGCACATACATATGGTAAGTAGCAGCTTTGAAACAGAGCAATAGTTTCTCTGCATAAAGACAATCAGTTAAGTTATGAACTCTTTCTGCTATTACTTCTGCTTTTTTGTTTACTTCACTGTCCCTGTATATACTCATATTTGTATGGGTTGTTGTCTCTTTGTGTTTTATCTGTAATAATTATGTATTAAGTGGGTTTTATTATCTAATGATTACATGTTTCACAGTACGCAAAACTCTAATAAGAAAGCAGTTATCATTTCAGTATTCAACATGGCAAGATTATGAATATGGCACCTTCATCATGTATGCTGCACACACTGCCTATGTTTCTGCATGAGTAGCTTAGTATACTGGATAGAACTTAATAATAGAATGCTATTTATATCAATACATTGCTTAATGCACTAATTATCTCATGATATTTATCCCAATGATCCTTGACAGTTTTTGGTCAGCATTATAAGAATCCCTTGTACAGAGTTTTCATGAAAAGTACATACACATGTGATGTCATCAGTGATGTCATCAATGACATTTGTGATGTCATCTTTGATGTCCTGGGTGTTAGTGTTAGCAGTGCACGGTGGCGCGAGTTATGGTTGCTTATGTTACCATAACTGCCGAATTTCAGGGGTTTTCCGGTTTTACTTTGAACCATAACGTCCCTTTAACAAAGATTTTTTACTGAATTTCATAGGTTTTTAGTAGCGCAACTTAACCATAACGTCCCTTTAACAAAGTTTTTTCACTGAATATATATATATATATATATATATATATATATATATATATATATATATATATATATATGATACAGCCAAACACTTGCAAGGAGTGCTAAACCTCTGTTGCTAGTACTAACAGCCACAGAGACAGATATCTACGCAAAGCACATGCGATGGGAACACAAGTCAGAACAGCAGCAAGGAGAGGGAGTGAGGAATGGGGGTGGATAAAGCAAAAAGAAAATAAACACAACAGAGGTCGCCAAACTGGCCAGCACAGGCACGTAGAAATATATGGTTGGTTGTTTCTCCAAAGGCCTTCTTGACCAGCCAACAGAGAAAACAGTAAATCAGTAAACCGTTTGGTAACAGTAAGGCACGATGAAAGGGGCTGCAAATGGTAAGGATTGACAGATAGTGGCAGGTGAACAACACCGCCAGTATCCAATGAGGTATATGCCAAACTGAGCTAGGCAAACATCATCATCACCCAGGGAACATAAGCCCATAAAAGGCTGTATGCTCTCCCAGTGATTACCCACAAAGTTCTCACCCATACAGCGCCAGGTAACCATTGCTATTGTCGAGGCCCCAGCACAGTACACCACATCCCCTCAGGCTCAGCTCCACACAGTGTCACAGGATATTGCATGGGACAGGCCAACTAGGGAACTCCTTCCCCTACAATGGATGTGGCGCACAATAAAGCACTTTTTATCTTTAATATACTACAGATTTTTTTTAGCAGGCCTCCAACCTGTCTCGCACCCAACCTCCACAAACACCCTGTGTCACAGTGGACTAGGAACAAGGCTGGTGTGTAGCAATAAGATATTTATTAATTTATTATATAATGAAAAAGGAAAATAATCAAAAAATCAGCAGCCATTAAAATTGTGGCAACACAAATGCAATATCCTATGTAGAGCGACCAAGTGGAAATGGACTGTTACACTCAACTTTGTTATAATGACAATCAGGAAAATACAATCAGTTTGAAATCAACTTATTGACTCGCGTTTGTTTTAATGACAAACAGGAAAATAACAATTACACACAAAGTGATAGCACCACAGTTTAGCACTCCACCTGCAACACTCAACCCAAACCTCAATTAAACTTGATTCCTTTGAATGGAAGGCAGTGGCAAAGAGTAGTAATACAGGGGGAAAATCAGATTTGGGGTCAAGCCCATCACCACAAGATGAGAAGCCAGCAAAGAAAGGGAAAACCCGTTTTCAGAGCAAAATGGCAGAATGGGATTTTGATTATTATTCACAATTGCTAGGGGACAGAATAGAAGAACATTTGTATTGCTTACACTTGGGAGATGGGCAAAGTTTTTGAGAATACTAATCCACACACCAGGGCAAAATTGACATGAAGTAGGAAAATCGTTTTTTGGGAGAAAGAAAATGCAAAGGGAAAATAGGGTGGCAAATGGAAATGTGTTTATACTGGGGCTTACAGTGACAGGCAGCTCAGTGAAGGGGTTTAGCTTACAATAGGGAAATTGGTTTTCAATGACAAGGACAGAGGCACATAACAGGGAGACTTCTAGGCAAAAGGATTGCTCACAATGTGAACACTGGTTTGGGTTTAATAGGGCAGGTGCAAATACATATTTGTTTGGTAATGCACAAAATACACAGATAAATTTGGTTTTTAGTTAAAGGGGAATAATTATTTTGAGGTAATACTTAAATGACTATAACAATTAAAAAGAAAAACAAGGAACAAGATGGTTGATTTCAAATTGCAACAATCTTGAACCGTGAATTTCAATGGGGGAATTAATTGATTTAATTACAAAAACACTAAGGATTTACACAGACAACTGAGAGGTTTTTCAAAGGAGATATGCTAACATACATAAAGATTCTTCTATGGGAGATGACTGGGCTACATGGGCAATTGTGGTTTTCAAGGGGAAATATTGGATGCATTTCTACAAAAATGAAGGGCTTAGGCAATTTAGGGCTAGGATTATATGTTACTTACAAAGCAAAGCTTAGTTTAGGATTCAGGAAAGCCAGCTGGATCTCAGGACACTCTGGACAGATAGGTCAAGGGTCTGGTCACTGCACTCTCAAAGATGGTAAGGTTCAGCAGCTTTCGCTCCGTCCTCCTTCTCCTGTTTCCCCTGTTTTTGTGTGTGTCTGTCATGATTCCTGCCCCTCATGTCCCCAGCCCTCCAAGATGTCAGGCTGGAGCCAGGCCACGATCAACTACATGGCCCTCAGGGGCCTCTCCATCCCTCCAAAGACCCACTTGGAGTCAGACTTGGCGCTTGTGGCACCAGACTCACTCACTCCCATAGGATAACATTGGGGATTGGACTTGCAATGCATTGATGGGGACAAGATGGATGCCCCCACATATTTCGGTTCCCAGAACTGCATGTGCAGTCTAGTCTTTTGGCTGTGGTTCAGCCCAGAGACACCTGGGATACCCAGAGAATATTTAAGGTACGCCCATGCTGAGAAATATGCTTTGCGTTTTCTGCACCTGCAGCGTGACACTCACCGTGTTCGGATCGGTCTCCAGTAGGCCTGCATCTTTCTTCTGTGCTCAGCTCCTGCAATAACAAGAACACAGTTAGGAACAGCTTTACCTTGCAGCACTTCTGCCCATCATTCATCGCTCCTACTGGTCTGCGGGCATCTTCGGCGGTGTCTTTCCCATCCCGGCACACTGCTTCCTAAGGAAAAGGGAAAAGAACAGAAAAAAGGCATTAGTAAGATTTCTGCAAATCTTCGCTTATTTTTAAATACTGTTCGAGCTTCAAATGCTTACCTGAATCCCAGCCGCTCTGGGGGAACTCTGTCTCCGGAACTTCTCATCCATCTGCAAGAGGGGAAAGACACTCCAGGTTAGCGTGGAAACAGCTAGAGGCGCTGCATACCGCGCTTACTCACCACATTTTTTCTTCATAAGCTGCATCCACGCTGAAAATGTCGCAGCACCTAAAAGGCACAGAAAAAGAACTCAGTTCAATACAAATACGAAAGGGGTGCATTGCGCATCACACTCTCACTCACCTTCAGCGCTACTCATCTCAGCAGCACGCCGCCATCCCCGGACGCCGGCCATCATTTAAGGAAGGAAAGGAACGAAGTTAGAGAACTGTTCAAAAGACTCATTATACTTACCTGTCGGACTCTTGCCAGTGAAGTAACTAGGCAGCAACGAGCCTGCATCAATCAACGCGCCCCTCCACTGAAAGCAGGATGGAGAGCACACTATCCAAGAAAACAAGGTGAGCTGTGGACCAAAGGGAAGTATTGGATCCCAATAAAGAAGGGGTTCAAGCACACAGGGACAATAGGGAGTTAAACTCTACCAATCCTGTGTTTCAGGCCGAGTCTCCAGTTCGAATAGCCTCCATGGAAGGGTTTGAGGTTGTAAGAGGTCAGAACAGACTGAGTGACGTCCCCGTGGATAAGAGGTGAGCGTTACAATGTCCTGAGTCCTAGTAAAGCCACTCCTATATAGCAGAAATGACATCACTTATTTTACAATCTAGGGGGAGTAACCTGTAATTATCCCTGCCACTTGGACAGGACAGTTACCATCTTGCTCGCCGCCCCCATCCAGATTGGTTCAGATGAGGAGAGCAGCATCTGTCTGTTTGCATTTATTACCATTCTTTGTTCTCATTACCACATTTCTGCAAAAACTAGTTGTGTTTCATAACTTCAAAATTAAACTAGCCCCTGCCATGTGAAACATATATTTGGTTTCAGCTGGTCATACGGAATTAGGTGAGCCGGTCGCCAACTCTGTATGATGTAGCATGGCCATTTGGCACTTTTTTGTCCTTTTCATAAAATGTAGAACAGTTATGAATCTGCAAATCATTTCCATCTTTTTACCAACTGTTACATATGTCATCTGTTCAAATCAGCCATAAAATGAGTCTAATTGGCCATTTCAGTCCACAAAGTCCCAGGTAAATGCAATTTATATCCCCAAAACTGCTTGGAAATTACAAGAAAAATTGCATGAAATTGAAATAAATCCTTAGTCGTATGGCTGCGTAAAATGCCTAAAATGGAATAGTCTTTTTATATTAATTGGGAGTGTCTTGTTCAACATGTGGGAGGGCCGCCTTATCCCCCACAGTGATGTGTTCGCCTGGGTCATGCAGTGAGCAGAGGGTTCTCTGAGTCCCTCCTTTAAAATTGGCAGTTTGCTCTTTGAAGTGGGTGCAGAAAGGGTTCACAACTGCTTGTCATGCTTCAACCACATTTTGCCTTCTTTGAAATCTCTGGGCTCCTGCCTTCATGTCTGCAGAACAGTGAATTATGACACATTTTATTGCAGGATTGTTACATGATATTTGTGATATCCAGCGGGAAGTGGGGCTTTGTCATTATGAATTTCCTGCCACAGCCCGAACTGGTTTTTCCTGCAGTAAGTGTCTCTTCAAAGTGACTGGAGTTGAAACATAATATCCATTTGCTATGCCCCCCACATCATATTTCCCTGACATTTTCTGTGTGAGCAGTGTTATCGTTTGCCACTGTGGCTTTTTAAAGCCGTGTTCCTTTTCACACATGTGCCGGTCGTTTAAAATCATGTCTGGCAGGTCACAGGATTCTTTGATTTCTCCTTCTTGGGTGAATTTACATTTGCTGTTTGTCCCTAGATGATGATGGGTAGGCCTCTTTCCACGTGGTTCTTTAATTTGACATGAACACAAAGAAAAAGCCAGGGCATATTTGGGAGCAGTGTTTAAAGGTTTGCTGTTCATGTGAAAGGGAAAGCAAAAACCGTTTTTGGTGATAGTGTTGACATTCTTGCCCCTGATGTGAAATAAAAGTAAAGCAAGGCCGTTTTTGCTTGCAGTATTTAAATGCGTGCCACTCATGTTACAGGGAAAGCAAAGCAAGGCCCTTTTTGGTGGCAGTGTTTAAATGCTGGTGTTTAGGTGAAAGTGGCTTCTGTTTGGGGCCTTTATTTGCACCCCACAAATCCCCCCTGCACTTCCATGACTCTTTGTTGGGGAAGAGAAGGGCAGAGTGGGTTTTCCTTTGGCATAATATTTCTTCATCATGGAGTGGGCACCCCAGTATCCCCTTCCATCTTTGGGTTGGAGAGTGTTGCACAGCACCCCCATTATTCCTTTGCTTCAAGGTCCTTGGTGTTCATCTCTTCAGACTGGAATTTAAGGATGTTAGTTCTCTATAGAAGATTGAAAAATCAAGTCTCAGTACTTTTACAAACATTTTTCCTGGAATATTTACAAAGAATTCAATTCAACAATAACCTTGTAAGCGATATTCAATCAACACTACAGCTAAGTCAATGCCTAGTCTGGGATGCTGAGGAAAACCCTTATTGATGTATGTTTATATCCAGTTCAGTACTCTGGATGACAACCCTTGTATCACACCCCCCTCTTAGAATCCCCCTGACCCCACTGAGCCAAGAAGTAGGTTTGTTTTGCAAATTTAAAAGGTTTATTTGGACAATTCAACAATATATATCTATCACACTTTATAAATAAATTGATAACTGATATCACACTTCAGAATATGACCGTGATCAACAATGGATAATGTTACAGGGGTACACTGATTTGGTTACTTAGGAGTAGTGTAGAGGATGAGGTAGATGAAAATGCTTGATGGTTTCAATGAAATGCAAGGTGGAATAAAATGCAGTACAGAAATAACTTGTTATGATTTTAGCAAAAGGTAATATGATCACTTTTTCTTTTGACAATTCACTCCCCCCTATGCAATACAAGAAATGGAAGGAGAGCACACAGTTTTCAAGAATCCCAACAAATCACACTTTATAATGCAATACACAGTTCCAGTTCCCCCAGCAAGCTTAGAGAAAACAGGGATGAGTTTTAAACACAGGCAAATTACTTTAACGTGGTTTGCAAGGAAGTGCAAAGGTGCTAAATTCCCTCTAGACGTTCAGGGTAGGTGATGGCTACTTTATATTAGTTCAGGCTCACTTTGACAATACTCTATGAATGATTAGCAGATTGCAAACGAATTTTAGCAAAGAGAAGCAAAAAGCTGCTGATTTCTACAGATGAAGAAATCGGGCAAATCGCAAATCGCGGTAAATTTCGCGAGTGCGTGTCTCGCGATTGCGGAATAAGTATAAGGAGTAGGAAGTCGGTTCTAGGTTCGTTGGAACGCCTAGAATCACAGCTTTAAAATGAAAGTTACACCTAGCCCAAACGGTTCCAGAGATACAGACAATTTAATAAAGGTAGATTTTCGGATTTAAAGTAAAACTCAAAATGACAGGTGACAGCTTGCAGCTGCAGAATTGACAGGTGACAGTTGTGCAGCTTTAAAAATGACAGATGACACGATTTCTAGGAGGCTGTTCTACTTAGGTTAAAATAGTTTGGATTAGATTTTTTTAACTAAGAGATTGGTTCTGCACAGTTCTGCTAGGTACTCACAATATCAATTTGAAATAGGCCTCGTCACGGTCTGGTCAGGTTGGACGGGACTTCCGGAGGGTGGTTCTGAAGTCCCGGCTATCTGGGTCAGCTCTGCACTCGGGGGCTGTCAAGCACCGGATCTGCTCACAACGGTCTGGTTTGTGGTTCTCTCGGGTTCCGGATACAGCACTGCTTTCTGGATACTGCTACGGGTTCTTGCAAAAATTATTGGCAAAAATTCAAACAGCTCGCTGTTGAATAGTTTGGTTGGTTTTGAGGCCTGCTGAAGAAGATTCAGCTGGTGGATTCATGCCTCTCTGCTACAAATTCTTGAGTTAATTTCTGCTACAGGTTCTGGAGATTGATGGATTTGAAGTCTGGATCTCTGGATGTGAAGTCGTCGGTCAGCATGCTCCGCAGCAAATGGAATTGAATGTCTCTACCTGTCCCAGCAGTCTCTTTTTATGTGTTTTGAAAATGGGTGTGTGCCTGGGCCTAGCTAAGCCTGCCCCTCTCTACTTGTCATTGGCCCAGCTTTCCTCTCTCCCTTGATTGGGGGGAAGAAATGGAGTGTCAGAGTGATGCTGTAGGTTTTATGGTCAGAGGAACCTCCCCTTGTCAAATTGCACACAAATCTATTTCTGATCCAAATACATATTTATCTATGTACCATTTCTCTCATATTATAGGTCCAGTTAACATATTTTCTGTAGCACCAAACCATCCGATCCCTGTCTTTGTACGATGTCATGTCCACTGATGACAGGATTCTCCCTTTCTCATCCAGATAGGGACCTCTAAACCTTTCCAGATTTTACACAAATGTGCACCAGGGATATGGGTTACAGATGATAACGTGTCAGATTTTTAACATGCATACATTTGGGGTAACAACCTTTTTTCCGCTACTATCCCCAGGAACATACCGCAGGGTCCTAACACCTCTTAAAATGTGCACAGAAAAATCACAAGAATAATGGTATTATTTTGACCAGTCCGCACTATGAGTTATCTATCTTTTTAAAATTATGCCCTGGTCAAAAAGGGGTGTGGCTTCCCACATCACAGGGTGGAATAGCTGGTTTATCCACTTCCCCCAAGCTCAGCTGCTAGCAGAGGCACTGCCCCTCCCAGTTTTCCCAGGAGGCAGCCACTTTACGGCCCCCCCAATATAACATTTGCCTGAGTCCAGGACAAGGCTTTGTTCAACCTCCTGCAGTCTGCAGGTCCCCTCCCTTAATTCAATCAGGGAGGTATGAGCTCCTTTTGGCAGAGGCAGCAGGATGCAGCCAGGCCTGGGAAGAGTGGCTGAGCAGGTTTCTCCTGTTGGGGGTAGTTGTCAGGCAGAATCCTGTTCCATTAAACCAGGTTTCAGCTAAATGTCACTTTTTGCTCCCAGTTTCAATCAAACTTACAATTTTTACATATACATTAAATAATTACTTCCTTCAAGTCATTTCAGAATATAGTTTTACATTGTATCCACCTCTTAGCAAGTCTTTCCTTGGCCTGGTTTTGTTTCATTTGTTCAGTTTTACACAAAAGTCTGGTGGTTTTAAAACGCCGGCTTTCTGATAGTGGTGAGTACCGGTATTGCAACCATTTTTGGGATTAAGAAAATGAATTCCCCACAGTTCTGAGTTGCTTTTTGGCAATCAGCATTGCCATTCCCAATGGTTTCAGACTACTGTGTGTGTAGCTCACTGGTGGTTTTAGGCAGTTCCCTCCTGTGCTCACAACATAGGCAAACATGGGTGGCAGCCTATTCTTCATGTTTGCCCTGTGCACTCTCTGGGGAGTTCTGGCCATCATGATGTTTTCCATGCCAGTACTGCACAGTTTTTTGGTAGGGCTTGGATGCATGGGTAAAAACATCCCACAAGCCCCCCCTCTTGCAATGGCCATTCTGTCCTTTCACTGATGGAACTCGCAAGATCTGGGATGTTCGCCTCCTCTTCTTCCAATTCCAGTTGTTGCAGAGTGTGCCTGGGATGGCAACACTTTAGCTGATTTATATGTACCCACTTGTCTTCCCCTTCCGCCAGACTGCCTTTGGGGATGCAGATCTTATAGGCAACAGGGGAGATCTTGTCTATAATTTCAAACGGTCCCTTCCATGTAGGCAAGAATTTTCGCTGTTTGGCCTGGTTCCTTTGGAAATTGTATAGATAGACCCGATCCCCCACCTTATATTCCTTTCGGGTAGTTTTCAAATCATAGTGGGTTTTCATACTCTCAGCTGATCTTTCTAGATTCCGCTGAGCATAGGCAAAAGCATGCTGAAGGTGTTTCCTTAAATTCTCCACATACTCATGAGTTGTGGAGGCATTTATCAACGTTTGCTCTTGGGTTCTGTAGAGCAAATGCTGGGGAAGCACCATCTTGCGTCCAGTCATCAACTCAAATGGTGACATTTTGGTTGCAGATGAAGGGGTAGATCTGATGGCCATTCGGACCAGAGGTAATCAGATATCCCAACTTGGCCCAGAATCTGCCACAAACTTTTTTAAGATGCTCACAATGGTTCAGTTATATCTCTCCACTGCTCCAGAAGAAGCTGGCCTGTAAGCAATGTGTAGCTTCCTTTTAACCCCCAGTATCTCACACATCTTTGTCATTACTTCACTGGTGAAGTGGCTACCTCTGTCTGACTCAATCCTTTGAGGTAGACCAAAACGGGAAAAGATGTGGTTAATCATCAGGGCAGCTGCTGTTTCTGCCTTGCAATTTGGGGCCGAAAGACATTGCACCCACTTGGTAAACAAGCATGTAACGGTCAACATGTACTTGTTTCCTCTAGACGAGCGAATCACAGGGCCTACAAAGTCGATTTGCAAATCTGACCATGGCAGTGTCATCCCCCTCTTTTGGAGAGGCGCACGGTGTGTGAGGGATGATGGCTGAAATTGTGCACACACAAGACACCCCTTCAAGTATTGGTCGAGGTCCTGCCCCATGTGTGGGCAGTATGCAACCTCTCTTAAGATTTCCAGTGTTGTGTGAAACCCCCTATGACCGGCGGTGGCCGCATCATGGGCGTGACTTAACATCAGGCTTCGGAATGAGGTAGGAACCACCCACTGATCATGGCCAGCTTGGGATTTCCTTACCAACAAACCGTCTTGGATTCGGAACATTTTTGGACATTTCATCAACACTCTTAGGTCCTCTTTACTAATGTAATCGGTATCCGTCAGGGGAAAGTTCTCAGGGTCCTCAAGGTGTTGGTAAAACTTACCAATTATTGGATCCCCCTTCTGAGCTGTAATCAAATCAGCATCAGGGGTCTCCTTACTCCATTGTGCAGTTGAAAGATCATTGTGAGCATTGGTCTGGGACCTAGTGATAGCAGTGACCTGGATTTCCCCCAACAGGGACTCTATTTCTATTAGATCCCCTTGGATGGCCCCGGTTTTGGCCAGCTGATCAGCTAAGTCATTTCCAGTTTTGTCTGGTCCCTCTACTTTGGAATGACCCTTGATCTTTTTCCAGTAGATGGTCATCCCATTCGATGTGACCAGATCAACAATATTTTGGATTAACTTCCCATGTTTCAAGGGTTTGTTATTAGCACATAACATGCCTCTGGTTTTCGAATTAACCCGGTGCTCCACGAACCCTTTCCGTACATAATCCGAATCTGTGATTATGACCAGCTTGTGGAGTTGATGTTGGACAGCAGTGAGGATGGCCTGATGCACAGCCATCAATTCTGCCACCTGAGTACTTCGGGGACCAATTTTGTATCCAGCGGAGGGTTCTGGGGACTCATTCACCGATGCATTCCCTACGCCAGCCACCAGTTCTTTCTCCCCGTTGTTGTCAACATGGTAAGAGCATCCATCCACATAGACAGTGGGCATTCCCTCACACTTGTCTTCTTCAAAGACTTTGTGTGGGGAATTGAGGTATGCCTCCATCTTGTCCTTGATTTTTAGACTTTCGTCCTCGAGACAGTTTTCTCTGGCACAATCATGCAAGTCAGCCAGACCTTGCGCGAGGGGACTCTTCTTGTTTTGGCCATATCTGACCTCGACAGGAAAGCCTTGCATTGACAGAATCCAGGAAGTAATTCGGGAATTACTCACATTTCCGGCCCGGATTCTGTCACTTTGGAGATATTGCAGAGGCTGGTGTGGAGTCTCCACTATGATGTGTTCCCCCTGGATACAGGGGCTGTAATTCTTCAATGCCCACACGGTTGCCAGGAGTGCCTTCTCACAATCGTTGAATTTTTCCTCCACAGAGGATAAAGTTTTCCTCGCATAGGAGATTACTTTATTGACCTTGTCATGCTTTTGGTACAATACTGCCGTCAAGCACGTATTAGAGAACCCTGTCTCCAGGAAGAACTCCTTGTTTCTGACAGGGTAAGCTAGGCAAGGCGCTTGTGAGAGGCTTCTTTTGAGTTGTCTTACTGCCTCGGATTGTTCTGGACCCCATTCCCACTTGACCACCCCCTTCAAGAGATGAATCAGGGGTCTAGTGATCTCTGCGTAGCCTTCAATGAACTTTCTGCTGTAATTAGTCAGTCCAAGGAGGCTCCTTAGTTCCCGCAGAGTTGTGGGGTCTTTCAGTTTCTGAAGTGCTTCCACTTTCTTTTCCTGGGGACAGAGACCCTGAGGAGTAATGTCATGCCCCATGAAATTAACACGGGTTCTACACCACTGTGCTTTCTGGAAGGAAAGTTTTGCTCCGGCGGCCCTCAACTGCATCAGAACATAACGGATCTCCGCTATGTGTTCTTCCACAGATGAACTTTTGATGAGGACATCATCTACATAAGCCAGGTTACCCCTCGCACCCAGGTCGGGCATGGCCTTATGTAGGAAAATGTTGAATTCATTGCCGGAGTTGAGGTATCCGAAGGTAGTCCGGGTCCATGTGTACTGCTGGCCCCAAAGGTAAAAGCCAGTTTGTATTGGTCATCCGTACTGACAGGCACGGTCCAGTATCCATTGGTCAGGTCTATTGCTGTGAATACCTGTGACCCCTGGATCTGGGCCAGCCCTTGGTCAATCTAGAGCAGAGGCCATCGGGAAGTATGGACCCGTTTGTTGAGCTCCCTAAGGTCGGCGCAGAGTCTCCACTGGCCGTTTGGCTTCAATATTCCCAGCACCGGATTATTGAAGGTGCTGTGTACTGGACGGATTATTCCCCGGGACTCAAGGTTCTTAATTATTTCAGTAAGGGACTCCATGGATGCGAGAGGCAAACGATATTGCTTCACAAATACTGGAGTCATTCCAGGGTCCGTGGGAATTGTTGTGGTGTGGATGTCGGTGCGACCACAGTCAAATGAGTCTACCGCAAAGAGATCTTGGAAATCCAAGAAAACTTGTTTCAACTTTTGCTTCTGTTCCAGAGTCGTGCAGGCATCAGCTAGGTTGACCCTCTCTTCCACCATCTGCCTGAAGCCTGGAAAGACTTCTGGTTTTGCTATCTCTGCGGCCTCCTCCAGCTGGGTGGAGTGGTCACTGTCAAAACAGTCCTTGGGGATTGGTCCTAACAGTTCATTTCCTAGATCAATGCAAAAATGTCGGTCATCAACCGCCATTCCAATAATGGTGCCTGCGGCTAGAGTAATACTCTTTAAGTCGCTGTTATCCACCTCTATTGGATTGGTGTCATGTTCTATGTTGACTAATGGTGTTGGGTTTACCCCTAACCCTTGTTGTTGGAGAGAAGCATTTAGATGAATATAAGCATCAGGGTTTTTCAATTTTTGTCCTCTTTTAACTTTCACTTCCAGGGAGAATTGTGGGTCCTTTCTGGGATGGTGACTTCCTCTTTGATCTGAATTTCAACTGCATAAGGTAGCAATTGAGCTGACCTAAATGCTTTTTCTTGATCATCAAAGCCCATGGGATTATCCGCTAATCGGGACCAAGCTTTGAAATTTATTAGGTCCAAACTAATGGCAAAGCAATTGAGAATGTCACTGCCTAAGTAAAAGGCGGCAGTGACGTCTCGCACAACACAACAATTATGGACTATGCTCTTGTTGCCAATGGAGATTTTGAGCATACAACTGCTTGGCAGGAGATGTTTGGAATTGGGTGTTTCCAGATCCATTTCCCATTTGTCTATCAGTTTGAATGTGTAAATGGCTGGATCTTTTGGGAGTTGGCGGAACATGGCTTCGCTCTTACCGTTGTTCACACACACTCGAGCGAAAACAGAGTCCTTCCCATCATTTAACTGAATGGGGATGAACAACTGCTCTCCAATTTGCTGAATATCAGCCAGGCTCTGAGCTGATTTCACCTCTTTCTAGACTATAGGAGTGGGAGTGTCTGATTGTGGATTGGTAAAGAATTTCAGAGTGTTTCCTTCTAGTGTGGAATACCACCTTAAACTGGAAGATAGGTTGATTTTCAGAAATAGAGAGGACCCCCCATCACCAGTCCGTTGTCCTGCTGCTACTACTGTCAAACCTGGAATCTGGCTATTCTGGAAGTGAAATTCTACTTGGTCAGATTTTTGTTCAACCATGTGGCAGGTGCCGTTTAAACTAACATGGTTGACATTCTGTTTTAATTTTATTGGTCGGCTAGTCAGAGTCCAGAGGACCTTGTTTACGCAATCTATTAGGGGTGAGACCCTTCTCGGGAGGTCATTCCCTAGTAAACAAGGGGTGCCCTCTGGAGTCACTACTATGACCGGGTGTTTCACCTTGTGTCACCCAATTTTGATGTGCAAATCTGCAGTCCCCTCGACAGGAATTTCCTTCCCGTCAAAGTTCTTCAGTTGTCCAGGAAGAGAGGTGAGGGGAATACGGTAATTCTCCCCCCTTCCTGCATTTAGTTCCTCAAAGGCCATTTTGGACAGAAGGGTAGCTTGGGATCCAGTGTCCACCAGTGCCAAAATTGTACCCTGCCCCTGTACTTGTACCGGGGCATAGTATCTTCCCTCCTTCTCCTCAAGGGGGCACAGATAATGCACATTTTTGGACAACTGGTGGGCTAACTTTCTGGTTTTGGACATTGCTAGCGAAGAGATTTGGGCAGAATTCTGTGGAGAGCCTGGGGAATCTGAAAGAAAAAGTTGGCAACTGGAAATGGTTTCAGGTTCTGGGCCGCCCCCCCCCTTTTTGGAGGCAGCCATCAGGATGGGTTTAACCCATGGGATTTTGGTATTGTTGGTTCTGGGATGAGATGGTGGGCAGCGGTAGCTCAGTCTCCACATCTCCCCAGTCTGAATCGGTATCCCTTGGGACCCATTTTTCCTTGGGAGGAGTTCCCCCATCTCTGAAGGAGAAGATCCTTTTCCCAGGATCTACTGATGATCCCTCCCCCTCAAATTGGAAGACCTGTACCTCCTCCACAAAGTGGGTCTGTTTGAGTCCTTTGTTTCTCCTACCCCACCTCTGCTCCTTGAGAGGCAGGCTTTCAGGGGCAGGAGATTTTGTTTCCGGCTCCTGGTTTTCCAGGGGCTGTTTACAAGTTGGGAAGGAAGCTTCCTCCAAGGCTTTACACCCCCCTTCCCCTTGTGCCTCCTCCCTGGGAACCGGTCGGTTATCGGGGTGCTGCCCCGTCATTGTTCTGGAGCACCAGGTTCAGAGTTTGGGGCATTGTGCGGTGCCATGCTCATCTGAGGGTTCTGTTGAGCACTCAGTATGTGACCCAGATCCCGTGCCATATTTTGGACCTGACGTTCAAGTTGTGAAACCCGCTCAGGCTGATACAGGGCTCTATTTTCTCCCCTGGGCAGATCCCGGGAAGGGTAGCTATCCCTTCTCTGATAGTACCCCTGGTTGGGAAGATTTTGGTACCCCTCCACCCTTGGCCTCCCCTCTCCCGGATTAGGTTGTCTGGGCTCAGGCAATTGGGGAAAGAAGGATGGATGATTTTGGGGCTGGAAATTGGGTGGATACCTGGGGGAAAAGTTCTGCCCAGGATTTGGTGAATTTCTGCCCTCCTGGGGGAAGTTAGGAGGGAAGTTCCCCGGGTCAGCTGCTTGGCTGGATCCCCCCCCTTGGGCTGGAGGAGTCCACACATAACCCAGGATTGGTCAGTTTCCCTTGTAGCGGGGACTTACATAGTCAAGGGAGCGGGGGACCCCATTTGTGGGACTACCTCCTTGACTCCCTGTCTCTGACTGGCCCGAGGGCCTTCTGGGCTGTGAATTATTTGGTGCAGGCAGGTTTTTAGGCCCCCCTTCTCCAAATCTAAATGGGGGCAACCTTTACCTCTGCCACCCTGGCAGCAGCAGGGGTGCTGTTGGTTTTGGGGTTTTTTGGCACATTATTTTTATTTTCGATGGGCTTCTGCACCTCATAGATCCAGGTAGCCTGTTCAATGACCCAGTCTAAAGATCTTTTCTCATGAAAATCTCTCACGAGCTGGGTAATTATGTATTTGGGTAAGGCATGGAAAAACGTATTGATAAATTCTCTGCTATCCGTGCGCACCCTTCTGGTGGTCTGCGCAAAAGCACGCTTTAATTCTTGCACAAACTCTTGTGGGGCCTGATCCTCCCCACATTGCAAATTGTAGGCTGCCTTGCGAGCCTCTTGAGGATTTCTGTGCACAGAAAAATGTTTCAAGATGGCCGCCCTGTATGTGGACCACCTTGAATGGTTTTGATCCTCCAGCCCTGCAAAGAAACTGGAGTATTCTGGTGAGAAGGTCCATTTGACATACTCGATGCAGCTACTGCTGTCCTTCAAATGGAAAGTCTCCATCATTTGCTCATAGAGCTCCAAGTGTTCCCAAACAGAATACTTGGCGTTCTTATGATAAGGCGTGATGACACTCCTTATTGCCTTTATTTGTTTCAATGGGTCCTTAAGCAAGGCCCTTTTTGCCTTATTGGCCTTTTTGGTTCGGGTAACCATGGTCCATTCATCCTCCGACTCAGAAGCGCTGCTCCCAGAGGTGCCCGTCTGATCTTCCAGGTTTTCCCCGGATTCTGCAAGCCTGGGAATGGCTGGCAGAATGTGGGGACCTGGTCTCCTGTGTCCTCTGACGCTCAGAGGAGTCTTCAGATCCCTCCTTGCTACTAGGATTTGCTGGGTATCCCCCTCACTGACCTAACTGGGCAGAGGTTTTCAGGATTCCCTTAGTGGGCCTACTCTCCTGGGGTTCCCCACTAAATTGCATTGTGCTTGGGTGCCCATACCCGGATGCCCGCCCATCCATTCCTGGGAGGTACTGGCCTATGAACCCCATACTTCTAGCTGGATAGTAATCTGCCATCCCTGTGGCCCTGGGCTCATGTGCGCGAGGGGACATGGGGGTGGCAGAGTCCAGGGACTGGGAGAGATGAAGGCCTCTGGTACTAGGGCTTACAAGGTTATGCTCAGGAGTTTCTCTTTCCCAGCGAACCTCATCTATATCCGCCCTTGCTTCCTGTTGAAATGCAAGAGGCTGCGCTTTCAGTTCCTCAGTTAAGGCCTTACTAGACTCTATCACTCTCTCCTGCATGGATACCTGTTGCTGGAGCCTATCATTGTGCTGACAGAGAACCTCATTTTCTCTCTGTGCCTCCGGATTGGTCCTGGAGTACTGGGCCAGTCTCTGCTGCAGGAGGGTTACCTCCTCAGTCCCATCCCCACTGGCCTGCTCCTTTCTTGCCAGAGCCTCCTCCACCCTCCTGGTGTGATCTAGCAAGCCCTGATGCTCTTTTTGGAGGTCACCCAGCCCCTGGAGGGCCACGTGATTTTCTTCCATTTTCATTTTTAAGTGGCAGACTTCCTGGCCTAAGGTATCCCTTTCCTGTCTAAATGCCTGCATCTGTGCCACCAGGTCATCCCTTTGCCTTTAGAAGGCACCAGCTTTCTGGTGTTCTTCATCAAACTCTACCTGGGTATCCAGGTCTTTCAAAATCAATGTATTGCTTTCCTCTTTCCCTCTGTCTAGTTGGATTTGCTAGTGGCTACCTGCTCTGTGCATGCCCTGTTGAAATTGATCTGTTGCTCCAGCTTTTTCTGGCTCTGCAGTAAGGAGTCCAAACTGTCTTGGTGCCCTTTCTGCAAAGCCAGAATTCTGGTATCCTGGTCTGTCTTTTCCTGTTGCAGTATATCCATGTCCTCTTTTATTTTAATGATATACTGCCTACTATCATTTTCTGACTCCTGGCTCCTCTGCAGCCTCTGCTCAGAAGAGACCAGGTCAGATTGGGCCTTTTCTAACGCCATCTGTTGCCTATTTTCCAGATCTTGGCCTTCAGCACATTTGTCCTATATAGCTCCCATCTATAGATACAAATATGCCGCTATCCTGGCAATCTTATTATGTTCATCTTTGGCTTTAGGGGCCATATATAGTTCACTCAGGGCCACATGTAGGGGACCCTGATCTCTCCATGTATCTGACCCTGTTTCAGTGACCTTTTGCGCAATTGCCTGCAACCAGACCATTTGGTCCTGATGAGTCCACTCACCTCTCACAATTAGCTTATGTAAGAAGTGCTCTCTGGCTATTTTCATATCTACCAAGGTCGTCATTCTGGAATTTGAGTTCCTTCCTGACTTTCAGAAGTTTGTATTTTATTTTGCAAAACAGACCGTTTCCTTAGAGCGTTCCTTTGAGGGATGCTTTCACAGTGTAAAACAGCGTGGTGATCTAACCGGATATGTGTATCTGGTCAGTTTGCACACTGTATTAATCTGCACAAGTGGTAAATCTAACCCAGAATATCCCGGCTCCGAGCCCCCACTTTTGTAAGCGATATTCAATCAACACTACAGCTAAGTCAATGCCTAGTCTGGGATGCTGAGGAAAACCCTTATTGATGTATTTTTATATCCAGTTCAGTACTCTGGATGACAACCCTTGTATCACACACCCCTCTTAGAATCCCCCTGGCCCCACTGAGCCAAGAAGTAGGTTTGTTTTGTAAATTTAAAAGGTTTATTTGGACAATTCAACAATATATATCTATCACACATTATAAAGAAATGGATAACTGATATCACACTTCAGAATATGACCGTGATCAACAATGGATAATGTTACAGGGGTACACTGATTTGGTTACTTAGGAGTAGTGTAGAGGATGAGGTAGCTGAAAATGCTTGATGGTTTCAAGGAAACGCAAGGTGGAATAAAATGCAGTACAGAAATAACTTGTTATGATTTTAGCAAAAGGTAATATGATCACTTTTTCTTTTGACAATTCACTCCCCCCTATGCAATACAAGAAATGGAAGGAGAGCACACAGTCTTCAAGAATCCCAACAAATCACACTTTATAATGCAATACCCAGTTCCAGTTCCCCCAGCAAGCTTAGAGAAAACAGGGATGAGTTTTAAACACAGGCGAATTACTTTAATGTGGTTTAACGTGGTTTGCAAGGAAGTGAAAAGGTGCTAAAATTGCTTTTTATTCCCTCTAGAGGTTCAGGGTAGGTGATGGCTACTTTATATTAGTTCAGGTGCACTTTAACAATACTCTATGAATGATTAGCAGATTGCAAACCAATTTTAGCAAAGAGAAGCAAAAAGCTGCTGATTTCTACGGATGAAGAAATCGGGCCAAATCGCAAATCGCAGTAAATTTCGTGAGTGCGTGTCTCGCAATTGCGGAAAGATTAGGAAGTTGGTCCTAGGTTCGTTGGAAAGCCTAGTAACACAGCTTTAAAATGAAAGTTAAACCACGTTCCTAGCCCAAACGGTTCCAGAGATACAGACAATTTAATAAAGGTCAATTTTTGGATTTAAAGTAAAACTCAAAATGGCAGGTGACAGCTTGCAGCTGCAGAATTGACAGGTGACAGTTGTGCAGCTTTAAAAATGACAGATGACACGATTTCTAGGAGGCTGTTCTACTTAGGTCAAAATAGTTTGGATTAGATTATTTTAACTAAGAGATTGGTTCTGCACAGTTCTGCTAGGTACTCACAATATCAATTTGAAATAGGCCTCGTCACGGTCTGGTCAGGTTGGACGGGACTTCCGGCGGGTGGTTCTGAAGTCCCGGCTATCTGGGTCAGCTCTGCTCTCTGGGTCTGTCAAGCACCGGATCTGCTCACAATGGTCTGGTTCGTGGTTCTCTCGGGTTCCGGATACAGCACTGCTTTCTTGATACTGCTACAGGTTCTTGCAAAAATTCTTGGCAAAAATTCAAACAGCTCGCCCGGCTGTTGAAAGTTTGGTTGGTTTTGAGGCCTGCTGAAGAGGATTCAGCTGGTGGATTCATGCCTCTCTGCTACAAATTCTGGAGATAATTTCTGCTACAGGTTCTGGAGATTGATGGATTTGAAGTCTGGATCTCTGGATGGGAAGTCGTCGGTCAGCATGCTCCGCAGCAAATGGAATTGAATGTTTGTACCTGTCCCAGCAGTCTCTTTTTATGTGTTTTGAAAATGGGTGTGTGCCTGGGCCTAGCTAAGCCTGCCCCTCTCTACTTGTCATTGGCCCAGCTTTCCTCTCTCCCTTGATTGGGGGGAAGAAATGGAGTGTCAGAGGGATGCTGTAGGTTTTATGGTCAGAGGAACCTCCCCTTGTCAAATTGCACACAAATCTATTTCTGATCCAAATACATATTTATCTATGTACCATTTCTCTCATATTATAGGTCCAGTTAACATATTTTCTGTAGCACCAAACCATCCGATCCCTGTCTTTGTACGATGTCATGTCCACTGATGACAGAATTCTCCCCTTCTCATCCAGATAGGGACCTCTAAACCTTTCCAGATTTTACACAAATGTGCACCAGGGATATGGGTTACAGATGATAAAGTGTCAGATTTTTACCATGCATACATTTGGAGTAACAACCTTTTTTCCACTACTATCCCCAGGAACATACCACAGGGTCCTAACACCTCTTAAAATGTGCACAGAAAAATCACAAGAATAATGGTATTATTTATATAATTTTGACCAGTCCGCTCTATGAGTTATCTATCTTTTTAAAATTATGCCCTGGTCAAAAAGGGGTGTGGCTTCCCACATCACAGGGTGGAATAACTGGTTTATCCACTTCCCCCAAGCTCAGCTGCTAGCAGAAGCACTGCCCCTCCCAGTTTTCCCAAGAGGAATCCACTTTACGGCCCCCCCCAATGTAACATTTGCCTGAGTCCAGGACACGGCTTTGTTCAACCTCCTGCAGTCTGAAGGTCCCCTCCCTTAATTCAATCAGGGAGGTGTGAGCTCCTTCTGGCAGGGGCAGCAGGATGCAGCCAGGCCTGGGAAGAGTGGCTGAGCAGGCTTCTCCTGTTGGGGGTAGTTGTCAGGCAGAATCCAGTTCAATTAAGCCAGGTTTCAGCTAAATGTCACTTTTTGGTCCCAGTTTCAATCAAAATTACAATTTTTACATATACATTAAATAATGACTTCCTTCAAGTCATTTCAGAATATAGTTTTACATTGTATCCACCTCTTAGCAAGTCTTTCCTTGGCCTGGTTTTGTTTCATTTGTTCAGTTTTACACAAAAGTCTGGTGGTTTTAAAACGCCGGCTTTCAGATAGTGGTGAGTACCGGTATTGCAACCATTTTTGGGATTAAGAAAATTAATTCCCCACAGTTCTGAGTTGCTTTTTGGTAATCAGCATTGCCATTCCCAATGGTTTCAGGCTACTGTGTGTGTAGCTCACTGGTGGTTTTAGGCAGTGCCCTCCTGTGCTCACAACATATGCAAAAATGGGTGGCAGCCTATTCTTCATGGTTTCCCTGTGCACTCTCTGGGGAGTTCTGGCCATCATGATGTTTTCCATGCCAGTACTGCACAGTTTTATGGTAGGGCTTGGATGCATGGGTAAAAACATCCCACAACCTACAGTTACAATGCCTTCTAGCTACTGAAACAATTTCTATATTATTATTATTATTTTATTTTTTCTTCATTTGTACAATAACTTCAGGTAAATTACTCCCTGTTATATATATATATATATATATATATGATGTTCTTCATCCGAGTTCCATTTCCTTACCTGTACTCTTCAGGGGATCCCTGGGCTCTTCCGTCACTTGGTTCTTCAATCAGCCACAAGTCCTGCTCTCTTAATTTTTAAGGGGATGGTGAATTGTCGGGCCAGTCTTGGGATGGTGACCTCTTCTCCACTTTGAACTTCAACTGCCTATGGTAGCAAGTGAGCTGATCGAACGGCCTTTTCAGGATTGTCAAAGCCCATGGAGTTACCCTCCAGTCAGGACCAGATTTTGTAATTAATGATGTCCACATTAATTGCAAGTTGATTGAGAATGTCACTGCCTAAGTAGAATGTAGAGGGAACATCTTGCACGACCCACCAATTGTGCTCTATGCTTTTATCACCAATGGACATTTTTAGCATGCACCTACTAGGCAGGAGTTTCCTGAATAATGCTTCGCTGATAAAGCTTTTCCTCATTATTCTGGCATACTCTGGCGAGAGCAGGCTCCCCTCCCTCATTTACCTGAATGGGGAGAAACAGCTGTTTGCCCTTTTTCTGAATATAAGCCAAGCTTTGAGCTGGTTTTTCATCACTTTTTATAATGGGATTTGGGTTTCCTTCAAAATGTGGATCAGTATAAAATGTCAGGGTATTGCCTTCCAGTTTGGAATGTGGTTTATAGTGATATAATCGAATGACATTATGTCAACAAAAAAAGTCGAAAAAAATCACTTTTTTTTAAATTGATTTTTAAAATTTTATTTTTTGGGTGTTTCACCCTTTTTTTTTTTTACTCCCGGAACCCAAAATAAACATATAATTAAAAAAATAAAACATTCGATTTTGCAGGTCAATTGTGCAGAAGGTCAATTGTAAAAGGTCAATTTGGGTAATACCTGATTTTCAAGAATGGAGAAGAGTCCCCATCACTGGTTTGTTCTCCTACAGCAATTACAGTTATGTCGGGAACTTGATTGGTCCTCAAGTGGAACTCAATTTTGTCAGACCGCTGCACAACCACGTGGCATGTGCCGTTTAGACTTACATAGTTGGTGCTCTGTTTTAATGTCCTTAGTCGTTTAGTCTGTTTCCAGAGGACCTTGTTTACACAGTCTATTAGGGGTGACGACCTCCAAAGGAGATCATTCCGTAAGAGACAGGGTGTTCCCTCTGGAGTAATGACTATAACCGGGTGTTTCACCTTATGTCACCCAATTTTGATCTCCAGATCTGCAGTCGCCTTGACGGGATTGTCATTCCCGTCCAAGTTCTGGAGTTGTCCAGGAAGAGGCGTGAAGGGAATTTGGTGACTCTCCCCCTCCCTGAATTAAGTTGCTCAAATGCCTTTTTGGACAGGCTTGGTATCCTGTATCCACCAGCGCTGAAATTGCACACTGCCATTGCAACCGGACGGTTTTCTCCTCCAGGGGGCAAAGGAAATGGGTATTTAGGGCCAGCTGGGCAGTTAATTTCTTTATTTTGGACTCCGACACAGTGTGATTTTGGCCCATATTCTGTGTCGGAGTTCGGGAATCTGTAAAAAAATTGGACATTCTGAGATTTGAGGAGTCTGGGAATTCCCTTTTTCCCTTTGATTCTGTGTTGTCCCCCTTTTCCTGGAGACAGTCACTTGAACTGGTTTGGGGGATTTGGGAATCCCTTTTTTCACCTGATTATGTGCTGTCCCCTTTTTCCTGGAGACAGTCACTTGAACTGGTTTGGGGGATTTGGGAATCCCTTTTTTCACCTGATTATGTGCTGTCCCCTTTTTCCTGGAGACAGTCACTTGAACCGGTTTGGGGGATCTGGGAATCCCCTTTTTCCCCTGATGTGTTGCTGTCCCCCTTTTCCTGGAGACAGTCACTTGAACCAGTTTGGGGGGAGGATCCCTCATTTACTTCTGAGTTCTACGGATGGCATTGCTGGGGTTCAGGGATAGGCGTCTAGGTCAGTCCCCATACATACCCAGTCTGAGTTAGGGTCTTTTGGGTCATGGATTTCAGAGTCACCGGGGTGACATTTTTGGTGTTCAGGGATTTGTGGTTCTGTGTCAGTCCCCAGACTTACCCAGTCTAAGTTAGGGTCTTTTGGGTCATGGATTTCACAGTCACCGGGGTGACATTTTTGGGGTTCAGGGATTTGTGATTCTGTGTCAGTCCCCAGACTTACCCAGTCTAAGTTACGGTCTTTTGGGTTATGGATTTCAAAGTCATCATGGTGACATTTTTGGAGTTCAAGGATGTGTGGTTCCAGGTCAGTCCCCATACTTACACAGTCTATGCTACAGTCTTTTGGGACCCATTTTTCTTTGGGAGGAATCCTCCCATCCTGAAAAGAGAAGACTTTCTTCCCAGAGTCCTCCAGGGATTCTTCCCCTTTGAACTGGAGGACGCTGACTTCCTCCACAAAATGGGTCTTCTTTGTCCCTTGGTTTCTCCTACTTAGCCTGTGTTCCCTAGGTTGCAGTTTTTTGGGGGTAGGAGATTTGTTTTCAAGTTCAGAGGTTTTTAGGGGCTTTTCACAGGTGAGGAAGGAAACTTCCTCTAGAACTTTGCATCCCCCTTCCTCCCGAGCAATCTCCTCTGAAACCTGTTGGTTGTCGGGGTTTTCTCCCTGTCATTGTTCCGGGTTGCCAGACCCTTGGTTTGGGCTGTTCTGGGCAGCCATGTTCATTTGAGGGCTCTGCTGAGCCCTCAACATTCGGCCAGGTCTTGGATCTGCATCTGGCTTTCCAGTTGTGACACCCTCTCTGATTGATATGGGGTTTTGAGTCAAATCTTTGTTGCTCTCGGGAAGTCTAACTGTCCTTTCTCCCAGAGTAACTTGGGCATTGAGGGTTTCCCTGGTAATCCTACATCCTTGGCCCCCCTTCTCCCTGATTTGGGGGGTCTAGACTCCTGAAAACAGGAAGAGAATGTAGGGTTGTTCTGAATGTTGGGGTTTTGAGGGTACCTGGGGAAGAAACTTAAACTAGAGGGTGGAAGATTACTGCCCTCCTGAGGGAATTGTGCTGGGGCCATACTCACCTGATTGGACCCACTCCCCTGCGCCGGGGGAGTCCAGACATACCCCAAGATGGGTCAGTTCCCCTTTTACCTCAGCTGATGTAGGGGGCAGAGTCAGGTGACATATTTGTGGGGTACCCGGCCCCCCTACCACCTGCTTGGGACTTTTTCAGAGGGTCATCTCTGCATCAGGTTTGGTTGGTTAGCGGGAGGTGTATTTTTAGGCCCCCCCCATTTCTAGGTCCAAAATGGGGGTAATCTTCACCTCTGCCACCTTGTCAGCAGCAGGGATGTTGGTTGGTTTGGGATTTTTGGGGGAATTCTTATTTTCTACAGGCTTTGGACCTCATAGATCCGGGTAGCTTGCTCTATTACCCAGTCCAGGGTTGTTTCTTTGTGGAAGTCCCTAACCAGTTGCATCATTATGTACTTAGGGAGGGCATGAAAATAGGTATTAATGAACTCCCCACTGTTCATGCGCACCCGCCTAGTGGTTTTTGCAAATGCCCACTTCAATTCTTTGACAAATTCTCTCGGGGCCTGATCCTCTCTGCACTGCATGTTGTAGGCCATCTTGTGAGTCTTCTGGGGGTTCCTGTGCACGGAGAAGTGCTTCAAGATGGCTGCCTTGTAGGTAGACCACCTTGAATAATTCTGATCCTCCAGCCCAGCAAAGAAGCTGAAGTATTCTGGGGAGAATGTGCACTTGGCAAACTCCATAGAATTCTGGTCATTTTTTTCTGCCAAATGACATCATCACCTGGTCATAAAGCTCCAGAGAGTCCCAGAGTACTTAGCATTTTTATGGTAAAGGGTCATGACATTTCTAATGGCTTTTATCTGTCTAATGTTTTTTTTTTTAAATTAGAGTTCTCTTTTGTTTGGCAGCCTTCTTTTTCCGCCGCACCTGATGCCATTCGCCCTCAGACTCAGAGTTGCTTCTATATGAGGTCCCGCCCCTATCCTTTAGGCGCTCCCTGATTGTTTGAGATTGGGAGTCTCTTCCAGAATGACGGTGCATAGTCTCTTCTCTCCTGTTGTATTGTGGGCTCACTGGGTCACTTTCCTTGGACTCCCTCTTTCGCACGGGGGAGCAACCACCTAACTCCTCCCTTCTTCTGGGGTTGGTGGAGAACTCCCCCCACCTTCCTGATTGCGTGCAGGCTTTCAGGATGCTCCTTTGGGGTCTAAATTCAGACTAATTTCTATCTGCAAAGTGGACCAGGTGGTCCCATTGTAGCTGATGTTTCAGGCATTCTAACTCCCTGATCTTCTCTTCATAGAAGTCCTCCTAGTCAGATATATTTTCCAAAATATATTTTTACCTAAGCAGTGAAGCATGTCCATCAATCTCCGGCGCATACTGGCCTGCCGGCTCTATCATAATAGGCCTAATTGAGTCCAGCTGCCTCATGGTATCCGATTCTTGTGAACTGGTAGACATGAAGTTAGCACTGCTTTGCGCATGCCAGGTGATGAGTTGGCTTGAGGTCCTTTATATAGATAGCATCACACTGTGATCAAGGGTTGCCATGCCACTCTTTAACTGTTTGGGGTTCCTTAAATCCTGATTAAATCTAGCCCATTCTTTTTCTAACCTCTCAAATTTCTCTTTCTCAGCCCCTATTTCTTGATAGGATGCAGAGGCCTCAGCCTTGTGCTCTGCTATCAGTGCTTGACTGACTTCTATGACCTTCCCTTGTGCTACTACTTGGCTATGGAGCCCCTTGTTCTGCTCACATATGGCCTCACTTTCTTTCTGTAACTCTTGTAGGATCTGGGAATACTCAGACCTCATCTTTTGAAGGAGGCTAATCACCTCATTCTATGCCCTTTTGGCCTGCGTTTCCTGCTATAGATCAAATTATATTCGCCTCATATGTCCCATCAATTTTTCATACTCTGATTTTAGGTCAGTCACTTCATGAAGGCCTGACTCTCCTTTCTCCAAGTCTGCCTTCAACTGGAACACTTCCTGGCACCGGACATCTTTTTCTGGACACAGCCTGCTATTCTGTTCACTGAGGTGATCTCTCTGTTGTTTTATAGCACCCAACTTCTGCCACTCTTGGTCAAAATCTGCATGGGATTGGACCTCCTTTGTTACCCACTGATTATTCTCCTCTTTCAATTGTTTAATCTGCTTTTGATATGCAATCATATCCCCTAAGCAGGCTCTATTGTATGTCACTTATTGGTTTAATTTTCGTTGACTCTCTTCCAGAGAGTCCACCCTTTCTTGGCACTCCTCTTTCAGTGCAGATAATTGGGCCTCCTGCCCTGAATTAGTTTGTTGCTGAACTGCCAACTCTTCCTTGAGATTTTGAATGATGTTTCCTAATTCTAACCCTGATTTTTGGATCTCTCTCACTTTCTCCTGTACCTGTCTTAACTGCCCTTTTACCTGCTCCAATAACTCAGATTGATTCTGCCCAGAGGCTACACCCTCATGGTATCTTTCTTCCATAACTATCATGCGGAAGTACATGCATGCAGCAAGTTGGAAAATTTTAGTGTGCTCATCTTTGGTGGTCTGCATCATTTATAAGTCAGTCAGAGCCTGATGTAACAGGCCACTGTTCTGCAACACATGCATATTTATAGAGGTCACCTGTTGCTTCATACTAGACTGCCAGCATTCATGTCCCTGTTCTGCCCATTTCCCTTTAATGAACAATTTGGACAGAAGGTGCTGTCTAGCCATGTTAATTTCCACAGTGCTCATTGTGAAGAGTGTTCTTTTTATTTTATTTTTACAGCAGTTTTTTTATTTTTTTATTTATTTGTTGTGTTTAGTTCGTTTAACAAACTTTTACAACAATTCTTTTGTTGATATTTTTTACAATACCTTTCATTTACAATTTCATAATTACAATGTTTTTTTGCAGTCCCATATGTTACATTAAAAGAATAATACTAATATTTACACGTAATATAAAAAAGAAAAAGAGAGATAAGGACCAAAAAGAAAAACAGTTTCAGTCATTATATTCCTTTTTGCTTAAAACAAATTCAAATTATTATTTCTCATATGGTCAGGCTCAGTTTGTGGTGATTCCAGCATATAGTCAACCAATATGCAGCAAGTTCATTAAATAAATAAGCCAACATGTTCGACTGGTAACCTCAAAATATAATAAAAAAATAGTGCTTTTGTACTCTTTTCTTATACATATGTTGGCAAAGGCTCATCATCCTCTCATATCTGTCTGCTCACTATCTAATCTTACTGGATACTCAAGAGCTTCAGCCTGCCACTAATGTGGTTATTTGACATATATAATCAAGGATATTCCATTTGTTTGTCCTCTGCCAAATATTTCACTTGTCTTTTTTCCAAAAAATGCTCAGGTAGACACATTCAGATATTTCAGCACAATGATTCACGAAACGTATCTAACTTTTGCTGTAATTCTGCATCAGTGTTACGCAGTAACTTTGCCAGAGCCAAAATCAATGTTACATTTGTGCCCCACATACAACAAATCCACAACCATTCCCTCCCACCTAACGTGGAGCTGACATTGATCTCCCCAAACATAGAATTGCGATAGATATCAAAATACTTGCAGTATACAGTAAGATGTAAGTGTTTCCTTTGTTTTCAGGTTTACACAAAACCGACATCCACCAGAGTTAGTCCCTTTGGGGTTTTTACACCAATATTGTATATTTTCTTAGTTGGGAAACTGATTTAATTTGAAACGGAAGTATTTATCACGGTCCATCTTGCCCGGAAATTGTACCAAGTATCTTGATCTGGTAGTATACTTGGTGATAAAGTGTGGAATTTCCGTGTACAGTTTGAATTTTGCCAGGTCTCAGTGGTGATAATCCAATCATGTTCACAAAGCTTTTTTTTTTACGTATGTAGGGCGCAACCGAAGATCGTCAGTTGTTGCATTGATATTGTCCAATAAACTTAGCATTTCCTCATGATATTTTTTGATGGATTTTGGATGTTGTTCTGCCATCATATTCGCTATGTTCTCATATAGGGAGTTCTGCGGATGGTCAAGCATTTTGGCAAAGTTATTGAGACGCCTCCAATTAAGACAGGCAGCAAGTGATATTAGTCCAAGCTCGGATTGCAACACTGCACAAGGGATTGAGTTAGAAAGTCTCAAGGTTTTTTTCCATACAGGGCTTGGGCCTGATTAAGTTCAGGACCAATTTTCAGCAGGCACATTTCCAATCCATAAAGCACTACAGCTTCCACTTTTAGGGTGTGATATTCAAATAAGGGAGTCATTGAGTATTAACAATATCTGTTAGATATAGTTTACATTTGCGAATATAAAGGTTTGATCTTATCTTGAATCATAGATTTCCACATATTTTTGGACGCAACATTGGATAGGTTGTAGCCAAGATATTTCACTGATGGAATTCGTTCTATTGGGGGCCCATCCAGCAACCATTTATATGCGACAAATTTCTTCCTTTGATGATTGAATATTATGATATTAGATTTTGCTGTATTTGTTTTCAGATTGTGTGAATGTGCATATGATGCAAAAGTTCTAATTATGTTTGCAGACCAAATGGTGTAAAATCAAATAGTAAGATATCGTCTGCAAACGCCAACCACTGTAATTTAAGGTCCCCAAGCCTTGCAGGATAAACTATTTTCCCTGCCATCTGTCGTCCATGACACACAGGTATGCATTAAACAGTGTGGATGCTAGATGTAAGTGGAAATTGCATCGGTCATAGTGCCCTGTTTGGTGATACGAATGCGTACATGAGTGTGTTCATGTAAAAGAACCAACATATGGAGAAGCGTAGAGTCAAACCCTATCTTTGCTAGTTTGGACCATAACAGAGAACGTATTACTGTATCAAAGGCAGACGTTAGGTCCAGAGATGCCATATATATCGGGCCACATTCACCCTTTTTTGATTTTACCAGGAAATGTGCTAGGATAGTAGCGTTCAATGGGGTAGCCATTGCGCAGATAAATCCCACTTGAAACCTTGATAACATATTAGTGTGTTTCATGTAAAGTTCTAATTCTTTGAGAATAAAAATGGAAAATAGCTTCTCTGATGTGTCTAATAGGGCAATAGCTCTATAGCTCACTGGATCTTCACGCCTGCCTTTTTTCCATATGGGAACCACTATAGCGGTGTTCCATGTCGTTGGAATTTTTGGGAATTTAAAGATGTTATCGTATTTAATTTTACATATCCGAGCCCAAATACTGGAATCTTGTTTCATTACACAAGCTGGAATACAATCTGGTCCTGGGGCTTTCAATTTTTCAATTGCCCATTCTATCTCTTTTTCTGACCAGGGACAGGCTAAAAGTTTAGCTGGAATTACATGGCCAGGGATTTTATTAGAGAATCTGGAGGGCAATTGATATTTGTTTTGAAAGAAGGTGGTCCAGGTTATTCCCGGTATAGGCGATTGCAGCACGTCAGTTCTTTTGTCCACACCAATACGGAGAATAGCCCATATTGGCCTCCTATTGTTTCTGCAAAGATAAGATATCGTGTCTTGATTGTCTTTGATTTTAAGGTACCATTTTATGTTGTGACATTTATTAGTACACTATTCTCAAAACGGCTAAAAAGCCACAGGTGGGGATTTGCAAACTTCTTACTCCGTGGAGCAGTGTCTGTTATCTGCAAAAAGAAGTTCAATTCCTAAAAGGTGCCAAAACCCACATGGGTATCCTATCTAGCAGGTAAGTAGCACTATGATACTCAAACAGTACGAATTTTATTAGTTATACAAAGTTCATTACTAAAAAAGTCATCATAAAAAATGATCATATCACATAAAACAATCAAACAATTGTAAAATCACACAAGTAAATCAGCCTTAGTCGGTTCAAATCTTAAATTTGATCTTTGGTCGAACCCGTATGGCCTAATCACACTGAGTCCCCTAGCCTAATATGTTTTTTTGGCTTTTTCATATTTTAGTTTTTCACCTGTACAAGTTTCTGTCCCATTATCACAACAATGTAGGACATTCTTCAGGGGTGTGTAGTATCTTGTGTCGATCTTATTCAAGATGAAACCATGTACTCAAGACTCAGTCTTCTTGTGATTTCACCGTGGTTTGCGCTACCCGCTACTATTGAGACTGACTGACCACTAAAGAAAAGATGACAATTCCGTTTCGTTGGGAAACGACAACTGAATAAATTGGGTGGACACCTTGGAGACAGTTCTCTCCAACATTGTTGGGATCTAATATTTAGACTATTGCTGAGACAAATAGCAAGCCCTCCGAAAGGACACCCTCCTCTGCCAATCTTAGCCTTTGATACATACGTTGTAAAGCCATTCATCATAAAATCCTGTGTGTCCATGGTTTCCTGTACTATGATTATAGACATTTGAGTGTGTGAGGGAAAATTGTGTTGCCATGTGTTGACATTTTTTAAATCCACATGAGTTCCAGTATAGGATGGATAACTCCTGGTTACTACGAGGAATTGGGGGTTGATTTTACTTCATTTAGTGTTTTTTCCAACGAGATTAACCATGCCGAAGTCAAATTGGCAAGTTGCGAAAGTACAGATATATCTGTGTCCTTGAGTCCTTGAATTGTTCCAACATTTTCCTCATTGGTAGTATGTTTGGGAGGTTGGAATTGTAAAAAGTTTTTGGCAGCCTCATGGGACTCAAATTGAAAAAGTTCAAACCCCAGTAACTCAAAATCCTTGCAGTGTTCACGCAGCAACTTAGTGATTATAAAAGAGTGGGTTTTGCATACCATTCTGTTATTATTAGAATTGTGAAGTTTGACCCATTCAATGTCCTCTGATTTCAGATTTCTTAAGGATGGAATAAGGTTGAGGATTTGCAGTAGATATGAACGGTTAATCCATTTTTTGCCATTTACATCTTCATCACTTTGCCAGCCTATTATGTTCGTCATTTCCCAATCCATTTCATTGGCGGCACCAACAGTGGTTTCCATATGTGGGCCCATGCTCTTCACCTGTTCACATGCTTCATCAGTTGTGACTGGTGGATTGTCAATTGCTACCTTATTAGTTGTTTATTCCTTCTCTGTGCTAGATGTGGAGGGTACAGGATTCCCAGCATCCTTCAAAGTCGAAGAGACTATGCTGGATTTCAATTTCAAGTCAGACTTCACTTTTGACTTATTGATTAAAGGTTTGGTGCCTCCCTATAGAGGGAAAAAGGCAGACAGTTGTGATTGCCTAGCAGGTTTGAGTTCGCCAGATAATGTTACTATTGCAAGAGGTTGTTCGAGCCCTTTGTTCTTCCCAATTATGGGTGCTATTACGCCCTTTGCTATTAGTTGTTTTTTTTCTTTGCATTCTTTATTTTGTTTTCCTCGTCATTTGAGATTGCCAAATTTGTTTTTTCTATCTGAAGCAATTTTGTGCTTTCATCATCTAGCTGATCTAGATCGAGTGTGCCCTCCTCAGCTCGATTAACACCCAGGATGTCTCCCGTCTGCTTGCCTTTATTGTTAGCAGGAGAGAGGTTCCCTGAGTCTGTCGTGTCACTCAACTTCGCCTCCTTTTTGGGCCATGAGTTTCTCTTTAAGTGGCGCGTATGCATGCGTTTTTGTCTGCGGGACATGTAAGGGCCGGAAGTGAATCCCTTATTACTAGTAGGTAGTGATGAAGATACCATACTATTAGGTTCCTCATCACTTTCTCCTTTTTTTTCCTTCTCAGTTATCTCAATTAGGACAGAAGGACTGTCTCTAGTCACTCCAGAACCAGGTTGATTGTTGAGTGGGGAATGTGCGGAGCATGTGGAGGAGAAGGATGATAATCTGCTTATTATCTGAGTTAACATTGATTCAAGCATATTTAATTTTGAGTGAATTGCGTCAGTGTCTGTATGTATTCCACCAGAGACCTCAACCTGTGTGCTTTTTGTCAACCTTGGTTTTTTGTCCAGCACTTTTGCATATGATCTTGAGGAGGCCACACATGGTTTATCCGAGGGGTTGATTTGTGTGGTTCTGGAATGCACTATAAGTTCTTTAGTTTGTAAGGCTACTGAGTTAGCAGAGCCTTTCCCTTCTGGTACAGTTTTGCTTGCTTTTGGTTCGTCTACTTCCTTCTTTCCCACTAGGTATCCCTCTATCTTGCTTATCTTCATGAGGGTTTCTTTGGATGACTGTTTTAGTACTCTGATTTCTAAATGTGTGAGTTCATGCCCCCTGTCTAATAAATTCAAAATCCTTGTCAATACAGGAAATGAATGTTCTGCATTTTCAAAGTCATTGAGTGCATTGGTCATGCCCATAGATGCAATTTGCAATGCTTCATGGCTGCCAAGGACACCTGCTTAGCATCTACAGGACTGGAATAGGCTCTAACACCTTCAACAGCGGATTGATTTACCTCCTAATTATGTAAATCTTTGCTGTCAGCAGGCAGAGATATAATCAATGATGCTAAGGCAGTGGCATGAGTTCCCACCAAAGGTGTATTGGAGCTATCCATATCTGCACTTCTAGCTCCAAAAAGATGTACTTCCTCGATTGCTCCATATCTGCGGTTGACAGGGGTGGATGGTCCCAACAACATACAAACCTGTTTTCCCAATTTGGCCAGTATGGTGGGGGCAAACATTGAATCATCAGAGATGCCCTGATTGAGCCTATCACCTGGCCCAGATGCAGCTGGTATAACATTTTGGTCTTCTCGTATGCTCAAGAAGCTATGTGGGACGGAACGTTCCCCATCATACTTTTTTTTCAATGGGAAGGTAACTATTCCATGTGTATGCATTCTAGGTGTATGTACTATTGCATGTACTTTGACTTTTCCATCGAACTGTGCATTTGTTTCCTCATTGTTTTTAGTACTAATGTTGTGTGCCTTGGGGGTATATAGTGTTTTTTCATCACTAAGAAATGCAGATTTTGTGGTTTCACATACCTTCCTGCTTCTTAACCCGCTAACCATAATTGGTTTTGTGCACGACTAAATCAATGGAATATTTTAGTAGCTTCTCTGTCCTTGCTTTTATAGCATGCTCCCAACACGTAATTATGCGCATTAACTTAGAGAGTTAGCCTTTGCTGTTCTTCATTCAGCAGGGAATACATATATGACAAAAATTCAACATGCAGTAATTATAGCATGACTCTCAAGCTCAAAGGCAATAACACTTAAACTTGTTCAAATGACAAACATGAAAAGGGCTGGGTACCATATCACCACTTTCAACGCCCGAACAGGCCAAACAGCACTTCCAGGCACTCCCAGGATGCACAGACCCGTGTCGAGTTATAGGCTGTCCTGGGGGCGGGCGCAGAGCGGGGCGGGTTCCCAAGGTTGATAGGCAGTTCCTATGAAAAGCCAGAAAACGGACACATAAGGATTCTTTCTATGGGAAAACACAATGGAAAAGTTGCATGCTTGCACGGAGAGAGCACAGAAATGTCCCAAGAATCCACAATAGGGATGTTACTGGCCCAAGAATCAACAATAAAAGAGGCACAAGTACTAAAGCCCCATAGAGTCAAGTTTGTAGGCAATAAGGGTATTTACTTTTTTTCACAGTAGCTCAGAGCTCCTCTGTGTTTCGGCGCTATGGAAACACAGTGCTTCCTCTTGCAGATGGCGTCTGCATCCAGATATCAGATCCTTTCAGCAACGGTGCACAAGAGTAGAGAAGCTCAGACTCTCAGCCCAAACAGCACTTCCAGGCACTTCTGGGGTGCACGCGCGGGTGCATAGACCCGTGCTGAGTTGTAGGCTGTCCTGGGGGCGGGTGCAGAGAGGGGGGGAGTTCCCAAGGTTGATAGGCAGTTCTTTTTTTCACAGTAGCTCGGAGCTCCTCTGTGTTTCGGGCGCTATGGAAACCCAATTCTTCCTCTTGCAGACGGCATCTGCATCCAGATATCAGATCCTTTCAGCAACGGTGCACAAGACTAGAGACGCTCAGGCTCTCAGCCCAAACAGCACTTCCACGCACTCCCGGGGTTCTCTGTTGCTGCAGGGTTATCTATGCAGGGGCAAATCTCCACCTGCTCCTTCCTAGTTTATGGTTACAATATTTTGTTTGGCCACACCGCTCTGATACCTAGGGTATAGGTTTAGCTGGCACCTTCGCAGTATAACACAGCTTACCATCCACTAAATGTAACAATACTTCAATGGGCTAGTCTGCTGTACTATGCTGCCACGGGTGAAAACACTTTTCTCAATCCCAGACGAGCTCCCACTTTATCACAGGATATTGCATGGCACACACCAACTAGCAAACACCTTCCCCTCCAATGGATGTGGTGCACAATAAAGCGCTTTTTATCCTTAATACACTACAGATTATTTTTGAGTATGCCTCCAACCTGTCTCACATCGAACCTCCACACATATCCCGTGTCACAATGGACTAGAAACCAGGCCGGTGTGTATCAATAAGATATGTATTAATTTATGATTTAATGAAAAAGGAAACTAATCAAAACACAGCAGCCAAAAAAATTGTGGCAACACAAATGCAATATCCTATTTAGAGTGACCAAGTTGAAATGGGCTGTTACACTCACTTTTGTTATAATGACAAACTGGAAAATACAATCAGGTTGAAACTGACTGTTCCCTCACTTTTATTTTAATGACAAAACATGAAAATAACTATTCCACACAAAGTGATAGCACCACAGTTTAGCACAACCCCAGCAACACTCGCTCCCAAACCTTAGTTAAGTTTGATTCCTTTGAATGGAAGGCAGTGGCAAGGAGTAGGAATATAGGAGGACAATCGGAATTGGGGTGAAACCCACCACCACAAGATGGGAAGCCAGTAAAGAAAGGGAAAACCTGTTTTTGGGGCAAAATGGCAGAATTGGATTTTGATTATTATTCACAACTGCTAGGTGACAGAATAGATGAAAATGTGTATTGCTTACACTTAGGAGATAGGCAACGTTTTAGAGAATACTCATCTGCATACCAGGGCAAAATTGACATGACATAGGAAAATCTTTTTTTGGGGCTTACAATGACAGGCAGCTCAGTGAAGTGGTTTAGCTTACAATAGGAAAATCAGTTTTCTATGACAAGGGCAGATGTACATAACAGGTACACTTCTAGGCAAAAGGATTGCTCACAATGGGAACAACGGTTTGTTTTTAATAGGACAGGTGCAAATAGGAATTTGTGTGGTAATGCACACAATACACAGACAAATTCGGTTTTAAGTTACAAGGAGAATACATCTTTTGAGGTAACACTTTAATAACTATAAAAATGAAATACAAACACCAGAAACAAGATGGTCAATTTCAAATTGTGACAATCATGAACCCAGCATTTCTATGGAATTAATTGATTTAATTACAAAAACTCTAAGGATTTACACAGACAACTGAAAGGTTTTTCAAAGGAGTTATGCTAACATACACAGGCAAACATGAGATTCTTCTATGGGGAGATGACTGGGATATATGGGCAATTGGAATTTTCAAGGGGAAATATTGTATGTATTACTACGAAAATGGAGAGCTTATTCAATTCAGGACTTGGGTTATATGCTAATTACAAAGCAAGCCTTGGTTCTGGATTCAGGAAAGCCAGCTGGATCTCAGGGCACTCTGGGCAGATAGCGCAAGGGTCTGGTCACTGCAATCTCAAAGATGGTAAGGTTCAGCAGCCTTCTCTCTGTCCTCCTTCTCCTGTCTCCCTGGTTTTTGTGTGTGTCCTGAGTTCTAGTACAGCCCCCCTTATATAGCAGAAATGATATTACTAATTTTACAATCTAGGGGGACTATCCTGTTATTATCCCTGCCGCTCGGATAGGACATTTACCATCACTGTCTCCGCCAGCCGTCCAGATTGCTTCAAAGGAGGAGAGCACCATCTATCTGCTTGCATTAATTAACATTCTGTGTTCTCATGACCACTTTTTGGCAAAAACTAGTTATGTATCATAACTTCATAATTATACTAGCCCCTGCCATGTGAAACATATATTTGGTTTTAGCCGGCCAAAAGGAATTAGGTGAGCCGATTGCCAACTCTGTACGATGTAGCATGGCCATTTGGCACATGTTTGTCCTTTTCATAAAATGCACAACAGTTATGAATCTGCAAATGTTCAAGTATGTTCCGAATTTCATTGTCCATCTTTTCATCAACTGTCACATATGTTACCTGTCAGATCAGCCAGAGAAATAGCCTAACTGGCCATTTCAGTCCACAAATTTCCAGGTAAATGCAATTTATATCCCCAAAACCACCTGGAAATTACAAGAAAAATGGCATGAAACTGAAATAAAATCTTAGTCTGATGGTTGCGCCAAATGCCTAAAACGGATTAGTCTTTTTAGATTATTTGGGAGTGTCTTGTTTAACATGTGGGGGGGGCTGCCTTATCCCTCACAGCCATCTGTTCCCAAGGGTGAGCCGATGACCAGAGGGTTTTATGAGTCCCTTTGAAATTGGAAGTTTGCTCTTTGAAGTGGGTGCAGGAAGGGCTCACACCTGCTTGTCATGCTTCAGCTACATTTTCCCTTCTTTGAAATCTCTGGCTCCTGCCTTCATGTCTGCAGAACAGGGAATTATGCCGCCCTTAGCAGCATCACATTTTATTGCAGGATTGTTATAGGATATGTGTGATATCCAGAGGGAAGTGGGGATTAGTCATTAAGAAGTTCCTGCCCCAGCCTCAATTGTTTTTTCCTGCAGTAAGTGACTCTTCAAAGGTGACTGGAGTTTTGTGGTTTGAAACATAATATCCATTTGCTTTGGTCACCCCGCACATCATATTTCCCTGACATTTTCTGTGTGAGCAGTGCTATCTTTTTCCACTGTGGCTTTTTATAGCCGTATTTCTTTTCATACTGTTTTTGCTTTTAATGTTTAAAATCCTGTCTGGAAGGTCACAGGATTCTTTGATTTCTACTTCTTGGCTGAATTTACATTTGCTTTTTGTCCATATATGATGATCTATAGGCCTCTTTCCACATGGTTCTTTAATTTACCATGAACACAAAGAAAAAGCAAGACCATTTTAGGTTGCAGTGTATAACTTCTTGTCATTCATGTGAAATAAAAGTGAAGCATGCCATTTTTTGCTTGCAGTGTTCCAATGTTTGCCACTCATGTGACAGGGAAAGCAAAGCAAGGCAATTTTTGGTGGCAGTGCTTACATGCTGCTTTTCATGTAAAAGGGGCTTCTGTTTGGGGCTTTTAAATGCACCCCACAACAGCAGCCGACAGCCTTTTCCTCCATCCATGATCGAACGAACAAGCAGAAAACCTTAGAGGAGAGGACCCAGGATGTGCTGACAGTCATCAAACTGTCAAGCTGCACTGAGCTAGCAAGCCGCTTCTGACGACCCTCTGAGTGATGTCTAGCATCACCATATCTCTCTGTTTATGTTACTATAGAACTGCCGGATGTCTCAATTTCTGTTTTTTTAGCGCTATCCTTTTTTTTCTGTAAGGAGATTATTAACAGTAAGGCGGCCCCACCACCACTGCATGGGGATCTGCATAATTCAGGCCCCCACTGAAACCTGGGACTGAAACTCAGGATCTTTAGGAAACAACACTACCCACCTCTTGGAAAGAATGCCATAAACAGCTATTTCTGTTGCTGTTCCCATCCACTACTGTGTCTGAAACTGGAAAGGCTACCGGGCATGGGTAATCAGGTCACTACTCCCAGTATCTCCCTAGCCATTATTGATTCATCCGAATCTTGGACACTTTTCAGAAGCCCTGGCTTGCTATCCTCACTGTCCCCTTTCACAGCACAGATCAGCAAGGGTGCTACTTTCAATCCCCTCACAGAATCCATGTTCAGTTCTAGTAATATCAAAATTACCAGGTAATGTTTCAAACATTGCCTCTACAGTTCTTTAATTAATCTGACTAAGCTGTGCTATGTTCCACTATAGGACACCAGTCTTACAAAACTACATTTGTTCTGCAGGAGTGCAGGGATGGCTAGTGGTTTCAAAACTCTTACTCAGCCTCACACTACTACTAAATAAGAAGGGCTCCCAAACATAGAGGGAAAACATAGCATATTAGGTATACCGCCTTTGCCTTTTGTGGTAGTGTGGGCCAAGGGCAGGCTATACTTTTAGGAGAGGTGTGGCGTGATCACAGTTGAACCCAAAGATCAACAGTACAAATACTTCAAAATAAAAGAATGTCCAATCAAGGTTCTATGACAATAGTTATATTCTAATTAAACAATCAAGAGTGCATATACCCAAAAGCCCAACCCTTTGGCAAGAACACAGAAAAAACATACTTTATAGAGAATAGCACCCCGGATACCTGAGCAGGGGTGAGAAGACAGGGAATTGCAGCAATTTCACTTTAAAGCATAGGGCTTGGTAAGAAAAGTCAACACATAGTGGCTATCAAGTCTCTAGAGTCCAGGAAAGTGGCCCAGGGGGAAATAGCATATTAACAGTACCTTGGTCTTAGCATTGGGTGGTTTGACAGGGTTGAAATATGCTTCTCTGTGCTGTCCCTGTGGTAAACATTGATTAAAAATACAGTGAGTTGAAGGCTTCTGCAGCGGTGAGCCAGTGTCCGAACCCCAGGGACCCTCCAAACCAACTTTACAATGCTGGTACAATGCAGTGTAAAGTTGGTTTAAAGATGCAGGTGAGCAGCCATGGAATGCAAAAAGCAGCACAGCAAAAGAAAAATGTGTCCCTAATTATAAGTGCAGACTGAAATGATATGTTTTGAAATTCACTCAGGGTTTTCTTAAATAAGCAGTGAATAGTAGCACTATTTAAATAAGGGTTAATTGTGACTGTGGGTATAAGTACCTTAAACCCATGCAAACCCTTGAATTTCAGTGGTCGGATTACGTAAAAACAAAATAATGTAGCATTATGCACACGTTCCACAGGCAACACTAGGGGAGTAACAGCCTTTTAGGGAGAATCATATGCAGTACCCTTTGGGAACCCCACGCACAATTAAGACTACAAGTGTCAGTACAAATTCACTTTTGATACCAGCCTGTACTACACTGTAAAGTGGTATCGATGGCTGAGCAGCCAGACTTATCTCAAGAGTAAAGTGAGCAGTATCAATAGTTACACAAAGGACAGCAATTACTACGATTCAAACACAACACTGACTCAAGGTTTCTGAGTAAAGGAATATAAATTTATGTACACCATCAGTTCTAAAACAGTTCACTAATATAAAGCAGCAGAAAATCACAATCTTGATTCACTACAATAACCCCCAATCAATTCTGGACAAGTTAAGCTCAAAATTAAATGTGAGCAAAATGGCACTCCATCAATTTAAAAAGTAGGAAAAGACAAGGTTATCCAAAATCAACAACACCAACAAGTGATAGCTAGGGCAATCTATGAAAAAGCCCTACTACAACTAGGATTCAAGTCAATAGGCCTGGGCCAATGATAATTGATCAGAGTCTTTGCAGAGGATCACACAGTTCAGAGAAGTTTGCGGTTAAGTCTTTGCCAAGAGTTCAAAACGAAGTTGGTCAGAAGAAATGTTATTCAAAGGAGAAGAGAAGGAAAAGTCTTCAGAGAGGGGAAAGATTTCAAACAGTTTCACCACGGTCGGAAGGAACGAACGACCGGATTTGCACAGTACCTTAAATAAAGAAGAATTCTGTAGCTGAGGCGGTTGTTCCTGGCAGTTCCTGCATGCTCATGGTTCCTGAAGCGACTGTCATGGAGACAAGCAGCAGGAAGACTGGAGGGACCTGCACTGCCCAGGGAAGAAGCCAGCAGCAGAGCAAAGCTTTGAATAAAAGGTGCGCTCCTTAAAACCCAAAGTTCCTCCTGGCTATACGGTTCACTGCAGCGAGGCATAGGCAAATTTGATCAGGAGAGGAAGGCCGACATTTGGTGAGCTGGTTGGTCCCACCAATCTCAAGGGAAGAAGATTTCTTGCAGATCTTCTCTGTTGTCAGAGTTTCGGCGATTCGGACCTGCAGCAGGGCTTCACCAGGATGTCCAGTAGTTGCAGCAGTCATCTTCCTTCAGCTCCTCATTGGTTCTCTCATTCCAGTGGCGACTTTGCCTTCCAAGTCCCAGAGACCTGCTTTTAAGCAGTTTTCCCCCATTCACACAGCCTGGCTGTCAATCACACAGCAGGGTGGCTATCCTAGTAGGACAGCCACCTAGCCAATCAAACTAGAGTGCCACTTGGGCCTCCAAGTAGACCCTTTGCAGGGGACCTCAAACCCCTCCATCATATTATATCAACCCAGACACTTGGGTACCTAAGGAGGACTTCTGTGCAGAAGCAGGCCAAAGGAAGGCAAACAAAGGAACCAAACCTGGTTTGGCTCGCAGAGTAAAACACGAAAAAGACCTTTACAAATAAATGACAAATAAACCCGACCAGAACCAAATACAAATAATTGGGGACCAGCGGGTTAGAGTTTGAGGCTACCACCATAGCCTCTAACGTTACCAAAGCTATTTTCATAGCTCGCGGTACAATAAAAATGGTAGATACCACTGCCACCAGCCAAATCTTAGAGAAAGGGAAACTAAATAATGTTCCATGAGAATCAAACAAAAAGGGATAACTATTAATCCTTCCAGAACGTGGGTGACCTAGATCCCCTTTCCCAGCAGGCCCCGCTGGCGGTGCTATGCGGGGACGACTCTCAATTGTTCAAAGCGGTCCGTAGGTACTGGGAACCAGTGGGATTGGCCACCCTTGGAGACATATGGCAGGAAGTGGAGGCGCTGGGATTCCAGAAGCTGCAAGATGAGACAGGGGTGCATAGAGGCCAATTTATTACTTATACCAGGCTCATGAAGAAGGTGAGAGAGAGGTGGCCTGAGACTGTGCTGGAGGAAGAACCCGATGCCTCCCTAGAAATGATGTATGATGTCTCGGAGGGTGGGCACGAAATATCTAGGATATATGAGCTATATAAGCTCCTGAGGGCGAAGACGGGGAAGGAGCTGCTCCAATTGAGGCATGACTGGGAGGAGGAGGTGGGGGAACGCATGACAGAGGGACAGTGGGAGAGAGCCCAAAGGTACCATAAAAAGGTGTCCCGGAATGCGAGACTGCATCAGATCCAGCTGTATGTCACTCATAGAGCTCACCTGACTCCCAGTAGAACAGCTAGGTTTGGAGGCTCGGCTGTACAAAAATGCCCCAGTTGCGGGGAGGAGGAGGCAGGACTACTACACATGTTCTGGGCCTGCCCTGAGGTGCACAGATTCTGGGAGGAAATAAAGATGAAAATGGCTGGTGGGGGAGTGGTACTGGACGTAGGATCTGCTTGGGCTTGCATGCTCAGGAATTTCCCCAGGCCACGTCATTCGAAGCATATCAGTAAAATGAAGGACCTGGCCTATATTTTGGCTAAACGCAGAATTGTAATGGGCTGGAAAGCGGCCCACAGACCCACAGTGGAGATATGGTGGGCAAACCTCTTGAGATGGGCGGAAGCAGAAACTGTGGTATGGTTTGAAGCTGTCACCAAGGGGGGGGGGAGGAAGCAGGCCCCCTTAGCCTGGAGGCAGCTGGTGACCTCAATGGTAAGCCCCCACCAGGTCAATCATGATACAGAAGACTCAGATGAGTCAACAAACACAGAGATTCCCGAAAATGCACATGTAGATGATGAGGCTGTGATGGCTCGAGTTTGTGGGGAGGGAGGGGGGAGGACAGGAAGCGACAATGCATAATGTGATGTTTTGATATTGATTATGTATGTCCTAAAAGTTATTATGGTTGACGTGTTTGTTATAAAATATTAAAAATTGTTTTAAAAAAAAACTATTAATCCTTCCAGAACTCTATTGGAAGATAGGTTGTACTGGGTCTGTAAATTTAAAAAGACTAGTAAAGTAATGGCAACTTTATATGTTCTGGGAGACAGTAGTCAGTCCCAGAAAATGGAGTTTAACAGCAGAAGTCTAAAAAGACAACTATCGGTCACTGCACTAAAGGTGCTGTGTGACACAAAGTAAAAATATGATGCCTATGGAGTGGGTGAGTTGCCATAGTCCATGAGCACAACATATACAACACACAAAAAAACACTTGTAAGAGTGGTAAAAAGGGCTCACACTCTTACCAGGTCAAAAAATAAATTGTAGAAATCCGGCAAAGCTGCTGAGGGACTCAACATGTAAGTGAAATTAGCCATTCTGGATAATTCTCCCTAACACAGCCCACTGCCCCAGTTAATGGTCCAAGTGAAGCGAAGGCCCATAATGTGGACGCAGGGCCATTACCCCCCAGTGAAGCCTGTTGAATGGGTAAATTACGCCATGAGCACCACAGGTTGCCAAAGCGACAACCTGGGGTGCTAAAAAATTCCTTTGTTGAATGGGACGCCGCACAAGTCCTTTTCAACAAAGGAAAATCCTTTACAAAGATGGCTGCCATGAAACGCTGAGAGGAAATAAGGTAAGTGAGGGGAGGGAACTAACAAAAAAATGTATTAAACGAGAAGATGGCGGCGGAGGAGCCAGTCGCCCGGCAGCTTGGAACACGGGCTTGTACCGGCGGTTCAAGCCCACGGTCCTAGCCACCTGATTGTCTGGCTCACCCCACCCAGGTGCTAATGTAAATTACAATGTTCTAACCAATCTGCACAGGAGCGTTTTTTTTTCTTTGAATAGTGTAGAATGAACTGTAGGCACAAATGATAGCACTAATATCCAAAAATAACTATTAATTGTTTATTTACAATGTGCTGAAAACCTGCAGGTATCAGGGCACCATACTATAAACATTGCAAGTAAAATAGACAGGACATTAGGAGTGCAGATGACCAGGCAATGTGGGGAGGATGCTCAGTGAAATAATAAAGTTTTCTGTTGTCGTCAAAAGCAGTTTAGATCTTTTTGTAGCAGCTTGGAAAGGAAAAGATTTTCCCAGGCAGTAGCGAGTTTTCTTGGCTTGTGTCCTACCCATTGCTAAAGTAGAGGAGCACAAAGTTCTTATAAGTTCATACATGGTCACAAGGTTTTTGATGTAGTGTGGGGCGCCGCCATACCAAGACCTGTGCACTAGCATTGCCACTTTGATTTTTAGTTGTGCGTCAATGGGTAACCAGTGAAGTGTTGGTTGACTGTGTGGAATATGCTCTCTTCTGGTCCTCCCCTTAATGATCCTCAATGCCTCATTGTGTATCAACTGCAAAGCCTGTGTGTTTGGTGGGCCCCTACTAAAAGGTCATTACCATAATCCAACCTGGAGAGAATGGTAGCACGGGCAAATAGAGCACAGTTAGGTTGAGAGCGGAACAGATGTAGATTCCTAAGTAGTCGCAGGAAATAGGTACAGTTTTTAACAATCTGATTGACATGAGAGTTGGAGTCTAATGCAGAATTAGGATGGAAGCTCAAAGTTTTAACTTTCTTGGAGACCTGGATGTGACAGTCATTGATGGGGAGAGACACTTATCTGGAATCTAGTGTGGAGCAGGCATGAGCAGTACCGAAGGCAAACAGCTCAGTTTCATTGCCGTTAAGGCACATCCAGTGACAGGTCATCAATGTTTCAATGTGATTACAAATGGTTTGAAGAGGGAAGGAGTCAAGGTCTTAGTCTCCTGACAGTTCCAGTACCAACTGTGTATCGTATGCATAGTTTGTAACACCGCCATCCTGTACTGTAGAGCAATTTGCACAGTTGATGTTGTATCCATCTGGTGTAGCAAGGGAAACTAAGCGGCTGCTGGAATCTGTTGTCCAGGGTCTGTAAGAAGTAAAAGGTCTAGGTGGAGGTCCACAATTTAGTTGTGAAGATTATGTGCATGTTTAATGAGGGAGCGAGTGTTCAATAAGGCACACTTCAGAGTGGAATTAGTTATGACTCCATCATATGGTGGTGTTTACCAGTTTTGGACACGCTATTGGTAAGGGAAACCACCGGATCTGTAGGCATCACAGTGTGTTTGCTTTGAGAACCAATATTCATGGAGTGTAAGCTACTCGTGTCACCATCTCCCAGCATTTGAATGTAGGGACTGGTGGGAGGAAGGTCAGTTATGTGGGTAAGGAGGAAAGAGGTTTTAGAAACTTTGGTGGACTTGTATGAGGTAACATAATGAAGCAGTTCGTTGCCTTTGCTTGTGATAGAGAGGCAGGTGACACTTCCTTACAAGAGTTAGTTAGACACGGCTAGGCTGAGTCTGATAGCATGATAGTTAAACGGTCAAGTCTCATTTTGAGATATCTGTCTACAATAGCAACTAGTAAGTTAATGCCCATCCTGTGGGTCGAGAAAATAAAATTCCTAAGGGTACTAGGTGTAAAGTACACACTATTTATTCAAGACCTGGAGTACTTACTCAAACAATGAACCCTCGAGAGAGGCGTCTTGCTGTTGAGACTGGGCGTGGGCCGACAAAGACCGGCTAGCCCCAGAAGCACCAGAAAGAACCACAAATACCACCCAAAGAATGCTGGCTAATGTAGTCCGCCGCACTACTTTAACAACAAGAGTATGTGCAATTTTAAGAAAGTGAGAGTGCTTTTTCTCTCTGCTGAGGCACACAGGAAGTAAAGGGTACAGGGACACAGATGGTAAGTTTCCAATCAGACACCACTTCACAGCTCGATGCTTGCAGTAAACAAACAAAGCGCTCTATCATAGGCACACAAGTCAGACTAAGAAAAGTCTCTTGCAAACAGCAGTATAAATATCGTCAAAAACCGACTAGCCCCAGAAGCGCCTGAAAAATCCACAAACACCACCCAACAAATGCTGTATAATGTAGTCCTCCTGAGTACTTTAGCAACAGAGTATGTGCAACTTCAAGAAAGTGAGAGTGTTTTTTCTCTCTGCCAAGGCACGAGTGGAGTAAAGGGTGCAGGCATACAGATGGTAAGTTTCCAATCAGACACCAATTCACAGCTCGATTCTTGCAGCATTCAAAGCGTTCTATCACAGGCGCAAAAGTCAGACTGAAGACTATTGTACGGGTGCTTGAACTTATTAACGTTTACATATTTACATTTGTAAACTTTGATTTCGAGGCTTATTGACAACTTCTTATATGTTTGCAGAGTTTTTTGTTCTCCCTACACTTACTTCATCTTTAATTTCAAATGTATGTTTATTTATATCAGTGCAAAAACTTTGTGAAAGTGATGTTATGGTTAAGTCATCACATGTCTGACGCCCCCTTTTTTCCTTTCCTGACATATCTAGGCCACATGGTTTTCTTCAGTAACAGTCAGGAACTAAAAATTGTAAATGTACTATATTTGTAGACTTATCCTTCAAGTATGTTCTTGATAATAATTCCCTTATGGTCCAGTCATATCATATGAAACATATACATAGGGGAAGACACAACCTTGAAAGACAGCAATCCTTTTTGTGCATTAAAATAATCAGTAGAGTTATCAGCACCTTCGATAGTTTATATATGTTTTTATGTGTTTTATGTGTTTATATTACTGTACTTTCCCTGTATATGCTCATATTTCTATATGTTGTACTTACACTATTTTCCTTAGGGTCCAGACACATCATGTGATATATATAGATAGGGTAAGTAACATCTTTGAAACAGAGCAATCATTTCTCTGCATAAAGGTAATCAGTTAGGTTATGAACACTTTCTGCTACTATTACTGTTTTTTTTCTTACTTCAATTCCCTTGTATATATTCATATTTGTATGTGATGTTGTCTCTTTGTGATTTGTCTATAATAATGCATTCATGTAGTAAGTGGGTTTTATTACCTACTTATCACAAGTTTCACTGTACGCAAAACTCTAATATGAAAACAGTTATCATTTCACTATTCAACATGGCAAGCTTATGAATATTGCACCTCCATCATGTATGCTGCACACAATGCCTATGTTTCTACATGAGTACCTTAGTATACTGGATTGAAGTTAATAATAGAATGCTATTTATATCAATGCATAGCTTAATGCACTGATTAGCACTTGATATGTATTCCAATAATCTTTGACACTTTTTTAATTAACATTACACTAAGAATCCCTTGTACAGACTTTTCATGAAAGGTAAATGCACATATGATGTCATCAGTGATGTCATCAATGACATTTGCGATGTCATCTTTGATGTCCCGGGTGTTAGGCTTAGCAGTGCACAGTGGTGGCCCGAGTTATGGTTGTTTAGTTTACCATAACTGTCGAATTTCAAGGGTTTTTCGGTTTTACTTGGAACCATAACGTCCCTTTAACAAAGTTTTTTCACTGAATTTCATAGGTTTTTAGTAGCGCAACTTAACCATAATGTCCCTTTAACATAGATTTTTCACTTAATTTCATAGGTTTTTAGTAGCACAACTTAACAATAATAACTTTGACTTTATGTACATGTAATATGGAACATACTGAACCCCTTTTACTGAATTTGATGTCCGCAAACTTTTTTAATGTCCGCGGACATGTTCGGACAACAGTACCACTACCTAAAAACTCTGGGAGGGTATGTTTAATTGTTATATCATAACATAGTGACATTTGAAAAATTCACAAAGCAGCACACATACATATTATATGTAGTAATACATTAGAAATGTAACCCATAGATGTAACACACTAACCATTCATTTAAATACAATATGTTCTAAAATGGAATATACCAAAAGAAGATAAATTGGCTTCCAACAAAATTACCTCACAGACACTCCACAACTAAGAGCAAGACCAGACCTACAGAGTACTCAGAACACATCTTACCTGAAATAGTAAGTGTACTTCATTTTACTCATATATTTATAAAATTTCTGTATTAGATTAAAAAAAATATCTTTTTTTTTCTCACAGAAATGTCTAGTACTCTGGAATGGCTAGAGGAGCATTTCCCACATGAGAACATGTCAGAAGATAGTGAAACTAATGGTACACACTTTACAATATAAACCATTTAATTATTATTATTTTATATACATTTAACATATATATATATTTTTGTACAGAGCATACCAAAATAGAAAATACCTCTGAAGAAACTGTTACGGATAACACTCTTGACAGCATAAAAGAAAAAAATTGATATATTGTTGACCAATTTTAATAATTTGAAAACTTTTGTTGAGGAGCATTTTAAAACAAGAACCTCATACCATTGTCCCACCTGTACTTGTCCCCCCTCACCATCTCCCACTCAATTATCCCAAAACCCTCTCCATAACCCAAAACATTTTGATGAGACGTCCATCCCTTTTCACCTGATACCAATCAAGTTGAAACCCCTAATTCTCCTGTTTTTGTTTCTGTTTTTGCCTCACCTTCTCTGTCATGAATTGTTAATATATGTTGTAATTAGTTTCAGTTTAAAAAAAAAAAACAATTTAAGTGTCCGCGCACCGCGCGGTTGTTCTGAAATGTTCGTAAATAAATGAAAATGGAGGTGTCCTGAAGAACACTATACCTGTCCGTAATGTTTGCTAGCAAGTTGAAACTGTTCTAGAACACGCGCGGTGTCCTGAAATGTTCGTAAATAAACGAAAATGGAGGTGTCCTGAAGAACACTATACCGTTCCATACTGTTCGCTAGCAAGTTGAAACTGTTCCAGAACACATGCTGTGTCCTGAAATGTTCATAAAGAAACGGAAATGGAAGTGTCCTGAAGAACATTATATCTGTACGAAGTGTTCGCTAGCAAGTTGAAACTGTTCTAGAACACACGTAATGTCCTGAAATGTTCGTAAATAAATAAAATGGGGGTGTCCTGAAGAACACTATACCTGTCCGTATTGTTCGCTACCAAGTTGAAACTGTTCTAAGAACACACGTGTTGTTCTGAAATGTTCGTAAATAAACAAAAATGGAGGTGTCCTGAAGAACACTATACCTGTCCGTACTGTTCGCTAGCAAGTTGAAACTGTTCTAGAACACACGCGATGTCCTGAAATGTTCGTAAATAAATAAAATGGGGTGTCCCGAAGAACACTATACCTGTTCGTATTGTTCGCTACCAAGTTGAAACTGTTCTAAGAACACAAGCGTTGTCCTGAAATGTTCGTAAATAAAAGAAAATGGAGGTGTCCAGAAAAACAGTATACCTGTCCGTACTGTTCGGTAGCAAGTTGAAACTGTTCTAAGAGCACACGCGGTGTTCTAAAATGTTCGTAAATAAACGAAAATGGAGGTGTCCTGAGGATGCTATGTCTGAACGTATTGTTCGCAAGGAATTTAAACTGTTCTAAGAACAATCGGTTGTCCGTAACTGTTCGTTTGACGTGTGACGCACTTTTAATTACTTCAGGACATGAACAGTGTCCGTAGAACATCAACGCGCATGCGCAAACCAATGTCCATGCATTTGGTGTCCTGCGGACAGCCGCTTCCTTCGCGAACATGTTCGCGAAGCGATCATGTGACCGCGCCCATGCTGATCGCGTGTTCTGAATGTGGACACTGTTCCTGTCCCCGAACAATTTAAATGTACATTTTCAAGTAATCCACAATATTTGTCAATAAAAGCTCACCATAGCACAAGTCCCACATACTAATCCTGAGTTTCTACATACTTTTTGAAAGTTTTTGAACCTTCTTTTGTGTTCGATCTGTCCGCGGACAGTGTGCATGTCCGCGAACTGCGTACAAGCACCCCTATAAAAGACCACGCCCTAGAGCTTATTCTCATTGTGTTTCTGGCTATTCTTCAGAGCACAGTTATTTTTCCTGCAACTTGCAGATTACACCATCATCGAGATGGCATCCATGGCTGCACTACTGCCACCTGGTGCTGCACCTGCTTCAACACCACCCTCATCCCCTCCACCACCACCACCACCTCCCCAAGGACCTGAAGAGGGGAACAGGAGTGAGGATGCAGAGGAGGAAGAAGAGGAAATCACTACTACCCTCACTTGGTGTGAGTCTTGGGTGTGGCGGTTATTTACCATTCATGGGGATGGTCCTATCGCTCGTGCAAACCGAGTCACCTACAATGAGTGCAAAATGGTACTCAGTCGCGGGAGGCATGGTTCGTACAGCTTCTGGACAACTACCATGAAGCGACACCTAAGGTAATTTCACTCTGGGGCCATTCGCAAGGTTGTACCTTGCGAGAAGCGTAGTAGGTTGATTTCCTCTACTTCATCCTCCGTTTCTGATCCTGTCACCACAAGGAACACCTCTGTGGGACAGCGTCTTCCTCAAGCTGCCTCACAGGCCATACATAATGCTGATGACCCTTACCTTTTGAGGGTCACAGTTGTGTGTATGTACTGTGACACAGTACTCTGCAGGGGGGAGCGACTTCGTAGTGCTTTTGAGACTATCGTCTCAGAGCACGAGAAGACCTGCTCACTACCCAAATAAAACCCACTCTACATCTTCCTCTCTCAGCTCACCCTTTCTTATCCCTGTGGTTGGTGTCCCCCCTTTACCCTCAATTCCCCTCCTCTCCTAGTGTGTCGTGTATAAAAAACCAAAAAAATATATAAAATAACAAAAATCAAAAAAATAAGGCTCTTTTCAGAGCCGCCTTGCACAGTTAAAAAATAGAAGTGAAAATAAATGAAGCAGGGCCCTTTGTATTTTTTAGAAGTCCGCGGACAGTCCGCTGACATCTAAAATTTTGGGGTGCTACCCTATCAAAACCATTGCAATTTTCTCTGGGAGGAAGTGGTGGCTCTGAAAAGAGCCTTTGGGAGGTGTTTGTGTTTCAAAAATTATAAATACTCAACACCTCCTTCAAAATGGATGCTGTCATTTTAAAAAAGGTCGCAATGCATTTTGTAAGTTTCTTAGAAAAATCTGATTGCCAGCATAAGTTAGATGTACTCCATCTCTGCGAAAAATGTATGTACTACCAAACATAATATTTTCACTGTGAAAAGCGGACATGCCAAAATCTCTTAGAAAGGCACAAACAGCCTTTTGACATTGTGCCTTGCTTTCTCCATTTGTGGACCGAATGAAGAAGAACAAAGCCACATTTGTCTCTGCGCAATCCGTGAAAAAAATACTTGAGAATTTGGAAACATGTCCATGACCTTCCCAAGTCCTTCTTTCATTGCAAATTGCAAAGAAATTCCAGTCTTAAACTGTTCCCTCCACAATGAATTATAATTATATCTGGATGTTGCTCTGTCTCCAAAGTAGCACAGAGAGGTAACAAGTCCAACCACTTTATGCCACGTATTCCATGCCAGTGTACTTTCACATGTGGGAATCCAAGATCTACAGCTACTCCACAGGTTTCTGCATGCACTTGCAACCAAGGTATCCACGAATCTCCAAAAATCCAAACAATCTCTTTTCTGAAACACACAGCCATAGCTATCTGTTCTTCTCTCAGCAAAAAGAGTATCTGATAAACTCTCTCCTGGCACAACACACCCACTAAACTTTCCTGACCAATCCCTTTCAATGCTCATTCTCATTTGCATGACTTCTGAACCCAAAAATCCCCGGATTTAACACCCGATGTCCGCAAACTAACGCCATGTCCGCAGACATATCGCAACATGAACAGCCCTTCTACCATTTCCAGTTCGTTCTCTGTGCCATTCTCTCATTGGACGTAGCTAAGAAGTCACATGACCATCCACCAATCACATTCAAGACCTCTACATCTAACTGCATCATCATAAATCAGCACTGCAAATGTACTGTGAATCTCTCTGAGTACAAGTGTCATATCATTGGCAAGCACCATCTAGAAGAAATACGGTACAAGTCTCCAAGATTTCTTGTTGCAGCTCCATGCATATCCATATGCATGAACACAAACTACAGGTATGCATATTTTCTGTACAGTACATGAACACATTTTCTAAATGGCTTTTAGCTTGTATAATCTGTAAAATGAATCTACTGTCTTTTTCCAAAATCTCCTAAAATCAACTGTCACTTACAAATCTTTATACTATTTAATTTCTTTAATACACACACACACTCAATCATGTTAAACTAACATTTTTTAAATGAAATATATAGACTACATATAGTCAAACAAAATTGCATGCACACTCTATGTTCAAATCTCAAACAATAATACTTGTACAATTACATACATTTTTTTCTGTATTTATTTAACTACTTACATTTATACAGGAAAAGCGGCCCATGACATTGAGGCACTATTACTTGGAAGAGCTTAGTTACAGGAATAATGGTATTCAGTGGTACATTATGAATTTCACAAGACATAGTAAAGATATTTTGTTTGCTACAGTTAGTCATTGCAATACAATTTGTTCATTAAGAACTTATTATATGTATTCAACTAGTGCGACGTATCTTATGTAAATAAGATAGTTTTAATTGTTTTGAGGAAGGCGCTGAGGATTTCAATTAAAAAAATCAATGTCTAAATTAAAAGCAGTGCTATATACAAAAGAAATTTACTAATTTGTTTCTTGTACAATTTCAGTGAAGACCATTCTCCTGAAAAGAAGCAACTGAATTTGAAGTACAAAGAACAACTAAGCTGTAACTTGTTCATTTTAGAAAAGAAATAAGTATAATATCACCATAATATTTGTATTATTACTCAAACACATTGTAAGGTTAATTCATGCTATTTCTGTGCCTAAAAATAGAGATTCTGCACCATTCTGTCCAAGAATCCCCATGTTTTAAACAGCGATTTACAGCCAGAATGGCCCACAAATTCCTTTTTTTCGACACACAAATTACCCAACTCAACCGCTATAATTTAGATGTTATAGAACAAACAACTGTTTTAATTGTAAAGCATTAGATATACTATTTATACTTCTCCACACCACTAGCTTACTTTTTTCTGTCATCTGAACCCTAGTTTAGTAAAACATTAATTCAAGAATAGCCATGCCTACTAGTTGTACTTCCCAATGCACAAACACACACCATTACATACCTCTTTATCATCTTACTCAAACACTCATGCACACAGAACACATACATTGCAGAACACCCCAACCCATGCCTTCTTTATTTTTTTCAACAGACCCTAAAGAATGCCTACCAAAATCAAGACCGTAGAAAGCAACGCAGAAGTAGAGCAAATGAAAATAAAAGTTTCCAACATAAGCATCCATCTCCAGCACAATTTGTAAAAAAAAGTTGAAAAAAAACAGCTAATACAGTCATTTAGTGAAACAAAAGAAGTTTCAAGTACAAATACTTTGCCTCCTCTATCAAAATGTAAACCAAACCAAAAACAATTAGTAGAAAATCAGCTATCACTACAGATAAAACTGCTTCTTTAAATCTTGATATAGTTCAAAGTAAGCATACCAAGAAAAGTATTTTAGCCAAAATGTTCCATCACAAAGTCCTTCAAAATCTTATAAAAACAGGAGAGAATCCAGGTTCAACGCTTAAAACCTATCGTAGGAAATTAATCTTAGAAGTGTTGATAGACAGTGCAATTCTATTCAAAAGAAAGTTATTTATTTTAGTGTTAAACAAAATGAAACCACTAACAAAACTAATAACTAAATTACAAAAAAGACTTCTCAATAAACGAAATGTCAACAGAAAGAACTTCTTAAGTATCTGCGGAGGTGAATGGAGTCACGCTACGAGCACAGAACCATACTTTAATGAAGAAGCGTACAAACAAAAGCAAACAAATACAATTGCCATACATAGCAGTGGTCGAGGTTATGAAAAAGTTAATAATACCATAATGGAACAAGAAGTACTCCTTACAAAAATATGTCCTGAAAACCTAGAATTACGCCTCCATTCAACTGAATCAGAACGTCTAGTGTACAAATGGCCATGCATGTCAATGTGTAACATTCCCAAACAATTTTTCAAGATTTTACGCCAATTCCTCAATCAATATGTGAAAAGCAAAGACAAAATCAAACTTAAACTACTGAAAAATATGGATACCTGTCCAGTATGCAAGTACACAGGACTACAAGGACATTTATTGGCCTGCATTACAGGACCTACTTGCAAAACCACCTTCCATGATATCAAAAGGATATCAACACATCATTCAACTATAAGAAATATAGTTTATAAACTGTACTATGCTAAAAATTCTGCTTTAGCACTAGCCAATTTAAATAACATTCTTCTACATGGTACAGCAAAAGACCTACTAGAAGAATCGACTATATCCAGAAAAACTATTTTGGAAGTGAAACCCACTTACCGAATGAAATAGATGTACACCAAATGTGTTAACAATTCTACACATGGCAACCTTTTACTACACACATACAAAAAAGAAATACTAACATTTAAAAGTACATCAGCTGAAGTACCAAACCATGTGTGTGTATGTTACCGCAGAACGTTTTATAAAAGTAAGACAAAAACTGTAGACCTATCATACAAAATAGAAGACAATGAAGATTCTAAATGGTTTGAATTAGCTCTCTACCTTATAGCAGAAAACAAATATGAAAAAACTGACCCCGTAATACTTTGCAGTTACTGCACTACAAAACTTGACAACAACCAAACTCCTTCACGTGCTATCACAAATAATTTGGAATTATATCTACTATCAAAACCCCTTCAACAACTTAATTTATATGAGACCATCATAATTCAAACAGTGCACCCATTTCAAGCAATAATATGCCTTCAACCAAAAACTGCAAAATTACCTCCCTCTGAATTAGCGAAAGGTATTCATGGAAAAGTAGTGTATTTACCATTAGATCTAAAGGAAAATGAGCACGCTCTAGGAGTGCAACATCCAATGCAACAATCTTTAATTATCTTGGTAAATGGAATACCTACAAAAGACAAAAAAAATTGGCAACAGCTGGTATATTTACATAAAGTTAGAGAAGACTTGCAGTATCTTAAAGAGAATAATGAATATTACAAAGAAATTAATATTGAAGAAAATTTGAGGGATACAACTGAAATAATTCAAGAGACACAAGAAGCTGGTCAATTTGAGCTCCTAGATCCTGCTAACATATCAAACACCTTAGACCATTATACAATTCATCCAATGCACTCTATTGACACCTTTGAAGATGCACTGGAAACATACCAAATGTGTCAAATAAAAGGATCACCAATTAGCATATGGGAAAAAAGTGTAGAAGCACGTGCTTTTCCTCTACTCTTTCCTACTGGCAAAGGAGGAAGGTACGATGATAGACCTATTCAAATATCAGCATCAGAATACCGCTCATTACAGATGTATTCTGAAGATCCCAGATTTAGACAAAATGTGGAATACATATTCCACCTACTCTTTCAAAGTGAACTAGCAACTTTATTTTACGGAGTTGCACACATATTAAAATCAGGATCACACTTTCAAAATATGACAGCTACACAATTATTACAAAAAGTGCAACAAAAAGATGAGGTTTTACAATCAAATATTACAAATCTATTAGCAAATATGCGTGGTACTAAAGAGTACTGGTTTCGACGTCACTGAGATGTATGTTGTATGATCAGAAACCTTGGCCCACCCACTTGGTTTCTTACATTAAGTTGTGCAGAATATGCATGGGAAGATTTACATGATTTCCTGCGCATATCAAACAAGAACAAAAACAAACATAGATTTACTAACACCTGGAGAACTTTGTTCTCTGGATCCTGTTAATGTTTCAAGATATTTTCACCATCGCTTCATTTCTATGCTACATTTTATTTGTAATAAAACTGTTCCTCCCCTTGGAGAAGTGCGACACTTTTATGGATGCTTTTACAATGCTTTTATGGATTAAAGATGATCCTAAATTTGGTCAAGACAGTGAGGCCACTGTTTTACAGTTTATTGAAAAATATGTCACTTGTGAAATTCCATCGGAATCCAAAAATAGTGATCTTCATGCACAAATTTTACAATTTCAAAGACACAAATGTGGCAAATGTTGTTGTCGCAAATACAAAAACAAAGGGAAATACTACACCAAATGCTGATTTGGTTTCCCTAGACCAGTTACAAATACAGGTCAAGTGAACAACCTCATGTCTTCAGTTAGACATAGTGTTAAAGGTAAGTCACCTAAAAATACATATTACATAAAAAGAAAAGAAGAAGAAAAATATATCAATGATTATAATGCAATCATTGCCCACTTATGGAATGCAAACATAGATGTGCAGTACATTGCAGACAATTCTACTGCAGTTGCACGATATGTCACAGCATACTTAACCAAAGCAGAAAAGACAGAGCTGCAAGACCTCTGGAATGACCTGTCATCAGATAAAACAGTGTCTCAAAAATTATACAGCTTGGGCATAACAATGCTGTCCCATAGAGAATGTGGATCCTCTGAAGCAGCTGATCATTTAACTGGTACTGCACTGTATGGTAAATCTGAAAATATAGTATGGCTAAGTCTTGGTCCAGCTAAATCTAGAAAAAGAGTTCTAAAATCATACGAAAATATAGAAACAATAGTCAAACATGATCCCAACAGGCAAGACATTTTAAAAAACAATTTATTGGACACATACTACTCAAACAGGAGTACCACTTTAGAAACCATGTGTCTATACCACATAGGCCAAAACTACACATACAAAAATAATATAAAACCTGATGAAAATAACGGTAAATACAGAGTGACAAACTGTGAAGGCAGCTTAGTAAAACTCACCAAACCAAATGTAATTAATCATATCAAATTGTCATTAAAGACTCCTCAACATAAAGAAGTATATTACATGTCCCTGCTACAACTCTTTAAACCATGGAGAAAAGAAGAAGAAATACTAGATAACTATGACTCATATGAAGATGCTTTCAAAGCAAATGAAAGCACTATAATTGATGTAAACGTTACACAGTACAAAACAATGTTGCACAATCAACAGCAACACGAAGAAGAACTCCAGGCCCAACTAGATAAGGACACTCCTGACAGTAGTCAACCTTCTGTAACAGGAAACCAAGAACCACTGGGAGAGCCACTAATAACAAATGAGGCAGAATTAGCTATGATAGAAGTAGAAAACACCATGTGTCAGTATGAAGATAAAGAAGACTTAACTATACTACAATCAAAACTAAACAATGAGCAACGTAGAATTTTTCAAGAAGTAACAAAAGAAATTGCACATCGTGTACAACATGAAAACAAAGAATGCACCTGCCTAAATTACAAACCTATACTTTTGTATGTCAGTGGTGAAGCTGGTTCTGGCAAAACATTCCTAATCAAAATCATCAGTAAGTTCCTTCAACAATTGACAAACAACACACTGTCAGCTGTTGTCATTGCCCCCACAGGTTTAGCTGCTTACAACATAGGTGGTGTCACTTTACACCGATTACTACTCCTGCCAGTATAACACCAAAACAAATTAGACTATTTCAAACTTTCTACAGAAGCTGCAATGGAACTATGTAGAGTATTGAAACAAATGAAAATGCTTCTAATAGATGAAGTGAGCATGGTGTCCAACCTAATTTTGGCTTTGATTCACCTCAGATTACAAGAAGTACTCAAAACAGACTATGAAGAGCTCTTTGCAGGAAAACACATTATTGTTTTCGGAGATCTTCTTCAATTGACACCAGTAAAAGGTGAGCCTATTTTTAAAACATTAGGACACAAACTCTGCCGTAGAACTGTTGGCAGCATTGGAAATGTCAACCTTTGGCAACATTTCCAATACAGAGAATTAACAGAAAACATGCGGCAATCTGCAGATCTCACTTATGCCAACATCTTAAAAAGTATCAGAGTTGGTATACTTTCTAAAGAAGCAGAAGCAATATTGAAAACCCGGCACATTCAAGCACTTTATGGTGATAATGCATGTGCTATAGATGTTAAGGAACAATTAGCCCACAAAAATGTCAATTGTATGGCCTTAATGCCAACTCTTGCAAGCTGTTTCAAATTCAATGAAATAATGTTAAGTAAAGAAATGAAACCAATAATGGAAATTAGCGCCACAGAAAACTAGATGTACATGGTATGACACTACCCATGTGTGACCAAGCCACAACAAGACCAAATAGTTTAGAAAAATCAATCTCAAACAAATCAGGATTGGAAAAGATATTAAAATTATCCTTTAATTGCAGAGTAATGCTTAAACGTAACCTTGACGTGGACCAAGGGCTAGTTAATGGAGCACTGGGTACAGTTGTTGGCTTTCAAACATACCCACGTGACAACAAAATTCAGTTTGTCAATATTCTCTTTGACAAACTTTTAGAAGTAAAAAGGATAGGACGCTCAACAGCTTGATTCCTTCTCTTCAAAGACATGTATGTACGCAGAGAACAATTTTCTCTAACTCTTACATACGCAGTCACCATTCATAAATCACAAGGTCTTACACTAGACAAAGCAATGATAGACATTGGTAACACAGTCTTTAAAGAAGGCATGAGCTACGTAGCACTATTATGCTTACGTACACTTGACAGTCTATTTCTAATCAACTTTTATGCAAGTAAAGTAAACGCTGATATTCCATGCATTTTAGAATACAATAGTCTTTGCTCACTTTACACCCCCATCTAAACACATATTCTGTACCACAAAAAGTAAAACGTTGTAAAAGAAAACTAAATCAAACAGAAATGCAACAGGATGTGTCACTGCAAATCCTCCAAAGAGAGTAAAATAAACTAAAACTTCATCAAGTACCACAAACATAAAAGAACCCATTAGGGAAAGTAAACCAGGTACTTCATCAAAGGAGGAAGACAAACTAAAAAAAAATCAATCAGATACAGAACTATCTGGTCCATTTAAACTCTCAAATATAGTTGGAGTAAGTTGATACGCAAATGTAGCAATGCATATTCTATTTCAATTGCCACCAATTGTTGACAACATTTACTTACACAGTACAGACCAATTGGGGGTCATTACGACCCAGGCGGTAATTACGCCAACTTTACCACCATGGTGTAAACTATGTTTACACCATGGTGGATGGCGGATTTACCGCCCCATTCCAAGGTGAGTGGGGCGGTAAATCCCCATTTCCCATTTTCCCTTCCCCATTCCCATTTTTTCCCCATAAGGCATAATGGGAGTGGGGAAGGCCCTAATTACGCCACTGTAAATTACGGTGGCGTAATAGTTTAGAAAATCAATCTCAAACTGTAAATTACGGTGGCGTAATTAGCATCATGGCGGGTTAGCGCCATGGATTTTAACGGCTGCTGAAAGCAGCCGTTAAAATCGGAATCAGGCGTTAAGGGTTAACAATGGCGTTAACCCTTAACGCCTGAGTTGTAATGAGGCCCATTGTGTTTGCAAATGTTAGTACTTCACAGAAATGCAACAAGCAATCCTGATAACACGTATAGTGTTTATGGAATAAGACAACAATTGGACTACTGTGCTGGAATGGTTAAATTCACTATAAACTCACAAGAACATCCACAAGAATTTCTAATGTACTTACTACAAGTGCTGGAAAATAAAAACATACCTATAAATTAAATCTTCCAGATTTCATACATGTGGAAACATACATGCACTCAAGCAACAATGTGACAAAAGAAGAAATCCCCAATGAACGCTTCATATATCTATATCAATACCTAATTGTGAATCCATTCCATTTCAGCAACTTGTACAAAATGCAAACCATGATAGATTATGTACTACTTGCAATTTGGATAATCGCTCCACATTAGTAATACAAACACATAGTAAATACATATTACTAATGCGTCTATGTTACAATGCAGATGGTACCAAAAACATCTGCAAGCTGACTGGATTCACACATGGTCAAATATCACTTGGTAAGAAAACCTTCACAACAATAGGTATAATCTACCATGCAGGAGCCACAACCAATTCAGGGCACTACACTGCATATATAAAAAAGAAATGTGGATGGTTTGAATGTAATGATAGACCATTACTCTAAAGCAGAGATTACCAGCAAATCTTAAAAACGCTCATTTAATGTTCTTAAAGCCAAAATTTGATAACTAAACTGTACTTAAACATTAAGTAAACTTATAGTAAAAAAACATAAACTGTTGGAATATTCCAAAAGCTATCTAACTGTCCAAAGATTCTACAACAACTAATCAGAGAAATTAATACCACTAAATTAGAGCAAAAAATAGACAGTTAGAATACGCCAATTGGTATCTAACTGTCCCAAAATTTAACAATATCCAAACAGATAAATCAATAACACTAAAACATATAAAAAATTAGACAATCAGAATATGCCTAATGGGATCTAACTGCTCCAAAACTTTACAATATCCAAACAAATAAATAATATGTTACTGCTCCAAAAAACTGCAACAAGTCAATGTATAAAGCATTGGCCAGAAACAACAAGTGAACACTGAAAATAAACAAACAAATAAACTGTAGCATAACAGAAAAAGGGTTTTTTTTTAATCCAACATGGATTTTTTTTTCTCCCACAGACCGAATGATTTTAGCAACAAACACAGAAACTGAGCATATTGCACAGTACTCTGGTTTGTAATCTACTAAATATGAGCGTCCAAAAAAAAACTTGTTGATTATACAATGTAATAAGTCATTACAAAATACTAATACTAACATGCTATTTTCTTTTATCACAGAATTGAACAAGAAATACATGTACTCCAGTTACTAAACCAAACAGAAAGTATATTATAATAAGTACAACCATCGCAGCATATCACACCCATATTGGCTTATAACTTTGTTCCTTATAAATTTGCTTTTGACTCAAAGTTATACGCCACTATGAGTGTTATATGCTGCAGTGGTTGTGGCCAGGGCAAAGAGTCTTGGGTGCATGGCCAAATGCACCCAAGACTCTATGCCCTGGCCACAACCACCGCAGCATATCACACCCATAGAGTCAAACGTTCTTAGAACACTTTCAACTTGCCAGCGAACAATACGGACAGCATCCTCAGAACACCCCCATTTTTTATTTGCGAATATTTCAGGACACCGTAAGTGTTCTTAGAACACATTCAACTTGCCAGCGAACAATACGGACAGTGTCCTCAGAACACCCCCATTTCGTTTATTTGCGAACATTTCAGAACACCGCGAGTGTTCATAGAACACATTCAACTTGCAAGAGAACAAAACGGGCAGCGTCCTCATAACACCGCCCAATTTTTTATTTGCAAACATTTCAGGACACTGCGAGTGTTCTTAGAACACATTCAACTTGCCAGCGAACAATACAGACAGCGTCTTCAGGACACCCCCTACGAACATTTCGAGTGTTCTTAGAACACATTCAAATTGCCACAGAACAATATGGACAGCGTCCTCAGAAAACCCCCATTTTGTTTATTTGCAAACATTTCAGGACACCGCGAGTGTTCTTAGAAAACATTCAACTTGCCAGCGAGCAATACGGACAGCGTCGCGTCCTCGGGACACCCCCATTTTGTTTATTTACGAACATTTAAGGACACCACAAGTGTTCTTTGAACACATTCAACTTGCCAGAGAACAATACGGACAGCATCTTCAGGACACCCCCTACGAACATTTCAGGACACCGCGAGTGTTCTTAGAACACTTTAAACTTGACAACGAACAAAACGGACAGCGTCCTCAGAACACCCCCATTTTGTTTATTTGCGAACATTTCAGGACACTGCGAGTGTTCTTAGAACACATTCAAAATGCCAGTGAAAAATACAGACATCGTCTTCAAGACACCCCCTACGAAGATTTCAGGACACCGCGAGTGTTCTTAGAACACTTTCAACTTGTCAACAAACAATACAGACAGCGTCCTCAGGACACCCCCATTTTGTTTATTTGCGAACATTTCAGGACACTGCGAGTGTTCTTAGAACACATTCAACTTCCCAACGAACAATACGGACAGCGTCCTCAGGACACCCCCATTTTGTTTATTTACGAACATTTCAGGACACAACGAGTGTTCTTCGAACACATTCACCTTACCACCGAACAATACGGACAGCGTCTTCAGGACACCCCCTACGAACATTTCAGGACACCGCGAGTGTTCTTAGAACACTTTAAACTTCACAACGAACAATACGGACAGTGTCCTAAGAACACCCCCATTTTGTTTATTTACAAACATTTCAGGACACCGCAAGTGTTCTTAGACAGTTTCAGCTTGCTTGCAAACAAAACAGACACATATTGCGTCCTCAGAACACCCCCCCATTTAGTTTATTTAGAACATTTCAGAACAGTTGTGTTGTCCGCAGACAAATCGAACACAACAAGAGCGTCCACCACATAAAAAACACAACATTTAAACTATCTCATACTCTCCCACCCTCCCCAAACACTCTTACACACCAACACACACTACTAAATAGACATTTTAAACCAAGTTTCACTGCGCTGTCCGCGGACGTCTGCGAATCCAAGATGGCGTACACCACCGAAAATCTGACGCGCTTCACGCTCCACGCCGTCCAATCAGCGAACACGTCGCATGTCTGCGGATATCACGCAAGCCGATTGGCCAATCAGGACACTGTCCGCGGAGCGAACAGGGAAGTGTGTCCGCGGACCGAACACAGATATCACAAATTTTTTATGACCTACTTTTTGGTCATTTAAAAAAAAAACTGTGGACGGATTTTCATCGAATCTGCAAAAGCCCGTTTTCAGGTCCAAGCCGCTACTCCTGGTCCAAATTTGGTGAAAATCCGTCCAGCGTTTTGGGCTCTAGGAGCGAGAAAAGTTTTTTCCCCATTCAGTCTATGGGGAAAAAAAAGTTTTGGGACCCCCCTATAACTTTGCCCCCCCCTGGACGAATCCTCACCAAACTTTGCAAAAAGATTTAGAGTGGGCCATATACTTTTTTTGCAAAGTTTGGTGAGGATTCGTCCAGGGGGAGCGAAGTTATAAGCCGCCCAAAAAGTGCTCTTCCTATGGAAACAGCAACTTAACCATAACTACACGGTCACTACTGTGGCCGTGTAATGACTATAGTATTACAGATATTAAATATGTGTTAAAAATGAATTACAGTTAATTTCTATATCAAGAATGGAGTAGGTCATGTTCTGAGTGGACACACTTGAAGCGTGCGCAGTGGAGCGACCATTGGCAGTTGTCTTTGCACTGATATGTTGGTATTTCCCTTTAGACCTAGATACTAGGGGGTCTTCTCCCTGCGCCCATAACGTTTGTTAAATGTTTCTGCATGTGTTTTAATATTCTTACTGCATTTGCTGTCCATATGCCCATACCACTTTGTCTTTTCAATACCAAGGGAAACCCACGGTAAGGCAAACATGATCTGACACAACCCATGCTCTCTAGCCTTCAGTCCCCCAGCCCCAAAGTGGCCAACTAACCATATGGTCCTCTTCCACCAACCTACTACCACCATTGTGTGAAAACTCAACATCCCCTCCTCCAAATTTCATGTTGACCCCTTCCACAGGACTAGCAAAGGCATTGTTTACATCGAGCAAATAAAAGGCAGATCTTAATTTTTGGAAAAAAAATCATTGCTGCAAATCACCATGAGGGCTATATAAAGGTTTTTTTTGGACCGGGTGCATTTATTTCTATATCAATGTGTTGATGAAATGATTACTTGATGGCTTTACATCAAAGTAAAACAAGGAATATCTGCTATGCTCTGTGCTTGAGTTTTTTCTTACGTATTGCAAATCCGTCCAGCGATTGTCGCTGGGCACCTGTTTTCCATGGAAGCTTTTTTCTCTGTATGTGAAAATGAATTGGAATACCATAAAACACATTTTGTTTCAGTGTTTAATACATTTTTAACTGTTTGATGAATTTGCCCAAATGTTCAGATCAGAGTGGCCTGTGCAAGGCATTCTTTTTGAAAAATGTCATCCAGATCAGTCCAGTGAGTCTAAAGGTATTACCAATAGCACTCTGGGAAAATCCAATGCAAATTGGTTTTATATTAGGGTGGCGACCCATCTCTCTATGATATATACCATATGGTTCTGTTAATCTCTCATGTCATCTGCGTTGTGTGCCATGGGCTGCCAGTTCCTGTGCCTATAGGACAGCCTCCTTCACAGAATGGAATTGTGTCACTCCTTACCTTCTGTTACATTGATACAGGTAATTTGTTCTAAAAACCTGTACATCTCCAGTAAGGCAGGTTCAATTGCCAGAATTTGTGTGGAATGCAGCGTCTTTAGGCAAGGCTAGATTTATGTCAAAACTCCCAAAATAAATCCTAAAAATCAAAGTGGACAATTTTGGATATTTCTCCTGTCACCATGATCTTGTGAGTATTTGGACAAACCAATGCACAGAGAAACACAATTTGCACAGCCTTGTTTTTGGAGATAAAAACGTTCCTGAAACATCCACCATATTTGGTGGTGGCAATTCACAGACGAGTCCTAAGCTTAATTTAAGGCGCCATTTTTTCTCTAAGAACTCTGTAATATAGGTCCTGTACGAACATGTATCTGCTCTTGATCTTTCACTTATGATGTCTAATGTTCCAGTCTACTAGTTGAATTAAAAAAAGCTGCGCAATGAAATGAGATTCGTGCACGCTGTACACAGAAACGCACCACTTATTATCTGGGAAATGTGCTTAATGCAGACACACTAGCTAATGCTTTGGCGCATGTCGAGCGAATGACTCTGCCATGTTGTACACAGCAACCTGTGAGCGCTGTGGACAAAGCCATCAAAATAAAAAATTGCATCTCCGATTACTACATCCTCGGTTATGAAAAAGTACTCCTACACATGCATTATTTTTCGAAGATTACTTAAACTAAGTGCCCAATGTTCCCAACACTGCAGTAAATATTGTGTGCATGATGACAGTTTGAAAAATATTGTTCACGGAAGTGGCAAACAATCATTACGTCGTCTCCGTTGAAGGTATTAACGCGATGTTTATGTCTTCATTTGCTCCCGGTACAGTTCCTTGACTTGGTGAGTGATGGAGACTGCCGTGCGCCATCTTTAATCCTCCACATGGCCGCCCTGCCTCTGCGATCACGCAGTTGATAAATCAATGCCCATTATCAAATTGTGATGCATTTTCGAGCTATTAACGAGAAAAATAAGCCAATTATGTTTAAGCAACCTACAGCTGCAGTTTTGCTTTTGGTATTTGGATGTCAGAGAAATTACAAAAAAATGCACGTTTTAAAGGACACAACGCGTTCCAATATCTAACAACGAAGCATTGAAACAGAACTATTAGATATCAGTTGTGTGTGTGTGTTTTTTAGCTTCTGGAAAATGATGTGTCTAATGTCTGTTAGAGAACGAGTCTGCAAATACACCTCCGTACATTCAGTTGCACACAGTATCCCGCCTGTGGACGTGAAAGGCTCTGGTCGTTGCTGTATTTATAGTGTGTCGAACAGACACCTTTCTGGCACACTGCTCACTGGGTGGTTTCATTGCTGTTATTGTGTACAAGTGACACTATGGAGGTGTTCACCTATGCTTCGGTTGCACTTGTATTGATCAACATCATGTTCATCCTCATGTTACTTCACTATACTATGAAAATACTGGGGTAAGAGCCAAAAAACTGCATTGGGATGTCACCCGCTGTAAATGATCACTAGCAAATGCAGTCGCCCCTTTGCAGTGTAGCTCCGTCGTAACGAAATAACGCAGACAATCTAGTTAGCACTATATTTTTAATTTGCACTTCCCGTTGTGGTGTAAAAAGTTCAACCGAATCATCTTTCTCTGACTCACAATGTTTGTGTCCTCTAGTTCTTCATAGCAATTTAGAATGGAGATTAAAATGGAGGCACTGAAGCAATAATGATGCCATTTCATGACTTGGATTAGAAAAGGCAGACATCTTGTAAGAGGGAAAGGGGATAGTTAACGAGGGGAAAGCCTTGTATGTTGGTCAGCTGATTGCAATTGCTAGATCACACTTCATCGACACATCCCTCTTTGCCCAGCTGTCCCAGCAACATGTCCAAGCACACTGCCCTGCAAATAGGGAGATGGGAAAAGATCGGTGTTGGCTGGTAAATTCCAATCCTGACTTTCCCGAGAGGAAGTGCTTTACAAAGAAACCTCTGTGCTGCACATAAACCGCCGATCAATGTGCCAGCAATCAAGCATGCTGCTCAAATGCACCTTAATGCCTTCACACATTTCCAGACTTCATCTCGATGTTACAGCTAGTCAGTTTCCACATTGCCAATCCAGTTTCACATCACTTTAGTTGAGCACAGATGACTGTGCCAGGCTGCATGTTGACCCCCAGTTTCAACATGCATATGGTAATTACATATGCATCTCATTATGAAAACATTATGATGTAATGCCAGATTCTGCATTGCCCCCCGCCTGAAATGTGTCATGCCTGTTCCCACACTGCCATTCCAGCTTCACATTCCACCAGTAAAGGCCATCTAGTTAAGCCCTGCAGTGTTCTCGTTCATCTTTCCCTCCCCAATGGAGTGTAAGTATAACTAATACCTCTGGCGAGTTGACGTGGAAGTTCCATAGTCATGTTATGTTATTGTATGTAAAGTACATTTCTAAAGTGCACATTCGCTGCAAGAAGTTTCTTGACACTAGCCGTGATATAAGAAAGTACTGATTATTAACACTAAATGATTGCAGATGAAAAAGATTATTTATTGAAAAGGCAGGCATTGAGTTTCTGGGAGAACATATCTCGAGCAGAGACTGATATATAATAAATAGGAAGATAATTCCACAGGAATGGGGCAAGGACACTGAAGACATGAACCCCAATATGAGTGAAAAAATACCTACAGACAAAAAGACAATCATGCTTGGTCGAACGGAGACAACTGGCCTCATCACAAATTGGGCGTTATCCCGGCAGTAAATCCGCCAGGATACCGCCCAACGCAGTTACCGTAACTTGTTCCGGCGCTATCAATGCCCAATACCAAATTGTGGTGGTGGTGTTAGTCTCCATTTTTTTAGTCCATAGAATTCAAGGGGGCATTTTCAGTGCAATTGCCACAGCAGTAATTGCACCTCGGTAATTATGCCAAAAATGGGCAGAAAGTTGCCGCATACACCTCCAACTCAGAGCTGGAGGTGAATCCTCTGCGTTTCTCGCAAACTCAGGATTGGGCGGAGCGGTGATGCAGCAGTAATAGCATTACCGCAGCATCTTTACTGCACTGCCAACCCCTGATGAGTCCATGACTGGTTATATAGCCCTTGAGTCTTGAAAAAGAGAAAACTGGGACCAAAAGTGGAAAAGGCAGAAATAAGCAATACAAAGAGCTTTAAAAATCATGGGATGTCAATGGTGGCAAGCAACAAAAGGATAGATACGAAAAGACCAACACAGACCAAAAGCCAGCAGACAACAGATATCTGGAGAATCTAAAGATGTTTTGGAACAGTAGGAGGGAAATATGTAGTTAGAGTAGTCTAGCCAAGATTAAATAAGTGCTGGATCTGTAGGAACACAAGCTGACAAACAGAGGAAATAAATGTTTTGGAGAAGAAGCCGGAGATAAAGATAACAGTAAGAGGACACCATACTATACCTACTCTCGGGAGGATAGCTCAGGGGCAACGTGCTCGCCTTGGCAGCAAAACAACACGGAGCACTGCAGGTTTGATCCCTGGGTCCACGCCTAGAAACCTCTGAGTATTAAGCACGTTATAAATAACCTATCATATCAAGCAGGGAATTACAGTGAGGCTGTTATCACAGGTGAAACCTAAGTTCTAACGATTGGTTATCTTGCTGGCAAACATACGCGACCAGAACCGAAAGGACTTAGGACTACTTTCAAAATAAAGAAAGGTACCAGTGCGGAAACATGTTCACGTTAGAAAAATCACCACAAGCCGCAAATTAAGGCTTCTTTTGTACAACGTTCAAGGAGCAAAAAATCATATATTTGAAAAGCCTCTTGAAGAACCAATAAAACTAAAGGGGATACACGCGTCGATGAAACGCACTTAAAGGCACAATCTAATAATACTCATGACAACAACAGCATACTGAATGCATTCAAAATAAGAACAAGCATTGACTAATATTTGAATTTAGAAGGACCATATCTAAAGGCATAATTGAATTCACCAATGAAATGAACTGTATATTGAATGAACGCATGCAATGAATCAACATTAAAAACACTTGTAACTTACCAAGTTGATTAGTGAATGAAGTAAACCGATGTATTGACTAAGATAATCACAACATTGTGTTCAATTGGAAACTACAAATAAAATTGACTGGAACACACGACCCATGATACCTGTAAACCTTCTTAATTTAGCATCATTTTATTGGGCAGCCTCAATAATAAGAGAATCAAATGTGTCCAGCCCCATATTAACATGTGTCAAAGCTACTAAGGAAACTCGCCATCAGTTGTCCATAGGTTGCATCATCAGTATCACAAAACCTGCGTTCTTAACAACAGAAACAGCAGAAGGGCAATGGCCTAAAGCAGGAGACTAGAAGTTAGAACACCATAGACTCAGCACCTTAAAATCTGTGACCTCAGTATTGTCTTAATTCAGGCAGATAGCATTGGTGGTTAGTCTGTTGAAATTGACAGACCTGCAGCATTACCAATCCCCAGTGGTAGTATCCCACTCCCCATCTAAGTGAATAAGGTACTGATTTTCATGGGGAAATGTGAAAAAGTTGAATACAAAATAAAGAAATAAAGGAGTACAGGGGATGAACATAGATATTACTAAAATAGAGAACGTGATGAACACTGGGGAACAACACAAGTGAGTGTGCAAGGATTTTAAGATATAGGGAGGAAAACAGACAGACTAGCAGTGACTTGAAATACACGAAGAGTCAAGTCTAATCAATGCCAAACATACAAGAATGGAGCAGTGCTCCGGAAGTGTGATGTGGTTGGCACTGTCACAGGCAGCTGAAAGGTCAAGCAAGACAAAGCCAGCTACACTGTCAAAATCATTCAACTGCCTGTTATGACCAAGTATAGCTAAAAGAACAGAATCAGTGTCACAGCCAGGTTAAGCGCTAGCCCATAGATAGTCCAGCCGAGTAACACTGAAGCTGGGAGAAGACCTGTGGCCATGCGAATCTTAGGAGGAGGGGAATGAGGATAACTAGGGTAGCAGCTAGATGGAGTCTGGCGATCCAATCAGTGTTTTTAAGAGCAGCTGAGTGAAAGAAAATGGATTTACAAGATAAAGGAACCATACCCAGGAAAGAAGATACTGACAAATAAAAAACCCTGTCCGCAGTTGACAGATCAATATTGGCTTAAGTTTAGTTGAAAACGTGGAGCAGAAAGGCCATCAAGAGAAAGAGAAGAGAAGGCTTCAAATAAAGACAGTAACCCATTCTGAATATCAGCAGGTAAAGGGATTAAGAGAGCTGGAGACAGAGCAGCTTTCACAATGGTGACACGGATAGCTGTATCGCTATTATTCAAGAAAGTTGATCATACAACTGAATAGGGGTGAAGGTTGGGTGAAGAAGCTACAGTATGGGATATCTTGCTAAAATTACAAAGGGCTATTTTTTAGGATTAGGAGTTGAATCAAAGTGGATGAATCTTAACCGTGTTTAGGCAAAATAATAGCATAATAATAGCATTGCTAGAGGTATTAAGATGAGAGCAATAGAGAACTAAAGCTTAGGGAGAATAGTTGTAGAGGCAACACCGCTCCTCTGCTTAGTGATAGTGTTAAGGGTGGTGAGATTGTTGGTGAACCATTTAGGATGATTAGACTGGGAGTGAAAGAACAGAAATATCAAGTTCTTCACTAAGCCAGGCATTGTAAGAAGTCAGAACAGTGTTGGGGTCAGAAGGGATTGGCAATAGCGAACAACTCTGCATTTTAGATGTGTCCTCCAGGACCAACATACTAGAAGAATTGGAAGAAAGATGTGGAAGAGAAAGGACCAAATCAAGAGTTATGTAGAGGGATAGATAAGGGAATAGCCAAAGGATCCAGCCAAGCAAGAAGCAAAGCAAAAGAGACTTCAACGAGGAGGGCCCTAGTGAATAGGATGAATCAAGGGCATGGCCTGTGGCATGTGTATGTCCAGATTCATGTTAGGAAGAATTCCACATTGACAAGAAGAGAGTGCCCAACAGGGAGTGAAGGGAAATCCACCCAAAGTTAAAGATCAGCTGAAGCCAAAAGAGTAGAATACATCAAACTATCACAGAACGAAACATTTGTGCCAGGACTATGATAAAACAAGCATTGACAATACTAACAGTTTGGGCTTTTGTGTAGGCCAGGGAAAGGCACTTGACAGGCACAACCATAGTCATTTTAAGCAGCCATTGACCTGAGTATCCAATAGCAGCGCCTGATTAATGCATCAAAGTGTTGGCTTTGCCAATGCCTGTTTTTAACAGGACTTCAGTAAACTACACAGAGCGCTAATGCATTTGAGTACACCATTAGCGGGTTAACAACTCCAAATAATTCATTAAAACTATGAGGACTGCTTTGAAAAACACTGGTATGGTAGATATTTTGAGTGCCAGGTTTGATGGTAAGTCTTGAACAAAGTGATCTCAAAGAGTTCGCACGAGGAGGTGTTTTGGGTGGGGAAAGGCAAGAACTGGATGGGAATGTCCATAGGGATAAGCATGGCCATGGGCAGTCAATGGGTGGGCAAATAACCAAACAACACCTACAAGCTGTGTTTCCCTCTTCATATGCCATGGGTCCCTATATGCACTGTAATGAAATAGTTTAGTCTTATAGGTGTTGCAAGCGACATTTAATCGCCCAAACTAAAAATAAAAATAAAAAAAACAATGTGAAAGTGACCAATGAAGGAAATAGAACCCTGGATCCAAATATTTCAGTGTCAGTATGCTCATGAAAGAGGGCAATTGCCACCCTGAAATGACAGCAAAAAATACTAGCATGTAGAGGTGAAGCAATCAGCATGAGCAGTCTGGAAATCAGGAGGAATTGCAAACATATATTGGCAGTGCCAGACGTGTCAGAGAGCCATGTCTTTGTGATACAAATGAAATCAGGTGATTAATCAAGTATGAAGTCAAAATGTCCCAGAGCATGTTTGAAACGACAATGAATAGTATTAGCACATGGGGATCAATATTGACCTCCTCTCTACCAACCAGATGCTCTGAACACAGTCAATAACTACTGGTATTGACTGCATTCTAAACATTCTGAATTCAAAAGAAGACAGAGAAACCACAATGCAATTTCCATGCAACATTTGTTTCAACACAACGCTTCCTTCCTGCGAGGACCTTTTTTTCACAGCAAGATTCTATTTAATACACCAAAACGAAAGCTAAAATAGCTAAAATATAGGAATATGCTTTCATTTTCTTATAGATAAACGGTTTACTTTTGAATGACACCGAATCCATGCTGATGTTAAACCTTCTCCAGTTCATCCAAGTTTACAATTGAAATACTTAAAACAATCTTGCTATTTAAACACTACATAGGAAAACCACATTTCATTTGTTAACTCAGTTTGCCTTAATGTTTTCTTCTCATCAATAAAACTCCAAAACATGTTTTGCTAATACCACTCTATGCTAATAGCCATGCAGATCTCAGGTGGGTTCATTATCACTTGAGATAACAATCCTTTCCCGACTTATGGTCCCCGGCTTTGCCTTAGGTCATAACTTTGTGGCAGGTCAGTGTCCTGTGATAATAAACCCTCCCACGGTCTGCAACTGTATAATAGTATTTTATTCAATGACGAAAATTAGAAGTTCAGGAGAAAACAGCATGGAATGTGTTTCAGGCAATGGGAAAAGAGGAGAGAGAGGTTTAGATTAGGCAAAGATGCCATTAGGCCAGACACGATTTACATATCTGTCATTAAAAGAGAGTTGAGTAGTAAAATGCCAGAAGACCAGTGTCCCACCCAACTGGCAGGCTTACCACTGAAGTGCACAGATACAACTGCCATTTGCATTCACTGGGTGCCCATCAGTGCATTGCTGCGGGCAACTGCTGAGCGAACAGAGCTGCTGCCAGCACATAAACTGTTATCTAAGAATAAATGGCCAATGGCTGTCCTCAAGAGAGGTTACAGCTGAGCACCCTTAGAGCACCCTTAGACTGGTGATGCATTAGGGAACAGGCAACGTGGAGAAACAATGCAAGGAGAGAGCCAGAGACAGTGCAAGGAGAGTGATATAAAGTGCAAGCAGAGAGAGAGAAGGTGGAAGCAGATAGAAAGAGTCAGGCAATGCAAGGAGTGAGAGATTAAGAATGCAAGCAGAGGAAGTTTCCTATTAGATTCCTATTAGAGAGCAAGAAAGACTGCAATAAAAGGATAATGAGATAGAAAGAGCCAGGAGAGAGGGAGTAAAAGTGTAAACATTTTGGCAAAAATGCATTAAGTGAAGTTGCCATTCTGAAAAAAATGTGCGATGCCGGTGTAAAAGGGGCCCCTACAGCTCCCACTTTGCGGGGGAGCCCCAGGGCAAGTGGGGGCCCCCTGATGCTGGCCAGTCACACAGCAAGTACTGCAGAGACCTCTGCTTCTGCTAGCGGCCCCACAATTTCTACAGTCTGGGCATTACCATTGTTTTTAAAATGTGTTTTGGGGCCTTTTTCCTAAGGGAATTTGAGTGTAGTTCCATTACAGGAAAGTAAGCCCAAACTCCCTTTAAAAAAGGGTCCTACAACACATGCAAACCAAAATTTGTGAGAGGGGGTGACTATTCGACACCAGAACTCCAAGAAGACCCCAAAGTAGCAGCATGTGAAGCTAAGTAAAATAAAAGCGTTTGTTTATATTGTGATGGGTCAGAAATGAGAGGCTGCCACAAAGTTGCAATTTTCTGATTATCAGACATGTTTATTAAATAAAAATGGGTTTGATGAACATCTCTGTATCCCTATACTAAGGAGAGTGTCCCTGCCTAGGAAGCTAAAACTAAAGATCCGTCTGTGTCAAGTCTATACGCTAATAAGCTGTGTGTGGGTCCCTAAACATTCTAATCTGACCCTCACATTGGAAATGAACAGCTAAGGGTGCAAGGAATGTCTTTGCTTTATGATTGGCAAACAATAGAGAGTGAGGTTAAGATGGGTGTGGGTAGGGAGAGTAGGAGATGGGTGGGTGGGGATAGAAGGGGTGGGGGTAGAGAGGGTGGGGTTAGAGAGGGTGGGTAGGTTGGTTGGGAGAGAGAGATTAGGTGTAGGGTGGATGAGGTAGTGTTAGGGAGAATTCTCACCCAAGTGATACATTCCCTCTACCTTAGAGCCTCCAGCTCTTTTGCTATATTTTGGGGCTTTGAACTTTTCATTTTCAATGTGTTTTACTTTTGTGTTCTTCGGATATGGGGTTTTAAACAACTCCATAGGCATCATCTTTTTATCTTTTTCTTGTGTGTCACACAGCACCTTCAGTGCAGTGGCATAGGAGTGTCTTTCAGACTCCCCAAGGTTTAAATACCTTCTCTGGGACAGACTACCGTCTCCCAGAGCATGTAATGTTAAATTGACTTTGCTAGTCCTTTTAAATTCATATCTTCCTATAGAGTGCTGGAGGGGTTGCCTACCATCCCCTGTGTCTAAACAGTCATGTAACAGTTAAGTGTTACCCTTTCCTCTTGAAATGGCTGGTGGCAGTGGTTTTAGAATGAACTACCATGATTTTTCCCAACCGCAAACACTGGTAGCTTAAAATCGGGTCAGCCATGTTTTTCAATATGGCGGCCATGACCCCTCAGTAAAAAACAGACTCTGGTCATCTTTTTTCGTCATTTCTTTTAGGAAAGGTCCTTCTTGTGTTTAACTCTATGTGCCAACCCAGGTTTGGTCCCTTTGTCCAATGTCCTTTGGCAGGCTTCAGTGCTGAAGTTTCTGGGGTGGACAGGATGTGAGGGAGGTGCCCGAAACTCCCTGTGCTTAGTCTCCTAGGAGACCTAAATGCACTCTGGTGAGATTGGCTGGCTGACTGTCCGGCAAGGACAGCCAACATGTTGGGTTAGTGGCAACTAGGCTGGGATGAATGGGAAAAAACTGTTTAAAGCAGGTCTCTGGGACTTGGAAGGCAGATTCGACTACTGGAATGAAAGAACGGAAGACGAGCTGAAGGAAGACGACTGCTGCAACTCCTGGACCGTTGGTTTGCCCGGTGAAGCCCTGCTGCAGGTCTGAATTACCTGAAACTCCATCGACAGAGAAACTCCTTCAAGGATGACTTCTTCCCTTGAGCTGGTGGGACCAACCAACTCGTAAGCCACCTGGACACCGTCTCCATACTGGTCTAATTTTCATCAGAGTGCTGTTGAAAACCAGATAGCCAGTGAGAAGGATTCCAGTTTGTGGACTTTAAGGCACTCACACCATAAACCGACGCTTAGCCAAGCTTGTGGCCTCTTCCCTGGACAGTGCAGGAGAGATCAAGCATCTTGTTGACCTCCTCCTTTATGTGTGTTCTTACATGATCTGACATCATGTAACCTCTGCTTTTAACAGGTAAACAGCAAAATAGTTTTCAGTGATAATATCATGCTGGCCCTAACGGGTCAAGCCTCGAGATATTGAAAAAAGAGAGTGAAACTGATTTAACAGAAACTTGCACTCCTCCTGTTGTTCCAGTGTCAGATTAGAAGAAAGATTGACTCCTTCTATCTTCTCATCTAAAGGTTGTCCTCTGAGTAGGTCAGATAGAGGTTCACTCCCCTCCTCTTGAGCTGAAGCTAGAAGCAAAGCTCCTTCTTCTGGTCTTGAGACATAAGCTTTTAGACGGTTGGTGTGAAGGACTCTGGGAGCCTACTTAGGATTGACTAAGACCACCAGATAGTTGACCTCTCCAAGTTTGCCCACAGCCTTGAAGGGTCCTATCCACTTGTCCTGTAAGGCCCTCTGCCTTGTAGGAACCATAACTAGAACTTGCTGGTGTTGAGTAAACTCAACCATGTTGGCCTCCTGGTCATGCCAATGCTTCACCAGAGCCTGACCTGTTTTCAAGTTATCTGATGCTTCTGCCATCATGTGTGACATTCTCCTCTGGAGACCTATCACATAGTCAGTGACTCTCACTGGCTTGGGGGAAGGAGCACTCTCTAAGCCCTCCTTAATTAGGGCCAAGGGACCTCTAACTGGATGGCCATAGGGAAGCTCAAAGGGACTAAATCCTACTCTCTCCTGAGGGACCTCTCTATAAGCAAATAGAAGGCATGGCAATAGAAGATCCCACTTTCTTCTAAGGGGTTCCTCTAAAGCACCCATCATGCTCTTCATTGTATGATTAAACCGCTCTACCAATACTTTTGTCTGTAGATGGTACGCAGTTGAGAAATTGTAAGTCACACCACAGTTCTTCCACATGGCCTGCATGTAATGGGACATAAAATGCAATCCCCTGTCAGAGATGACAAACCTACCTGTTAAAAATACCAATTAGGGCCTTAGCCACAGCCTGAGCTGTAACAGTCCTCAAAGGTATTACTTCAGGATACCTAGTAGCATGGTCTACTACAACCAGGATAAACTTGTTGCCTGAAGAAGTTGGAGGATCTAAGGGACCAAAATGTCGATTCCTACCCTTTCAAAAGGAACTCCTACCACTGGGAGAGGCACCAAGGGTGCCACATTCTTGGCTACACTCTTGCCATATATCTGACAAGTGTGAGATTGTTACGCTCATCTGATTCCCACGGGGGCATCGATCTGGACTGGCCTGGTGCCACGTAGAGCAGAGATGACTGACTGGACAGACCCACTTAACTTCGTTTGTCGGCTCGTATGAATATCTTTCTGCAAAGGAGAAAGGGGATTAACCTCCAGTAATTTGAGCGTAAACCCACCTTCCACTCCCGTTGTCTGCCCACTGACCACTCCTGATGTTCCCTCTTAATCTCACCTGATGGTTTGGAAAGATGAGCTCTCCATCCTGCATCGACACTTCACTGGCATGGAGGAATTGGTGAGTTCCAGTATTGACTCTAGAATCCAATAGTTTGTAAGCGTTCAAATGTCTGATCTTCACTCTTTCCGATTCCTTGTAGGTTGCCGGTTTAACCACCACGAAGAGTCCAAATGGCAGTTGGTGAGAGTCAGGTAAGTCTATAGTGGTTTTACCCTTAGGGGCCGGGGTATGGCGATGATGCAGAGTTAACTGCGCCGACTCGAGATGAGGTAAGTACCCTCCTGCGGTGAATCAGGTAAGTCTTTCGGGGGTAGCTTGTAATGTCCAGTGGTTTCCCCTTAGGGCCCGGGGTGCGGCGGTGATGCAGAGTTAACTGCGCCGACCCGAGATGAGGTGAGTACCCCCCTGTGGTAATCCGGTAAGTCTTTGGGGGTAGCTTGTATTGCCCTTTTGCATTCCCTTGCTCACATGGCTTTTCTTGTCCCCTTAGATATCAGAGAGCGGTCTGGAAGTGCAGAGTTCGCGATGGAGTGAGGAAAAGCTGCACTGGATGGTGAGTTCAGCGCGGCGCTGTGAGGTACGTGGCAGCGCGCGTGCGATGACTTCTTCTTCAAGATCGACGGCGCGATGGATCCAGAATTCAGGTAAGGAATCAAGTTTAAACCTCTTCTCCTTCTTTCTTTTCGTTTCCAGGTGGTCCAGGACTGAAGCGGGCTGGCTGAAGACTGGAAGCTGCTGAAGGCACAGTGAGCGTTACGCTGATGAATGCAGAATAACGCGAAGCACGTGCGGCTGTCCGGGCGTGGTTTAAATAGCCTTGGAAGAAGTCCCAGGTAAGTATTCTTCCACAGCCCCCACCCGAGTAGAAAGTAGCCCCTTAGGTAAAATAGTCCCTCCTAAGCCCCATTTGGCTTGTGGCTTCGTGCAGCATGGTCTGCATCAGGTAAGTATGCAGCATGGTCTGCATTAGGTAGGTTTTCTGTAATGAGCCTGGCGCCCAGGGCGCCAGGACTGACTTTATCTTTATGAGCCTGGCGCCATAGGCGCCAGGACTGCACCCAAACAGCCCCTAACTGGGGTTTTTGGGCATGCTCCAAATGGCATGATGCCTGCTTCCGGGGTTGCTGGGCCTGGTCTGGCTTCCCGGGGACAGGCATCATGACAGCACTCCCCCTCAAGACCCCTCCTAAAGTCGTTCTTCCCCTTGGCCTTGGTTTGTTAGGAAATTCTCGGTGGAACTTCTTCACTAATTGAGGTGCATGCACGTGGTCACTAGGTTCCCAAGACCTTTCCTGAGGACCGTAGCCTTTCCAGTCGATTAGATAAAAGATTTTTGATCTCACTCTTTTTGAGTCCAAGATGCTCTTAACCTCAAATTCGGGCTCTCCGTCTATGAGGATGGGATCGGGTGGTTTGGTTAGTCTTGTTCCTGGTTGTACTGGCTTCAAAAGGGACACGTGTAAAACGGGATGAATCTGCATATGAGCAGGTAGGTCCAACTTGAAAGCCACCGGGTTAATAATGGCCTTGATGGAGTAAGGTCCTAAATACCTAGGGTTAAAGGTCCGTGTTCCCTTGAGTGGGATGTGCTTAGTGGCCAACCATACTTGGTCCCCTATCTGGTATTGCGGTGCTTCACTCCTGTGCAGATCCGCATCTTTCTTGTATTTTTCCTTAGCCTTTCGCAAATGTGCAGTTGCTTCTTTAAAGGCTTGTGTAATAACAGCGTGGAGATGGTCCACCGCAGGCATCTCCAAGTGTTGGGGCGAATCAAGGTTCAAGGTTCGAGGATGGTGTCCATAGATGGTAAAAAAAGGACTTTGTCCAGTTCCCGAGTGTACGGAATTATTGTACGCACACTCGGCAATCCAAAGAATGTCTTTCCAAGTAGCCTCAGACTGACGTAGCATACAACGCAAGTAATGCTCAAGAGTCTGGTTGGTCCTCTCTGTTTGACCGTCGGTCTGAGGGTGGTGACTGGTGGAAAGCCTAACATCTATCTGCGCCAGTTGGCAACATTTTCTCCAAAAATGCGAAATGAATTGACTGCCCCAGTCCGAAATCAACACGGATGGAAAGCCGTGTAGGCGAACAATGTTTTCAAGGAACTCTTTGGCCAGGACTAAAGCTGAATGTATCCCTTTTAAAGGAAAAAAGTGGGCCATTTTGGAAAAAAGGTCCACAATAAATAAATGGTGTTAAAGCCATTGCACGGGGGTAGATCTGTAATAAAGTCTAATGACAAGGTATGCCAAGGAGTTGGTGGGATGTCCAAAGGTTGTAATAGTCCAGCAGGTCTTTTCTTTTTACTTTTATTTTGGGCGCAAATGCCACAAGACATGACAAACAAGTTTATGTCTTTGCGCCAGGTGGGCCACCAGAATTGTTTCTTAATTTTGGCTTCCGTTTTTGCTATACCAGGATGTCCTTCGAGTAAGGTATAATGGTACCGGGAAATGACAAGTTCTTGCAATTCCTTTTGTGGCAGAAATATCCGGCCTTGGTAATAAGGTAAATCATCGGTGACAGAATACTCTGGACCTTTCTTGGCCCAGTCCTGTAAGGCAACTGAATCAAAGAGCTGGTGGATCTTTTCTTGAATGTCCTCCAGTGTATGTATGGACGTCAGGCCAAGGATTCTCTGTTCGGGAATTATGGGTATAGGCTCTAAGGCTATTTCTGTTTCTCCCATTCCAATTCGGGACAAGGCGTCTGCTTTACCATTTTTACAACCTGGTCGATAGGTTATTACAAAATCAAAATCGGCGAAGAACAATGCCCAACGGAGTTGGCGCGAAGATTGGGCCTTAGCTATCTTTAGGTATTGCAAGTTTCGGTGATCGGTGATGACTGTAATGGTATGTCTGGCACCCAGCAGATAGTGCCGCCAAGCCTTGAAGGCGGACTTGATGGCTAACACCTCCTTGTCGGTAATGGCATAGTTTAATTCGGGAGCCGAAAACCTTCTTGACCAAAATGCCACTGGGTGAAGCTGGTTAGTTTCGGGATCCTTTTGGGAGAGCACTGCTCCCATGGCTAAACTGGATGCATCCGTTTCCACTACGTATGGAAGCTCAGGGTGCGGGTGTCTTAATACAGGGGCAGAAGTGAATTTTGCTTTTATCTCTTGGAAGGCATTCTCGGCTTCTTCTGTCCACACAAAGCGTTTATTCTTTCGCAATAGCGTTGCAATGGGATGTACAATGTGTGAGAAGTCCGGGATAAACCTGCGGTAGAAATTGGCAAAGCCAAGCATGCTTTGGACGCCTTTGACTGAGGTTGGCGAAGGCCAATTAAGAATTGCGTCCACCTTACGTGTATCGATCCTGATTCCTCTTGGGGTCAAATAAATCCAAGGAATTCCACTTCCGTAGTGTGAAAGACGCATTTTTCCAGTTTAGCATATAATTTATGCTGGCGTAACTTCTCTAGGACTGCTCGGACATGCTTTACTTGATCAGATTCTGATAAAAGTATACTAAGATATCGTCGATGTAAACGACCACACAAACATTGATAAGCTTTCGGAGGACATCATTCATGAAGAATTGGAAGGCTGCTGGTGCATTGCATAGTCCGAAAGGCATCACCTGGTACTCAAATAATCTGTACTTGGTGCGAAAAGCAGTCTTCCATTCATCGCCCTCTTTGACACGTACCAGATGATATGCCCCCCGAAGGTCTAGTTTAGTGTATATACAAGTGTCCATCACCTGGTCTAGTAGTTCAGGGATCAAAGGGAATGGGTATCGATTCTTGATGGTTATCTGATTCAGAGCGCGGTATTCTATGCATGTTCTAAGGTCGCCTTCCTTTTTAGGTACGAAGAACAAAGCTGAAGATGCAGGGGACTTGGACGGGCGAATGAAACCATTAGCAAGGTACTGGTCAAGGTACTGGCGCAAGTGGAGATTTTCGGGTTCCGTAAGGGCATAGATTCTTCTGAAAGGTGGTTGTGCACCCGGTACAAGATCTATTTGACAATCATATGATCTGTGAGGTGGTAAAGTGTTTGCCTGTTCCTTTTGGAAGACATCCTGAAAGTCTTGGTATTCAGCAGGTAATTGCATGGCAGCTGGGATTACTGGGGCCAGGACTGAGTTTAGAGTTTTCTTTGGGTAGCAGGTGTGATCACATTCTGGGAAGGTTAGTCTCTTCTCTCGCCAATCAATACAGGGATTATGTTTTTCCAACCAAGGTATTCCCAGTATCAGTTGGAACTGTGGGGCCTTGATCAAATCAAACACCATAACCTCTCGGTGCCCATCTTGACCCAGCAATGTCATCTCTGCCGTGGAATGAGTTACGGGCCCAGAGACAATTTCCGTTCCATCCACTGTGGTGACGACATCGGCAGTGGTCTTTCGGGTGAGAGATAGATTCATCCTGGAAGCCAATTCACAGTCCAAATAGTTTCCTATGGCTCCACTATCAACGTATGCCTTTACCGTGCATGCGTGATGGCTGCTCTGGATCTACAAGGACCATGGGTATGGTGAAATGCGAGGTCAGAGTGTCCTTTTTTAAGCTCGGCAAGCGGACCTCTACACTTGTCGGGCTTTGTCGTTTCCCGAGTCAGGTTTCAAATGGTTTTCATCTGCTGCTCCTATAGTTTTCTTGGGTGGTTTTACAGAGCAGTTCCGAGAAAATGACCAGTAGTTCTGCAATCGAGACATAATTGCAGTTGCCGTCTTCTTTCTCTTTCCTTCTGCGTTAGGGGTCCTCTAATTCCCCCGAGTTGCATAGGTTCTGGGGCATCTACTCCCTTGGAGCTTACGTGGGTTTTAATCAACACCCTATTCTCAAACTTGGCTCGGTCAGCCTTTCTGGCTTGAAGTCTGTGATCTAACTGGACCACTAAATCTATATATTCAGCACAGTCTTGAGGCGGGTTCATGATTTGGGCCAAAACATCTTTGAGTTCTCCTCGAAGCCCTCGATGGAATAATGTGATTCGCTTGGCTTCAGGCCATTCGGTTTCCACTACTAATCTGTTAAAGGTTGCAATGTAAGATAAAAGATCCTGATTACCTTGCCGTAAGGATAAAAGTTCGTTATCCAAAGCCTGTCCTTGGGAGTGTCGGGCGAATAGTCTTTCCATGCTTGTTCGAAAACCCTGGAAATCTCGAAGAATCGGGTCATCCTGATTGACTAGTGGAATGGACCAATCCGCCGCACTGCCGCTGAGATATGACAGCACAAAGGCCACCTTGGCCTGATCGTTCGGGAAGGCTCCAGGTCTACATAAAAAGTGCAAGCGGCATTGATTGATGAATATAGCAAACCTTTTTGGGTCTCCAGCAAAGCGTTCAGGCGGAGCCAAGGGAACGGCTCCAGGTAGATTTATCTGCACCGGGTTACTCAGTGGTACAGGAGCTGGACTTGCCCGGAGACTTGGTAGAGGTGTTTGTCCAGCCTGGCTTTGCAATAGTTGTCTGGCCAAATCATCAATTTGTTTGTTTGATACTATCAGTTCTCTCCTGAGGGCATTGGTTTCTTGGCGGGCAGAATGCACTTCGGCCCTTAATTCCCCTAATAATTAGGCCAACTGATCCGTTTCCGAGGTCTCCATGACGCCCAGGTGGGTATTTGTGGGTAGGCTTTGCGTTCTGTTACGCTCACCTGATTCCCACGGGGGCGTCGATCTGGACTGGCCTGGTGCCACGTAGAGCCGAGATGACTGACTGGACAGACCCACTTAACTTCGTTTGTCGGCTCGTATGAATATCTTTCTGCAAAGGAGAAAGGGGATTAACCTCCCGTAATTTGAGCGTTAACCCACATTCCACTCCAGTTGTCTGCCCTTTGACCACTCCTGATGTTCCCTCTTAATCTCACCTGATGGTTTGGAAAGATGAGCTCTCCATCCTGCATCGAGCTTAGGGGCACGTAGACGACCAGTTACTTCACTGGCGTGGAGGAATTGGTGAGTTCCAGTATTGACTCTAGAATCCAATAGTTTGTAAGAGTTCAAATGTCTGATCTTCACTCTTTCCGATTCCTTGTAGGTTGCCGGTTTAACCACCACGAAGAGTCCAAATGGCAGTTGGTGAGAGTCAGGTAAGTCTATAGTGGTTTTCCCCTTAGGGGCAGGGGTACGGCGATGATGCAGAGTTAAATGCGCCGACCTGAGATGAGGTGAGTACCCCCCTGCGGTGAATCAGGTAAGTCTTTGGGGGGTAGCTTGTAATGTCCAGTGGTTTCCCCTTAGGGGCCGGGGTGTGGGGGTGATGCAGAGTTAACTGCGCCGACCCGAGATGAGGTGAGTACCCCCCTGTGGTAATCCGGTAGGTCTTTGGGGGTAGCTTGTATTGCCCTTTTGCATTCCCTTGCTCACCTGGCTTTTCTTGTCCCCTTAGATATCGGAGAGCGGTCTGGAAGTGCAGAGTTCGCGATGGAGTGAGGAAAAGCTGCACTGGATGGTGAGTTCAGCGCGGCGCTGTGAGGTACGTGGCAGCGCGCGTGCAGTGACTTCTTCTTCAAGATCGATGGCGCGATGGATCCAGAATTCAGGTATGGTTTCACGTTTAAACCTCTTCTCCTTCTTTCTTTTCGTTTCCAGGTGGTCCAGGACTGAAGCAGCGTGGCTGAAGACTGGAAGCTGCTGAAGGCACAGTGAGCGTTACGCTGCTGAATGCAGAATAACGCGAAGCACGTGCGGCTGTCCGGGCGTGGTTTAAATAGCCTTGGAAGAAGTCCCAGGTAAGTATTCTTCCACAGCCCCCAGCCGAGTAGAAAGTAGTCCCTTAGGTAAAATAGTCCCTCCCAAGCCCCATTTGGCTTGTGGCTTCGTGCAGCATGGTCTGCACCAGGTAAGTATGCAGCATGGTCTGCATTAGGTAGGTTTTCTGCAATGAGCCTCGTGCCAATGGCGCCAGGACTGACTTTATCGTTATGAGCCTGGCGACATAGGTGCCAGGACTGCACCCAAACAGCCCCTAACTGGGGTTTTTGGGCAAGCTCCAAATGGCATGATGCCTGCTTCCGGGGTTGCTGGGCCTGGTCTGGCTTCCCGGGGGCAGGCATCATGACAGAGATATCCTTCAGCATTTATCTACATCAGACCCAACAGTAGAAATACAGAGAAAGCCTTTCCTTAGTCTTCTTGAAATTCAAGTGACCAGCCAAAGGAATCTCATGGGCTAACTGTAGGAACTGTTGTCTGCTTTCCAGAGGCACTACACGTCTTCTGTAGTCCCATGGAATACACTCAGTAGGTTCACTGCAGAAGAGGCCATCCTCACAGTATAACCTATGCTTCCCTGGCTCTTGCCTTTCCAGCTGGGAAGTTGCCTGTTGGCGAAGACCTTCAAGAGTAGGGCACTCTCTTTGACCTCTGCTGAAGTCTGCCCTGCAGGGTCCACCTTCTGCCAGTAAAGACTGCAGCTCAGGATGATCTGCAGGATCCAGATCTCCAACAGGAGCAATGTCCTCTTCCAGCTCTGATTCCTCAGTAGCGGATTCAACCACACTAAGTGGTTCCTCACACAGGCTCTGCTGGTGGAGGAGTCACAGACCTGCAGCAGGGCTTCACCGGTCATTCAGGAGTTGCAGCAGTCCTCTTCTTTCCTCTCCTCTTCGGTTCTTTCATTCCAGTTGTCGACTCTGCTTTCCAAGTCCCAGAGACCTGTTTTTAAACAGTTTTCTCCCATGCATTCCAGTCTAGCTGTCACTAGTGCATTTAGGTCTCCTAGGAGTTTCAGGTACCTCCGTCACATCCTGTCCACCCCAGACACTCAGGCACCAGAGAAGAGGCTGCAGAGAATGGGAGTAGGGTCAGAGAATTGGAGGATCCAAGAGAGAATGGGAGTATGGTCGGTGGGTGTAAAGGGAGTGGGGGTAGGATGGGTGGGTTCAGGTGGATGGGTTAGAGAGAGGGGGTAGGGTGGGTGGGAGTAGAGAGAGTGGGGCTAGAGTGGGTGGGGGCATAGAGTGTGTGGGTAAGGTGGGAGTGAGTAGAGAGAGCGGGGAAGGATGGGTGGGGATATGGAGAACAGTGGTAGGCTGGGTGGGTATAGAGAGAGAGAGCAGGAGTACGGTGGTTGAATGGGGTAGAGAGAGCAGGGATGAGGTGAGTGGCTTGCTGTAGAGAGAACAGGGTTATGGTGGTTGGGGTAGAAAGAATGGGGGTAGTGTTGGTGGGTGGGCATAGAGTAGAGAGAGTGGTGGTTGGGTGGGTGGGGGTAGAAAGAGTGGGGATAGGGTGGGTGGGAGTAGAGAGAGTGGAGGTAGGGCGGGGGGTAGAGAGAGTATGGGTAGCATGTGTGGGAGTAGAGTGGGTGAGTGTAAAGAGGGTGATGGTAGACAGGGTAGGCGGGTTGTTGACAGTAGAGAGAGTGGGGTTAGGGTAGGTATGTGGTGCTAGAGAGAGTGGGGGTATGGTAGGTGGGTGTAGAGACGGTTTGGGTAGAAAGGGTAAGGGAGAGATTGTGGGGGTCAGGTCAGTGGGTGGGGGTATATAGAGTGTGGGTGGGTGTACCTTCCCCCACCATCTCGACCCCAATCCACCTACCCTAACCCCACTCTCTCTACACCAATCCACCTACCCTAACCCCACTCTCTCTATCCAATCCCCTCTATCCACACCCACTCTACTTATACTCTCTCTACCCCCACCAATCCACCTGACCCCCACCCTCTCTATCCAAACCCTCTCTACACCTACCCATCCTATCCCCACACTCTCTAAGACCACATACCTACCCTACTCCCACTTTTCCTACTGCCTCCCACATGCCCACAGTGTCTATCACCTCCATGTTTAACCACACCCTCTTTACACCCACCTGAACTACCTACACTCAACCACCATCCACCCTACACCTACTCACTCTATTACCACCCTCCCTACCCCTACTCTTCCTACACCCACCCACCCTACCACCACTCTCTCTACCTCCACCAACCGTACCCCGGTTTCTCTATCATAATTCATGCACCCTACCCCTGCTTTCTTTACCACAAGTCACCCACCCTATCCCTACTTGTTCTAGCCCTATTTAGTCACCCTACTCCTGCTCTCTCTACATACACCCACCCTTCCCTGCTATCCCTAACCCCATTGACCATACCCCCACTCTCTCTACCGCACTACCCTACCCCCACCCTCTCTACCAATACCCACCTACTCTACCCTACTCTCTCTACCCCCACCGCCTCTACACTCCCCACCCACCACTCTCTCTACCCACCATCTCACCCTACCCCCACTCTCTCTAGCCACACCCACGCACACACTCTAAACCCCCACCTGTTAGGCAGAATCACATGCAGTACCTACATGCAATTAAGTCTACACGTGTCAGTACAATTTCACCTTTGGTACAATCCTGTACTACACAGTTATGTGGTGGCAGTGGCTGAGCAGCCAGATTTATCTCAAGAGTTTAGTGAGCAGTAGAACAAGTTACACAAAGAACCAACCAATACAGTGATGCAAATATACACTTACACAAGGTTTCTTGGTAAAATAATATACATTTATTTACTCAGTCAGTCTGAAAACATTACATTAGCAAGAGTAGCTCAATATCATACACTAATAAACCACAAATACACAACTGGTAAGTAAATGAACAAGTGTTTTATGAAACCCCCTATGACCGGCTGTGGCCGCATCATGGGCGTGAATTAACATCCCGCTTCGGAATGAGGTAGGGACCACCCACTGATCATGGCCAGCTAGGAATCGCCTCACCAACAAACCGTCTTGGATTCGGAACATTTTTTGGACATTTCATCAACACTCTGAGGTCCTGTTTCCCGAAGTAATCAGTATCCGTCAGGGGAAAGTTTTCAGGTTCCTCAATGTGTTCATAAAACTTACCAATTATATGATCCCCCTTTTCAAGCCGTAATCAAATCAGCATCTGGGGTCTCCTTACTCCATTGTGCAGTTGAGAGGTCATTTTGAGCATTTGTCTGGGACCTGGTGATAGCAGTGACCTGGATTTCCCCCAACAGGGACTCAATCTCAATTAGATCCCCTTGGATGGCCCTGGTTTTGGCCAGCTGATCAGCAAAGTAATTTCCAGTTTTGTCTGGTCCCTCTACTTTGGAATGACCCTTGATCTTTTTCCAGTAGGTGGTCATCCCATTCGAGGGGACCAGATCATCAATATTTTGAATTAACTTCCCATGTTTCAAGGGTTTGTTATTAGCACATAACATGCCTCTGGTTTTCCAATTAACCAGTGCTCCACAAACCCGTTCCGTATATAATCCAAATCAGTGATTATGACCAGTTCATGGCGTTGATGTTGGACAGCAGTGAGGATGGCTTGATGCACAGCCCTCAACTCTGCCACTTGACTACTTCGGGACCAAGTAGGTTTCTGGGGTTTCATTCACCATGCATTCCCTACACCGGCAACAAGTTCTTTTTCCCCGTTGTTGTCAACATGGTAAGAGCATCCATCCAAATAGACAGTGGGCATTCCCTCACACTTGTCTTCTTCAAAGACTTTGTGTGGGGAATTGAGGTATGCCTCCATGTTGTCCTTGATTTTTAGACTTTCATCCTCGAGACAGTTTTCTCTGGCACAATCATGCAAGTCAGCCAGACCTTGCACGAGGGGACTCTTCTTGTTTTGGCCATATCTGACCTCCAGAGGAAAGCCTTGCATTGACAGAATACAGGAAGTAATTTGGGAATTACTCACATTTCCGGCCCAGATTCTGTCACAGTGGAGATATTGCAGAGGCTGGAGTCTTCACTATGATCTGTTCCCCCTGGATAAACGGGCGGTAATTCTTCAATGCCCACACTGTTGCCAGGAGTGCCTTCTCACAATCGTTGAATCTTTCCTCCACAGAGGATAAAGTTATACTTGCATAGGAGATTATTTTATTGCCTTTGTCATGCTTTTGGTATAATACTGCAGTCAAGCATGTATTAGAGAACCCTGTCTCCAAGAAGAACTCCTTGTTCCTTGTTTCTGACAGGGTAAGCTAGGCAAGGCCCTTGGGAGAGGCTTCTTTTGAGTTGTCTTACTGCCTCGGCTTGTTCTGGACCCCATTCCCACTTGACCCCCCCCCTTCAAAAAATGAATCAGGGGTCTGGCGATCTCTGCATAGCCCACAATGAACTTTCTGCTGTAATTAGTCAGTCCAAGGAGGCTCCTTAGTTCCTGCAGAGTTGTGGGGTCCTTCAGTTTCTGGAGTGCTTCCACTTTCTTTTCCTGGGGACAGAGACCCTGAGGAGTAATCTCATGCCCCAAGAAATTTACACGGGTTCTACACCACTGTGCCTTTTGGAAGGAAAGTTTTGCTCCGGCGGCCCTCTAATGTGTCAGAACATAACAGATCTCCGCTATGTGCTCCTCCACAGTTGAGCTTTTGATGAGAACATCAGCTGCATAAGCCAGGTTACCCCTTTCACCCAGGTCAGGCATGGCCTTATGTAAAAAATGTTAAACTCATTGCCAGAGTTGATGTATCCGAAGGGAGTCCAGGTCCATGTGTACTGCTGCCCCCCAAAGGTAAAGGCCAGCTTGTATCGGTCCTCCCTACTGACAGGTACAGTCCAGCATCCATTGGTCAGTTCTATTGCAGTGAACACCTGTGACCCCTGGATCTGGGCGAGCCCTTAGTCAATGTAGGGAAGAGGACATCAGGAAGTATGGACCCATTTGTTGAGCTCCCTAAGTTCGGCGCAGAGTCTCCACTGGCCGTTTGGCTTCAATATCCCCAGCACCGGATTATTGAAGGTGCTGTGGACTGGACGGATTATCCCACGGGACTCAAGGTTCTTAATTATTTCAGTAAGGGACTCCATTGATGCGAGAAGGAATGTCATGAACCATCGGACTCGTCCCTTCTGGACTTTCTGGTCCCTGACCCATAGAGGCTTGTACTCAGCAGTACTCCCAACATGGCCACTGAACGCGGAACGCTGTGTATCAACCTAGAAAATGGCACCATACGACCATCCAAATCTCCAGCGGGAGCTTTGTTGTTTTTTGTTCCCAAGAAAGATACCCAGGAGCTCAGGCCTTGTCTTGATTATCGTGGTTTAAACCAATGTACCCTCAAAGACCGCTACCCATTACCCTTAATCTCAGATATACTGGAAGCGGTGAGAGGAGCTATAGCCTTCACAAAATTGGATCTCAGAGGTGCCTACCATCTATTCCGTATAAAGGAGGGTGACGAATGGAAAACAGCCTTTAGAACACCCTTTGGACATTTTGAATACCTGGTTATGCCCTTCGGACTCGCCAATGCCCCGGCGGTCTTCCAACGTTTCATGGACCGGGTGTTCTCCGATATGCTGTTCCTCTTCGTCATAGTTTACCTGGATGATATTCTGATATACTCCAAGGACCATCCGAAGCATGAAGAGCATGTTAAGGCAGTCCTACAGCAGTTAAGTGAACATAAACTCCTGGCTAAACCAAAGAAATGCCTTTTCCATGTCTCTACTGTTCACCATCTAGGATTTGTCCTTAGTCCAGAAGGAATCGAGATGGACCACTCAAAGGTAAAAGCCATACTATCCTGCCCAGTCCCAACCACAGTGAAACAGATTCAATCCTTCTCAGGGCTTTCAAACATTTACCGAAAATTCATATCTTCCTTCTCGGAGAAAATTCAAACCGAGTCCTCCGAGATCTGGAAGGAATTTACTGGAAAGAACCGATGGAATCTTAAAACAAAGGATGGGTATTTATTCAAGGATAATGGCTTGGTTATCCCCACACAAAGACTGTGACAAAGGATCATGAACCTCTGCCACGATACCCTTCATTCAGGACATTGTGGCATCATCAACACTCTCCGTTTGATGCAAAGACAATTTTAGTGGCCACAAATGAAAGTTGATGTCCAACGGTACATCCAAGCCTGTGCAATCTGCAATCAAAACAAGCATGACAACAAGAGACCAGCGGGTCTCCTACTCCAACCAACACTACCAACAAGGCCATGGGAATTCATTGCTACGGACTTTATTGTGGAGTTGCCATCTTCCAGGGGATACACAACTATCATGGTTACCATTGATTTATTCACCCACATGGCTCATTTTACGCCTTTATATAAACTACCATCTTCATCAGAATTCACTGGAATCTTCCTGGAACACATATTCCGACTTCACGGGCTCCCTTCCAAAATCATATCAGACAGGGGACCTCAATACGTATCTCAATTCCGGAAACACCTATGCGGTATACTAGGAATCCAACGTGCCCTCTGCTCAGGTTATCATCCACAGACCAATGGAGCTACTGAACGCGTGATCCAAACCCTGGAACAATATCTTTGTTGTTTCACCACCAAGGTCCAGGACGATTGGTCACTCTTAATACCTGTGGCTGAATTCGCCTATAACAATTCAGATCACTCGGCTGTCAAAACAAGCCCTTTTTTTCTGTAGCCAAGGGTTCCATCGTTCGGTTCTACCATCTTTGCTCCCACATCCTACACCAGTACTTACACTCGACTCCTGGATTGAAAACCTCATCAACGGACACAAGCAAGCCAAAGAACACCTTGAAAAAGGCCCAAGCTACTACCAAGCTCTATGCAGACTCCAAAAGAAGACCAGGGCCTTCCTATGCAGTAGGTGATAAGGTCTGGCTATCCTCGAAACTAATGCCTCGGCATTTACGACCAAATAAGTTGGCTCCCCGGTACTATGGTCCCTTTTCCATAAAGGAAATTATTAACCCAGTGGCCTTCCAACTCAAACTACCAGACTCCTGGAAGAGGGTCCACCCAGTGTTTCACACGTCTCTACTGAAACCAACACGTCCAGTCCTCCCGGACTGCTCCAAGGGCTACCACTGTGATTGTCAATGACCAGCTCAAATATGAAGTGTCCAGAATATGTGACTCCAGGTACAGACGTGGTCAGCTACAATATCTGGTCGAATGGAAGGGGTACCCTCCCAGTGAACGCACCTGGGAACCATACTCAAACCTCAATGCACCCAGATTACTCAAAAGGTACCACCTTATACACCCCGGTAAACCCGGAGGAACAGGCCTTCGGAGGAGGCATGCTGTCATGAACCATCGGACTCGTCCCTTCTGGACTTCCTGGTCCCTGACCCATAGAGGCTTGCACTCAGCAGTACTCCCAACATGGCCACCGAACGCGGAACACTGTGTACCAGTTTCCGTGTTGTATGCATCACGCTGTATAAAGCAGACACGCTCCCGCGGCTCTGCACGTCTCAACGCTACCGCTTACTCTGGCTAGACGTGTGCTGCCATAGTTCGCTCTCGTTTACTTCTTGTTTTCTGGTTCCTGGTCTCCAATTGTTACCTCCACATTCTTCCCTTCCCTTGCCCTCACTTGCATCCCGGACCTCCGAGTAGTCGCTGCCGAGTGTACACTTCGCTGTTTCCAGGACTTCCCAGGCATTCAGAACGATCCAGGACTCCGACGCTGAACGCACGATTGAACCCGAGGACATTCGCACAGGGTTATACAAAACCCACACTGTACGCAGGAAGACTCCATCGAAGAAAGAACACAGACAGGTGAGATGGGGGAAACCTGTGACAGGCAAGCAATATTGCCTCACAAACACTGGAGTCATGCCAGGGTCCATGGGAATTGTTGTTGTGTGGATGTCGGTGCAAACACAGTCATATGAGTCTACCGCAAAGAGATCCTGAAAATCCAAGAAAACTTGTTTCAACTTTTGCTTCTGCTCCAGAGTCTCACAGGCATCAGCTAGGTTGACTCTCTCTTCACCCATCTGGCTGGAGCCTGGAAAGACTTCTGGTTTCACTATCTCAGCAGCCTCCTCCAGCTGGGTGGAGAAGTCCCTGGTCCAAGTGCTGATTTGGACTGGTGGCTTCAGGTGGGAAAGGCAGCCCTCATGGACATGGAAAATCACCTCATCCCTCCTGAAGTCACAAGTTACATCTTCCTTACCATAAGGGCAGGAAGTGTACACAAGAAAGTTCCCCCATGCCAGGTAAAGATCCTGTCTGGTGTTGTGTTGTCATCACTGTCACTGTCAAAACAGTCCTTGTGGATTGGTCCTAACAGTTCATTTCCTAAATCAGTGGAAAAATGTCGGTCATCAACTGCCATTCCAATAATGGTGCCTGTGGCTAGAGTGATACTCTTTAAGTTGCTGTTATCCACCTCTATTGGAATGGTGTCATGTTCTATATTGACTAATGGTGTTGGGTTTACCCCAACCATTTCTGTTGGAGAGAAGCATTTAGATGAATATAAGCATCAGGGGTTTTCAATTGCTGTCCTCTTTTAACTTTCAGTTCCAGGGAGAAATGTCGGGTCCTTTCTGGGATGGTGACTTCCTTTCCAATCTGAATTTCAAATGCATAAGGCAGCAGTTGAGATGACCTAAATGCTTTCTCTGGATCATCAAAGCCCATGGGATTATCCACTAATCGGGACCAAGCTTTGAAGTTTATTAGGTCCAAACTAATGGCAAAGCGATTGAGAATATCACTGCCTAAGTAAAAGGCAGCAGTGACGTCTCGCACAACCCAACAATTATGAACTATGCTCTTGTTGCCTATGGAGATTTTGAGCATACACCTGCTTGGCAGGAGATGTTTGGAATTGGGTGTTTCCAGATCCATGTCCCATTTGCCTATCTGTCTAAATGTGGGAATGGCTGGATCTTTTGGGAGTTGGCGGAACATGGCTTCGCTGATGAAGCTCTTACCATTTTTCACACACACTCGGGCGAGAACAGAGTCCTTCCCTTCATTTAACTGAACAGGGATGAACAACTGCGCTCCAATTTGCTGAATATCAGGAGTGGGAATGTCTGATTGTGGATTGGTAAAGAATTTCGGAGTGTTTCCTTCCAGTGTGGAATGCCAATTTACACTGGAAGGAAGGTTGATTTTCAGAAATAGAGAGGACCCCTCATCACCAGTTTATTGTCCTATTGCTATTACTGTCACGTCTGCAATTTGGTTGTTCTGGAAGTGAAATTCTACATGCTCAGATTTTTGTTCAACCATGTGGCATGTGCCGTTTAAACTAACATGGTTGACACTCTGTTTTAACTTTATTGGTCGGCTAGTCTGGGTCCAGAGGACCGTGTTTACACAGTTTATTAGGGGTGACAACCTTATCAGGAGGTCATTCCCTAGTAAACAAGGGGTGCCCTCCGGAGTCACAACTATGACCGGGTGCTTCACCTTGTGTCGCCCAATTTTAATGTTCAAATCCGCAGTCCCCTCGATGGGAATTTTCTTCCCGTCAAAGTTCTGAAGTTGTCCAGGAAGAGAGGTGAGAGGAATTTGGTATTTCTCCCCCCTTGCTGAATTCAGTTCATCAAAGGCCTTTTTGGACAGAATGGTAGCTTGGGAACTTGGTTACACCAGTGCCAAAATTGTACCCTGCCCCTGTATTTGTACCCGGGCATAGTATCTTCCCTCCTTCTCCGCAAGGGGGCACAGATAATGTAAATTTTTTACAGCTGGTGGGCTAGTTTTTTAGTTTTGGACATTGAGAGAGAATAGATTTGGGCAGAATTCTGTGTGGAGCCTACAGAATCTGAAAGAAAAAGTTGGCAACTAGAGATGGGAGAGGTTTTGAGTTCCCCTGGTTCTAGTTCTGGGCCACCCCCGCCCCTCTTTTTGGAGGCAGTTACCAGGATGGGTTTGAACCAGGGGATTTTGAAGCTGTTGGTTCTGGGATGGGATGATGGGCGGCGCTAGCTCAGTCCCCACATCTACCCAGTCTGGATTTGAATCCTTTGGGACCCATTTTTCTTTGGGAGGAGTTCCCCCATCTCTGAAGGAGAAGATCCTTTTCCCAGGATCCTCTGAGGACCCCTCTCCTTCAAATTGGAAGATCTGTACCTCCTCCACAAAATGGGTCTGTTTGGATCCTTTGTTTCTCCTACCCCCCTCTTCTCCTTGGGTGGCAGGCTTTCAGGGTCAGGACATTTTGCTTTGGTTCCTGGGTTCCCAGGGGCTTTTTACAAGTGGGGAAGGAAGCTTCCTCCAAGGCTTCACACCCCTTCCCCTTGAGCCTCCTCCCTGGGAACCGGTGGGTTATCGGGGTGCTGCCCCCATCATTGTTCAGGAGCACCAGGTCCAGAGTTGCAGGCATTCTGTGCCGGCATGCCCATCTGAGGGTTCTGCTGAGCCCTCAGCATGCGACCCAGATCCTGTGCCATATTTTGGACCTGGCGCTCTAGATGTGAAACCCGCTCAGGCTGATAGAGGGTTCTTATTTCTCCCCTGGTCTGATCCCGGGAAGGGTAGCTATCCCTTCTCTGGTAATACCCTGGGTTGGGAAGATTTGGGTACCCCTCCACCCTTGGCCTCCCCTCTCCCGGATTAGGTTGTCTGGGCTCAGGAAATTGGGGAAAGAAGGATGGATGATTTTGGGGTTGAATGTTTTGTGGATACCTGGGAAAGAAGTTCTGTCCAGTATTTGGGGAGTTTCTGCCCTCCTGGGGGAAGTTAGGAGGGAAGTTCCCTGGGTTAGGTGCCTGGTTGGATCCCCCCCCCCTTGGGCTGGAGGAGGATGGATCTATTCCCCTTGTAGCGGGGACTTACATAGTAAGGGGAGTGAGGGAACCCAGGGCCTTCTGGGCTTGGAATTATTCTGCTGTGCAGGCGGGTTTTTAGGCCCCCCACCTCCAAATCTAAAATGGGGGTAACCTTTACCTCTGCCACCTTAGCAGCAGCAGGGGGTTGGTTGTTTTGGGGCTTTTTTGAGTATTCTTGTTGTCTATGGGCTTTTTGGGCTTTTGCACCTCATAGATCCGGGTGGCCTGTCCACTGACCCAGTCTAGTGATCTTTTCTCATGAAAATCTCTCACTAGCTGGGTCATGATGTACTTTGGTAGAGCGTGGAAAAAAGTATTAACAAATTCTCTGCTGTCCGTGCGCACCCTTCTGGTAGTCTGCGCAAAGGCATGCTTTAGTTCCTGCACAAATTCTTGTGGGGCCTGATCCTCCCCACATTGCAAGTTGTAGGCTGCCTTGCGAGCCTCTTGGGGATTTCTGTGTACAGAAAAATGCTTCAAGATGACCGCCCTATAGGTGGACCATCTAGAATGATTTTGGTCCTCCAGCCCCACAAAGAAACGGGATTATTCTGGTGAGAATGTCCATTTCACATACTGAATGCAGCTACTACTGTCTTTCAAATGGAAAGTTTCCATCATTTGCTCAAAGTGCTCTAAATGCTCCCAAATAGAATATTTAGCGTTCTTATGATAAGGCGTGATGACGCTCCTTATTGCCTTGATCTGTTTTAAGGGGTCCTTAAGAAAGGCCCTTTTTGCCTTAGTGGCCTTCTTGGTTCGGGTCCCCCTGGTCGAATCATCCTCTGACTCAGAGGCACTGCTCCCAGAGGTACCCGTCTGGTCTTCTAGGTTCTCCCAGATTCTGCGAGCCTGGGAATGGCTGGCAGAATGTGGGGACCTAGTCTCCTGTGGCCTGAGGTGCTCACAGGAGTCTTCTGATTCCTCATTGCTCCCAGGATGTGATGGGTACCCCCCCACTGTCCTCTCTGGGAGGAGGTTTTTAGGATGCCCTTAGTGGGCCTACTCTCCTGGAGTTTTACACTAAACTTCACAGTACTTGGGTACCCATGCCCAGATGCCCACCCATCCATTCCTGGGAGGTGCTGGTCTATGAGTCCCATATTTCTGACTGGATAGTAATCTGCCATCCCCGTGGCCCTGGGCTTATGTACACCAGTGGACATGGGGGTGGAAGAGTCCAGGGACTGGGAGAGATGAAGGCCTCTGGCACTAGGATTCATGAGGTTATGCTCAGGTGTTTCCCTTTCCCAGCGAACCTCATCTCTGTCAGCCCCTGCTCCCTGTTGTATGCAAGAACCTGAGCTTTCTGTTCCTCAATCAAGGCCTTACTAGTCTCTATCAGTCTCTCTTGCATGGCTACCTGCCTGTGGATCCTATCATTGTTCTCACAGAGAGCCTCATTTTCTCTCTGTGCTTCCTGGTTTGTCTTTGAGTACTGGGCCAGTCTTTGCTGCAGGAGGGTTACCTCCTGGGTCCTGTCCCTACTGGCCTGTTCCTTTCTTGCCAGAGCATCTTCCACCCTCCTGGTGTGCTCTAGCAATCTATCATGCTCTTTTTGGAGGTCACCCAGTCCCTGGCAGGCCAGGTATTTTTCTTCCCTTTTAAGTGACAGACTTCCTGGCCTAAGGTGTCCCTTTACTGAGCAAGAGCCTGCCTCTGTGCCACCAGGTCATCCCTCTGTCTTTGAAGGGCACCAGCTTTCTGGTGCTCTTCATCAAACTCTGCCTGGGTGTCCAGGTCTTTCAGAATTAATTTGTTGCTCTCTGCCTTCTCTCTATCTAGGTGGCTTTGCAGGGTGACTTCCTGCTCTGCGCATGCCCTGTTGAAGTCCAGTTGTTGTTCCAGCTTTTTCTGGCTATGCAGTAGGGAGTCAGTCCAAACTTTCTTGGTACTCCTTCTGCAAGGCCAGAATTCTGGTATCCTGGTCTGCCTTTTTCTGTTGCAGGATACCCATATCCTCTTTATTTTCACCTATATACTGCCTGCTTTCATTTTCTGACTCCTGGCTCCTCTGCAGCCTCTGCTCAGAAGAGTCCAGATCAGATTGGGCCTTTTCTAATGCCATCAGTTGCCTACTTGCCAGATATTGGCCTTCAGCATATTTGTCCTGTATGGCTCCCATGAATAAATATAAAAATGCCGCTATCTTGGCAATCTTATTTTGCTCATCCTTGGCCTTAGGAGCCATGTATAGTTCACTCAGGGCCACATGTAAGGGACCCTGATCTCTCCATATATCTAACCCAATTGCAGTGATCTGTTGTGTGATTGCTTGCAACCACACATTCAGGTCCGGCTCAGTCCACTCACCTCTCAAAAATAACTTATGTAAAAGGTGTTCTGTAGCTATCTTGATGTCTACCAATGTTGCCATTTTGGAATTATTAATTTCCTTCCTGATTTACAGAAGTTTTTTATTTTATTTTGCAAAACAGACCGTTTCCTTAGAGCGTTCCCTTTTGAGGGGTGCTTTTACAGCGTAACACAGCGTAGTAGCCCAGCAGGATTTATGTATCCTGTCAGTTAGCACACTGTATTAAGCTGCACAAGTGGTAGATCTAATCCAGAATGAGCCCCCAATCTGTAAGTGATTTCAATCCAGCACTCCAACCATGTCAACGCCTAGTATGGGATGCCCAATGGAAACCCATATTTATATATTTTTATGTCAAAGTTCGTTTAATTCTGGATGATTACCCTTATATAACGCCCCTCTCTTTGAATTCTCCCGGTCTCACTGAACCAAGAAATAGGTTTGTTTTGCAAATTAAAAGATTTATTAGAAGAATTGAACAATATATAGATTATAGTTTTATGAACATGAATAATATCTGAATATCACACTTATGAATATGAACAATGATCAGCAATGGGTAATATTACAATATCAACAATCTTTTTAATCAATTAGGAGTAGGGCTAGGAAGAATAATGTGGCAGAGAATCCTTGTTGTGGTTCAAGGAAATGCAATGATATGAAAGAATGCAACACAGAAATAAACCTGATATGAATTTAACCAAAGATAGCGTAATCACTCTATCCCTCTGTTACTACTCGCTCCCCCCAACATGCAATATAAAGATATGGAATGAGGGCACACAGGTATCAGGAATAACAATCAACAATGCAGTTCAGTCCCAATTCCCCCCAAACTATAAGGAATTGGAATGTCATTTTGGGTTTGTTTGAAAGCTGAGGATGTGAGCTTCAAAATGACATTTGAATTTTGTTTCTAGGACATACGAAGGTTTTAGTGAAGGTAGATTTTTCAGGAACAGAGTCAAGATTCAAAATGAAAGATGCGCTTTAAAGATTATGAACTAAGATGGACTTATACTAAGGAGCTATGAAAGTATAAGATACCCAACGGGACAACCACCAGAACAGGGCGCCTTCTGCTCTGATTGCTGTGCGCCAGGACACTTGATGTTCTTCAGAAAATATCAGCGCACAGATGATTATCGCTACAATTATCACAGACTATATAATGAGAAGAATTCAGGACGGACACAAGATTCTATAATGCAGTTCTGGATAGGTTGAAATGGATTGAATAGGATTACTTTAAACTAAGAGGTTGGTTATGGACAGTCCTACACTAAATACTTACAACTATGGCTTTAGAATGGAATGGGCCCGTCAAAGATCTGGTCAAGGGTTTGGCTGGGATTCTCTTGCCACCGGACAGGTCTCAGGCACTGGGTTCTGCTCTCAGCAAGGCCCTCTGGTCTGCGTGGCCTCTTGGACTGGATCTGATGGGTTCTGGGTTAGAGCTCTGCCGGACAGATCTGGATCTTGGTTCTAGCACGAGGTTCTTAGCTAGAACAGCAAAACAGCTCAGCCAGGCTGTTGGATTTTGTGGTGCCCCTTGGACGTTTAGGGGTTAAATCAGGTTTGCAATGTTTTTGAAGGCCTGCTGAAAAGGGTTCAGCTTTTTGGATTAGGCCTCTGCTTCAGGGTTCTAGAGTCTGGTTCTAGAGTCTGGATCTAAAGTCGGGTTCTTCCTGCAGGGTGCTTCACCAGGGGATCAGTTGATGAGTGAGAAAGTGTGTGTCATGCCTGTCCTCAGCAGTCCCTATTTATCCATTTTCCAAAGTGGGTGGGGAGGCTGATTGTCTATACCCAACCCTCTAAGGATCTGATAGGTCAGAGAATTCCCTTTCCCCTGATTTGAGAAAGGAACAGTGTGTCATCATGTGTCGAAGTGATGCTGCCATTTACAACCTAGGGAAGAACCTCCCCTTTGCTTTTACTTAGAAAATCTATTTTTCCCCAAAAACATATTTCCCATATTGAACAACTTGTTCATATTACAAATACACATCACAGAATAATTAAGGCACGTCTCTGTTCAAGTCCCATGTTCCTACGAGTTTCGGTTCACAAATGACAGTTTTTTCACGCTTTTGCTTGGTTACACATTTTCGGATCTGTACAATTTTTTACATATACATGCACATACCATCTGGTCATACTTCTGTATTTTTTCATGTTCCTAGCACAACCACAGTAGCCACAATATTAAAAACGTTTGTGGTTCAGTCTCAGATCATCGCACAGATTGCAGATTAGTTTTAACTGTGAGCACATTTTTCATTTTAATAATCTCTAAGTTTCATATTTTTGTCAGTTCGGTACAATATTTTAGAAGTGTTTTCCTTAAATATATATTTAATCCAATGTCAAATCTGCATTTTCAGTCTGGCCGCCACCAAGGTCTTGGCTGAGTCAGAGAGTCACATGGCCTCCTTCTTGCCAGGGCAGTATCTATTGATGCCCCAAATTAGCATTTCCATTCAGCTCAAGGGAGCCCTTTGTCTGCACTCAGAGCAACAGGCCAGGGTGCCCCTCCCAGTTCCTTTTCACACCAGCCTGCCAATTTCTTAGCAGAGCACAGGAGAACAGGTTCCTTTGTTTAGGGAGGAGGTGTGGAATGTGTTTGAAGCCCAGTGCAGGAAACTTTAACTTTTAAACCCAATGTCTGAAATTGACTTGTCTTAAAATATAACTTACATTTTTAACAAATACCTCAACCAATTTCTTACTTCAAGCCTTTTTAGAATATAGTTTTGAATTGTATCCACCTCTTAGGCTTCTGATAGCAAGTCTTTCTTTGGCATAGTTTGAGTTCAATGTACAACTTTACACATGACAAGTTTTAAATCACCGGCTTCTGACAGAGGTGAGTAACGGTACAACAGCCATTTTTGACAGAATTCTTCCAGCTTAACCATCCTCAAAAGTGGACTTTGTTCAGATAATATATACTTCTGTGGACATTGTATTTATGTGGATTCTTGAAGTGGAATGATGTTCACCACCCAACAAGGAGGTTGGATCTTTTTGTGTTGTTTGTGAGCCATGATTTTTGCAATTTTGACAGCCAGCGAAAAAACTGATTTTTAAACAGCTCTGTGTTTCTTTTGCAAGGAGTTTGCTCTGTGGGCAGCCAAATGATGGGTTTTGGAAGTGGTCTCCTGTGTTCCCACTTACATAGGCAAAAGTGGATGGCAGCCTATTTTTCATATTTTTACTGCACACTTTCTGGTGATTTTTAGCGAGCAGCATGCTTTCCGGCAGCTGTTCTGATGTTTCTGCTGCAAGCAATGCACAGTAATGTTGCAGGGCCTGGACTAGTGGGTTGAAACATCCCACAACATATGTCCATTGGTGTTCAAGGTTGGTCTTGGACACGGTCAATGCAGTGTTGACTGTGCATGGGTGGGCGGTATGTGGGCAATGGGTAGTTGTGAGTTGCTTTGTGGATGTGCATTGTTCCTTCCATCTTGTCATGCCACGGTGATGCTTGCCTGTCTCATCCCCTCCCCACCCTGATTTGTTGAAATGTGTTGAGTGTCATGGCTTCAGTGACTCATTTATTTCTGGGCTGCTGTCTTACGTGGACACTTCATGCATAGTTTAGGTTGCTGTTGTATGCATGCATGGCAGTAACAGAATTTGTTTATGCCTACATGGTTCGACACCTATGGGGCTCTCATACCGTCATCCACTCAGGTACTCACCTGGGCTGCTGCTTCAGATTTCTGCATTGCCCACACCGTATATGCCAGCCATGTGTAAAATGCTACTCACACTCTCCTCCCAGGGTACAAGTTGGAGGGGTTCCACGCTGCTGCCACTAGCGGTTGCCATCTGCCTTCAGTGGATGGAGATAAGACTCCTCACTCTGACCTTCTGGTTGTTCCACCGTTTCTGTATTTTGTCTGCTTCCCATTACACCTGCCCGTCAGCCACCCCCTTGTCTCTAATTTCCCCCCATATGGCGTTCTTCTTCTGCTAGCTGGCTTTCTGGTGATGTAACTTGTATAGCTCCTCCAAGTTGACTACCTCCTGCTCAGTTCGGTCTCAGTGAACTTGGACTTCCTCATCCTCATATCTGGGACCCTGCTCTTCCCCTTTCCTCCTGACAATTTTTTGGTGTTTGGATGGCACTTCAGTGTTGTGATATCCAACGGATTCTCATTTCCAAAATGGCAACCAGGGAGCTTCCTTTTAAAGCAGTGAGGTTTTCCACTGGCGGAAATTCTGTAAGTGGAAATTCCACTATGTTATGCAGCAGTAACGGTAATTCCACCAATTTGCGGAGGAAATTCTGTCATGTCAACGGATTTTGGTGATAATTCCGCTTGGTGGAACTATGTTACCGCCAATGCTGTGTGCATGTGCCCACCATGCTGGAATATGGTGGAACTTCCTCTGCAGGGCATGGCAATGACAATAATTCTGCGGCAGCAGAATTAACGCTGATTCTTGATCCAACTCGTAATGAGGCCCTATATCAGATCTTTTATTCAGGGAGACTCAGTTTAGCTCTATCTCCAAGTAGCTGTTGTGAAAAAAAACTTGGTTTAATGACAATGTGCATTCACTTCCTGAGAGGTGGGCTATTTTAGAGGGCAGAGTTTATAGGTCCGCCCTTACAGGTGGGTCGGTGGAGTAGAAAGAGTGGGGATATTGTTGGTGGGTGGTGGTAGAGAGTGGTGGTAGGGTGCGTGGGGCTAAAATGAGAGGGGGTTAGAGAGGTGCGTGAGAATAGAGAGAGGGGTAGGGTTGGTGGGGGTAGAGAGAGTGGAGGTGGGAAGGGCTAGAGAGAGTAGAGTAGGGCAGGTGGGTGTAGAGAGAGTGGGGTAGGACAGGTAGGTGTGGGTAGTAAGAGTGGGTTTTGGGTGGAAGGGTGGGGTAGAGAGGATGTTGGTAGGGTGGTTGAGTGGGGTAGAGAGAGTGGAGCTTGGGTGAGCAGGGGTAGAGAGAGTGTGGGTAGGGAGAGTGGGGATGGGGTGAGCAGGGGTAGAGAGTGTGTGGGTAGAATGGATGGGTGTGGATAGAGAGAGAGAGTCGGGGTAGGTTGGGTGGGTGTAGATAGTGGGGGTGGCATTAGAGAGAGTCTGAGAAGGGCAGGTGGATAGAGATAGAGAGGGTTAGTGTGGATGAGTGAAGGTAGTTGGAGAGGCAGCAGGGTGGGTTTGGGTTGAGAAATTGTAGGTTGGATGGGTCTGAGTGTGGGTGGGTAGTAGAGGGAGACTGGGTGTTGGTTGTTGGGTGGGTGGGTGTCAGAAGATAGAGTTGGGGTAGTGTTGGTGGGGTAGTGTCATGGCCACAGGCCCCAGAACACAAAAACCACACCATCTAGTGATAGACCTATAAACACAGGGGCCTTGGCTGGACTAATTCCTGGCGCCTTTGGCTCCATGCTCAGAGATGTGAGCAGGAACGCAGGAACACTTTATTTCAGTGCAGGAGTGCTTTTATTTTAACAAGAACCTTCGCGGAGCTGAAAGCCTGGTCTTCATGTGCTGACTCAACGGGTGTGGCAGAGTGTGGCAGACAGGCTGAACCTGATGGGCGTGGCTTCAGAAGCTCAGTTATATAAGCTGCTCTATCCTTAAGGCCGGTGCTTCGCGTTACTGTGCACTCACGTGCAACGTGACGCTCACCGCCACTTGGACCCATTTACTTACCTTTGCAAACCAAGCGTTCTCCTGCATATTCACCTCCAGGGAACCGGTGCTTCATCGCTTCATCTGCAGACTCATCTCCTGACATCCAGTGATCTTGATCCCGATGCTGCAGCACCACACTCCACAACCATGAACTTGGATCCTGTGAAGAAGAAGAAAGACAAGGTTAGAACATCCGGCCTAGGGCTGCGCTGCATTTGAACCCTGCGCGTCCCCTAGTTAACAACTTACCTGCTACTGTATCACTGCAGCTTCGTTCCTCATTCCCTCCGGCTGTTGCCTCAAGCTCTGGAGCTTCTGCCGGGCCAGCCAGATCACCTGCAAGGGAAGAAAGCAAGAGAGTAAACATCAAAAGTGGAACGGACAGCAATACAAGACAACAAACTTTACAATACAACAAAAACAGACGAGGAAAGACAAAGGCAAACAGGAAAACTTACCTGAAGTATAGTGGCTTAGTCGCAGCAGGACTGGACTACCACGTGCAAGGGACCAGTGAAGGAACTCAGTCCAGATCATACAAGCGCCCTTGCCAGAAGCAGCAAGACGGAGTACTCGCCAATACTAATCAACAGGTGAGCTTTCCAGGGACAGCGCATCCCATGGGTACCATGGTTTTGGAGAAGGGGTCTGGAAGGGGATGAGGCACACAAGTAGGTATACTCTCGCCCCCTATTCTCTACGCAGGAGCAGTCCCGAGCAGCATGAACTATTACCACCAGTCACCAAATAAGCGCAGAGGGCGAAGTCGGACTCGAGCAACCTCTTCCCCCGGGAGGGCTGCAACCGTGCCCCAACACCTCCACAGAGACCAGGTGAGCATAACAGGTAGAGAGAGCAGGAATAGTGTGGGTTGGTATTTGTAGATAGAGCAGGGGTAGGGTGGGTGAGGGTAGAGAGAGCAGGGTTAGGACGGGGAGGTATAGAGGGAGGGTTAGGGTGGGTTTTTGGATTAGAGAGAGGGGCAGTAGGGTCTGTGGGGGTACAGAGCATCGGGGTAGGGCGGGTGGCTATTGAGGCAGTTGGGGTAGGGTCGATCAGTAAAGGTAGTTGGAGAGGGAGCAGGGTGGGTTTGGGTAGAGACAGTGTAGGTTGGATGGGTCTGTGTGTGGGTGGGTAGTAGAGAGAGACATGGGATAGTGTGGGTGGGTGTCGGTAGATAGAGTAGGGGTAGTGTGGGTGGGGGTAGAGAGAGCTGTAATAGTGTGGGTGGGTATTTGTAGATAGATCAGGGGTATGGTGGGTGGGGGTACAGAGCATCAGGGTAGGGCTTGTGGTTGTAGAGGGAGTAGGGGTAGGGTGGATGGGGTAAAGAGAGCAGGGGATTTCTGTGTGGGTATAGAGAGATTGAGGGTACTTTAGGGGTAGAGAGAGTGGGAGGTAGGGTGGGTCTGTGGGTTTAGAGCGTATAGCATTAGTCTGGTTGGGTGTAGAGGGAGCAGTGTACAGTGGGTGGGGGTGGATAGAACATAGGTAGGGTGGCTGGGGGCAGAGAGCACAGGGCTAGGGTGGGTTTGTGGAGGGTAGAGAGAGTGAGGGTAGGAACGTTGGGATAGAGAGAGCAGGGGTAGGAAGGGTGGGTGAGGTAGTGTGAGCAGGGCTAGGGTGAATGGGTGGATTGGGGAGAGTGGGTTTGATAGAGAGAGCAGGGGTAAGGTGGGTGGTTGGGGTTATGAGAGCAGGCCTAGGGTGTGTGGCGGTAGAAAGGGGTGGATGAGTGTGTGGGGTTGACAGGGCAGCGGTAGGGTGGGTGGTGGTACAGAGAGCGGATTAGGGTGTGTGGATGGGGGTAGAGATAGCAGGGATTGAGTGGTTGGGTGGGGGTAGAGGGAGTGGTGATAGGGTGGTTGGGGGTAAGCAAGTCGGAGGAAGGTTGGTGGGAGTATAAAGTGTGGGGTAGGGTGGGTAGCCTGTGGTACAGAAAGTAGAGGTAGGGTGGGTTGGTGGTGCTATATTGAGAGTTGGGTGGTGGTAGGGTTGGGACCATGGGGTAGAGAGGATGGGGGTAAGGTGGGTGTGAGTTGGGACAGCGGGGGTAGGTTGGGGGAAAGTGGCTGGCGGTAGTGTGGGGTAGAGAAGGTTTGTGGGTGTAGGGTGGGTGGAAGATGGAAGTTGTTTGGGGACAAAAAAACATGAAGAACAAAGCAGTCACAGCTAGCCCAAATTAGGCCAAACAAAACCCAGCCAGCTCAGGTAATGTGGGTGGTTTGGTGTAGAGAAAGTGGGAGTGGGGTGGGGGGGGGTAGAGAGAGTGGGGGTGGGTTTGGAGAGAGTGCACGTTGAGGGAGGGGGTGGTTGCAAAACCAAAAATTTAATATGGGGACTCTGCTCGTTTGCCATAATGTCAAGTTGATGAGCATCCTATCATTTCTACTTTTCATTAACATAAAGGTATTCATTTGATATTGATATTTTATTTCTATCGCGCTCGTACACAAGTGTTTCAGAGCGCAAGGTAAGGGAAGCACTCTCCCGCGTTCACAGAGTTTTAGTAAAGTTTCTAGGTTCTCAAACAATAATAGACTTTTGTATTAACTAAAAGGGTACATAAAGACTGACTATATGCACTGACATGTATCCTGGGACATGTTGTGACTAAAGTAGGCTTTAACTAGATCACTAAATCAGGGGTGGACTGGAACCAAAAGCGAAACAATTTGCAGAGTGGCCTCGTGTTGCACATTTTCTGAAAGCCCAAATCTTGGCCTATGAGAACATTTGGAACTACCCCACAAAAGAGGCCCAGGGTGCAGAGGCCTAAATTGGCACCCTCAATCCACAGAAATGGCAACGCGACCACTCTAACTCGCCCAGTAGATGCTACCAGACATGACTGTGCTTTCTGTCATTAAAATGTAGGTCTTTATGGCAATGCAAAACCTCCACAGGCCATGGTCTTCTTTCCACCAATATTTCACGGGCATGACTGCATACACGTAAAATGCAGAAAACATATTTATAGGATGAATTATGTAAAGATAAAATGCATCAAGAATGGCATATTTAAGTGAAATCTTCCACAACATGTTTTCATCCAATGATGTTGATCGGTGTTTTTCAGGCGATTAACTGTCTGTACATCATCACCGACATTTCACTGTACGATTCAGAACAACATTGGCGACCCTCTGCTTAGACACCAGAACAGGTATCTTGTTATCTGTAGTACTTACGCTTTTTCTGCAAAAATCCACAGGTTCGCTTTAACGGGAGAATGTTCGTAAACTATGTCCTTCCTAATGGCCGCTCCCCTGCCCCCGCTAAATGTTCTAGATCATTTTGCCCATATGCTGTCAATGAATTATGAGGGTCATTATGGCCTGATCTGCCAACTTGACAACAGCTATAGATTTTGTATCAGGGTCCTTGCCAGTAATTAATTGCCCTTGAACCTTGCTATCTCTCTGTTGCTATAATTATACATCTCATGCTTATTTGGCAGAGCAGCCCTCTATTATCTTTGGTACAAAATGAGCAAACAAGGCTTGCTCAGCATTTGTTTCTAATGACTCATTCATCTTCTTAGGTCTAATTATCAAACCCAGCAAACTATTTAAAAAATAGATATTATATTGATTGGAAAACAACCTTCATCACATCATATATTTATTAAACCATTGGCAAATTGAAATAAATTCAATTTTCATATTACATTTCCATCCCTTTAAGTGACACTGATATGTGTGGACGCCACACATGCTCTTAATAAAAAAGACAGTTATATAGTATGCATAAAAAGCTTTTAGAACTGCTTCATGATTTAAAATAAAATGAGTTTTTTTTAAATCTAGAACTAACATATTAAGTTTCTTATAACATAAAGGACTCATATTCAAGTAAACACTGGCGTGGAAGTGTACTCTTGCGCGTCCCTTTCTATTCTTTCAGTCCAGTCTCTCCAATTGGAGTGGCCGAAAAATGTGTTTGCAGAGCCGAATTGGTAGATTCCACCCATAATACGAATCTGACAGTGAAGTGGAATTCATAGTGAATGCCCCCCTTTATTCTCGGCTTGTTTGAGATGTGTGAACATTTCAGCCGATCCGGGAGCTAAAATATTGTGTGGCTCGTCATTGGCTAGAGTTGTCATGTGTGCATGGCAGAAATCGCCAAAATGGACAAGATTATCGCCGGCCTAAAAGCCCCATTATCTAAATTGGTGTACTTTTATATAGTGGCATTTACCATTATTATGGTCTCAATGAATTGGTAGTGAAAACGCCCTTGGTGGACCGGAGTCCAAAGTGTTGGAGGTCATGAAGTAAGATTAGAATGCGTGTGTGCATTTCGCCAAATAAGGCTTAGTAGGGCTGGTCAGGCTCTGGTAGAGAGCAACCCATGTGGTCAGGTATGTGAGTGGGTGCTCAGAGGAGTCAAGAGATGAGTAAGTGGAGACACTCGCTATGTGTTCAGCGTTCCCAAATTTCTGATAGGTTTTGTTGCATTCTGATGTCAGAGGTGTTGAGGTATAGTTACAATTACAATTACAATAGTCTGGTGTAAGTAGGCAGAGAATTATATGACCAGCACAACCACATTTTGTCATAGTCCTTGCTGTATTCTGATGTGTGCAGGTATCCATGCCTGCAGTCAGTGTCACCGGAGTGGTGCTTTATAGCTACCTAGAAGATTTGGTGGTGAGTTATTTGTGCGCGTGCTCAGATATTGGCGTCTTCTGTCGATTCTTGCGACTGCGATGAAATGGTTAGCAACAGCGAAGTCTATGCTCAAACTATTTCCAACGCAAGGAGCACGGGTTGTAGTTCCAGTTTCTTCTAGGCAGATACCGTGGTGAGTCCACACAGATATTGTGCGCTTCCAAACCTTTTTAGCAATTATATTTACCATGGACCGCCCCTCCTATAGTTCAAACAAGTGCAATACCTTTCCATCCCTCAATTCCTTCCAGTGTGATTCCGGGACTAGTTCTTGATTGCCCTCCTGGAGTAATGCACGAAAGGACCCCTACCCGGCCTACTGGCGTGAGACATGGCACACATCCTCCCATGGCAATTGCTTGCAGTGCATCCCAATCTATCTGATTGTGTTGGTGGTAGTTCTATCACAACCAAGTTGAGTGTTAATTGCCCGTTTGCCTGTACATCCCAGGTGTAGTGATTAATCAATCCTTTTGAAATGTTATATATGGGAGACTGTGCTTCAGCTAGTGGTGCTTGTGGGGGTCATGATTGGTGTATGATAGTGTGTGTGGTCCGGGCCGCCGCAAAAGCAGCCAGCGTCGCCAGGTGCTGAGAGGTTGAGGCCACTACGAATGTGACCGGTGCCGCCTGGTGCTGAAAGTTTCTATGTTCGGATTGGAAATTGGGGTTTCAGGATAATGTAGCATACAGGCAGGTTTTGAGGACTTTTCTTGAAGGAAAGATAGTTTTTGGTGTGGCAGATGTGCAGGGGAAGAGTGTTCCAGATGGTGGGAGCTAGAACAGAGAAAGCAGAGCCACCAACTCTGGTGGAGTGGTAAGGGGAAATAGCAAGGACGAGAGCTGAGCCCGGTTGGTATTGGAATTCTTTTGCTCTGAAGAAACTCAGGTCCTGTATTAGGGACGGCTTTATGTGTGATGCACATGGCTTTGAAGGTTGCTCTCAGGCCAAGAGGGAGCCAGTGTAGTACTCTGGCTGTGGTGCTGATGTGTTCTCTGGGCGAGAGAGCAAGGAGCAGTCCGACTGCTGCATGTGGATTCGTTGGAGTTTCCTGAGCTGGCATGCTGGAATGCGGAAATGGAGGGAGGCATAATCTAGGCAGGAGAGGATGATTGCCAGTATTGCCAAGGCTCTCTGAGGATAGGAGAGGTAGGGAAAGATTTTCTTTTTTGGAAGCAAACCTGGAAGTGGCAGGTTCTGGATACAAAGTTGATGTATTTGGAGAGAGATGTGTCTGCGTCCATGGTTCATCCGTCATTTCTAACTGAGGTGGAGGCGGCAGGTGGGACTCCCATGGCCATGGTAATGGTTAGGGGATCAAAGCAGTTTTGCCACATATTAGAATTTCTGATTTGCCTGGGTTGAGGATTAGGTGGTTGGTCTTCATCCAGTCCCTATTTTTCCTCATGTGAGGAATGGTGGATGGAACGTTTTTTCTCCCACTCCCAACATTCTGTACAACGGTTCCAAAATCTGCAAATTAGCATCTCCAACCGCTTGCAAGTGCACTGATCTAGTACAGTTCATCGGTGCCCCAACTCACGGACTCCATTACGCGACTCCTGTATGTGAAATGCCCTCATTGATATTTTGGGAGTATTGCATACGAAATGGCTGCATGATAGAATATAGAGAGGACATCTTTTTATGGACTCCTAGGGCCCATTTCAAATGTCAATTTCAAATTAGAAAAGTGTTGCTCTGTGGAAGAACACCACATTTCCTAAAAACACCATATTCTTTCAAAGAAAGAATGTAGCACACTTACGGCAAAGGCTCGACTGTTGCATGTGCCCGATTTACGGCCTGGCAACAGACATGGTGATGGTTAATAATGCAAGCACTGCAAGGTTACTTTTACATGTTGAAGGAATTAAATAGTGGAACAAGAGAGGTCTTGTTAGTATCTAGTGCACATGTTTATAAGCAAGACCTTTCCCAGGCAGCATTACCACTTCTCTGATTTACTGAAGGCTCAAGGATACTTTTGTAAATCAGAGGAGTGGCAAACCTTTCAGAAATCCTATCGCTGACACTGGTGCAGTACTGTCCCCACAGCAATCGTTTTGATCAGATGTTGCAGTTGGAGAGCACGACAGCTACCCTCCAATTCCTCCACTCTCCTCAGACTGGTGGTACTGGAAACTGTAGGGGAGAATGCCAGCTTGGTACCCTTCCTTTCCGCAGAGCGCAGAATCATGCCCTCATGCCCTTAGGAGATGTGTACTGGGGGAAGAATTACTGGGCAAGGTTCAAACCTTGCATCTAATCTGGGATCTATGAGTTATTTTGGGAGTCGCATTTCGATTCCCATTGGAGACTGCTGTGTAGTAGGCGGATTCTGGGTTCCATTTAAAATAAGAATAGCGTCCTTGCATTCCCCATGATATGTGCCTATATTTTTATAGATCAGAAGATGGAGCAAAGGAGAAACATGTCCTTCCATGATCAAATCAGAATTTCCTATTTTATATGTAGCTCACACTCTGGCCAGAGCTGTGGCAAAAACTGTTGCAAACAGCATTCTTTACTCCAGTTTCCAGCAGTACCGTAAAGGATTGGAGGAGAGAAGTCGTAGTTTCCAGCTGCAGAAGCTCATACAATATTGTTTTGTGGGAGCTACATGTGCACCAGTGTCAGTACAATGATTTCTAAAAAAAAAGTATTGGGTCCTGTTCTGGAGGAAGCATCATTTGCTGCGCCCAAAGTTGAAGGGACTAAAATTGTGGGGACCACTTATGCCGATGATGTATTACTCTTTGACCTGACTCCCATTGGTTTGCAGCGTGTGATCTCCGCTTTTAAGAAATATACGGGTGAAAACTCATTGGCTTTTATTCATGCAAAAACTTTCATCATGAGACTAAGCTACAAGAAAAGTTCAATCAGATTCTCTTGGTTCTTAGATTATGCTAAACTTGTTATATGTCATGCTCTCTGTTACCTAGGATACCCCATTTTTGAGTCTGTAACCAGGACAAATCTATGTTCCTTCCTTGATCAGAAGATTGGGCCACTTAGTGCGCCACTGCGTAAAATTGACAATAAATACGGAAAATGTTCCATGTTGCCATGTTTAAAAGTGTACCGCAATAAGACCGTGGCCCAGCTATGCTACGGAGTGGAATTGGCTCCCCTCTGGTTTAAAAATGAATTTACAAAGTATGAGGCGCGTCTGTTGAGGTCCCTGGTCTGGTTCCTCCCCAAATGTATCCCATTAGCAGCTATACGCTATGAGCTTGGGCTTTTCTCATTATCCAGTATAATACTTTGGCGGAGAATATCTCTGTACAGGAAAATACTTATGGGTAAGATGTCCACCCTCTATGGAATTATCGGAAGGTCACTGGTTGTAGGCGAGGGGTTATCCATAGTTCTGCATGAACTGGAAAGGGAGGCTAAGGAAGCACTTACAGAAGTAGGGGTCTCCAAAGATTTACTTATCAACAATCCTCTGAAAGTTAAGATGCTCTTGCAGCATGCGGATTGGAATCTGACGGTTGGTGTAATATCTAGTAAAAAACTGTATGCACATCTTGTAAAGGAAAACAAAAAAATGGGCACTATGGAATTATATCTCATTAAATTCCCTTGCAAGTTGCTTAGACAGGAATTCACGAGATTCCGTTTTAATGTACTGATCACGGGTCAGATCATGAGCATAAGGCAAGGTACGCAAGTGGTAGGGTCGAAATGCAGATTTTGTCATTTAGATTCTAGAGATGTTACACTAGAGCACCTTCTGACCCAATGCGTGGGACTTAGACCAGCACGCATTGAATACTTTCTGAAATATGTCCCCAACCCAGAATGTGTTAACCTGGAAACTCTCTGGATGGAGATGCTTCACGGGTCGAGGGTTAAACTGCAACTGGCGGTGCTGCGTTTTAAAAAAAACAAATGTCAATTACTTGGCTGAGGTATGATTATTATATATGTAAGGTCTGTGTAAGAATTGTGATGTATTTGCGACAGGTGTTGATTGGGTTAAAGAAATGTAGAATGAAACATCATGGGTTAAGGAAAAATCATGTCTTAAATTTCAAATATTCCATCTTGTCAAAAAACAACTTAAGGACAAATATGGTAAGATTGTAGCAAAATTTTGCAAAATTTTTTTGGGGGGAAAATGTAAAGTGCCTGAGGAAGAAAATGTTATGTTACTTGTATTTGTTTTTAATCCATTGACATTTTATGTATTTTTACTAAGATGTTTATTTTTTGTAAATGTTACTGTGTAGCCAAAACAGATAAAAATAAATAAATACAAGTATTTCAATTTTCCTATTCATCAAAGTCTTGTTGAGCCTTCGGTAAATTAGAAAAGTGATGTTTTCATCAAGGGAAAAGCCTCTTCAAAGGAGAATGCCAGCACATTTCCTCTCCTGTATCAATGATGGTCATTAGGGTTGATCTCAGGCTGTAAAATGTGGTGCATTTGAACGGCGAGGCTTTGATGATCAGCAGCCACATTGCTAATTTAACAGAATATGGTACTTTAAATAAAAGTGTTGCTCCTCCATGTAACAACACTTTTCAATTGGTGCATGCCCCTCAGAATCTGGCCCTCAGTGGGATTCCTTCTTCTAGGATGGACTGTCATTCAAGACTGCATTAGCAAAGGCCCAGGCTTCATTTTGTGCATTAACAGAGGGGCTGAGACGGGTGCATTGCAGACCTTTGCACCCAATTAATTAAAACAAAATCCGTTTCTAAATGCACGCCAGTGGTTAGTTTTGATCCTCATTTCTCTTCTCTTCAGACAGCTGTGCAGACAGCAAACATGGGTTCCGAAGATGGGCCTAGCTATCATAATCAGGGGTGCAGTTTCCCATGCGAATGGAGACAAGATGGGGGTGCTCAGCATCCCTGTTATTTTCCTAGGCCAAAGAACCTCCGGCCTGCACTGCAAATTGTAAATAATGATTTCAAGTGAGGGAGCTACCTTTCCAGAGAATTGCAATTATCATATATGCTGCTGATATAACGTAAACACTGTCGGATCCAGAATAGCTGTAAAAAAAAACCTTGCAGGGGTACAAGGTGGGGGCAATTTAAATTATTTCCCAATGTGTGGTCTCCAAAATTAATTGGGAAAAATCTGAGTCATTACCCAAGAATAAGTGAAAAACATACTCCTGTTTGGTAACAAATAAATCCGATGGGCAACCCACTACCTCAAATACCCAGCTGTGAAATTGAAAATCATCTCAATTGCATCCCCCATAGAAAAACATTGGAGATCTCTTAGAAAAAACAAACTTGAATCAAACCTTTCGTATCTGGCAATTTAGGCCTCAGCAAAAGAAATTAAAAAGTAGGCGTTTCAAGAGCAAGGAGCCACGTACTAAATATGGAATTATTGTGTCTGGTGTAACAGCTGTCACAACTAGCACCCTTCCACTCGAAATATATTATGCACCTTAAAGGTAGGCCATGCTAGAGCAAAGGTAAGAGGGCAGGGCGTATGTGTTGTTCATATATAGTTGAACCAAGGGCATGTTTGGAAAAGGGCACACAAACAGGTAAGACTAGATGAACGTTTCTACATATAGGGTCAAAATTTAAAATATTCGGCGTGACACAATCACTTTGCGTGTTAATAGTAGACTGTGCAGCACTAAAATCTAATTTGCGATTCACGTATCAGACTTTGCGCTGGTCCATCCTAAGTTGTGCTGCGCTTGAGCGCTTTATACGAATACAGAGCACAATCTGTGGGAAGTGCCAGCGCAAAGAACTGAATACGGTGCAGGACATGCAAAATCCCCATTCAAGATGGAAAATGAGGAAGAGCATGGGCGTGGGTAGGGACGCACCATGCAAACAACAAACACGCCCTATCAAGCGCTAAGGAAACCCTATTCACGGAAGCTGGCGCGCAATTGCCTGGAGTCCAAATTAGAATGCACCGCTCTCGATATTACTGCTATTTGATTCATGTCACAAATTACAAAGCGCAATGAAAGCTCAAATATAAAAGTGCACTGCAACCACATAGAACATAGGACTTCCACAATGCAGGACCCAGCTTTACTAGCACTGATCCTACTACATGATAGAAGGAGGAGGAGGATAAGGAGGGCAAGACTCTTCCATTCACAAACTACATTATGTGGATGCCAATGAGGAGGTGTATGGAAGATACTGATTCCCTCCCCATATCATGCTACACGCGGTCAAAGAGTGGGAGAATGAACTGGCATAACCCACCGTGTGATGACAGGTAGTGACACCCCTAGTGAAAGTACTATCAGCTTTACACTTCCCTACAACTTAATCATTTCAGCACACCACAGCCATTGTTGGGAGCATATCACAGACAACACAATCCAGCTGCCTCCACCAAGTATTGCACGGCATTCTAGCATGCGAGCATAGGCACATATACATTCCAGCCACACTGCGGACAAGGCAGAGTGTGTGCCACATATTTTATGCAATTGCACACTTTTCATGGGTCCTGGGAGCCATCAACTGCACACATGTAGCACTCCAGTCGCCCCGGGAAACTGAGCACATCTTTTGCAACTGGAACCTTTGGCATTCCATTAATGCACATGTGATCTGTGATGCTAAGGGACACATCATGCATGTCAATGCCAACTGCGCAGGATGCATGCATGACAGCTGCTTCTACCACTATTCCCCAATGTACCGTGCTTTGGCATCGGAAATCTTTGGCAACATGGACCCACCTGGTTGGTGGGTGAGTATCAACATTGATGCACATACAAGCAGTCACATGACACACAGAAACACAAGGAATAACAATCAATGCTAACAACAGCCATTACTCCATTTGTATTGGAGGGTGCCCACCCACTCTCAAAATTCCTGTTGTTACCCATCGAAGAATCCAGCCACCCCAGGGGATGCAGGTTACAACATGGCACACACAGCCAGTAGGGGCATAATGGAGCACCCAATCCAGGTGCTCAAGTCATACTTTCACTCCCATGACCACTCAGGTGGTGTATTGCGATATGCGCCCGTTGTACTATGCAAGATCATTGTGGCATGTTGTGTCCTGCACAATATTGCCACGGGTTGTGGCGTAGTATTAGAGCTGCAGGGGGACACTGCCCTCATCCACAGGCATCACCCATTCATTAATAGGCCAAAGGGCATAATGACAGCACACACAATCAGGTTGTACAAACATACTTCATCTGAACTGCAACCCGTCTGGAGCACACACAGTGAAGCCACATCCCTCTGATGCCCTTAAAGAAGGAAATGAGCAAATCTATCTTGCCCATAAGAACACCCTGTGAATATGCATCTGTGAGAGGCAATCTCTGCTTGTCCAATAAAACAAAGACTACAATGCCACTCCATCCCCATCTATCACATCAAGTGCATAAACTACCTACATAGTCATAGCAATTGGAAAAAACAGTATCCTTCTCACACGCATAATATCATAAACACAGTGAAGCCAGCTCCAGGTACACTGTCACCATACTATGTACTCCCCAGAGTGGCATACACCAACTGCAAGAAAGGGCTGGCCTGACTGCCATCTTCAGGATGTCTCCCTGCGCACCATTGCTGTTGCTGCTGGACCTCCTCACCTCCACACAACACAGGTCAAATCTCATAACAGAGTGAAGATATCCCCTGACATAATGTCACCATAAAATGTGCTCCACTGAGTGGCATGCACCAACTGCAAGAAAGGGCTCACCTAACTGCCATCTTCATGATGTCTCCCTGTGCACCATTGATGTTGCTGCTGGACCTGCTCACCTCCACACAACACAGGTCAAATCTCATAACAGAGTGAAGATATCCCCTGACATAATGTCACCATAAAATGTGCTCCACTGAGTGGCATGCACCAACTGCAAGAAAGGGCTCACCTAACTGCCATCTTCATGATGTCTCCCTGTGCACCATTGCTGTTGCTGCTGGACCTGCTCACCTCCACACAACACAGGTCAAATCTCATAACAGAGTGAAGATATCCCCTGACATAATGTCACCATAAAATGTGCTCCACTGAGTGGCATGCACCAACTGCAAGAAAGGGCTCACCTAACTGCCATCTTCATGATGTCTCCCTGTGCACCATTGCTGTTGCTGCTGGATCTGCTCACCTCCACACAACACAGGTCAAAACTCATAACAGAGTGAAGACATTCCCAGGCATAATGTCACCATAACAGGTGCTCCCCTGAGTGGCATACACCAACTGCAAGAAAGGGCTCACCGAAATGCCATCTTCCTCAGGGAATGCAAAATCTTCTCATCCGCTCGCATAAACATGCAGTGTGTGATAGAAAAAGAACAGGACTGGTTTGAGGCATCCCACATGGAACAGGGAAAACCTGAGAGCTGTGGTCTGCTCAGAGGCAACCAAGAGGGTGGTGGCACCCATGGCAGTCTGGGGCACTGGCCTTGATGCCTCAGATCTTGCCTGAGAGAGAAAGTGAGGGCTGTGGCCCCCAAGATGGCTGCCAGTGAGTTAGTGGGCTGCCGCCCTGCATCAGAGGCTGGCGCACAATGGCTGGGGCAGTAACCGCGGATGCTCGGGGCTCTGGCTGGAACACTTTTGAGCTTTGCCCTCCAGAGAGGGCTATGAGGAAATTGGGAGCTGGGGTCTGGCATAGGGAGTGTTGTGGCCGGAGTCCCAATACAGGGGCTAATAAGCCCTGGAGGTGTTGGATGCAGAGACCCCAGAACTCTTTGGACCACAATTTCCATGAGATCCTGGAACGCATGTGTAACACACGTGCAAGGCCATGGAGACCTTGAAAAGCTCCTCCCCGGCCTGTGCGTGCTTGCGTTTTTTGGTGGATGGCAGGCACAGACCGGGAAGTTCAGGAACAGCATTGACAGATGGTGACGACCGGGACCTAGGAGGTGGGGCGGTGGCGACTGTTCAGAGAAGGAGACACTAAAGGTATGTTTTCACTTGCTCCCGAACCACCCACTCCGCCCCCTGGTATGCAGGAGTGGTGAGTGACTTATTCATCTACTCGTCGTTCAGCAGCGGCATTGCTTTGCCTGGGGAGGTTCCGAACAGACTCCCTAGGGCTCAGTTCATTGAAAGCTGTGGCACTTACTATTGAGGGCATTGTGCTAACTGGAAAGACTAACCATTGGACAGGATGTGGGTTCTAGCCATCATAAAAGGTTCCACACAGCACACTCTGAATGGTCAACATCAACGCTTATTTGTGCATGTGTCCATGTGGTTACACTTAATGCTTCTTGTTTGTACGTCCTTCCCCGATTACATTCAGAGCACTCTTATATGTGTAAAGAAAAAGGCACACTTATCCTTATGCCTCCATATCTGTAATGCAGGGTACAATACAATTGATATCAGTTTAGCGTCGAGATTTGCCACGTGCTATATTTGTTCTATGTCTTTGCTAAATATGCTTACTGTTTGTTTTGTACATTGCTTTAAGATGCATGAGGGCGCAACGATGGTGATCCACACTCTTAATTAAGAAAGGGTATGCTCTGGAGGTAGGAGGTTTCCTTGATTAAGGAGGGCAACGTTTCTTGGTATGGTCAGTGAAATCGTATACAACTCATAGTGTCAGGGTAGGAGTGTTATGCAAAAAAGGGCCAACAAGGATAGTCCCAACAAGATACATGTGTTGTATGTTTTTACCATCTATTCCCCATACCTTATCCAACCACTGTTCTTTAATCCTTTCTGCGGTTTTCCTAAACTCCCCCTCCCTATCCACAACACCTCCCTAACCCTCTTCACCATTGGCTGCCTCGAGTTACCTGTTATCTCAAAACCAGAAACCTGTGCCAATCAAGGTGGGAGGGTTGACTACAATTCAACTTTCATGATCAGGGGAAATTGTGAGATAATCTTAGGGTGTGACAAGTGCCAGGTCCCTGACTGGCTTGCTGAACCCCAGTAGAACTTTCTGAGGACTCTTACCATACCCTGAATCCCACCAGGGCCTTCACTGGCAGCAGGGTTGGACTGGGACAAGAAATAGGCACGGACACCCAAAAAAAAAGTGGCCCACCCCTCGCCTCAAAAAAGTGTCCCACACCTCGCTTCAAAAAAGTGGCCCACTCCTCACCTCACGACCCTTGACCTCTGATGACATCACCGGACGTGATGTCATTTGACCCCATCCCAAAGTGGCATCCCGGGAAGTGATGAAACACAACCTTGACAAAACAGGAAGTGTCATCAAATAGCATTGTTCCTAAGTACAATGCTAAAAATATGGTTATGATTTCACTAATGTGATAGACATTTCATACATGAATGGATCACCCTATGTATCATTAATATCTGTGTCTATAGATCCATATTGTCAAATTTCTGTGAATGCAAGCAGATGTCCAAGGCCAAACGATATGTTATTTTATAGCACTTACGCTTAAGCTCTTTTTTTATAGAACACATTTGCATACAATATCACCCAACCTGTGTTGGTACTCATTTACTGACCTAAGAAGGATAAAAGGCTGAGATGGCCTTGCTGGGATTCGAACCTGCAGATCTCACACACATCGCAGCAGCGAGCACTCAACACACTGAGCTATCATATCGGCTAAAGTAAAATGAGCAATTATTAGACAGGTAACTGAGATTTAACAGCTTGCCAGTTAAGTTCATCTGCAGGTCTGGTGCAAAGTTAGCCGCGTGTCAAGCCTGTAAGCATCTACTTTCAGGCTTCAGAGGTTGGCAAAATAGGGAAATCAGCGCACTCACAGGACATCCCATACTCTGAGCACTTGTTACATCATACATGCAAACAAACATCCTGAACAGCATGCCAGTGAGATGGGAAAGATAGACAGGTTACAACAAAGCATTCATTGTGGCACAATGAAGTCAATGGCCACTTGATGTGCTATGGTCAAATATTTGTACACTGTACAGAAGCTTTTAGGCACAAGGATTTTGTCAAGTGATCGAGGACACAGAGATGGAATGTCTTGTGATGATCGTAACAGAGACAATGGGAGAAAAAAAACATGCTATTACTGCAACTTGCAAAAGGCAAAATACATAGTCCGAAATGGATGCTTATTCTACTCTAAAATTGGTGTTTATTACTAATATCACTATTACATATTTATCACTAATACAACAGGACACCAACTCCAGGGGGCACCGTGCCCCCTGGAGTGGCGGCACATTGGCAGCCTGCCTCTCAATATTGATGCATGGAACATAATTTATGATGCACACATCAGGAATGCAACTAAATCATCAAAGCAAGGTAACATGTGTATACCGTATACCCAGGTTAGATTACCAAATTCCATGTCAGGACTGCTGCAGAGCTCCACCAGACTTCCCTCTGACTTAGCCCTGCCTAGTCATAGTTTACCATTTTTCGGGTCATATCTCAAAAGCTCATGCTCCACCGCCACGACAGAGTGGACGAGAAGGGCCAGTGGGGTAAGCGATGCGATGGCATAACGAGATCCCAACTCAGACAGCGAACACTGGCAGTCACCTTCATTTAGTCTCAGGGTTTTGTTTGGCTCACTGACTGGCACATGTGATAGACTACTTGGTCCGTGTTTCAAGACGGGTTAGGTCTGTAACCAACTTCACCGGAGACCCCTGACACCCTTTGTGTGCCTTCATGCCCAGAGGTGTGATCCGGTCGGGGCACACTGAATACAGTCCACCCCAGTTGACAATCACACAGGCCCTATCCCCCATTGCTGCACCGGCAACCCCTGAGATGGGTCAGAACAGTTGCCGGAGCATGGCACCTCAGTGGTCAATCACACTCGACCCATAGACTTGGCAAAACTGCTTATGGAGGCTGTAACACTCTCCATAAAAGTGGAGTGCCACCTGCCCCCCGTGGCCTTCCCTCTAGAAAAGGTCCATGGATCCTGCAACAGTGCTGATCAGGGTTTGACCTTGGGGTACAAAAAGAACCAGGTCCCTGTGATGGCCCCAGTTGCACCCCAGGGAGGTTCCCCAGAACAATTGACGTTCAAGGGACCCTCAGACAGGCATAGCCACGAGAGGAACCCAAGGCAGCAAGGTGCGTTCAAAGTGTTGATGATCAATGTGTCCTGAAATTCACAGTGATTCTCACAGCTATCTGTGTTCTTCATCAACACTCGTGCCAAGTGTTCCAATTGCAAGGGACACAAACAATTTACATTTGTCTATATGTTGGCCAGAAACTGATGGTGCAGGTGAGACTGCGGGGAGGCAGCACCACCAGCTCTGCACGTCTGGTGAGACGGACCAGTGCCCCATCTAGGTTCCCCACTTGGGAGTCAGCCAAAGCAATTGTGGTTTTTAACAAATAGGTTCCAGGCACTCAGCCCTGGTAGCCCCCACGCCGTCTTCTGTTGCAGTGCAACAGGGCATCACAGAACAACGGGAGCAGGCTGCTCTGCCGCTAGCACACCTGGATGATCCGCTCCTCCCCCAACCATCAACTCCTACTCTCCTTTTGGGGGTACAGAGGGGAGGCCGGAGGTGACTGGGGTGGGTGAGAAGGGACCGATAGTTAACACCCAAGTTGACAGTTACACCGGGAGTTGACGGCCCGTCCCCCATTGCTGCACTGGCAACCCCCGAGATGGGCCGGGGTGGTTGCCGGAGGATGGCACCTCAGTAGTCAATCACACTCAACCCTGTGGACATGCCAAAACTGCAGCTAGGGGGCTGTAAGTCCCTCAACAAGAGTAGAGTGCCACCTGCCCTGGGGGGCCTTCCCAGCTGACCCGGTGGCCAGATGTGCCCGGGTGGCAGTCCCGCAAGGGGGTCTGCCATTCCCGCTGACCAACCTCCCCACCATGTTAAATCCTCCAGGTGGCCTGCACGGACCCCACCCATTTATCTCTCAATAGTTTCACACCCTCTTGAACTCTTTCTTCAAGTTCATTTAAACTTTCCCTTACGGTACTCATTGGCTATAAGTCCAGCGCACATACTTAGCCTTAGATAGAGTTTGCCACCCACTTTGAGCCCAAGCAGCCTGAGTCAAAGATGTCCCGATCTCTGTGCACCAGGGGCTGCCACTGGGCTAACACCATCTGCGTGGTGGGCCTCGATCAGAAGGACTTGGGACCCTTGAATGAATCTGAGGAGTCGTTCTTCTGTATGGCATATTTCCGGCACCCACCTATGGAGCAGCACTGTGCTCTTCCCTCTTCACTCGCCGTTACTCAGGGAATTCTGGTAAGGTACTTTTCCTCGCCTTAGTGAGATGCTGATCTGAGGTCATAGTAATGGAGCCAAAGCTCAGGCGACTAGCTTGAGAGCTGGGTCTGTATGGGTTTGCCCCAGGCCCCTGCTTCCAGCATGCCCGAATGTGTGTTGTCCTGATCTGTGCCGAAGCCCACCAGGGGAGATGTCTGATGGACATGGTCACCAGACCTGCACTCCAGATTTGTCCCATGCAGGCATCTGTCGGAGACCACAGACAGCCACATGCGGCACAGCCAGCTGCGGTGGGGAAGGGGAAGGTGCGTTCAGGTCTTCAAGCTGCCGCCACCACCAGGGAACACTGGCCATTTGACCCTCCCCACCCCACGAGGGGTGAAACGAGGAGGCCTGAACATGTCAGCCACTGCACCAGGTCCATGATCCTGCAACAGTGCTGATCAGGGTCTAACCTTTGGGGACAAAGGGAACCGGGTCCCTGCAAAGGTCACAGTTGCACCGCGGGGAGGTACCACAGGGTGATTGATGTTCAAGCGACCCTCACACGGGCATTGTCATGGGAGGATTCCAAGACTGCAAGGTATGTTTGAAGGTATGTTTGAAGTGTTGATGATCAATTTGTCCTGAAATTCACACTGATTCCTGCAGCTGGTTACGTTCTTCATCAACACGCAAGCCAAGTGATCCAATGGCCTGAGCCACAGACAACTTACAATTATGTAGACGTAGGCCTGAACCTGCCGGTGCAGTAGACGCTGTGGGAAGGCAGTGCCACCCGTCCTGCATGCCTGGAGAGACGGACCAGTGCCGCATTTAGGTTCCCCATTTGGGAGTGTTGTGGTTTTTAACTAACTGGTTCCAGGCGCTCATCCCTGGAAGCCCATCCACTGTCTTCTTTATCAGCGCAACTGGGCTTCACACAGCAATGGAAGCAGGCTGCTCTGCAGCTGGCACACCTGGCCGAACCGCTCATCCCCCGACCATGACCTCATACTCTCCTTTTGGATGGACCTAGAGGAGGCCAGAGGTGACTCGGGTGGGTGAGGAGGGACCGATAAAGTCTTCAAACCCCAGCATGGCTGCAAAGGGCCGTGCTCTTCATACCTGGACACGAGCGAAGGTTGTCTGCTGCACCAATGAGCCTGACCATCACTAACCCGTGGCTTTTTGCGCCCAGAGCCTCAATGAATGCCTATTGAGTATGAATGGCTACACCATGGGTCAGAGTGTGCCTGGCATGCCCAGGGCCGTCACGAGAGGGGTGCAGGGGGGGCAAACTGCCCCAGGCCTCGCACTTGCGGGGGGCCTCGTGGCCCCCTCTCCTGTGGAAGGCAGCACAGTCTCCTGTGTCCTTTATTCACACGGGGGACTGTGCTGTCTGCTTTCTGCCCCTGCAATGATTTTGCTGTTTGTTGCAAAGTCGTTTGGCTCTGCAACAAACAGCAAAATAATGGGAGACAGCAGGGCTCAGAAGTGAGCTCTGCTGCCTCCCGTCATTCAGCTGACAATGTGGACATGCTGAATGACAAGAGAGGACTACTCTCCTGTCAGTCAGTGTGTTCACGTAGCTCAGCATGACCACGCTGACTGATGGGAGAGAAGTTCTCTCCTTTCAGTCAGTGTGTTCACGTTGCTCAGCATGACCACGCTGACTGACAGGAGAGGACTCCTCTCCTGTCAGTCAGTGTGTTCTTGTTGTCAGCGTCATCACACTGACTGATGGGAGAGGAAGGAGTTCTCTCTTGTCAGTCAGTGTGTTCACTTTGCTCAGCGTGACCACGCTGACTGATGGGAGAGGAGTTCTCTCTTGTCAGTCATTGTGTTCACGTTGTTCAGCAAGACCACGCTGACTGACAGGAGAGGACTCCTCTCCTGTCAGTCAGTGTGTTCATGTTGTCAGTGTCATCACACTGACTGATGGGAGAGGAGTTCTCTCTTGTCAGTCAGTGTGTTCACATTTATCATTGTGACCACGCTGACTTATGGGAGAGGAGTTCTCTCTTGTCAGTCAGTGTGTTCACGTTGCTCCGCATGACCACGCTAACTGACAGGAGAGGAGTTCTCTCTTGTCAGTTAGTGTGTTCATGTTGTCAGTGTCATCACACTGACTGATGGGAGAGGAGTTCTCTCTCGTCAGTCAGTGTGTTCACATTTATCATTGTGACCACGCTGATTTATGGGAGAGGAGTTCTCTCTTGTCAGTCAGTGTGTTCACGTTGCTCAGCATGACCACGCTAACTGACAGGAGAGGAGTTCTCTCTTGTCAGTTAGTGTGTTCATGTTGTCAGCGTGATCATGCTGACTGATGGGAGAGGAGTTCTCTCTTGTCAGTCAGTGTGTTCACGTTGCTCAGCGTGACCATGCTGATTTATGGGAGAGGAGTTCTCTCTTGTCAGTCAGTGTGTTCATGTTTCTCTGCATGGCCACGCTGACAGGAGGGGACTCCTCTTCTGTCAGTCGGTGTGTTCATGTTGTCAAGGTGATCACGCTGACTGATGGGAGAGGAGTGCTTTCTTGTCAGTCAGTGTGTTTACGTTGCTCAGCGTGACCACACTGACTGATGGGAGAGGAGGTCTATCTTGTCAGTCAATGTGTTCATGTTGTCAGTGTGATCATTCTGACTGATGGGAGAGGAGTTCTCTCTTGTCAGTCAGTGTGTTAACGTTGCTCAGCGTGCCTACGCTGACTAGTGGGAGAGGAGTTCTCTCTTGTCAGTCAGTGTATTCACATTGCTCAGCATGACCACGCTAACTGACAGGAGAGGAGTTCTCTCTTGTCAGTCAGTGTGTTCATGTTGTCAGCGTGATCACGTTGACTGATGGGAGAGGAGTTCTATCTTGTCAGTCAATGTGTTCACGTTGCTCAGCATGACCACACTGACTGACAGGAGAGGGCTGCTCTCCTGTCAGTCAGTGTGTTCATGTTGTCAGCGTGATCATGCTGACTGATGGCAGAGGAGTTCTCTCTTGTCAGCATGACCACACTGACTGACAGGAGAGGAATCCTCTCCTGTCAGTCAGTGTGTTCATGTTGTCAGCGTCATCACGCTGACTGATGGGAGAGGAGTTCTCTCTTGACAGTCAGTGTATTCATGATACTCAGCATGACCACGCTGACTGATAGGAGAGGATTCCTCTCCTGTCAGTCAGTGTGTTCATGTTGTCAGCGTGATCACGCTGACTGATGAGAGAGGAGTTCTCCCTTGTCAGGCAGCATGTCTACGTGTCGGCTGCGTGGATGCTTTTTAAGGGTGCATGGAGGTAAGGTAAGTGTTTTTTATTTTAAATTAAAAGTGTATATGTGTATTTAAATTAAATTAATATTTATACGTGTATGTATGAATGCATGCGTTCATGTTGGTGTTTGTGTCAATTCTGTGTTTGGTTTTATGTATACATGCATGTATGGAGTTGTGTACCTGCTGGATGAATGCATGGGTGAAAAGTGTTTTTTGTGAGTGTGTGTTCAGAACCACCCCTAAATGTAGCCGCCTTGGGGGCCACATCATTAAGGGGTGGGTTCATGGCATCAGAGGTGCACTGAGGTTAAAATGTCAGGGGGGAGAGGGGACTAACACTTCAAATGTTGTGAGAGGCGCTAACGTCAGAGGCTGTGAGGAAGGTGCAAAACTTCCTTGTGTGGGGGCACCTAACATCTTTCCACATTTCGAATGAGACTATTCTGGTGAAGCGTCAATGTTACAAGTAGCTACCTCTTGCCTTCATTTCTGAAACGTCACACTTAAGGACTGCTGTGAGAATGAGATCTCTCATGTTACCACTTCCCTTCTAATCATTCCCCTAGCATGCAAGTGCTAACCCCACATCACGATTTCAATTACGTAAAAATGTATGGATATGAATGCAGGTGCTAACAGTGAAATGACTTCTCATGGCCATGCTAATCCCTATGGCAATTCTCACCCAGTTCCTGTCCTCCCCACCCAAAACACCTCTTCGCTGGAACTCTTTAAACATGCCTTTCCATCAAACTTTGCCCTCAATGTGCCAGCAAGTGTTTCCTCAAAGGAGTCTTCTGAGAGTTGATGACTTCATTGGAGTTGTAAACACAGAACTGGTGTAATAAAAATGTCTTAATCAGGTCTGCCTTTGGCCACTCAATTTAAAAACAACCTGCATGTCTTTCGCTGAAGTTCTTTTAAAAATAAGCATTGGTGAAGCCAACAGTTTTGGCTTGTGTATAAGTATTAGGTATTTACCAGGCACCGCTATTAGCTGCTCAGGTACTCAAACCATTTTGCACTGGCACTATCAATGGCCAGCTAATACCAATACAGAAGTGCCTTTCCCATGCCTACACGAATGCCCAAACTGTTAGCATTGCCAGTGCTCTTTTTGCTTTACCCTTGATGCACAGGACTATGCATCAAGGTTAAAGCAAACATACTACTTGGCTAAATTGGCCCACATTGAATGTAGGCCAATCTAGCCAGTAATAACACTTATGGTACACAGTCAGCCTGGATATACTTTCTGTGGGCATTTTTACTAGCTCGGAGTCCATACATGGTAATAATGGCATATATTGATGCAGCCTGCATCGACATAATTACAACAACCAGCATGAATATATTTTTATACTAGCATATCTCGCATGGAAAGGCGGCATGAAATGTATTGGAAAATGTTCCTATGCACAATTTGTGATTTGCAAGTATTGGGAATTTCCATGTGCTTCCATACAAAACCAATTGCAAACTGTATGGATTTCTACCCAATTTTGCAATGAAAGTGCTGTAAAATGCATACTTTTAACCCAATGTTTCAAACATTTTCTTGGGAGTGAGAACCCCCCTCAAACAACGCTTGTTTGATTTGGACTCCTTCACTGTGCTCTGTTGATCCTGCCTAATTGACACAAAAATTTAAGCCTCTTAAGTTCAGAAATGTACCAGCCTCCACTGTACATCATTTGTCACTGTGTATGATGTGTGTTTTAATGCGCACACAGGGGCAGGGTGCTCCTTAATGATATGATATGGCATTTATAACGTGTCTGTACACAAGTGTTTCTAGGTGCGACAAGGCAAGGAGGGAGAAATAAAAGAGTAGGACAAAACACAGATCTTACTAGGCCTTGTGTCATTCAGATCGTGCAAGAGCAGGGAAGGGGGGAGGGGAGAAGTGGCGAGGGTGGTGTAGGAGGCAGAAGTGCAGAAACAAAGAAGAAACAAGAGTGCAGCCAACGGGTGGCAAGTGTGGGTACTGATAAGTGCAGCCAACGGGTGGAGAATAAGAGCAACAACAGGAACTGTAGGGTTACAGATACAGACCACAAGTGCAGGGGAGCCAAGAGGCACAGCGGGTTTGCAACAGGACAGGCAGGGACCTGGGCTAGAATTCAGAGCTTGACCAGGTGACAGTGCATGGATCAGGCAGGTGATCAGCAAGGGAGAGGAAGAGCAAAGGCAGAAGCAAAGAGACAGGTCTTGAGGTGCATCCGGAGCCGGATATGGTTCTCCTCAAGTTTCAGCGAGGCAGGGAGGCTGTTTCCAGTGGGAGGCCCCAGCCGAAGAAAGAGATCTGCCCTCAACTCTTTGCTTGGAAAAGTGACTGACCCTCAGAGAATTGGAGGTGGCGCAGTGGAGAGCTCATGCCATCTTATATATATTTACTCATATAATACAAAAGTTAGTCTGGCATGAACCTTTCTTCAGTAGAGAAATCTAACTTTGCTGTAGTTGATTTGGAGTTGAAGTAATAAACAATATTTGGCATCCTGCACACAAACTCAAGGGGAGATTTCTCGAGTCTCCTGTTTGCGGAGGTGCAGCCGCTGGCCGAGTGCAAAAAATTGTAAGGGGGACTCACCAAATGTTTTGCCCCAGGCCTCACCACATCTTCTCACAGCCCTGGGCATGCCAGGCCACCATACACCTGTGGAGGCATTGGTCGAGAATAGCCAGGTTTCCCTTAGTTCCCAGCTGCCCCCACTTAGAAAATTCTTTCTGAATGGGGGGCCCCCACCAACACCCGCACGCTGGTGGGCTGGAGACAGGAGTGCCCGGCCGGCTAGGCAGCTCAGAGGTTTCTAGCAAAGGAGGGGGGTCTGCTCAGTGCTCCCTCTCCAGAGCGTGGTTTGGGATGCTCTGTCAGGTTAACCCAACCCTGTCAGACATCCGCATCCATCGTCTGGGTCATGGACGACTCCACCAGAAGGGATCCCGCCCACTGGCAACTTTTCCCCCATGTGCCCCAGCCACAGACTGCTCCACTTAGCTGGACCATAGCACAAGGGGCACCCCGGGATGTGTCTTTGCATGTCTGTGATGCATCTGAGGTCGGGTCCACAGCCCTTCCTCCAGTTGCTGTGCCATTATTGATCATTCTGCAGGTTCACCTGCATCCACCTTGTTACGACCTCTAGTTCTTCTAGATAGTCAAGTTTGATCATCTTCTCAGTGCTCTGTCAGGGCCGTTGCCGACCTTGGTGGGTTAGATCCAAAGACCTCACTTAAACATCCTATCATTAGTGGTGATGGGCAGTGTGTACAAAGTGCAGGGACTTAATCAACATGAGCTTTGGACTCGCACTTACTGGGAATTGCTTGTTAATGCAAGACAATTGCAATCTAGAATCCTTATCCTGAACAGGGTTCAGTCGGTTACCTGCACCTGTTTGGAAAAGGAATATACACGCTGATCCATTCAGTATAGTGCAAATGCAGCCTGGACATCTGTGGGCATCACATATCTGTTATTGCGCAATCTCAAGTCGCTGAACAACACATTTGCCTCTAAGAAATTGAACTAGTCAGCATGGAGGAATTTTGTTCGTCATCGGATTACCCAGACAAATTGCTCCACCAACTAAGAACGGCCATGCACCACCACCCACAGAATAGAGAAAGAGCCAACAATCTGTCAATCGTATCTGTGTCTGTGCCGGGTGAGGTTTCCTGTGTTGAGTCAAATTAAGCTGCAGTCTCCACTACTGGTGGTGGCCTTCCGTCAATTCCAATACAAAGGGCATCATCACGAGTTGGGCAGTAAACCCTGGCTATGATACCGCCCAACTTTATTAGCGCCCACCCATCCAGCGGTATTACTGCCGGATCATGTTTTGGGCGCTGTTAGTCCATTGATAATTGTGCCGAAAAGGCACATTTTTCCAGTTCTGAGCTCTGAGCTGGGGGTATACACACCATACTCGAGATTGGGCAGAGTCTTAAATGCAGCAGTAACACTGTTAACGCCGCATTTAAGGGCTACCACTCAACTCATGATGAGGCACTTATTATCAGTTTTGCAACCCTACTCTGCCCGGAACCCAAAGACTGGTTTCCCGGAAGATGCTTGACGGGTCATGAGAATAACACCATCAGAACACTAGTTGACATTGTTTATGGTTGGAAGTACTACGGTCCAAGAATTTCACCTCTTGCACCACAATATGAATGCCCCTGGCTGTCCCTCTTAATCATGGCACCAGTACAAACAATAACGTTAACAAACAAAAAAGAGCTGGAGTCCTATTCCATCATTCCTAGCTGAAGTATTCAGGTGATCAGCGTGCTTTGACCACTCCAAAGTAAATGCTTCTGACCTCCAGGACACAAAGTCAAGAGCATCAAGGGGACACCGAGAGGCAGGGGCTGGGACCGGTGTTAGGCCCCCTTGCGCTGGAATGTCAGCTTGATCTCACAATCCAATTACGAGCTTATCAATTGCAGCAACTTTAATATACGTTACTCGAACTGGAATTAGCGTTGCTGCTGGCATCAGACTTGTCATTCAATTAATCTTCATTCATGGATTTAAAGTGTACTCATTAAAATTACAGTGCCTTGAAAGAGTTCTGTATTGTTATTCTCCGTCACTACCTCCCGGAGTCAGGACTGGATAATTTGCGTACCTGATGCCTTCCTGGGATGTGGTAGCCATTTCTCTGGCTCTCTATCTGGAAGCAATGCCTGATTCCTCAGTACCCATGGTCATCATGGTAGGCACAGGAAGTTTAATTGGAAGTTGATTGGGCAGACATCATTATGTATTGACGCTGTCACAGGGAAATGCAATTTTCCCAAGCTTAGCTAGAGTCACCAAAACCGATGTGCGAGCCAGGTATAGTTTTAGTCTGATAAATGTCTGCATCCCGGTAGGTCGGCATTTGTCGGCATGTTTTTGCTGGAACCATAACTAATTCAGTGAGCCATTTGCAGTGTCACTATAGGGCAGTGTTTACTTACATGTCCATGGCTCAATCTTCGAGACAAGCATATGCTACTGGCATGATCAGCCCGGTATCCTTACCTGGTGGAGGGTGGCAATGAGCGAAGCCACGCGCCACCTCAGGTTGACCTTCACACCATCTGGGCCATCTGTAGGCCCCAAGCATCAGAGCGTGTACCCCACTAATACTTGTGGGGGATGGACAGGTCAACTACACGTGCCCCAGCGGCACAGCCTGTTCTGGGGAGTCAAAGGGGAGAGGCTGGGATCAGGCACAATTTAAAGCAGGAGGGATTTATACATGTGCCACCACTGGTTTGGTGACGGGGGGGGGGATTGGCATCCCACAGAATAGTCATTCAGAACTGCTGTAGAAACGTGCTTGGTGAAGAAGGGGCTACAGCGTGGGTTAAAGGGCCCCCACTGGGGCTAACACCACCCAACCCCATCCACTCTGATATGACCATTAGTGAGCTGCCCGACAGCTCAACCTTTGCTCTGCTTTGACTGGGTAGCCAACCACATGAGTGGGCCCTCTATGAGGGGGCATACCCTCGGCAAAGTCCCAAGATGTGTGGCGCTAATTGCTTGAAACGACAGCCGAGTCCAGCAAAGCAGTCCCACCCTAGATGGACCAAGTGCACCAAATAGATCTTGTTGAGTGCAGGGAGGCACATGGGCAGGACACACTGCTATCCACATGCAAGTCAGCTGAGGTTCTACTTTCAGGCAGACACCATGCTAGTCAGAAAAAAAAGTTGGCCACTAGGAAAAGCACCAAATGCTATTTGTTCTACCATCATGGGCCATGAGGGGGCCTTCAGCAGGCCAAGCTCTGCTGGGACATCTCGTGGGGTGCGGCCCTTGTCGGGCTTGGGCGGGTGTGCCTCATGGCCCGGGTTGGGCAGTGAGAACCAAGTGGAGCAGAGACATGACCCACAGCACTCAGGGGAAAAGTGACTAAGCTTTCTTGTAATGTATGTACCCTAGGTCACATAGGGGGAGGTCTGGGCAAAGGTGTCCAGTCGCCTTATACACACAACTGGATGAATATTTCTAATTGGTACCCATCCAGACTTCGAGAGCAGGCCAGTCATCTGGTCCTTCGATCCATTCCTGTGGCCCACTACCAGATGGCCTGTCTCGAAAAGCGGCCATCTCGTAGTGCAATGCATTCCAATGGTTCCATGTGGGAAGGACCCCTGGCATCCTGGTAAAGGAACAATAGGCCCGCAGGCTCTTAAGCTTGGCAGGGGGCTTGGTCAACCCATATGCAAGGCAGGAACCCAAGGGAGGGGGCAGCACCTCCAGTCATCTTGGAGATCAGGCTGCGTCACAATAGAGATTTTGAAATGCCCCTTGTCCTCCTGGCAAAGCAACCACCCCCTGCTGCTTTGCACCGGGAGGCAAAAACCAGGCAGTTGGCAGGGTGGAGCTGCAGGGCCTTTTTGCAGGGCAGGCAACCACTAAACGCATTACAGCTTTGCAGGGCCTTGGGCCTGAGGGCACTGCTGAGTAAACTATTGCTGTAAAATTTCCCAGGTCCATGCAGGACTCCTCAAGCCAGTCCATGTATCATTTTGCACTGCATACCTATGCGAGCGTGCAAAGGGGCCCTAGGGGCTCTGTTCATGATGTCTCCCTCCGCACCAATGCAGATTAATCTGCTCACCTTCAAACACCCCTGCCATGTACATGCTCCTGCAATGGGGAAAATTAGCAGCTGCCCACCCATACCCTCCACATGCATGTCTCTGTTGGCCTCAGCATGTCCCCCATCCAATCAGGAAGATGCTGTCCAGGAATACCATTAAGAAATCTAGACAACCACAGGATACACACACATTTTTGAAAAGGTATGGTAACACACCCCTTTTCCTCAACATTCATTGACCATATTAATGGGAACACATCAGCAACATGGCACATGAGAAGCAATTACTGGCATCCAACACCTGCACCTCAGCAGCAATGCACCGCACACTACATACACCATTTCACATGCATACATGTCAACTGGATCATCCACCTATTTAGAAAGAGGCAGTCATGGTGTTTTGCATGCCCATGAAACACAGGTAGTGGTGCACCAGGAAACAACAGAGGCCATGGAAATGATACCCAGAGTGACTCCATATCACACTTCACCTACAAGGCCAACCATATTCCAATGAGAAAAATTTGAAGCACCACACAAATGAGTCCCAGGTTACAGAGGCCTTCCTTGAGTTCACCACAGTGCCCAATAAGCCAGTCCACTGCTGATCATGGAATGGCCAGTGGACATGAGACGACATGCACGGCTGACATGACAAGAGTGTAAATGGAACACCGCTCAAAAAATTAAGCTACTGCATCAGCTCCCACCACACAGACATGCATAGGAAAATCCCAAGGAGACTGTCTCCAAGCGGCAAGTTGTGGATGTACAACCAGAAACCCAAAGCACATGCATAGCTGATAAGGAACACATGCAGACTCACAGACATGTAAGCCAACTCACACCCTCAGTAACAGTGACTAGGGTGGAAATATGATGCTGGAGGGTGGGGGCGGGGGTCCTCACAGTGACTGTGGGAACAGACTTAGGCATGATACCTGTAACAACATAGGCCATTTGTTTGGAACAGCTAAAGGAATCAGTCATACTGACTGCACATATGAAAATGAATATAGAATGTAACAGTCCACAACATCACAACAGTTGACTCCATTGTGCATGGGCGCATGACCATTCCTCCAACTAAATAGGTCCTTGAGAGGTCAAAGGCGCTGACATGAGGAAACAAAATAAATGACATAGTCCACCCTGGATGAGGACATCAAATGAAATAGTCTACCATGGACGTAGATGAAAATCAATAGAGTTCACCCTGAATGAAGACACAAAATAAAATAGTCCACCTTGAATGGGGGCAACAATCAAAAAAGATAAACACAAATGGTCAACCTTGGGGATGGGGGGAGCCATAAATGTAAAAGAAAAAAAAACAAAATGCATACAACCTCCACAGGCTCATGGACACCAGGGTACATGAAGAAGAGGTGGTGTGGGCAAGAGGCCAAGGGTATGTGTGCACATGGCCAAGGGACACACCTGCGTGGATCATCTGGGATCAGCAGTCTGTGATGGATCCTTGGATGGTGCACTCTGACTATGCAGTGCCAAAGCCTGGTTCTCATTGGCAACAGCAACTTGTGAGGGTCCAAATCTCTACAATGTCCTGATGATGTACATCGGTAGTGGCCACAGAGTCATTATGCATGCTCACTCTTGACAACTACAACTGCAGTAGAGATTTGGTCTCAAGGAGGCCATCTCTTGGCAGTTGAAGTCCCTTGTCGCAAAGATTTCATCATGCGGGTACTAGCTCAAGGTATCCATGCCTTGATGGTGGGATTGGCTAATGCCAACATCTTGACCTGCATACATTTGCAATGGGATTCTGCATCTTTACATTGGGATTCCCTCAGATTCAGCATCCCTGCCTGCAGACATTTGCTCTGGGCTTACCCATCTTGACTTCGGGATACCCACAAAGCCACCATCTCTGCCTGCAGGCATTTACTATGGGCTTCCACGTCTTGATGTTGGGATACCCTGGAGACCAACATCTCCACATGCAGTTTTTACATCAGGGTGTCCATCATCTGCCGCTGATCGTCCCTAGAGGCTGTCAGGGCTGACCTCAGGTATCTACACTCTAAAATAGTCCACATTTCAAGAAGTGAATGCACATTGTCAGTTAAAAAAGTTTATTTCAAAATGACTGCTTGTAAGAGGCTAGACACTTACTTGGACTTGAACTAACCCGAGTCTCCCTGAACCATAGAACAGGTACTATATATATATATATATATATATATATATATATATATATATATATATATATATATATACATATATATATATATATATATATATATATATATATATATATATATATATATATATATACATTTCCAGAACAGTTAACACACTCCCACATTTCCCTCATGTTCCCTTATAAGTCATCACCCAAAATACAAATGGTTTAGCCCTGTACAAGGTAATCTAATCCCCACAATCTCATTGGCTGCCTTCACTGTGGGACCATCCCCTTTAGACATACAATTTCAAGACATTGCAAATACAAACCCAACCCTCTTCTTGGGTTTCTTGCTGAAAGATGCACAACCCTATCATGACAGACAATACAGTTTTACTGCCACTTGGTAACATACCTGCAATGCTAAATCTGGCACGCATAATTAATATATGGGCACTTTACTTTATGAGGCTATATAAAGCTAACAAAAGGCTCCTTTGATCATGCACTAACATGTTCCTCCAAACACTCTGATACCCTGGATACCTATTTTTGGTGTCCTTCCAAGCCTTTTCATTGTGCGCAACTACCATTCCAATTAATCTGGCCTCCAGTCCCATTATACTCTTTTCCCCAAGCCCAGAAGTCACCTTAGCTTACAACTATCCTTCTACAGTTTTAGCCACTAACCCTAGATTGATCTTGCCGGGTGGTAGACACTTCACCAGATACTCTAAACAATTTCAGATCTTCAAAACCCTGGTCCTATGCTCTTCATTCTATTTCCACTCCAGGTAGCTGCTCTTATGTTTTCACTGCTGTCCCTTTGTCAAACAATACTTTCCTCCTTGACCAGCCAGTGTGGGTTTGTTTATTTTTAAATTTGTAGAGAAGAAGCTAAATAACCCCACGTCAAGCATCTCACCCATATTGCCTATATGTTGGGAGCCAGAGTGTACAACACGAGCAGTACCAGTGAAAATACTGGTACCGAGGAGAATCCTGGAGGCAAGGTTCCCGTTAAGAAAGCCATACTTGCATACACAATAGTATGATGGCCATTTGAATGAAATCCCAGAAGAAACAGGAAAAATGAACGGGAGAGCAGATTGCTGATGTCACACGAAGTGAAACTGACGCACCTAGGAGAGATGCAGAGACAAGAAAGTGAAGACAGTCTATAAGGCATGAGGAAAATATCAAAGATAAGCAACATTTTGGGCTTAAAATGAAGAGGCTTATGTTACAGAAACAATGACGATATCAAGCTATTTTACACATGTACAGATGCAAAAGAAACACAAGCAGATGAAGTATTCTTGAGGCTAGTTATGTAGTGAAAAGTATGTGGCATGCACACATATATATGTAGGAGTAAATAAAGAATTAATGATTCCACTATGTACTATAGCAGAGCTGGACCAGAATAGGAAGGCCCTTTCCAGAGTGTCACATTTGAAAAACAATTGAATTACAGAAGTGAATCTCAGAAAGACAAGGCTGGATTCGTCCCAAGAAGTTAAGGTCTTATCAGACAGGGATGAGCAGACATTAGTTACAATTGTGTGAAATAATGAAACTCTTGTTCAAAAGACATGGACGAAAACAAGGAAAACCTCAGAGATTCAATAAATAGTAGTATTTTAAATACACCAGAGCTCACATTTGTGGTCTTCAGTCACATGGAGGGGTGAAGCTGGACAAACATGACGAACCACACCTTCGCAGAGAGGCAGACCATGCCTCTACTCCCCTGAATTCTCTGGGGCAAGGAACATTTCCAAGGCCATTTTCAAAGCATTATTTGATGTGCAGACCACTGAGGTGATGCTAGATGATATGATCATTGGTGGGAAGCTATGGATATGACCAGCTCACCAGCACCTGGAAGTCCAGCCTGCATGCTGTTATCAAGGGTGGAAAAGTACTGACGGATGTAAGAGTGCCAACCAATTGTAGGGGGCCGCATAATTAAGGGCCCTATAGTTTGTGTAACCAATGGGACATCATGTATTTAGTGACGTTCATAGTGACCTGTTTGAAGGGTGGGTTTAGTAGTCCACCTGATGTTAAGGAGCATTATCACTTTCTTAGACTAGTATGGAACATATACCTAGATCAGAGGTGCACAACTGATTTTGACAGAGGGGCGAAAGTACCTTACATGAGGGCTATAGTGGGCTGAAAAGTAAATGTGGGCGGGCGGTAGGCGGGGCATGGCATGAGGCTTTTTGAGCCCCCAATTTGTATTAAACACATGGAAAAAGAATATGTATTTGAGGGTTAACGATTTTTATTTGCATTTCAAACTTACATGTTGTACTACACATTTTCCATTGTTATAATTTATTTCTATTTAGTTATTGTATATCGTCTGTTTAATTAAATTATATATATTTTATTGACCCTTGATTGGACATTCCGTTATTTTGGACTGCTATAGTTTGCTGTTTGGGTTGCCCAAGAGGAGTATGGCCTTAGTTGAGTCAGGTTTCCTCAAAAAGCAAAGGATGCACATCTCCTAACTGTGCCTGCTTTAGCTTTATTATTGGGTTCACTCTTGGAGTGCAACACTATGCCCCATGGCTCCCACACCCAACCAAACACTATGCCCCATGGCCCCCTCACCCCCAACCAAACACTATGCCCAATGGCTTCCTCAACCCCCAACCAAACACTATGCCCCATGGCTCCCTCACCCCCAACCAAACACTATGTCCCCTGTCCCTCACCCCCCAAGCAAACACTATGCCCCATGGCCCCCTCACCCCCAACCAAACACTGTGCCCCATGGCTCCCACCCCCAACCAAACATTATGCCCCATGGCCCCCTCACCCCCAACCAAACACTATGCCCCATGGCCCCCTCACCCCCAACCAAACACTATGCCCCATGTCCCCCTCGCCCCCAACCAAACACTATGCCCCATGGCCCTCTCACCCCCAACCAAACACTATGCCCCATGGCTCCCACCCCCAACCAAACACTATGTGGTCTTCAGTCACATGGAGGGGTGAAGCTGGACAAACATGACGAACCACACCTGCGCAGAGAGGCAGAGCATGCCTCTACTCCCCTGAATTCTTTGGGGCAAGGAACATTTCCAAGGCTATTTTCAAAGCATTATTTGATGTGCAGACCACTAAGGTGATGATAGATGATATGATCATTGGTGGGCAGCTGTGGTTATGACCAGCTCACCAGCACCTGGAAGTCCAGCCTGCGTGCTGCTAACACGGGTGGAAAAGTACTGACGGATTTAAGAGTGCCAACCAATTGTAGAGGGCCGCATAATTAAGGGCCCTATAGTTTGTGTAACCAATGGGACATTGTATATTTAGTGACGTTCATAGTGACCTGTTTGAAGGGTGGGTTTAGCAGTCCACCTGATGTTAAGGAGCCTATCACTTTCTTCGACTAGTATGGAACATATATCAGGGGTGCACAACTGATTTTGACAGAGGGCCGAAAGTACCTTAAATGAGGGCTATAGTGGGCCGAAAAGTAAATGTGGGCGTGGCGGTAGGCGGGGCGTGGCAGGAGGCTTTTTCAACCCCCAATTTGAATTAAACACATGGAAAAAGAATATGTTTTGAGGGGTAACGATTTTTGTTTGCATTTCAAACTTACATTTTGTACTACACATTTTCTATTGTTATAATTTATTTCTATTTAGTTATTGTATATCGTCTGTTTAATTAAATTATATATATTTTATTGACCCTTGATTGGACATTCTGTTATTTTGGACGGTTATAGTTTGCTGTTTAGGTTGCCCAAGAGGAATATGGCCTTCGTTGAGTCAGGTTTCCTCAAAAAGCAAAGGATGTACATATCCTAACTCTGCCTGTTTTAGCTGTATTATTGGGTTCACTCTTGGAGTACAACACTATGCCCCATGGCTCCCACCCCCAATCAAACACTATGCCGCTTGGCCCCCTCACCCCCAACCATACACTTTGCCCCATAGCCCCCTCACCCCCAACCAAACACTATGCCCCATGTCCCCCTCATACCCAACCAAACACTATGCCCCATGGCCCCCTCACCCCCAACCAAACACTATGCCCCATGGCTCCCACCTCCAACCAAACACTATGCCCCATGGGCCCCTCACCCCCAAACAAACACTATGTTTTGTTTCACAATGGCGACGGATATTATATTCCTTGGGGACTGCTATGAGACAGGAGTACACATTAGGTTTGGACTCGATGAAAAAAAACTTCTCAGTCCACCCATCCTTAAATTGACGGTGCTGCTGGTCAATCTTTCTTTTTTTTTACTGCACTGAACATTGGCAGGGACATCCTTGGATAAAGATACAAACTCCACTGTTATGCTCCCACTACGACGGTCCAAGTCTAGAGTATATACAAATTATATACTTTTTTGAGAAGCCTAGAAGCGACAAAAGAACAAGATCAGATAAAGAACATAGCCTTGCCAGCATACCTTTTCATGCACTTATTGATTGATACTTTCAGGAATAGCGGGCTGCATAGCATATCAAACTGCTATGTTTGAGATTAAGGTGGAAATTGAGGACATTCTTTAAAAAAAAAACATTTCAAAGCACAAGCTGTTGCCAAATTATGAGCTTTTGAAAGGAATTATCACAGGATGACCAATAACTTTAGTGAACATACAAAGAAACTGATCTCAGTTTCTTCCTGGCCAGGGCAAAACTGACAGGAGCCCTACCATATTGCGCCAGAGAAATAGGTTCTTCTGGAAGTACTACCAGTTTGAATATTGCAAGCCATTTCCTTCCACAAAATCTGGATCAAATAACTCAAACTGTCTAATTGAATGTATGATTCGTAGTGTGCAGCTAGTGTCCTTTTGCAGTTAAGCTTGCCCTCAAAGATCAGTTACTTTCTCTAATCAATTTCATTGTGCATCTATCCCCCTAAACAATGCTTGATGGAGTTGTAGAAAGGTAACAATTACCCACACTCTCAAACACTTGATCGAGGTTTAGTTGCAAAATTACAGGAGCAGACTAGAAAAGGCTGCAGCTGGTTTTGAAAGCTTTAGGAATGTACAAATAAACCACACCCACTACTGACCCTTGACACTCTGGCCCAACATCTCTAATGATATGATATGATAGTTTATTTTTATAGAGCCTATACACAATGTGTTTCTAGGCGCTTCTCGACAAGGGAGGGAACAAGGGAAAATACAAAACATTCTTATAGGCCATGAACAACAAGAATGCGAAATTAACTATTGTACTCGGCCTAGCAACATTTCAGATGGTGCAAGTGCTAAGACACAAATAGGAAGGAAATGGGACCAGACCAGCGACTACCGTCCTAGGCCTGACAACATTTCTGGTAGAGCCGGAGAATTACAAAAAGTGAGGAAGAGGGGAGGAGAAAGGAGGGAGAGGAACAAAACAAGCTATTATCGCACTAGGCCTGATGACATTTCAGATAGTGCTGGAGAGGGAGAGGGGATAGTAAGTGGGGGTGGGGGGCAAACATTTGTTACTATCATACTAGGTCCAGGGACAATTCTGGACCTAGGAGTATGATCTTTAGGGGACTGCACCTAATGCCAAAGAGCATCACTAAATGAGCCGTCGCTATCGGACATTTACAGGGTATTTGAGTTAGACCTGTAGACAGACACCCACCAATCATTTCTCCCCAGCTAACATTCCAATGGAACCTGGGCAATGTGGAGTGGCAGGGTAGAAATGTGTGGCTTCCATTTGACTTTGCCAGCACCCATCACACAACCAAGTGGGACAGCATTCGGATTCATGTACTGATGCAGAAATCTTCAGCCTTTAGGACCCTGAATCTGGAACATCCCAATGGCATCAAATTCCGTCAACATGCACATGCAACAATGGGTGGTTATTGAATGAATGTTTTACTATGTTATATGCCGTTATTGATAAGTGCCATCACTAATAATGCAGACTTTTCCAGCTGCATTGGTTAGCTCCTGACTTGTGTTGGCCTCTAAGCCCAAATCTCGGAAGGATCAAATGAGCATGGCACCGGAACTTGCTTTGTGCCCATGAGAGAGTTTGGTAGAACAGGAATTTGGCCTGCTCCACTTTTGATAGTAATCTATTGCAAATAAAGTAGTCTCTCTTGTGAATACAGTTCCTCTTCAATTGGTTGTGTTAGCTTTGTATGAAGAGATGTGCCCGTCCCCCATCAGGGGCGCCATCCCCAATCAGGCACAAACTCAAAGCACCACCCCCCCCCAACTCAGCACACACACTCAAACATGCATCAATACAGACCCAAACCCCCCACCCGCCAACTCAGCACATACACTCTCAAGCATGCACCCATACAGACCCAAACCCCCTAACTCAGCACACACACTCTCAAGCATGCACCCATACAGACCCGAACCCCCCAACCCCCAAATCAGCACACACTCTCAAACATGCACCCATACAGACCCAAACCCCACCCCTCACAACTCAGCACACACACTCTCAAGAATGCACCCATACAGACCCGAACCCCCCACCCCCCAAATCAGCACACTCTCAAACATGCACCCATACAGACCCATACCCCCCAACTCCGAACCCCCCACGCCCCCAACTCAGCACACACACTCAAACATGCAGCCATACAGACCCGAACCCACCAGCCCCCAACTCAACACACAAAATCTCAAGCATGCACCCTCACATACCCAAACCCCCCACCCCCAACTCAGCACACCAACACTCAAACATGCACCCATACAGACCCGAACCCCCCACCCCCAAATCAGCACACTCTCAAACATGCACCCATACAGACCCAACCCCCCACCCCCAACTCAGCACACAAACTCTCAAGCATTCACCCATACAGACCCAAACCCCCACCCCCAACTCAGCACACACACTCTCAAGCATGCACCCATACAGACCCGAATCCCTCACCCCCCAACTCATCACACACACTCACAAGCATGTACCCATACAGACCAGAACCCCCCACCCCCAAATCAGCATACAAACTAGCAAGCATGCACACATACAGTCCCTGCATCTCAACATACACCACACTTATACTCCAAAACAAACATTCATGCACACCCGACACATCCCCACCATAACAAACACTGCATAAACATACAAAAACAAACATTCATGCACATTCGACAACCCCCCACCCCCGCATCTCAACATACACAACACAAACATACAAAAACAAACATTCATGCACATCCGACACCCCCACTCTGCATCTCAACATACACAACACAAACATTCAAAAACAAACATTCATGCAGATCCAACACCCCCACACCCCTGCATCTCAACATACACAACACTAATATTCAAAAACAAACATTCATGCACACCCGACACCCCCCACCCCTGCATCTCAACATACATAACATAAACATTCAAAAACAAACATTCATGCACATCCAAACCCCCCCACTCCCGCATCTCACCATACACAACACAAACATTCAAAAACAAACATTCATGCACATCCGACAACCCCCCACCCCTGCATCTCAACATACACAACACAAACATTCAAAAACAAACGTTCATGCACACCCAACACCCCCCACCCTGCATCTCAACATACACAACACAAACATTCAAAAACAAACATTCATGCAGATCCAACACCCCCCACCCCAGCATCTCAACATACACAACACAAACATTCAAAAACAAACATTCATACACACCCGACACCCCCCACCCCTGCATCTCAACATACACAACATAAACATTCAAAAACAAACATTTATGCACATCTGACACATCCCCACCCCCTCATCTCAACATACACAAAACAAACATACAAAAAAAAACATTCATGCACACCCGACATCCCCCCCACCCCACCATCTCAACATACACAACACAAACATTCAAAAACAAACATTCATGCACATCCGACACCTCCCACCCCTGCATCTCAACATACACAAAACAAACATACAAAAACAAACATTCATGCACACCCGACACCCCCCAATTCCCCCATCTCAACATACACAACACAAACATCCAGCAAAACAGATCCGACACACAAACGCAAACACACAGACCACTTACCGGAGACGTGCTGGAAGGCAGGTAAGCTGGAACGCTGGCGAGGAAACTGGAGTCGTACTACGGCTGGCGTGGCAAGACTGAAATGCCTTCCGGCATCAAGCCTTATGGACCACGCCAGTCGTAGTGCTGGCACTCCATTGGTGCATACACATGCACTACGTGGCTCGTAGGAGTGACGTGGTCCGTGTGTGCTGAGCCAATGAGGGCCAGTGTTTTGTCCGGCCCAGAAGACAACAAAGACTTTCCTAATGGAGGGCAGCCGATGCTGCTTGTGGGCCGCACTCCATTAGGAAAGTCTTTGTGCCTCGCGGGCCGGACAAAATGGCATGGCGGGCCGCAACTGGCCCGTGGGCCGTATGTTGTGCACCCATGACCTAGATGTTCCCCTGAAGCCTATCACATTTGCCACTAGGATTTTGTAGTTGCCACATAGGATGGCGTTAGCAAATACGTAGGTTAACGTCAGTAGTGACAAGTTTTCGCTATATAATTCATGTTTTTAATACTTAATTTAAGTTAATGCTGTGAGACGTCCGTTGATATCCATTGTACTCCCTGTTTTAGATAATTGACATTAAAACAGTCAACTTTGCCAACTTTCTGGGTTGTTTTAATTGTTGATGTTTGAGTATCTTCTGCATCCCCACTCATCTCAAAGTATTGCTACCTCGTTTTAAAGAGCTGAGTCAGCTGTCCCAGTTCACATGGTAGCAGAGATGATGGTTAAAGAACAGTCGACATATTAAGCTTTGGGGTCCCGGCAATATCGGATGTCCTCTGCCATTTGGCTGAAAGGACGTGAAGCTCCCTGTAGATAGCGGAAATTAGTTTAAAATAATGCTTGCAAGGGTAGGTGAGATGGGTCCCTTGTTTTCAGGCAGAATCTCCCTCCCGAATTCTACAGGAAGCTGAGCAGATGGAAAGTTGAAGAGGCTGATTGAAGAGGCGTTGAACCCAAGAGTCGGAAGTTGAAAAAGCAAATGGTGAGTAAAAACTGAGTGAGGTGGAAAAATTGTGAATGGGCAGTGAGTGGAGAGAGTGATAAGTGGAAACAAGTAACAGAGGGAGGTTGGGGTAAACGACTGGAGACAATGAGCGTCAAGTTATTTAGTAAGCTGACTTGAGGAAAGGATTGCCAAGCAATTAAGAAACTGTGAGAAGAAGAACGTTCAGTAGAGTAAAACCCAGTGTCCTAAGTCATAGCACCTATCAAAAGGCATCATATCTAGAGTCCCAATGGCGGATGACATAGAACATGGACACGTTTGAAGACTGTCTAAAGAGAATGATTCAAACTCCGTAGGAGTGTCATTAGGGGTGTCAGAGAGATCGCGAATGAAGATGTCTGGTCTCGAGGAACGTAGGCTAAAATATATGGGCCGGCCAAGTTCATCTGTTTATCCGTTTGTTTTATGTGTCGTATGAATATATATTTGTTGAAAAAGTAATAGACAAATTAAGAGATGTGAAAAGAAATCACGAGACTTGAAAGTCAAATAGTTGTTTATTTAAATGAATTGATGGTGTTTTAGTGGAAAAGTAGAACACGATTAAACAAGATATAAAAGGCTTGGAGCTGCGACGATTGGTGCACACTCATATTGTGTTGTTTTTTAAAATGTATTTTTGAAACGTGCAAAGAGTAAAAGTATGACGAGTCAAAATGGAGGATATTACTCCACATATACATCTATGTAAGCAATTACTAAAACATGCACCAAAGCTTAAACAGTGCAACATGGAATGGGTTAAGGGCATGGCATATAAAATGTTCATGCCAGGGCTACAAGGGCGATCACTATCAAAGGCTGTTTTGCAACAGATGACGACATACTTGTATGCAGCATACAGAGGAAAAAAGTTAGATAAAATTGCTAGCGAGCTTAGAGCTCTGGAAAATGTACCAGGAGGAAAGAGAAGAGCCACCTCCTGAGGATTGGATACTTAACATATACAAAGAGAGGGATGAGGAGGCTTCTGCTCCCCTTGCTGCACCAGAATAAAAAGCGATAGCATAAAGGCTGACGAGTGTACCAATTAAGACAATTTAAGGCAGCGGCAGGATACTGTAATCCGACTTATGAGTCACCTGCGCATAGCAGCAACGAAGGTACAGAGAATATTTCTGAAAGAGAGGTGATCTCTAAAGTCCTAAGGGACAAAGCGAGAAGGGACAAGGAAAGTAGTGATCGCCCGAGTACATCCTTAGCTATAGGACACCAAATAAAGAGATGGAAAGGAAAGAAAGGTAAGGCTGATGAGGTAGCGCTCATACAGAATGAATGGAGGGGCGGTTCAATTTTGCTCAAACTTGATGGAAAGAGCATTGAGGAAGTAAGGCAAAAAGAAAATCAAGACGAACAAGATAAAAAAAGATAGAGAAAGAGAGGAACGATTGAAAGAGGATGGGATGAAAAGGAAGGATAGACAAAGACGGGAACAGTTGTATCAAGATGAACAAATGAAAAAGCAGGAAAGGGCAGAGGAGCAAAGAAAATATGACAACAGAAAGGGAGCAATCGAAGAACGGGAAATGGGTAAGAGAAGAAGCAAGAAAGTGAAGAGAGCTTGATGATGAAATGGAACCTAAGAGAAGGCAGAGAGCACGCGACGTTGATCGCATAGAAAAATAAATAATGGAGCCTAATCCAGTAGTAGCATGGGAGGATATAGAAGAATTCTTCCCAACACATGAACCGATGCCAGGTCCGTCTAGTGCAAATGTAGAGGATGAGTTTGACTCTAGAAGCATTGGGGACACAATCGATAAAGTCTGTCATGATATGAGGACTAAGAAAGAACTGAAAGGAAAGGGTAAAAACCTTTGACTTGAGAGTACACAGTTGTAGGACAGAGAGCGAGGCTCGTGTAGTTTCGTGCCTAAAGAGTTGTCTTTAGACAGACTAACTCTGAATAGAGATGAAGAGGAGGGAAACCACACAAGTTGGGGACAGGAAATGTCAGACAAAGACAGATAAACATTCCGTGGAGAGGAGGGAGGTAACGCATGTAGTCCTGAAGGATGTTCTCCGATGGACAAAGTCGTGAGATGGTCAGATCTAGATCTACCCACATTGTGGGTGTCAGAGTCTCTGGCATGACTAGATCGACCCAGAGGGAGATCCCATAGTGAGAGGGAGGACTTGTCAACTTATGTGAGCAGGTTAAGATCGCTACCAGGAAGAAGGTGGTGTGAAACCATTGTCCCTGCTATGGACAGACAGATGATAGGGGACGAATGTGAGTTTGGAATCTCACAGTTTCCTTTGTTAGACAAAGGAGGAGCCATACCACAGTATATACCATGGCCAAAGGTGGATAAGGATAATTTAAGGTGCAAACTTCTGAGTTTAACTTCTGGTGCTGGGAAATGGATACATGAGTTATAGAGTAAATGACAGGAGGAAACACATTAGCTATAGGAGACATTAAGGGTCTTCTAGCTGCTATTCTTGGGGAGAAAGCAGACGACATTTGGTAGGGAGCGGGATACTCGTGAGTCACTGTGCAGAATACTGCTCAGGATGGACCACTGTTTAATAACTGTAGAGCGGGTTCTAGGAAAGCACTGCGAGTACAGTATCCAGACACATCAATTATGGGAGCTATAATGGCAAGAACGATGCAGGAAGGGGAGGATCCTCTTGTTTACATTCAAAATATCCAAGTGCATTGGTCTTTGGAAACTCGTGAGCCGTGGGGGAAATCTATACTTGCATTTTCTAATATACTATGCCAAGAGCTGCCGGACCCAGAACAGAAGCAGCTCAGGAAACTAGTAGGTATGGAAGCAAAACCATGGCTGGAGATACAGCTGACCATCGCACACTATTCTGTATTATTGCAGGGGAAGAATCAAAAGAAAGATGATGCTAGGAAAGGTGAGGAAGCAAAATGAGTGCAGAAAAAATTGTCAAAATACGCCATAGAAGGGGCGATGTTGACTGGAGGAGAAGGGTCAGGTTCACAGCAAGCAACAGGCATGCCACAGATGAATAACCAAAGGCAGTTTTTAATTAAGGTAACAATGGATTCATACCAAGGAGTATGGGAGGCTTCTGAGGAAGGTGCTTCCAGAATAATAAAGGACATTTTCTGAATAATCAGAGTGGGTTTCAAAACATGCAGAATGATAATCAAGGCATGCAGGGAGTGCCAATTAGGAGACATCCTGTATGTTGGACATGTGGAATGACAGGACTCATTGCACGCATGTGTGGAAGTCAAGGGTTTGTGTAAAATGGGCAATTCTCAAGAAGGGGGCACCACATACCCACCTTCATACACTCAACAAAGTGGGGAGGGGTTTGCCCAAAATCAGACAGTGCAGCAAACACAAGCGCCGAGAATGCGGCAATGTTTACAAACACAGCAGACAACAATAAATCCGCTGCAAGGGCAGTCACAGCATTCACCCATGCAGATACAGCAGGGCACAAGCACAGGACAGTTAATGACTCCTAGGATAGGGCGTGTCACCGTCGAGGGAGGGAATCCTTTCACAGGTGCAGGGATAAGCGCGTTCCCACAATAGGACAGCTCACTGGGAGACTTGATGTGTTCAGTTCTATCAGTGACTCCCAATCCTCAAGAGGAACCGAGGGTTGACGTCACTATAGGGGGCAAATCTTTCTCTTTTTTAGTAGACACAGAGAAAACATGCTCATGCATACGGGAGGGGAAATTTACATTATCTGGGGAGGCCATGAATGCTCAAGGTTTTACAGAAGATACAAGTAGAGTTCCTTTTACTGAAAAATTGCCAGTCTCTATAGGAGAATGTGACATGTCTGTACCGTTATTATATTCGAGACATACATCTGTTAATATATTAGGTTGAGATTTCATCACAAAATTAAACATGACGATTTTTTTTACTGATGAAGGCATAATGTGTTCAACTCCAGGAATGCATTATTTAAATGTGAGTGAATTTATTATGGGATTTACAGGACAAATGGCCATACAAGGAGTACCGTTAGAACCAGAGGTCTTCCACTATGGGGTACGCATTTTGTTAACATGGTTACCAGGTTTAGTGGATAAAACTATAAGAATACCTGATGAGTTTTTATTCAGGACAAGGATACTTAAGGATGAAGAGGGAGGAGGATTATTTCCCTTGGAATTACAAGCAGCTATAGTACAAGGGGAGTTAGTTATGCTTGATGGAGTTGATTATGAAGGCAGACAATGGATCACAGTGATTGCCATTGGGCAGGGTTACAGATTGACTGATGTCACTGACGAGGATATGTTTAGAGACCATCCGTCAGATGATGAAGTATTATTTGAAATGAGTATTACTTATTGGTAAGATCAATAAGACGTGAGGTACCCCAGAAGATGATGTTAGCACTGAAGCATCCCAAGTTTTTTTTAATGAAAACTTGGCAAAGGTGCCAGTTTCATTATGGACAACAGGCACCTATGACATAGGCCTACTGAAGGGGGCTGGAGAAGTTAAGCTTAAACTGAGACCAGGAGCAATTTTGCCTCGAGCACGACAGTATCCTATGTCTCGAGAGGCTGACAAAGGTATTTTTAAGACGATATCCGCCATGATGGAACAAGGTATCCTGATGTTGTCAGAGTCACTGGGCCTCATTACCACCCTGGAGCTAACCATGCCGCTTTTTGCGGCATGGCTACTCCTTTTCCAGGTACTGGGTCCGGATTACCTGAATGGGGAAATACCGGGCAATTCTGACCTTGGAGGGCCCGGTATTTCCCCATTCAAAGAACCTGCACCCAGTACGTCACCATTCCCATTTCAGCCCCCATAGTGCTCAATGGGAGTGGGGATGATTCTAACAACGGGCCCGTTAATGACGGGTCTGTTGTTAGCATCCTGGTCTGCTCACGGGGACCGCTAAGGACGCCTGGTTTTACCAGGCATTCTTAGCGGGTCCGCGAGCAGACCTTGTAATAATGCGCTAGGGGGTTAATGGGGCCAGCAGCTCTACCGGCCCCGTTAAGCCCCTACCGCCAGGGTTGTAATGAGGCCCACTGTGTAATACATCAGTGTACCCTATTAAGAAATCTAAGGGGGATTGTGGCGTTTAATTCAGGATTTATGCCCAATTAATCCGATTGTAGAGGCCGAGTTCCCTCTAGTTCCAAATCCGGCGACAATCTTATGTAGTATCCCTGTTGAGGCGCAATATTTTACGGTGATTGATTTAAAAACATTTTTTTTCTCAATTCCATTGCATAAGGATTCTCAAGATCTGACGTCATTTACGTTCAGACAGACTAAGTTAAAAAGCACAAGATTACATCAGGGGTACTGTGAGTCTCCAAAGAGTTTCAATAGAGTTCTGCAGATGGACTTAAGCAATATTGATTTTCAGAGTGTTGTGTTGCAACACATAGATGACATATTGGTCTGTAGCACCTCAGAAGAAGAGTGCAGGCATGATTCAGTTCAGATAATGATTATTCTCGCAGAAAAAGGATATAAAGTGGACAAGGTGAAATTGCGATATTGTCAAAGGGAGGTGTTGTTGATAGGACAGTTAATTTTGCATGTATGAAAGAAAGTTACTCCTGAAAGAGCTGAGGCTATTTTAAAAACATCAAAGCCACGCATGATAAAGCACATGCAAAGATTTTTAGGGCTACTCAATTATGTGAGAGCATGGGTCTTTAAGTATAGTTCATATACAAGGCCTTTGTTGCAGGCTGAGGACATGGAGGAAGGGTTTGATGAGTTGAAAAAAGCTATTTGCACAGCTCCAGTTTTAGGGATTCCCAAATATATTGAGGAATTCTTCTTATTTTCGCATACAAATGGCACGGTTATGACAGCAGAACTCACACAGAGAACTACGTTGGCGTACAAGCCTCTGGTATATTACAGTGGGATTCTGGACCGGGAATTAGGGGTCACTTTTCCTGCGAACAATCTTTGGCAACTGCCACCTTCGCTATTGAGAAGGCAGCCAGTATAGTAATGGGGTGCTCTATGACGTTGTTTGTTAAACATGCTTTGTTTGCAGTTTTGGAAAAACCTAAGGGCACATTGACTTCTCAAAGGGCTTCTGCCTACGATGTTGTCATATCGAATCCAGCGATTAAAATATTTTCATGCAGAATAGTGAACCCTGACATGTTTATAGCAGAACCACTGGCAGAAGATGAGCATGCACATGATTGCTCGAACTATGAGGTATTCGATGAAGAGATCCCGAGGGTGAAAGAAAATGCTTTGGCAGCTGAGGAGATTATTTTTATTGATGGTTCATCTAGAATCGATCAAAATGATGGACAGAGATATACAGGAGCTGTTGTGATACAACACAGATCAAATGGAGAATTTTAAGTATTGATAAGTGCATGACTACTGTCTCACTTTTCAGCACAGGCTGCAGAATTTGTGGTGCTAATTGTCGCGCTCGAGAAATATGCAGATCAGGAAGTAACTGTGTACAGTGACTCCACCTATATGACGTCGACGGTACATGCAGGGCTAGCACATTGGAAATGGAGGGGCTACATCCAAGTGGACGGAACTCCAGTGCAACACGCCACTTTATTGGACAGACTTATTAGAGCACTACAACTCCTAGTAGCCATCACAGTAGTTAAATGTGCAGCTCACACTAAAGGAGCAGCCTTTAGCCAATGCAGAACACAAGCTGCAGAAGATGAAGCAAAACGAATTGCATATTCAAAAGATATTATGAAATTTGATATGCCTGATGTGAATGAAAGCTTGGTGGTGATGATGAGTGTGCATGAAAGCTTTAATAACTTGTCTAAGACTCAGTTGATGGAAATTCAAGGGGAAGCACCACAGGATGAGAAAGACCTGTGGACACAGAGGGGGTGTTCTTTAACTGCTTCCAAAGCATTGTGGTGACAGGAAGGCACTGTTAAACTGGTGATGTCTGTAGCCTTATTAAGGGTGGCGTTGGAACAGCTGCACTATCCTGCGCATGTCACTAGAGAATGCCTCGCAGCGACCATTGCAGAGGAATGGTAGGTTCAGAATTTATTAGAACACGTTGCATTTTATGTAGTAAACTGCATCGTATGTCAAAGGGTTAGTGTTGGGCACACGCTGCGTACAGTTAAAGGAGTTATCCGCGACCTAATGGTCCTTTCCAGCATTTTAAGAAGGTGAGGAAGAGGTGGGCACCACGTTTAATGTTCAAGTTGTCTCAGTCAATTAGGTTCTCATGGCTATTATCTCTTTTTAGTTCTGGTTTTAGCCTGGAGCTGTCAGAAAAATGATGATCCCGTGACACAAGGACCATAAAAATTCAAAAGACAAAAAATGAGGTGAAAACGCCTCATCAAATCTGAGGCTCTCAGTTAGCTCCAATGGGAGCAGAACAAAGGGTTTGTTATATATTTGTTTCCAAAGTTGCTCTTCACTTTCATTTTCTTTACCAATAATATACTACTTTTTCTTTTGTTTATTTCCTATTAGAAGTCAACTGTTCCTTTAAAACTAAATTAAGTGGAACTCATCAAAAGTGCAGGAAATGCTTACGGCACAATCCTGTCACTTTGTTACTTGAAGTGGCAAGTGCTGAGACAGAGATCTAATACAATGGTCAATCTAGTGCAAATAAGCCAATGCATTTCGGTGTGTTTACACCATCTTCAGGCCTATGCAGTCTACCATAATCATAAATGTAAATGTAAAGAAACATGTCATACAAATCAAAATCCATTGTCATACAAAATAGTGCACATACCACAGCGTGCCAATAGAGTTCGTATGTGATGTCACCAAGGATACAGAATAGAGGAACGAAAAAGAAAATTTCAATCAGTGACTGTACCAAAACGTATATACTGCTCTCATATTTTAATCACAGTAAATGCCTCTGTTAATCTGGTAGAGATAAATCATACCTCTGTCATATGTGTATTTGCCATCAAAAGCCACATGTAACCCCTAGCTATACAATGCCGGCTGACGTCCTACATTCAGATTGAAAGCGCTGCCTAAAACAGTTAAGTCAATCAGTACTAATACTGTTTCTGAAAACCACGTTCTAATGTGTGTAAGCACGCTGTTTATTCTTACCTCCAATGTCAAGAAGGACTCTTCTATCAGCGAAACTGTGGGGACGCGCAGTTCCACTTTGTTTTTATGTGTTGCTATGGAGACACAGCGAGGCGTCGCGCTTCAGCATTGCATCCGGAGCACGTATGCCTCACGCCCCACCCTCCTTTGGCAACAGGAGGGCAGGATTGTCACCAAGGCAACACTTGAAGTTACTGTGTGTAAGGCATGCAGAATATAAAAGAGGTTGTATGGATCGGAGTGTTTTGTTATTTTTGTGAGTGGCATGCAGTGCATAAACAAAAGTAATGCGTGTGAATCTGAAGAGATTGAGATCGGAAACTCATAACATTAAACATATTAGTCTCTCTCTGTGCATGCTCTGCAGTTAGTACACTGCTGTGGACAGCCCCTCGAAAGATATGCGACAGGGAGATATTGCTTGTGCAGTTTGTTATCTAATCTCGACACTAACTGAGATACACATTAAAGAAGAAATACTGTCTTCTTATGTCATTTCAAACAAAGCATGTTGTTTGGTCACCCGTCAACACGCGTACCACTCAAACACCCTGTTGAATGACAGTTAGGGGTGTACACAGCCTCCTATTCAAATCATAAATCACATTGTGGACTGATTCACTAGAAATAAACCTAAACATGAATATTTCTAGTACATGCGTGTCTTGGAATCTTTCAAAACAAAATGAAGAATCAGTAACATCTAGGAGATCTTGTGATCTTAAATAAGTAGAGTGTTGCTAGAACTTCTCAAGTCAAAATTCAAATTGAGAATTAAAAATAAAAAATGATGATCAGGGAGTTCTCATCCTGTTCTTCAAATGAATCTAGAATCTTCTTCTTCATCAGAGAGTGTATTACTGAGTAATGAACAGCAAACACACATTACTCCAGTTGTCAGGGATAGTTGGTACATTATTAGTTTCTCTGTTCTACTTATTATTACAAATAGCACATGTAGTCAATTTCTTCATTCAGTCCCATTGGTGTAAGCGTACTCATTCTGTCTATCCAGAATATCTCTCTTTGGTCGAGTCTTTTCTGGATATTTTCATGCAGGTCTCTTTTCATCACAACTTCTAAGAGTACAAACCTGATCTGTGCCAGGTTGTGTTCTTTCTTGTGCCAATAACTGGCAACTGCCGAATTTGTATTGTGGTTGCAAATACACAACCTGTGTTCGTTCCATCTGGTTTTTGCAGCCCTTTGGGAATGTCCTATGTAATAGAGGCCACATGGACATTTAATCGCATAAATGATACTTGTTAAGACTGATTTCCTATACTCTGGCCTGGTGGACAGATGTATAGAAGGCCAACCTATATTGTGACAGGGGTAACTCTGGGAAGCTGTAGCCAAACTACATTAAGGTAGCGGTGACAGGCGGTCTAGGCTAAGATCTTCAGAGGGGTGAGATTGTAAAGCATCCACAATGAGGTCACACAATAGGAGCCACACATTACCCTTAGACAGGATGTATAAAAATACAGTTATTTAATTATGGCCAAATACACTATAAGAAAATATAAGAAAAATGAACACAAGCATGTAGACGTATCAACCAATACCATGAAACTAAAATACATATATACAGTCACAGGTTCAAGTGCATAATACAACTCAAGATATTCCTGCAAGGGAATGAATAGGTGACTATTACACTCAAAAAGGTCCACAGATAATTTACCCCTAACTAATATTGTCCAACCCTAAGTTGCCTGGGGCCTTGTGCCCTATTGTTCAGGATACAAAGATACAGCACTCAGGAGGCAGGAGAAAATGTAGGTAGGGTCTCTGGGGTCCAGTGATGGATTCTTAGAGCTAGGGTTCAAGATAGACAGTGTCCAAAATTCCCCCCAACAGTTAGAAGTCTTGCCAACGCAAGTATGGGCAAAGCCAATAGGTTTTAGATAAAGAATATTATAAGTCTATTGACTTACAATGGGAGTGTAGGGGTATGTTAAAAGCTCAATAACTTACCCCCCACACTCCGAATCTTCCCAAGACTTTCGATAACAAAGGAAGGGTGTCCTGGCTTACTTTTCCCGCCAAACTCCACAGTCCTTGATTTTCACAGGTTGCAGGTTCGAGTGATTCTCCGGTTACAATCTTTTGCTTTTGCAAGGACTCTTGATGAAGAAATACAGAAACAAATGATGCAGCACCCTTCTCGGGACTGGAGGTGGGTCAGAAAAGCAGGTTTCGGACCATGCATGCCGCGCAAAGCGATGCAGCAGGACTCAGTAGCCACGGTTGGACTTTCTGGTCTTTCTCGGGTCCCCTTGGTGCTAGGACGCTGACATTTCTCAGAGGGTGTCGTTGCAGTGGCAGCTGAGGGTGTGCCAAGTTTCACTTCCGAAGGTGGTTTTTGTGCGCTAGGCACCGAGTAGGCTTCGGGAATGGATGGTCCCTCCACTCCTGGGGTTGTAGCACCTTTGCAGGCCTACTGGAGATCAAGAGACAGACAGGGCTCCACCAGGACTGCAGCAGAAGTTGGTTGCCAGGCCTCCTTCAGACAGGTTACAGGTTTCTTTGCATGTCCTCTCAGCTGGACGGATTCTTGGCTCCTTCAGGTTCTTCCAGGATCTCTGAGAATTGCATGCAGGGGCCCTCTTCTTATCCTAAAAGCCAGGTAGGACTCAAAACTCCCACTAGCCAATGGCAGAACTAGCCCAGACACACACCCCACAGTGGTCCAATCAGGACCACTGGTGGGAACACTCATGCATACCACTCAGACACACAGAGACCAGGATGTGTATTAGGGTCAGACTGACCCAGCCCACATCCTGCCTGCAAACACACAAAGCCCTCCAGTAGCCTGCCAAAAGCTCCTGCTTTCCCGGGCACTGGAAGTCCTTACAAGGATCTTTCTGGCCTCTCAGGCCAGGAAGAAGGCTAACCATCAAGTTCCAAAACGAATGGATGAAAAACCTTGTGGCACGGCCATGTTTGGCCAGTAGCCACAGTAAGTAGCCAAATGCGGTAAACATGGTTAAGCCAAAACGAAATTCCCCAAAAAGTGGAGAAAAGTCACTGCTGCCACCAGACCATATTTTAAGCACCTTAGAATAACCAAAAAATCCTTTGCGTGTTAGTCTAGGACAAAACAAAAATGAACCCCATTGCACTGCAGTGTAAGCTGCTGTGTGCAATGATAAAAAGTTACCACATGTGATACAAAAGTAAACACAAGTAGCAACAGGGTCACAAGACTAACAGAAACACTGTTTCCCAGTACTGATAGCTTTAAGGACATATCGGTTTCCCCATAACATGTGAGCAAAGGCCAGTACAATGAAGCGTAAGGCTTCACTGTACTGCAAAAAGTACAGGTCAGATTGAAAAATAAAAGCAAAATGTTTAAGGGTTCCATAAAGATGGAAGGAAAGGTGCAGTAAAGAGAATCTTTCCTAACAATACTCGGTGTGTCGCAAGTTGCGTAGCTGTGTAGTCTAATCTGTTCTCCTGTGTGTGGGTGATTCACTGTTTCTCCCTTCTGGATGTATCCGCAGTTACTGCAAATGAGACTGGGGTAAGTCCCAATACTGTCTGTGATTTTCTTTTTCTGAGGGGGTCTTGTATTGACAAGCCTATCTTTGAAGTTCTGGCTCCGTTGATATGCAAAAGTAGGGAAATCTTTGAAGAGATGTTCTACCCTCTGGTCACGTGTGACCGTCATCCAAGTTTTTCTTAATGATCTCTTTTATTCTGTTACTTTGTTTCGAATATCTCGATACAAAAACAAGGGCTGTTTTTTTCTTTTTTCTTTAGGAGGTCTTCTCTCTTCTGAGTCTCTACTCGTACCTCTGCTGCTTTACTTCTTCTGTCGAGTATCCCCAACCCATGAATTTCTTGCCCATTTCTTCTACGTCTTTCTTGTAATCTTTTGTATTACTGACAATCCTTATTATTGATTCTAATTTTGTTTTGAAAGATTCTAACACAGACATGTACTAGGAATATTCCTGTGTAGGTTTATTTCTAGTGAATCAGTCCACAATGCAATTTATGATTTGAATAGGAGGCTGTGCACAACCCTAAGTGGCATTCAACAGGTTGTTCGAGCAGGTCGCATCTCGACGAGTGACCGAACAACATGTTTTGTTTGAACTGACATAAGAATACAGTATTTCCTCTTTAATGTGTATCGCAGTTCGTGTCGAGATTAGATAACAAACTGCACAAGCAATATCTCCCCGTCGCATATCTTTCGAGGGGCTGTCCACAGCAGTGTACTAACTGTGGAGCATGCGCTGAAAGAGACTAATATGTTTAATTTTACGAGTTTCCGATCTCAAACGCTTCAGATTCACACGCATTACTTTCGTTTATGCACTGTATACCACTCGCACAGCAATGACACACTCCGATCCATACAATCTCTTTTATGTTCTGTATGCCTCATGCACAGTAACTTCACGTGTTGCCTTGGTGACAATCTCGCCTCAGAAGAAATCAGAAATCTCCCCTGCATTCTTCCGTAGCAAGAGACATTTCCAAAGCCAAGTTCAAAGCTCTAATTGACGACAGACCACTGAGGTGATGATGGATGGTCATGCAAATTGGTGGCAAGCTATGGTTAAGACTAGCTTATCTGGACCTGGACGCTCAGCCTGCGTGCTGCTAACGTGGTCTGGGAGGGTACTGATGGAGGTTGAAAAGCAACCAATGATATAGGACTGCATGATCAAGGTTCCTATAGTTGTATAACCAATCAGACGTTGTATATTTAGTGACATTGTTAGTGACACATGTTAGGCAAAGGGCTTAGTTGTCCCACTGATGTTAAGAAACCTATTACTTTACTTCACTGCCTAGACGAGTATGAATTGTATACCTAGATGAACTGGTTAGACCCTATCACATTAACTCATAAGTTTTACGTTTTTGCCACGTAGGATGAAGTTAGTGATACACAGGTTAAACATCATCAATGATGAATATTTACTATAAAAATGTAAGTTTTTTCTAAATGCTTTGAGAAGTCTCGAGAGAGATCCTAATAAGGGACGTCTGCTGATGTCCATTGTACTCCCTGTTTTAGATAATTGATATTAAAACAGTTATTCCTTTGCCAACTACCTGAGTTGTTTTGATTATTGATGTTTGAATAATATTCTGCATCCCGTTCTATCTCAAAGGTATTGCTATCTCATCTTAAAGGCCTGAGGAAGTTCATGTGGTAGCATAGGATGGTTAGATATACCCATCTACCTAAGTAAGCTTTTGAGGTCCCGGAAATATCACACAACCTCTGCCATTTGGCTGAAAGGAAGTGAGGCTCCCTGTAGATAGCAGTTTTTAGTATAAGCAAAAGTCCTGCAAGCCAGGTTAGAAGGGTCCCTTGTTTTCATGCAGAATCCCCTCCCAGCGTCTACAGGAAGCTGAACAGACGGAAAGTTGAAGAGGTTACTGAGGAAGTGAGCGATCCCGAGATTTGGGAGTTGAAAGATTTGAATAGTGAGTAGAAAACTGAGCAAGGTAGCAAACGGAGTGAATGGGCAGTGAGTGAAGAAGTAATATAAAGGAAAACGAGTAACGGAGGGAGGTGGTATTAAATACATTAAGCAATTGTCTTGAAGAGGAGCCAAGCAATTAAGGGGTATCGTGAAGATAGAAAGTATGCCTAGTGCCTGAGTTTTAAAGAGCTTATTAGAAGGATCAGAACATAAAATCCCCTGGGGGAATCATTAGGAGACGAGTTGGATTACAGACTAACTTAATGAGGTCTGTTTACACTCCGTACGGAGTAGTATAGGAGCAGGATTAGCATTATAAGCGAAGACAAGTTTATGTGGACGGCCGAGTGTGTTTGTCTGTTCATTTTTTGGGATTTTGTAAAATATTGATGAAATGAGTAAATAAAGTTGATGAAAAATGCAAGAGTTGTTAAGAACTAAGCGTGTGGTTAATTAATTTGAATTGATGATATTTTTAGCAGATAAAAGTAAAAAACAAAATTGAAAAAGGTTTTGAGCTTGCGACGATTGGTGCTCGCTCAGATTATTTGATTGTTTTTAAAGGTATTAGTATACATTTCAAAGAGTAAACGGTGAGTATTGACATTCAAAGAGTGATGTGTCAAAATGGAGGATATTTACTCTGCTTATACACCTTTGCAATCAGTTGCCTAAGCATGCACCCAAGCTCAGACAGTATAGTGCGGAATGGGTTAAAGGAACCGCGGATAAAATGTTTATGCCGTGGCCACAATGAGGATCGCTATCAAAAGCAGTCCTGCAGCACATGATGACATACTTGACTGCTGCATATACTGGGAAAAAGCTAGACAAGCGACTAGAGAGCTAAGAGCGCTGGAAAATGTACTAGGAGGAGAGAGAAGACACACCTGCTGTAGATTGGATACTTAATCTATGCACAGAGGGGCGCGAAGAGCCTTCTGCTCCATCCACTGCGCCTGAAGCAGACAGCGATAGTAAGAAAGATGGAGGGCTGTACCCATTAAGGGAGCTCAAGGCAGCAACAGGGTATAGCAACCGGCATATGAATCACCTGCGCAAAGCAGTGACGAGGGCCCGGGAAAAATATTGAGAAAGATGTAATCTCTAAGGTCCCAAGGGACAAAGAGAGATGTGATAAAGAGAAAAGTGATCGACCAGGTACATCTCTAGATATGAGACGAGAAATAAAGATATGGAGAGGAGAAAATGATAAAACTGATGAGTTAGCGCATCTGCAACACAAATGGATGGGTGGTCAGATTTTACTCAAGCTTGATGGTAAGAACATTGAGGACTTGAGGCAAAGGGAAGATCAAGATGATCAGGACAAAAAAGATAAGGAAAGAGAAAAAAGAAGAGTTGTATCAAGAGGAGCAAATGAGAAAACAGGAAAGAGCAGAAAAGCAGAGAAAGTACGATAACAGACAGAGGGTGATTGAAGAACAAGAGAGGAAACAATGAAAAAGAAGGGAAGAATAATACAATTTAAGGGATAAAAGAATACAACGGCGCAGAGATGAAGAAATACAAAGGGCTAATGAGAGAAGTGAAATGAAAAGAAAAGAAGAAGGCAGGGAAAGGGAAGAAGCAAGGAAACAAAATGAATTTGACAAAGAAATTGAACGAAAGAGATGCAAAGAGCACGCGACTTTGATCGCATGGAGAAGGAGGTAGTGAATCCTAATCCAGTAGTGTCATGGCAGGATTTAGAGGAGTTCTTCCCACAACATGAGCCGAAAGCAGGTTCATCCAGAGTGAACCAGGAAGACAAGTTTGACACCAGAAATATTGGAGATGCAATCAATAAAGTCTACCATGATATGCAGTCCCAGAAAGCATTGCAGCGGTAGGGTAAAAATGATCGACTTGGGAGTACGAAGCTGTACAAAAAGGAAGGAGCCTCATGTAGTTTTGAACCAAAGGAGCTGAATATAAATGACGAAGAAAGAGGTCAGACACGCTGGGGACAAGAAATGTCAGACGAAGATAGAGAACCAGCTTATCGGGAAGAAAGCAATACATGTGGACTTTAAGGGTGTTTAACAATAGAAAAAGAAGTAAGATGGTCGGATTTAGACCTCCCCATATCTCGGACATCACACTCTGTGATGCGGCTGAATTGATCTAAAGAGAGATCCCATGTTCAGAGGGAGGACTCGCCACCCTATGTGAGCAGGCTAAGATCACTACCAGGTAGAAGGCGGTGTGGAACTATTGTCCTGACTATGGATAGGCAAAAAATGAGTGACGAATGAAAGTATGGGGTTTCACAGTTTCCTTTGATATGATATGATATGATAAGGTATTTGTAACGCGCCTATACACAAGTGTTTCAAGGCGCGACGAGGCAGGGAGGGAGGGAAACAAGGGGAAGACTGACAAACGATCCTACTAGGCCAGGTGTCATTCAGATCGTGCAAGTGCAGAGGAAGGGGAAAAGGAGAAAGTGCAGGGGGAGGAGGTGGGGGGGAAAGTGCAGTACAAGGTAAGTAGCGTAAATAAATAATAAAATAATAAATAATAAATAAAAAGGGCCAGCTGGTGGCAAGTGCGAGGTAAGTGCAGAGCTGGGAAGGGGGCTGTAGGGATACAGTGACAGTCCCGCAGTGCAGGGGGAGCCAGGGAGGCAGTGCAAGTGGAGAGTGGCTGGGCCCTGGACCGAGGTCGCTGAGAGTGGCCCAGATGCAGGTATAGTGCAGAATTCAGTGGGGAGTTAAGCAGGTTTAGCAGGGGAGAGGGAGAGAGAAGGCAGAAGCGAAGAGGAAGGTTTTGAGGTGCTTCCGGAACCGGAGATGGTTCTCCTCAAGTTTCAGGGAGGCAGGAAGGCTGTTCCAGAGGGAGGCCCCTGCTGCGGAGAGATATCTGCCCCCAGCTCGTTGCTTCGAGAAGCGGCTGACCATGAGGGAGTTGGAGACGGATGAGCGAAGGGCTAGTGAAGGAAGATATTTAGGAAGAGAGAGTTGAAGGTATTTAGGCCCCAGGCCCCAGAAGGCCTTGTGGACAATGCAGAGGGTTTTGAACTTAATCCTTGCAGCCACTGGGAGCCAGTGAAGAGATTTCAGTCCTGGAGAGATACGGTCCCTGGGCTTGAGGCCAAGGACAAGTCTCGCAGTTCTGTTCTGGATAAGTTGCAGAGGGCGGAGAGTGGAGGCAGGCAGATTAAGATAGAGGCTGTTACAGTAGTCCAGCCTTGAGAGAACCAGGGCTCGGGAGACAGTGAGCTTCTGGGGGAAGGAGAGGAAGGGAAGAATACCTCTGAGGAGGTGCAGCTGGTAGTGTGACTTCTTAGAGACGTCAGATATATGAGGAGAGAAGGAGAGTGTGGAGTCGAAGATGACCCCGAGGTTTTTAGCCTTGCAGGTAGGAAAAGGGAGGAGCGAGACCACATGATATACCATGACCGCAAATGGATAAGGATAATTTAAGGTGCAAACTCCCTAGTTTAATTTCTGGAGCTGGGAAATGGATACATGAACTAGAGAAAATGACAGGAGGAAATACATTAGCTTTAGGGGACATTAAAGGTCTCCTGATTGCCATTCTTGGGGAAAGAGCTGATGATGTTTGGTCAAGAGCAGCATATTCAGGTGTTACCACGGTTAACACTGCTCATGATGGAGCACCATTCAATAATTGCAGAGCGGGCGCATGGAAAGCGCTTAGAGTGCTATATCTGGATACGTCGGACATGAGAGCTATATGACAAAGAAAATGCAAGAAGGGGATGATCCACTTGTTTATATTCAAAATTTCCAAGAGCAATGGGCTTTGGAGACACATGAGGCTTGGGGGAAATCTATGCCTGTGTTCTATCATATATTGTGTCAAGGGCTTCCAGACCCAGTACGAAAGCAGCTCAAGAGGTTAGTGGGTATGGAAGCAAAGCCATGGTCAGAAATTCATCTGACCATCGCTCAATATTGCAGGGTTGTGCAAGTAAAGAATCGAAAGAAAGATGACACTAGTAAAGGCGAAGAGGCAAAATTGCTGCAGAATTTGTTTTCTAAATACGCCTTTGAAGGGGCAATTTTGACTAGTGGAGATGGGCCCAGTTCACAGCAATCAACAAAAATACCTCAAGGGAATAATCAAAGACAGTTTGACCAAGGTAATAATGAGTTCCCACCATGGGGCAGGGGAGGTTTTCGAGGATGTGGTTTCCAGACTAATCAAAGAAACTTCCAAAATAATCAAAGTGGGTTTCAAAATATGCACAATGATAATCAAGGCATGCATGGAGGACAGAATAGGAGACCTCCTGTATGTTGGACATGTGGAATGACAGGGCATGTTGCGCGTATGTATGGAAGTTAAGGATTTGTGCAGGGTAACCAATTTTGGATAGGGTGGGATGTCGAATCCACCTGCCTATTCGCAGCAGAATGGAGATGGGTTTACTCAAAACCAGAAAGCACAGCAGTCACAAGTGCCAAGAGCACAGCAACATTTTCAGACACAGCAATCACAAGGGAATCCACCACAAGGGCAGTCACAGCAATCACCTTTGCAAATACAGCAAAGCACAAGCACAGGGGAGTTAATGACTCCTAGGATAGGAGGTGTCACTGTCGATTGAGGGAATCCTTTCACAGGCACAGGAATGAGACCGTACCTGCAATAGGACAGCTCAATGGGAGACTTGATGTGTACTATACTATCAGTAATGCCTAATCCTCAAGAGGAACCAAGGGTTAACATTAACGTAGGAGGCAAGTCATACGAGGAGTGCCATTAGAACCAGAGGTTTTTTCATTATAGCGTATATATTCTGTTGACATGGCTACCAGGTTTAGTGGGTAGAACTATGAGAATACCTGATTAATTTCTATTTAGACCAAAGATACCTATGGAAAAAGAGAAAGGGCAAATATTTCCTTTACAACTACAAGCAGCCATAGTACGAGGAGAAATGGCTTTGCTTGATGGGAAGGACCATGATGACAGATGATGGAGCACAGTGATTGCCATTGGAGAGGTTTGTAGATTGACTGATATCACTAATGAGGAGATGTTCAGAGATAATATATCCGATGATATAGTGTTATTTGAAATAACTATCACCTATTGGGTAGGAGCCATTAAAAGAAAGGTTCCTCAAAAGATGATATTGGTACTGTTATGACATCTGTACTCACGCAGAGAACCACATTGGGGTACAAACCTCTTGCATACTACAGTGGGATCCTAGATCTGGTACTGAGGGGTCACTTCCTGTGTGAACAATCTTTGGCAGCCGCCGCCTTCGCCATTGAGAAGGCTGCCAGCATAGTGATGCGATGTACTATGACGTTATTTGTTGAGCATGAATTATTTGCCATTCTGGAAAAATCTAAAGGTACATTGACATCTCATAGGGCTTCTGCCTATGAAGTAGTCATATCGAACCCAGGGATTAAGATAGTTTGATGCAGAATAGTGAATCCTGCCATGTTTGTAGCAAAACCACTGGCAGAAGGTGAGAATTCCCACGATAGTTCAAACTATGAAGAGTTCTATGACAAGCTCCCAAGGTTAAAAGAAAATGCATTGGCAGCAGGGGAGATTCTCTTTATTGACGGTTTGTCTAGAATTTATCAAAATGATGGACAAAGATATACAGGTGCCACAGTTGTAAAGCACAAGGCTGATGGAGATTTGCAGGTAATGATAAGTGCATAATTAACTTCTCATTTTTCAGCACAAGCTGCAGAATTGGTAGCGCTGATTGTCGTGATTGAGAATCACGCAGAGCAGAAAATAACAGTGTATAGTGACTTCGCCTATGTGACATTAACACTGCACCCAGGATTTTCATGTTGGAAAAGGAGGGGCTACCTCTGAGCAGACGGTACACGGTGCAACACGCAGCCTTATCGGACAGACTCACTAGAGCTCTTCAACTCCCAGTAGCCATTGCAGTCGTAAAATGCACAGCTCACAATAAAAGGGCAGATTTTATCTCATGAGGGAATCAAAAAGCAGATGAGGAAGCTAAACACGTTGCATGTACAGAAGTAATTATGACCTTTTATGCACCTGATGTGAATGAAGGCATGGTGGTGATGATGAGTATGCCAAATGGTTATAACAGTCTGTCAAAAACTCAGTTGAGGGAAATCCAAGGTGAAGAGCCCCAAGACGAAAAAAAACTTGTGGAAACGGAGAGAGTGTTCTTTAAACCTGAGCTGGTGATGCCTGTAGCGTTATTAAGGGTGTCATTGGAACATCTACACTACCCAGCACACGTATCTAGAGAGAGCCCCACCACAACAATAGCAGAGGGTTGGTTTGTTCCATACATAGCAGAACACTTTGCATTTTATATAGTAAATTGCAACATTTGTCAAAGGTTCACTGCTGGACACACATTGCACACAATCAGAGGAGTCACTCTGAGACCTAATGGTTCCTTTCGGCATTTACATATCAACTGTCGACATTCTGCAAGTCTGTAATGGATACAGATATATGATTGTAGTAGTATGTCCCTTTTGAAGGTGGATCGAAGCTGGACTGTGTACTCACCCAGATATCACCTGTGCAGCCAAATTTCTAGTACAATAATTTTTTCCTAGATGGGGAATATGTGAAGTATTGAGATCAGATAATGTCCCTCATAAGTCTTTGAACAAATAAGCTTGTTGCTTAGCGTAAATCACATGTTTTCATTGGCATATCACCTGCAAGCGAACGGTAGCCGTGAGAGACTCAATGTCTTGCTTAAAGAGAGACTAGCCCAATTGAAATTGACCTTGAAAAAAGTATGATTCCATTGTCTACCACTGGCATTGTATGGGCTGAGAAAACAGCCAGGGTCGGACCACCATCTGACATTGCACGAGATAGTGACAGGGAGGTGAATGAGGACACCACTCATGACTCCATCTCGAGCTAGAAGTTATGCCCAGCCAACTGCAGAATTGTTAGGAAAGGAGTTAGGTGATTATCTTACCTGTATGACTTCAAGTATTTCTGTCACTTCAGATCAGCTAAAGAAACAGGGGTGTAGGGCAACGCAGAACACAGAAGGAGATGCTACAGCAACAGAAGCTGGCCAATTGAATCTTCCTAAACTGTTTCCTGAGGCACAGTTCTGATTTGTAATTTCACTCGAAAGTGGCATGAAACCTCATTTTAATGGTCCTTTCATTGTGGAAGATGTTACACCGTCTGCAGTCAAAGTTCAGTGCAGATGTGCTTAGATTTGTCTTGGCGATGTAAAGAGCTACACTGGAGAGCCCGTATGTCAGAATTCTTCTTCTCAGACTTGACCCCTTAGTTTAGAAGAAGAACTCATCCCACTAATGTATCACTTTGAATGTAGAATTAAACATACAAAGCAATCTATTCATTGAAAGATTGGATTCCCACCGAGACCTTGTGGCTGTAGAAAATAAGAGTGTATGTGATTAGAACAGCTCTGATTAAGATTTCAGAAAACAGTTCACAAATGTTAATCCCACTAACCTGAATAATAATAATAGACTTGGAATGACTAACACAACTGGTTTTAGGGCGGTATCCAACAGATGTTCTGAAAGAAAGTTGTACACTGTCATCCAATTTCCCTGAAATCAGGTGAACAAAAAACTATATATAACAAGAAAAGAAAAATCCTGCTTACCCGGAATATTGTCATGATGCCCGCTCCCGGGGAGCCGGTTCAAGCCCTGCGTCCCCGAAAGCGGGCATCCAGTCCCCAAGGAAGGACCCAGCAACCCCATATAGGGGCCCTTTGGACAGTGTCCTGGCGCCTATGGCGCCAGGCTCATAAAAGACATCAGTCCTGGCGCCATAGGCGCCAGGCTCATTATGGGAGTGCTTGGGTGCACTTACCTGATGCAGACCATGCTGCAGGATCCCGGCCTCCTTGAGGCCTGAAAGGAACTACTTTACCTGTGGGACTAATTTACCATCCGGGCGTGGTCGGGGAAGGATACATAAATGATTGGAGGAAGGATACATACCTGGAACTTCTTCCAAGGCTATTTAAACCCCACCCGAACAGCTACACGTGCTTTGCATTGTTCTGCATCTAGCAGCTCGATGCTCACCGTGTCTGCTCCTGCATCCTGACTTCTGCCACCCCTGCCAGCATCCTGGATCACCTGCAAAGGAAGAGAAGAAGAGAACAGAAGAAGGAAAAGTCCTTACCTGCTAAAACCGCATCCCGGAGACATCTCGCCGACAATCCTGAAAAGGAAAACTTTTATTTAAAAGCTCATCGCGTCGATCGCTGCAGCGCCTCATTCCACTCACCTTTACAGGGCGCCTCTGTGTTCAGCAGCGATCATCCGGATTCGCAGTCACGCCCCAGCGCCTAGGGAGAAAAAGACCAGAACAAAAGGTGAGAGAGAGAAGGGAATAAGGAAAGCTAAATCTCCATGTTAAGACTTACCTGTTGATTCATTCCCTCTCCATTTCGGGTCCGCGCCGAATCCTGGCATTTCCGGACCTCGGCCCCTAAGGGGAAAAAGAGACATCAGCGTTAATGAGCGAATGAAAAGACATTACCAAAAAACGCTCATTAAAGACTTACCTGATTTCTACAAGGATTTCACCTCTCATCTCGGGTCGGTGCCTGTTACCCGGCCTTCCGTACCCCGGCCCCTATGGGGAAAAAGACACTAGCATTAGTACATTAATGCATGAACACAAGGGGAACCTCTTATCAAAAAACTTACCTGGAAGCCAAGCAAGTTTGGTTCTCACCAATCCGAAAATCCAGTGAAGTAACTGTATACCAACGCGCCCCTGCATCAGAAGCAGGATGGAGAGCTCGTCCTTCCAAACCCTAAGAAGGATACTTCTGCGAGCCAGACAAGCCAGATTTGGGGGCCCGGTCCAGTCCGTCTTCCGAACCCTGCGCATCACCTTAGGAAGAGGTCACAGCAGCGCGAACCAGGCCAGCGCCTCCGTGGGAGTCAGGTGAGCGTTACAAATATTCCCTAATTTAGGCACGGAAATGCAGGATGCCCTTATTCAGCTGGAGGGTCCACCAGGAAGGATTGTATTCAAAAGTAACTGTTCTACTGTTTAGAGACAGATGCTGCTTTTGGTTCTCTGTGATAAAGCGGAGTTGTGCTGATTCCGGCGTTATAATGGAGGATCTCCCTCGATGCAGTGGAGGCTGTCCCACGGTGCAGTGGTGGCTGTCCCACGGTGCAGCGGCGGCTGTCCCAGGGTGCAGCGGTTGCTGTCTCATGGTGCAGCGGAGGCTGTCCCACGGTGCTGCAGAGGCTGTCACGCGGAGAGGTGAACACTGTCTTGAATGTGCACTTAAACAGATAGAATGGTAAACCAAAAGAGTTATCCAAGTTCAATCTGGGTCGAAAACCAAGCGGGCAGTAACGGGAACAAAAGGAGAAATACCAGACGTAATCGAGGGACAAGAGCAAGAGTTTATAACCAGGAAGACAGATTGCAACTAAGCAGACAAGGGTAATCCAAAAGCAAGTCAAGTCCAAAAGCCGGGTCAAAGTATTAACGTAGTCAGAACAAGAAAAAGGCCAAAAACCGAGCGCCAAAAAATGCTCGATCAGAAGCACTAGACCAAAGTGGAGGCGTGGCTAAATAGCCAAGATCACATGACTAATGCCGTGATCCCACACGAAAGTTGCTTCCCCATAGCAACGAATCACGTAGCTTCCATGGTAACCTCCATTCACTGCGGTGAGCCGCGCTCTGTGCTCGCGTAGCCCAAGGTTTATTCGGTTGTGTCTCCTTGTTGTTTTTGCTGAGCTAAGGACACGTGACCCATCTCACAGCGGTCTATGCATGACAAGGTATCACCCTCACCCCCAACCAAAGAGAGCATCAGGGAGGAACCAAAGCATGTGCAGACTAGGTTTATGACAAGGAAGAAGGACGCAGAAGCTACTGCTAAGTGAAAAGCAAACAATTTTGGACTGTGGCTTGTTTTGAGATACCCCTTTAAGTTACAAAAACGGGGTCAAGGAAAATAATTGTTCTTGAGCCTCAGAAATGTGTTGACTTTGGACGGAGGCACATTGAAGCCTTGATTGAGAAAAGGATATGAGTTCTTGTTCACCATCGGGAAAAGGGAAAAGGTCCCCTGTTCCTGGTTGACTAACAATCCATTTCTGGAGTGCCTATGGTGGTACCTAATGATACCGCTTTCCGGATCATTCTTGCAATCTTTATTTTACGCACTTACCCTGCACTGGTGGGTAGAACTACTGATGTTCAATTATTTCTGCAAGGCCCAAAAAACAGCCCAATCGTGAGAAGGCTGCTCATCGCTATAATTGAGCAGATCCTTCAACTTCCTGAGTTCAAAGCAAAGAAAAAGAATGCCCCTGTCAACGGATAATGCCCACATGTGGGCTACAAAAGTGTTTCTTTATCTAATGGAGGAATGCCCACATCTCTTTGGAAGACAGACAGATGTTCACACATTCCTAAGGGATCTGAGAAATTATGCAGTACTCAATGAACTATTGAAAGATATTATTAATGAAGTGAATGGGTACTCCGAGAGAACATTAAGGACAGAGTGAAACTTGTAAGGAAGAGGATTAAGAAAGGTTTTTCCAAGAAAGAAACTTTTGGTTTATGCTGAAAGAAGATCTTCATGTTACCCGATCGAATGTCAAGTTGTGTCACCTGTTGAGATTTTGAGTACATTGTTATAGAATCTGTATGCTGACTTCGCAGATTCCAGAAAAGTGCATAGTGTTGCCCCATTAAAAAATATGTTTCTTCTCTTAAAAAATAGACATGGGCAGCATAAGTAGCAACTTCACCATGGAATATCACGACAGACGTCCACGATATATTAAAGGCTGTTGCTTTAAGTTGTCTTTTTTATGTGCCATTTACAGATGTATTTTGTTCATAGTGATATTGCTTTCACTTACAGTATGGACATCTTTATGAGAAAAGTAAACATTCCTGTGTATCCGCCCATACAAAATAAGGAGGATACACATGTGGCAACTACGAGGCAGCCAAGACCCTATGTGATTTTTCCTGCTTTAGGAATTCACACAAAGGCACCCGGTTCTGTGATAACTGACCCACGTGTAGTTTCTGAAAAGAGGTCACACATGGAGATTTTGCGAGACATTTTTATGCCTAAAGAATATGTTGAGAGACTGAAACTTCTTGAACTTTCTCCTACTCATGTAACACACACAAACACACTCGGCTCACTGACACATGGCTCCATGATTAGTTCAGTAAGAAGGAGACCAAAAAGACATATTAGGGAGAATAATTATGAATTAAGTGACTATCTGGACAGTATAGCACACTTGGGGAACAACATTTGGTACAAACATATGAAGTAAGTAGGAAGAAGGAAGAAGAACATCAAAGAAGGATTGCTTTGTATGTGCACTCCTGCATTACAGCATGGGGAAATATAAGATCTTCATAGCTATTGAAATAGATGTCCCAATCAGCAGACTGTCTTTCTCACAAAGCACTTTGCCTACAAGAGGCCAGATCATTGGTTCAGATGCCTATCTGAAGCGGGCAACGGAATGGACAGATCCAGATGAAGACGATTATGTACAATACTCCAAGACATGAGACAAAAAGCATACCAAGAATCATGTGATCAGATATGGAAAGCCTGGAGAAAAAGAAGCTGAAATTAGGTGGGAAGTAAACAAAATACTTGAGACTCAAGGAAAATCTAAAGAAGATATTTGACAATGGATATACAGATGACAGATGCAGATTTGGGGATCAGTGCTATCACCAGATGGATGGGAAGAAGGAGTGGTCATCTGCACAGCCTGGATGATATATGACCGACCTGAATCAACTGTCTGGAATGCACAAGTAGCCTGCAAGCCCCTATGGAAGAAACTTGCTAAACTATTGACCTGGGTCGAAGTCAAAAGAGGACCCCTGTACATAGTGCCTCTGGAAAGTTCAAAGTTGTACTTCAGGAACAATGGCATAAGAAAAGTCAGAGAAAATAAGAACTGCAGTCGATTTTTTGATGCACCAAAGATGAATCTTAGAACGGCAGTGATTATGGATCACTATCTGGCCTGTGGAGCTAAGGCATATATGAGGCTACCTGAAGATTGGGGAGGAATATGCACCATAGTGAGTGTTCATGTTCCAGCGTTGGTGATTTCCCGAAACCAGATGCTCACATGAGGAAGAAGAGATCTGTGGAGCTGATAAATTGAATAAAAAGGAAGAATCATTTCTCAGCCAAATCGATAGAAGCTTTTGACTCTATTCCGTATGAACACAGATTGTTCAGACAGACGTCTCCATATTTACGATAATCTTCATGCCAAGAATCCAGGTTGGAGCCAATACGAAATGGTTACAAATGACCAGATGGGAATTGCTACAGACGATCAATACAAACATAAAGGGATTCAATGCTATTAAAGAAGAGATGAGAGCCATAAGACTGATGACTCTCCAGAATAGGTATGTCCTGGACATGATCACAGCTATGGATGGAGGTGTTTGTAAAAAAATTAGAGAATCATGCTGCACATTCATACCTTCTCATGATGACAAGAATGAAACCTTGACAGAGGCCATAGAGATGCTGACGGAGCTACACGTCCAGATGATAGACGAAGTGGAAGATATTGCTGATGATAGGTGGTTTGGATCGCCCTTCTCTTGGGTTCCACAATGGATGGCAGGTATGTTCAAATTCCTTGGAGCCCTGATAGTGTTGATATTGCTTGGATTCCTTGTGATTAGGATAATAATGCCACAATGCAAGAAGACTACAAAGAAAGCCATAGAGATGAAGATCATGATTGATGTTGAATCGGATGGAACACTAAAGATGTGACAGATGAAGGAAACAGAGATTTTGTGAAAGCCAGCATCCGTGCACCCAAAGGAATGAAGTTCCTCTATCCGAAGAACCATAAGAAGTATGTGGGGAAATGGGACTTGGAACATGGATGAGCATGTGAAATTGGCTGGATTCCTTAAAGAGTCATAAAGATATGGGTCCCAAATGACCATTTCTTCAGAAGGTATGTTTGGATGTGAAGAATGCTGGGAGAATGGTCGATGAATCGCCCAGAGTGGGGCATATAGAGAAAGAGCTAAGTACCTCCACCTCAAGCATCTCACCAATATTGCCTATATGTTGAGAGTCAGAGTGTGAAAAACGTGCAGGACCAGTGGAAATACTGATACCGAGGAGAATCTTGGAGGCAAGGTTCCCGTTAAGAAAGCCATACTTGCATACACAACAGTATGATGGTCATTTGAATGAAATCCCATAAGAAACAGGAAAAATGAACGAGAGAGCAGATTGGTGACGTCACACGAAGTAAAACTGATGCACCTATGAGAAATGCAGGGACAAGAAAGTGAAGAAAGTCTATAAGGCATCAAGAAAGTATCAAAGATAAGCAACATTTCGGGCTTGAAATGAAGAGGCTTATGTTACAGAAACAATGAAGATATCATGTTATTTTACACATGTAAAGATGCAAAAGAAACAAAAGCAGACAAAGTGTTCTTGAGGCTAGCTATGTAGTGAATAGATAGCGCCATGTGCCAATATATATTTAGGAGTAAATAAAGAATTAATTCCACTACGTATTATAGCAGAGCTGGACCAGAAATGCAAGGCCTGTTCCAGTGAGTCGCATTTGAAAAACAATTGAATTACAGAAGTGAATCTCAGAAAGGCGAGGCTGGATCATCCCCAGAAGCCAAGGTCTTATCGGACAGGGGTGACCACACATTAGTTACAATTGTGTGAAAGAATAAACTCCTATTCAAAAGACATGGACTAAAACAAGGAAGACATCAGAGAGTCATTAAATAGTAGTATTTTAAATGCACCAGAGCTCAATTTTGTGGTCTTCAGTCATGTGGCGGGATGGAGCTGGACAAACATGGTGAACCTCACCTATGCAGCGAGGCAAAGCGTGCCTCTACTCCCCTGAATTCTCTCGGGCAAGGAACATTTCCAAGGCCAAGTTCAAAGCCTTAATTGACATGCAGACCACTGAGGTGATGATAGATGAAATGCTAATTGGTGGGAAGCTATGGTAATGACCAGCACACCAGCACCTGGAAGTCCAGCCTGCATGCTGCTAACGCGGGTGGAAAAGTACTGACAGGTGTAAGAGTGCCAACCAGTGTAGGAGGCCGCATAATTAAGGGCCCTATAGTTTGTGTAACCAATGGAATGTCGTGTATTTAGTGACGTGCATAGTAACCTGTTTGAAGGGTGGACATAGTAGTCCCACCTGACTAGTATGGAACATATACCTAGATATGCCCCTTAAGCGTATCACATTTGCCACTAGATTTTTTAAGTTTGCCATGTACGATAACGTCAGCAGTGATGAGTTTTCACTATGTAATTCATGTTTTTTATGACTTGCTTTGAGATCATGCTGTGATTATTGATGTTGGAGTATCTGCTTCATCTCCATTCATCTCAAACTATTGCTACCTCATCTTGTAAGTGATTTCAATCCGGCACTTCACCTAAGTCAATGCCTAGCGTTGGATGCACAACTGAAACACTTATTTATTTATTTGTGTTTAAAATTTCTTTTATTCTAAACGATGTACCACTTATATCATGCCCCTCTCTTTTAACCCCCCCCGGTCACCTTGAACCAGGAAGTAGGCTGGTTTGCAAAGTTAAAATATTTATCTACGTAGGACTGGACTGGATCTGCAATGGCTCTGCTTCACAGCTATCTGGTCACAGCACGGCTCTACTGGGATGGCTCTTTGGATTCTGTCAATGATTCTAACTAGGAAGGCAGTTACAGCACAGCCAGGCTGTCCTTTGGTCCCCCTTAGAGGTCTGGGGTAAATTCTGGTTTCTGAAATTTTAAAGGCCAAGCTGAGAATGTCTGGAGTCTGGAGCAAGGGAGATGTCAAGTCCTCAGGCAGGGTGCTCCACCAGAAATCGGTTGGTGGATGAATCTGTGCGTCTGTACGCCCTCAGCTGTCTCTATTTATGCATTTAATAAAGGGGCGTGTATGCTGAATTATCCTAAATGCACCCCCTAGGTAGGTTATTGGCTGGAATCCTCTCTCCCCCTTGATTGGAGGAAAAAACTGTGTGTCACCATTATACATAGATCACAAATTTTGTGGAGCAAACCCTCTTCCAAGCCCTGTTGCTATGGGATCTTGGATCTGGATTTGACAGACTTTCACACTTTTGGTCTGGGACACAATATCTAATTTGTCCAAAAATTGGTACATATGTGCGCATTGTCTATGGGCATAAGTGTGTGACGTTTCATGCTTCTGACATAAATACATTTGCTGCAAAACCAGAATTTACACTGTGCCTTCTCAGAACATCGCATAGAGTTCTGGCAACTTTTAAAATGTGCACCCAAAAATCACATTAACAATGCTATTAGTTCCAACATTTTTACAAATTTGCACAGTCATTTATCAGTCTTTTTCAAAAATATGCTTTCTGTGCTTGTGAATCCACAAGTGACTGTCTGTCCCCGCCTCCTTTTCCTGCTGGCAGGTCTGAAGCAATCCAACCCCTTCCTTCTGGGAGAGGCCACTCTTGACACTTCACAATCTGCATATCTTTTCAGCCAAGGAAGGTCCATTGTCTCTTCCTGGTGCAGCCCAAGAACCCCTCCCCTGATTTAATTCTCACAAAGGTATGACTTCCTGTCCTTGGTGGGAAGCAGGAGAGAGATGCCTTTTGTTGGGGGGAGGCTGTGGATCTGGTTGGGTGGCTTTGAGTCAGCTTAAATTCAATGTCCTTTTCTTACATTTTTCTTGGTTTAAAACAAAAATTTTCACACATGCAGCTAGAACTATTATTCCAGCTTCTAAACCATGGAAATTAAATAGTTACAACCTAGGTTCCAATTACAGGTCACTTAATTTCCAGACATTTGATTTCAATTGCACAAGTTTAAACTTCTGATGCAAACTAATGACAGCTGTCATACAGGCAGCCGCTGGTACTGCACCCATATTTTGACAGATTTTCACAGGCAGGCACACTTTTTATTGTGGATATTTTGATGACAGATTCCACTTTCCATGACATTGTAGGTTCATAATGATTTCTTAAAGGAGGTGACGGGTAACACCCAGCAAGGATATTGAATGTTTTGTGGCATTTTGGACCGGTATTTTGTATTTTCAGCAACTAAGAAAAGGGGATTTAAGAACAATTTCTGGGTTTTTTTCAGTAAAGCACTGCCTTTCATGCAGTTTCAATTTTTACTTGGTCGGCAGCCCAGTGGCATGTTTCAGCAGTGAGGTCTCTGTTCCACCACTGACACAGGAAAGGTAGATTTGGCAGCCATCTTTTTGTGCTTCATAGAGCGCAATTTCCTTAGGTTTTGGCGCGCATGGGGTTTTTGCTGGCATTTTGCCGATTCTGGTGCACCAGCACACAGTGATGCCGAGGGCAGAGCAGAGTGGGTTAAAACATCCCACAGTCTTAAAGGCCTGGGTCGGCTGTCCTGGTTCAAATATGTGCATTCAAAACTACCACATCCCCTCATAAGGGTCTTCCCAATCAAGGGCTTTTTTCAACTTTGTATCAGGCTCTGCGCTTTAAATCAAAATGTGCTAAGTTGCACAATGTGTTCCCATATTATGTTCACACAATCTTCATTATGTTGCTAAATGTATGCAAATCTAAAATGGATCACACGACACAAGAATAACACTAAAAGTCACCTTCAACAGCCCTTAATTAACTATTCTAGATACATGCAAAACTACAATATTGTAATTATATTATCAAAAAATAGTCCAAAACACGGCTAAATGATCTGTTCTTTGGGAAGGTACCCACTCGAGAGTCCGCAGCCACACTTTAGCTCACTGTACCTTTCACAGATGGGAAATATCCTTCCATCAAAATACTATGGAAATTCCCTTCTGAACAAGAGTACCACCAACAACCCCATACACATATTTCAGCCTTGTTGATTTGGAGCTGTGCTTCTCTGAGCACAGTGAGCAAGGGGTCCACATCTGGGGTCCACATCTGGATGACCCTAGGAAACATAGGGTGACTAAACCTTAGTTCCTTAAACAATCAAAAATAGTCCATAGGAGCCCCTCTGCAAGACCGAACACGGCTAAAGCTAAAAGACTTGTTCTTTGTGAAGGTACCCACTCATGTTACTGTTACTATTGTGTAGTCTACACAGCATTGGCACAGCTGATTGATGGCAATGTTCTTTCTTCCCTTTTCCACAGTTGCTGAGGCTGGTGAAGAGGGTGCAAGCAGTGATGTGGGGCAGAAATTCAGGGACAAGGCGTCCAGACCCAGGTGCGAACCCCAGCCATGCCCAGTTGCGTCCACCTCTTCTGAGGGTGAGGTGGTTGGGTGCATACTTCAAACGATGTTGTGTAGAGTGAGTCCTAGGTTAACATGGTTGTGGTAAACATCTCGACAGTGGTGTGATAGGGTGATGTGACGTTGCCACAAAGGGGCCCCAGGCCATGGAGACCTTTCTGGAGGTAACTTGGTTGATGGAAGAGGAGAAGGAGAAGGAGGCCATTGCGGTTCTGCCCATGGTATCAGGTTGCAGAAGTGAGTGGGGTGTGCAGGCTTCACACCTGGCCCTGAGACAGGAGGATGTGCAATTCAATGTGGAGCAGTCAGCACAATCTCCTGTCCCAGGGCCATTTCCTGTGGCACTACCCACCTTCAATGATGCCTACACCCAGATAGAGGCTGCAATTCCAGCTGATGTGGTCATCTGCTATGAGGTGCTGCCCCTGCTAATGGGTGCTTTGAGGTGGCAGTCTTCTATGTGTGATGCTGTGCAGGCATCCTGTGAGATCTGGTGGAAGTGGAAGTTCATACAATGGCAGATGAGGTGGTCACTGAGCCTGCCCAGGAACTTTCAGGGAACAGGCTGTGAAGGTGCAACAGGCACTTGAGGGCAGTGCAGGTGCTGTACTCCCATGTGGTTCTTGGTTAGGGTTCCCATAGTGATACTGATGTCTAATTCCTTGTCTATCTGTTTTGGGACATTAGCTTTCTTTGGCACTCTTCTTTTTTTCTTCTTTCCAAAAAAGGTCATTGTCCTGTTTAAATCTGTGAGTTAGCGGCTATGTCTACTGTCTCTGCGGGCAGAATTGGTTGGGTAGGTCTGGTTGGAGCTACTGGGTTTCTGGTGTCTGTTCCAATGGTGTGAGGGATATCTTTCTCTCACTTGGTGGTTCACTACTTGGGTCACTCCCACTGAAGTTTGGTATCTTGTTGTTTGGTCTGTTGGACCATTGTAGTCTTTGGTTTTGATAACATTCTTGCCAGCTGTAGACAATATCTTGTGAGTACTCAAGAGTATCAGGTCTGAATTTATGAATTTTTCTCTGTTCGATATCCATTTTGTATGAATCTAATGATAATAATATTTTAGCATTTATATAGTGCTATAAACCCTCAGGGATCTAAGCTCTGCTTATTAACCACAGTGTGTGGTGCTCATTTATCGACCTCGGAAGGATGGGCTTGGCCCTGCCGGGATTCGAACCAGCATCAGCAGGCTCTGTACAGATGTCAAAACAAGTGCTTCAATCGCTGTGCTATCAGACCGGCTGATGATCTATTTATGTCTACTAGGATAGTCTGTATTTCATCCCCGGTTTTAAAGGAAAAAGACTGTTCAGTCAGATCCTTGATCGCTGAATCAATTTTGACAGTTTCTCTGTGGTCAGCAAGATCAAATTTGTTTACAATGTGCTCCCATTTCTTTATAAATTCAGGGACTTCTTTGCACAGTGTTGGGAGAAGATAAATCCTTAGTCATCTTGGTATCCTTTGTGCTTTGTAGTCCTCAGCCAATGTGGACGCATGTCATTTCTGTGCAATCTCTCTACGTATTAATCTTTCCAATTGTGAAATGATCCACGCTTTTTGAGACCAAGGATATTCTGCCCTCACACAAAAATGTTCTTATCCCTTGCCTGTTTAACGAATAGTAAAAGTCAATGACCTCACCAACACTAGGAACCATAAACTAGTCCCGTTTGGACATCTAGAAATATTGTCCTTGAATCCAGGTGAATGACCGCCCAATATATGTAAGATCTAATGAACAATTAATGTATGTACACTTGAAATATTCCTGTATAATTTCTAACATTGATGCTACTGTGTTCTACTTTGATAATAGGTTTTCCTGATACAAGTATACCAAAGTGGATTGCCCCTGATGAAGGCTATTACAGCCAACACATGTTGAGCTTATGATTTTTGAATTATTTGGACTGTATGTCTGAATCCACACATTTTGAATTGTTTTGATTGAATGTCTCCATTTTTTTCCTATTATGTTGTTTGAAGAATCTCAAAATATACATGTGTAACAGATTCACAATGACCTGGGGTTTGTTGAGAACATTATGAACTATCTACACCTAGACTGACAACTACATGTTATAACTCTTGACAACAGTATATTGTTGTGCAGGGGATGTGAGGGTTTGCTTAAATAGGACCTTATTTTTCTCTTCATGTATCTGGTGACAGTTCATACACCTCTATCCATTCACTACTTGAGATTCTGGTCACTGTACATTGTGTTACTTTGAGGTCTATTGATGTTTTGGTGTCCCTGTGGCACTTGCTTGTCAATTTGGATGTGATCACACTTCATTTGCAGGTATGGCTCAATTTCAGTGGGGATGGTGAGGTGGGATGTAGCTGCACTCTTGATCACCGGGCTACTTACAGAACATGTGCACTATGCCACATGTGCATCGAGGGAACAAGGCTTAGCTGCTGTTACTGTGTGGTTGCCTGTTGAAATGCAGCTGAATGTGATGCAACAAGGAGCCTTGGAAGATGCTACGGCCTTAGATTCAACTGCACTTCTCTCAGGTGTTCCTGTTGCAGGAGGATGTCTGGCAGGTATAATTCATGGTGGTGCCAGGCCAGAGGTGTTTATGTAGGTTCATATTGAACTGGGAGGAGGGTGTTATGGCTGGTGCTGCCTGGGGTTGGGACAGAAGTCTGTGGAGGTACATGAAGGAGGGTGGACGTGCAAGTGCTGTCTGGGGTTGGGACACAGGACAGTGGGGGCACTGGGAGTAGGCAGACTTGTGGATGCTGCCTGGGGCTGGGGCCCAGGTCAGTGGGGGTACTGGGAGGAGGGTGGACTTGCGGGTGCTACCTGGGGTTTTGGGGTTGGGGCGCAGGTCAGTGGGGTTACTGAGAGCATGGCAGACTTGTGGGTGTTTCCTGGAGTTGGGGTATTGAGGCACAGGTCAGTGGGGGCACTGGGAGGAGGGTGGACTTGCAGGTGCTGCCTGTGGTTGGGGCACAGGTCAGTGGGAGTACTGGTAGGAGGGCAGACCTGCAGGTGATGCCTGAGGTTGGGTTTTTGGGGCACAGGTCAGTGGGGTTACTGAGAGGAGGGCGGACTTGTGGGTGCTGCCTGGGGTTGGGGAATAGGTCAGTGGGGGGTACTGGGATAAGGGTGGACTTGCAGGTGCAGCCTGGGGTTGGGGGACAGGTGAGTGGGGGTACTGGGAGGAGAGTGGACTTGTGGGTGCTGCCTGGGGTTGGGGCATAGATCAATGGGGGTACTGGGAGGATGGCAGATGCTGCTTTAGGTTAGGGAGCCGAGGCAAAGTTTTGGCGGGGAACGCAGGTGCTGCTTTAAAGGAATAGTGTGCTCTAAAATATTATTGGCTAAAAAGATGGCCCATAATCAAAAATATATCTAAAACATTTTTTTAAACAAAGTCCCTATCTAAAGTATTGAGCAAATGAAGGTCAAACTGAAAAATTTGAAGCACTAGGAGGCATCCATTTTGTGAAATGGATGCCTCCTGTGCTTGCCCTTGCGGCACTAATGAAGCAAAAGCCAGCCAGCTGTAATAAACAAAAGCTACCACTGGGTGTCTTTTGCTTAATTGGTGCTGGAGGCTGGAGACCAGAGACTGCAGGCAGGAAAGCTGCATCTGGTTAAGTGCTTATTTCTTTTTTTAAATAAGCACTAGCACCGTTTTTTTTCTATGTTTTCCATGCTGGAGGAGTAAAGAAAACCGCAGCTTTTTAAACATTGTATTTATGTTTGCGGTAGCTTCAGCTTGGAGCCCATTGGGCTCCAAGCTGAAGCTACCGCAAACATAAATACAACGTTGTTGTATTTAAAATACTGCGGTTTTCTTTCTAAGTTTCTCACACTCCTCCAAGCTGGGGGAGACCGAGAAACATAGAAAGAAAAACCGCAGCATTTTTTAATACAACCACGTTGTGTTTCTGCCTGCCGTGGCTTTCACTTTGAGTCTCCTGAGCTCCCCCGGGGGTGCCCAGGAGACACAAAGTGAAAGCTGCTGCAGGCAGAAACACAACGCAGTTGTGTTTCCAAATGCCACAGTGTTTCTACCTGCAACAGCTTTCACTTTGAGTCTCCTGGGCTCCCCCAACCCTTGAGGGAGCCCAGGGGACTCCAAGCGAAACCCGCCGCAGTGAGAAATACAACATTGTTGTATTTGAAAATGCTGCAGTATTTACAAATACAACAACGTTGTTATTCTGATTGTGGCGGCTTTCGCTTGGAGTCTCCTGGGCTCCCCCGGGTTGGGGGAGCCCAGGAGACTCCACGTGAAAGCTGCCGCAGTCAGAAATACAACATTATTGTATTTATGATTTCTGTGGTTTTCCAGCCATGGCAATCACAAATACAACAATGTTGTATTTGTAATTGCTGCACCTCTGCTTTTTGCATTCATTTTACATTTTGTGATCTTCCCTGGGCTTGGGAAGCACCGAAAACATAAAATGAAAGTGAAGGTAGCCTCCTCAGCTCATGCAGCTTTGCTCTGGCTGCAGTGAGCAAAAGCTCCCAGTAGGGGGCTTTTGCTGCTTGTTTAGTGCCGCCAGGGCAGAGCTGAGGAGGCTGCCTGAAATTGCAAAATGGATTCTCCCATGTAAACGCTTTGAGCCTCATTTGCTCAAAGCGTTTACATAGGAACTTTCATTGAAAATATGTTAAAAGTATGTTTTAGACTATTGCCTATCTTTTAAAGCAATAATATTTTAGAGCGCTCTATTCCTTTAAGTTAGGGGGATGGGATGCAGTTTAATCTGTCTACTTGGGTGCTGTCTAAAGTTAGCAGGGCGAGACGCAGTTCCGTTGCAGTATGTGGGTGCTGCTTTAAGTTAGGTGGACGAGGTGCAGTTTAGTAGGGATGCTGGGTCGAGGATTTCTCGGTTGCAGGAGTATAGTGGGAGTAATTGTGATTACTGGTAAGTCATCTTTGATTACTTTTTTTCATGGATCCAGCGCAAAGGTTTAATGCCGCTGATGTTTTCTGTTTTTAATGTGGGCATGTTGGGGGCATTCCATGCGTAACACATTATTGTTTGCGCAGCAGGTTTCTTCACACTTTTGATTCATGCTTTTGATTCCATGAATCAGCTCCCTGTGCTATTGTTTTAGCTGTGCAATGTTCTTTCTCACGCAAAGTAGCTAGCACAGAGCGTTTTTTAAAATTTTTTATAGCAAACTAGGTGTATAGGCTCTACATTGGGACAATGTTAAGGTTTAAAATAAAAAGCAACCTCAACAAGTCTCCGGAAGAACTGGAAGGAAACAGGGTTAGAATAAAATAACAAATGCAGAGCAGCAAATTATTTATCCTAGTTTCACTTCAAGGCATGCATCAACTGAGTGGAGCTACTTGAAAGCAAATATTTCAGCCATCACATATTTTGTTTTGTCAAAGTCACCCGAGTGGGACAGGTATACCCAGACTTGGGACCTGTGCGTGCTCAGCATAGACACCCAACCTACACTTCGCTGATGATACTGAATGAGCCTGAAACATGTCTGGGGTTGCTTTTGGTCTTGTGCAGAAGGGATGTTATCCAGCAGCTCAGGCTAAACTGCCTGTTTGGGGTGTGGAACCAAGCCTGATTTGCATACAGTGTTCTGTAATGGCCTGGCAGGCTGAAGAACGATGGTCTGGAAGGCTACCCACAGTAATGCCAGAGAGTAAGATTAAATCTAAACGTTCCATCACTAAACGTTCCATCACTAACCTAATTAGTTTTGCTATTTGCATCTTTGACACTGACCCAAGGCAATACAAATTAAATTAAATTAGGCCTGGATTAGGTCACTGATAGCCAGAGATTTAAACAGCTGTGGCTTGTGTGGAGATATTGTTACCACATTTTGTGCTGTGTTGATTTAATTGCTTTGGGGTACGTTATCTTCCAGAGTGCTCAGAGACTAATAATAATTGTTGGACAAGCAATTAGTTGATGCAGTATGGCATCAAGCGAAAAACAAGTCACATTGAAGCTTTTAGGGTGGCATGGTTGAGACTGTCTCAGTCAAAATTCATTGATGATTGACATGAATGGATGTGCCGATCATGATTAGTGGGTGAAGCCACATGTTGGCGATGAATCAGCCAAGACACTGATATAGTGCTAATCAGTGATAATGCTTAACCCTGGTCCTGCAAACTAAGGCAGACTCGAGAGAACTTGGAAAAAGTGTTATATAGTATATTTCTCAAGAGACACAACTTGAGGTTTCGACGTGCAATTCAGAGATGAGAAAATTGGGCAAAAATGAACATAAGTGGTTGAAAAAGGCTTTAAAGACAGCCAGTCAAATGATACTGCAAATGCGAAAATACTCTGAGACCCTAAGTTCAAAAGTTGGTTGGAGTACACGACACTGGTCAGAATATATATGAAATAAAAGTGTTTTATGGGATCTAGGCCTTGAAGAAAGAACATTTGAATGGGCCATTATGAAGTCTCTGAAAAATATGTTCAAAGCCTTTGGGGTTTATAACTTGAAACCCTGGACATACTCGCCAGATGTCACTTTGGTAGAATAAGAGATGTTGGAATGCTGCGCTAGGCAAAAAAACCCCAGTATATATATATATATATATATATATATATATATATATATATATATATATATATTTTTTTTTTTTTTTAAATAAAAATGAAAACAACAGCACCGGATCTTGAAGCTACCTCTCTATTTGTATTTGCAAGCTTTCACTCACTTGGCAGTCTTCCTCATTCAGTTGGCCAAGGAAGAATCGGAACAATACCAAAATTTCGACCTCCAAAATTGTGACCCTTTCATTACTGTGCCTTTGCTTGGTAATGAAATGACGACCCCCACTACACTGACTAATGGGAGCAGGGTTGCGGGTTGTCCCCGCTCCACTTTGTCGGTGTAGTGGGGGTTGGCGGTTGTGGAGGTGTGTCCTGCTTCCATTAGATGGGAGCGGGGGAAAATAAAGAAAATAAAATAAAATAGAAAAAAGGACATTGCATCGCCAGTTCAGACCCACGTTAGTGGGTGAGAACTGATGCTGCAGGGCCAGGGGGAGACGGCTGCACACTTCATGGTGTCCTGCCGAAAAGGTAACTTGGCAGGGGGGAGGCGGTTGTCGGGGATGCAGGGTGCAGTGATTTATATGATCACTGCACCACGCCATAATGGGAGTTGGCATTTTAATTGTCGACATTATGGGCGGCTCTGTGATCACATAGATTTGAAGAATCCTATGTGGTCTTGACAGCAAGCACACACACATGTGGAGTTAGCAGTGGATTGAGGAAGTCTCAACAGTGTTGAAAGCTAGCAGCCAGACATGTGTAAAGAGCAAGCAGCCAGACATGTGTAAAGAGCAAGCAGCCAGACATGTGTAAAGAAGGAATCATCTCTAAAAGATGCCATTTTTACCATTATCTTTACTAACACAAATCTGCAGTGTTGGGTTCAACAAGGAACGATGCAACACATACCACCAGGCCAAAAGTGGGAAATCAGATGCATTATGATGGAGGAGAATACGAGCTTTGGTTGGCAGAGTTTTGGAGGGACTAAGCCAATAATTTGCTGGAAGACATTTGTACATTTGGCATGAACTAAACACACAGTTATTGAACACATACATACTTCATCATAGTAGGAAAGTTGTTGGAAGAGAGTGTTAATCCTGGTTTGTGTTAATACTATTTTGTTGCTATTTCTATTTTTGTTGTATTTTTTCTCCTTTTATATAAACCATGTGTTAAAAATACAAGGATTTCAGCCTGGGGTTGGATATCTCTCACTATTATCTGATATTTATCCGTTGTCATTAGATGGAAGATCTACATTTGACCATAGGTGCGCACGCTTTACATATGGGCACACCTCGGTCTGAGGTAATGGGAATAGGGGATTCATATTAGCTACATCTAGCAGTACTTTTTTATTGTAATCTTTAGTTTATACAAACTTTTATCACAATGTTACATCCTTTAAATTCATGAACTGTCAACATAATCCAATTCTTTAAATTGGCTAACGCTAGGCACTAAAAGAAGTCTTTAATTTTTTTTGTTCTATAGATGTATTGTTCATGCATTCTAAAGTCTTTATATTTCTTACAGGATTGCATCCATAACGTCAACAGTTGCACAAGTTATTTTCATGTTGTGACCAGCGATCACACGAGTCCACCATTCATCTGTATTTCCATTTAATGGAAATTAAAATCCCAGATGACACATCCTTTGATTTGAAATTGCTCCACAATTTATAATCTCATGTTGCACCAATACTATTTCTTTTTTGTAATGTCTGCAGAGGTTATCTTTAGTTTTGTTCTCTTTTCTTAACAAGTGCATCTCTTTTTGTTTTCATAACGTTTAGCCGCATCTGCAGAAATTTATCTCTATTGTAACAAGATAGACATTTTAGTAAGTATTTTGGTTTTACGTCTAGTCCATTTGTTACACTTCCAAGCGGAATTGCACTGCATAGTGTCGCTCTTTTCTCCAGATTTCAGATCCAGCTCCAGGTTTGAAGTAGTTCTTTGTGGATGTACCTGGAGCAACTCTTTCTTTATATCTGCAGTCGCTAGAATATGATCAGTTTTGTTGGCCCACTCAATTAACATGTTTGACTTTACGCCTGGAGGACTTTGCTGAAGGATTTTGTATGCAGGTTACCCTGGATTTTCTCTTATTTTTCGTATTATTGTACATGATTTCCAGACTATTGTACTGAACAGAGAATTTATCGCTAATTCATGCCGCAGGTTCGTCATTGAGACACACCATGGCAGTCTAAGAACTTTTTGACAAAACATGTCTTCCAGAAACTCCCAAAGTTTGGAATCAAAGTTCCATGCTGATTCTGCGCCAAATGTTATGGCTGGTACTACTTTATTCAAGTAAAACGATAATATGGGGCGAAATGAGAATTTTCCATAATCATTATGCAGTCTGGTGCCTTGTAATGCATACATAATCATTCTACTTCTCAAGTCCTGGTACCATGGCCATTCTCGAATCGATGTGCTGAAAATGATTCCAAGATATCGTATCAAAGATGTTGTCTCAATTATTTTACCTGTGACATTCCACCTGTATTTTGTGTTTTTTGACCCTTTTAGTGGACCTATTTGCATTATTTTAATTTTTGCAGTATTTATTTCCAGGTTGTTCCTTATCAAGTAGTTATTTAATTTCGAAAACAGCCGCTATAAGCCTATTTGTGTTCGATCTACTAATACCAAATCATTGGCGTATATAATGCAATTAATTGCTTGGTTGTTTACTTTCGGCTGGAAGCACTTAACGTCTTTTAGGTCAGCAGGCAGGTCAGAGATGAACAGCTTGAACAACATGGGTGCCAAAAGGCATCCCTGTTTAACTCCTTTTGTTGTAGCTATGGTGTTTGTTAAATCTCCATCATGGTTCATCTGTATTCGGATCGTTGTTCCTTCGTGCAAAGATCTTACCGGATTTAGTATCTCTGATTGGCATTGCCACTTTGTTAGTTTTTGCCACAGCAACTTCCGATTTATTCTGTCGAACGCTTGCCGCATGTCCACAAAGGCCAGGAACAGGTTTTTGTCTCCTTTTAAGGTCTCAAATTTTAGAAGGTTTAGTAATATTAAGTTGACTTCCGTCCCTACACCTTTTGTGAATCCTGTTTGTCGACAATCGCCTATTCCATTATGTGAGGCCCAAATCGATAGTTTTTTTTGTAGGAATGAGGCAAAGATCTTGCCAATCATATCTTGCAGGGCATTTGAGCGATAGTTTGCTGGATCAGCCCTAGGTCCCTTTTTGTGAATGGGAACAACGACTGCTGTTAACCATGACGGTGGCAACGCCTTCATAACAGATATTTTTTTTTATAGAATTTCAATAAACCATGGCCACCTTTCTTTCTCTTTTTTAAGCATCACAATAGTGATGCCGTTTGGTCTGGCTGCTCTTGAATTTTTTAGCGGATTAATTGCATTTTCAATATCAAGTCAGGCTTCAACAACATTCCATGGTTTGATATCGAACTCATGGATTGTTGTTTGCTCTGCATCAGCGTTGTTGAATAATTCAAGAAAATATCTTTCTCAAGTGCTGGGGGCTACTTCATTACTAAGTACTTGATCACTTTTCGTACTACCGGTGTTTAGAATTGCCCATATTTCCTGTGCTTTGTGTTTTTGGAACAGCTCTAGTATTAGTTTGGCACCTTCTTTATCTCTTAATGCTGCGAAAGATTTGACAAAGTTTTTATAACGTTGACGTCAATGTCGGATTTCTTCCCCAACGTTGGTTTTATTTAATTTTCTAAGAATTCTTATGTCCTGCAATAGGGATTTTTTTTATTTAGCCAATAACTTTCTATATTTATGTTGATGTAAGTGGCTAGCCTCTTCACATCAGTTTTTAAAGCAAAAGTATATAATAGCGGGACATAATTGACTATGTGTTGTGCCATAGGGTCTCCAAATTTGTCAGTCAGGTTTCCAATCTGATTCCCGCTTATCCGAAGTCGATTTCCACTGGCATTTGTACTTAAGGCAGATGAATATTTTAGCGGTGTCTTCAGGGCAAATCTCTCTCCATGTTAGTTTCAGCGGATAGTGGTCGCTGTTACTTGCTGGTACAACATTTCGATTGTCCACCTTATTGAGTAAGTTATGTGACATCCAGATGTGATCTAGCGTTTTGTTGTTCTGCTTCTGGTGGCAGGTTGGTTTAGATGGAATGTCGCCTAGGACGTTGCCATTCAGCATTACACAGTTCTGGCTACGCATTGTGGAATGCCACAATTTAGCTTCCTGCGTCAGGTCTTCAAACGCAATAGACTTTTGCTTTTGAGCTGCGTTTCTCATCTCAAACCATGTGTTATTTAGGTCTCCACGTATTAATATTTGCACATTTTTACAAGAAGTCAAGTGTGCATCGATCATTGAAGTAACTGAGTTCATATATTTTGAAGCACTAATCATGGCAGAGTTCCAATAGGTGTTTATTAATAATAGCCAGGAGTTAAGTGTGGTTTTTTGATTTAAATATTCAATTGAAGTTCCTTAGACAAATAAGTTTGGATTGAATAGTTCCTTCACTGTCCAGTTTAGTGAGTTTTTTATCATTGTCAAAAGGCCAGAGAAGGGGCCTCCTTTGTGATTTTTCCCAATGTTCATTTCTTGTCGGTGTCGCACGGGTGGCATTTAAAATGCCGTTGCCTTCCCTCTCATTATGTAGTTCAAGTGAGAGGTCAAAACCATAGAATAGCAGATCATTTTTGGCATCTAATAATGTTCTTCTGAAAGCTGTGAGTTAATATGAAGCAGCACCTGATCATAAGTTCTTTCAGTCGCGTATTCCACAATCTTTATGTCATCAGAAATAACTGTACGTAAAGCTGGAATACATTTAAACAATTTCATTTTATTACCACGGTTTCGGTTGACATCATTATCATCTGAGTGAATGTTTCGAAGTCTCTGTTTTGTTTTTGCACTTTCTTTGCCATGGTGCCGCCTGGGAAGAGGTTTTGAGCTTGCGTTGGTTTGTTTTTATGTATGCTGCAAGGTTAATTTTGGATTTAATTTACAGCGATCATTATTTATCCTTTCATTCTTATGTGGTAATTTCTTTAAGAGATATTTTTGAGCTGAAGGGCTCGATTTTAAACTTCTGTCTATTTCTTTGTATTTATCTTCTGAGGCATGTTCTTGCCTCTTTTTGAGGTGTTAGGGTAATTGATTCATTTGTTTGGTCGACTGAATATGTTGATAAGTCACATAGGTCGGATGGCGTAGCAGAGGGAGGTGACTCTTGTTCGTCAGATTCCACTCTTCAACGTTTAGTTGATTTTAGCATGTGCATTGTGAGAGACCCAGAGTTTTCCTTTACCACCTCCTGTCTTCCAAGTGGTCTTTTGTTTATCTTTACACGTTCAAAAAAGGCTGTCTTTGTAGGCGTTGTCAGGTTTCTGATAAATATCCTTGAATTGTGTTGGGATGGCTTTTTTGTCTCCTTTATTGAGTCCAATGGTTGCAGCTCCCTTTTCACTTAATTGATTTTATATTTTTTTCTTTTTTGTTGAGACTTCCCATTTTAGCTGCTCCTGTAAAGATTCAAAAGGAAGAAAATGCATTCATTTTTCTTCCTTCGGTTTCCCCAGACATTTTCTGAGTTTTGTTTTGAAGATGATTTGGCACAATGTCGTTGCTGCCATTTTTGTTAACTTCGTCTATTTGAGTAAGGGAAATTTCGTGCCCATGATTACCCAATACTGTCTGAATTGTTTTCCGCTTATCTGTTACAGCATTTTCTTTTTTATCAATTTTTTGGTTTATCGTACTCTCTGTGATCACACCAATTTCTGTGGCATTTGTGGTAGCCATCGTGATAGTAACTGCAGGATATAGACATGCCGTTGACCTGATTTCAGTGTTGGCGGCCGCTGTCAATTGTATCTCATTCTGGAGCGGAACTGGAGTGTCCTTTCTTTCTGCCGTCATGCATGAACATAGATGTTTAGCAGCTTAGCTGCATTCATTGACTCACATACATTTTACAGATTCTATTAATGCTGCCATGAGATCATCTTTTGATGATTGATCTTTTGCCATTAACTCTTTCTGTAAAGACTGCCATTGCCCAGATTGCTCTGCTTCATAGTCAAGCCTTAGTTGAAGTGTCTCAATAAGATCTTCGATAGCTGCCAATTTTGAGAACGCATTTGTCATCATTGTTGCTTGATTAATCAATTTATCCTGCAGAGACTGATAAAGTTTGACAAAAGGAGTTAGGGCCATGGTTGATGCAGCCTAAACATTATTATAAATTTGTATGGGTACTGCAGTTGATAAATTGGTTTTGGCTCCTACTTCATGATTAGTGTCTCCTTCATTATCAGTTGCCTGCCAGCCCTTTTCTGGATCTTTTTCTGCTCTTCGCTTTCATCTTGTCGAACCGTGCCTTTATGGACTGATTAGAGGCACTCAACAATTGGTCAACTATTTTTGTTTCCAAGTTTTTCTTTGCTATGTATTTTGTTATTGGGGTACTCATATTTGCTTGTAGTTCAGCCCCTGAACCATGCCTATTTTGTACCTTTGCGTGCAAAGTGTTCGCCTCTCGTCTTTTATTTTGATCCGTTTGAAAGCTTGCGCTTAATTTCGCTTCTACAGCTACATAGTCGGCTTTTAGTCGTTCAGTCAGCCGAATATCGCGTGCTTCCAATTCTGGTTGCGAGTTTCCCCATAGACTAGCTGATGGAATCAAATTGCTTTTTTTTAGGTTCTCTGTAGACAACAGCTTTAAGTCTCGTGTCTGTGGCAGAGCTTTAGAATTAATCTCAGGATTAACTGAGAATATTCGGAAGCACCGTTGTTTTTGACTCATAGGTTGTCATGCCTATACAGACATTTAAGTCTTCAACTGGTTGTGAGCTTATGGTTTTACTATTACTGCAGTGCACATCATCAGTTTGCGTGAGGTCTGCTACTTGCGTTACAACTGTTTCCGAATTCGCTTTCATGGGATTATCTTCAATGGGAATGTCATTTGAGACAAACATCACACTTTCATTGGAGAGTGTTGTCCTTAATCTCACTTGTTTGTTTCGCAGCGTTTTAAAGTTCCAGGTCTGTTACCTCGAACAGAGACAGAAACAGTGCTGCGTTTATTTCACATTGAGCGGCGAGTTTGCTATTTGACTCAAGTCTAATAATGCCTCAATTTCAGCTTGTTATGGAATGGTAAGTTGTTTGAACACCCGTTTTTCCCCCTCAAGGGCCGTGTAACTCTCTACTTCCTTTAGTAACCCCGCTGCCTTTGCTGATAGAGTATATAACGATGGTATGTATGCACAATATGTTGGTTTATTATGAACGACACTAGCTCTCCCTTCTGCAGTGGGAGTATCAAATGCATCGTTATCCAGTTGAATACTTTTACTACATTTGTTTGTTTGTCCTACCTTGATTTTAGAGGCAGCAGGTTTTGCCAAGATCCATGGATCCATTAACCGGCGTTGCTGCAGAGTTTTCCCCCTTGTTTGTGGCCCGGCATCTGGCATTGTGTGACTGCGGTGAATCAGAATCACCTGTACAGCTCCATTTATTCGTTATCCGTGTATCACACCGTGCCACAGACCTAATGGGCTTTTCTCGGAAATTTACCAGGCTCGGTCAGCTCCTTGGCCCTCCTCAAAAGAGGTTATTTCTTACAAGACTATACTCCACAGAGGGAATGCAGTAGAACGCCGTCCACGTACAGCGCACAGCAAACAGCCAACAGTCAGTATTCCGCGCCCTTTTATTTTAGCTACATCTAGCAGTACTTTATTTATATTATCATTATTTTAATTTTTGTATTGTTTGTATTTGATGACTGTAACCTAAATAAGAACTATTAGTACAAAAGAAATTACTCGGCCTGCCACAGCCATCTTGTGGGGCGATTAAGTCTGAGGGGGAGTTTCACAAATATGACCGCGAGGCTCCTATGTGGTAGTACATGTTTGCTTGATGTTGCATGGACCTAAGCATTTAAACTCATCCTGGCATTGCAGGAATCTAGAACAGTGCTTGTACCGAATGTTTGGATACATTGTGTCACAATGAAACTTAAACATTTCTAATATACTCATCAATAAAAAAAAAACGTCATGCCATGTCTGTTTTTGATTCTGATTCCTTGTAAAATGAAACTTGTGAGGAACTGCTTTCAAAGTCACACACATCCGAATTCGCATTTTAAAGTGATATTTTTCAATGCGATAGTATTTTCTAGACACATTATTGTTTTGTTTTACTTTTGTTCCAACACATCTACGAATACCGAGAAAGCCACAGTTGAAGTGAGTGATGCTGTGACCATTCTGTAGCTAAAACATGATATCAAATGGGAGCCACATCCAATGGAATGTAGTGCGGTGTTGCTGCCCGTCTGTCAGCATATTGCATATAACGTCCACTAACAAGCCTGCCAATGAAGAAACGAGCCAAAGGTTGTCTGCAAGCTCAGCTTTCAACTCCTCCGCGAGGGCTCCAGAGGGAGCCCAGGGAATCTCAAAGGCATCTCATTCTCGAGAGTTCACGATGTCAGATGGAAAACCACGTCTGAAAGCTGGGAGGGAGCTCTGCATTGCACAGGGGTTCTATAATAACACACTCTGCAGATCAGAATGGCAAACAAATGGGATGCATTTGCGTTTTCTTTCAATAGGGACCTTACTGTGAAGACAGTTGAAAGTAAACTAAGCCACACAGGCGTCTTACATCTTGCACAAACTGAGACGAAAAGTGTTACTCTATTGCAAGCACGGCTTTATGTACTTTTTCTGGGACTGTAAACGTCTTCTCTGGATCATAATACATGGTAGCATACCTTCAGTAGGCAAATAACTTTGATATTTTGAAAAAGAAAAAGTTTAAATAAGAATATTCCAGTGTGTTCTTAAAGGATAGTTCCGGGACTTTTTTTTTATTGTCCCTACGGTTCGGCCATGTGTTTTTAAGCATAACTCGGTAGATCGTAGAAAACTTTCCTATGGACCTTACCCTACTTTTCGTCCATTAACGCACTCGAAATCAGCCGCCATTTTCTGATAATCCTATCATTTCCCCCCATTGCCCTGGCTCACCTGCTTTTGCGGCACTAAATCAAATCCCCCACCCCTTTAACAGACTTGATCAAAACATTCATATTCCCCGCCTCTATCCGTGACGTGACTGAGCTGCGTAGGCAAACGCGCCCAGGCGTCTTCTACGCGACTCCACACAGAACCCGGAAATCAACACAGATGAGCTCACACAACACAGCGCGCCACAATTGGGAATATGAAACTGTACTTTTAAATTAAACCGCAAGATTGTAAATTTGGTAAAGTACATTTATTTGACATCAAATGTTTTGAGAATATTCAGCGATTTTCATTTTTATTTGCTCACGTTCCAAAAAGTTCGTTTTGAGGCACGTGATGTTCCTTTGCTGTACACAGGGTCTTAGATCATCTCACAATACAGCGCCACAATTCGGAATATGAAACTGTGGTTTAAAAGCAAATGACAAGATTGTACATTTGGCAAAGTACATTTATTGGACATCAAATGTTTAGAGAATATTCAGCGATTTGCATTTATCTTTGCTCTCGATCCAAAATAGTTAGTCTTGAGGCAAGCGATGTTCGTGTGCAGTACACAGGGTGTTGGTTTACGATAAAATAAGCTCTTCGGTCGCACTGATAATCGCATGGCTGTTCCAACAACGAGGCACTAGGCCACCACAATGGTCTGTATGTTGCATCTAGCCGTTAGTACCGCGTAAGGGCATACTTGTACTTGGCGATCGTCCCATAAAATGGTCAGGGTGGTAACGTTGTTCACGCGGAGAAGCAACTGGCGGTTATAAAAGCCATCCGCCGGTGTCTGGTACTCGTGACACATACAATAATGAAGGATGTACCTGTTTTAAAAACATAAAAAATGAAATTGGTCTCACCATCAGATCTTTATTAAAATTATTCATTTTATATATTAGGTCGGGAAATTATTTCATAGCTAGGACAGTGCAACTGGGTATTATACGTCAAGGGGGGGCTGTAGGATACTGAGACAGTCCCCCAGTGCAGGGGTTGACAGGGAGGCAGTGCAGGTGGAGAGTGGAAGGGCCCAGGACCAAGGTCGCAGACAGTGGACCAGTTGTAGCAGGGGAGAGGGAGAGAGAAAGCAGAAGCAAAGAGGAAGGTTTTGAGGTGCTTCCGTAAAAGGAGATGGTTCTCCTCAAGATAGTGCGCGGTACAAAACAATATGCCACATAGAACGAACAAGTACAACTTAACCCGTCTTTAAAGCTACTGTATAGTAATTAAATTGCGGTATAAACTCATCTAAAGAGTTACTTACATTATATTTGCATTTTCCATTGTGTCTGTGCGTAGGGCAGCCCCGAAATACCACTCCTTCTATGCCGACGTTATTTCTTCTAATGAACGAACATTAAATGGCTTTAGTTTCTGAAATTATATTCATTATCGTTTCTTACGTTATTGCCACACACCCCCAAAAAGAAGTATTTCGGGATGGTCCCGGCCTGTCAAGGTCAAATAACAATGGAACCTTATACTGAGTCGTGGGCCATTCCGGCACCCGAGAAAAAATCAAAGCAGCTGACCTTCACTTTGAACGAGCACACATTCCTAGTTAGCTACATTCAGTGTAAGGCCATCTCACAGGACCCACAGAGCAATCGCTTTTATTTACACAATACATAGCTACACATATTCATGGGCCTGCGACATGAGGAGACTCGAGAGAACAGACAATCAAATTACAATCATTTAAACCGTGATGTGTATTTCTCAATGAGCTCTTCTTTAGGTGGACATGGAACAGAGGCAATGTTGGGTGGCAATGCAGTTGTCCCCTGCACAGGTTTGTTCACAACTCCATGTATGTGCCTATCTAGGACATCAACAATAAGTCTCTCAATAAAGTCATATTGCATATCCTCAAACACTGGTTTGATAACCCATTATTTACTTCTTTTAGTGAAGGCCTAATTGTAGCGAAGCGTCCCTAAAGTTCCGGTCGTCCTACTTTGTTGACGGCCAACATTATGGTTATGTGCCAAGACCGCTAGAAGAGTCCGATTTATCATGCCCTCCATGCCAAAATGCAATCGTTTTGGCCTGTACTTTAGGCACATATTGTGGAACACCTCCAAATCTCCTGTGTGGCAGAATTCCGTGAGTCCCCTCAAATCTCTTGTTATAGTTTTATCAAATACAATCTTTTCAATGGCTTTGTGAGTGGGTGATGAAGGAATCAACCACTTCTTCTTCCGTGCCTCCTCTGTGGACAAATGGCCATGTTCACAATTGTGGAAATGTTGGGTTGTGGTCCAGCGGTGAACGTTGCTACAGTGTAGCATTACTGACCGCCATTTTTCCAGTAGAATTTCCAACGACCCTCCACATGTTTTTGAGCTCCACCAAAGATGGTTGCTGATTGACTTGGACCACTGTGAAATACCTTGCATATCTTTTTTTTTACCTGCAGCCGACATATTTTTATTGATTGTTTTTGCAAGATGCCAAACGTCAAATTGGTGATTTATATTTTTGTACTCTTCTCTCATTGTCTTGGCAATTGAAACGTGTCTGTCCGTGGCTATCAGGTCGATCACCATTCCCCGCGAATGTAGTTCTTGCAATGATGCTACAAAGCCAACTTTCTCCATGGCCACTGAGGATGTACTTTGTGACACCTGCACGACCACCGAACTCACAATTTTCTTACTTTCCATGTCCTGAAAGTGGTAGGTGCAGTACTTGGCTGAAAATCCTGGGCTGTCGCACTGTCCATCACCGGCTAGCCTGAACCGTTTGCCCGCGAATGTACTATCAATAGACATTTTTTCCATTCTCCAAGCTTCGCTAATGGCTGGAAATAGATAATCGGTTTGGTATTTGTAGAACTGAGTTTTCGCAATGAAATGGATTCCCACAAACTGAAAGAAAGAGTCTAACTTTTTAAAACTTGAACCACTAAAAAGTGCAGCCGCTGCACAAAGTAGATTGCCTGCTGGCAGTTGCCCCAGCATGGGTTGTGCAGACCATGAGAAAGGATGATATTTTGTACAGGTGGCATGTATTTTAAGGTTAGTGCCTCGAATTGCACGAGTCACATTAATCAATGGCTCCCCACATACTTCCCCACCAACCGAATGCCCACATTTCATCCGAATAATAATATCAATCAAACAACTATCGAATACAATGAATTTGGCCTCTTTCCTTATACTGTCACTCTGTATCCCAGCTGGTTCGGCCTGTAACGTTGAGGACATGTCACTCACATGAAAGGTAGAATCTCTGATATCGTCTTCCGCTATGTTCAGTGATATTGATGGTGTTTCATTGTCGTCCACTTCATTCTCTTCCATTGCAACATCTGTTCCTTCTCCGGCGATGGGTGAATAAAACAATTTCTTCAACTTTCTCGCGGTCTTAGTTTTTGCGGGTGTGGATTCTGTGAATTGACCTCCGACTGCATCTGAACTACCAGGAGGACATTCACTGTCAATGGCTGGATGTGGTATAGCTCCGATGTCAATCACTTCATATTCTTCCCATTGGCACGATGCATCTCCAGTCTCAAGTCCCTGCCAAAAGGTTTGACAAGCAACATCTCTCGTTCGCTTCACTGTCTATGTAGATCTAGTTCGTACACCCACTCGCAACTAGAGGACAGATTGGAAAAGGGATGTTCAGTTTAAACACAACTTACAGTATTGAACTATTAACAGTGAAAAACAACATAATATAGTGACCAGGACACTAATCTTCTTTTGCTTTCTTTTCTTTGAAACTTTCTTGCCTCGAACTTCAACATCATGACGCTGTTGCTCCGACTCGTGTGTGCATGTCTCCACTTCCTCTTGCGCTGCAACGACTATATTTTCATGATAAGCACATCCATCACGCACTGACGCTCCATCGACTCCCTGAAACATAGAACTTTCATTAGTATGTATAATAATATCGAAAACACAAAATGTTCTTGGGGACCAATACCCACGTACATCTCAATAGCAAAACACGAATGAACGCTTTGTGTAGAACATTCAAACGACAATTATTCACGCATTGTTGATCTAGTTAGATGGAACTGTCAAGATCCATACCTCGGGCTCCTCATAGACTTCCATTGATGATATTATTGAAGATGATGCTTCAGTAACTCCCTGAAACACAGTAATTGCATTAGTATGGTTTTCTATTTTGTTAAAAAGAACATAAACTTTGTGCAGGCTTCAACGGCTCATCTAAATAGACCTGCACAAATGATCAGTTGTCTAAAATAAATAATGGATATGTAAATATGATTCGATTTGCTCGATCGTTGGAAGTGTCACCACCCAGAGATCTGCATCAACTACTAGGGGTGATGTTCTTGTAGAAGAAGCTCCGTCATCTCCCTGAAACATAGTACTTGCGTTAATAAAGAAGGAAGTATAGCGGATGTAATCACGTCATATGATTTCGCTTGATCGAACTGTCAGAATCCATACCTCGAAATGCATAAGAACATCAAGGGATGATGTAACTGCGGTGCACACTTCTGCAAGCTGTTGCGCCCACCCGTAACTGCATGCTCCCCCTTCTTCTTGGACTAATGCTCCATCGACTCCCTGAAACATAGGACTTTCATTAGTAATGAACACAATATTGAAAAAAGAAGACACATAGGAGGGCGACGACAGAAGGACATATCAATGGCTAAAAACGAAAGAAACATTGTGTGTAACAATCACGCTACAAGAATGCAAGATCTGATGATCTCCATCGATGGAACTGTCCGGAAACGTTCCTCGAGCATCTGAGTGACATCAACGGTTGTCGTCAACATGTTGGAGTCCTCAGCATCTCCCTGAAAGACAGTACTTGCATTATTTTGGATAACAATAATTATAACTGAAAACAAAGACTAGAGGACGAGTACAAGGGTGTACCATTAGGTAAAATAATTACACGATCAATTAAAACTATTGATTTACATGCCTAAAACAAGTCAGTGGCAGAATAGCCAAGTAAGATTACCCATAGTCGCTTGAAGTGGCTGATGACTGCAATAACGACACGGATGGAGAATCTTCCGCCTTCATATTGAGTGGATACATAAATGGGGAAATTATTGTTAGCTAATGCTACACACTACCGCAAGGCCGAGAGATAAATACGTAAACTTGACTCACCAGTGGAGGGATGTGGACGAATAGAGTGGGAATAGCGGTTGAGAGCAATTTTCGCCTCGCTCGCGGTGTGTTCTTCTTTATTAGCATTGATGTGGAGTACATGTCTGAGCTAAAGTGCCTGCTGCAGATGCGGTATCGATCACCCCTCTTGTCCGCAAAGACTTCTAGGACTCTACTTTCAAGCTCAGACGGTGGATATCCGCAATATCGGACCCATTCTCTTATCTGATCTATTGTCTTAGGGAAAACATGCATTATAGTACCTTCAGATTTATTATGGGTCTTCGAAGGGCAACCGCCAATGGAACAGGCAGGCATTGTGGAAAGTTCTGAAAAGTAAAGATCAACAATTCCCTATGAATACCAATGTGTTAAAAAATTAAATGATACATAAAAGGTTCAATGCAAGGTTCGTTTTGGTTCTTGGAACTATACACGTTATTCACATGCGGATAAGTATTTGAATAACTTTAAAAAAATAGAAAGATAATTTGACTAGACTCAGAACATGTGACTAGTTCCTTGCATGTACTGTCTTGAACGAAAAGAAATTGGACGCAAAATGATTATGGTACATGGCCTTACCTTGACGAACAAACAGTTAGATGCAGGGATCAGAGTAGTTTCTTGTCGTAGAACAGGGAGCAGTTCACAGGTTGCAAACTGACGAGTTTCCTCGAAGTGGTCACGGAAGTTCACAGAGACGAAGAGCAGATAACCAGCACCTTCACGGGTTGACTAGCAAAGCGCAAAGAAGTTCTCATTAGAAATATGAAGTGGGTTATAAAGAATTCGAAACAGGGGTGTGTTTGTGAATGAATGACGTGTATATGTCGTGGCATTATGCGGTTTGCAGGGGGCCGCCCAGCGTGAGGGGGGATGCTTGGCAGGAGACACAGGGTCTGGAGGTAGACATGGGAACAACAACCCATGCTCTATAGACCACTTTGAAGTGTACATGGTCTTTGGCACCTCTTGGCCTTTATCGCTCCCTGACAGCTCCACTTGGCAGCACAAGTACCCCGGTGCGAACTGCCTTTGATAGGGCGGGGGGTGGATTGGGGCGGTGGTCATGCAGACAAGACACAGGAAGACTCGTGAATGGAGACACACTTATGTGGATTGCAGGGGGCCGTCCAGCGTGAGGGGGGATGCTTGGCAGGAGACACGGGGTCTGGAGGTAGACATGGAAACAACAACCCATGCTCTATAGACCACTTTGAAGTGTACATGGTCTTTGGAACCTCTTGGCCTTTATCGCTCCCTGACAGCTCCACTTGGCAGCACAAGTACCCCGGTGCGAACTGCCTTTGATAGGGCGGGGGGTGGATTGGGGCGGTGGTCGTGCAGACAAGACACAGGAAGACTCGTGAATAGAGACACACTTATGTGGATTGCAGGGGGCCATCCAGCGTGAGGGGGGATGCTTGGCAGGAGACACGGGGTCTGGAGGTAGACATGGGAACAACAACCCATACTCTATAGACCACTTTGAAGTGTACATGGTCTTTGGCACCTCTTGGCCTTTATCGCTCCCTGACAGCTCCACTTGGCAGCACAAGTACCCCGGTGCGAACTGCCTTTGATAGGGCGGGGGGGGTGTGGATTAGGGCGGTGGTCGTGCAGACAAGACTCGTTTGCCGCAGGGCCTCACCAAGGAGAGGCCATCTAACTGCATGTAAGAGGCAGGCTGCAGGATCTAGTACATGGAAGGCAGGGGGGTGAGTTTATAAATACATCACCCTCCCAGGAGAATATATGGGTGCAGTTCACCCTGGAGACCCTGGATGCCTAGGCAGTTAGTCAGCAGCAGGCTGGCCTGTGGTGGCAAGGCGACACGGGCCAGAGGGGGTCATCTCTGTACCCGGTGCCCAAAAGGATGATTTATTATGATCAACCATATTGATTATTTACCTATAACCATGTTTTGTATCAATAAAATCCAACGGCCTTCCTTTTATTGCCAACGCTTGAACAAAGTGGTGTGGTAAGTATTTTTGGGGGAGGAGGCAAGGCCGGGAGGCTTGATGCCAACCCGCAAAATAACATATGTATGTCTGCTGCATATGGGTTCAACGGTTATGTGGATTGAAGGTGGGCGGCCAGCGTGAGGGAGGATGCTGGCTGGAGACATGTGGTGTGACAAGACAAGGCACAGGAAGACTATTCAGTGGAGACACACTAGATTCATTTAAAAAATCAAAACAACCATTGTTAAAATATATGTTGGGTTTTATTTTAGATCTTAATTTCAATTGAACATAAATAATAAACATTACACAATGTAAAGTTCCGGTTGCAGCACATTGAGGGAAAATCCTCGGTATTGTCCACTGTCGCTGGGGAAATGTTGTCTAATGGCAAGTACCGCACAGGCAGGTATTACTCTCCGAAAGCGGTGTCCGAGCCTCCCGTGAAGCCACCAAGTGAAGCAACGATAGGCCACCAGCCTGTACCACCTGTGAAAACGAAAGATGCAAACTGTATTAAAATGACAAAACTTTCTTATCACTGTCGATTCAGGTAAAAAATGTCATTCTGCTTTGAAAAAAATTCTATCTAGAAAATGCACAATATGGAACCAATTTACATGCATTCGAATGATATGTAGATGTAATTTTATATGTGGGAGATGACCATGACATAGTAGTGGCATCACTGACATCAAAACCAGAGTATACTTACTCGTTACTCGGATTACGCGGACGAACAGTGCCGCGAAGTTCGTGCATAAGCACCATCATCATCCTCAACACGGTCCGTGAGAGGCAGGCTTCCCTGAACTCTGGCAGCTCGGTGATGCATTGTGGACTTGGCTCGCCTTCCGAAATGTAGGCCAAGCACCCGGAATTTTCACGGCAGCAGCAGTTCTCCTCCTCAGTTGGCATTAGCTTGCACCGATTGCACGTGCACCAGGTGGAGACGCCGTCCATGCGACATGGTCCAGGCTCTTCATCCGTTGACTGGTCCTCCCAACTGCCATCCGAATCCCCATCGTTTTCGCGTGCTTGCCTTTCCAGTAGTTCTTGCTCGGTGTACTCGGGCTCGTACATATACGGCATTATTGTAGCCATTGTGTGGTAAAGAAAGTAAAATAATTTACAGAGATGGTACAGGTGTTCACAAGGCCTAGAAGCGGCGAAGGTAGCTGACCAGAGCACAGAAAGAGTCACAGAATACTCAAAGTAACACAGAGAGAGTAATGGAATCGAAAATCTGCTGCTGTGTGTTGTGAAACGGTGTGTTTATACTTATTGAGGAAAGAGGCGTCCTGCCATTTCCATGGCGACACTTCATTAGCTGAGGCGCAGCGATTGTTGACACGAAACGTGCTTTGGCGTTGGGAAATGGGCGGTACGCGTCTGCTGATGTCAGGCTCAGGGGCGGGGGATTTGATTTAGTGCTGCAAAAGCAGGTGAGCCAGGGCGATGGGGGGAAATGATAGGATTATCAGAAAATGGCGGCTGATTTCGAGTGCGTTAATGGACGAAAAGTCGGGTAAGGTCCATAGGAAAGTTTTCTACGATCTACCGAGTTATGCTTAAAAACACATGGCCGAACCGTAGGGACAATAAAAAAAAAGTCCCGGAACTATCCTTTAATATTAGCCTTAGGGACTAGGCCTCAGAGTTTTTTTTAGTATTGTTTTTACAATATAGCATCCCAAAACCTTCTTGGGTAACTCCCGGTTCTAAGGGCTACAAACGATAATTTTAGATGACGATAAACTGTAATATTAAGGCAAGTTTGAATATAGTGGACCTGATTCACAAAAAGTGTTCTTCAATGACACCTGAGAAAACGCTTTATGAATCATGCCCTTAATATTGTATTGTTTTTTATTTGTTTTGGTGCTGCATAGTGTATATTTGAGTGCACCAGAGCACTAAATATACACCTTACTGGATTAGATCCATAACACAACCCATGTAGAGAAATTGATGTATCATGGTCATTTCAACAGCAATGTGATAACAGCATTACACGCGTGTTGATGCACAGGGAAGAGAGCAGGAAATAACCAGTTCATTTGTGATCCATCTCCACAGAAAGAGGAGATGAGTCGATGAATCACCACAGATGTGCAGGAGTGGTTTATCAATTGCTGATGCTAGGTTTGGCATGCCACTTATGTCAGACTGCATGTTTTTTTTAATTTTTTTTATTTTGTATTACAGTCATATGGCAACGGGCAGAATCTGTTATTCCTTTAGTACACTGCACCCTCTGGGCAGAGGATGAGGATAGCCACCGAGTCGCCTGCTGTGATGTGTGCACGCACACTCGCTGATACCACACCCCATTTCCCTCACCTTGAAATGCGTGAATATGTAGAAGCAGAGAAATCGTGGCGCCTCATTGGTCACGTGTCTGTCATGATTAGAACGTAGTATCTAGCGAGGATGGTTTTGAAAATAGTGGTTGCTGAAGAGTAGCTTTTGTCCTTGAATTCAGCCGATTCGGAGAATAAATAAGAGCAAGATGAAGAAAAAAAACGCCAATCTTAAACATGTGGTGCAATAGTCTTTTTCTTTCTTTTGATTTTCAGCAGAATGATGTTTATGAAATATATCACTCTGATAGGAAAAGGCCTATAGCGTTGGCTTTCGTTTGGAAAATTCAAGCAAAACCTTCCCAAAAAATTAAAAAGCTCAAGCTGAATTTAGCTTAAATCTTTCAAAATGGTCTTTTCAGTGGGCACATTTTTAAGGGGATACCAACACTATAAGTCCCACATGGGTTGTTTGCCAAAGCAAATATCAAAAGCAAAAACATTGTATAGATATACATACATAAATCTTGAATTTGTAGTTCCCTCCCTGGCCTACATGCAAAAAATGCGTCCAGATTCTTTCAAAATAAGCACACACAATCGTATAATTCTTTCTTTCTTCCGTTTTACCAGCAGGCAGATTGTGACTGAAATTCAAATGGGAAATCAGGTATCCGATTGCTAGGTTACATTTTCATTATTATAGCCATCTTGGGTCCTCTGTCCCTGAACATTCAAATGTGGCATTTCGCATCCCTCTGAGGCAAAACCTGATAAATGGGGCAACGACAACCTCGCCATTGAAGGACTATGCTCCTTACTTGGGGAAAAAGAATATCAATGTGCACAACATGTGTGCTTCAGAGAAGGCAGGTATAGACAGCCAAACGCATTGCATTGGTGCATTACACATGCCCATTTTACCTGCACTATGTGTGCACAGGGAATATTCATGATCTGTGTGTACTGTGTCTGCGGAATAGGCTGTAATTAAGCCTCAGACGCAGTCCTGATTCTCACTATGTCCCCAGGCTTGGCTTTGCCCTGGCTGCACCACACTACCTTTACGCCATGGACACAGTACACATACCATCTACATGCTGGGGTGATAGCTCAGGCTTTGTGAGCAGGGTGATGCCTTGCATCGTATTTGCAATAAACCGGTCAGGTCTGTCAGTTACACTTGTAGGTAATGATGACTGCAATGCGTAACATTGGTTACCAAGCACTCGGAAACTGGATAGTGAAACTATAAAAAATACACAAATTATTCTCAGATTCACTGGGTGTGGCCCCAGGACACCTTCCTCAGGATGTGCTTGGATAAGTGATGAAATATGTGATATGAGTGAGTGCAGGAGTGAGTGGGGTGCTGCGATATGGTGCACTGAGGGATTGGGTGACTTTTGCACTGATGTGCAGTGACCAGGAGGAGAACACAAGGGTAAGTAGGTAAGTAACTGCCAAAATAAAAGGTTGTAAACCTGGATCTGAAAGTCATGTTGTTTTTGGTACGCTGTGACAGATTGGCATCCAATGCAATAGCACCAGTGATATCAGGTTGGTATTCATGTAAGGTATTATAACCGTAACGTATATGCATATATTTGTTTAATTTAGCGTTTTGCCAGGTTTGTTATTTGCCCTAAATCCCTTTCCTCTTTCAGTGTCAGGGACATAGTGACCATGCTTGCAGACCCTGCTTTGCCCATTACAGGAATGCCTGACGGAAATGCTGCGGATACTGTCAGTCGGGTGCCCAGGACAGGGCCTGTCTCTGGCTCTAGGATGGCTCCCATACTGAATACTTTCAGAATGTCTTCCACAAATCAAATCCCTACATTTCCATCCTCATAAAATTAAACTAAACATTAAACTAAACTCTTCTATCTGACTCTACAAGCCATCTCGTAATCTCTGCTCTGCCTCCTAGGGTACCCTTGTGGCACCTAACCCTCTCTGTGCTTGATATGATATGTGTAACGCTCACCTGGTTCCCACGGGGGCGCTGGTCTAGTCTGGATTGCTGTGGCCTCTTCTAGCGTGATGCGCAGGACCCGGAACACCGATTGGACAGGACCTCCAAATCGTGCTTGCCTGGCCCGTAGGAATATCCTTCTGCAGATGAGAAAGGGGATTAACAGTCTGCAGAATAGTGTGCTAGCTCCCCCCTTTCCCCCTTCGTTCTTCTCCAACTTCCTCCAAACCCCGGTTTAAGCTCACCTTATGGTTTGGAAGGATGAACTCTCCATCCTGCTTCTGGTGCAGGGGCGCGCGTTCGTCCAGTTACTTCACTGGTTTTCAGAATGGCGCTGGCAAAATCCACTTGACTTTCCTGAGCGATGCGCCGTAAGTATGAAAGTTCAAAGTTCAAGTGAGGCCCCCTTTATGTTGTCTTTCTAACCTGTGATCTGTCCTTTATTTCAGGTGCAGAATGAAGGCGATGCCTCGAGGGGTTAAATTGCCGAGGTGAGTAGTGATGAGGGCGATCCCTCTAAATGTCTTTATCATTCCCCAGAAATGTCTCTTGTCCTTTCCCCATAGGGGCCGGGGTACGGTACCTGCCAACGGGGCGGCGCCGACCCGAAATGTGGAAGAAAAGCCGGTAAGTATTATGGCTGTTAATCAGGCTTTCCTTCTGTGTTCCTTCTGCTCACCTTTTGTTTCTTCCTCTCTCCCCTAGGTGCAGAGATGTGGCGTCCGATGCTGACAGCCGCGATGGAGCCGGGAGATGTCTCGAGGACAGGTGAGTGAAGCGTGGCGCTGCAGCGAGCAACGCAATGCTTTTAAATGGAAGTCTTTCTTCAGGGATGCTGGCGAGAAGATTCCGGATGCAGGTAAGAAGTTTGAAATAGTCCTTGGTTTTCACCTTTCTCTTCTCTTCCTTCCTTGCAGGTCTTCCAGGTTCGAGGCGGGCGTGGCTGGAGTCCAGGAGCAGGAGCAGACACGGTGAGCGTTAAGCTGCAGGACGCAGAACAACGCGAAGCATGAGCTGCTGTCTGGGCGTGGCTTAAATAGCCTCCAAAGAAGTCCCAGGTATGTATCCTTCCCCAACTAGGTATGTATCCTTCCCTGGCCACGCCCGAGTGAAAAAATAGTCCCTATGAAAAAATAGTCCCTTCAGGTCTCAGGGAGGCCTGAAGCCTGCAGCATGGTCTGCATCAGGTAAGTGCACAAAACACCTCCCTTTATGAGCCTGGTGCCTATGGCGCCAGGACTGATGTCCAACATGAGCCTGGCGCCAAAGGCGCCAGGACTGAGTCCAAAGAGCCCCTATAAGGGGCCGCTGGGCTTTTACCCGAGGGCATGATGCCTGCTTCCGGGGGTGCTGGGCCTGGCCTGGTGCTCCGGGGGTAGGCATCATGACAGCACTCCCCCCCAAGGCCCCTCCCAAGGTCGTTCCTTCTGGAGGTTTCGGTTTGTTTGGAAAATTCCGATGGAACCTTTTTACCTGCCGAGGTGCATGTACGTGATCACTGGGTTCCCAAGACCTTTCCTGAGGCCCGTACCCTTTCCAATCAATTAGATAGAAAAGTTTTGATTTTGAGATCTTAGAATCCAAAATGTTCTTCACCTCGAATTCAGGCTCCCCATCTATCTGACTCGGTTCTGGTGGCTTTGTTAATCTGGTTCCTGGGTGCACTGGTTTCAAAAGTGACACATGAAAAACGGGGTGAATCCGCATGTTAGCTGGTAGATCGAGCTTGACTGCCACTGGGTTGATTATAGCTTTGATCGAGTAAGGGCCGAAATACCTTGGATTAAAAGTTCGAGGCCCCTTGAGTGATAGGTGTTTGGTAGCCAACCATACTTGATCCCCTATTTGGTATGGAGGCGCCTCTCTTCGATGCAGATCCGCATTCTTTTTGTATTTTCCCTTCGCATTTTGCAAATGTGCAGTTGGTTGGTTTCAGGGTCTCTCTGAGACAGGACAGCTCCCATGGCTAAGCTGGACGCGTCGGTTTCGACTATATATGGGAGATCGGGACGCGGGTGCTTCAAAATAGGTGCGGACGTGAACTTAGCTTTCAACTCCTGAAAGGCCTGTTCGGCTTCCTCGGTCCATTCAAAACGTTTATTTTTTCGCAAGAGTGCAGTGATGGGTTGCACCACACGTGAAAACTCCGGGATAAACCTGCAATAAAAGTTGGCAAAACCAAGCATGCTTTGAACACCTTTCACCGAACTAGGTGATGGCCATTTGAGGATGGCATCCACTTTCCGTGAATCCATTCGGACCCCTTTAGGTGTTAGGATGAATCCGAGAAACTCAACCTCGGTGGTATGGAAAACACATTTTTCCAGCTTGGCAAACAGTTTGTGCTGGCGCAGTTTCTCTAGGACGGCCCTGACATGCTTTCTGCGATCAGACTCCGAAGAGGAGTACACAAGAATGTCATTGATATACACGACAACACAGACATCGATGAGTTCCCGAAGGACATCGTTCATGAAGAATTGGAAGGCTGCAGGCGCGTTGCACAACCTGAAAGGCATCACCTGGTATTCGAATAGTCCATATTTTGAACGGAAGGCCGTTTTCCATTCGTCGCCTTCTTTTACTCGTACCAGATGATAAGCCCCCCGGAGATCTAACTTGGTGTATACGCAAGCGTCCTTCACCTGGTCAAGGAGTTCAGGGATCAGAGGCAGAGGGTAACGATTTTTAACAGTTATCTGGTTCAATGCGCGGTAATCGATACAAGTTCTAAGGTCGCCTTCTTTTTTAGGCACGAAGAACAAAGCTGAGGATGCCGGGGACTTTGACGGGCGAATGAAACATTGGCGAGGTATTGATCTAAATATTGTCTCAAATGCAGATTCTCTGGTTCAGTAAGGGCGTAAATCCTGCTACAAGGGGGTTGTGCACCGGGCACCAGATCGATTTGGCAATCGTACGATCTGTGGGGAGGTAACCAGTTGGCCTGTTCCTTTTGGAAGACATCCTGAAAGTCTTGGTACTCTGGAGGTAGTTGCATGGGGACAGAGGTTACTGATGCTAGATTAATCTTTGGATTTTCTGGGTATCAGGTTTGTGCACAATCCGGGAAGGTTATTCTCTTCGCTCGCCAATCAATTCGAGGATTATGTGTCTCTAACCAAGGGATTCCGAGAATAAGCTGAAACTGTGGAGCCTTGATTACATCATACACAACTGCCTCCCGATGGCCATCCGGACCTACAAGTGTCACCTCAGCTGTGGAATGTGTTACCGGTCCAGAGGCAATTTCGGTTCCATCTACTGTGGTGATGACATCTTTGTTGGTTTTAGGACGCAGAGGGAGGTTTATCCTAGAGACCAATTCTCGATCCACATAGTTTCCTATAGCCCCGCTATCGATGTATGCCTTTATAGCATGCAACCGTTTAGGCTGTTCCGGATCTACGAGGACCATTGGCACAATGAAATGCGAGGTCTGAGAGTTAGTTTTCAAGCTCGGCAAGCGGACCCCTACACTTGCCGGGCGTGGTCGTTTCCCGATACAGAGTTTCCATGGATTTTATCAGCGGCTCCTACCACCTTCTTGGGCGGCTTAACCGGGCAATCTCGTAGAAAGTGTCCAGAGGACCCACAATAAAGGCATAATTGCATCTGTCGTCTTCTTTCAAGTTCTTTTTGAGTTAGGGTTCCTTTAACCCCTCCGATTTGCATAGGCTCCGAGCCATCAGCCCCCTTGGGGTTAGCGTGGGTCTTGGCCAACACCCGGGTTTCAAACTTGGACCGATCTGCTTTTCTGTTTTGCAGCCTGTGATCCAATTCGACCACTAAGTCTATATATTCAGTGCATTCTTGGGGCGGATTTACAACTTGTGCCAGGACATCTTTAAGTTCTTCGCGTAGACCTCGATAGAATAACGTAATTCTTTTATCCTCCGGCCAACCAGTTTCCACAATTAGTCTATTGAAGGTTGCAATGTAGGAAAGAAGGTCTTGATTGCCCTGTCGCAGAGATAGAAGTTCGTCATCCAGAGCCTGTCCCTGGGAGTGTCGAGCAAATAACCTTTCCATGCTTGTTTGAAATCCTTGAAAATCAAAAAGAATCGGGTCATCTTGAGTTACCAGTGGGACTGACCAATTGGCAGCACAGCCGCTGAGATATGACAACACAAAGGCTACCTTGGTCTGATCATTAGGGAAGGCCCCAGGTCTGCATAGGAAGTGCAAACGACACTGATTCATGAATACGGCGAATCGTTTTGGGTCCCCAGCATAGCGTTCAGGTGGGGCCAGTGGCATGTTTCCAGGTAGATTAATCTGCACCGGGTTACTGGAAACCACAGGAGCGGGGTTCCCCCCAGAACCGGGTAAAGGAGTTTGTCCAGCTTGACCTTGCAAAAGCTGTCTAGCCAGGTCATCAGCTCTATCCTTTATTACAATCACTTCCCTCCTGAGGGCACTAGTCTCTTGACGAGCGGCGTGTACTTCGGCCCGTAATTCCTTCAGTAATTGGGCCAACTGGTCAGTTTCGGAAGTTTCCATAGCGCCTGGGTGGGAATTTGTAGGAAGGCTTCGCGTTCTGTAACGCTCACCTGGTTCCCACGGGGGCGCTGGTCTAGTCTGGATTGCTGTGGCCTCTTCTAGCGTGATGCGCAGGACCCGGAACACCGATTGGACAGGACCTCCAAATCGTGCTTGCCTGGCCCTTGGAATATCCTTCTGCAGATGAGAAAGGGGATTAACAGTCTGCAGAATAGTGTGCTAGCTCCCCGCTTTCCGCTTTGTTCCTCTCTAACTTCCTCCAAACCCCAGTTTAAGCTCACCTTATGGTTTGGAAGGATGAACTCTCCATCCTGCTTCTGGTGCAGGGGCGCGCGTTCGTCCAGTTACTTCACTGGTTTTCAGAATGGCGCTGGCAAAATCCACTTGACTTTCCTGAGCGATGCGCCGTAAGTATGAAAGTTCAAAGTTCAAGTGAGGCCCCCTTTATGTTGTCTTTCTAACCTGTGATCTGTCCTTTGTTTCAGGTGCAGAATGAAGGCGATACGTCGAGGGGTTAAACTGCCGAGGTGAGTAGTGATGAGGGCGATCCCTCTAAATGTCCTTATCATTCCCCAGAAATGTCTCTTGTCCTTTCCCCATAGGGGCCGGGGTACGGTACCTGCCAACGGGGCGGCGCCGACCCGAAATGTGGAAGAAAAGCCGGTAAGTATTATGGCTGTTAATCAGGCTTTCCTTCTGTGTTCCTTCTGCTCACCTTTTGTTTCTTCCTCTCTCCCCTAGGTGCAGAGATGTGGTGTCCGATGCTGACAGCCGCGATGGAGCCGGGAGATGTCTCGAGGACAGGTGAGTGAAGCGTGGCGCTGCAGCGAGCAACGCAATGCTTTTAAATGGAAGTCTTTCTTCAGGGATGCTGGCGAGAAGATTCCGGATGCAGGTAAGAAGTTTGAAATAGTCCTTGGTTTTCACCTTTCTCTTCTCTTCCTTCCTTGCAGGTCTTCCAGGTTCGAGGCGGGCGTGGCTGGAGTCCAGGAGCAGAAGCAGACACGGTGAGCGTTAAGCTGCAGGAAGCAGAACAACGCGAAGCATGAGCTGCTGTCTGGGCGTGGCTTAAATAGCCTCCAAAGAAGTCCCAGGTATGTATCCTTCCCCAACTAGGTATGTATCCTTCCCTGGCCACGCCCGAGTGAAAAAATAGTCCCTATGAAAAAATAGTCCCTTTCAGGTCTCAGGGAGGCCTGAAGCCTGCAGCATGGTCTGCATCAGGTAAGTGCACAAAACACCTCCCTTTATGAGCCTGGTGCCTATGGCGCCAGGACTGATGTCCAACATGAGCCTGGCACCAAAGGCGCCAGGACTGAGTCCAAAGAGCCCCTATAAGGGGCTGCTGGGCTTTTACCCGAGGGCATGATGCCTGCTTCCGGGGGTAGGCATCATGACAATATGATAGTTAATTTATATAGCACCTATACAAAATGTGTATCAAAGCGCTTCAAAGCAAGGGAGGGAACAAGGGAAAATACAATGACATTCTTACAGGCCATGAACAGTAAGGATGTGAAATTAACTATCGTACTCCGCCTGACGACATTTCAGATAGTGCAAGAGCTAAGACATAGATAAGGAAGTGAGGGGGAGAGTGGGAAGTGTGGGATGTATTGACCCACTTCACTATGCTATGCGGCACCACTCTGATCATTATGGTGCAAGAAGCAGCAATAATGGGGCAAAACTCTTGTGTGTGCCAGAAACCTCCAAAAACTGCGTTCTCAAACACACAAAAAGATGGATGCACAACCTGCCACCCATGATCCATGTGTGGTGGAATAGAGCACACACTGCAGAACATATGCCAGTGGGCTCCATGTCCACCAAACAGAGTGCAGAGAGAGAAGCAGCGCTTTGCAAATGAAACTCCAAAATGTGCCTACAAATGACATTTGCTTTGTTGCTAAAAACTCTAAAATGCCTATAACATAACGCTTCTCAACGTTCAAAATCATGCTTGGCGCTAAAATTCATGTGATCTAATGAAGCATGGTGAATATACAAAGTTCTTAATTGTAAAGAGCAAAACATTCATCAGACAAACTGGATTGTCTGTAAACTGACAGCCGCTGTCAAAATTTGTGTGTGTGCAGTACCCTGGGCTACCGTGAATGACAGCTGTCAGATGAGCTCCTGATGAAACTTCAAAGTATCTAAACTAAAAGTCTGCCGGATTAGCAAACATAAAAGGATTGTTGTTAAAAGGAATACAGATCTTAGTTGTGTTTTTGATCCCACAGATTTAAAGCTAAGATAGTAATGCATGTATGTTTAATGCATCAACTTTGGTTTCTGCTGGATTTTTAATGAAGAATAAATTATCCTGGCTGAGCTGCAATCCTTTGGAAGTGAAAACATAGGTTTCTCCCAATGGGAGGGGAAATCCTCTCAGCAGAAACTCACTAGTAGATGATAATTGTGGTTTAGGACAGACTCCTGTCTACAGAAAGAGAATGAACAATAGCAGAGCCTTCAGCCAGGAAACAGAGGTGTGAAAGGGGTCATAAACTGCTCCTGCAAGGAACTCCCCAAGAAAGGGGGCTGCTCCTGGACTGCAGGGAGAGCCAAAGGGACAGGACCATTTGCTGTTAAACATGAACAATGAACAATTTTGGAGAGACTCATAACATGTTATTCAAAGTGATGCAAAATATACAAAGAACAGATATGCTAGTTTAATTTGTGGCTGTATGTTTCAAGAGGGGATATAACTGTGTAACATGTTCTGGACAGGGATGGCAATATATGTGGTTTTATGTGAACTGTGTTAATGCTAGAATTGTCCAACTTTACACACACATCCCCATGTCAAACACACACTTTTTGTGGAAAGTTACAGTAAATTTGAAAAATGTGTTCATGGCAAAAAGGACACAATTCTGTAGAAAGGTGAAACACGATCCCACAGCTGCAGGTTTTTGCGGAACAGCTACTACATAAAATATGGAATCTTTGTGCGTGATTTGTGTGGAGGTGACCAATGTAGAAATATGTATTTAGGATAAAATCTGATTTTGAGACTAGTGGCTAAAGGGAAATTTCTAAGGATTGTATAGCTAAACCATAAATGTGACATCATCCGGCCTTGATCCAATCACTCAGATGCAAGGCGGAGATGAGGTTTTGATCCAATCCCAGCTCACAGGGGCAAGCTTAGTTAAACCAGCCCATACACCCATTTTGTGATGTCATTTGAAAGGATAAATAGAGACAGCTGACACCACATAGGGACTCACTGATCCACTCACTTTCTTGATTCCGGTGAAGCACTCTGATCCAGCACTCTACATCCAGCCTTTAACATCCTTCCAGATCCAGATGCCAAGAACCTTGGCAGCTGCACAGAACTATTGACTTTCTGCAAGGCCTAAATAATCAAACCTATTCTCACAACCCAGTGAAGCGCTGTGGTGTGGGAAGGCCTTTTGAACCAGTATCCTGAAACTCTCTGGCTTGCTACCACAAGGCTTGCCTGAGGAACTCGCTATCCAGCTGATTGAAATCCCCACAAACAAGAAGGGCAGATCCTGTGCAACATCCAGTGACCAGCCCAGCTGATCCAGTCCCGCGCCTGATGTGCTGTCCTTCCTTGACAGATCCAATCCATGACCAGAACTGATGGTCCAATTTAATAACTTATTCTCTGAGTATTAATAGGAAGAACAGTGATCCATAATATATTTGCATTGTATGATCCCAATCTCAAACCCATCCCATCTTTAATTCAGAACCATAGGATTGCTAGAACTATGTTTGTGCTGACTCTTTTCTCATCTGTGTTATTAAACACTAACTTCTTATTGATTTGATTAAGAAAAGCAAATCCAAGGAAAATGTAAAGTATCCACAACAGACGGGTTACGCTGATCACGTGACTGTAAGATCCATCTGTGGCATCCGCTTTTTCATAGTCATAACCTAGTGTAATGAAACCCATCTGTCATTTTCAAAAGTGCATTTCTGTTTTCCATTCTCACGTCTATTTTACAAAAGCGTCTCAAGAAAACCTCTATAACTCCCTCAGTTTTTATGATAGAAGCGAAATTTCAACTCCTACGTGTACCTAGCATCCGTAGCTATCCAAAGAACAGTGATTGGCCCGTTATAGCGAATGTTACACAAGGAAAAGTTTGCCACAAATTGAAATTCTGAAAGGTTTTACACGTGTGAATTAGCTTTAAATTGTTTCCTACTTGGACTTTCCGTTTTTCTCTTGTGTTTGAAGGGGGAAGGTGGGAGTGATATTCTGTTTGACTTGTGTTATTCCTGAATACCTGCTATCTCCTCACATCTATTTAATTTGCCTATTGGTGGGTTGAGGTGTGTTGCAGGGGGAACCTCTAACCATAGTGCCATCTGTTCTAAATTTTCTGTGTCACATTTGTTTTCATGCTCATTACTTGATTCCTAGTGTATTAAAGATATTATTCAGTGTTCTGTCACCCCATTGGTGATTGTTGTTACCTATTAAAATATATTGTGATTTCAATTCTAAATACATAAATAAATATTTACCTTTGCAAACTAGCCTGATTCCTGGTTCAGTGTGACTGGTGGGGTCTCAGGAGAAGGGTGTGATATGAGTGGTATATCGTTCAGAATAATGAACTTATAGATAAAAATAAAGAAGGGTTTCATTAGCCCACTACATGCGTGCCAGATTGAAATCACTTACAGAAGGAAATGGAAACAGACAGGCGACTACCGTACTAGGCCTGACAAGATTTCTGGTAGAGCCGGAGAAAAACAAGAGGTGAGGGAGAGGGGTGCAGAAAGGTAGGGGAGCAACACAACAAGCAACTTTCATACTAGGCCTGACGACATTTCAGATAGTGCTGGAGAGGGGGTGGGGAGGAAAAAAACCAGTAAGGGGAGGCGGGAGGAGACGGTCGAAGTTGCTATAATACTAGGTTCAGGGACAATTCTGATAGAGTAAGTGCATAGAAGAAAGTAAAGGGAGGAGATAGGAAAAGGGAGAAGTGAAAGGAGGAGAGAACAGAGAGTTATCAGTAAAAAGAGTGGAGAAGCAAGAGGGGAGAGTGAATATAATTGCAGAAGTCAGTAGTAACACATAATGTTGCAAGCCAAGATACAAGATGAAGATGGGAACAGCATGATTCAGGGCCACCATGAGTACAAGATGCAAAGGAAGTCCAGCATGAAAGTTGAGAAAGGGTGACGCACTGTGAATTAATGAAGTCCATAAAAGTCTTCTTCTCACTTCGTCTATTTCTCTCTTCCTAATCCACTTGCATTGAATTCTCTTCCCCCGGACAACTGAGAAACGGTGCACAATGATTTAGTCAAAGCCAAACTAAAAGCCTACTTACTTGTCTCCAAGTTACTCTCTTAACCCACCTCTCATCTGCCTCATACCTAACAATGTTTCCTTGCATCCACCCTGCCTCTGTCCCTCACTTTCTCTGCCTCCACTCTAGCACTTCAATCATCATGGTCACATTCTTGACACAGCCGGCCATACCTCCTACCTGCACTTAAAACTGTCTAATGTTGGTTGTCCTCAATCTATGTATGTCCAACCATATAGTCCCTGGTGACTGTTCCATTTACTCCCACCCACAACCTGTTCACTCAAACTCCCCCCACTGGGAGAAGCTCACTGCTTCCCATCAAATCTGACTTCTTATCGGTTGTACGTTCTTTTGTGATCAATAAATAAATAAATACATTTGGTCTGCGGCAGATTATGGGCGCAGCATTTGTTTTTTTTTTCTCAAACATTGCTGAGCAAATTATCGCTAAAACAAGTGAAAATTGCAATTTGCTCTAGTTATCAACAACTGAACAAAGTGTGTTTAATTCCATCAAGATAATATTTTTGTGCAACTGTAACCCATTTTCCTCCATGTTGTATTCGTACATCGTGAACAGTAAGTGATTTTGCACTGCACCTGCAGAGGAGAGAGGCTGCCTTTACAAATTGTGTTAAACCAGATGAATCCTTTTCTTCATCGGAACCACCAGGGTGAGTGTGTTGTGCTTCCTCTTGCAATATTACTAGGTCTAACAAGTAACCCTTGGCCAAGATACAGAATTCATAAATATCCTTGCACTGAATGTTGTCATGAGAAAATATGTACCCATTCCCCCAGAAAGACACTGGCTGGCGACACCTATCCTTCCACACCCATTGCGGTAATTCACACCTTCATTCGCTGCAGCCCTCTTCCCGAGATATAGCTATTGTAAATCCTCTCAGAGTCTTTGGAGCATTGAGGAGGTTAAGAAGTCAGGTCCTCTTCTCAAGGATGACATTCTTATTCCCACCAGTGTGTTGTGCACTTTAAGTTGGATTGAAGGACATTTTGACCTTTATTCACACAGCGTTTTCCAATGGGGTTTTGCCATTATAAAACACCTATGTAAATTAAACCGTTCATTTCATCTGAATTTACACTTAAACCTGGACACTTCTGCCCACAAGTCCACTCAAGACAGATGTTCTCTAGTGACTCTTCTTCTCAGGTCACCTCAGGCTGACACCCTGGGATGGCTGCTCATCACCAGACAGCTGATATTCACCTGGGTGGGTGCACACAGGATGATCCCTGGAGTGTGCAGGCAGTGCAGCTCCTCAGACCCAGTGACAATTGAATGACCATATTTCCATCTGGTTCCGCCATCCTCACTTCTCCATTGATGACTGGTCAACCAAACCCCTTCTGCTGCTCAGGGGTTAAAGAATAAAATCCTGGAATGGGACCAAAGGGGCAAAAGGGGGGACTACTGTGAGTAGTCTACCTGGAAAACTGCTGAAATCTCTGTTTGGGGTTGTTGGAGAAGGATTTAAGCCTGTAAGGGTGTCCCAGGGAGACACGTTCCCTGTCAGTAACTGCCTCCTCCCATGTTAACTGACTCATTTTCCTCAGAATAATTCTTTATGTCAGTCAGTTCAGAATTTCCACCGGCAACACTGCTGGAGTTCGGAGCCCTGTCTTGAGCCCATCCCCATGCAGCATTGAGGGCTGGACCACTTCTAAACTGTCCAATCCTTAACATGTTTCAGCGTTTACAGGAATCTGGTTCCCCGACAATTCCAATAGGATCACAGACTACGCAGATAGACTTTCCCTCGCCTATTATTCATATAGTTTAATAAATAGTGCAAAAGACATTTTAGCAGCATCTGTGATAGACCCCCTGGAACTTTGGCTCAGGGGCTGTTACAGGGCACTTCAGATCATTACATCCCACCTTTGTCGCATACTCCAAGTATACTTGTAGAATACATTGAGTTGATTGTGATATAACAATATGTATGCCTGAGCAAAGAAAGTGATTCATACTTTAGTCCATAACAAAGTAAAATATTCTAAAGCTCTTACCATTAACTTCTATTTATGCTACATTTTAGCCATGTAGAAAATGCTCCGTTTTAAACCTCCCAAGTTCCACATTAAAATCCAAAGGAAAGCATCACAGTACATAATGAAGCAGTGTAAAATACCTCCTTCAGTTAGGGCACTGTATCGCCATTCTACTTTTTCTTGCCAATTCCTCTCAAAAATTCATCACCAATTGCCTGCCCCAAACCCTGTTATCTCCCGTCCACCGCATAGACCAATAGGTGAGTACCACCCTGCACAACTTCAAAGCAGTCCTCACTTACCACCATCTCTAACGTATACAACTGCAATGGCGCTCGCCCGATCATGCTTGACAGCCCTGCTACATCTGGTGTGCATCAGGTTACAGACCCTTACTCTAGATGCTATATTCCCAAGCAGGAAATCCTTATTCTTGCTCTGCAAGCTAGACTGAATAGCGCTCCCTGTGCCCTAGCATGAATAAAGAGAACATGATAATCCTCGAAACTAAAGAGTCTAAGCGACCTATTTTCAAAGTGATGCCGTCCAAGAGAGACTGTTATCACAGTGTGTTAGAAAAAGATATTAAACACTCTTCCACACTGCTGGGGATAGGGACAGTGCAGAAGGACATCTGGAATTGTAAACCTACTCGCACCACTCAAGTACTCCATCTGTTATTCTTCCCTGATTTTCATTAGAACAAATCTGCACTCCTCCTACTTCTGACCCTAAGATAGTGGATGCAACTGAAGGGGTAATCTCATGCAACAGCGGAAGACTGACAAGAAACTCTGTGATACAAGGTGTACAGTTTGGTTTCCCACTTCTAGCTGCATTATTTTCAGGGTAATTCTGCAGACTGGTGAAGGCATGCTGTTTGTTTGATGGTATGGCAGGGATGCACCCTCGTCCCTTTGACCTTATCCCATGTCTGTCCTCGGTGCTGCCCCATATGGGGCTGCATGGATGTGGTACCCAAGTTGGTTCCTGCTTTTTCTTGGCACACTATTTTCTGGCAGAGTGTGTAAGTGGCCAGCTTCCATTGCTGTTTAATCTCTGTAAAGGACAGCCTCACTTTAACTTTCTGAGAGCATTACACAGAAGCTAGCTTGATCTGGGTTTGATAGTGTTGGCAGTGTTCTGGATGTCATGGAATGATGTGACATGCTTTCCCATCTGCAACAGGAAGTCTATTTCTCAAAGAGACTAAATTGCATACAGGGTCTGACAAGCTTCTATTTATACTGCAGTGACTGTGTCAGTGTTGTCACTCTCAACTTCCAGTATTACTGTTTTCTAAAAGCAATGCTTGTTGCTGCCTAGACGCTGAGCATAATCATTGGGGGTCATTACGACCCAGGCATTAACCCAGGCTATTAGCGCCATGGTTGATGCCGAAATCCACCATGGTGAATGGCGGAATTACCGCCCCCATCACAAGGTTGGCGGGGCGGTAATTCCCCATTCACCATTGGCCCTTCCCCATTCCCATTTTTGCCCCATAGGGCTCAATGGGAATGGGGAAGGTGGTAATTACGGTACCGCAAGTTGCAGTACTATAATTGCCTCCATGGTCCCTTTGCGGCCCAGTTCCTTAACGGCTGGTAACACCAGCCGTTAAGGTAGGGACCCGCAAAGGGACCTCGTAATTAGGCGGTAAGAGGTTAACGGCGCCGCCACCTTTTACAGCGCCGTTAACCCCTTAACGCCTGGGTCGTAATGAGGCCCATTGTCTTGAGATATGAATTTTTCAACCTCAAACCACCATTCAAGTAACCCATCTGTTGTACTTTCCTGATCTTAATTTGAAAAAACTTCAGCCCACCTCCCCCTTCTGACCATGAGATAGTGGATGTAAATGAAGGAGTAAACTCCTCTGTGAGTTGTGTGGATTTTCATTGTCATGGGGAAAATACCTTGCAATTTATTTTACTCGTACATGTATCTCAGAGCCACTTGTGGCTGGAGCATAGAAAGTGAGTTGGATCATACCTTGAATTGACGAGGCAAAAATCTGGCCTCCCGCTGCACGCAGCCATTTCTGCTGCAGGAGTAAAAATAACACACGCAACATGTCTTCCTCTGCCTCTTGCTCATTTGGGTGCTGGCATGGTGTTTCAAATGTGGCCAAATGTGTGTCACTTGCCCTCGCTAATATTTTCTACTCCTTCCCAGCAAACGGTGGGAATGGGACTCTCTGGCAAGATGCACTCAGGGATTCTTGGTTGTCCTGCTCCTCCTCCGTTGTGCTATCTAATCTCGTCTACTCACTTCAAGGGCCAGACTCTGATTGATGTGTCAACCTTCTCAAAAATCTGCTGCTCACTCATATCAAAGATAGGCAAGTATGCCCCTCCCACAATGATGGCGTATGTCTCATCTACTTGATGGTTAGTGTCTCTCCTGATTCCTCATATCTCGCTCCCGCCTATGAAAACAAGTGAAGAAGCCCCCTCCACAAGCTGCCCTTAGGGTTCGAGGCTCCTTCCACTATTCCTAGGTGTCAATCAATAGCATGCGTCTTAAACACTCACTTCAAGAGATGGATGATGAATCTCTGCTGCTCCCTTCTAGCAAAATCATGCGATTATGACTCTCCCACAAGATGCCCTCAGGGTTTACTGGCTCATCCACCTCCTTGCATGTGTCCACTAATGGTATGAGTTTTGCTCGCTCCCATCAAGAGACACAAACAGATGGTGTGTCACCTGTCTTGCCAGATCTCTCCTGCCCCTCCCCTCCCAGCAAAATCTGGTAAGCTTTACTTTCCCTCAAGCTAGTTTCTAGTATTTCTAGATCCCCCAGCTCTTCCATCTAGGTGCCATCCAATGGCAGATGCCTTGTTCATTTGCTTTAAGAGACCATGACTCGTGTGTCTATCAGCTCTATGATTCTCTGCCGCTCCTTTCTAGCAAAAGCAGGTAAGTGTGACTCTTCCACAAGCTGCACTCAAGCTCTCCCAGCTCCTTCCACTCCTCCTCCCAGGTGTCAACCAATGTCACGTCTTGTCCACTCACTTCATAAAATGAAAAGTGATTGGTGTGCCATCCACCTCGACAATGCTCCCTCCAAGCTAAACCATGCAAGCCTGACTTTCCCACAAGCTTCCCTCAGGATTTTCTCTGCCCTCCCACTTCTCCTCAAAGGTGTCGCTGAATGATACATGTCTCGTCCACTCATTTCAAGAAACAGTCATTTTTCACTGGGGTTTCACTCATTTCACAAAAACGAATGGTAATGGTATTTGGGTTGTTCACCGACTCCAAATCATTAAATGTGTCGCAGAATAGTGTCTAAGCTAAAGCAACCCTAAATCTCATTTTCTGACTGGGTCGCAGACCCTCACTGCGTATCCCTACCCTTTTTCTTACCGCTACTTGAAATGCCCTTTAATATATGTGGCTTCTGAACATGACAAGTGACACTCAAATTGTCTTAAATTTGGAACTAACCATTAATGCGCTGGTGAAAGCAAACTGTGTTCCATGTGGAATTCTATGCCATTTGTCAATGCCTCTAAGTGAGGGTATTTCCTAAGATGGTAACTCACATAAATGTCTAGTAATCCATTGGTGCTGGAAAGTACAATTCAACACATCACCTTTTCCATGGCCAAACAGCTACATCAGTCCCATTCATATGGCAATAAGCTTATAATGAACCGCTGCAACGAAAACATTCCAAAGGCATTTGCCAATCAAAGTATGAACGTAGAGCCAACCTCTGTACCTATATATGTTTAGATTTATTTTTTATTTTATTTGCATTTTTGTTAAGTACTGGCCCTATCCAGAGCGTCTTCGCACACCTTACAAAATACAACATTTTAAATGGTGGGAGGTGAAACAGAAGATATGCATTTTTTCTGAATAGGATGGGATGATTAGGATAGGCAAGTGGTAGCTGACAAGGTAGAGGGGCTGGATTCTGTGTGCGGAAACAGGTACATTTTGAGGATCTTTTGGAAAGAAGAGATGGAGGTTATAGTGTGGACGTGAAATGATAAGTATTTCCATGCTCTGGGTGCCCATTGGGTAAATGATTGTTTTTATGTGCATATTAGTTTGAAGAGAGGATGATGGCTAACTTGTCTTGTCTGGGTGATGGGTTTCAGTTTGTTGTGAAGGTAAAATGGGATTTTGAGATGGATGCTTTAAATTCAATGCAAGGCACTTATCTGGTGGACAGGGAGCCAGTGTTGCTGGGTTACAGCTATGGTGATATGTGAGTGTTTGTCTGAATAAAGGATGATTCTTACAGCTGTATTTTGCAATGCTTGCAGGGGGCAAGGATGCTGTTGGGGACTCTGGTTAGGAGAGCATTACTGTAGTCCAGCTCGGAAAGATCCAGTGCTTGGATTGCAGTGTGCATGTCGTCAGGGGGTAGGATATGTTTTATCTTGTGTAGAAGGTGCAGTTTCAGATTGCATATTTTGGGGACAGCAGCTATGCGGTGTGTGAAGGAAAGTTGGGTGTTCATTTTGAAGGCAAGGGATTTGACAATTGTAGAGTGGGATATTTATGGGTTTTCTGTGGCAAGTCCTTTGTTCAATTAGTGTGGTCGGGTTTGTGCACGGGGGCAGAGGAGGAAGATTTCCATTTTTGAAGAACTGAGATTGAGGAAGTGGGTGGACATCAAATGGAGATGGTGGCAAGGAAGCTTTTGCAGGCCCGGGATTATGAAGGTGATGATTTTGAAAAATATTGCATGTTGTCTGCATATTGGTGGAAATGGACGTTAAGTCTGCTAAGGGTCTGTCTTATGGGCTCTACGTATAGGTTGAAGAGGAGTGGAAATAGTGAGGAACTTTGTGTGGCCCGTATGTGAACTGGGGTGAAGCTGGATTGATAAGGGGACATGAAGACAAACTCCCTCATTCTGATTTTTGTGATAAATCGGCAATAAATCTGCCGAATTGATGCCCACATCGGTTACTGTTACTGGCATTTGGTCCTGTGGACTTGCCACAAGAATCTGAGTGGTGGTATGACAGTGATAGCCCCCATTTCCACAGGAATCTATTGGGACTTTGGTGGATTTACCGGCAGCTGTAATTCTGCCACAGTTAATCCACTGTTTTTGGCTTTAAAATGGAGGATTTACCTTCATCCAGGGGTGGACTGGATATAGGGAACTCTGGAGATTTCCTGGGAGGCCTCTGCACCCTGGGCCCCTTTTGTGTGGTAACCTATTTTTTTTTAATGTTCTCATGCAAAATGAGTTGGGCTTGCTGAAAATGTGTAATATGGGGCACCTATGAACATTATTTCCAGGGCCTCTTTTGGTTCCCAGTCCACCCCTACCTCCAGCATTCTGCTGAAGGTGCATCCTCAACTTCAAGTTCAATTTCTTAGTTTGGCATTGCTTTAAAGGTAGCAGCAATTATGTCACTGCCAAAAAAAGTGGTGCTTATGGAACTACTACCACCTTTTTACTGCAACGCAAACACTTGTAATGAGGCTGAAGTGTTCTGTTAGTGATGATGGAGGTGAACCAGTCAAGGATGTTGCCTGAGAGTTTCATCCTGTGGGATAGGATGCTGAAGAGAATGGTGTGTTATACAAGTTGAAAACTACCCACATACCATCAAAAATGGGACACAATACGTCCAAAAACTGGTTGTATGTACCACTATCACAGAGATGGAGGTAGATTCGACCAGGTGATGGAAATTATCCCACAGTTACACCTAATAAGGCCTGAAAGAGTATGCGAGGGCCACACCTGCAAACAGGGCGAACATATCCAAACTACTATCTCTGATCCAGGCAGACATACAGAGTGGGAGCAACATCAGAAGAGCCATCCCACCACTGTTGAAACTGGAGCTGCACTTATTATCACAAATACTTTTCAAAACACTGCTGCATACATGGCCTTCCGAAACCCACATATTCCAAAGTGCTTGGATTGGTGATAGCAGCATTCATGCAGCATGTACCCCGCCATGTCTTTCTGCCCACCATCCCAGCAGAGGTAAATGCCTCAAAGACAAGGTTCTTGGCAGCTGCCCATTTCCTGAATGCTATAACAATGCTGGGCTGTCCTTGTGTCACTTTGTTGCCTCCCCATGCATAGGAAGAGGTGAGTTGGAACAGGAGATAACAGTACTCATGAACATTTAGATGAACTGTGATGCTGACATGATCAGGAGCCCCTGCTGCACCTCTTTCCCAGGTTCCACACAAGATGCAATGGTCGTTCAGAATAGCACACTACCTGTGTACATTGGGACCTACATAGGACAACACACCCAAATGCAGGATATATAGAAACAGCATCAAAGAAATCATACAGTGTTCTCAAGTGAAAATGGAAGGAGCGACTTGAGGAAGTAGTCATTAATGAAATACAAATGTAATGCACAAAGTCCTGCACATGATGATCATGGCCTATAATTCACCACATATGAAATCCTACACCTTTTGACATGTCTATGCCAGACAACATAATGACATGACACCTATTTATAATCCTCGACCAGAACTACCATACGTGATTGAAACCGATGCATCCAACAAACAATGGGAGCAGTCCTGTTACAATGAGACCCCGAAACAGGACAGCTGCACCATGTGGCATTCTGGTCTTGTAACTTCTCCGCCCCCGAAGTATACTATGCCATTACTAATAAAGAATTTCTAGCTATAACCTACAGACCCTAAGTCCGCAATGGCAAAGCAGACACCCTGTCACATATGAGCGAGACAGAGGAGGCCTTCATTACACCAGACCCTCTGGTTATCATCCCGGAAGGACGGATTCTAAACACGATTGCAGCAACCACCTCTTTAGATGACTTGAAATCTAACCTACAACATTCTATGAATCACACAGCACAACAAGACTGGTTATTGAAGGGAGATTGTCATACCATCGTGAACAATTTGCCATACCTTCAAGGATGGCTGTACGTTCCAGATAAAAATCTACAGAACCAAATCATAGCCAACTATCATGATTCTTTAGTAGAAGGACACCCAGGAATAACAAAAACCCTAGCTAAAATAAGAAAACATTACTGGTGGCTGACTTGGCGAATGGACAATGCCCAATTAATCACCAACCTGTGGTGTCTGCGCACAACACAAATCTCAAAAACAAAGTCCTGCAGGTCTACTGTGACCTTTATCAGTACCCCCAGCGCCATGGCATACACTGTCATTGGATTTTACTACAGATCTTCCCCCCTGAAATGGATACAAAACAACTTTGGTCATCGTAGATCTAGTCTCTAAAATGGCCCATTTATTCCTCTGAAAGGTCTACCTACTGCATCCACTCTGGCTACTGTATTTCAGGAACAGATTGTTCGGCTTCATGGATTTCCATCAGTGTTAATATCTAATCTAGGGACTCAGTTTGTCTCCACCTTTTGGAGAAAATGCTGCAAAATTGACAAAATCAACCTTTGACTATCCACAAGTCATCATCCCCAAACCGATGGCCAGACCAAACAGACCAACCAGTCTCTGGAGCAATACATAAGATGTATGATGCAACAAACCGAGGATGCCTGGAAAGACATACTTTGGATAGCAGAATATGCGTACAACATCTCCATACACACCAGCAAGGGGCAAACTCCATTTTATATTGTGTACAGACGACATCCACGAACATCCATCTTTGATCCACCTGAATCATTGGAAATGCCAGCTATAATGACTTTATATAAAACCATCACCCAGGTTCTTAAGGAAGAAGCAGAACATCTGGCCAGAGCCAAAGAAAAACAAAAGCAGTTTGAAATTGCCACCGAAAGGAAGCTCCAAACTATCAAGTTGGAGACAAGGTCTGGTTGGCATCTAAAAACATTCCTCTGAAAGGGCCACAAGCCTTCCGGCCTCGATACTTAGGACCCTACACTATCAGAGCTGTGATTAATCCTGTTGCCATGAAGTTAGAATTACCACCTCACATGTAGATCCATCCTTTATTTCACGTCTCCCTTATAAAACCAATGAAACCGGGTACAAGGATTGATACTCCACCGGACACCGAAATCATAGAGGGGGAACCAGTATTTGAAGTAAAAAATATCATGGACTCCAAGATAGTTTGGTCCGAATTGTACTATCTTAAGACTGTAAACGCTATGGACATCAAGACCGAACATGGGAACTCCGGGAGCATATCCACTCTCTGCGACTGATCAGGCGGTTTCATCGTGACCATCCAACCAAACCGGGACCAGAGGAAAAACCATCCTTGAGAGGGGCCTTGAGTGGGAGTGCTGTCGTGGCCACTCAGGCAGGGACACAGTTGTTGCCCATTTGCCCTCATATGGGGCACTCCAGAGCCCCTTATGGGGCACAACATGGAGCCAGGTGGGTTTTGTCCTGGTGCCTCTGGGGCGCCAGGCTCATGAAGAAGACCAGATCATTGGGAACGTTCCAGGCCCTCTCCGCACGTGCATCTAGTATTAAGTGCGGCAGGGCGTGCCCAACCAGGCTGCTCGAGGGCATGGCTAAACAGCCCAGGGCTATATAAGCCTGCCCTCACACTGATCCATGCTTCGCGTTACTTTGCATCTTCATGCAACGTGACACTCACCGCCGCTTGGACCAGCTTACTTACCTTCTGGAAACCAGCGTTCACCATCTCACCATATCTGCATACTAACCTTCTGGAAGCCAGCGATCACCATCTCATTGCATCTTCATACTCACCTTCTGGAAGCCAGAGATCACCATCTCATTGCATCTGAATACTCACCTTCTGGAAGCCAGTGTTCACCATCTCATCGCATCAGCATACTCACCTCCTGAAAGCCATCGTTCATCATTGCATCGTAGTAAAATACTCACCTTCAGGAAACCAGCGACCTTCCGGCACCGTGCTCATCATCCAACGCCGCGCCCATTGTCCACGGAGTCAGGCCCTGTAAAGAAGCAGAAAGACAAGGTTAGATCATTGAAACTCAGCAGCTGGGGTTCGCGCTGCATTGGGACCACACGCGCATCCTCAGAAGTCACTCACCTGTTGCCGGGCCATCGTGAACTCGTTCCCTGTTCACTTCGGCTACCATCTTCATCTTCACAGCTTCTGGGTTGCGACATCACCTACACGGTGAAAGAGCCAAAGAGAGACATTAAGGAAAGAACAAACAACATTGAGGGAACAGACAAAACAAACACCGCAAAGCAGGTTGAAAGGAAAACAGACTATACAAACAAAAACACTCACCAAGAGAGAAGTGGATTAGTCGCAGCTGGACTGGACAGCCACACAGAGGGACCAGTGAAGGAACTCGGTCCTAGTCAAGCAAGCACCCCTGCCGGAAGTAGCAGGACGGAGAGCTCATCATTCAAGATAAGCAGGTGAGCCTCCTATGTGTAGCGCAACCTACGGGAACTACACCCTTGGCGGAAGGGGTCTGGAAGGGAACTCGGGTCACAGACTGGCATACTTACACCTCCTTTGCATTTATATAGGAGCAGTCTTGAGCAGCACTACCGCAATAACTGTACAAGCGCAGAGGGAGAAGCCAGATGAAGGCGAACTAATCCCTGGGAGGTCTGCAACTGTGCCCCAACGCCCCCGCAGAGACCGGGTGAGCGTAACAGAACCCGAGCATACATGGTCACCGTGTTGCCCAGCTGTGGTGACAAACTTCATGGGTGCCTTGCTGCTGTGCCCCCCTGTGACCTCAGACTCGCTGCAGCAGAATTGGCCTGATCCCTTCATCAGGAGAAGAGAAATTGCCACTGTCCTGCCACTGAATCATCCCTGGAAAGCAGCCCCTGAAAGCTGCAGAGCCATGCAACTGCAGGATTTGAACCTGCGACCGAAATGGACTTCACTGCCGATGTTTGGTCTGGAGTGCGGTAAGGATCAGTTAGTACTTGCAAACCTTGCCGGTGGCCCCTTTGCATCCATCCAATTGTATGCCAAGTGGCCCATGAGGGCCGCTCTTCTTTATCAAGGTAGCCTATGCTACCAAGCTATTCCCAACTCTTGGATCCTTTTCTGCCCTCTTGGGGAGACTCTCCTTGAATAGTGGGAACTTATTCTTCACTGCCTCACCCACCTTCCCGAGTCACTACAGCCCCTGAAAGAGAACCTGTTTTGATATAGCCACACAATCACTTGCACCAGCACCAAAAGTACTTTTGAGCTCAAGGCTCCACTCAATTCAGAGACTGCCTCTCAGTTAGGGCTTGAATTGTGAAGGAAAGTCTAAACAATATTTTCACTGTATGCTCTCTTTCTTTGCAGGTAGTGGACCCATACTGTGGGCTATTCCTTTAGGCCATTGGTGACTGTATATATGTTCAATAGTTAGTGTGGTGTTGGTTTGGTTATTACTACTGATATTTGCTTTGTGTTTGATTTAAAAGTCTTTGATAAATGTATATGTATTTTTGATATATACCCCTGACTAATTTGTAGTGTCATTTAATGTGTGTGCAAATTGTGGGCTTTCGATCACCCTCACCCCATCTGAGACTTAGTCTTGACCTACGCCAATGCTACCTTGATTGGTCTGGCTTGTCCAGAAGGTTAAAACACGCACAACACGAAAGACAACAGACTAACACCAGAACTGTTTACCTGACATGTCCCAATACAAGGGTCAGGCAAAGTAAGGCAATAGACCAGAATCACACACAACTGACGGCCCTTTTCCTTCCCCACAGGGATAACAGGTGGGGAGTGAGAGCACAGGACGAGCAGGTCAGATTGCACAATGTGAGAGCTAACTCAGCAGTGCAGTTGAAAAAGAGGCAAAAGACGGCGCATACTGAGAGGGTGACAAAGAGAGAAGTGACCTTGCCCTTTCCGATCAAGGCCTGTGAAACCTCTGCAGATGGAAACATAAGACTGCAAACAATAGCCAGCATGTGTTGCAGCAGGTGTCAGCAGAACACAAGACCCACCTCTGCTGATTACCATGCCAGGGACAGTCACTTGTCTCAGTGGTACCAATCTTGACTCCAAAGAGAAGGAAAGCCAATCGGTTCATCACGGCTGGTGAGTCTAGGGGAGAGTCGATAAGAAACTGAATTGTGTTGAATGAAAAGTAGCGAATGGCTGATTTGAACTGTGAAAGAACTATTGACAAAAAGAGGAAAATCCAGCAACAGAGGAGTCGGGCACCATGTGGGTGCTCACACATGAAACTCTGGCCGATTACCCGATGGTAAAAAAATAACCGTAACTAAGAGATCTTGAGAAAAGGCAAAGAGGGTCAGAGTGGTCATACAGGGGTCTTGTAAAATCCTCTGTACTGTCAAAAGTCTTTGACCTACAGAAAATTGTGAAGGAGAGGGAAATAATTCATGGTTAGTGAAACTAGAGATGTAACTGTTTGGTAAAAGTTGACAAGAGTGAACACGACAGAGGGATGCTAACAAAAAGGGGAGAGGCCTGAAGTCGCTATGAACAGTATGTTGGCAGAAGTCAACCCGACCGAGTAATGTCCACAGTGAACTGTTTTGAAAAAGGAAGCCATAGTGAACCTAAAGGGGTCCGAGCCCGACAGAGGGAGATCCAGGGGTTGAAAAGCCATCACTCCATTTCCATGTTCATTTGGAAAGGATCTACTTGTTTGTTTGTTCATTTTGTTGAAACTATCCGGTCCTCGAAGGCAAGAGACTTTTTATTGAAAAGAGATGTAACCATCGAAGAACCTGATAGCTGGTATGGAACTGTCGACTCGTGCTGGGAAGGCTCGAGTGTGTGCTGTGTTCAGGAGATCCACCTTGTCCCGTGCTCAAACCATGGGGAAGGGAGACCCCTGGCAATCACATCCTGACCTATTATTTGTGAACACTTCTTTCTTTATTGAAAACCCTATCCCACACTCTTTTTGTAATTAGTTGTAAGGGTTTTGCAATTGGTTTTTAGTATAGGCCTTTTTACTTTGGCACAACACCACAAGGACAGCCTTATTTTTCATTGGATGATCAAAGCTTGCTCCCATCTTAGATTTAGGTTTAGGTTGGCATTTTTCGACCCTGCATTTACAGTTCAATAAACACCCGTGACCTGTGATCAATTGTGTCTGTCTTTACTGTTGGCACCATGAGTTCCTTACAGCCCCAATGTCAATTTTCTGTGTTAGTACAATATACGAAAAATGTATAGGCTATTAGTGAACATAAACAAAACTAAGGTGATGATCCTCAAACCTGCCAGGAAACAAAGGTAGTGAATATTAGATGGGTTTTATTGGATGAACGTTTAGGCAAAGTTAATGATTTTGTGTATTTGGGTTTTCATATATATGAAGTTGAAAAATCAAAGTTACTCTACCTAGATCTTAGGAAATAATTGAATAATCTGATTTCCCAGGCTAAAATGATTGATTGACATTATGGAAAACTGAGCGCAAAACCCCTATTACAATTTTATCGATCCAAGGTGGTTACAATAATTCGTTATGGGGCAGTTGCCATATTGATGTGGAAGGAGATTAATTGGGCCGTACAGAGGGCATCTTTGGAAAAAAGTATTAGATCTACCCTTGGGTGGTCCCCAGGCTCTGGTGCATTTCAAGTTGGGCTTGCTGTCCCTCAGGTTCTATGTTATATGGAAAGTGTTAACATTCTATAGAAAAATCCTAATTACAGATCAGGAATATTTGATTGGGCAGGTGCACTCTGTGCGGGAGAGAAAGAAGGAACCCATACTAAGCAATTGGGCTGAGTCATTTGTGAGCATATTGTTGGAGGCAGATCTAATGGTGCAAACATTACTAGATTGTCCTTCACTCTTAAAAAAAATTGATTGATTGAGGTAGACTGGATAGGCACTATAGACATTTGTGAAAAATATGCCCATCAGTTGTATGCATCTTTATACAAGAAAGAAGTAAATACTGTCCCAAAATATATATTCCTGTTCCCCGACAGCTCCTGGAGATAATTATTTCTAAGAATTTGATTAAATTTGCTAAATACAATGGAAATCTTCGGAGCCAGGTTGAACATAGAACCTGTTGGGTGTGTAAAAGATCCAATTTTTAATTTTTATACCATTGGTGCATGACATATTTGAACTTGGCTGACCTGCTGTAGGCTTTTCTTGGAAAATTCTTAGGCAGTTCTCTTACAAGGAATGAGGAAATGATCTGGAATGTTATTTTAGAAGGACTTAACGTCAGCATTAAACAAAATTTTATGTGATTTTTAAAGCATTTTTTTCAGATGATTGATGCTGTGTAGTCTTGTTTCAGAGAAATATTAATTGTCCTGTATTAATTTATAGGTATACATATTGTAATGTTTAATGTATGATGATGTCATTAATGGATTGTACATTTCTTTTATTTGTTTTCTTTGTGAAAGGCCTGATGCACATAACACAATAAATCAAAACATAACAAAAATAACCACAGAGTAACACATTAAATTAACACTTAAATTAACATGATTTACATATAGGACTTAAGTCTAATATACCAATCACCCCAAGTCTCACAAACCTACCCATAATCTCATTAATCAGTACATTTGACACTGGTTGTTTGACCGCAAGAAGTTAAACAACCCCAACTGAAAACAGCCTTCTTATGTAACACTTAGACCTTAGATATAACTTGACACATCACAATTCATTCCCTGAGGGTTCATAGCATCTAGGTATTCAATCCAATATACCTCTCTTTGTAACAGTTACTTTTGTAGATCACCAACTCTTTTGAGTATCACTACCTGTTCAAGAACAATACACTGTAATTGTGCCACATTTTGGCTATCCTCAACAAAGTGGAGTACCACTGGAGATTTTATGTTCATTAATCTAATGTTAGATTTGTGCTCCATCCACCTTGTTTTCACCTTACATGTGGTGATGCCAACATTCAAAATTGCACAAGGGCACTTCACCCATATGCCACATTCATAGAGTCGTAAGTGCAGGAATGTCTAAAAAATCTTTTTACCTGAGTAGGGATGAGTAATCACATTTCCTCTAATAATATTGCCACAAGGTTGGCAATTGTGACATGGTTGTGTGCCATTAAACTGAATCTTAATCTCAAGGGCCAGAAAAGTGCAGGATAAAGTTCAACGTTTTGGACAAAACTACTTTGGACAATGGGAAGAATAACTCCAAGTAAAATAAGTCCATAAAATAACAAGAAAGAAGTAGAGAATATTTATCTAAAAAAGATGAACCAGGAATTGAATAATCCTGTAACAAAACTGTATGAACTGATAACGGCAATCACCAGGAACTATTTGGGGATAGTTTACTGAACTGTTCGTGGTTAAAAAACAGTCTTCAGGAAAAGGTAGTCATGTGCCTGCTTTTGTTGGTTATAATAGGATTAGAATAGGTTCCTTTTGACGTTGGACAGATTCTGATTTGGCTCTCGCTGACGACAGACAAGCACCTTAGTTAGTTTTGTTAGGAAGGGAAACAACTCAGTATGGTGAAAGGTAGGCATTTATTCTTTAAGTTTATAAAGCTTTCAAGAAGATGGAAATAAGAGTCCACATTCTTCTTCTGACCCACCACACCTCCTACTACCATCTTCCCCAACATGCTTACCCTTCCACCCCCTTCATCATCTACACCTCTGAACTCTGGCACCTCTCATTCCCAACACCTTTGAACTCCATTCATCATCCACCCCAACATCTTTGCCTTCCCTACATGATCAGCCTAACATATATGTCTCTGGATAGAAGGTTCTATTTACATGACCATTTTCCAAGGACAGGTTGCACAGCTAGTGAGTCTGGGGCTGATCCGTGCAATAGAGAATATAGGCTCCCAGTGTGCCTTCAGTCTGGGTGACAGATGTGGAACCTGCATAAACCAGTTGCTGGACGTGATGCATTATAAGGCGCAGTGTCCATTACACTGTCTCTGTACCAGATGATATTGCTTCTGCAAGCTCATGAATACTCTGGTCCAACAACACATTTCATACTCTCACATCTGTGAGGTTGCAGCAAGGCCTGTCTATCAACCTAGCCATTTATCTTTAGGCTGATCCCTATGTGGCATCCCTCATGTCCTGCAGGTGTTGAAGATGCATCCCCACAATATTTTTAGTTATGTCATGTTACTTGGCATTTATATAGCACTCTATATTTCATTGATATGACCTCAAAGAGCTGGTAGGTTGAACACCCTCGGGAACCGTAGTTCTGGTCAGTAGAGAGAGATAGTGTTGTAGGGTGCATGGGTGCACCACATATCTGCGCAGCTGATGTAATTGCTGTGTGATAGCTGCATCCTAGAATTAGGTGAGGTGCTGGAGATATCAGCTGGATGTGTCCAGTCTGGTGGGTGGACACCCAGACTGGGTTCTGGCTGCGTTAGGCCTGAATGACGCATATGTGAGCAACTAGGCCGGAATGTGCTCAGCTAGCTGTGTTTTATTAGGGTGATGAGGTGTTCATGGGGTAATATTCGTATATGAACAGCAAGGCTGACTTAATCAGGTGTATAGCTGTATTCTAGTTGAATGATGGTGTATAGTAGAGATTAAGCGTAGTGATGTGATATGATGGTTGTCTCTAATGTGCCCGTGATCAGACACGTTAACAGGTGGGCAGGGAACATAGCGACACACAGACACATAGAGACAGGGGGCTGGCCTTAGAGTGACAGGAGGGGGCATATGGATATATACCAACAGCATGGGGAACAGGAAAACAGGGTGTAGAGTGACAAATGAATGGGGCATGCTAACATTCACAATTCCATCTAGGTGTAGGGCATGCTAAAAATCAAATTTCGATCTAGATGAGACTCAAGGTAGTGTTCACGGGTTCATATAAGTGTGGCACATGATACCATTAACAATGCTGTCTAGGTGTGGGACATACTGGGACATGCTAACATGTACAATTCCATCAGGATGCGACGCAGACCAATGGTCATGATTCCAACTAGATGTGGGACATGCCACCATTCACAATTCTATTCGAGTGTGGCACATGCTACCATTCACTATTCCATCTATGTGTGGGACATGCTACTGTTCACAATTTCAACTAAGTGTGGCACATGCTACCATTTGCATTTATATCAAGATGCAACTCGGGCTAATGCTCATGAATTCATCTAAGTGTGGCACATGCTAACATTCACAATTGCATCTAAGTGTGGCACATGCTAACATTCACAATTGCATCGAAGTGTGGGACATGCTACCATTCACAATTCCATCCAAGTGTGGGACATGCTACCATTCACAGTTCCATCTAAGTGTGGGACATGCTACCATTCACAATTCCATCTGAGTGTGCGACCTGCTACCAATCACAATTCCATCTAAGTGCGGGAAAGGCTAACAATCACATTTATATCAAGATGCGATTCGGGCTAATGCTCATGAATTCATCTAAGTGCGGCACATGCTAACATTCACAATGGCATCTAAATGTGGGAAATGCTACCATTCACAATTCCATCTAAGTGTGGGACATGCTACCATTCACAGTTCCATCTAAGTGTGGGACATGCTACCATTCACAATTCCATCTAAGTGTTGGACCTGCTACCATTCACAATTCCATCTGAGTGTGCGACCTAATACCATTCACAATTCCATCTAAGTGTGGGAAAGGCTAACAATGGGCCTCATTCCGAGGCTGGCGCTATCCATGGAGTAAATAGCACCATGGTAAGCAACCATGGAGCTATTTACTCCATGGAAATCCGGCATGGTGAATGGAGTAATTACCGGTCCATTCCAAGGTTGGAGGGACCGGTAATTCCCCATTCACCATACCGGTTCCCCATCCCCATTCCTGCCCCCATAGGGCTCAATGGGAATGGGGAAGGAGTAAATTACAGCACCGTAAATTACGGTGCCGTAATTTACTCCAAGGTCCCTTTGCGGGTTGGATTTTTAACGCCTGCTAAAAGCAGGCATTAAATGCCAACCCGCAAAAGGGAACTCGGAATATGGTGGTAAGTGTTAACGGTCACCGTTGCCATTAACGGTGACCGTTAACCCTTACCTCGAGCCTCGGAATGAGGCCCAATCACATTTATATCAAGATGTGACTCGTGATAATGCTCATGAATTCATCTAAGTCCGGCACATGCTAACATTCACAATTGCATCTAAGTGTGGGACATGCTACCATTCACAATTCCATCTAATGGTGGGACATGCTATGATTCACAATTCCACCTAAGTGTGGGACATGCTAACAATCACATTTATATCAAGATGCGACTCAGGCTAATGCTCATAAATTCATCTAAGTGTGGCACATGCTATCATTCGCATTTATATCAGGATGCGACTCAGGCTAATGCTCATTATTTCATCTAAGTGTGGCGCATGCTAACATTCACAATTGCATCTAAGTGTGGGACATGCTACCATTCACATTCTATCTAGAGGTGTCCCAAGATAATGTTCGCAAATCCAACTAAGTAAACTTTGTAGTAATCTTTGAGCGGACTATGTGACAGTCTTAAGGATGGATTATAATTCAGTAACTTTCAGTGCACTGTCTTGAATTGTTAGACTAAGAGGAAGGTATGCAAAACAGTATCTCTTGGTGGGCAATATCTGGATGTGACACAGTGTTAAGGGCAGTTGCTATCATTAATACATCTTTCTGGGTCCTGGGCAGGCTACATTTCACAAATCCATCTAAATGTGGTATTTGCTAACATGCACAATTCTATCTAGAAGCGACACAGACTAAAGTTCTTGTTTACATCTATGTGTGGTGCGTGCTAACATTTGCAATTCCGTCTAAGTGTGGCATACACAAGCATTTACAGTTAAGAGGAGGTAGGATAATGTAGAGTGGCTGGGTTTTCTGGAGTAGACTAATTGCTCTACTCCCCACCCATGCCATACTTACTTTTTTGGTGGTCGGTGCTGGTTGACGGCTGGCTACTGGCTTCCCCTGCGGACACCTGCAGACACTTTCTAGAGCCGCCTCAGTTGGAGCCGCCCTTTGCCTCAGGCCCTTAACTGCAGGGCTGCACGGGCAGGTGGCTGCCCTGCAATGGTCTGTCCTAAGCTGCTAATCAGCCTATCAGGGAAGAGGGCAGGCAGGGAGGCGGGTGGGAGCTTCAATCAGGAAGGGAAGTGCAGTGGGAAGAGTGAGTAAGAGGGGGGCACAGAAGGCCTGGGCCAGCAAAATTAGGCCCGAGGCATCAGCCACAGCCACTGCAGAGCCACACTCAGCTCCAGCAAATGGAAAAAGGAGGCGAGCTGCCTAACACTTGTTGTTAGACCCACATAACACAGGGGGAAGTAGCCTATCAGTGAAGGGGGCGGGCAGGAGCTTGAATCAGGAAGGGAAGCGCAGTGCGAAGAGCAAGCGAGATGGGGCCACAGGAGACCTGGGGCCGAGATTTCCAGCAAAATTAGGCCCAAGGCAGCAGCCACTGTAGAGCCACACTCACCTCCAGCAGATGGATACCAGCAGTGCTTGATACTGTTTAACCTGCATCATAATCATTCAAGGATGTACTGGGGTTCTGAGTCAGGGATGTGTACAGGGAAGAGTGGTGTTGCACGGGTACCTGTAATCCCTCTTATGGGCATCACTGATAAGGTGGCATTGGCATTAATATCTATATATGCATCCTTATATTGGTGTCATTGAATAGGTCAAGCAGCTGCGATGGGACCAGGTGTTACATGGAGTTGATATGGTGGCACACAGTGATACCCTATGCATGGCTATACAATTGTCAAAGGACTGAATGCCCTCCACAGGTGCCTGCAGGCTGTTGGTTGTGGTTGTGGAGCAGGTGGAGCTGGTGCAACATGAGCAGTCTCAGCAGTGGTGGAGGCAGGTGGAGCTGGAGAAGCAGGTGTTGTGTAAGTGATGGTGAGTGTGATAACAACTGATGATGTTCTGGCAGTCTCGCTGGTGGGTATAGCTTCCTCTCGGGGACTAGCGGTATATGTTTTCTTGTCAGATGTTATCTGGCAGGTGCAAAGACTGCAGGAAACAGAGGTGATAGATAAAGTGCTGGTAGATTGTGTAGTCACCTCTGTGGTGTGAGGGCAGTTAAGTAAGCCAGGGAATGCTAGGTCCAGCTTGCTATACTTACATGGCCTGTCAACCTGTTTGGGTATGGATGAGATGCGTTCAATTATCATGGTGACAGGTTTGTGGCTGGGCGTGGCTCACAAGCCTTTCGAAGGATGTTGGCCAGAGGCAAATTGGAGTGGGTGCACTGGATTCATGTACTGGGATATGGCTATTATTTCTCATTGATATCCATGCCCTTTGACATACAAATAGCTAGGTGGAGAATACTGCAGAACCTTTCCATCCAGGGCATGAGAGTGAGTGGCTCATCTTCAATGACAGCTGTCTTGCATCAATGTTTGGACAGTAAACTCTGCAACCTTCAGGTCATTTCAACTATTTTGACCGCCATTCCTGTGCTGAGGGACAGTGACCACTGCTACCACCTTATAAAAAATTGCTGTCCAGATGGTGTCCATTTTCTAGACAGTGTTTTTTCAATGTTGCCCTCCAAACAGCTCCTCACATTGGCTGACCTCTTTATGAACAAGGTCATAATGCTCTGACTCTCTGAATTTGGGTTTTCTCACCTGCATTTTGGGCACCTTCCTTTTGATTTTTTTCCCCCAGACAAGCTTGTCAGGACCTGTGGGCTCAGATGGCCACTGGAAATTGGTGATATTGGGTGGTTGGTGTTTTTAAAGATTGCCACTACTGGGATGCTGTCACGACCCTCGCCCAAGACCCCCTCTGGCAAACCCATTGACCAGGTGAAGTCAGGACTCGGGCCTCTAGAGCCTGGCATCCTCTTCAAAAGCACTCATAGGGCCAGTCCTGGCGCCTATGGCGCCAGGCTCATACACCATGAAAAACAACGTGCTTGGGAACTACTTTATTGTATTGTCAGCCAACATGGAGGCATCCACATAGCTTGGTTCCTAAGAACCAAGCTATGCGGTCTAGTGTTTTGGGTGTGGTAGCCTAGGGACTACTCTACCGGGACTATTTGGTGGGGGCTATTTAAACCACACCCGAGCAAGACAACACGCTTTGCGTTACCTTGCAGCTTGCAAAGTGACGCTCAACGTGTCCAGCTATTCCCTCGAACCTCGGAGAAGCAGAACCTGCAAGGAGACAAAAGGAACATCATTAGCAGCAGCATCTTACCTGCAGTCTTCATATTTAAACACTCGCAGCTCCTGAGAACAGCGTCCTCGAATCTGCACGCCTCCCGGACAGAACGACCTGAAAGAGGAAGATTGAGGCAACATTAAAGAAAGCAGTAGAGACATTTACAAATTACGAACTGCTCAAAAGGCTTACCTGGCTGGTCGCCTCTCGGCTGGCAACACTACGGACATTCCACTCGCGCTGAAGAACACCGTGACCTATGTCAAGGGTTTTGACCCATGTTGAATCAATAGACTGGGTAGATGTGGGGATGAGATGTCGCCGCCCATTATTCTATCTCAGAACAAACTAAATCAATAGACTGGGTGGATGTGGGGATGAGCTATCGCCGCCCCCATTCACGCCAGAATAGGAGAACTGCGCAGTTGGCATGAGACCACTCCAAAGATACAACCTTCTTGTGGGGGGTGTCACATCACCAATCTACTGTAAGGATGCCATCAAAACAATGTTAAGCAAGGGTCCTATACTATCAAGCAAAAGACCACTCTATTGAAATGCAGTAATTCAAGACAACTCAAAAATGGATGCAGTACCGACAAATTCCCCAAGGTGGCGCTAGCGGTCTAAACTCTGACAGGGAAACTGTATTTAGCAGTTGCAAGAGGGGCAGGGACTTCAAAGCTTGTTAGTTAATTGAAAATCTAGCCACCTGCTGTTCCCAGAGGCCAAGAGGCTGGGAAACCTTAACACCTCATAGATTCCACCCCAGGAGGCAGGATATTACATGACCCTGTTGATTCATTGAGGAGAGACTTCCAGGCAGCCTGCTGAAGCCCACACAAAAGACCTTTTCCCTTGAATAGGATATGGTGATTTTGACTGTTTCCTGTCAACAAAGATCTGCCAGCCAGGAGAGACATGTGATCACTGTCATTCCCAAACTTTGGGGGCGGACTCAAACACTGAAGTACTTTGAATTGAAAGCAAATATATATTTTACAGAAACCCTGATAACTCTTGGTAACCAGATGACAGAAATGTGAAATTTGGGGATCCTTAAAATGAAAACTTTGCCCACAATTCAAGCCCAAACTCCAATTTGTGTGATGTTCTGGGGCAAAACCCTGCTATTTATTGATACTACAGACTCTGTGTTTAAGCTAGAGACATGGGAATTTACTGGAGTATGTATGGACAGGCCGTGTATATGTGTATAATTTTTAATGAAAAACCAATGTTGCATAACCCATTAAAATCGAAAATAAGTTGCCATTTCTTTACCCAAGCTCCTAGAAACGCCAGAGTCGGAACAGTGCCTACCTCATGTGATATATAATGTGTGTAGGTGATGTAAAAACAACTGTGTATTTGGGAAATATGTATTTGGATCAAATATAGATTTGTGTGTAAAGATGACAGGGGAGGGCCCTCTGGCCATCAAATCTACCTCATCACTCTGACTCACAACTCAGTTCCCCCAATCATGGGAGAGGGGAGAATTGGGCCAATGACAAGTAGAGAGAGGCAGGCTTAGCTAGGCCCAGGCACACACCCATTTTCAAAACACATAAAAAGAGACTGCTGGGACAGGTAGAGACATTCAATTCCATTTGCTGCGGAGCATGCTGACCGACGACTTCACATCCAGAGATCCAGACTTCAGATCCATCAAGCTCCAGAACCTGTAGCAGAAATTAACTCCAGAATTTGTAGCAGAGAGGCCTGAATCCACCAGCTGAATCCTCTTCAGCAGGCCTCAAAACTAACCAAACTATTCAACAGCCGGGCGAGCTGTTTGAAGTTTTGCTGAGAATGTTTCCAAGAACCTGTAGCAGTACCCAGAAAGCAGTGTTACATCCAGAATCCAGAGAGGCTAGACCAGCAGAGCAGAGCTGACCCAGATCGCTGTGAGAGAACCGGTGCCTGATTAACCCGCCGAGCAGACAGAACCGCAGCCGGACGTGTTGACCAGATCCGTGACGAGGCCTAGTTCAAATTTATATTGTGAGTGCCTAGCAGAACTGTGCAGAACCAATCTCTTACTTAAAATAATCTAATCCAAACTATTTTAACCTAAGTAGAACTGCCTCCTAGAAATCGTGTCATCTGTCATTTTTAAAGCTGCACAACTGTCACCTGTCAATTCTGCAGCTGCAAGCTGTCACCTGTCATTTTGAGTTTTACTTTAAATCCGAAAATCTACCTTTATTAAATCGTCCGTATCTCTGGAACCGTTTGGGCTAGGAACGTAGTTTAACTTTCATCTGAAATCTTAGAATCTAGGCTTTCCAACGAACCTATAACCGACTTCCTACTCCCTATACTTTTCCCATAATCGCGAGACATGCACTCGCAAAATTTACCGTGATTTGCGATTTGGCCCGATTTCTTCATCTGTAGAAATCAGCAGCTTTTTGCTTCTCTTTGCTAAAATTCGTTTGCAATCTGCTAATCATTCATAGAGTATTGTTAAAGTGAGCCTGAACTAATATAAAGTAGCCATCACCCACCCTGAACCTCTAGAGGGAATTAAAAGCAATGTTAGCACCTTTTCACTTCCTTGCAAACCACATTAAAGTAATTCGCCTGTGTTTAAAACTCATCCCTGTTTTCCCTAAGCTTGCTGGGAGAACTGAAACTGTGTATTGCATTATAAAGTGTGATTTGTTGGGATTCTTGAAGACGGTGTGCTCTCCTTCCATTTCTGGTGTTGCATAGGGGGGGAGTGAATTGTCAAAAGAAAAAGTGATCATATTACCTTTTACTAAAATCATAACAAGTTATTTCTGTACTGCATTTTATTCCACCTTGCGTTTCCTTGAACCATATAAAGCATTCTTTCCCACCTTGTTCTTATGTTCCTATTCATAGTTACCTCTTGCTGATTACTGCTCATATTCACAAGTGTAATATCCATTATCAATTTATTTATAGAAGTGTGATATATATATTGTTTAAATTTTCAAATAAACCTTTTAATTTGCAAAACAAACCTACTTCTTGGCTCAGTGGGGTCAGGGGGATTCTAAGAGGGGGTGTTATACAAGGGTTGTCATCCAGAGTACTGAACTGGATATAAAAATACATCAATAAGGGTTTTCCTCAGCCTCCCAGACTAGGCATTGACTTAGCTGTAGTGTTGATTGAATATCGCTTACACTTACAAGGAAGGAAAACACAGGTTAGCCAAGGCAAGACTTTGCAGCGCTGCGCATAGCGCTTACTTACCGCATCATAGCGCTCTTAATGCGCCATCATTTACCAACGGTGCTCAACCAAGCCAGTTCGCCGCGCTGAAGCTCAGCATACCTAAGGGAGAAAAAAGAGACATTTTAAACAATGAAAGGCATGCAGGATAGAAACAAAACTAAAGAACATCAATAAGACCTACCTGAACAATATCAAACGGGCCAGCGTCAGTGAAGTAACTGGACCCTACTCGCCCATGAAAGACAATGTGCCCCTGCAAAGAAGGCAGGACGGAGAGCATGCCTAATTCTACCACAAGGTGAGGAGAGGGCACCAGAGGGACTGAAATCATATGGGGGTGGAGGGAGGATACTTACCCCAGTCAGTCAGTCTTGAACACAGTCCTCCTGTATTTTCAGGCAGATCCTTCCCCGCAGACCACATCAGGGCAAAGCTGAGAAGCATACCAGCGAGTAACCCGGCTGGGTGGCGTCCCTGTGGATACCAGGTGAGCATAACAGATTCTTATTTACAGAATTACACTATTTCTCCCAGTTAGTAACACAATTCTCAATCAGTAATTCCTCCACTTTATTATTGGTAATGCTAGTTCTACTGAAAAATGTATGTTTGTGCCACTACTTCTACAGAATTACCTTTTCTGTCACTGGGCCTCATTACAAGTACTCCGGTCCGGAATTAACACTGCCGGTAAAACAATACCGGCACCGTTTCCATGTCCGCCCAATCATGACCCGCAGCCCCGTTAATAGCACCACCCTCAACCGCCAGCGCGGAAATAGGGGTCCCATTAAGTCCGTCTGCATGGAAACCCCTCCGTTACCGTCAACACGAAACACCGTGAGCATCACAACTAGCACGGACACGGAAATACCGGCAAAAAAATGGCGTAAATACCGTGATCACGGTGGCGGAACCGCCGCCACCGCGAACATGGCGTTATACACTGCCTGCTCAACTGAATCAGGGCACAGGTCCACCAAATCAGCCCAGCTGGACCTAGCAGGCCACTGGGAGCCTACAACAGGGCCACACCCAGCCCAACACAACACAGAACCATGCAGGCAGCAGGTCTAGTAGCACTGGGACTGGGCCTACTCAACCAACAGGCAGCACTGCACATGGTGGCAGTAATGGCGCAGAGGAGGAGGCGTAGGCGGAGGAGGTGCAGGCAGCAACCAGCCAACCCTGCAGCTATGGCAAACCCCATTGCCCAGCCAGCCCGACCCCACCGCCAGCCAGCAATACCACGCATCAGGGCCTCACCCTGGAACCTCACCCCAGGACAGATCCACACACTATACCGGCTGGACCGTGCAACAATCCTGCACATCACCGCCATGATTGAGGACAACATCAGCAGCCTAATTGACACCCCCACCGCCATCCCCTCCTCTTGAAGGTTGTCTCAGTACTGCATTTCCTTGGCACTGGCACCTATCAACACACTGTTGGTGAGCTGCACGGCATATCACAACCCTGTTTCTCCAAAATCCTGGTACAGGTACTGGATACCCTGTTGCGCCATGTGTCGGAACACATAGCCCTACCCTGCACCCTCCCCGAGGTCATTGCCACCAAGTTGGCCTTCCATGCCATAGCAGGCATGCCAAATTGCATAGGCGTAGTTGACTGCACCCACGTTGAGCTGACAGTACCACGTGCAATTGAGGCGGTGTTCCGCAATAGGAAACAGTATCACTCTTTGAATGTCCAGATGGTTTGTGATGCCATGCAACTGATTACACACTGCTGCGCACGTTTCCCAGGCTCATCACATGACTCAATGGTACTGCGGAATTCCACGTTGCCACAGTACATGGAACGCTATGCCGGACAAAGCACATGGCTATTGGGTGAGTAGAGCTGACAATGCTACAACCCTGTCGAAGTGGTGTGTGTGTGTGTCCAGGCCAATGAGCATTGTGAGTGTGCTGCTGTGACCGCACATGCATCACCCCCCTTCCATCTACCAAATACACAGCGGATGCCAAACATCATGAAGGAAGACATGACAGGGCACCACAATGTGCCCGTGCACACGCTGGCACAGCCAATCCCGTCACTGTCCCATGAACCTTGTGCCACTGCAGACACCCACCCTCAATTGAAACACTGCCTCAAAAGGCACGAGAGGCGTGTAAATGAGACGACGTGTATTTACTACTTCCGTACAGTGGAATCACTCTGCCATATGTGGACAGTACTGCACCGTGACATGCACACAATCAAATGTCACCCGCAGGGCACAGTAAACATGCAAGTTAATGTGTAGGCCCATATCCAGTTAGCGACATGCATCGTGATGCCCAAAACATACCTCCATACACTGCATGGTACATATGCATGAATGAATGATGATACAAGAATGCACAGCAGCAGATGAGGACATGATGCCACAAACACTGACATGCTCCCCCATTTACATCCCATGTAGGTGATGCGGGATATGCACTCACACCATGGATGATGACACCTGTACGGAGACCAAGGAACAGGCATGAAGAGGCATACAATAGGGCACATATCCGCACAAATGGAATGATTGAGAGGACATTTGGACTGCTGAAGGCCCGTTTCCGCTGTCTGAGCAGATCTGGCGGATCACTGCTGTACAGCCCAGTGAAGACGGGTAAAATCACGCTCGTATGTGCCATGCTGCACAATATATGAATGCGCAGGACCATCCCAATGCCACCAGACTCAGATGAGGAAGATGGGGATGGGGATGGAGATGGGGATGGGGATGGAGATGGGGATGGGGATGGAGATGGGGATGGGATGGCACCGCCTCCCCCTGGGGGTCCACATGATGGCCAGAGAGCACGGGATGCCCTGATTCGCATTTACTTTTGAGTCACAGCACATTCACAGAAATGCACGAACATGGTGACGACAATGAATTAATAGTTGCACTGCAAAATAAATGATCAATGTCCACATATGTATGTCTTGATTCGAAATGGTGATGTATTGATGTAATAACAACAGGGAAGGAGGTGCATTGGTTAGGGAAGCTGTACACCCGGGGCCACCCACCACCCAAACGTGCCCACCCAGACCCCATTGTTCAAACCCCCAAAACTACCTACCCCACCACCCAAACGTGCCCACCCCCACCAAGACCCCATTGTTCAAACCCCCAAAACTACCTACCCCACCACCCAAACGTGCCCACCCCCACCCACGCCCCATTGTTCAAACCCCCAAAACTACCTACCCCACCCCCCAAACGTGCCCACCCCCACCCAGGCCCCATTGTTCAAACCCCCAAAACTACCTACCCCACCACCCAAACGTGCCCACCCCTCTCACACCCTTGTAGTCCACATGTGTCCTGCACTGCCCCACACACATGCCATCACTTCCGTGTGCGCTTCTGTGCCTGTGCAACCTTGCCCGAGGGACCCGTTAGCCTACTCGAGCGCCTCCTTGGACTGGCAGTAGTGGAGCTGGATGGGGTGGTTGTGTTTAACTGTGCAGAATCTGGGATTGAGGGCATCCGTGCCAGATTTGCCTGTTGGCCAACCAACATGGCCTCTACAAGCCTGGAGGTGTGGTCGTTGCCCTCCCGCCCTTTGCATGCAAGGGTTGCTATAGTGCTCGCAAAGCATCCGATGGACCTCGACAGGCGACGCACTGAGGCGCTGTAGCTCTCCCTCTGCAGCCTGGATTCCTCTAGCTGCCTCTCCACCAGCTGGGTGAGGGTAGCCTGCTGGTCCTCCATCTGCTGCATGCGGGCATTCAGTTCGGCCATGGATGGGGTGGGCGACCTCATGGGACTCCCCAGTGATGTGGGGCTGAACTCCAGCTCATGGAAGGAGCCCAGGTCTTCCAATGTGGGCATCTCCCCCTGTGGCCCCGTTTCCGAGTGCTCTTGCGGGGCACTGTTATCACTGCAGGACGCCCCCTCTGCAGTGCTGCTGCCTTCGGTGTTGTGTTGGGTGGCCATGATAGGTTCCCGTGGCACCTGTCTAGACTCAGGCAGTGTGGAGACGGTGGGGATGTCGGTGGTGGTGGTGGGCGGCACATCTGTAGTGGCTGGTAATGTGGCCAGAGGTGCAGAACTGCCGGCAGCATCCTCCTGTGTGGTGGCGGTGGCTTGTGTACTTGCCGGTGCAGATTGGCTGGCCTGTTGTGCAGTATCACTGTCACTTGAAACGGCTGTGGGGACACAAAGGGCATGCAATTAGTGTTGTTGTGGTGGCAGATGGGTGCATCACATGCGCCATTAAGATTGTACATTGAATAGTGTTAGTCACATGCATCTGATTGCTGGTGTATGCATTCTGTGATATTGGTTGCCATACGGATCATGATGGGTCCTTTGGCCCACACATGCACTGCCTGGGGGGGGGGTTGTTAATGGGTCCTTTGGCCCACACATGCACTGCCTGGGAGGGGGTTGTTAATGGGTCTTTTGGCCCACACATGCACTGCCTGGGGGGGGGGGGGTTGTTAATGGGTCCTTTGGCCCAGTACTCACAACTGCATATTTACATGTGGCATTCATGTTTGGGCACTTACCGGCATCTGCAGGTGGGCTCACTCCTGCCTCAGCCTCCCCGATCCCATGGATTCCCTCTAGGTGGAGGACTCTGCTGCAACACTCCTCCCATGCTTGCAGCCTCAGTGGGGAAGGGGGTCCTCCGCCTGTCCCACTGCTGCGTTGGCGGTGCGTGGAAATGAGGTTGCGTACCCTCAGCCTCAGGTCGTCCCACCGCTTGTGGCAGTCCTTCACGCTCCTCACTGTCACGCCCACAGCGGTGCACTTGCGTGCAGCTTCGGCCCACACCTCCTTCCTCTGCTGCTGTGTGGCACGCCGTTGGTCGGCGCTGAACAGCATCTCCGCATTGTCCACAATGTGCTCCACCAAGACGGTTAGCTCCGCCTCGCTGAAGCGCTGTTTGCGCTGCCTCTGAGCTGGAATCCTGGCAGACATGCTGGTGGTCCCTTTTGGCTTCTCAGAGTTAGGATTGTGCTTGTGCTGGCTCTGGATGGCAATGGATTGTGCTTTTATATGATGGCCGCCTCTCTGTTTCCTGTTTTGGCGGTCATGGTATTTCCGGTTCCGTCCGTGGCGGCGGAGGCGGACACGGGTTTTGCGCCACTTGTGGCTGCATTATTTCCATTTCCGTGCGGTTTTCTGTGACGGCGGTAACAACGTTTCCGAGTCCGTGTGGTGCGCGCGACCGACAGCGTGTAATCGGACGGTTTTTCTGCTACCTTGCGGACACGGAAACGTTTTTACCGCCGTCACGGATTTTGCACGGTCCCGGACTGGCAGGTTGTAATGAGGCCCAATGACTTGGGTCACCCAATTGTTTCTTTGTTATTTGGTGCTAATTCTGTCAGAACAAATGGAATGGCCGGTGATGACAATTCAGTGCAGGCCTATAGCAACATTTATGTCACCAAACTCAATATAAGGGTTATTACTGTGAAGTCATAATATATAATTGTAACCAAAATGGCACCTCCCCACTGCATTCCTTTCTACTGCTCAATGTTCTACTATTTTCTCCTCACAGCCTTAGGTGACTCTCCCAATTTTAACACGTGTCCTAGCATTTTCTGTCTCCTTCCCTATAAAGTGGAACTGGCTGCATTTTTGCTGAAAACATCCTTCTCCAATTTGCTTTCAATCCCACCATGTTGTAGGATGGCTACATTGCTGAGCTCTTTGTGCTCGCACAAACAACAGGAGACAGGGGCCTATGCTCTTATCTGATCACCACCATCACTCCCACACTCACCGCAGGATACTTCTGTACCATTCCACATGCAGTTTAGATTCTACCCTTTAATTTCAATGTATTTATTTATGTATGTATGTATGTATTTATTTATTTATTTGTATAACACGCACAAAAACACCAGGTGACTAAACATATAAAAGATGGGACTAAGCAACCAAGTGCCCCATAAATGGGGAGAATCATTACATCAGGAGGATGCGGAGGGGTTACCTAAAAAGAAGGGTTTTCACAGTGGGACAACATTTTTCATGTATGTGTCCAGGCATAAAGTGCTTTGCAGAGAGTTCCAAAACCGTGCTGCTAATATAGGAAAAGCTTTCCCCAAACAATCGGCCCTTCTGACCATATGGTTATTAAGGGTTCTGGTGTTTGATGAGCATAAAATACATTGAGTCTCAAGGAGAGCAATACGAGACTTCAAATAGCCTGGAGCTTTACCATACAGGCATTTGTGCACTAGAGTGGCTGTCTTAAAATGGATTTGGTCAAGGACGGGGAGCCAGTGTAGTGATTGCCTGGTGGTTGAGATGTGATCTCGCTGTGGTATACCCTTAATAATGCGAACAGTATAATTTTGGAGGGTCTGGGGTTGGTGCAAACATTCTTACTTGCCCCAATCAGTGATCCGTTACAGTATTGAGGCGAGAAAGAATGATCGCTCCTGAGACAGTTGCACAGTTGGACTAAATAGATAAAAGCTGATACGTAACTTGCTTGAGTTTCAGCACTAAGTCCATAATCAAGGATGACGCCAAGAGTGTTTACTTTTCAGGCCACAGGAATAGTACAATTCCTGATTGTAAATCAAGTGTACTCCTTCCCAAGTTTGGCTCTAGCCTGCAAGCTTCTGAACAACAGTAGTTTACTTTTGCAGCTAAACACCAAGGTAAGGCATTTTCTGTTGATTGTCATCCATAATATTGCTGTCTATTTTGAATGGGTGTATGCAGTGAGTGAATATATGCGGATGACTGTGGAGATGGGTCGAGCCTCTATGTTGGCCCACAGAGACCTTTATCCGGATAAAGTACCAATTCTGCCCCAGATATTTTAATCTAAAATAGTAAATTCATAAGAGAATAATTAGGTGAGAGCAAGTCATAATTTCAAAACTGTCCTGCTCGCATTCATGATGTACAGTGAAATACGTATTGGAGAGGGCAAAGTCCAAGGATGATTAAATAATGTGGATACACCCATAGATGGCTACTATTGTGATACTGCCCTGTTAAGGTTGAAACTTTTGAGCTGGAATTGTAGTTCTAACGTTTATATACATGTATCATAAAGATTCTTATCTTATGCAAATGCACCACTTTTACATTTGAGATAAGTCACATTTTTTTATTTGGGGGTTCTATTACCAGATTGGTGTCATTGCCTAGATTTAGGCTGGCTATGTTGTTATTGCATAGGTTTTGTTAAGCTATCATGCGCATCTTATTTAAGATTGACAATGAGATGGCAGGTGCCATTGGTTGACATTGATGTATTCCCTGAATCTATGCAACTTAATAGGAAAAAGTTCAGGGCTTGAAAAATTGTCACACTCGGTTTACACAGCACATAAATAAGAGTGCTCGATTGTAGTAGCAGCATTTTGTAAAACAAATATAGGCAGTTTTTTCAGAGCTCTATCAGCCATAATGCGTACAAAAATTCCTGTTTTAAGTGGGCGCCTGTGTTAATGTTTACTTTCGTAAACATTACTACCAATTATCCACCTTGACTACTTTTCACAATTACACATGTGTATGTAAACAATGCACGTAGAGTTACAATAATGAGACTTTGTCATTCTTAGTTGTGTCCAACATATCCTCCTTGTTGATGTACTTTTAGATATTTACAAAGCTAACTCCAATATTATTTCATAATTAATTTAACTATTACATCACAAAAAAATCCATTTGTATTTAATGCCCTATCTTGTTACTGCTGCTACTATGCCATCACATTACAAAGGAACACATTTTCAAATCTATCAGCCATACAGTCTAAACACAAGCGAACACACCGAGAGGTTTGGATCAGTTCATGTAGAAACATTAAGGAGTTGGCGGGCAGGGGATAGAGGCTCTCTACCACAGCTATTGTTCTTTCACTTACGTTTTCAAAATGGATGTGCGCTTGCTTGCGCCTGCTGTCTGTGTTGTAGTTTACAGATACATTACTTTTGGTGAGCTTTTTAGTGACTCCATTGATTCATTTTACAAAATGCGCCCCTTTGGCAACTAATTTGCGTGCTTGGCCACCAATTTTCTGTGGGTGATTTCATTCAGCCAATTTGGTGAGACAAAGTAACCGAGCTTGCTGTCACTTGTTTTCAATGCTGGTTGGAGCTACTTGTGTGCGACAGTCATGGAGAATGAAGGGAAGAGATTGGGTGGAAAAAGGGGGACATATCAGTAATGAGGAAAAGCAGAGAGTGGAGCGAAAAATAAGGCGAAAGCAAGGTCAAGTTAACATGTAGGACATGTACCTCTTTTGAATAAACATGACTTATCTTGTTATATCAGCGAGATAGAGTAAACACACATTAGCCATAAAATACATAGAATTATTTCAATGACAAATGGATAGGTCAATTCACATATTCAATACGTGTGCAACCGATTTTCCCATTTTCTAATGACGATTTGCACATTATTTCTTTTATGAGTGAATACGAAAAAGGGCCAAAACAGCTTGAAATGCATATTTGGTTGAATATTGTATGTTGCATTGTCTGTCCATTTTAAGGGCATCACAGGAAATACCCCCGTTCATGAGGATAGTTAAGGCCATCCGTGGTTGCAGATTTTGATAAATGCAACTGCCTCACCTTGTCTTAAAGCTGAAAACTTGATGTCAGATTTGTTTTCTTCTGTAGGAGCGTCCATCCAATGACAAGCCAGTGGTTGCTTCCCTTATTCGTTCGCATTGCCTTTAAATACACGTATGTTCACTATTTTCCAGCAAAACGGTACTACCAGTTCCAACACTTGTAATTCCGGAATTTCCGGCATATTCCAATTGGCGGAAACACAGATAAATCCCCATTGTGTTTAACAGAATTACTGGCACTGGAACTACAGTGCCAGTAATTCCAGCATTTCTTAGCCGGTGGGGGCACAATTTAATCAGTGCCCCACCAGCAAACTTGTGTTTTGAAAGTACAGTACAATTTCTGCAGTTTTACTGGCGCTTTTACTGCACCAGCAAAAATGTATTGAGGCCCATAGATGTCACATGCAGTGTTGTAGTTCAAAGACTCTGTCAACTTGTATTTGGAGTTATGCTGGGTGTCCATTTCAGTTCGTTCTTCAGTGCATGGGGGCACACATTACATGTTATACATCTGTGAAAACCTATGGTCTTTGTGGATGTAAATTTGCCAAAACCATTCTTACCAAAGCGAAAGAGAAGTAAACGGGATTCTGAACTGAGAACATCTGGTTGGCATAGCAACATAAATGCCACGGAATGAAATGGCCAACTCACTAAAATGTCTTTTTCCGAACTCCTCTGCCATACTACCCAATGTGGAGCAACATAACAACCATGTCCAATCCGCAGCTTTGTAAGAAGCAAGTCATCCAGGCTTTCCATTTCCCAGCTGCATAGTGATTTGCCTTATTGGGCGTTTTGAGCTATTTCACATACATTTGGGCTGAATTTGGGCTTCTTTCTGTGGCAATCCTTTTGTGTGAGTTTTTTTACAGATGCTTTGTCAGGCTGTCATGGGAGGGGTGCGGTATGCCTACCCCAAGGCTGCAAGCACTGCTACCAGTCCTCGGTGCATGTAGGGACAACCCTGTACCCAGCTACGCCTCACTATTCTCAGCTTGTCTGCGTCTCTCTTTCAGGGTATCTCTTCAGCATGCAGCAAAGACTGTGAGAGACACCCCTTTCCCATATCCAGCCCCCAACTACTCCTTTTCTGCCCTTCTAGTCTACACCCACCTACTCACCCAAAGTGATTTTTTTTCAAACAGCCTTTATTGAAAGCTCGAATCTTTTAGCAGGTTTAAAGGAGGGATTCGGAATTGGGCGATTTTTGGGTTACTTTCAGCAGTGCTCTTTTTGTGTGAGTTTTTTTACAGATGCAATACCAGGCTGTCGGGGGAGGGGAGTGACATGCCTACTCCAGGGCTGCAAGTGCTGCTTCCACCCTCTGTGCCTTGAGGCATAACCCTGTGCCCAGCAACTTCTCACTGTTCTCAGCTTTTTTTGCGCCTCTCTGCCTGGGCATCTCTTCAGCATACAGCAAAGGTTGTGAGAGAAACGTATTTCCCATCTCCAGCTCTTAACTACCTTACCCCAATCTCTCTACCCCTACCACACTCCCACTCTCTCTGCCCCACCGACCCTAACCCTGCTCTCTCTTTCTACCAATTTCTCTATCAACCATCCATCCTACCCCCATTATATCTATCCCCACCCACCTTACCCTTACTCTCCAATTTGCCACTGCTCTCTCTAACCCCACCCTCCTAACATGGCTAACTCTACCCAAACCACCCACCCTACCGCCACTCTCTCTACCCCCACTGGCCACCTTACCACCACTCTGTCTACCCCTACCCCATCCACCCTACCAACACTCTCACTACCCTCACCCACTATCCCCCCAGCCTCCGTACCCCTGCCCTCCCTTCCCCCACTCTCTACCCCCACCGAGCCACCCTGCCCCACTGTCTACCCCAACCCACACACCATACCCTCACTATCTGTACCCCATCCACTCTGCCCCCAAGCTATCTAGCCACACCCACTGACCCAATCCCTCACCTTCTCTACCCATACTCTCAATACCCCCACCCATCCTACTCCCACTTTCTCTACTCCACCCTACCTCCACTCTCTCTACATTCATATTAACTCCACTGTTTCTATGCCCACCCACCACGCCTACACTCTTTCAAACTCACCCACACTATTTCAAACTCACCCACCCTACCCCCATTCTCTCTACCCTGCCCATCCTACCCCCATTCTCTCTACCCTACCCATCCTACCCCACTCTCTCTACCCCACCCGCCCCACCCCCACTCTCCCTATGCCACTGAAACAACCCCCACCCATCCTCTGTATTCCCATCCCCTTAGTCCTCACCCTCCCTACCCCCACCCACACTTCACAACCCCCACCCATCCTCTGTATTCCCAGCCCCGTAGTACTCACCCTCCATACCCCCACCCACACTTCCCCCACTCTCTGTACCCCCAACCACCGTTACCCCACTCGCTCTCCTGCACCCTCCCACCATTCTCTCTACCCAACCCACCCTACTCCCACTCTCTACACCCACCCACCCACCCTACCCCCAGCCATTCTCTCTATCCCCATCCACCTAATCCCCACCCTCTCTAGCCCCACCCACCCTACCACCACTATCTCTACCCAAAGCCACCCAACACCCTACCCCTACAGTCTCTACCCCTAGCCACCCTACCTTACCCCACCCTCTCTACCCCCAAACCACCCTAACCCACCCACTCTCTCTACTCCCACCCACCCTACCCCAACTCTCTCTACCCCCACCCAACCACTGTACCTCTACACTCTTTACCCCACCCACCCTCCCACAGTTCACTCTATACTCAACCACCCTAACCCCATGCTATACACCCACCCACACACACTACCCCCCACTCTCTCTACCCCCACCCACCATTCCCTTACTCTCTGTATCCTCACCCACCCTACCCCCACTCTTCCTAACCCCACACACCCTACACCCACTCTCTATACCCCACCCAAACCCCATTCTGTCTACACCAACCAACCCACCCGAACTCCACTCTGTCTACCCCCACCCACGCTCTCTACCACGTCTAATCCTTCCTCTCATTCTCCTGCTTCATTTCTTACCCTCTCACTCTTAACCGTTTTTCGCTCAGATTTCCTTTTGAGTCTCATCAATGGCACCCTCTCTCCATCATTTACTCCATTGCTCTGTTCTCGTTCCTTCTCATTCTCTTCAACACCCATGCCCCTTATCGCATCCTCCTGTGAAACTTTGCACTCTCCTGGTGCCTATAAGTGCAAAATGCAAAGAACAGTAGTAAACACCAAAACTATTGGCTTTGCCAATTCTTGTTTTTAGTAGTTGCTGCTCTTCTGGTCAGTGTACATTTTGAATTGACATTTCCAAGCATGAACATGTGGGATATTAATGGTGCTTGAGAGTGTTGTAAAAAAAAACTAAGATGTTGTATGTCACTGCTAAAGCCATCATCTCAAGTAACAGTACTGCTTCCAGTGCTGATTTTCCCAGGTTGTGCTCCATGGAGGTAATGTATGCCCTCATATAAGGTTGCCAGGATATTTCCATTTTACCATTGTAAATGTTCAGTTTTTCTTGAAATATACAAAGAGCTATTCAGAATTCTGAAAGAACTTGAGAATCCCTATTCAAGTGAGCCAAATAAAATTGTCATGGGTAGTGCGTTGTGTACCTCTATCCAGGATGCCATGGCTGGTTTACCAGTCTTGGTTGCAGCTCAGATTCATTTTGAGTTTAGACCTATCTTGGAGGCTGAAATGCTAGAAATAATCACGCCGCTTAAACCAGCCGTTGTAAGGGGGACATTTGTCCAGCTGTAGTAGTTAAGGATTGTTTTCCATCATTAATACCATCGATAACAGAATGTGTTAATCAATTGTTTGCTGAGTGCCATGACCCTGAATGTATTAAGCAATCCTGTATATCACCACTGCTGAAAAAACCTAAGCTTGATCCTACAATACCAATCAACTATGGGCCATTAAACAGCATACCCTTCCTGCTCAATATCTTGGACTTGACTGCCCATTTGCAGGTTCAGGATTACATACCCATTAATATCTTGGGCAAAAGGCAATCCGGGTTTCGAGCAGCACATGGTACTGAATCACCATTATTTGATTTGAAATCTTAAGTTGCATGGATAAGGTACAAGCTGTATTGTTGATTTTGTTAGACCTTTCCACTACATTTAATCTTGTTGACCATGCTCACCTTACTGATAGGCTTTTTCAGGTAGCAGCTTTTTCACCATCTGCTTAAGCATGGGTTAATTCCTTTCTTATGAATCGTTAAGTGAGAGTGTACAGCAGAGAAGTGGCAGCAGATCTGGTTTCAATCCAGTATGATGTTGCTAAAAGTTCCTGTTTACCGCCCACATTATATAATGTTTAGATCATGCCTCTATTTCAGTTACTAGATGACAGAGGGATTAGTTATACCGACTACACTGACGACACATACAGGCCGATTCATGGAATAATTAGCGCGGCGCAAGTGGCCAAAAACGTGCGAATCGCAGTGGAATAGCGAAAATCGCAGTGCAAGTGCGAAAATTGCACGAAAAGCAGCGCACATCGATTCATGGAAGGTCGTGCGCGAGAAAACCATCGGATGTGCGATAATAAAGTGCGCGGCGCACGTTAGCGCACAGGCCATCTAACTGCGTGCGCCAGGTCACAGCGAAAATCGCACAGGCCACAGCGAAAATCGCACATAGCGCGGCGCACGCAACAAAAGTAGGCGGAACACGGGGCGTAACACTCGGAATGGGGAACAACTTGCCAAAATGTGGGCGTCACAGGGGAAGTACAGGGTACAAGTGTGCGGAACGCCCACACGCTCGCCTACAACACGTATTCATGGAATAGAATAGGGCAAAAAAGCGCACGCTCAAACCAACGCACAGGCACAAACACGACCACCACAAGAAAGCAGGCGGTAGCGTCTCTGCGCCTGTAAGAAATGTGCGCCAAAAGGTGCGGCAAAAAATAGCACCTATATACTGCCATGATGAATGTCCCATACTGTGGCCCTCCAGGACAAATGACGTGCAAAGGGGTACCCACAAACACGGACACCCGCTGACAAAAAATACGTGTGCGTGTATACCGGGGTGTGCGGGAAGTCTCACACGCAAATTGGCAGGGCATGTGAATTCCAGGGGTTTGCGGGAAGTTCCACACGCGATTTGTCAGGGTACGTGGATTACAGGGGTGCGCGGGAAGTTCCACACGCGATTTGGCCGTGTACGTGGATTCCAGGGGTGCGCGGGAAGTTCCACATGCGATTTGGCCGGGTACGTGGATTTCAGTGGTGCGCGGGAAGTTCCACACGCGATTTGGCCGTGTACGTGGATTTCAGGGGTGCGTGGGAAGTACCACACGCGATTTGGCCGGGTACGTGGATTTCAGGGGTGCGCGGGAAGTTTCACACGCGATTTGTCAGGGTACGTGGATTTCAGGGGTGCGCGGGAAGTTCCACACGCGATTTGGCTGTGTACGTGGATTTCAGGGGTGCGTGGGAAGTCCCACACGCGATTTGGCCGGGTACGTGGATTTCAGGGGTGCGCGGGAAGTTCCACACGCGATTTGTCAGGGTACGTGGATTTCAGTTGTGCGCGGGAAATTCTACACGCGATTTGGATGTGTGCTCCCAGGTATTCCCTGTACACCCTCCACGGCCCCTGCAGGCAGCACACACCACAGGGGACTACCCTGCACACCTGCTCATGTCACCCAGCACCCCCACCCCACAGCATCCAGGGGCACCCTCCACCAGGCCCCCACTCATGTCTCCCACCACCCCCACCCCCCAGCCACCATGGGCAGCCCCCACCAGGTCCCCACACATGTCTCCCACCCACCCCCACCCCCCAGCCACCATGGGCAGCCCCCACCAGGCCCCCACTAATGTCTCCTACCCACCCCCACCCCCCAGCCACCATGGGCAGCCCCCACCAGGCCCCCACTCATGTCCCCTATCACCCGCACCCCCCAGCAGTGCAGGGGCACCCTCCACCAGGCCCCCACTCATGTCCCCCTGCACCCCCACCCCCCAGCAGTGCAGGGGAACCCTCCACCAGGCCCCCACTCATGTCCCCCTGCACCCCCACCCCCCAGCATCCAGGGGCACCCTCCACCAGGCCCCCACTCATGGCCCCTATCACCCCCACCCCCCCGCCACCAGGGGCAGCCTCCACCAGGCCCCCACCCATGTCTCCCACCACCCCCACCCCTCAGCCACCATGGGCAGCCCCCACCAGACCCCACTCATGTCTCCCACCCACCCCCACCCCCCAGCCACCATGGGCAGCCCCCACCAGGCCCCACTCATGTCCCCTATCACCCCCACCCCCCAGCAGTGCAGGGGCACCCTCCACCAGGCCCCCACTCATGTCCCCCTGCACCCCCACCCCCCAGCATCCAGGGCACCCTCCACCAGGCCCCCACTCATAGCCCCTATCACCCCCACCCCCCTGCCACCAGGGGCAGCCTCCACCAGGCCCCCACTCATGTCTCCCACCACCCCCACCCCCCAGCAGGGCAGGGGCACCCTCCACCAGGCCCCCACTCATGTCTCCCACCACCCCCACCCCCCAGCAGTGCAGGGGCAGCCTCCACCAGGCCCCCACTCATGTCTACCACCACCCCCACCCACCAGCCACCAGGGGCACCCTCCACCAGGCCCCCACTCATGTCTCCCACCACCCCCACTCCCCAGCAGTGCAGGGGCAGCCTCCACCAGGCCCCCACTCATGTCTACCCCCACCCCCACCCCCCAGCCACCAGGGGCAGCCCCCACCAGGCCCCCACTCATGTCTCCCACCCACCCCCACCCCCCAGCCACCATGGGCAGCCCCCACCAGGCCCCCACTCATGTCCCCTATCACCCCCACCCCCAGCCACCAGGGACATCCTCCACCAGGCCCCCACTCATGTCTACCACCACCCCCACCCCCCAGCCACCAGGGGCAGCCCCCACCAGGCCCCCACTCATGTCTCCCACCCACCCCTCCCACCCACCCCACCCCCCAGCCACCATGGGCAGCCCCCACCAGGCCCCCACTCAGGTCTCCCACCCACCCCCACCCCCCAGCCACCATGGGCAGCCCCCACCAGGCCCGCACTCATGTCCCCTATCTCCCCCACCCCCCAGCCACCAGGGGCACCCTCCACCAGGCCCCCACTCATGTCTCCCACCACCCCCACCCCCCAGCAGTGCAGGGACAGCCTCCACCAGGCCCCCACTCATGTCTTCCACCACCCCCACCCCCCAGCCACCAGGGGCACCCTCCACCAGGCCCCGCTCATGTCTCCCACCACCCCCACCCCCCAGCCACCGGGGCACCCTCCACCAGGCCCCCAATCATGTCTCCCACCACCCCCACCCCCCAGCAGTGCAGGGGCAGCCTCCACCAGGCCCCCACTCATGTCCCCTATCACCCCCAACCCCCAGCAGTGCAGGGGAACCCTCCACCAGGCCCCCACTCATGGCCCCTATCACCCCCACCCCCCCGCCACCAGGGGCAGCCTCCACCAGGCCCCCACCCATGTCTCCCACCACCCCCACCCCCCAGCCACCATGGGCAGCCCCCACCCGGCCCCCACTCATGTCTCCCACCCACCCCCACCCCCCAGCCACCATGGGCAGCCTCCACCAGGCCCCCACTCATGTCTCCCACCACCCCCACCCCCCAGCCACCAGGGGCAGCCCCCACCAGGCCCCCACTCATGTCTCCCACCCACCCCCACCCCCCAGCCACCATGGGCAGCCCCCACCAGGCCCCGACTAATGTCTCCCACCACCCCCACCCCCCAGCCACCAGGGGCAGCCCCCACCAGGCCCCCACTCATGTCTCCCACCCACCCCCACCCCCCAGCCACCATGGGCAGCCCCCACCAGGCCCCCACTCATGTCTCCCACCCACCCCCACCCCCCAGCCACCATGGGCAGCCTCCACCAGGTCCCCACTCATGTCTCCCACCACCCCCACCCCCCAGCCACCAGGGGCAGCCCCCACCAGGCCCGCACTCATGTCCCCTATCTCCCCCACCCCCCAGCCACCAGGGGCACCCTCCACCAGGCCCCCACTCATGTCTCCCACCACCCCCACCCCCCAGCAGTGCAGGGACAGCCTCCACCAGGCCCCCACTCATGTCTTCCACCACCCCCACCCCCCAGCCACCAGGGGCACCCTCCACCAGGCCCCACTCATGTCTCCCACCACCCCCACCCCCCAGCCACCGGGGCACCCTCCACCAGGCCCCCAATCATGTCTCCCACCACCCCCACCCCCCAGCAGTGCAGGGGCAGCCTCCACCAGGCCCCCACTCATGTCCCCTATCACCCCCAACCCCCAGCAGTGCAGGGGAACCCTCCACCAGGCCCCCACTCATGGCCCCTATCACCCCCACCCCCCCGCCACCAGGGGCAGCCTCCACCAGGCCCCCACCCATGTCTCCCACCACCCCCACCCCCCAGCCACCATGGGCAGCCCCCACCCGGCCCCCACTCATGTCTCCCACCCACCCCCACCCCCCAGCCACCATGGGCAGCCTCCACCAGGCCCCCACTCATGTCTCCCACCACCCCCACCCCCCAGCCACCAGGGGCAGCCCCCACCAGGCCCCCACTCATGTCTCCCACCCACCCCCACCCCCCAGCCACCATGGGCAGCCCCCACCAGGCCCCGACTCATGTCTCCCACCACCCCCACCCCCCAGCCACCAGGGGCAGCCCCCACCAGGCCCCCACTCATGTCTCCCACCCACCCCCACCCCCCAGCCACCATGGGCAGCCCCCACCAGGCCCCCACTCATGTCTCCCACCCACCCCCACCCCCCAGCCACCATGGGCAGCCTCCACCAGGTCCCCACTCATGTCTCCCACCACCCCCACCCCTCAGCCACCAGGGGCAGCCCCCACCAGGCCCCCACTCATGTCTCCCACCCACCCCCACCCCCCAGCCACCAGGGGCAGCCCCCACCAGGCCCCCACTCATGTCTACCACCACCCCCACCCCCCAGCCACCAGGGGCAGCCCCCACCAGGCCCCCACTCATGTCTCCCACCCACCCCCACCCCCCAGCCACCATGGGCAGCCCCCACCAGGCCCCCACTCATGTCTCCCAACCACCCCCACACCCCAGCCACCAGGGGCAGCCCCCACCAGGCCCCCACTCATGTCTCCCACCCACCCCCCAGCCACCATGGGCAGCCCCCAACAGGCCCCCACTCATGTCTCCCACCCACCCCACCCCCCAGCCACCATGGGCAGCCTCCACCAGGCCCCCACTCATGTCTCCCACCACCCCCACCCCCCAGCAGTGCAGGGGCAGCCTCCACCAGGCCCCCACTCATGTCTCCCACCACCCCCACCCCCCAGCCACCAGGGGCACCCTCCACCAGGCCCCCACTCATGTCTCCCACCACCCCCACCCCCCAGCCACCAGGGGCACCCTCCACCAGGCCCCCACTCATGTCTCCCACCACCCCCACCCCCCAGCAGTGCAGGGGCAGCCTCCACCAGGCCCCCACTCATGTCCCCTATCACCCCCACCCCCCAGCAGTGCAGGGGCACCCTCCACCAGGGCCCCACTCATGGCCCCTATCACCCCCACCCCCCGCCACCAGGGGCAGCCTCCACCAGGCCCCCACCCATGTCTCCCACCACCCCCACCCCCCAGCCACCATGGGCAGCCCCCACCAGGCCCCCACTCATGGCCCCTATCACCCTCACCCCCCGCCACCAGGGGCAGCCTCCACCAGGCCCCCACCCATGTCTCCCACCACCCCCACCCCCCAGCCACCATGGGCAGCCCCCACCAGGCCCCCACTCATGTCTCCCACCCACCCCCACCCCCCAGCCACCATGGGCAGCCCCCAACAGGCCCCCACTCATGTCCCCTATCACCCCCACCCCCCAGCAGTGCAGGGGCACCCTCCACCAGGCCCCCACTCATGTTCCCCTGCACCCCCACCCCCCAGCCACCAGGGGCACCCTCCACCAGGCCCCCACTCATGTCTCCCACCACCCCCACCACCCAGCCACCAGGGTCACCCTCCACCAGGCCCCCACTCATGTCTCCCACCACCCCCACCCCCCAGGAGTGCAGGGGCAGCCTCCACCAGGCCCCCACTCATGTCCCCTATCAGACCCACCCCCCAGCAGTGCAGGGGCACCCTCCACCAGGCCACCACTCATGGCCCCTATCACCCCCACCCCCCTGCCACCAGGGGCAGCCTCCACCAGGCCCCACCCATGTCTCCCACCACCCCCACCCCCCAGCCACCATGGGCAGCCCCCACCAGGCCCCCACTCATGTCCCCTATCACCCCCACCCGGCAGCCACCAGGGGCAGCCTCCACCAGGCCCCCACTCATGTCTACCACCACCCCCACCCCCCCAGCCACCAGGGGCAGCCCCCACCAGGCCCCCACTCATGTCTCCCACCCACCCCCACCCCCCAGCCACCATGGGCAGCCCCCACCAGGCCCCCACTCATGTCTCCCACCACCCCCACCCCCCAGCCACCAGGGGCAGCCCCCACCAGGCCCCCACTCATGTCTCCCACCCACCCCCACCCCCAGCCACCATGGGCAGCCCCCACCAGGCCCCCACTCATGTCTCCCACCACCCCCACCCCAGCAGTGCAGGGGCAGCCTCCACCAGGCCCCTACTCATGTCTCCCACCACCCCCACCCCCCAGCCACCAGGGGCACCCTCCACCAGGCCCTCACTCATGTCTCCCACCACCCCCACCCCCCAGCCACCAGGGGCACCCTCCACCAGGCCCCCACTCATGTCTCCCACCACCCCCACCCCCCAGCAGTGCAGGGGCAGCCTCCACCAGGCCCCCACTCATGTCCCCTATCACCCCCACCCCCCAGCAGTGCAGGGGCACCCTCCACCAGGCCCCCACTCATGTCTCCCACCACCCCCACCCCCCAGCAGTGCAGGGGCACCCTCCACCAGGCCCCCACTCATGTCTCCCACCACCCCCACCCCCCAGCAGTGCAGGGGCAGCCTCCACCAGGCCCCCACTCATGTCTCCCACCCACCCCCACCCCCCAGCCACCATGGGCAGCCCCCACCAGGCCCCCACACATGTCCCCTTTCACCACCACCCCCCAGCAGTGCAGGGGCACCCTCCACCAGGCCCCCACTCATGTCCCCCTGCACCCCCACCCCCCAGCAGTGCAGGGGCACCCTCCACCAGGCCCCCAATCATGTCCCCCTGCACCCCCACCCCCCAGCATCCAGGGGCACCCTCCACCAGGCCCCCACTCATGGCCCCTATCACCCCCACCCCTCCGCCACCAGGGGCAGCCTCCACCAGGCCCCCACCCATGTCTCCCACCACCCCCACCCCCCAGCCACCATGGGCAGCCCCCACCAGGCCCCCACTCATGTCTCCCACCCACCCCCACCCCGCAGCCACCATGGGCAGCCCCCACCAGGCCCCCACTCATGTCCCCTATCACCCCCACCCCCCAGCAATGCAGGGGCACCCTCCACCAGGCCCCCACTCATGTCCCCCTGCACCCCTTCCCCCCAGCCACCAGGGGCACCCTCCACCAGGCCTCCACTCATGTCTCCCACCACCCCCACCCCCCAGCCACCAGGGGCACCCTCCACCAGGCCCCCACTCATGTCTCCCACCACCCCCACCCCCCAGCAGTGCAGGGGCAGCCTCCACCAGGCCCCCACTCATGTCCCCTATCACCCCCACCCCCCAGCAGTGCAGGGGCACCCTTCACCAGGCCCCCACTCATATCTCCCACCACCCCCACCCCCCAGCAGTGCAGGGGCAGCCTCCACCAGGCCCCCACTCATGTCTCCCACCACCCCCACCCCCCAGCCACCAGGGGCACCCTCCACCAGGCCCCCACTCATGTCTCCCACCACCCCCACCCCCCAGCCACCAGGGGCACCCTCCACCAGGCCCCCATTCATGTCTCCCACCACCCCCACCCCCCAGCAGTGCAGGGGCAGCCTCCACCAGGCCCCCACTCATGTCCCCTATCACCCCCACTCCCCAGCAGTGCAGGGGCACCCTCCACCAGGCCCCCACTCATGTCTCCCACCACCCCCACCCCCCAGCAGTGCAGGGGCACCCTCCACCAGGCCCCCACTCATGTCTCCCACCACCCGCACCCCCTAGCAGTGCAGGGGCAGCTTCCACCAGGCCCCCACTCATGTCTCCCACCCACCCCCAACCCCCAGCCACCATGGGCAGCCCCCACCAGGCCCCTACTCATGTCCCCTATCACCCCCACCCCCCAGCAGTGCAGGGGCACCCTCCACCAGGCCCCCACTCATGTCCCCCTGCACCCCCACGCCCCAGCATTCAGGGGCACCCTCCACCAGGCCCCCACTCATGGCCCCTATCACCCCCACCCCCCCGCCACCAGGGGCAGCCTCCACCAGGCCCCCACCCATGTCTCCCACCACCCCCACCCCCCAGCAGTGCAGGGGCACCCTCCACCAGGCCCCCACCCATGTCCCCCTGCACCCAGGTCCTCACAATCACCAACCATGTGCGTAATGGTCAGCCTCCACAGCCAAAAGGCCCTACCAAGTAACCCATTCACCCACATGGAAATGAAAATTACATGTTACATCCCCAACGTACATAAAGCAAATGAACCCATGTCTGTCACACACAATGGTTGCAAATGAATTTGAAAACACCCAACATGACATGCATGAAACCAAAGAGATGATACCACACAGTGAAGTATGAAAACAAAAATGTATTAAAAAAATATGAATGCAAATGAAATGAAACAAACTACAATGCCAATGAAAAAAAGAAAAGGTGCATGTCCGTCCCAAAAAATGAAAAACACCAAATCCATAAAAAATGTACTTCAAAGTCACATTAAAAATGAAATCAATCCGACAGAAAAAAAATAAAATCCAAACACCATTGCTCCATGGAGAAGAAAAAATAAAATTAAAAAATAAAACAATCCAATGAAGAACTATGTACAAAATATCCAAGGGTCCATGAGCCCAACTGAACAAAGGAAACCTTCAAAAAACCCTAACAAAAATGCAACTATATACAAAAAGTGGAGCTGTGTCCTTCGACTCCAAATCATAAGAATAAACAAATGAAACCTAAAACTAAAGAACTATATACAAAGGCGGCGGGCAAGTCCAGCGGCTCACTCCGTAGTGTTCCGGGCCAGGGCATCATCAAACTCCTCGTCTATGTCCCGGAGGCGAGCCTGTTCCATGGCCCCGAGGGTCCGCAGGGACGACGCTATCTGCTCCTCCAACCCCCTGCGGATTGCCGCGAGGCACTCGGCCCGCCTCAGGGCTCTCCGCATGGAGTTCTCCGCCCTGACCATCGTGAGCCGCTCCTCTTCCGCCCGCCGCCGCTCCACACCTATCTGCTGGCCCAACCGCAGCCACACGGAAGACACTTCCTGTCCTGGGTCCTCCTGCCCTCCGGCCGATGCCTGCCCCTCCTATGTTGATGGCCCTGAGCCATGATGCCTCCCACGTTGACTCTGCTGCTGCCTCAGACGCAACTGCCTCTGCCAGCACGACGGCATCCAGGCTGATGGAATCCACCGACGCCGTCGTGCACGTGCCCTGCCTGATAATGCCGGCACATCCTCCATCTGCTGGGGTACAGTTGCTGTGGTGTCCACCCCTGCTTGACCTCCGACTCCTGACTGTGGCAGGGATGGGATCCCCACCGAGCTGGCTGCATAGGTCAGGGCAGGTCCACAGGGGGCCCTGGTGGCATCTGGGCCGGAAGACGGCAAGGAGAATGACTGGCGTATAGCCTCCACACCGGAGGAGAGAAACGCCAGATTGGCCGACACATGCAGGAAACCCCCGAACATGGAAGATCCCAATTGGGCCACGTTGGCACGGTGCTCTTCGTGATGATGTGCGTGCTCCTCCCGGGAAGCACGCACGTCATCACGAATTGCATCCGCGCGCATCGCAATCCCAATCAGGACCTTCTCCATACGGACACGGGTCCCCTCGTCCGCAGGTGGAGGGGAGTCAGGTGACATGGACATCCCCTCTACCTGCGGACGGGCATGGGACGGGGCAACCCTGCTGGTGCATGGTGGTGCACTCACAGGGTCAGGGACAGCCTCCTGCCCCTGGCCCTGGACTGCACCACTTGCACCAGCAGGGAGGCCCCCACCAGGCCCCATGTGTGCCCCTGTGGCGGCCTCCTCCTCCTCTGTGGAAACCACCAACCTGGATGGCTCCTCACCGTCTTCCACCGTAGCAGGCCCCTGTGGGGGCTCACCCACCCCTTGCGCTGCAGCCGTGGGGGCATCCCCGCCGCCTTGCTCCACAGCGCCGTCTCCGCCCTCTTCTTCACTAGCCGCTGCGTAGAGGGAGACAAAGAACACAAACATCAGGGTACTGTACAATGGTCCCCTAGACAGGAAGCAATAGCAGATGAGTACCACTGTCAAAGTACACTTCCATCATGTCCCTCCACAACAAATGGGTCATTCCAGGCAAAACACACACAGTAACAGGCATGGTGCATGCCATGGACATTTCCATACATGTCCAATGGACTCTTGAAACATACAATGATATGGAACTCACATGCATCATGGGTCATGCCTATCACATGCACACACTTCACCTCAGTCACATCCATCTGGCCCCATACACCCCAAACACTGCGGATACAAGGGTAACTAGGCTGCATCAGTGAATCTGTGCATTGTCACACACATGTGTCATGCATCCATGGCATGCACAAGTCACAGACATGCAGGTCAGGCACACAGACATGGCTACCATATATGTACCTGCCATCAGCACCCATCCCTCACCCCCACCCATGTCCAGGAACAGAGACTGGCATGCTTTCATGTCTAAAATCTGCATAGGGCTCCCCATGTGGCATTTAAACACATGCAACAACCATGTGGTTCACACATCACTGGTCGCACATGCATTACCATGATGTCCCTGCACACATACATGCATACATGGCCTATGTCACACATACAGGCAAGTATCAGAGAACCAGCACACCGCAACATGCCCTGTCTCACACAGCAATGCTTGGACACTTACCGCTCAACTCCAGACGGGTCTCCCTCTCAAGGATCTGGGCATGGAGCGCTGGGCGTACGCGTTCCAGGACCCTCATCTGGATGGAACTCATGCGGCCTCGGCCCCCCTCCACGAGGCGCCGGGCCTTCACTAGGGTCCTGGACCTCAAGTCCTCCCAGCGCTTCTTGATCTTCTGGACGTCGCGGGTTGCCACCCCCTCCGCGTTGATGGCAACCACACAGTCGGCCCAGATCCTCTCCCGTCCTTCCTTGCTGGCGCGGGACGATCCAAAGAGGGCATCATACTGCCCCAGGAAATGCTCCACCAGGACACCAACTTCGGTGGCAGTGAAGCTGGTGCCCCTCTGCCCCTCTGGCCTGGGGTTGCCACTGGTGCCAGATGTGGAAGTGCCCGACATGGCAACCCCAGAGGCAGGTGTGGGTGGGCAACTGGGTCCTGGGGCTGGGCTGTGGAGCGATGTAATCCCAGTCGGGAGTCTTCAGTTCCAGCAGGGGTGGACACAGCAACTGGACCCCTGCAGATGGCTGATGTGCAGGCACCAAATGGCAGGGCATGGTGGCAGCAGGCAGGCAGGCAGGCAGCAGCAGATGGCACGTGGGAGGCTGCTCGGGGCACTGGGGGGCAGTAATTCAGCCTTCTGGGCAGGAGCGCGGTCTTCCGTGTGTTTTCGCGTGGCCAGCTTGATACGGAGTGATTTGGCACGTGAAAATCCTGCACGTCAGCGTGAAATTTGAGGAAAGGCCCTTAGCGCGTAAGCACGTCAGCACGCATACGCGATTCTATTGGACCAAAGGCCCTCAGCGCGTAAGCGCGTCTGTGACGTGACCCGCACGGGTGTTTCCCACACAGCACGTGATGACAGAGCACACGTGGAAAGACTGCACGTCAGAGTGTCATCGCGTGTAATTGGACAGCACGTCAGAGTGTCATCGCGTGTAATTGGACAAAAGTGCGCGTACACGCGATTGGCCTATGTACGTGTATATCAGGGGTGCGCGGGCACTTACACACGCAAGTACGTCAGCGCACCTGTATCCCGGTGTGCGCGGGAATTTCCACACGCTATTGGACTGGGTACTGGATTTCAGGGGTGCGCAGGTCACACGCTCGCCTACAACACGCGCAACGCATAAATTTGTGCGCTAACAAAATAACAAGCTCAGACCCAGGATGAACATACCGTTCCTAGCAGCAGTGGGCGTGGGCTACCAAAGGAGGAGGAGGAGGAGGATAGTCAGGGCCAGAATATTCACACCCAGAACCAGCCTTTTTGGGATGCCTGATGAACAGGTGTATGGGAGGTACAGGTTTCCACCACACATAATACTGGACCTGGTGAGTGAGTGGGAGGATGACCTCATATCACCCACCCTCTGCTCCCAAGCACTCAGCCCCCTGGAGAATGTCCTCAATGTACTGCACTTCTTAGCCACTGGATCATTTCAGCGGACAAGTGCCATTGTGGGTGGGGTATCACAGGCCACCCAGTCACGCTGCCTACACCAGGTCTTGAACATCATCACTGCACGCCCATCAGTCCGCAGGTACATATACCTGCCCAGAACACCTGCAGAAAGGCATGCTGCCGCCCTGGATTTTTACGGTGTGGCACGATTCCCCAAAGTGCTAGGTGCCATCGACTGCACCCATGTGGCTCTACGTCCCCCCAGGGCATCAGAGCACATCTATAGGAACCGCAAGCACTGGCATTCCATCAACGTGCAGGTAGTATGTAATGCCAAGGGAATCATCACCTCAGTATATGCCAACTATCCCGGGTCCACCCACGACAGCTTCATTTACCGAATGTCCAACCTAAGCCGGGACCTAGAAGCTGGGCGGCATGGCGATACATGGCTGCTTGGTGAGTATGAATGCCACTGCACATGCATGCATGTCAGATACTGAGCAAGGTCACAACCCCACCAATGACACCAATCACCACCTCCACAGGGGACAGTGCCTACCCTCTCAGCCCCCACATGATGATGCCAATTCGGAACCCCACCACGCCACCCCAGGTAAGATATAACACAGCCCACATTATAACCCGGGGCATAGTGGAGCGCACATTTGGAGTGCTAAAGTCACGCTTTCGCTCACTTGACCGTTCTGGCGGGCAGCTGTTGTACGCTCCCCCAGTAGTGTGCAGGATCATAGTGGCAGCATGTGTCCTGCACAACGTTGCAACACGCCGGGGCCTGGCCGTGGACATGGTGGTGGCCCCACATCCCCAACCACATGCACAGCCGCTGCGCATGGGAGGGGAAAGGGCACGGGGGGAGGCAGCCCGTACACAGCTAGTGGCTAATTACTTCACATAGAAATACACCCCTGTGGAGTGCACACTGCCCTCGCACATTCCATCTGACAATCAATGATGACTCAACCTGACACTGATCCTGAATGTCTGGAGAATCAACCGTGAAAACCATATCAGCCTGAAATTGTTCACCTGGAAGTGTTACAATGTGTGCATCCCTACCCACACAGACACCACCAATGCAGTTTTGTGAAGAAACACATTCAAGCAGCTAAAATGAATACCCACTTGCAAAATGCAACAAGAGGACAGTGCCATGTCAGCCAACCCATCCCCAGCACCGCCACACGACACACCATGCCATGTCATGCTATTTGCAGGTAAACAAAGTAATCCCCACAACATGACACTAGTGTCACAATGTACAGTGTCCCTAATTGAAACTTGCAACACCTGAAATGCTCACAGTAATGCAGGACCAACAACAAACTTGAGCAGGTACTACCATTAACATGACATCACAAATGTAATAAATTAGTAGTCTCAACACCTGGAAATGCCTGCACTCCCACCACTACCAACTGTGCAGTGTTGGCGCCATGTAGAGTTGTAGGTGCACTGCTGCCAACATGGACCCCATCTCCAAACTAGAGGGCCTTGTGTAGACATGAGGAAGGGACCTGCAAATTGGGAGGTAGACACAGATGATGAGTTACACATCAATGCAACATGCAGTGTACAACACAACAGCAATATGCACTAGGAATGTATACACAGTATTGACTAGACTACCCACACATGTAGTGGGAGTCCAATGTCACCATGTACGTCAATGTCACTTGGGCACACCCTTTGCAAGCCCATGGAAACGGGAAGCAGGAGGGGTGTGTGTGACTCAAACCCAAGCATCTGAACCAAATACATGAGAAGCCTGCATGTGCCCAGCCACAATGCAGCGTATGCCCACAGGAACCACGGAAGGCAACAAATTGTCCCCAAAAAATTGGGAAAAAAATAATTAAAAATAAAAATAAAAATAAAAATAAAACAAAATCAAAAATGGCCATTGATGGGCCCGGGGGGGTTGGGGAGGCCACCCAGGAGGTCCGAGGACAGGGTGCACACCAAAACCCACCTGTGTGGATCCTGGGGAAAAAAAACACCTCCATGGGCTCATGGCCCACACGGCTACCCTATTGTGGGAGTATCACTGCTGTCGCTATTATCACCCTGTGCTGCTGCATCCGGAGGTGATTGCACTATGGGAGGCAGCCCACGCAAGGCCCTAGTCTGCTCCTCCATGGCTGCAAGCATGCAGGTGTGGTAGGTCTCGTTCTGGAGGATGAGTGTGCGGAGGTCCCCATGCAACAACTCACGGGATGCCCGGACCTCCGCCCTCGTTGCCTGCGTCTCAGCTGAGAGCGTACGGGTGAGACGCTCCAGCTGCTGTTCTGTCCTTTGGTGTGTTGAAGCCTCAAGCTCAACAAGAGTCGTCCTGAGGTGAAGGAGCTCCTGCCTCAGGGCTTCCCTGTGGCCCTGGGACTCTATGGAGATGGCCTCCTGCAGAGTCGCCAGTGCCGCCCGCCTGTCCCTGTTGGACACCAACATGTCCTCCCCGTGTGACTGGCAGATGGAGTCGGTTGCCTGCTGTAGTCGCTCCATCAGCCTTTCAGGGGGGACAATGGAAGTGGCCACCCTATCCATGGCCTGAGCCATCATCTCGAATGATGCTGCCTGTTGGGTTGCCATACCGTAAATGGATTGCTCCCATGCGGTATTGCCAGGTGGCGTACGGCCACCACGTCGGTGGGCACCACACCTGTCTGGGGCAAGGCGAACTGCGCCTTGCTGTGCCGGCACTGCCTGAGGCTGCAGGACTGCATTCCCCCTCTGATCTGCTGGCCCAGGAACAGGATCAGATGTCGCGGAGTGTGACCCTGCATCCGTAACCACCAAAGGCGTAGCTGCCAACACTGACATCCCCATTGAGGGTTCTGACCCTGGTGCAGGTGGGTGGGACAGAACAGAATCCCTCCCTGGAACACTCACCTGCGAGGGCACGTAGGTCTCATCATCCGAATCAACACCTGAGTACAGCTCGGGGGAGGTGCAGCCAGAGACACCCCTTGAGAGCACGACCTGCAGCACTTGTGGGTTCTCACCCACCACCACACCACGTCCCTCACTGGTGGTTGGTCGGCCCTCGGACCCCTCCTGGGTCTGCACCATCTCCACAACCCCAGCAGTATCAGGTGCGTCTTCCCCTGCAAAGACATAAAAACAAAGAAATGGAAACAGGCATTAGCACCATGGCACACAATGAGGGCTGAGAAGCAAGAGAACCAGTACTTGATTGACACATGTCCCACATGACTAAAACCCTCCCATGCATGCACCCTCACTGCGTATGAAGGGGAGGCAAATGGCACACATTTATGACACCAAGATGGAAGATGAACACATTTTCTGCATGCTGCCTGGCAGTGGCATCACACATTGGCCTGTGATTGCCAGGTGAAACACACATGCCATCACACAGATGGCATGTACCATTGCTATTGAGTGAAGATGGAGAGGAGGGCAGCACCTATTCATTCAGTCCAGTTCCCGCATGTAATAGCTTTTCTAATTCAAACAGGTCAGATTTTTCACCTGGAGCTGCCAGTCCAAAATGGTCCAATTGCACAGGGACATGTTTGAACAAATGATATCCAGGTAACAAAGTCACTCCACTTTACCATAGCCATGTCAGACATGTGACTAGAGGACTGCGAAATGCCTAGTAAAAGTCGTGGAATGCAAACAATCTGACTGAATGAACAGTGAAAAATAAGCAACAATGTTGTGGCAAGGTGACACTTCAAGGGCAACTGGCGTGCAGTTGGGCTAGATGTCTACTGTTGGCAGAAGGGATACTGCTATGGCCAAATGCAGCTGCGCAGGATGTATTGCATGAAGCACATGGCTGACCCATACGACTCAGGCACACACACTCTCACCTGGCACACAAACAGAATCCCTCACACACACACCATGCACATGGATGACACACACATGCATGTGCACTCACCGGACAATGCCTCGTAATCAGGCAGATCTCCCACGCCTTGGATCTGTTCCTCCGTGACGTAGGTCCCAGCGACTGACTCATGTGGAGTGAGTTCCATGTCTACTACTGGAGACCCACCTCCAGTCACTAGAGTTGCGGCATGACTTGAGGCCAGCTTACTCTTTGCCCTGCGCTTTAGGTCATTCCAGCGCTTATAGCAATCATTGGCTGTGCGCCTCACGATTCCAAGGGCACTTACGATGTCCGCAACGGTCTGCTAGTGTGCCTGGCGTTGTGCAGGTGTGGTCTTGGATCCTGCAACAATGACCATCTCGTTATCATGTGCGGACACATACTCGACAAGTGCATTCAGTTCGTCATCCGTGAAGCTGGGCTTCCTCGACGGGCCGGACTGTGTAGCCGTGTCTGGGGCATCAGCCTGTGCCGGACGAGCACTCTTCCTCTTCCGCTTGGAAGGTGGTGGTGATCCTGAGTGTCCTGCGCCGCTCTGGACACTAGGGGTAGGAGCCCTGGTGGACTCTGTATCAAGAGTGTGGGATTGCACACTCAGCATGGGAGTTGGTGCAGGCATTGGCTCAAGTGTAATGGTGTCAGGGGGAATGTCAGCAGGATGGACTAGGACCGACACTGTCCTGGCTGGGTGTGTGAGAGCTGGGGTGGATGGAGCCGCAGCTGCCCCTGCAGCCTCTCCGCCCTGCCTACTTGGGGCAGCAGATGACCTTGCTGCCCCAGATGCACGTGGCATGATGACATCAACGTGCACCAGCGCACGTGTCATAGGCCTGCTGACCTGGAAGTCAGCCATGGAGTCAGCCAGGTCTGGTGCCACAATGGGCTGGTCCAACAAGGGCTGAGCATGGATGGTGTCAGCCACATCAGCCTCAATGGGAGGGGGGGGGATTATGGGTGCCCTTGACTGGTCCTCCACACATGGGGGGACAGGCTCACCCTGCAAGTAACGACCACGTCCCCTACCGGATCCACCACGGCCACCACTTGTGGCTCTTCCACCTTTGCCACCCTTACGGAATCCTCGCCTCCCAGCCATGGCACTGATGTTAATGTGCGTATGGGAGTGGCTGTAAACTATTGTCCTGGGGAATTGGGGGTCAAAGGGGTTGGGTACCAGATGGTAATTGTACCCTAGTGCTCTAGCAAGGCTGAATGTAACCCCTGGGGAAAGATGATCGGTCACGCTACGCACAGGAGCCCCAAAAAAGGGAGATGACGTGCACACAACCCCTCCTAGACCACGTGTGCAGAAAGAAAAACCTGCACTACACTGTGGCACCCAGTAACACAAGAATGAACGTATGCGTGTCACACGCAGCCTAGAATGACCTCTGAAGGGGTAGGCTACACACGGGGCAAGCACAGATGTTAGATACGTGCGTGACTCACCGTCTGCCAGGTAAAAGAGCGTGAAAAAGGAGCGCGTTTGGTTGGCAACACCCCCGCCAAAAGAAGATTTGTACGCTGTCTGAGGAGACAGGACAACAGTAGAAGGGAACACTGTTTGAGGGAACAGGCCCAGGTAAACCAGTAAAAGAGAAAAAAGAGAAAAAGCTGTCAGAGGTAACAGGGAATACGAACTTGAAACGCCGTGAAGTAAATCGCGTGTGAAATGACAAGAAGTACAAAATTCACCCACTCGCTCTCCACGAAAAGCACGTACAAGGAAATGGTGTTCTACACGTACCTTTTATACAGGCCCACACGTCCAGCGTCACTTACGCGGCGTGTACGCGCTAGGGCCATTTCCACCAATTACACGCTTTGTCACTTCTGCGTGTAGGGCCATTTCCACCAATTACACGCTTTGTCACTTCTGCGTGAAGGGCCATTTCCACCAATTACACGCTTTGTCACTGCCGCGTGTACGCGCTAGGCCCATTCCCACCAATTACACGCTTTGACACTCGGACGTGTCTTTCATTTTTTTAACACGCAACATTTTCAAACGTGTGCCAAATTCAACGTGCACGTGACTTCATAGACGCGCCTACGCTGGCGACGCGTTTACGGGCTAAGGGCCTTTGGTCCAATGACATCGCATATGCATGCTGCCGTGCATACGCGCATGGCCCTTTCCTCGTATTACACGTGGACGTGCAGTTTTTCACGCGCGCTAAAATGCGCATGCAAGTCTGTACGCGTCACGTCACAGGGGCGCTTGCGCTTGAGGGGCCTTCTGTCCAATGAAAATGCGCATGCGTGCAGACGCGCTTACGCGCTAAGGGCCTTTCCTCGAATTACACGCTGACGTGCAGATTTTTCACTTGCCAAATCACTCCGTATCAAGCTGGCCACGCGTATGCACACGGAAGACCACGCTCCTGCCCAGAAGGCCGAACTACTGCCCCCCAGAGCCCCGAGCACGCTCCCACCTGCCATCTGCTGCTACCTGACTGCCTGCTGCCCACGTGCACTGCCATTTGCTGCCTGCACATCAGCCAGGGGTGCAGTTGCTGTGACCACCCCTGCTGGAACCGAAGACTCCCGACCTGGATTCCATCGCTCCACAGCCCAGCCCCAGGACCCAGTTGTCCACCGACTCCTGCCTCTGGGGTTGTCATGTCGGGGCAAACACCATCTGTGACCACTGACAACCCCCGGCCAAAGAGGCAGAGGGGCACCAGCTTCAGTGCCACCGAAGTTGGTGTCCTGGTGGAGCAAGTCCTGGGGCAGTATGATGCCCTCTTCGGAAGTTCCCGCGCCGACAAGGAAGGACGGACTCGGATCTGGACTGACATCGTGACTGCCATCAACGCGGAGGGGGTGGCAGTCCGCGACTTACAACATGTCAGGAAGCGCTGGGAGGACTTCAGGTCCAGGACCCTGAACAAGGCCCGGCGCCTCTTGAAGGCAGCGGATGCCAAGGGGCGCCGGGCCACTTGTCGGAAGAACAGATGAGGGTCCTGGAACGCATATCCCTAGTGCTCCACGTCCAGGTCCTAGAGAAGCAGACCCGTCTGGAGTCGAGCGGTGAGTGTACATGCATCCTGATTGTGAGCAGTGCGTGTGGTAATTATTCGGTAGTGTGCAGGTTGCACATCTGTTTGTATGGGGTTGAGTATGGGTGGGGGTGTACAGGGCCGTGGGGCTGACACATGCGAGGGCTGTAATGTGTGAGACATGGATGGTGCTTGTGTGCGTAGGCTTGCATGCCAAATGCAGTTGTGTGGGCACACATGTTTGGATGAATGTGTATGTAAGTAGACATGTCCGTGATGTCACGCATGTATGTTGTTTTTGGCTGCATGTATCAGCACTGTGTACATGTGTGTGTATTTGACAAGGGTGCAACAGTGATGCAACATGGATGCATGTGACAGCGGTATGTGGAAGCCTGATTGGCAGATGTGACATGGATGCCCGTCTGAACAGTGCGACAATTGGCAGAGGTGTACACATGCATGCAAGTGTGGTGGTGTGTGTACATGTGTGGTGCACTTCCTGTGTTGCATGTGATGTCGGGCTCACCTTTGGCTGCTCATGCTGTTATATGTGTAGGGATGGTGGTGGCAGTTGCGATATGGCTGTGGTATGGCTCATGTGTGCGAGTTGTAATGACATGTGTGTTGGGGATTGTGATGACATGTCTGAGGTTTGCCAATGCCACTCATGTGCAACTGTCATGTGTGTATGTGTCCATTGTACAGTGCCCTGATGCCTGTGTTTTGTTTCTCCCTGTCTGCAGCGTCAACTGATGAAGAGGGCGGAGAAGGTGCTGTGGAGCACAGCGGCGGGGATCTCACCGCCAGCCAGAGACGCAAGGCCCGGCTCCCCTCCCGTGTTGTCATCTCGTCGGGGAGTGAGGAGTCCGGTGCCGCGTCCCAGGCCGCAGCTGCCGGGGGGAGGTCCAAAAGGCAGAGGTTGGTGTTGGACTCCTCGGCAGCAGAAGGGGCAGCTGGGACCCCACAGGGCCCAACAGGGGAAGATGGCACGGAGTCATCCAGGTTGGTGGGGGGTTTGGTGGAGGAGGAGGCCGTGCAAGCACCAGAGACGGGGTCTGGAGGTGGGGATCCCACTGGTGCTAGTGGTGCAGTGCAGGACCAGGGACAGGAGGCAGCACAGGCTGCCGCGGAGGTGCCTGTGTGCAATCCTGTCCCCGATCCTGTCCCTGCATCATCTTGCACCAGCAGGGATGCCTACATCCAGACCCGTTTTCAGACAGGGGATGAGCTGACGTCAACTGGCCTTCCTCTGACTGCGGACGTGGCTATCCAGGTCCGGGTTGAGCCTGTCCTGGCTGGTGTGGCGTTGCGTCAACGGGCCATGCGAGGTGACCTGCAGTCTTTTCATGGAGAGACTGCACGTCATCTGGAATGGCTCGTTGACCACGTCAGCCTGCTGGGACAGGTCACCTAGGCCGGATTCCTCCGTCTGATGGGGCTTGCTCCGACCCCCTCCTCAACTGGACCCCCTACGCGCCAGTCGTCCTCTGTGCCATCTTCCCACCCATCAGTCACCTGGGTGCCCTGTGGAGCTGCCTCTGACGGTGCGGCCAGGCTGGTGGAGGAGGCATCCCTGCCACAGTCGGGAGTCGGACGTCCAGCAGGAGTGGCCACATCTACGACTGCACCCCAGCTGGCGGAGGATGTGCAGGCAGCAGGAGGCAGTGCACGGGCAGAGGCAGAGCAGCAGCAGCAACATGGTGGGAGCCATGAAGGCTCGGGGCCTTCGACATCGGAGGGGCAGGCATCGGCCAGAGGGCAGGAGGACCCAGGACAGAGAGTGTCTTCTGTGTGGCAGCGGTTGGGCCACGCCATAGATGCGGAGCGGCGGCGGGCGGAAGAGGCGCGGCTCACAATGGTCAGGGCGGAGAACTCCATGCGGAGGGCCCTGAGGCGGGCCGAGTGCCTCGAGGCAATCCGCAGGGGGTTGGAGGAGGACACGGCGGCGTCCCTGCGGACCCTCGGGCCATGGAACAGGACCGCCTCCGGGACATCGAACAGGAGTTCGATGATGCCCTGGCCCAGAACACAAAGGAGTGAGCCGCTGGACTTGCCCGCCGCCTTTGTATATAGTTCTTTAGTTTTAGGTTTCCTTTGTTTGTTCTTATGATTTGGAGTCGACGGACACTGCTCCACTTTTTGTATATAGTTGCATTTTAGTTAGGGTTTTTTGTAGGTTTCCTTTGTTCAGTTGGGCTCATGGACCCTTGGAAGTTTTGTACATAGTTCTTCATTGGATTGATTTTATTTTTCATTTGACTTTGGACAACATTTTTTTGGATTAGGATTTGGTGTTTTTATTTTTTTAAACGGACATGCAGCTTATCTTTTTTTCATTGCCATTGTAGTTTGTTTCATTTCTTTTGCATTCTTATTTTTTTAATACAATTTTGTTTTCATACTTCACTGTGTGGTATCATCTCATTGGTTTCATGCATGTCATGTTGGGTGTTTTCCCATTCAATTGCAACCATTGTGTGTGACGGACATGGGTTCATTAGCTTTATGAACATTGGGGGTGTAACATGTAATTTCCATTTCCATGTGGGTGAATGGGTTACTTGGTAGGGCTTTTTGGCTGTGGAGGCTGACCATAACGCACATGATTGGGGATTGTGAGGACCTGGTGGAGGCTGCCCATGGTGGCTGGGGGGTGGGGATGCAGGCGGACATGAGTGGGGGCCTGGTGGAGGCTGCCCATGGTGGCTGGGGGGTGGGGGTGGGTGGGAGACATGAGTGGGTGCTTGGTGGAGGGTGCCCCTGGTGGCTGGGGGGTGGGGGTGGTGGGAGACATGAGTGTGGGCCTGGTGGAGGGTGCCCCTGGATGCTGGGGGGTGGGGGTGGTGGGAGACATGAGTGGGGGCCTGGTGGAGGGTGCCCCTGCACTGCTGGGGGGTGGGGGTGATAGGGGACATGGGTGGGGGCCTGGTGGAGGGTGCCCCTGGTGGCTGGGGGGTGGGGGTGGTGGGAGATATGAGTGGGGGCCTGGTGGAGGGTGCCCCTGCACTGCTGGGGGGTGGGGGTGGTGGGAGACATGAGTGGGGGCCTGGTGGAGGGTGCCCCTGCACTGCTGGGGGGTGGGGGTGGTGGGAGACATGAGTGGGGGCCTGGTGGAGGGTGCCCCTGCACTGCTGCGGGGTGGGGGTGGTGGGAGACATGAGTGGGGGCCTGGTGGAGGGTGCCACTGCACTGCTGGGGGGTGGGGGTGGTGGGAGACATGAGTGTGGGCCTGGTGGAGGGTGCCCCTGGTGGCTGGAGGGTGGGGGGGATGGGACACATGAGTGGGGGCCTGATGGAGGGTGCCCCTGGTGGCTGGGTGGTGGGGGTGGTGGGAGACATGAGTGTGGGCCTGGTGGAGGGTGCCCCTGGATGCTGGGGGGTGGGGTGGTGGGAGACATGAGTGGGGGCCTGGTGGAGGGTGCCCCTGGTGGCTGGGGGGTGGGGGCGGTGGGAGACATGGGTGGGGGCCTGGTGGAGGGTGCCCCTGGTGTCTGGGGGGTGGGGGTGGTGGGAGACATGAGTGTGGGCCTGGTGGAGGGTGCCCCTGGATGCTGGGGGGTGGGGGTGGTGGGAGACATGAGTGGGGGCCTGGTAGAGGGTGCCCCTGCACTGCTGGGGGTGGGGGTGATAGGGGACATGGGTGGGGGCCTGGTGGAGGGTGCCCCTGGTGGCTGGGGGGTGGGGGTGGTGGGAGACATGAGTGGGGGGCTGGTGGAGGGTGCCCCTGCACTGCTGGGGGGTGGGGGTGGTGGGAGACATGAGTGGGGGCCTGGTGGAGGGTGCCCCTGCACTGCTGGGGGGTGGGGGTGGTGGGAGACATGAGTGGGGGCCTGGTGGAGGGTGCCCCTGCACTGCTGGGGGGCGGGGGTGGTGGGAGACATGAGTGGGGGCCTGGTGGAGGGTGCCCCTGGTGGCTGGGGGGTGGGGGTGGTGGGAGACATGGGTGGGGGCCTGGTGGAGGGTGCCCCTGCACTGCGGGGGGGTGGGGGTGGTGGGAGACATGAGTGGGGGCCTGGTGGAGGGTGCCCCTGCACTGCTGGGGGGTGGGGGTGGTGGGAGACATGAGTGGGGGCCTGGTGGAGGGTGCCCCTGCACTGCTGGGTGTGGGGGTGATAGGGGACATGGGTGGGGGCCTGGTGGAGGGTGCCCCTGGTGGCTGGGGGGTGGGGGTGGTGGGAGACATGAGTGGGGGCCTGGTGGAGGCTGCCCCTGCACTGCTGGGGGGTGGGGGTGGTGGGAGACATGCATTGTTGATCAGTAGTGCAAGGTGACATGTGGGTTGGCTGGGGGGCATGCCCATGGTGGATGGGCTGCCTGCGGGACATGAGCAGGGGTGCAGGATAGTCCCCCGTGGTGTGGGTTGCCTGCAGGGGCCGTGGAGGTTGTGGAGCGTACACCTGGGAGGACCCACACGGCCAATTCACGTGTAGTACTCCCCAGAACCCCTGAAATACACATACCCTGCTGAAATCGCGTGTGGAACTTCCCGCGCACCCCTGAAATACACGTACCCTGCTGAAATCGCTTGTGGAACTTCCCGCGCACCCCTGGAATACACGTACCCTGCTGAAATCGCGTGTGGAACTTCCCGCGCACCCATGGAATACACGTACCCTGCTCGCACTGGGCCAATCGCGTGTGGAACTTCCCGCGCACCCCTGAAATACACGTACCATGCTTGCATGAGGCCAATCGCGTGTGGAACTTCCCGCGCACCCATGGAATACACGTACCCTGCTCGCACTGGGCCAATCGCGTGTGGAACTTCCCGCGCACCCCTGAAATACACGTACCCTGCTGAAATCGCGTGTGGAACTTCCCGCGCACCCCTGAAATACACGTACCCTGCTGGAATCACGTGTGGAACTTCCCGCGCACCCCTGGAATACACGTACCCTGCTGAAATCGCGTGTGGAACTTCCCGCGCACCCATGGAATACACGTACCCTGCTCGCACTGGGCCAATCGCGTGTGGAACTTCCCGCGCACCCCTGAAATACACGTACCCTGCTGAAATCGCGTGTGGTACTTCCTGCGCACCCATGGAATACACGTACCCTGCTCGCACTGGCACAATCGCGTGTGGAACTTCCCGCACACCCCTGAAATACACGTACCCTGCTGAAATCGCGTGTGGAACTTCCCGCGCACCCCTGGAATACACGTACCCTGCTGAAATCACGTGTGGAACTTCCCGCGCACCCATGGAATACACGTACCCTGCTTGCACGGGGCCAATCGCGTGTGGAACTTCCCGCGCACCCCTGAAATACACGTTCCCCGCTTGGCGTTTGCTGTTTGCCAGCCCGATGAACTGGTCCAGGGTTAGCGCAGCCCTTTGCGATGATTTAATGATTTTGATGGCTTTTCCTTGCGCGAGGGCGTTCTTGGGGGCGTTACTGGCGCTGCTGCAGGGTCGCTGCGATTCTCTGCGCCACGGCTGGTTTGGGAGCCTAAATTCCATGAATACGCTGTGCGCGGAAATCGGTTTTAGCGCACGTGCCTGGCGCAGACAATCGCACTCGGACACTCTGCGCCAGCCGCTTGCAACACTTTTCTGCGAAATTCTATGAATTACCCTGAAAGTGTCTAATCCTTTTGTCTGGTGTATATCTTGAATATATCGAGGTGATAAATACCATCTACTCTTTGATACAGCATTGAATGATGTCAAAGGGCCTGGCACTAAATGACTCAAAAACTGAGTTTATGCTCATAGGCACAGCTGTTAAAAGAAATGCTCCCTGTGTTTCAACCTTTTGACATTTAAGGCTGCAAATTGAACACTTCGGGGGTCTTTTCTGACCAGCATTTGAATATGAGAGCTCAGGTCAACTATCTTATTCCTTCAACAGTCTACTACATCAAATTGTTAACCCAAATTTGGCCATTTGTCACCAGAATGAACTGCCTATCATTGCTAGGGCCATAACTGGTACAAAGTTAGACTAGTGTGGTAGTCTACTTCAAGGCATTTGCAAGGGCGAAATGAACAGGCTTCAGGTACTACGGAACAGTGCTGTACATGCAGTAGTAGGGTTGAGTAGGCACGATCACATGTCACAAGCCAGAATGGAGTTATACTGGCTCCCAGTCACTACTAGGAGTTCATTTGGACTCTTGACCATAATATATAAATGTTTGGTCCTAGCCCAGCATATCTATCTGAAAGCCTTTCTAGGTTCCCAAATCGATGGACATTTTATTCTAACAATAGCAGCTTCTTGGTGATGCCTAGGACTAAGTTGGAGCCTGGTCACCAAAGGTGCTTTTTATGCCACTGCTCCAATGCCATGGAACCCCTTGCTTTCTGATTGGAGGGCATTTCATCATTGGACACTTTTAAATGGTCTCTAAAAACTGATGTTTTTTTCATGAGCGCCGTTCTTTCTGTTTCTGCCCTGATTCTGGATTGTTATTGTTTCTGCGCCCTTATGCCTATGGGCCTAGTTTTGGCACAGTATAAATAGCAACATAAAATAAAAGTTGTGTCATAGCTATGATTTGACTTAAACTGCCAATGCAGATAGATTTTGCTTGATGTATTTGGAAATAGGTTAAACATGTTATCAAATCCTGCTGACAATTGGGTGAAAAAGAAAAAAGTCACAACCCTCCTTGTGAGTGTTTGGAAGGAAGTAAATGGTGGGCAATTTATGATGGCCCACTATTTACAAAGTTTTACTCACTTTTTCAAAATAAACCATTTATTCTCCATATGTTTTTCATTGACTACTGTTTGCAGCTGTGGCGCAGATTTATCACTCATTATTTCACATAATGTTTGATATCTGAGGTGTGCCATGCCTTGTTGGATTCATTTAATGGTATTCACGGTCACACTGTTGATACCTTTGGCAACCTCCTTGAATTCTATAGAGGAGTTTGAAGCCTTTTGTTTCGTTGTAATCTCGTGCTGCACATGTTCCATGGGTAAGTTTGATTCCAACATTCTCAGTTTTTGAGTGACTACCTCAACATTAGATCAACTTGATTTTCTGGGGATGTACCATACTTAAACACTCTTCAATCCCTAGATTTCTCAAAGCTGTGTCTTTGGTTGTCTCCTCCTCGTATCTTTAGAATCATGGCACTGTTGTCAACTTCATTTAATGTAACACTGCAGTATTGCATATCAGGTGGTAGTTTTGTTCTCTTTCCTGACAGTTGTGGAAGAACATATTCAGGTTTAGCTTCCTAGTAGACTTGAACATAGATACATGGTCAGTCCCTTCCTGGATGGGCCTCTTTGTCCGTTATTGTCTTTGCATTTATGTTCCAGTGGTTTTACTTTCTCCTCCTTTCTCTTGTTCCTCTCCTACATCCTTTATGTTGCCTTCTCCCCTCAAAACCATTACATCTTCCTCCGATAATGTTACACATTTAGTTTCCTTCTCTGCTTTGTTGCTTCACTGATATCAGCTATGCTGCTCTAAAAAAACCTGTGTTTAGATCGTTCACCAGGTGTTCCTGGATTTGATGAACTTCCTGCCTCAATGTAGCTCTTGCTGGTCCCATGTCTGACTTAATAGGTGATAACCTGGGCATGCTTGCTCTAGAAATGCTTTTGCTAGGGTCATGTTTCTGCTCCAAAGTGTATGATTTTACACTAGAATATATTCTCTCATCACTGAATACCCTCTGTACTTTACTCATTTGTAGTTCATCCTTGTATGATTTTAGTATTCCCTCTAGTATTCTATTGTTGTTCTTGGAGGGACGGGGTACATCTATTTCCTCAATCTCTTTTTTTAACTAATTCTCTTTCATGTTTGGCTATAGCATGATGGCTATTCATATGTGCTCTTGATAACTTCATTGGGCCTGTGGAAGCTTTATTTCAGTTGGTTTCCCATCTCTCTGCTAAGTCTTCCTCTTCATTCTGTTCAAAATGTGGGAAAAGGTCTATACATAGGGCCTCATTACACGGATGGCGCTAAGGGATTACCGGAACCGGTAAGGGCACCGGTGCTGGTAATCCCTTAGCGCCATACTACAAGGACCCTCATTAAGGAAGGGACGCGCTGAGGGACTTCAGGGCAAATAACGGTACCGCTATTAGAGGTACAGTTATTTGCTCCTTCCCCATTCCCATTTTGCCCTATCGGGGCAAAAATGGGAATGGGGAAGGGCATTGGTGAATGGGGAATTACCGCCCCGCCAACCTTGGAATGGGGTGGTAATTCCCCCATTCACCAAGGCGGAATCAGTAAAATACCGGCGGTAACCATGGCGCTAGTAGCACCATGGTTACCGCCGTCCGTGTAATGAGGCCCATAGTGTAGAGGAGGTTCCAAATGCAACCCGCACTCCAACCGTCCATTTTGAAGTACCAGGAACATTCACACCGAGATATGTGATGTATGATCAGCAAATAAACCAGCAGAGAGCCGCGGTGGGGCTCTGTCCAGTACCTATCAGAAGAATGATGCTTATTGAAGTACCAGTATCGAGGAAAGCATGTATAGTAAGGTACCCATTGAGAAAGCCATATCAACAAATGAGACAAACCGAAGATCGCCTGAGTACAGTCCCTGAAGAAACCAAAAAGGTCTTAATGGAAGATGAATGGTGACGTCACAAGAACCTAAAACTGACTCACATGTAGAAGAAATGACAACCAGAGAATGACATAAAGAGACAAAATGCCATGAACAAGGATATCGTGGACTTAGAGTGTGAAGGCGATGTCAAATGAAAGAAGCTTATGCTGTAAGCATGACAAAGATATTTGACCAGTTTACACGTGTAAATATGCTTGGAACCGCAAGAAAGCTAAGAGAATCATGTGGATTGCTATGCTTAGTAGAGGGATAGTGCGGCACACGCTATATACATATCTACCTCAAATAAAGCACTTTATGTGAAGTATACTTCCACTTTGCACAAAAGCAGAATCAACAAAAATCACTAAGACCATTCGAGAAAGGTTTCACATTCAACGGAATCAGGAGCTGAGTGGCAGAAAAGAAACTCAGCAGAGGCAACCAAGGATGTATCCATCAAAATGAATGAGCAGTAGCCACAATCAAGTGAAGCAAGGACCAGAATATACTGTTTTGAAGGGGCAAGATAAGAAGGCGAAGGCAGGTGGTGGGTGGACATATAATCAAATACATGAATTGGTGAGGAAAAGGCAAATCCACAGTTTCTGAATCACGTGACCAGCCAAACGAGCAGAGCAAGACCCCTACACCTATGCATGGCTGTGAGCCAGAAGAAGATATCTAGACAGAAGATGCAGTTTCGAGGCCAACCACAGCGTAATAATTGACACATAGCCACTAAAGTGATGATTGATTGAAGGAAGGCCGGGTGAGCTGAGGGGCACCCTGCACCTGGCCGACCATTGTGCGTGCTGTCCACTTCTCCGATAATGCCACCAACTGGATAAGGATTTTCCTCGACAACAGGCACATGAGAGTATTCTCACCCTCCTCATCACCCGATCCAACAACAGTCCCCTGTGGAGTCCCGCAAGGGTCCTGTGTTTCCCCTACCCTCTATAATGTATTTAACAAACCATTGTTCGATGTGCTCGACTATCTGGGTGTCACCTACACTAATTATGCTGATGACACCCAGATACTCATTCCCATCACTGGTGACTACATTGCTGACTCCAAAGCTCTGAATGACATCTACCATGTCATCCAGGCGTGGATGGCACAGCATGAACTGTGTCTCAATGATGACAAGACAGAGCTTCTCATTTTGGGTACGCATCAGAGACTTGGCAAACTGAGTCCATCGTTCAGCTCCTTCAATATTGACGTTAATTCCATCAAAGTATCTAAAGACACCAAAACCTTAGGAATCTACCTCGATTCTGCACTCACCAGACAAACTAATGCAGTGGTTGCCGCGTCAGCGTACACCTGCAAGTTGATCAGAGCTTGCCGCCCATTCCTCACTACTCAGAACTGCATCACTCTGGCCAGGACCCTGGTCATGTCCAAAATGGATTATTGCAATGCAATATATCAAGGCACCAACCAGGGCAATCTCAACAATCTGCAGACCACCCAAAATAATGCCATCAGTGCTGCCCTCAACATCCCTAGATTTGCCCACATTTCAGAAACTAGGAAGAACCTCAACTGGCTCTCAGTCACCCAAAGGATCTTCCTGAAAGCTCTGGCCCTCACCTACAAATGCGTAAACAATCAGGCCCCTACATATCTAGCCTCCCAATTTACTCAGCACATACCCGCACGAGTACTTAGATCCGCACAAACTCAAAGCCTCGTGATTCCTAGATACAAGCTCCAAACAGCTGGTGGCGCCAGCCTTCCAGTCCTAGCAGCCAAACTCTGGAACACCCTACCACTCACCATCAGAAATCTACCATCCCTTAACCTCTTCAAACTCAAAGCTAAGCTCTGGCTAGCTACCTCACTCTGACAACTAACCTTGGCATTGTGCGTCCCGGCTGGGACCCTGTATTACACTGTTCTTGTACATTACCTCTCTTCGTCGAAGATTAGATATATGTAACATCTTCTGTAACTTTGTCACAATTGTTATGTCTACTGTGTCATTGCTGTAACGCTCTATATAGATATGCGCCCGGTTGCCCTTGGGCCTGGTTTTGCGCTATACTAATAAAATAAATACAAATACAAATAAAAAGTGAAAAAGTATGCCTGGGGTTGGTGCCAACCCAATCACAGTGGACCAAGTAATCTAGGGTCCTATAGTTAGTAGAACCAATGGGAGTCATACTTTTAGTGACATCTGCAGTAGTCATTTTTGAAGGAAGGGCATAGATGCCCACATGACAGTGTTTTCCCAATCCCCTCACTCCGTTACCATATACAGATATAGTACCCATATTAAAGTTACCTTTTCCGAACCAATAGAATTGTCAACTTTTGAGTGTTACACGTCAAGGATGATGAGTTTTTAGTATAAATGTTAGGATTTTTATGAAGTTGATTGCAGTTGAAGCGAGAAGGAAGATCACACCATTGCTGATATTCATGAATCCCCGTTTTTTGTACTTGACATTAAATGGACTCCCTTTGCCAAACCGTCCTTATTGATTGGTGTTGGAGTACTAAATCTGCACCCCCATCCATCTCATGGGTCCTGCTATCTTTTCTTAAAGTGCTTCTGAGCAAACTCTGACTCTGTGGGCCGGTTGGGGGTCCTGGAGCACTATAGTTTACCTGACATGTGTAGCAGCCAGGTTCTATGAAGTCATTCAAGGCAGTCTCCGAGTATTTCTTGCAGTGAAGTGAATATGGTTAAACACGTAATTTGTACACTTGAGATATTCAAGTTACTTGTAACTGTTGCTTTACTTTCTTCCTGCAAATATGTGTTCCTTACTTGGAAAAATGAAGTGTATGTTCTTTACATACATGTAAAGTGTTGACTTGGGGCTTAATTATGACCCTGGCGCTCCCGTAATGAAGCGCCGATTACAAGCTTCCCTTTGTGGGACCCGGATCAGATGCCTGGTAAAACTAGGCGTCCTTTCCGGGTCCCGCGAGGGGAAGAGGGAGGTAATAATGGGCCAGTTGAATTCTGCCCGTTATTACCTCCCTCCCCATTCCCTATGGGGGCCCAACTGGGAATGGGGAATGGTTCCTGCAAGGAGGAATTACCGGGTCCTCCTATGTCGGAAGGACCCGGTTATTCCTCATTGCAGGAACCCGGTAATGGAGCTGGGTTTGGAGGCAGCCATGGAGCTAATTGCTCCATGGCTACCTTCAAACTCGTAATGAGGCCCTTGGTCTTTGTATGCACTTGCATGGGTTATGCATGCCTACAGTATGGTTGAAGGGCAGGTCATGGATGATAGAGAGTGAGCTGTCTACATTTCAAATATGCGTTATTTAAGAGTTTCAAATGAGGAAAGTGATTGCAATACTTTGCCTGCCTAGCATCATCTGGTAATTTGTTTTCGATTTTTGGTGATGGTGATCAACATGGGAACTGCTGCGTCTATGTCAAACATTGTTTCAGTTTCTGCAGCAGTCATCTTTTGCACAGAAAAAAATATGTTGGTGTTCCCAGGGTTACTGGTAGCAATTGTCTGTTTTTCAAAGAAACATTGATTTCATAGCTCATCTATGCTATGTATGTGCAGTGCTTCAAGTGGTATGCAAAATCGAACTGGGCCTCTTACAGTGGATTGGCCAAAAGGGCCGTTGGCAGGGGGTCGATACTGCAATGAAGAGGCAACACTCCCCTGACAATAATGCTGCTTGTTAGGCCTTGCTCCTTTTTTTGGCCATGGCCCTATAAGAGTGGCGGCTCGATTTTGCAAAAAGGGCGGTGGCCTAACACGCTGTATTCAGGTCAGGTAATTGTTGCTGCCTAAATTGCAGGCACCCCTTTGCATGAATCATCACCCTCGAACCAGGAGTGCGAGTGTGATGATCGCTGCATCTCTAGTTAAAGGGGTTCCTGGCAGTGGTCTGCGACAAAAGTAAGACACAGCCTGAATCTGTCGCTGATACACAGAAGCTTCAGGCTTCAGAAAAAATGCCTTGGCTTCTCGTGGGCTGGGGTTAGCAGGGAACTTTAGGGATGCCTGGGATTTCCGGCAGGGCCCCGTCTCGAATAACATTTTCGTAGACTGCCCCAGTGAGCCCTGGCCAACTTAAAGCCCTGTGTGTGACTACAATTTAAAGAGTGCTAAGTGTCTCTGACGTGTAGTTGCAGGTAGTGTAAATACATTGAAGGCAGCCTCTAGGTCTGCCTTGTAGTGAAGTGGTTATACTTGAATAATTAATTATTACACTTGAGATATCCACGATTTAGTTTTAACTGCTCCGCTTCACTTTCTGTTTTGCGCTCTTCCCTGCAAAGAACAATTTCTTAGTTGAAAAAATAAATGGCCTGATTTCCAAAAATGTTTTCAGTGGGACTTTCCCAGTTTAAATCATTTTTGTAAATCAGGCCCAAAGGCTTTGTTCTTTTAATATGGCTTTGTTAACCTCTGGTGGATTTGCATATCCTATGGTATAGTTGAAGTTAAGGCCATATGTGGTAGATATTATAATGTCTCTTACATCTTAAGTATGTGGTATGCCTATGCAATACTTCTCCTACATGCTTTATTATTTGATAATACATATGTGCTTTTTTGGCGTTCCATTTGTCTGTGCAACTTTCAATACATATGCAGGAGCATAAACACATACACTCAGGGAACTGCTCCCTCCCTGTGAGACATGTTTTCCATTTCTGCCACAGATATCGGGGGTAATTCATAGATTTCAGCGCAGAGGCAGCGCACACGAGCAGCGCATAGAGGGAATGTGCGCCAGCGTGCATCAGCTGTGTGCGCTAAACAGCATTCTGGTGCACCGCGTATTCATGGAATTTCCAAGCCATTTTAAGCGCTGGCGCAGAGAACATCCTGCAGTGCCAGTTATGCCCTCAAGAACGCCCCTTGTGCAAGGAAAAGGCATTGAAATCCCCAATGCAGCGCAAAGGGCCGCGCTAACCCTCCACCAGTTTACAGTGCCGGTACACTGTAATTGTGTGAAAATACTATGCGTACCCCGCTCACGGCAGCCAAAAGCATGACAATGTACTGGAGTACCTTGCAGAATACGCATACCCTGCTCGTGCCAGGTAAATTGCACAGAAAAAGCACCCCCGTGTGGTGTGGGCTGCATGTGGGACCTGGCCAGGGTGGATGGGCTGCCTGTGGGGCATGGGGAGGGTGAGTGGGCTGCCTGTGGGGCATGGCCATGGTGTATGGGGTGCCTGCGTGTATTTCGGGGTTGCGCTGGAAGTATCACACGTGATAGGCCTTGTGCAAGCTTGGTACGTGTATTTCGGGGGTGCACGGTAAGTTTTACATGCGATAGGCCTTGTGCGAGCAGGGTATGTGTATTTCGGGTCTGCGCGGGAAGTATCACACGCGATAAGCCTTGTGCAAGCGGGGTACGTGTATTTTGGGGGTGCGCGGGAAGTTTTACATGTGATAGGCCTTGGGCGAGCTGTGGGATGTATTTACCCATGCATCCGAGCCCTACCTCAAAACTGTGCAGTACTGACATGGAAAACATCATGATGGCCAGAGCTTCCCAGAAAATGCACAGGGAAATGCATGAAGAATAGGCTGCCACTCATTTTTGCTGATGTTATGGGCACAGAAGGACACTGCCTAAAACCACCATTGGACTACCCACACAGTAGTCTGAAACCATTGGGAATGGCAATGCTGATTGCCAAAAGCAAACCCATAACTGTGGAGAATTCATTTCTTAAATCCCAAAAATGGGTGCAGTGCCAGTACTCACCACTATCCAAAAGCCGGCATTTTAAAACAACACCAGATTTTACTTTTTGCAAAACTGAATAAATGAACCCAAGACAGGCCAAAGAAAGACTTACTGAGAGGTGGATACAATCTAAAGTCATATTCTGAAGTGACTTGAAGGTTTATAACAAGACTGGCTGAGCTGTGGATTTCAGCAGTTTAAGTAAATTTGGACTGAAAGACATTAAAAATCTCAATGTTTAAGAGAAATAAGTGACCTACTTTTGAGTGTCACATAGGTTGCAATTGTTTAAATGTCATAGTTTTAAACTTAGAATCAGCATTCTAGCTGCATATGTGAAATTGTTAGTTTATTTGAATGCAGAAACTGGGGAACAGAAATGACATGTAGCTAAAAACTGGCTTAAAGAGATTCCAATTTGCCTGGCAACTACCCCCATCAGGAGTGAAACTTGAGTCACAGCTGTGTTCCCAGGCCTAGCTGCCCTTTTGCTGCTCACACCAAAAGGGATATGACACTTCCCTGATTGAATTACCTGGGCTCTGCAGGAAATTGAACAAAGCCCTGTCTTGACTCAGGCAAATGTTTTATGGCGGGAGTCATAAATGGAGATTTCTCCTGGAAGCACAGGGGAGGGGCACTGCCTGTGAGAGCAAGCTGGCTTGGCAGAACTGGAAAAACCAGAAATTCAAACTTGTGCTGGAGGAAAACCACACCCCTTTGGGGCCAGAACATAACTCTAAAAAGATGAATAACTCATAGTACGGACTTGAAAATTATTTAAATGACACCATAATTCTTGTGAATTTTCTGCCCACATTTTAAGAGGTTTTTAGAACCGGTGGCATGTTCAGGGGGGTTTTAGCGGAAAAGAGGATATTACTCAAAATGTGTTCATGTGAAAAATCTGACACTTCATCAACTAATGTCCATACTCCTTGCGCACATGTGTGTAAATTTGGGGTAATGTCCGGTATTGCGAACCAGTTAAAAAGTGCAAAATATTGCCATTTCTGAATGCAAGCTCCCAGGAAGAGCAGAGTTTGAACAGGGTATACCTCCTGTAATGCATGATGGGTGCATATGATTTTAAAACAATATGTACCTCTGCAAATATGTATTTGGTTAAAATCTAGATTTGTGTGTAAGTTGACAGGAGGATTGGACTTTCTGCAGGCTGTAAAATGACATCACTCTGACACAACTTAGCTCCCCCAATCAGGGGAGAAATGAAAGCTTGGCCAATGATAAGTGGAGAGGGGTAGGGTCTAGTGATGCTCACACACACCCATTTTGAAAACACATAAAAGCAGACAGACAGGACAGATAGGGACCTTCAAATCCATTTGCTGCGGGACGCTCTGCTGGAAAATCCATACTTTACCTCCATCAATCTCTAGAGAAAGCTGTGCAGAAAGATCCAGACTTTAAATCCCTCAATCTTCAGAATCCAGAGAGAGAGCAGACCCAGATCACTGTGAAGTGCAGAGACCAGAGTCCAAAACCTGACCAGATCCGTGGCAAGGCATATTTCTAAATATATTGTGAGTACATAGCAGAACTGTGCAGAACCAATCTCCTAGTTAAAATAATATAATTCAATCTATTTTAATCTAAGTAGAACTGTCTCCTAACTGTCACCTGTCATTTGTAAAGCTGTCACTTGTCATTTTCTATTTGCAAGCTGCACTTGTCTTTTTGAACTTTAAAATTTCAAATCTGAAAAACGACCTTTATTTAATCGCTCATATCTATCTCCGTGACCGTTTGTGCTAGAGACTTGCAGTAACTTTCATCTGGAAGCTGAGATCCTAGGCTTTCCTAGGACCCCAAAACGATAGTGATAGTCCTTGTAGTTCCTCTGTAATCGCGCTCGGCGCATTCGCAAATTTAGCCGCGATTTGACATTTTACCGCGATTTGCAAATTTCTTCACGTGTAAAAATCTGCTGCTGCTTGCCTTCCATCTGCCAGAAATTCGTTTAACCTGCTAGTTACTCCTAGATACTTGCTAAAGTGAGCCTGGACTAATATTAACTAGATACCACTCACCCTGAACCTCTAGAGGGAATTAAAAGCATTTTAGCATATTTTTCACTTCATTTCCAGCACATTTAAAAGCATTTGGGCCTGTGTTTTCAACTTCTGTAGTCTAAGCTTGCTGGGGTGAACTGAATCACATTTAATTGCATTTCTGAGAACTGTGTGCCTTCCTTCCATTTACTTGCATTGCATAAAAGGGGGGGGGGGTGAATTGTCCAAGAAAGTGATTACATTGTCTTTGCTGAAATCCTATCAAGTTATTTTCTGTACTGCATTTCATTCCACATTGCATCCATTTGAAACCATAAAAGTATTGTTGCTATCTTATCCATTTCATGTCAACTCCTTAGTGATTATCAAGAAGTGTGCTAGTGCCAGATTCTCTGTTGTTAATCTTTATCATATCAGATTAAGTGTGCTATTCAATTATTAATTTATTCTAAAGTGTGATATATATATCTATTGTTTAAATTATCAATTAAACCTTTTAACTTGCAAAACAGAACTACTTCTTGGCTCAGTGGGGTCAGGAGGATTCCAAGAGAGGGTGTTATATAGGGGTAGTCATCCAGAACGCATGAACTGGACATAAAGTTATATCAATAAGGGTTTTCATTCAGTATTATAGACTAGGCGTTGACTTAGCTGTAGTGTTGAATTGAATCCTCTTACAAATTGGGGGCTCGTGCCGGACGTTTGGGTTAGATCTACCATTTGTGCAGATTAATACATCGTGCCAGCTGACCAGATACACATATCCGGTCGGATCACCACGCTGTGTTACGCTGTAAAGCACTCCTCAAAGGAACGCTCTTAGGAAAAGGTCTGTTTTGCAAAAATAAAATACAAACTTCTGTAAGTCAGGACAGAGACCAATCTCTAGAATGACGACCTTAGTAGACATGAAAATAGCCAGAGAGCACCTCTTACATAAACTATTTGTGAGAGGTGAATGGACTGAACAGGGCCAGGATGCCTGGTTGCAGGCCATCATGCGACAGGTCACTGAAACAGGGTCAGACCTATGGAGAGATCAGGGTCCATTACATGTGGCCCAGAGTGAACTATATATGGCCCCTAAAGCCAAAGATGAACACAATAAGATTGCCAGGATAGCAGCATACCTGTACCTATATATGGGAGACATGCAGGATAAGTGCACTGAAAGCCAAGATCTGGCAAATAGGCAACAGATGGTAGTAGAGAAGGCCCGATCTGATCTGGCCTCTTCTGAGCAGAGGCTGCAGAGGAGCCAGGAGTCAGAAAATGATAGTAGGCAATATATCATTAAAATAAAAGAGGATATGGGCATCCTACAACAGGAAAAGACAGACCAGGATACCCGATTTCTGGCCCTGCAGAAGGAGCACCAAGACAGTTTGGACTCCTTACTGCAGAACCAGAAAAAGTTGGAGCAACAGATCAATTTCAACAGGGCATGCGGGGAGCAGGTAGTCACCCTGCAAAGCCAGCTAGATAGAGAGAAAGAGGAGAGCAATAAACTGAGTCTGAAAGACCTGGATACCCAGGCAGAGTTTGATGAGGAGCGCCAAAAAGCTGGTGCCTTTCAACAACAGAGGGACGACCTGGCAGCACAGATGCAGGCTCTTAGTCAGGAAAGGGATACCTTAGGCCAGGAAGTCTGCCACTTAAAAAGGAAAATGGAAGAAAATCACCTGGCCCTCCAGGGACTGGGTGACCTCCAAAAAGAACACCAGAACTTGTTAGAGCACACCAGGAAGGTGGAGGATGCTCTGGCAAGAAAGGAGCAGGCCAATAGGGACACAGCTCAGGAGGTAACCCTCCTGCAGCAAAGACTGGCCCAGTGCTCCAGGACCAATCAGGAAACGCAGAGAGAGAATGAGGCTCTCTGCCAGCACAATGATAGGCTCCAACAGCAGGTAGCGATGCAGGAGAGACTGATAGAGTCTAGTAAGGCCTTGACTGAGGAACTGAAAGCACAAATTCAGGCTCTTGCATTGCAACAGGGAGCAGGGGCGGATAGAGATGAGGTCCGCTGGGAAAGAGAGACTCCTGACCATAACCTCAGGAGCCCTAACACCAGGGCCCTTCGTCTCTCCCAGTCCCTGGACTCTACCACCCCCATGTCCCCTGGCGCACATGAGCACAGGGCCACAGGGATGGCAGATTACTATCCAGCTAAAAGTATGGGGCTCATAGGCCAGTACCACTCAGGAATGGAGGGGTGGGCATCCGGGTATGGGCACCCAAGTACAGTACAGTTCAGTGGGGAACCCCAGGAGAGTAGGCCCCTTAAGGGCATCCTGAAAACCTCTGCCCAGTTAGGTCAGTGGGGGGGGTACCCAGCAAATCCTGGCAGCAAGGAGGGATCTGAGGACTCCTCTGAGCACCACAGGAAACAGGAGACCAGGTCCCCACATTCTGCCAGCCATTCCCAGGCTTGCAGAATCCGGGAAAACCTGGAAGAACAGACAGGAACCTCTGGGAGCAGTGCCTCTGAGTCAGAGGATGAATGGACAAGGGTTACCCGAACCAAAAAGGCCAATAAGGCAAAAAGGGCCTTGCTTAAGGACCCCTTAAAGCAGATTAAGGCGATCAGGAGCGTCATCACGCCTTACCATAAGAACGCTAAGTATTCTGTTTGGGAGCACTTAGAGTTGTTTGAGCAAATGATGGAGACTTTCCATTTGAAGGACAGCCAAAGCTGTATTCAATATGTAAAGTGGACCTTCTCCCCGGAATACTCCAGTTTCTTTGTGGGGCTGGAGGACCAAAATCATTTAAGATGGTCCACCTATAAGGCGGCCATCTTGAAACATTTTTCCATTCATAGAAATCCTCAAGAGGCTCGCAAGGCAGCCTGCAATTTGCAATGTGGGGAGGATCAGGCCCCACAAGAATTTGTGCAAGAACTGAAACGTGCTTTTGCGCAGACCACCAGAAGGGTGCGCACAGATAGTAGAGAATTCATTAATACATTTTTTCATGCCTTGCCCAAATACATAATGACCCAGCTCGTGAGGGATTTTCATGAGAAAAGATCTTTAGACTGGGTCATTGAACAGGCTACCCGGATCTATGAGGTGCAGAAACCGGTAGATAGCAAAAGTAATGCCCCGAAAAACCCCAAAGCCAACAGCAACCCTGCTGCTGCCAAGGTGGCAGAGGTAAAGGTCACCCCCGTTTTGGATTTGGAGATGGGGGGGCCTAAAAACCTACCTGCACCTAATAATGCTAGGCCCAGAAGGTCCTCGGGCCAGTCACAGACAGGGAGCCAGGGAGGCAGCCCCACAAATGGGGTCCCTCGCTCTCCTGATTATGTAAGTCCCCGTTACAAGGGAAATCGACCCATCCTGGGTTATGTGTGGACTCCTCCAGCCCAAGGGGGGGGATCCAGCCAAGCACCTAACCCAGAGAACTTCCCTCCTAACTTCCCACAGGAGGGCAGAAATTCTCCAAACCCTGGGCAGAACTTTTTCCCCAGGTATCCACCCAATTTCCAGCCCCAAAATCCTCCACCCTTCTTTCCCCAATTCCCTGAGCCCAGACAACCTAATCCAGGAGAGGGGAGGCCAAGGGTGGAGGGGCACCCAAATCTTCCCAATCCGGGGTATTACCAGAGGAGGGACAGCTACCCTTCCCGGGATCAGCCCAGGGGAGAAAACAGGGCCCCGTATCAGCCTGAGCGGGTTTCCCAGTTAGAGCGCCAGGTTCAAAACATGGCGCGGGATCTGGGTCACATACTGAGGGCTCAGCAGAACCCTCAGATGGGCGTGCCGGCGCAGAACGCACCCAACTCTGGACCTGGTGCTCCAGAACAATGACGGGGGCAGCACCCCGATAACACACCGGTTCCCAGGGAGGAGGCTCAAGGGGAAGGGGGGTGTAAAGCCTTGGAGGAAGCTTCCTTCCTCACTTGTAAACAGCCCCTGGAAACCCAGGAACCGGAAACAAAATCTCTTGCCCCTGAAAGTCTGCCTCCTAAGGAGCAGAGGGGGGGTAGGAGAAACAAAAGACCCAAACAGACTCAGTTTGAGGAGGAGGTACAGATCTTCCAATTTGAGGGGGAGGGATCCTCAGAGGATCCTGGGAAAAGGATCTTCTCCTTCAGAGAGGGGGGAACTCCTCCCAAAGAAAAATGGGTCCCTAGGGATGCAAATCCAGACTGGGGAGATGTGGAGACTGAGCTACCGCCGCCCACCATCTCATCCCAGAACCAACAGCAAGAAAATCCCCTGGTTCAAACCCATCCTGGTGACTGCCTCCAAAAAGGGGGGGGCGGCCTAAAACCGGAGCCAGGGGAACCCACAATGGCTCTGATCTCCAGTTGCCAACTTTTTCTTTCAGATTCCCAAGGCTCTCCACAGAATGCTGCCCAAATCTCTTCCCTAGCGATGTCCAAAACTAGAAAGTTAGCCCACCAGTTGTCCAAAAATGTGCATTATCTCTGCCCCCTTGAGGAGAAGGAGGGAGGATACTATGCCCCGGTACAAGTACAGGGGCAGGGTACAATTTTGGCACTGGTGGACACGGGATCTCAAGCTACCCTTCTGTCCAGAAGGGCCTTTGATGAACTGAATGCAGGAAGGGGAGAGAATTACCAAATTCCTCTCACCTCTCTTCCTGGACAACTGCAGAACTTTGACGGGAAGGAAATTCCCGTCGAGGGGACGGCAGATTTGGACATTAAAATTGGGCGACACAAGTTGAAACACCCGGTCATAGTTGTGACCCCAGAGGGCACCCCTTGTTTACTAGGGAATGACCTCCTGAGAAGGTTGTCACCCCTAATAGATTGCGTAAACAAGGTCCTCTGGACCCAGACTAGCCGACCAATAAAATTAAAACAGAGTGTCAACCATGTTAGTTTAAACGGCACCTGCCACATGGTTGAACAAAAATCTGACCAAGTAGAATTTCACTTCCAGAATAGCCAAATTCCAGACGTGACAGTAATAGCAGTAGGACAAGAGACTGGTGGTGGAGGGTCCTCTCTATTTCTGAAAATCAACCTTCCTTCCAGTCTAAAGTGGTACTCCACGCTGGAAGGAAACACTCTGAGATTCTATACTAATCCACAATAAGAAACTCCCACTCCTATAGTCCAGAAAGAAGTGAAATCAGCTCAGAGCCTGTCTGATATTCAGCAAATTGGAGAGCAGTTGTTCATCCCTGTTCAGTTAAATGATGGGAAGGACTCTGTTCTCGCTCGAGTGTGTGTGAACAACGGTAAGAGCTTCATCAGCGAAGCCATGTTCCGCCAACTCCCAAAAGATCCAGCCATTCCCACATTCAAACTGATAGACAAATGGGAAATGGACCTGGAAGCGCCTAATTCCAAACATCTCCTGCCAAGCAGGTGTATGCTCAAAATCTCCATTGGCAACAAGAGCATAGTCCACAATTGTTGGGTCGTGCGAGACGTCCCTGCCGCCTTTTACTTAGGCAGTGACATTCTCAATCGCTTTGCCATTAGTTTGGACCTAATAAACTTCAAAGCTTGGTCCCGATTAGCGGATAATCCCATGGGCTTTGATGATCCAGAAAAAGCATTTAGGTCAGCTCAATTGCTACCTTATGCAGTTGAAATTCAGATCAAAGAGGAAGTCACCATCCCAGAAAGGACCCGACAATTCTCCCTGGAAGTGAAAGTTAAAAGAGGACAACATTTGAAAAACCCTGATGCTTACATACATCTAAACGCTTCTCTCCAACAGCAAGGGTTGGGGGTAAACCCAACTCCATTAGTCAACATAGAACATGACACCATTCTAATAGAGGTGGATAACAGCGACTTAAAGAGTATTACTCTAGCCGCAGGCACCATTATTGGAATGGCGGTTGATGACCGACATTTTTCCATCGACTTAGTAAATGAACTGTTAGGGCCAATCCCCAAGGACTGCTTTGACAGTGACAGTGATGACAATACAACACCAGACAGGATTTTTACCCGGCATGGGGGGAACTTCCTGGTGTACACTTCCTGCCCCTATGGTAAGGAAGATGTGACTTGTGACTTCAGGAGGGATGTGGTGATTTTCCAAGTCCATGAGGGCTGCCTTTCCCACCTGAAGCCTTCAGTCCAAATCAGCACTCTGACCAGGGACTTCTCCGCCCAGCTGGAGGAGGCCGCGGAGATAGCCAAACCAGAAGTCTTTCCAGGCTTCAGGCAGATGGTGGAAGAGAGAGTCAACCTAGCTGATGCCTGTGTGACTCTGGAACAAAAGCAAAAGTTGAAACAAGTTTTCTTGGATTTCCAAGATCTCTTTGCGGTAGACTCATATGACTGTGGTCGGACCGACATCCACACAACCACAATCCCCACGGACCCTGGCATGACTCCTGTGTTTGTGAAGCAATATCGCTTGCCTCTCGCATCAATGGAGTCCCTTACTGAAATAATTAAGAACCTTGAGTCCAGGGGAATAATCCGTCCAGTCCACAGCACCTTCAATAACCCGGTGCTGGGAATATTGAAGCCAAACGGCCAGTGGAGACTCTGTGCTGACCTTAGGGAGCTCAACAAACGGGTCCATACTTCCCGATGGCCTCTTCCCTACATTGACCAAGGGCTGGCCCAGATTCAGGGGTCACAGGTGTTCACTGCAATAGACTTGACCAATGGATACTGGACCGTGCCTGTCAGCAGGGAGGACCAATACAGCAGTACACATGGACCCGGACTCCTTTCGGATACCTCAACTCCGGTAATGAGTTCAATATTTTCCTACATAAGGCCATGCCCGACCTGGGTGCGAGGGGTAACCTGGCTTATGTAGATGATGTCCTCATCAAAAGTTCATCTGTGGAGGAACACATAGCGGAGATCCGTTATGTTCTGACGCAGTTGAGGGCCGCCGGAGCAAAACTTTCCTTTCAGAAAGCACAGTGGTGTAGAACCCGTGTTAATTTCTTGGGGCATGAGATTACTCCTCAGGGTCTCTGTCCCCAGCAAAAGAAAGTGGAAGCACTTCAGAAACTGAAAGACCCCACAACTCTGCGAGAACTAAGGAGCCTCCTTGGACTGACTAATTACAGCAGAAAGTTCATTGAGGGCTACGCAGAGATCACCAGACCCCTGATTCATCTCCTGAAGGGTGGGGTCAAGTGGGAATGGGGTCCAGAACAAGCCGAGGCAGTAAGACAACTCAAAAGAAGCCTCTCACAAGCGCCCTGCCTAGCTTACCCTGTCAGAAACAAGGAGTTCTTCCTGGAGACGGGGTTCTCTAATACGTGCTTGACGGCAGTATTATACCAAAAGCATGACAGGGTCAATAAAGTAATCTCCTATGCGAGCAAAACTTTATCCTCTGTGGAGGAAAAATTCAACGATTGTGAGAAGGCACTCCTGGCAACGGTGTGGGCATTGAAGAATTACCGCCCGTTTATCCAGGGGGAACACATCATAGTGGAGACACCACACCAGCCTCTGCAATATCTCCAAAGTGACAGAATCCGGGCCGGAAATGTGAGTAATTCCCGAATTACTTCCTGGATTCTATCAATGCAAGGCTTTCCTGTGGAGGTCAGATATGGCCAAAACAAGAAGAGTCCCCTCGCGCAAGGTCTGGCTGACTTGCATGATTGTGCCAGAGAAAACTGTCTCGAGGACGAAAGTCTAAAAATCAAGGACAACATGGAGGCATACCTTAATTCCCCACACAAAGTCTTTGAAGAAGACAAGTGTGAGGGAATGCCCACTGTGTATGTGGATGGATGCTCTTACCATGTTGACAACAACGGGGAGAAAGAACTGGTGGCCGGCGTAGGGAATGCATGGGTGAATGAGTCCCCAGAACCCTCCGCTGGATACAAAATTGGTCCCCGAAGTAGTCAGGTGGCAGAAGTGATGGCTGTGCATCAGGCCATCCTCACTGCTGTCCAGCATCAACTCCACGAACTGGTCATAATCACAGATTCGGATTATGTACGGAACGGGTTCGTGGAGCACCTGGTTAATTGGAAAACCAGAGGCATGTTATGTGCTAATAACAAACCCTTGAAACATGGGAAGTTGATCCAAAACATTGATGATCTGGTCACCTCGAATGAGATGACCATCTATTGGAAAAAGATCAAGGGTCATTCCAAAGTAGAGGGACCAGACAAAACTGGAAATGACTTAGCTGATCAGCTGGCCAAAACCGGGGCCATCCAAGGGGATCTAATTGATATTGAGTCCCTGTTGGGGGAAATCCTGGTCACTGCTATCACTAGGTCCCAGACAAATGCTCACAACGACCTTTCAATTGCACAATGGAGTAAGGAGACCCCTGATGCTGATTTGATTACCACTCAGAAGGGGGATCCAATTATTGGTAAATTTTACCAGCACCTTGAGGACCCTGAGAAATTTCCCCTGACGGATACCGATTACATTGGGAAAGAGGACCTAAGAGTGTTGATGAAATGTCCAAAAATGTTCCGAATCCAAGACGGTTTGCTGGTAAGGAAATCCAAAGCTGGCCACGATCAGTGGGTGGTTCCTACCTCATTCCGAAGCCTGATGTTAAGTCACGCCCATGATGCGGCCACCGCCGGTCATAGGGGGTTTCACACAACATTGGAAATCTTAAGAGAGGTTGCATACTGGCCACACATGGGGCAGGACCTCGACCAATACTTGAAGGGGTGTCTTGTGTGTGCACAATTTCAGCCATCATCCCTCACGCACCGTGCGCCTCTCCAAAAGAGGGGGATGACACTGCCATGATCAGATTTACAAATCGACTTTGTAGGCCCCGTGATTCGCTCTGCTAGGGGGAATAAGTACATGTTGACTGTGACATGCTTGTTTACCAAGTGGGTGGAATGTCTCCCAGCCCCAAATTGCAAGGCAGAAACGGCAGCTGCCCTGATGATTAACCACATCTTTTCCCGTTTTGGTCTACCTCAAAGGATTGAGCCAGACAGAGGTAGCCACTTCACCAGTGAAGTAATGACAAATATGTGGGAGATACTGGGGGTCAAAAGGAAGCTGCATATTGCTTATAGACCAGCTTCTTCTGGGGCAGTAGAGCGATATAACCGGACAATTGTGAGCATATTAAAGAAGTTTGTGGCAGATTCTGGGCCAAGTTGGGATATCCGATTACCTCTGGTCCTAATGGCCATCAGATCTACCCCTTCATCTGCAACCAAAATGTCACCATTTGAGTTGATGACTGGACGCAAGATGGTGCTTCCTCAGCATTTGCTCTACAGGACCCAAGAGCAGACACTAATAAATGCCTCCATGAGTATGTGGAGAATTTAAGGAAACACCTTCAACATGCTTTTGCTTATGCTCAGCGGAATCTAGAAAGATCGGCTGATAGCATGAAGACCCACTATGACCTGAAGACTTCCAGGAAGGAATATCAGGTGGGGGACCGGGTCTATCTATACAACTTCCAAAGAAACCAGGCAAAACAGCGGAAATTCTTGCCTACATGGAAGGGACCCTTTGAGATCATCGACAAGATCTCCCCTGTGGCCTACAAAATCCACATCCCCAAAGGTCCTTTGGCAGCGGGGGAAGACAAGTGGGTCCACATAAACCAGTTGAAATGTTGCCATCCCAGGCACACTCTGCAACAACTGGAGGAATCCTCTGGAATCCTAGCGGGTCCTGTCTCAGACTAATTCAGTTCCAACCATAAAACATACCACATCTAGTCTCTAAAATATTGTGATTTGCATGAAACTGTCTCTTAGTTATACTGTTTTTTTTTTCAAAATAAGAATGTAATGTTTCGTTATGATGAAATGCACATGCTGCCCCACTATCTCAACAGTGGTGGAAAAACGTCTATGAGTAGGTATTGCCGCTCTTCCTTTGTCGTCCTAGGAGAAAGGAAACCTGGAGACGGGACAAGGAGGACGATCCGAAGACCGGGAGCAGAGACGCAACGGGCCCGGGGTACCGCCCAATCTTCCCATCAGGACCGGCGAGGAGAACCGATCGATCCGACCGGATGGAGAAAAAGATGCTGAACTGTGCCATCTATTGGAAGAAGATGAGGAAACATCCCAGATCTTGCGGGTCCCACCAGTGAAGGATCAGATGGCCACCGCAAGAAGGGGGGCTTGTGGGATGTATTTACCCATGCATCCGAGCCCTACCTCAAAACTGTGCAGTACTGACATGGAAAACATCATGATGGCCAGAGCTTCCCAGAAAATGCACAGGGAAATGCATGAAGAATAGGCTGCCACTCATTTTTGCTGATGTTATGGGCACAGAAGGATACTGCCTAAAACCACCATTGGACTACCCACACAGTAGTCTGAAACCATTGGGAATGGCAATGCTGATTGCCAAAAGCAAACCCATAACTGTGGAGAATTCATTTCTTAAATCCCAAAAATGGGTGCAGTACCAGTACTCACCACTATCCAAAAGCCGGCATTTTAAAACAACACCAGATTTTACTTTTTGCAAAACTGAATAAATGAACCCAAGACAGGCCAAAGAAAGACTTACTGAGAGGTGGATACAATCTAAAGTCATATTCTGAAGTGACTTGAAGGTTTATAACAAGACTGGCTGAGCTGTGGATTTCAGCAGTTTAAGTAAATTTGGACTGAAAGACATTAAAAATCTCAATGTTTAAGAGAAATGAGTGACCTACTTTTGAGTGTCACATAGGTTGCAATTGTTTAAATGTCATAGTTTTAAACTTAGAATCAGCATTCTAGCTGCATATGTGAAATTGTTAGTTTATTTGAATGCAGAAACTGGGGAACAGAAATGACATGTAGCTAAAAACTGGCTTAAAGAGATTCCAATTTGCCTGGCAACTACCCCCATCAGGAGTGAAACTTGAGTCACAGCTGTGTTCCCAGGCCTAGCTGCCCTTTTGCTGCTCACACCAAAAGGGATATGACACTTCCCTGACTGAATTACCTGGGCTCTGCAGGAAATTGAACAAAGCCCTGTCTTGACTCCGGCAAATGTTTTATGGCGGGAGTCGTAAATGGAGATTTCTCCTGGAAGCACAGGGGAGGGGCACTGCCTGTGAGAGCAAGCTGGCTTGGCAGAACTGGAAAAACCAGAAATTCAACCTTGTGCTGGAGGAAAACCACACCCCTTTGGGGCCAGAACATAACTCTAAAAAGATGAATAACTCATAGTACGGACTTGTGAAAATTATTTAAATGACACCATAATTCTTAGAACCGGTGGCATGTTCAGGGGGGTTTTAGCGGAAAAGAGGATATTACTCAAAATGTGTGCATGTGAAAAATCTGACACTTCATCAACTAATGTCCATACTCCTTGCGCACATGTGTGTAAATTTGGGGTAATGTCCGGTATTGCGAACCAGTTAAAAAGTGCAAAATATTGCCATTTCTGAATGCAAGCTCCCAGGAAGAGCAGAGTTTGAACAGGGTATACCTCCTGTAATGCATGATGGGTGCATATGATTTTAAAACAATATGTACCTCTGCAAATATGTATTTGGTTCAAATCTAGATTTGTGTGTAAGTTGACAGGAGGATTGGACTTTCTGCAGGCTGTAAAATGACATCACTCTGACACAACTTAGCTCCCCCAATCAGGGGAGAAATGAAAGCTTGGCCAATGATAAGTGGAGAGGGGTAGGGTCTAGTGATGCTCACACACACCCATTTTGAAAACACATAAAAGCATATCTCCGTGACCGTTTGTGCTAGAGACTTGCAGTAACTTTCATCTGGAAGCTGAGATCCTAGGCTTTCCTAGGACCCCAAAACGATAGTGATAGTCCTTGTAGTTCCTCTGTAATCGCGCTCGGCGCATTCGCAAATTTAGCCGCGATTTGACATTTTACCGCGATTTGCAAATTTCTTCACGTGTAAAAATCTGCTGCTGCTTGCCTTCCATCTGCCAGAAATTCGTTTAACCTGCTAGTTACTCCTAGATACTTGCTAAAGTGAGCCTGGACTAATATTAACTAGATACCACTCACCCTGAACCTCTAGAGGGAATTAAAAGCATTTTAGCATATTTTTCACTTCATTTCCAGCACATTTAAAAGCATTTGGGCCTGTGTTTTCAACTTCTGTAGTCTAAGCTTGCTGGGGTGAACTGAATCACATTTAATTGCATTTCTGAGAACTGTGTGCCTTCCTTCCATTTCCTTGCATTGCATAAAAGGGGGGGGGGTGAATTGTCCAAGAAAGTGATTACATTGTCTTTGCTGAAATCCTATCAAGTTATTTTCTGTACTGCATTTCATTCCACATTGCATCCATTTGAAACCATAAAAGTATTGTTGCTTTCTTATCCATTTCATGTCAACTCCTTAGTGATTATCAAGAAGTGTGCTAGTGCCAGATTCTCTGTTGTTAATCTTTATCATATCAGATTAAGTGTGCTATTCAATTATTAATTTATTCTAAAGTGTGATATATATATCTATTGTTTAAATTATCAATTAAACCTTTTAACTTGCAAAACAGAACTACTTCTTGGCTCAGTGGGGTCAGGAGGATTCCAAGAGAGGGGTGTTATATAGGGGTAGTCATCCAGAACGCATGAACTGGACATAAAGTTATATCAATAAGGGTTTTCATTCAGTATTATAGACTAGGCGTTGACTTAGCTGTAGTGTTGAATTGAATCCTCTTACAGAGCGGAGTATGTGTATTTCTGGGGTGCGCGGGAAGTTTTACACGCGATAGGGCTTGGGCGAGTGGGGTACGTGTATTTTGGGGGTGCATGGGAAGTTTTACACGCGATAGGCCTTGGGCAAGCGGGGAACATGTATTTCTGGGGTACGTGGGAAGGTTTACACGTGATAGGGCTTGGGTGAGCGGGGTACGTGTATTTCGGGGATGTGTGGGAATTGTTACATGCGATAGGCCTTGGGCGAGCGGGGTACATGTATTTCCGTGGTGCGTGGGAAGTTTTACACGTGACAGGGCTTGTGCGAGCGGGATATGTGTATTTTGGGGGTGTGCTGGAAGTTTTACACGCGATAGGCCTTGTGCGAGCGGGGTACGTGTATTTCGGAGGTGCATGGGAAGTATCACACGTGATAGGCCTTGTGTGAGCGGGGTACGTGTATTTCGGGGGTGCGCAGGACGTATCACACATGATAGGCCTTGTGCGAGCGGGGCACATGTATTTCGGGGGTGTGCTGGTAGTTTTACACGCGATAGGCCTTGGGCAAGCAGGGTATGTGTATTTTCAGGGGTGCGCTGGGAGTTTCACATGCGTTTTCGCTAGTGCGAGAGGGGTACGTGTATTCTGAAGGGTGCACAGGGAGTTTCACACACGATTTGGCAGTGTGGTCCATCCCTGGTGTGTCCCTGCCCCCTCCCCATGCCCCGCAGGCAGCCCCTCACCCCTTGTATGCCCCGGAGGCAGGCCGCCTGACACCATGCACCTGGGAGACTTCACACATGTCCCCCACCCACCCACCATTGACAGGCACCTGCCAGCAGGACCCAACTCATGTCCCCCCACCCACTCACCCACCCAGCAGTGACAGGCACCTGCCAGCAGGCCCCGAATCATGTCTCCCTGCACCCCACCCACCCAGCAGTGACAGGCACCTGCCAGCAGGCCCCGACTCGTCCCCCCACCCACTCACCCACCCAGCAGTGACAGGCACCTGCCAGCAGGCCCCGAATCATGTCCCCCTCCACCCCCACCCACCCAGCAGTGACAGGCACCTACCAGCAGGCCCCGACTCATGTCCCCCCAACCACTCACCCACTCAGCAGTGACAGGCACCTGCCTGCAGGCCCCGAATCATGTACCCCTGAACCCCCACCCACCCATCAGTGACAGGCACTTGCCAGCAGGCCCCGACTCATGTCCCCCCCAACACGTCATCACAATCCACAATCATGGCCCTTATGGCCACCCAAGTCCCACTCCACACCACCCCAGTCCAAACACCCAACCAAGTATTACATCCACCCCACATTGAAATCCCCATTACATGATACATCCCAAATGGCAAGTATGCACATCAATACATGTCCGTCACACACACACACAACGGGTGCAAGTGAATGAGAAAACCCACATCGTGACATTCATGAAACCAATGAGAGAATACCACACATTGAAGTACGAAACAAAAATGTATTAAACACAAAAGCAAGGGAATGAAATGAAATCACACAATAATGGAAATAATAAACAAAATGCTGCATGTCCAAAATAATAGAATACAAATGTATGAAAGCAGAATCCAAATAAATCCGAATGAAAGGGGTCCAAAGTGTCCGTCCCTCAAACCAAATCCAAAGGTAAAAAATAAGACAAATCCATTGATCCATGGAAAAATCAAAAAATAATGAAATGAAATCCACCCTTCAACTATATACAAAGTACAAATCCAGGGTCCATGAGCCCAACTATTCAAAGGAAACCTACAAAAAACCCTACCTAATAAACAACTATATACAAAAAGGTGGGGTAGTCCAAGAACCCCAAATGAAAGAAAAAAGGAAAGGAAACCTAACACTAAATAACTATATACAATGGCGGCGGGCAAGTCCTACAACTCACTTGTTGATTTCCCGGGCCAGGGCATCATCAAACTCCCATTCTACATCCTGGAGGCGGCCCTGCTCCATGGTCCCGAGGTTTCGCAGGGATAAAGCCATGTCCACCTCCAACTCCCTGCGAATTGCCTCGAGGCACTCAGCTCACCTCAGCGCTCTGCGCATGGAGTTCTCCGCCCTGACCATAGTGAGCCGTGCCTCTTCCGCCCGCCACCGCTCCGCATCTATTTGCTGGCCCAACCGCTGCCACACGGAAGACACTCCCAATCCAGGGTCCTCCTGCCCTCCAGCCAATACCTGCCCCTCTGTTGTTGATGGCCCTGAGCCATCATCGCTCCCACCTTGAGCCTGCTGCTGTCGTGCATGTGCCCTGCCTCTTGATACCTGTGCGCCCTCCTCCTGCTGGGGTCCAGTTGTTGGGGTGGCCACCCCTGCTGGACCTCTGACTCCCGACTGTGGCAGGGATGTGTCCTCCACCATCCTGCCCGCTGGGTCAGAGGCAGCTCCACAGGGTACCCAGGTGATACTCGGGCTGGTAGATGGCACGGAGGATGACTGGCGCATAGGGGGTTCAGTTGAGGAGGGAGTCGGTACAAGGTCCAGCAGATGGAGGAATCCAGCACTGTTGACCCGTCCTATTAGGTTTACACGGTCAAAGAGGCATCCCAGATAACGTGCAGAGTCTTCACGAAAACCCTGCAGGTCATCTCGGATGCCCCGTTGACGCAACACCATCCCAGCCAGGACAGGCTCAACACGGTCCCGGATTGCCACGTCCCTCCCTGAAAACGGGTCTGGACAAAGGCATCCCTGCTGGTGCGGGATGATGCAGTCACAGGATCGGGGACAGGATTACACACAGGTACCTCTGCAGTGGCCAGTGCTGCCTCCTGTCCCTGCCCCTGGACTGCACCACTAGCACTAGTGGAATCCCCCTCCAGACCCCATGTGTGTCCCTTCCACGGCCTCAACCAAACCCACCAACAACCTGGATAACTCCGTGCCATCTTCCTCCATCGGACCCTGTGTGGTCTCAGCTTCCCCTTCTGCTGCTGAGGAGTCCACCTCCAACCTCCGCCTCTTGGACCTACCCTCAGCAGCTGCGGCCATGGACATGACACCAGACTCCTCACTCCCCGACGAGATGACAACCTGGGAGGGGAGCCGGGCCTTGCGTCTCCGACTGGCAGTGCGATCCATGCCGCTTTGCTCCACAGCACCGTCTCCGCCCTCTTCATCAGTTGATGCTGCAGACAGGGAGAGATAGAAGACAGGCATCATGGCACTGTACAATGGTCTGATACACACATGACAGTTGCAAATGAGTGGCAGTGTCAAACTTTACACATGGCATCACACTCCCCAACACACATATCATTTCAAATCACACACATTCACAAATCAACATGAATGTTGCAGCAGGCAGCACCATCCATACACATACAACAGCATGAGCAGCCGAAGGTTAGCCTGACGTCACATGCAACACAGGGAGTGCAGAACACATGCACACACGCCACCAGACATACATGCATCTGTAAATCTACACCACCTGTCGCAGTGATATCATTGCCATCCATGTCACATCTGCCAATCAGCCTCCTACATGTCAGTATCACATGCCTCCATGGTGTATCACAGTTGCACACTTGTCAAATACACACACATGCACATGTACATAGTGCAGATACATGCAGGTGGAACCAGCATCCATGTGTGACACCAAAACCATGCCACAGTACATACATAGAAATTTAAACATGTGTGCACCCACACATGCATTCGGCCAGCATGCATTTGAACACATACACCATTGATGTGACTCACACATGACAGGACTCACATGCGGCAGGCTCATGTCCCTGTACATACACATCCATACATGGGCCTACAAAGACACATGTCCACCCTGCACACTCCTGGCACACCTCAACATGCACAGCGTCCAATCAGTACGCATGTACACTTACTGCTCGACTCCGGACGGGTCTGCCTCTCAAGGACCTGGAGGTGGAGCGCTGGGCGTATACGTTCCAGGACCCTCATCTGGTTGTTGGTAAGGCGGACCCGGCACCCCTCAGCATCCGCTGCCTTCAAGAGGCGCCGGGACTTGTTGAGGGTCCTGGACCTGAAGTCCTCCCAGCGCTTCCGGACGTGTTGAATGTCGCGGGCTGCCACCCCCTCCATGTTGATGGCAGCCACAATGTCCATCCAGATCCTCTTCTGTCCTTCATTGTCGGCGCCTGACTTCCAAAGAGGGCATCATACTGCCCCAGGACTTGCTCTACCAGGATACCAACTTCATTGGCACTGAAGCTGGTTGCCCTCTGCCTCTCTGGCTGGGGGTTGCCAGTGGTGCCAGGTGCTGTTGTGTCTGACATGGCAACCCCAGAGGCAGGTGTGGGTGGGCAACTGGGTCCTGGGGCTGGGCTGTGGAGCGATGGAATACCAGTTGGGAGTCTTCTGTTCCAGCAGGGGTGGTCACAGCAACTGGACCCCTGCAGATGGCTGACGTGCAGGCACCAAATAGCAGGGCACGTGGCCAGCAGGCAGGCAGCCAGCAGCAGATGGCAGGTGGGAGCGTGCTCGGGGCTCTGGGGGGCAGGAAAATGGCCTTCTTGGCAGGAGCGTGGTCTTCCGTGTGTTGTTGCGTGGCCAGCTTGATACAGAGTGATTTGGCACGTGAAAGGAAAGGCCCTTAGCGCGTAAGCACGTCTGTGACGAAAGGGCGCAAGGGCGTTTCCCCCAACACGGGTGCATGTTGATTGTACACATGCAAAAACTGCACGTCCGGGTGTCACTGCGTGTAATTGGAGGAAAGCCCCTTAGCACATACGCGCGTAAGTGACGTTGCACGTGTGGGCTGGGTTAAAAGGTCTGCGTAGGACGCCATTTTCTTGTACGTGCTTTTTGTGAAGAGTGAGCAGGTGATTCTTGAATTTCTTGTCGGTTCACACGCGATTACTTCACAACGGTTCCAGTTCGTACGCCTTGTATACTCAGACAGCATTCAATTCTTCTTTTTGCGGGGGTGTTGTCAACACGCCCATGTGCGTATTTTTCATGTACTTTTTCCAGGCAGACGGTGAGTCGCGCACGTATTTTTCAACTGTGGTTGCCCCCGTGTGTCACGTACCCATTCAGAGGTCATTGTAGCCTGCGTGTACCACACTTACGCTTATTTTTGTGTTTCTGGGTGCCACAGCGTAGTGCGGGTTCTCTGTTCCATGCACGTGGGCTACCAGGGGTCGCATGCACATTACATTTTATTTTTGGGGTGCCTGTGTGTTGCGCGACCCGTCATCTTCCCCCGGGGTCACAGACAGCCTTGCTAGAGCACTAGGGTACGTATTCCATCTAGTACCCTACCCCTTTCACCCCAATTGCCCAGGACAATTGTTTACTGCGCCTCCCATTCGCACAACAACATCAGTGCCATGGTTGGGAGGCGACCAAGCAGTAAGGGTGGCAAAAGTGGCTGACCTCCAAGAGGTGGGTGTGGTAGGGGACGTGGCCAGGATGTGCAGGGTGGCCCAAGAGGCCAGTGTGTGGAGGACCAATCAGGGACACCTATGCCCCCCCCAATGGGTCAGGGAGATGCAGCTGAGACCATCCCAGCTCAGGCCTTCTTAACCCGGCCCATATTGTCAACCGAACCGGCATAGGATGACTCCCAGGCTGATTTCCGTGTCACCAAGTCAAAGCCAAGTGTGGCGGTGAAAGTTGCTGTCACCAGGCCACGTGGATCTGGGACAGTAATGTCATCTGCTGCCCCAAGTAGCCAGGGTGAGGAGGCTGCAGGGGCAGCTGCAGCTCAATCCACCCCAGCTCCGAGTCCCCCAGCCGGGACAGTGTTGGTCCAAGTCCATCACACCGAGGTTGGTCCTGCAAACATCAACCAGCAGCCAATGCCTGCAGTGAGACCTTTGGTCATCGTGCCTTTGGCTACTTCCAGTGCCCAGTCCACCTGCGCTTCAGCCCCTGCCAACCAGAGCGGCGTAAGCCACTCAGGGTCCGCACCACCTTTCAAGAGGAAAAGGGTGCTCTTGCGGTACAGGCTGGGACCCCCAGACACAGCTACCCACTCTGGCACGTCAAGGAAGCCTAGTTTCAATGACGCAGAACTAGATGCACTTGTCGGCTACGTGTCGGCCCTTTGCCGTGAAATGCTGGTGACTGCAGGGTGCAAGACTACGACTGCTCAACGTAGGGCCCACTGGCAGTGCATCGCAGACCAGATTAGTACCCTTGGATTTGTGAGGTGCACAGCTGATGATTGCTCTAAGCAGTGGAATGACCTCAAACGCAGAGCAAAGAACAAGCTGGCTTCCAATCATGCCTCTACTCTGGTGACTGGCAGTGGGTCTCCACCAGAGGAGGAAGTTGTCACAGAACATGAGTCTATCGCTGGAGGCTTCATCACAGAGGATCAGATCCAAGGTGTGGGAGACCTACCAGATCTTGAGGCAATGTCCGGTGAGTGGCCATGCATGCGTGTGCAAACCATGTGTATGTTGCTTGGGTGATGTGTTCTGATTGAGTGCCAGGTGAGGGTGTGTTGTCATGACTGGTATGGGTCACCCATGTGAGGCCTCCAAACCATACCCTGGCCTTGGGTTTCGGTTTTCAAGTATCCTTTCTGACCGCAATAGACAATTTGCACCAGATTACTGCACTTGCCCTTCAACTGACATCTTGCCACAACATTGTTCATACTGTTTTCCTGTTCATTCTGCCTGATTGATGAAATGCTTAGCATTTTTACCACACATTTTTGTGCCGTTCTGCCCCAAATGTAACATAATTCAGACAAAGATTACACCCCACAATGACCCACATTAGTTACCTTATTATGGAAATGATTTCATCCATCAGGCTGATTGAGTAATGTGCACCTACCTACACATGGCCTGCACACAATCATTTTGGGGCCCTGCTTGAATGTTGAAGATGACAATTGTCTTCTGTCATGTCGAAGTGATGAACCATTGATGTATCCATGTGCCTGCCATCACTGCATCAGTGAACACTGGCTTTGTTGCAGCGTGTGGCACACGTGTGTTTTGTCACACTATTTTTCATTTTCGATTTAATTATGTCCATCTCACATGAATGGGTGACAGTACTGATTTGCTACCATCTGGGTGTCCTTGTCAAATCTGCCATGGCTATGGTACGTGCCATCTGTGTGCTAGCATGTGTCATGTATGTGGATTGTACATGCCACTCACAGGATAATGTGTGATGACAGTGCTATGCAGCATGCAGCACATGTGTTGCTTTTCCATCTGGAGTCCTCATTGTCTTTTTGCCTCCCCTTCCAACTCATTGCCAGTGCATGCATGCCAGATTTATTGTCATGTGTGACATGTGTCTTTTATGTACTGGATGTCTGCCTCGTCATGCCTATGTGTGTGGGCTATGGTGCTCATGCCTGTTTTAATTACTTTTCTTTTATGTTTTTGCAGGTGATGAGGCACTTGAAGCTATTGAGGAGGAGGAGATGGCACAGAGGCAGCAGTACACACAGCCACAACTGGGCACCTGTGGAGGATGTGGGGTGGTGGTGGGGGAAAACCCATTACTCCTGCAGACTACACTGTCCACGGGTGTCTCTGGGTACACCTCCGGAGACCTCTATGAATCAGGTGCTGAATCGGACATTAAGACATATGTCCCGTGGCAGGTGAGTGTTTCTGGCAGGGATGCTGTTCTGTCCAACCCACCTGCACTGAGGGTAAACCCCTCTATTGGGCATTCAGTGTTGGAAAGTCTGCCTGTGGCGGTTACGGATGCAGGGTCACACTCCACAATATTTGATCCTTTCCTGGGCAGCAGATCAAAGGAGGAATGCAGTCCTGTAGCCTCAGGCAGTTCCAGCACAGCAAGGTGCACATCACCTTGCCTTAAACAGGTGTGGTGCCCGCCAACGCGGTGGCCGTGCGCCACCAGGCAATACTGTGTGGGAGAACTTAATGTACACTATATCAGCACAACAGGGGGCATCGTGTGAGATGATGGCTCAGGCCCCGGATAGGGTGGCAACTTCCATTCTCCCCCCTGAAAGGCAGGTAGAGCTTCAGCAGCAAGCAACAGAGTCCATTTACCACTCACACAGGGAGGACATGTTGTCGTTCAACAGGGACCGACAGGCTGGACTGGAGACTATGCGCACAGCCATATCTGCAGAGTCACAGGCCCACAGGGATGCCCTGAGGTTAGAACACAGATCCCTCAAAAATACTCTGGGTGAACTTAAGGTGTCCCGGAGTACAAGGTCAGAACAGCAGCTGGAGCAGCTGACACACACACTCTCAGCTGAGCTCCAGGCAACCCGTCAGGAGATCGGGGCATCACTCGAGGCCATGCAGGCAGAAATGCATGCTACCCGTGAGGTGCTGCATGGGGATCTCCGTACCATCATCCTACAGAACCAAACCTTCCAGACCTGCATGCTTGCTGCCATGGAGGAGCATGCCAGGGCTTTGCTTGGTCTGCCTCCCATATCACACCCACCTTCTGATGTAGCACCAGAGGGTGATGACAGCGACAGCAGTTCTCCCACTGTAGCATAGCCATGCAGGCCATGAGCCCATGGAGGGTTTTTTTTCTCAACATACATGCATGTGGGTGTTGGGGGTTGGGGTGCAACCTGTACCTTGTCCCTCCTGGGTGCCCCCCCCGGTCAACACATGGCCATATTACATTTTTATTTATTTTATTTTTTTTGGACATTTCAGTCCAATTTGCTACATGAAAATAGTATTCATTTCATTTGTTGTCTTTATTTCTTCTACTACTTTTTTCTGTTTTTTTTCTTTTCCTTTTTATTTTCATTTTCTTTGTAAGTTTAATTTGTTTGTTTTACTTTACATTTACTTTTGCTTTTTTACATTTCATTTGCATTTACATTTTTGTTCATGACCATTTCCTTTAAGATTGTGAATTAATGTTACAGTGTGTTGCTTTGTGTGGCTCCTGTTGGCATCCACTGTGTATTCCAGCTGGGCACACGCAGGCTTGTCCTGTGTTTGGGTTAGAAACTTGGGTTCCTGTTGTAAAGTAACTTCATACTCTTCTTAGGGTTACTTGAAAGTTCTTTATTATAAGTCACTTAAGCTGTATAAGAGAAAGACCACCGGGTCCCATCACCCAGGCTCAACTGACAGCATTGGAACTCTGGAGCGAAGCTCATAGTCAAACATTCCATGCACTCACAGTGTTCCAAGCCATCTCATGCTTCCTCAACAAGTAACATCACAACACATCTCCCTTTCTATTGACGATGCAAAAAGATGTCCAACGCAGTCAATATGATAACATATCTCTCCCCTTTCCGATGACAACCTGTCAGAGAGATGTTTAACTTGCTCACACCCCTCCTGGACACAGACAACCTTAAAAAGGAAAACGCTGTGCTGGAGGACCTAACTGAACATTTCACTGTATGCATACCTCTCCTCACATGACACTACCAGAAAGGACCCACCCCAAGGTAAACTTTAATGGACCTTTCACTAAGGAGAACTATGCTGATGAAATTTCATCTTTTAGAGATGATGCAACTCCAAACATCTGGGCGACACCAATGACCCCATGGTATCGGTCACCCACACACATATGGAAGGATACTCCCTACCAACGTGATACTAACCAAAACACTTGCAGTACCTACTCCATTTCACTTTATCTCTCACCATACATTCGGAGTTTCTGCTTACCAATGTTTTGTGGCATTCTCCCCAAAATACTGGGAGTAACCACCTCCACACACTTTGGCCTACTCAAAACAAAACGTTAACTCCTCACACTGTGGGACGCTATCCCTACTGACACTGGGACGCTATCCCTATTCACAGTGGGACGCTATCCCTTCACAATTGGATGCGCTCCCCTTCACAGTGGGACGCTATCCCTTCACATTGGAACGCTATCCTTATTTAACGGTGGGACGCTATCCCTTCCTTCAGTGGGACGCTATCCCTCATAATTGGGACGCTATCCCTTTCACAGTGGGACTCTATCCCTTCACAATGGGACGCGATCCCCTTAAAGGTGGGACGCTATCCCTCATCCTTGGGACGCTATCCCTTCAATCTAGGACGCTATCCTTTCACAATGGGACACTATCCCTATGCGCAGTGGGACGCTATCCCTTCACTCTGGGACTCTATCCCTGCTCATCTTCATCTTCACCCTTTTCACCAAATTTTGGAATGAAATAACCACAACTCCTAAAGTATAACAATATTTCCTCAACTCTAAAACACCTATACTTCAAACACGATGCCTATAACTTCACCCGTAAAACACTAAATCTATATTCTTCTATGCATTGCATTTTGTGACTCATTTTCATAAAGAGACAATGCAACATTTAAACATTCCCATACAATAGCATTTCCATTTCCATGTGTCCATGTTGCTATTTGCAACCTAACCTGAAATGCCTCAAAGTGTTAAATCTAGCTGCTCGACACCACACCCGTAACTCACATACTTGCATAAATTGTGCATATTTATGAAAGTCCAAAAGAGTCCACTTTTATCCTGAAATGCCTCAAAATGTGTTACATCTATTACATTTTAACTTCTCAACCTCACTACTTGCAAACTTCTTCTGATAACCTTTCTCCATCTCACGCGCAGTTCCCACACACCCACTGATCATTAATCCATTAACTGTTCTATGCACGCATGAGACTGCAAATAAATCAACACTTTTAAAAGATACACGCTGGCAGGTCGAACTTCGCCTATCAGTCCTACGTTCGTGGCAGCTGACTTGTAATAACGCTGCAGCCATCGCCATCATGTTGTTCTTCCTCTTCATTGTGCCATTTTAATGTCAAAGTTGACAAGGTGCACATATGACGGCAACACTCTTGCGGACATCCCTGAGCATTGCCCCAAAATGACACTTTCTTCCATGGGCACATCGTGAACCAACTCTTTCCTTCGTGAACATCCCTTTCGCATTTCCATTTCTATGCCGTTTGTTCCTTTCTCCCTCCTTGTCTGTGCATGACCATAAACGTCTGCTCTCCACTGCTACAACTGACAGTCCTGAGCAAGCATGCACGGTGCTGCGTTCCTTCACCTCAACTTTTCTCTTTGCCAGGGACATTTCGCCTTCGTATTGGAGAACGTCATCACGTCAGACGTTTACTTTAGGTCCCTTACTCTGACAGATTATTACTGCTCCTCAACAGCACTGCCAGATCGTGTTCCCGAAGATACGAACACAAAATAAACCAAAAGTGCGTAATCTGCTCACTGAATGGTTTACATTATTACGCCACGGCATTCCATTGCTCCGCCAACTCCTGCAACAGTGCTGTTACGTCATCATTATCATATGAGACTTGGGCAGGCATAGATCTCCCGTACACCAACGGACATCTCTGAGTCCACAGAGTCCCATTGCTCACGGTACACACGGCAAATGTACTTCTTCCTGCTTCACGCTCCATTCTTGGGGCTTCTCATCTTGGACTCTCCATACCCCGAATTGGACCAAACACTTGTATATAAACAAGCAACATTGGAGCCTTCTTCCTCTTGCTGTGATACAGGGGCCGCTCTTCTCCTGGGACACCGGGGCTTCCTCACGCAGCCTGCGCACTTCACCCTGCGCCTCTCAAATGTCAGACTGCATTACAGACTGCCACCTCCATTCATAAAGGCCTCCCTTTAACAGCCCCCACACCATTTCTGATTGTGGCACAAATGGGGTTTGTTTACTTCATGGGCTGCTTCAACTTATGGGGCCTGCGCATCACTATTTGGGGTTGTAATTATCTTAAGGAGCTTCAACGGTTCGCTTCTTCCGCTCCCCTATTTCTTACTGTCCTTAACCCCTTGCGCTAATAGCCCCCCCTGGGTGATGGGACTTACTTGGATGGCTGGGGGCAGTGGTCTCTCTGCTTCTTCTGCTGCTCCCCCACCACAGCTCAGCTTACTTCTTATCTTGGTTCTTGGTAATCCTCGTCGCCATTGTTGTAAAGTAACTTCATACTCTTCTTAGGGTTACTTGAAAGTTCTTTATTATAAGTTACTTAAGCTGTATAAGAGAAAGACCACCGGGTCCCATCACCCAGGCTCAACTGACAGCATTGGAACTCTGGAGCGAAGCTCATAGTCAAACATTCCATGCACTCACAGTGTTCCAAGCCATCTCATGCTTCCTCAACAAGTAACATCACAACAGTTCCTGACACACACACCCCTCCTGCTTCCCCTTTCCATGGGCTCGCAAAGGGTGTGACCCGGTGACAGTAACTTACACAGAGACATTGGGCTCCCATGAGTTGTGTGGGCAGTCTGTAGTCCAAACTGTGTATACAACCCTAGTGGGGATTGTTGTTCAATTCTCCACTGCATGGAGGATTTATATATGGTTTTACTTCCATTACTTTTTCCTTATATACATGTGGCTTCTTCATGCCTTAACAAGCCTGTCTCCTTTGCAAATGTAGTTCATGATGTATGCAGTACACTGCCACATTTGCCTACCAGCAACTCTCTGCAGTTGGAAGGGGTCGATGTGCTGCCTTATTCAGGTTGTGACACTTGCACTACTTTAACTTTTTTACTGTCATATGTTGCCACTGTTCGATCCTGTACTGATGTTTTGTCTTGCTGGTAAGTATTTGTTCATGTGTGTTGTTTTTTATTCATTACTGAGTGGAATTTGTCTCTGGCCTGTTTCCATTTGGGACAGTGCACTTTGTGACACTTGTGTCATGTGTAGTGCATTCAATTGGTTGATTTCACATTGCATGCCATCACATGGTGTATTGGGTAGCTTAGATGGGGAGGTGTTTGGTGACATGCCACTATTTGGATGTAGTATTTTGCAAGGGGGTAGTCCTTCATGCTGCATGAATGTGTGCCTTTTACTGACACAGCATTGGGTGTCTTTAAGTAGCTAGGGATGAACACAATGTAGCACTTCCAGGTGAACAATCTCAGGGTTGTATGGTTGTGTCATCATCATTGATTGTCAGCTGGTATGTGCCAGGCCTGTGTGCACTCCGCAGGGTTGGGATTTTAAGTGAAGTCATTTGCCACAAGCTGGATACGGGCTGTCTCACCACGTGCCCTATCACCCCCCATGCGCAGCGGCCATGCATGTGGTTGGGGATGAGGGGGCACCACCATGTCCACCGGCACTCCCCACCGGATTGCAACATTGTGCAGGACACATGCTGCCACTATGATCCTGCACACTACTGGGGGTGCATATAGCAGCTGCCCACCAGAGCGGTCAAGGGAGCGAAAGCGTGACTTCAGCACTCAGAATGTGAGCTCAACTATGCCCCGGGTTGCAATATGGGCTGTGTTGTATCTTACCTCGGGTGGTGTGGTGGGGTTCCAAATTGGCGTCATCATGTAGGTGCTCAGAGGGTAGGCACTGTCCCCTGGGGAGGTGATGATGGTTGTCATTAGTGGGGTTTTCACATTTCTCAGTGTCTGACATGCATGCATGTGCAGAGGCATTTAAACTCACCAATTAGCCATGTGTCACCATACCGCCCAGCTTCCAGGTCCCGGTTTAGGGGTGACATTCTCACTATTATTAAACTATCATGGCTGGACCCCGGATAGTTGGCATATACTGAGGTGATGATTCCCTTGACATCACGTACAACCTGCATGTTGATGGAATGCCAGTGCTTGCGGTTTCGATAGATGTGCTCAGTGGCCCTGGGAGGACGTAGAGCCACATGGGTGCAATCAATGGCACCTAGCACTTTGGGGAAGTGTGCCACCCGTAAAAGTCCTGGATGACAGCCTGCCTTTCTGCAGGTGTTCTGGGCATGTATATGTGCCTGCAGACTGAGGGGTGTGCAGTCATGATCGCCAAGACCTGGTGTAGGCAGCATGACTGCGTGGCCTCTGAGACACCCCAACTGTGGCACTTGTCCGCTGAAATTACCCAGTAGCCAAGAAGTGCAGTACATTGAGCACCTTTTCCAAGGGGCTCAGTGCTTGGGAGCAAAGGGTGGGTGATGTGAGGTCATCCTCCCACTCCCTGACCAGTTCTAGGATTATTTGTGGTGGAAACCTGTACCTCCCATAGACCTGGTTATCAGGCATCCCAAAAAGGCTGGCCCTGGGTAGGAAAATGCGGGGCCTGGCTATCCTCCTCCTCCTGCGGTGTCCCACGACCATTGCTGTGAGGAACGGTATGTTCATCGTAGCGTATGAGCTTGTTTGCTGTTTGCACGCACTTTTATGCTGTGCGGGTCCGCTTACGCCTGCTTCCTGCTGGAGTATGTGTTTCCTGGATTAGCATTTTGTTTTTTTTACGCCAGGTTTCCCCTGTTCGATTCCATGAATATGTGTTGTTAGCGCGCGTGTGGGGGTTGTGAGCATTTACCTCCCATACGTTCCCCGTAACGCCCACATTTTCACACGTTGTTCCCCATTCCGCCTGTTACTCCCCGTGTTCCACCCACTTTTCTTGTGTGCGCTACACGATGTGCGCTTTCTCTGTGCGCGTCGCGCATGCCGTTTACTGATGTCAGCGCCCGCGTGCGCCACCCACGAATTTGGCGCACATCCCACCTTTTACAAGGGCAGCGCATTCCATGTATCGATGAACGCTGTGTGCGTGGCTTTAGCACACGTGTGCTGCGATTTTCACGCTTGCGCTCCCATTTTTGGCGCACATTTATTCCATGAATTACCGTGATCATTTTCACAGTTCAAAAGAGTATGATATTGCCAGGTCTACTGGTAACTGGGTTCTTTTTTTTAAAGAAGTATTAATTTCATACCTCGCCTATGCTCTACATGTTAACACAATGTAACCCCTTAAGTGCCATGGACGAGTGTGCTTGTCCTTTTTGCATATACTTGTATGATAGCCGGGCAGTTAGATAGCTGAATGGCATTGACAAATTAATTTGCCAGGTTGTGTCAAGACATTGAAGGCAACCTCTGCACATACCTTGTTATGAAGCAGACATACAACACGTAATGTTGGTTCCATGTAACAATGTCCCTGTGAAAAAGTCGTAAGGTTCTGGCGACTTTTTCCTGGCTATCAAAATTCTTTCCCCAAATATTATAGGAGGGGTATAATTATATATTATTACTTCCAGTCCTAGAATATTTGGGGAAAGTGTTTGATAGCCTGGAGGGTGCATCATGAATGCATTTTTTTTTAAAGTTGCCAACCTGACGACTTTTTTCATCGGGACATTATTACCTGATACCCTAATTCTTTGACATTAGATATTTAAGTTAACACTGACTTCTGCTTCACCTTCTTTTTTGTGCTCTGTCCTGTAAATATGATTGTCCTTGATCAGAAAAAGAAGGCTTTGCTCTTTCAAAAGGGGTGAATTTGCTTGCATTTACTGTGTACAGTTTGGATGGGCCCTGGATATGGGCAAAGGCTGGAATATGCAGAATAGATAGTAACCTTTCTCTTTCAACGTAAGTATGCTTTTGTAAATAAATGCACTGAGTTAATACTTGCAATACTTTGCCTGCACTGCGTATTACTTGTTATTTTGTGTAAGATGTGGTGTTCCATGTACCTGTGGACATGTCATTATATACAAAGGATGATTAAACAAACACACACTCAATAAACGGCAGCTCTTTGCCAGAGATCTGTTCAGTTCTGCAGAACTAATCGTTACCATTGTTTAAAAATGGTTTTCATTTGTATATATGTCTTGCCAGGTGAGGCCCCATAGTTGCTTTGAAAGGCTTGCTACAGCATACGTAGGGTTGAATCATTGTGAAACTCTTTTGTAAATCAGGCCTTGAGTCTGTTTGTTTGTTTAGATAATGCCAGTCAATTCTATGCATATAAAGAAACACATAGTAAATGCTACGAAATAAATGAAGAACATTGAAAGGGAAACTGGGTAATTGGTAATGGAACACTATATACTAAAGGACAATATAATTTGTGTGGGGCATTATCTGCAAGGATGAAAGGCAGTGACAAGGTTTTCTGAGTTTCCTTCCTTGGTATGCAGTAAATTGAGCATACAGGTTGTGCACTCAGAACAAAAAGCGCAAAATGTGTCATTTTTATATGTGCCAAAAATGTTTGAATTGCCACAATGTAGTATTTTAACAACACATTTAGGTTCATATCCTGCGCCAGGAGCACCAGTGGCTCAAAGCCTCACAAATCATTCACTCTAAGGACATTAGAAATGGACACATGTGAGTTTACTAAACTGTTTTACTTAAGCATAAATAGAACAAAAAGTATATAGTTGTGCTGCAATATTTCCCTGTTCTTGTCCTAAAGTTTGGAAGTCGATGCTGCGACATCCTGTGGGGTCTAAGTATACTTGCTTACTGTCGTGAGATATCTAATGTTTTGGTTAGAGTTCTAATGGCGTGTTTCATCATTGATTCCATTGCTTCTGTAATGGTTAACAGCTTGCATTTCATTTCTTGAAAGTTGTCTTGTTGCTCCAGCTCATTGGATGCTTTTTCTGCTTTTTCACAAAAGATATTATTCGGTTTATTATGTGTCTTCCTCTGTATGTTCAAATGATAACACATTAACTTTACTAAACTCCAATAATTAAATAATGATGTTCAGTATTCTTATCAAAAGACAAATCATTTTGTATTTTGCTGAAATACCTAATTAAAGGATAACTTAACATACTTTAGTCAGTAAAATGTTCATGCATAAATATTCAGTGTCAGTTGTTTGTTAAGAAGTTCTTTTGATATTAATTCATGTATTTACAATTTAGTTTAAAAAATGGGACCAGTACAGCAACTGCTTGTTTATGTATATGTTAAGTTCACATATTGAGGGAAACGTTTTAGTTAATAGAAATGTAGTACGGTTTTGTATCATTCTTTGTGGAGTTTCCATTTAATGTGTACATATACTGGAATGATTGACAGTTGAAAGGTCATGTGTCAGGACAAATAGGTTATTTCTGTGTGTGTGCTTTAATCTAATATGTTTAGTATTGGCAATGAAGTGCACAGTTTTACATCTGATACAAGTGTAACATTTGTATGAACATTGGAAACATGTCCGTTCACTAGTTTTCAAATGTCCAGTCTCATTGCCCATCCAATACTTAAGTCACGGGTTTAGGTATCTGCTTATGTATCTATAATAAGTACTGATGAACTAATTATTTCGCTTCCACTAGTTCAGGCATGCCTCTTTGGCTAGGTTCAACATATGTTTTATGAATATGATCTTAACATGCTGTGAATTCCTAAACTGGCTAACTGACTGGCTATCAAAAAACTCTTATACAGATCACTAGCTTTATTTCTTCCCTCAGCCTGGATGTACCCTGTAGTTATCCTTGAGGGACACTCCTTGCAGTGGTAGATGTTTTTGAGACAAAACACTATTCAAAGTAAAGGGAAGCTACTAATCACCACCTAAATAAAAGAAATACTTTGCAGAGTTCTTACACGTTCATAGCCTGTGTGAAATGTTTCAGGGCAAAGCGGGCACTCTGTCTGGACTACTGTACACTGTCTGACAAAAGGGCGTCTTCCTAACTGTTTGGCAACAGAGCTGGCCCCTTGGTTCATGCGTGTCTGCATTACCTTCTGGCATGCCCTAGAGAAGATTTGTAAAATTAATATGGGCAATATAGGGAGGGTACAATATATGCCCTGCCACTTTGAAGAAGTGTGCTGGTGACGCTAGTTCACCACCACAAAGAAGTAGTCAGGGGTCAAGTCCTAAACATTAAAGTAGGGGGACTCGTCAAGAAACACAATGGGATGTGACGTCGCCAGAAATCAGCATATCAAGGTGAAATATGCACATTTCATTAAATTGGCTTTGCATAACCACCCAAATTGAACAGGACGAATGGCATTTGCCTTTCATAAAATCAATACACACACAGAACCAAGAGAGGATATTTTTTACTAATAGTGTTTTAGAAAACTTTAAAAGGTGTGCATGTTTTAAACTCCAAGACCCAATGCAAATGTTTTCCCTGGATCTTGCAGTACCGAAATGGGACATTTCACCTTTAGTTTGTTATTTTTCATCAGGTTATATTAGTGTAGTGGTGAAGTGTCCAGCCTACAAATCTGCCAATTGCGGTTTGATCCCTGAGGTTGGCTTTAATTCATAAATTCAAAGAAGATATTCAATGTTTCTCATTTTAGCTGGGGAGGGGTGAGTCCACCCTCTGACTAAAGTGGGTGGACTCCGTCCCCCCGCGTGTACCCTCGACTTGAGCCCTGGAAGTAGTCATATGCAGGTGTTTACATTCTGGGTCTTGTGAGTGTACTCTACACAACACATTTCTGAAACGCTGCATGCAGAACATTGCACACTGCATGCCAAATGATGTACAGAGCTTTCAGGTTAACGTGGGAGTAGAGCATGGAAGGAGCAGGTGCGTGCCAGGGCTGAGGCTCAGAGCAGATTAGGGGATTTGGGGTAAGCGGATGAAATGCAGTGAAGGACCTTTGGTGGGGATTAGTGGTAACAGTAGGGTCTTGGGGGGCAGGTGCCGATATAAGAATCACACAGGTAGGTGAGGGAGAGGTGGACTGGAAAGGGAATTCGTTGGGGTGCCTCGTATAAATGAAGGGAAGAACCCAGAAATGGGGTTTGGGTGAGACCCCCAACAAAAGAAAGACAGGAGTGGCTAGCATAAGGCAAAACGGCGCAGAGAAGGTTGTGTTTGGTGAGTGCCACTAAGTTGGAGCAGGGGAAAAAGCAGTAGAACTGATCTGTGTGATGCTCCAGCGCTATTCTTGTGTGCCCGCGTTTGGAGCTTGGTCTGCGCTCTAAAGCAATCATGAAACATAGTAACTTTCAACCCAGAATGCATGCTGTGCCATACTTACACTTAAGTAGATGTATACAACTGAACTAACCCCCTAATCATTTTCACCCTCCAAGCTCAACATTCCTTCCCTAATTAATGCACTTTATGAGACTTCTGCTTCCAAATCAAAAACTAGTTAAACAACCTGCTAGCCTTTCTTAACCATTGCAGAGCCATTCTAACAGACTTGACATCGCTCTCCACAGATTGCTGACATTTTTGAATGTGGATGTCTGGGGATCATTTTGGCCCTGACAACTTCCTTTGAGCAAAATAGCTTTGCTCTTTCATTCACTCCGTCCACCTCAATTCTGGGCCTTCTATCACCATCCATACTGCCTTCTCTCCACCACCACCTGATCCTGCCCTCTCCCTATTATTCAATGTAGGCTGAGCTGGCATCTATCTTTTGGTTTGCCAAACATTCCTATGTTTGTACTGGCCTATTCACACCACATGACCTGCTCCTACTTCTCTCCTCTCTTCAATCATTCACTTTCTTGTGATATTGCCTGATCCTTTTTCAAGGTGACCACCATCATGGTCATTCTGGAGAAATCCACTGCCGGTCCCACAACCTAGTCAACTATCAACCCATCTCTCTGGGGTGCTACTATCCCCAGTTATGAACCTTGTAGTCACATACTGTCTAGCGACCAACAGACACAGTACCCTCAGGTATCACCCTCTATGCCATCAATATCTTCACAATAGCTCACAACTATCATCTACCATCCTTCTCCTTGTCCTCAATACTGCCAACAACACAGCTGCTCATCTCTCCCTACTTCAGACTCTGTTGGATTTCACAGAACTACCATCACTTGGGTGGAATCCTCTTTATTTATTTTATTTATTTCAATATGCGTTTAGTGCTGGCCCTACTCTGAGGGTCTCGGAGAACATTACATTGTTCAAGTATTGAAAAGGCGGGAGTTGAAAAAACAATTTCCAAATTGTTTTCAGGAAATGATAGGAATATTGGGATATACAAGTTATATGAGCGGAGGGCAGGGTTATGTGTGCAGAAACAGGTATGTTGAGGCTCTTTCTGAAAGTGGTGGTAGGCGACACAGTGCATATCTGGAGGGGTAGGCTGTTCTGTGCTCTGAGTGCCCAGTAGGTAAACGCTTGTTTTTGTGTGCATGTGAGTTTGCAGAGTGGAATGTGTAGAATGTGTTGGCTGATTTGTCTGGCGTTTTTTTGTGGGTGATGAGGTTGAGTTTGTCATGAAATGTGAGATGGAGTTTTGAAGTGGATGCCTGTAGATATAATGCAGCATCCTTTAAAGGCAATCTCAGGTGTACAGGGAGCCAGTGGATCTAGGCAAGAGTGGGGGCGATGTGTGAATGATTGGGTAAGTGGAGGATGAGTTTGGCTACTGCATTTTGAATGACTTGCAGGGGGAAAAAGTGGTGTTGGGTAGTCCAATGAGAAGAGCATTTTGATAGTCCAGTTTAGAGAGAACCAGTGGTTCGACTGAGGTGCGGAAGTCGTCAGGAGGAAGGATATGTCTGATTTTGCATAGGAGGTGTAGTTGTAGATTGCATGTTTTGGTAACATGATGTGTGAAGGAAAGGTGGGAGTCGATGGTGAAGCCAAGGGATTTAACAGGTGTAGAGAGAGATATGTGTGGGGTGTCTCTGGTGAATTATTTGATTCAAGGGGTAAGTTCAGGTTTGTGCCTTGGGGGGCAGATGAGGAGGCATTATGTTTTGGAAGGGTTAGGTTTCAGGAAGTGAGTGGCCATCCAGTTGGTCATGTGGAGAGACAGGTTTTAAAGGTGTGGATTTGTGAAGGGGATTATATTTGGAAGTATATTTATGTGTCATCTGCGTATTGTTGGACATGTACATTGTGTTTGCTAAGTGTCTGTCCAAGGGCTTAAACATGTAGGTTGAAGAGGAATGGAGATAGGGCAGTGCCTTGTGGTACACCATACTTGACAGGGGTGTGGTCTGATAGAAAAGAGGGCATGGAGACAAAGTGTGTCCTGTCAGTGAGAAAGGAGGTGTGAAAGAGAACATCCTGTGGCCTAGGATGTCTAGTAGAATGTTGTGGTCGATATTGTCGAAGGCTGCAGAGAAGGCAAGGAATGCAGGTAGTGCTTTGTGTCCTTTGTGATGCTGTGGAGGTCATCGAGGATCTGTAGAGTAGCAGTCTCAGTGCTGTGTCCAGGCTGGAAGCCAAATTGGAAGGGGTTGAGTAGATTGTTTGTGGTGATGGGTTGTTGCAGTTGGTTAGTCACAAGGCGTTCCATGATTCTGGCTAGGTATGGTAGGCAAGTAATGGGGCGATAGATTTTCAGGTGGCATGTGGGTCAAGAGATATTTTTTATTAAGAGGGGTGTGACTTGTCCCATTTTGAGTGCAGCGGGGATAATACCATGTGAGAAACAGGCATTGATTATGTTGAGCCAGTGTGGAGCTAGCGTGGAGTTAAAAATGGATGCAGTTTGAGATGGGCATGCATCATCCAGGAAGTGTGCAGGCTCTGTTTTGGCATTGAGGGTGATGAGGGTGTTGTTGCCAATGGGCTGGAAGGTGTACCATGTTTTGGAATGTTTATGAGTGGGGGGTGTGAGAGCTGAGGGGAGGGCTGCCTGATGTGTATTTTGGAGTTGAAGTAGTTCATGAAAGCATTGCATACAGCAGTGGATGGGGGATGCGGACGCTATGGATGGTGGTATAGAGAGGGACTTGAGGATGTTTAGTAGTTTCTGGGTATTATTGGTGGTCGATTGGATTTCTTGGAAGTAATGGGTGGCTTTGACATTGTGTATGGCAGTTTTATATTTGTTTCATCGTTGTATGAGGGGTGTCCTGTTTGAGGGCCATGGGTTTGTTTGCCAGGCTCTTTCAAGGCAGCTGGCTTCCTGGTTGATAGAGAGGAGAGAACTGTTGAACCATGGTATGTGGTGGTTGATGGGTTTTTTGTCATTTTGTGAAAACAGAAAAATAATATGAGGCCGGGAAGCCCAAAGGAAACACACCAAACACCGGTTACAAAGGAAAATACAAAGTACTTTATTTTAAGCTCAAGCAGTGACAAAGTCAATGACAGATCGGATAGCTATCGGCCCTCAGTACAACACAACGAACTTCAACGGGGTTCGATGTATTCAGTGAGAGACTATACATTGGGACAATCAGGCTTTTATACTTTTCTCCAGCCTTTTGTCCAACCCTTTTGTGGGTTAACCATTCCATGAATGTATTACTGGTTTAGGGTCTCTGCCAGGTCAACTTTTAATATATTCATCAGTATGTGCATAGATCAGTTCCGTTGATACAGGTAATCCATTTACACACAGGTCAACAGAAGGACAAGGTCTCAGTTCACGAACCTAACAAGTGGCCTGTAGGCAAGTTATAAATTAGCTGTACGGAGGTCATGACGACCAGATTCTGTTCGGAATGGCATCGTCCACCATTTTGATGTACAGGGTGACTTTTACACAGCAAGAGAACCTAAAATGGCGGCTTGATTCAAGATGGCGGCTTACATCAATTTCTAAGGTCAAGACCTTGCCGTAGAGAGTTATTCGCGTACAGTTTTAAGCAACTTGGCATAGGCTAATATACATACAATCGTTACATTGACAAACCCTCCTTTTGGCCTATGCCAAGTGCTAAGACTACTTCTGATCTCCTTGCAAGTAACTCCACACATCATCGTCCATACACCCTGAATCGCTGTCAGAGATATCTATGGCCATCAGGTCGTTCACCAAGATCTCTTTTAACACATAGGGCCTCATTACGACCCAGGCGTTGGACCATGGTGCTAATAGCACCATGGTCCATGCCGGTAATTTACCGACTCCGCCATGGCGGAATGGGTAATTACCACCCCATTCCGAGGTTGGCGGGGCGGTAATTCCCCATGCCGCCATGGCCCTTCCCCATTCCCATTTTTGCCCCATAGGGCTCAATGGGAATGGGGAAGGTGCTAAGTACGGTGCCGCAAATTGCGGCACCGTACTTAGCACCAAGGTACCTTTGCGGGTCCCTACTTTAACAACTGGTAAAACCACGCGTTGAGGAGGGTCCCGCAAAGGGACCTCATAATTAGGCGCTAATAGGTTAACGGCGCTGCAGCCTTTTGCGGTGCCGTTAACCCATTAGCGCCTGGGTCGTAATGAGGCCCATACTCCTTGGAAGTTTTATCCAGGGCATATACTTTATGTCCTATTTTACCTATCGCCTGAGCACAACATCCCCCTAGCATCGAACATATACTAGGCAGACATTGGATACAACAACAAAGGAATAGCAGAACTCCCAAAATAATCAGCAAGACTGAAAGCACCTTCCAACCCCAAGATCGCAAAAAATCCCAAAACCAAGCACTAAGATTCCAGTTCCCCTCGGGAACATGCACTTCTGAGCTGAGGGCGTGCAGATTCTGAATTGCTTTGAAAATGGTTGGGGAGGAATCTGGTACGAAAACACAGCAAGCGGACCCCACTAATTTACATACTCCACCACGTTCAGCCAGAATGACATCTAATGCCATCCGGTTCTGGAGTGCTACTAATCTTATCTCTTTCTGCTCTAATGTCATGTTATAGAGTATATCTGTGGTCCGGTTGATGGTTCTCTCCAGTACTCTCGCTAGTCTCCTGATGTCTTCGGAATTTGCTATCTGCCCCCAAAATGGCACTACTGATTTTGCTATATCTTCCAGGATTTGTGCGGGGGTATCACCATTCTCGTCCCGCCGTGGACGAGCCTTTGAAACTTCCAAAGTGCTTGCTATGAACACCCCAGGTAACAGGATCCCTAAACAACAGGTTCCCTGCCAATCCCTGGGCAACCATGGAAATGCTTCATTACCGCAAACGAAATAGACAGGTTTGCCTACACACAAAGGTCTGTTTTCCCCAGTCAAATTTGCAACGTTGGCACAACCTTTAAAATCTCCCATTGACCGGGTGCCATTCCTCTGTATGCAGAAAGAAACTGAATCTGGGCTATGGTTAACAGAGTAAGAAGGAGGCACGGCATCCTTATTGCCTATCGGAGCCATTTTAAAGGAAATCAAAGATTGGAAAGGACGAAATAGTCTATCAGAAGGCCTAATAGAAACAACGTTGAACCTACTCCTATTTGCGAAAAGCGAGCATCCCAGGGGAGTCAGAACACGTTTTTCAAAACTATTAAAATTAGGTCCATCAAAATTCCCCGAGATGCTATCATTCCATCGGCCAAAGAACAGTGCTCTCAGAGAGGCATAACAAGCAGTCGTCAAAGGTAAGGGATGTATATACCAACCTAGCCCCTTTTCCCCATGTTGCGGTAAATGCGAGCAGACCCAACAATTGGTTTTGTTAAAAATGGCATGTGTCAAATTCATAATCAACATCAAAGTATTGTTGTGATACTTCTATCTATGCTGAGAGTCCCTAGGTGACAGAGTATGCAAATGTACAAAAGGAGTAAAAATAGTAGGTACAATTTCAGTTGACAAAAGAGGCTCTAGAGGATAAATCTCCTCGACGTACCAAAATCCTAAAGCAGTTACTATAAAAACCCCAATTATTATCATCAAAACACAGCAATACGTTTTCGGGGCCCAGGCACATTGTTCATTGTCCAAGTTGGTCACCCCCTTATTTACAAGTCCAATTTGAGCAGTAGCGGTGGCAGGCATCGTAGCCTTCAGATGGAAACCCCAATGTTCGTTGCTGGCGACCCCCTGGTCGCGCGGCTTCTTAGTCCTTCCCCAACCCTAGCCAACAGAATCCCCTTTCTCAAATTTGGGCAAAAGCAAGCCCTCGATGATCCTTTCCTTCTTTGAATGCACAGTCGAACCGTGCCATAGGTCTATTTTCTCCGCCGAAGATTATATCTGGTGGTTCCCGGTACTGTTTGATCCGGAAATAAGGTAACGTCACTTCCTGAGGGAAGCAACGTATCAGGGGCAACGGAAGTTGCAGAATTCGGAGCAATGGTTTCCGGAAATGACTTTTCCAAAGAGTGTGGAGACAAAATGGATGGTTCCCCAAGCCCCACAGGCTCATATAGATTCTCTGACTCAATCACAGTGCTATTTGCTGCTTCAGGATCATCGATTGCAGCGTTAGCAAGGGGTTCTGCTTCTTCTGTAACATGCAGCATTGGGTGGGGAAGTTTCTTGACATGCCTCGCGTGTATCCAATTCTTCTTTCCAGCCACCCGCACTGCCATTTGGGTGACCAACAAGACCTGGAATGGTCCCCGCCAGCGAGGCGCGAGGCAAGAGGACCGCTCATATGCTCTCACCAGGACCCAGCTTCCAGGCCGGATGTTGTGACCTGGGCCCTCATAGTGTACAGGTAAAGCTGATCGCACCTGATGATAAATGAAATACAGATTTTTAGTCAACTGGTTACAGTAGTCTGAAAGCAATACATTCTCAACACTTCTCAGTGCTTTAGGTTTGGGAAGACACCAAATATTGGCAGGCCTCCCCATCACCACCTCAAATGGAGAGAGCCCAGTCTTAGTTTGAGGGGTAGTGCGCATGGCTAGTAACACGATCGGTAAGGCGTCCGGCCATTTTAGTTTGGTACCGGCACACGTCTTAGCGAGCTTGTTCTTTAGGATACCGTTATGTCTCTCTACCAACCCGGCACTTTGAGGATGTCTAGCCGATTGAAATCGCTTATCAATATGTAGTGCCCTACATATCTGCAAAATTACAGCAGCAACAAAATGTGGACCATTGTCCGACCAAATGACTCTTGGCAACCCAAACCGCGGAAAATATTCCTTTATCATAATTTTCGCAGTGGTCATGGCTGTAGCATCTTTGACAGGGAAAGCCTCCACCCATTTACTAAAGGCACAAATGACCACAAGGACATATTTTAAGCTATTGCACTGCTCCATCTCAATAAAATCAAAATGAATCACTTCAAACGGGACAGAAGGAGGCCCAAAGCTACCCCTTGGAGTTACTGTCCCCTTTCCCACATTGTGCTGTAGGCAAATCATGCAATTTTGGATATAATGATGAGCAATTTTCGAAATCTTATCATTTACCCAGGCTTTCTCTAACATTTTCGTGATCTGTTGAGCACACACATGTATGGGATATAGTAACCATCATGACTATGTAGGCATTAGGAAGCAACCATTTCCCTTCAACTGTGTCCACCCAACACCCATCATCATCTAATTTCCCCAAGCCTTAAGCCCATTTCTTAGATTCTTCCATTGTGGCATCAGCTTGGATATCCCGCACAGACCCAATATCCTCGTCCATTACATAGACATCCCTAGTTTCTCTTAGAGCATACATTTCTGTGCGAAGATCTGTGGCAGTTTGTCTGGTTATCTGATCAGCGAAAGCATTCCCTTTTCCTACATCATCTGTGATCTTGCGATGCGCTGTGCATTTCATGATCGCTAACTGACTAGGGAGCGCCGAGAGCAATTGTACTATCAGGGGCCATGCTGAATCTTGGTCCCATGTGAAGTTAGAAACCCTCTCTCTGACCAAAGTCTCCCAAAGTTGTGAGCCACCCCAAAAGCATATTGACTGTCAGTATATATATTCACAGTTAGCCCTTCGGAAAGCTCACAAGCTCGGGTTAATGCTATAATCTCTGCGGCCTGCGCAGAGTTATGCGTAATTCGCTTGGTCTCTACAACCGCACTTAATGTAGTGACTGCATAAGCAGCAGTGGATGTACCATCCGCAAGTTTGAAGCAGGAGCCATCACAAAATAGCTCCCCTTGCGCATTATCCAAAGGAGTGTCCTTAAGATCAATCCTGCCCTTTGTTTCTTGTTCAGTAGTATACAGGCAGTCATGTGACTCATCATCACCGCAAACAGTATTTTGCGGGAAAGGTAGGAGTTCAGCCGGATTAAGAACACAACACCTCCTAATTTGTGTATGTGAGGAGCAAACAAAATCAATTCATATCTCGTCAATCGTGCAGAAGTGAGGTGTTGCGTTTGTGTTTTGTTCAATAGAACATCTACAGAGTGAGGCACCATCAGGGTTAGATCATGGCCTAGGACCATTCCCTCACTCTGCTGTACAGACGCGGCAGCAGCAGCGACAGCTCGCAAACATCTTGGCAAAGCGCATGCGACAGGATCAATGGCGGAAGAATAGTAACCGCACGGCCTATTCTTCCCTCCATGTTCCTGCGTTAATATAGCCAAAGCACATCCATCACATTCATGCACAAACAACACAAAGGCCTTGTTGTAATTTGGTGTACCCAAAACCGGTGCAGACCATAATGCAGTCTTGAGAAGCTCAAATGATTGTTGATGTTCCGATTTCCATGTCAATGGCGAAGAAATGTCCTTCTTTGTCAAAGCCAACATCGGTTTTATCACTAGTGAAAAGTTTGGGATCCATAACCTACAGTAAGAAGCCATACCTATTAAGGCTCTGACTTCCTTCTGTGTATTTGGGACAGGCATGCCAGAAATGTGTTTTATTCTTTCAGGTGTCAATCTTCTTCCCTCCTTTGACAGGAGGTAGCCTAAATAGGCGACCTCCTGGCAACAATATTGAAACTTTTTAAGCAAAGCTTTGTGACCATGCTTAGCTAGATGGATGAGCAACAATGCAGTGCCCTCTTTACAAGAGCTCTCAGAATCTGCTGCTAAAAGCAAGTCATCAACGTAGTGAAGCAGCGTACAAGTAGGGGGTAATTCAAGAGTATTAAGCTGTTCTTTCAAGGCCCTACTATAAATGCTAGGACTCTCGGTGTAACCTTGAGGTGCATCAGTAAATGTGAATGAGCGTCCCCCTAAGGTGAACGCGAACAAATATCTACTGTCCTTGTGTATAGGAATACTGAAGAAAGCATTCTTCAGGTCCACAACACCGAAGTAAGTAGCCGTAGCTGGAATCATAGTTAGTATCGTCGTCACATCACGCACAATTGGAAATTGCGGAGTGACAACTCTATTGATGGCACGCAAATCAATTATAAAACGAAACGGAATGGCATTATTGCCTTTTTTGTACACGGGTAAAATCGGACTATTGCACAAACTTCCTGCAATCTCCTCAATCACCCCACAATGCACAAAATCCGAAACATTGCTCTTCAAAGCTCGCTCACCTTCAACCGAGATCTGCGGGATGCGTGGCAGCTTAATACCATGTTTCAAGACTATTCTAACAGGCTCAATCTGTAGAACACCGACATCATTGTCGTCAGCCGCCCACAAACACTCGCGACATTACTGAATTCTGGTGGCAAAGGTCTAGTCAAAAATTGTGAATCAGAAAATTGCTGTGGTGAAATCGTCAAACGTACTCCATCAGATGAACAATGAATTACCGCATTTAATTCCTTCAACAGATTCAACCCCAACAAATTTTCTCCACAATTCGAAGTCAGAAGAAATGGACACTGGTCCGTAAAGGGACCCAAAGAAATAGGTACCGTTGAAGAAACCGGACAAACGACTGGTGTGCCAGAAAACCCTACGGAGACATTGGTTTGCCCTGACAGTGGAATGTTTGGAACCCGAGAATGATCAATGGAGCACTTCTGTGCTCCAGTGTCTATCAAGAACTGATGTTTCCTATTTCCTACTACCATTTCAACGTAGGGACCTTTCTGACTAACGGGAATAGGTGTAGGTTCCAAACCCTGCTTTGGGCAATCCTAACGAAACAGAATATCGTCAAGAGGAAGCTCCTCAGAGAGGTAAGCAGCAGCGGGGTGATCGAATATGTTTCTAGTATCCACACTCGAAGTCTGATTGTCCTGTGAAAAAGGTTGCTGAGGATCCTGCGAAAACTGACCTCTACCAGGGCCCCCCACCCCGGGGCGACCTCTGGGTCGTCTACCCATACTCCCAAAGGTGTTATTCGACCTCTGTCGAAGGACAGGGCATTGTGCACGCCAATGACCCTCCTGGCGACAATAGGCACACTGGTTAATGTTCACAGGACCCAAGGGCACGTTCCCTTGTGGAACATACTGACCTCTAATCTGCGAACTACCCTCTCTGGGGCCTCTAACAATTTGTTGTAACAATACTTTAGTCTTTAAGTCTCCTTTTCTCTTCTCAACTCTATCTTTTTCATTATTGACACGGTTCTCATAGTACTGAGCCATGTGCAGTACTTCTGATTGGGATTTTGCCTGCCAAGCGCTATCGGAAGACATAATCTGTGACTGGATGTCAGGCAGCAATCCACGCACAAATTTGTCCACAAATACCCTTTTCCCAGACTCTGTGCCTAAATCCTGTCCACTGAAGTCTGAGAATACTTGTTCGAACCGATTAAAGAACTCAGTGGCACTCTCAGATTTTCCTTGGACACACGCCATAAGCTTGTCCCAAATAATTCTTTATTCGGGAATTATAGTTTTTAATTTTGCAATGATTCTGTCAGGCAGAGTGAGTATCACCTGGGGCGGTCTCTCACCAACTGGCCTTTCCCCGTCAAGCCTAGTTATACTAGCCCACGTATCTCCCAACCCAGGTACATCATCTATTGTTCTAACCTGCTTCCACAAATCTACGGGCAGGAGTACAGGGAATAACAAGTCAACATCACCTAGGGTGAACACTGAGGACTGCAAGACGGACTTAGATTGCCTAATAGTGTTCACTTCCTGTTGCGAAAATGGGACGTGAACAAATTGCGATACATAATGTGCGGGAATGTCCACAGCAGCTGTACCCGCTGCATCATTAGCGGGAATCTCAACTTTTGGGACAAATGTCGGAGGTACCTCTCTCATAGGTAACTGAGATATAGGCAACTCCGAACGCTTACTAAGCAACAGAGCTAAGTCGAGCGCTAAAGCAGTCGAAGAAGTGTCAAGTGAAAAAGCTCTCTTATAAATACCCAGTAACTCTGTGGGACAACTAACCTTTTTCCTCACACATTCGTCCTGCAGGTACTCTACCATTACCTGAATCACCTTCCTCTGCATTTATAGCGTATATTGACTGTATGTGTCATATACTTCAACTGGAGTTATTGATAAATCCGAAATCCATCTAATCGCATCTTTTGTACAAATTCACGCTTCCTCAAATGCCGATTTACGACACGGAAGAAATCGTTTCTGTACATACATGCTCTCTTCTTCATCATCCTCATTCTGTAACTTTTCCAAATCTCTCCTATACTCAAATAACCTCTCGACATGTTCATGTACTTTCTCCACAGTGTCTCTTGAAAGTGCTAAAGTATTCAGATCCCTCAGCCCTTGTGGGCGATCCACATTATTTAATTTACCCCACATTACTCCTAAATGAATCCCTAAACCTTCAATGAAAACATTTTTCTCAGGAAAATTATCCATATTAGACAGTGTGGCAAAAACATTAGCTCGATCATCTCTCTCCATACAATGCTTAGCCCATGCAAACAAATCCCGCTTCTTATCTGTAGGGACAGTATTACGAGTAACAACCTTCGACCCCGCACCCTGATCAACTATAGTCGGTACGGAACCATTCGGGAGTGGCGGTGCAGGCAGATTCAATGGAGGTGTTATTACTGGTGCAATGGGAAGAGGTGGTAGAGCAGACGTAGGAACAACAGCCGGAAGAATAGGAACAACAGGTTGAGCAGGGAGAGCAGGAATAACAGCAGGAAGAGGCAAAGCAACAGGAAGAGGATCATACGGAGGTGGTGCAGAGGCACCAGGCCTTCGCTCATTTAACAATTTGTCGAGAAACTCGTCAGAAACATGAAGGTCTTTAGAAGGATAGATTTTCTGAATACCGAGTGAGAAAGCCCTATCCATATTCCTAACTGACTCAAACTGTTTGTCCTGATCGTATAACACCGCCTTTTCAGTGTTCGTTTTATGACGCCGCGCATGTTTTTCCCTACTCTTAAGCTGCTGCAACGCTTCTTTTTTCCAATTCTGCAGAACATCAAATGCTGCGGGTCTGGCCTTTTTCTTGAACAAGACTGACTCTAAGTATTCAATACGAGGGATCTCAAAACTACCATTGATCGGCCACTGAAGTTCGGAGGCATGTTTGGTTTGTCTGTGCCAAATATCATTAAATACTACACTTCTAATGCCATGCTTACAATACATAGTAAATGCTGGCGACCCCTCCTGTGGTGCTGGGTGGCTAAATTCCAAAGATTGTCGATCGCTGTGGAATAATGCCCTAAAGCAGCTAAACAATTTCCCAGACTGAAATCACTGCACTGGCTCCCAGTGACTGCGAGGATCAAGTTCAAAACCCTCTGCATTGTCCACAAGGCCGTCTGGGGCCTTGGGCCAAAATACCTTCAACTCTCTCTTCCTAAATATCTTCCTTCTCTCGCTCTTCGGTCATCCGCCTCCAACTCCCTCAGGGTCAGCCGCTTCTCCAAACAACAAGTTGGGGGCAGATCTCTCTCCGCTGCAGGGGCCTCCCCCTGGAACAGCCTTCCTGCCTCCCTGAAACTTGAGGAGAACCATCTCCGGTTCCGGAAGCACCTCAAAGCCTTCCTCTTTGCCTCTGCTTTCTCTGCCCCTCTCCCCTGCTAATACTACTGAAACTGCACTGAATCTGCAACTGGGCCACTCACCGTTCTCGGTCCTTGGCCCAGCCACTCTCCCCTGCACTACCTCCATGGCAACCCCTGCACTAAGGGACTGTGTCTATATCCCTACAGCCCCCCTTCCCAGCACTTGTCTGCACTTACTTCGCACTTGCCACCAGCTGGCCCTTGTTATTTATCCTGTTTGCTGTATGCTATTAACCCTGTACTGCACTTTCCCCTCTCCCTTTCCCCCTTGCACTTTTCCCTTTCCCTCTACCCTTTGCACTTGCGCGATCTGAATGACACCTGGCCTAGTAGGATCGTTGTCTGGCTCCCCTTGTTCCCCCCTGCCTCATCGCGCCTTGAAACACTTGTGTATAGGCGCGTTGCAAATGTCATATCATATCATATCAAATCATATCATATATCATACCAGGCATTTCTCAAATACTTGGTGTTACCTGGTCAATAATTGTGTCTGCAGATACAATGCACCAAATTCAAATTGTCAGGGTTAAATTAAGAGTCGGGTCACGACTCACCTGACCAAACCTAAGGAGGACCGTACGGTTTATCAAAGAACTTACCTAACAAATTTTACCTTGTGTTTGGTGATTTCGGCAAATCTGCCTGCCTCAAAAGTGGAGCCTCGTCAAGATGCTGTCTCAGACCGCACGGCTATCGCCTAGGGATCAGATCGTGTAGCGCTGTAGATGTGTCGCGTCTCGTTCAGTCGGGCCCATAGTATCACTCCGTCCGATCCCGGCCCGATAGCATACGTCAGCCTTCAATGGTCCGGCATCATAGGGTCCCTATTCGGGCGCAAACTGTGAAAACAGAAAAATAATATGAGGCCGGGAAGCCCAAAAGAAACACACCAAACACCAGTTACAAAGGAACATACAAAGTACTTTATTTTAAGCTCAAGCAGTGACAAAGTCAATGACAGATCGGATAGCTATCGGCCCTCAGTACAACACAACAAACTTCAACGGGGTTCGATGTATTCAGTGAGAGACTATACATTGGGACAATCAGGCTTTTATACTTTTCTCCAGCCTTTTGTCCAACTCCTTCATGAATGTATTATTGGTCTAGGGTCTCTGCCAGGTCAACTTTTAATATATTCATCAGTATGTGCATAGATCAGTTCCATTGATACAGGTAATTCATTTACACACAGGTCAACAGAAGGACAAGGTCTCAGTTCACGACACTAACAAGTGGCCTGTAGGCAAGTTATACATTAGCTGTACGGAGGTCATGACGACCAGATTCTGTTCGGAATGGCATTGTCCACCATTTTGATGTACAGGGTGACTTTTACACAGCAAGAGAACCTAAAATGGCGGCTTGATTCAAGATGGCGGCTTACATCAATTTCTAAGGTCAAGACCTTGCCGTAGAGAGTTATTCGCGTACAGTTTTAAGCAACTTAGCGTAGGCCAATATACATACAATCGTTACAATAGGAGGCATAATTTAATATCCAGTTTGACAATTTGAGGGGTGCACTTTTGCCAATGTGTGTGGATAGATGATGTGTTGTGTGAGGTCATTAGGGGTGAGTGTAGGAAGGATAGTGTTTAGTATGGGATTGGTGCCTGCCTAGAAAGAATCTACCGTGGCTGAAGTCACCAAAGTAGATGCTGTTGCCGGGGAAGCTGCGATTGTTAGGAGTGAAGTCAGTCCAGTCAGGGTGGAAGCTGAGAATTTATGTGGGAGTGCGATAAAAGTGGTGGAGAAAAATGGGATTTGGGTGTGATGGAGGGGAGCATGTGAGAGAGAGTGCTTCAAAGAATGTGTATGGGGATGTGTGTGATTACTCAGTGTGAGTGTGTCTTTATATATGAGAGCAATGCCACCACCTTGTTTGTGTCAGTGGTCTATGTGGTGGGTGATGCATGTCAGAGATAAAAGATGTGTGGTGGGGTTTGAGCCATGTTTCTATAAGGATGGGTATATCTGGGGAATGTTTGCTAATGAGTTCATTAATTTCATATGTGTGATGTAACAATATATATTGAACACCACTATCAACACGGAATGACCTTCTCCCCCCAGTTAAAGCGCCACACCAAATACCATTATTCCTGTGATATTTAGTTTGCTTAGCCCTGTCGGAACCATGTATAATATCATTAATGTTTTCTCCCCCTGTGCCACACTAAGCCAAGAACCGGGCCGGGGTATTGAGATTTTTTTTATTAACAAATGGTTTTAATAGATATCTAGAAAACAATTAATTTACACACGCGACCTTCTTAGTGGCACCCAAATCTACACAATCACACAATGTGTTGCAATACTACGATACAATCGGGCAAATTATCATTTGGTTATCAGCTTAGAAAGTTCACGGGCATTTATATATTCAAATTGAACGTGGGCTTAATCTCTCTGCACCCGAAATACATGTGTTTGAGAAGACACACAGTTTATTTCAAATCAGCACCTGTGTTCCTTCTTTACCCCAAAGCATTCTCAAACCTTTGTGCTGTGAGCATGCTTTGCTCTCTCGCTGGAGAGAGTGTACACTTTCACTGGTACCATGGAACTTTAAGGCTGGCAGATCCCCCCCCACTTTTGTTGTCATTTGGATCAATCTACTTACATGTGAGACCTTGGTTATTGGGTACTGAGGGAAACAGCAGGGCTCATCTTTCAAAAGCACAGATCTGGTCAAAAGCTTCTGTCAAGGATAGTCACCTGCACCCAGTCTTCATCTGGCTCCTCAAATGTCAGGCCCGGTCAGCTTTAGATTTTCCCAGTCTCTGTCTCCCATGCAAGGTTTCAGGCCTCTCAACGTAGGTAACTGTCTCCCACCAAGATGGTTTTTAGTCAGCTTTTCTCCTGGCAAGGTGGTACCCGAATGGTTTTGGCAGCTCTTCCCTTTTCCATAGAGAATATAAATTTAGTCAGTGCAGGCCTGTAAAGGGTGTTCTCATGTTGGTTCTATCCAAATATATGCAAGCAAGCCACTGTAAATTACATGTTCATCATATCTCTGTCCAGAAGGAATGCCAACATTGCCCTGTAAGACACTTGCTGCATGTGCCAAAAAGTGTCTCTTTCTGCAGACTTGTGAACCTCTCTTCAAAATAGACATGCATGCATCCATTTGTTGCACTCATTCAGTCAAACACTGCCAACTCACACAAACATGCACAGACATGGACTCACTTACACCACTGCACTTACATTTCTTTTACACCCACATCTATTCACACATAAATGCATCCTCACAGACTCATTCACACACATTCACAATCATTCCAAATATGCCCAGATCAATGCCAACATTCTAGTGTAAAGTACATATTTGTGATGCCACTACCCACAATAAATGCCAATTTGCCCCGTAAAGAACCTACGTTTGCTGACTGTATTAAATGTATGCCAACACGCCACTGTAGTGTACATCTTCATTTAGCTTCTGTTCAGAATAAACCACGGAGTGCACCTGTAAAGGAGTTGCTCATATGGACTTTACCCAAATATATGCAGGCATGCCACTGTATAGTACATATTCATGACATCTGTGTAGTAGATATTCATGATGTCTGTGTTTCAAATAAATTCCAGTGTGGCCCTATATATCACTGCCAAACAATTAGTGTGGTGATGCTTGCAAACTAAACATATGTAGTTTTAATAATTCATTCTACAAACCAAAGATGTAGTAGGACCCAACAAAACACTTCTATTAAAAAGACTTATTTATTAGTTACCAAAAGGTAACATTTTTGGTCATGATTAACACAAGTAAAATTATTTTCTTAAACAATGTGTGCAAAGACATACCCAATACAAGATTCACAAATTAGAAAAGTGGTAAACAAAACAGAGCATATAATTAGTAACCACTTCGTTTCGAGAGAACCCAGACTTATTTTTGCGGGTATCTCAGATTGTCGACATGTTTCGGCCTTATTAAACATTGGACACTATCCCTAGTGTCTTTTTCCTCTAAATTTTTGGGCCATCTTCAGGACAACATTCCTTCAATGTAATTGGTAATTCCTCTATACCCCAGTTGGGTGTTCACACGTGGTTTTTCTACAAAACACAGAAAGACATATAAGCCAATCATGTAGATTAAGGGTCCTTCTTTTTGTCAATGATGCACAAATAGAAACATCTATAGGCGACTTTCACATAATATGAGAGCACACTTATTCATGTATCTTACATGACTTAGTACACAGAACTGACTTGTAAAGCAAGCATAGTCACTCTTAATTAGCATTTACTGAGGGTGAAAGAAAACTTCTCTATCTTGACTGCAAAAACAAATTGCTTTAATGTCCATATTATTTGGCACATGGCTATTACTGCTTGTCATTTCCTAGCAATGATGAAATACCTTAATATTCTCTTCTATGGTTTTCCCCTGTGGGGGCCCCTACAGCATGCAAATGGCAAACTCTCCGAATGCACTCAAACAGGTCATAATTGGAACAAGGCATCTAACACCCCATATTGTTAGCAACCCTACTGCTCATCTCTTATCATTTACCAAGCGCTTGGGGGAAGAAAAGAACTTACATTGGAGATGTGATGTTTTAAATGTAAGTCTCCTAAAAGGGCGTTCACATTAGTTGACTGGGTAGCAGACATGTACTCGAAGGCGATTTTGTCAGTTCTAAGCTTGATTGCACTCTTGAAAAATTCAGATTCCTATAGATAAATATTATCATTTTAGAATTTGTTATTGGTGACTTCACTATCACTGTCTGACCCAGCAGGAGAACGTTGAAGTGGCAAGAGACTTACTTCTGTAATTTCATGAGGAAAAAGATTTAGAACAGAGTCACAGCTATCTGTAAAAAGTGCGAACTTGCTTCTTTCAGGACCCAGGAAAAAGTGTCCTGCGGACTAACAAGAATATGTTTAGTTGTTGTGTGCATGGCCACTGGGCTATAAATGTGAGGTTTGTTATCATTGGAGAAACGCTTAAATGGTGGTATTGTGGTTCTAAACAGTGAGTCAGCTTGTGGATGTATTTGTTCTGCACGGGCGAGTGTGCAAGCTTTATCCCTTCTGCTCTGTGTCGCGATGAAAGTTTAATTTCTGGGGGTGACACAAACCATGGTTATTTGTTGTGTTGGACTAAGCGAGTGCCCTCACATGAGACAGGAATTTAGAGTAGGGCTGATCAGGTTAGTAACCAAAGGGACGCTTGTTAATCAGTGAATGGGACTGACTCTCAGTCATAACACAAACTGTGAAACAAAAAATGATTTCCCAAAAACTACCACAGACTGAAAAAACAAACAACGTTTAAGCCCACAGCTACAGCAGAATATCCGTGTACTCTCATTATGTGTGAGGAACTTACCCGCAACAGAAGCGTGTTGCTGACTGAACGTCTCTCCTTCATGAACGCAGAAGTGAGAGGACTTGGCTGGGCAAAGCTGTTATAATGCTGACCACGTATCACATGATCGGAACCGCGTGTGCCTCATCGCGCCACTGCGATGTTTACCTCTGTTTGAAGGGACACACTATTATTTCAAGTATGCTAGTGTCAGAGGGTTGGAAGCTTCTCAACCAGAGGCATTACTGAAGAGCTAACAATCAGTGTCATGGAACCACTGATCATGATTTTGAAAACATTAAGGAAATTAGTCAGTTAGAAGTTTCTCAACTGAATTCATTGCTTGAGAACTGAAGATTAGTATCATGGAGCCAATGATAAACATGTTTTTAAAACCTTTAAGGAAAGTAAAGGTGAATGAACATCAATTGTTATTTAAAGGTGGTTCTTTTGTAAAAGATGTTCTGAGGAGCAACATATGGTGTGGATACAGTATCTCCACGTGTAGTGAAACCATATAATGAAAAATATATAGTGCCTGGGGCACAATATCAGATATTACACAGAGCAAAAGTGGAGATTGTTGGCCTCATTTTTATAAGAGCGTGTTCCACTCAATAGACACTTTGAGACCCTGCTTCAATGTCTCAAGGGTATAATCCAGCATTGGTCACATTGGGACACATGTTTTCTCTGTTGCCCCCTCTTGGTGTTGCTGGAATTCTTTGGATGACAAACCAAAAAAACTCAGTGTATTTGTGTTTTTTTAGCCCGTAATGGGCTACTAAAGGTTTCTTTTCTACCTTATATTTTAAACATGATCTGTGCTCACAGATACGTTGTTTGATGGGCCTTTGCATTTTACCGATGTATAGGAGATCGCAAGGTCACCTTATGCCATACATGACCCAATCAGTTGTGCAGTTGGAGAAATTCCATAGTTGCCAGATTTTGCCATTCAGATCAATGGATGTCAAATTTTTTGTCAGCGAGCAGACGGAGCATTGTCTGCATTTGAAATGTCCTATTACTGGAGGTAATCCCCATAAGGTGGACTGTTGATCAACTTTTTGTTTGGTGGGATATGTGTGGACTAACATATCCCTATACTTTTTTTGCCTTTTAAAGGCAAATCTGGGGGTTGCTGGATTGAAGTCAGTTGTTTTCAGCATATGTCAATGTTTTTTGACTATTCTCCTGAGGCCATTACTTATGGCACTGTACGTGCTGACACGTGATCTTGTCTTCTTTGATTTTCTTTTCAGGGTCTAGACATTTTTCCCTATTCACGTGTTGTGCTCGTTTGTAAGCAGAGTGGATGTTTTTTCTTGGATAACCGCGCGCTTTTGGCCTTAATTTAAGATCTTAGTCGCTCATGGAAGAGCAATACCACAAATTCTGAGGAATTGACCCACCGGTCAATTATCTTGAAGGCCCAGTGGATGAAAACTGTTGTACATTAACAACATGGTTTTATCTGTCGGCTTACGGTACAAAGTATTGATAAGTAGACCTGAGGTGTTTTTTTTTTAATGAGTAAATCTAAAAAAGAAACCTGAAGTGGGTCAAATGTCATGGTGAACTGAATGCACGTTTTCTGATTGTTAAGCCAGAGCAGGAGGTTTTCTAGGCTAAGAGTATCACCTCTCCAGATTAGTGGCATCGCTGGGGGGGTGGGCTGGGGGGGCCAGGGCCCCCCTGTGAAACCCTGTGACCCCCCATCTGCCCCCCTTTCTAAAACAAGCTGTGACCATGTTCTCCCATTACTTTTGTCTGTGCCCCCCTACTTTTGTCTTTGGCCCCCTCTGTGCCCCTCCTAAATTTGATTCCTGCTGATGCCACTGCTCCAGAGCATCAGGACATCATCAATGTACCGAAACCATTTAATGATGCTGTTTTTGTGCTGATTGTTTTCATGGTATATGGATGCCGCCTCAAAAGAATCCATAAACAAGTTCGCCAAGAGGGGCAAAAGTGACTCCCATACTTGCTCTCTGTGTTTGTCTGTAGAACGAGACATCGTACAGGAAAGAATTCTCAGTGAGAGCTCACCTAATGCTATCTAAAATAAAATTGGTTGGTACTTTTTCATCGGTGGTAGTGCGTTTATTCAAGAACGATTCCATGACTTTAAGACATTCGGCCTGCAAAATGCTTGTATATAATGTTGTCACGTCGAGGGTCACAATAAGATCTTCGTGTGCCACAACTTGATCTTTTAATAGGTTGATCATGCTTTTGGTATCCTTCACAAAAGATTTCATGGATCGGACAAATAGTCTTAGAAACCAATCTGAGTAGATGGAGAGAGGTTCGAGAATGGAATTCAAAGCAGAGACTATAAGTCTACCGGGAGGAGTTGTAGTGTTTTTATGGATTTTTGGAAGAAGGTAGAACGCTGGAGTAGTCGGATTTTTATTGATCAAGAAAATATGCTCATCTTGTTCAATCCAGCATTTACCCAAAGCATGATCCATAAGGCTTTTAATTTCTTCTTGTATCCGAGATGTCGGATCTCTGTCTAGTTTGCGATAGAACACCTGGTTGCTAAGTTGCAACCCAACTTCTGTTTCATACAGCGTTTTATCCCACAGACCTATGCCTCCTCCATTGTCAGCTGGTTTGACAAGGAAAGAGGAATTGTTCTATAGGGATGTAAAGCATTTCTCTCTTCTCATGACATGTTGTCCTTATCATGGTTTTTGGTCTTGAGCAAGACTTGGATATCTTCAACCACTTTATTTTCTAATGCAACAATGGCTGGTCAAACCAATGAATTTAAGGGAACAAAGGTAGATGGCGGTTTTAACCCAGTCACACTCTGTTCTTTACTAGATGGAGGAGAATCATTGAAAAAGAACTTCAAGCGTATTAAGCCGACGAATCTTTGTAATTCTATTAAAGTCTCAAAATCTGTGGCTTGGGTGGTAATAGAAGTTTTTTGTTGGGTCCTACTACATCTTTGGTTTATAGAATGAATTATTAAAACTATATATGTTTATTTTGCAAGCATCACCCCTCTAATTGTTTAGCAGCCTAAAGAGGGGTTATCAGTCTTGCATCTGTACATATACTTTTTGACTCAAGTTCCCATTTGAGTACTGATCCCTCATTAACAAAAAAGTGGGAACTTACCTGATTGAGGTAAGACCCTATATAGCACTTACATTTTCCTGATGCCTCTGTCAAAATCAATGCAAGAATGTACCTGTAAAGTACTTCACTTTCTCACACTGGCTGTGCCCAGACTATGTATCTTGTTGCCATTCCAGTCCTACTCCTGCACCCAATAGGCATATATGCATCAGCGGAACTCATTGAGTCACTCACTACTAATTTGCACTCTCATACCTATATAGACTCCCTTCAACCCAAGCACATTCATTACATTTCTCTTGTATACACACAGACACACAAATTCACGCACCGACACATGTGCATACTCATTCCAAATGTGTCCAAAAATATGGTAAGATTACACTGTAAAGTAAATGTGCATGACACCACGGTCCACACTAGGGGGGTAATTCATACATTTCAGCGCAGAATCAGCGCACGCAAGCAGCGCAGATAGGGAGCGTGCGCCAGCAGTGTGCGCTAAACAGCATTTTGACGCACCGCGTATTCATGGAATCCAAGCCATTTTGATTGCTGGCACAGCGAACATCCCGCTGCGCCAGTTACACCCCCAAGAACGCCCCTTGCGCAAGGAAAAGCCATTGAAACCCCCATTGAAATCCCCAATGCCGCGCAAAGGGCCGCGCTAACCCTGGACCAGTTTATAGGGCTGCTGCACTGTAATCGTGTGAAAATATTACGCATACCCTGCTCACAGCAGCCAAAACGCGTGAAAATGTACTCGCACACCCCTCAGAATACGTGAACCCCGCTCGTGCCAGGTAAATTGCATTGAAAAATGTACCCTCTGTGGTGTGGGCTGCTTGTGGGGTATGCCCAGGGTGGATGGGTTGCCTGCGGGGCATGGGGAGGGTGAGTGGGCTGTCTGTGGGGCATGCCCAAGGTGGATGGGGTGCCTGCATGTATTTTGGGGGTGAGGCCTTGAGCGAGTGGGGAACGTGTATTACGGGGGTGCGCAGGAAGTTTCACACGCGATAGGTATTGGGTGAGAGGGGAACGTGTATTTGGGGGTACGTGGGAAGTTTCACACGCGATATGGCTTGGGCGAGCGGGGAACGTGTATTACGGGGGTGCACAGGAAGTTTCACACGCGATAGTCCTGGCGTGAGTGGGGTACGTTTATTTGGGGGTACGCAGGAAGTTTTACACGCAATTTGGCATTGTGGGCCCTTCTGGGTGTGTCCTTTCCCCCCTCCCCATGCCCTACAGTCCGCCCACACCACAGGGGACTACCCTACAATCCTCACCATGCCCTGCAGGCAGCCCACATGGCACCATCCACTTGTGAGTGCACTTGTGAGCCCCGACTCATGTCCCCCAATCATCCATCCACCATTGACGGGCACCTGCCAGCAGGCCCTGACTCATGTCATGTCCCCCCACCGACCGACCGATCCACCCACCCACCATTGACGGGCACCTGCCAGCAGGCCCCGACTCATGTCCCCCCACCCGACACATCATCACACTCCACAGCCATGGCCCTTATGGCCACCCGACCAATCCACCCACCCACCATTGACGGCACCTGCCAGCAGGCCCCGACTCATGTCCCCCCACCCGACAAATCATCACACTCCACAGCCATGGCCCTTATGGCCACCCAAATCCCACCCCATGCCACCCCAGTCCAAACACCCAACCAAGCATTCCATCCATTCCACATTGAATTCCCAATGTCATGATAGAAAATAAATAAGCAGCATGGCCATGAATACATGTCCCTCAGACCCACACAATGGCGACACATGACTGTGAAAAACCACATTGTGACATGCACAAAACAAATGAGAGATGACCACACAAGTAAAGTATTGAAAAAAAGCGTATTGAAGAATACAGCAAATCAATAAAACAAAAGCACACAATAAAAAAAAAGAATATTCCAAGTCCGGAAGTCCAAACATTAAAAAAAATAATAATGTAACCAATAAACTCCAAACAAAAATGGCTCCAATGGGTGCGTCAATCAAACAAAAATCTGAGTTTTAAAAAAGAAAAGTATTCCACCATGGGTCCAAGAAAATGAAATCCAGGTCCAAAACTATGTACAAATGAACAACCAAGGGTCCATGAGCCCAACAATCCAAACGAAACCTAACCTAAATCCTACCTAATAAATAACTATAAACAAAAAGGCGGGGCATAGTCCATGCGCCTCAAAGGTAAAAGAAATTGAAAGGAAACTTACACCTACAGAACTATTTACAAAGGCGGTGGGCAAGGCTCACTTGTTGATGTTCCGGGCCAGGGCATCATCGAACTCCCCTTCAATGTCCCGGAGGCGGACCTCTTCCCTGGCCCCGAGGTCTCGCAGGGATGCAGCCATGGCCTCCTCCAACTCCCTGCAAGTTGCCTCGAGGCACTCAGCCCGCCTCAACGCCCTGCGCATGGAGTTATCCACCTTGACCATAGTGAGTTGTGCCTCTTCGGCCCGCCGCTGCGCCGCATCTATTTGCCGGCCCAACTGCTGCCACGCGGAAGACACTCCCAATCCCGAGTCCTCCTGCCCTCCGGCCGATGCCTGCCCCTCTGATGTTGATGGCCCCGAGCCATCATCGCTCCCACCTTGAGCCTGCTGCCGTGCAAGTGCCCTGCCTGTTGATGCCTGCACGTCCTCCTCCTGCTGGGGTCCAGTTGATGTTGGGGCTACCCCTGCTGGACCTCCGACTCCCGACTGTGGCAGGGATGTGTTCTCCACCAGCCTGCCCGCTGGGTCAGGGGCAGCTCCACAGGGTGACCAGGTGATACTTGGGCAGGAAGATGGCACGGAGGACGACTGGCGCATAGGGGGTTCTGTTGAGGATGGGGGTAGAAGGTCCAGCACACGGAGGATCCCAGCACTGATGACCCGTCCTAGTAGGTCAACGTGGTCAACGAGGCATCCAAAATAACGTGCAGTGTCCTCACGAGAACCCTGCATGTCATCCAGAATGCCACGTTGACGCAACGCCACCCCAGCCAGGACAGGCTGAACACGATCCTGGATTGTCACGTCCACAGGGAGAGGAAGGCCTGTTGTTGTTTGTGCATCCCCTCCCTGAAAACGGGTCTGGACAAAGGCATCCCTGCTGGTGTGGGATGATGCAGTCAGAGGATCGGGGACAGGTTTACACACAGGCACCTCCGCGGCTGCCTGTGCTGCCTCCTGTCCCTGCCCCTGGACGGCACCACTAGCACTAGTGGAATCCCCCCCTCCAAACCCCGTGCGAGGGCCTTACACAGCCTCTTCCTCAACCAAACCCCCCAGCAAACCTGGATGACTCTGTGCCATCTTCCTCCTTAGGCCCCTGTGGGGTCTCAGCTACCCCTTCTGCTGCAGTGGAGTCCACCTCTGACCTCCGCCTCTTGGACTTACCCTCAGCAGCTGCGGCCGTGGACGCGGCACCAGACTCCTCATTCCCCGATGAGATGACAACATGGGAGGGGAGCTGGGCCTTGTATCTCTGGCTGGCAGTGGGATCCCTGCCGCTGTGCTCCACAGCACCGTCTCCGCCCTCTTCATCAGTGGATGCCGCAGACAGGGAGAGACAGAACCCAGGCATCAGGGCACTGTACAATGGTCTGATACACACATGACAGTTGCACATGAGTGGCAGTGTCAAACTTCACACATGGCATCACACTCTCCTACAACATATCATTTGAACCCACACACATGCGCAAAACTACAGGAATGTTGCAGCAGGCGGCACCATCCATACACATACAACAGCATGAGCATCCGAAGGTTAGCCTGATGTCACATGCAACACGGGGAGTGCCGAACACATGCACACACGCCACCAGACATACATGCATCTGTACATCTCCACCACCTGTCGCAGTGAAATCATCGGCATCCATGTCACATCTGCCAATCAGCCTCCTACATGTCAGTGTCACATGCATCCATGGTGTATCACAGTGGTACACATGTCAAATACACACACATGCACATGTACATTGTGCATATACATGAAGTTGGAACCAGCATCCATGTGTCACACCACAACCATGTCACAGTACTTACACCGAAATGTATACATGTGTGTACCTACACATGCATTTGAACACATACACCATTGATGTGCCTCACACATGACTGAACTCACATGCGTCAGGCTCATGTCCCTGTACATACACATCCATACATGGGCCTTTCAAGACATATGTCCAACCTGCACACTCCTGGCACACCTCAACATGCACTGCGTCCAATCAGTACGCATGGACACTTACCTCTCGACTGCGGATGGGTCTGCCTCTGAAGGACCTGGAGGTGGAGCACTGGGTGTATTTGTTCCAGGACCCTCATCTAGATGTTGGTAAGGCGGACCCGGCACCCCTCTGCATGCTTTGCGTTCAAGAAGCTCCGGGCCTTGATGAGGGTCCTGGACCTGAAGTCCTTCCAGCGCTTCCGGACGTGTTGCATGTTGTGAGCTGCCACCCCCTCCACGTTGATGGCAGCCACAATGTCCTTCCAGATCCTCTTCCGTCCTTCATTGTCGGTGCGTGAACTTCTGAAGAGGGCATCATAATGCACCAGGACATGCTCCACCAGGATACCAACTTCTGCGACACAAAAGCTGTTAGCCCTCTATCTCTCTGGCTGGGGGTTGCCAGTGGACTCCGGTGGTGTTCCCCCCTACATGGTAACCCCCGAGGCAGGTGTCGGTGGGCAACTGGGTCCTGGTGCTGGGCTGTGGAGTGATGGAACTTCAGTCGGGTGTCTTCTGTTCCAGCAGGGATGGTCACAGCAACTGGACCCCTGCAGATGGCTGACGTGCAGGCACCAAATAGCAGGGCACCTGGCCAGCAGGCAGGCAGCAGCAGATGGCAGGTGGATGTGTGCTCGAGGCTCTGGGGGGCAGGAAAATGGCCTTCTGGGCAGGAGCATGGTCTTCCGTGTTATGCCCACTTTTCTTGTGTGCGCTACACGTTGTGGGCTTTCCCTGTGCGCATCGCGCACTGTGTTTAGTGACCTGTGCACCCGCTTGTGCCAACCACAGATTTGGCACACATCCCAGGGTTTACACACGCAGCGCATTCCAATAATCGAGGAACAGCAGCGTGCGCGGCTTTAGCACACGTGCGCTGAGATTTTTACACTTGCGCTCCCGTTTCGGCGCAAATTTAATCCATGAATTACCCTGTAAATGCTACGATGGACCTGTAAAATGTTCATGTGAGTTATGCCCAAACATATGTTTTCTGCTGCTGTAGTGGCTCATATTGGCTGTACCCAAATATAGGAAAGCATGCCACTGTAGAGGAAATGTTCATGATGCCTCGTCCCATAGTAAATGCAAGCATTTGCCCCTGGTGGATGTATCCAAATATAGGTTAGAGTGTGACTGTAATGAATCTCATGATGTCTATATCCACAGGCAATGCTAATGTGCGACTGTAAAACACATGCTCACTTCTGGCTATACCCAAACATATGCCAGCATGCATGTCCCTGAAAGTACATGTTAATGACACAACTGTAAAACACTTGTTTATTCTGGCAGTACCTTAACATACACAAGAACGCCTCTGTAAAGTACATGTTTATTAAGCCTCTCTTCAAGGTAAATGCTAGCCTGACTATATGAAGCACTTGCTCCTGCTGGCTGTGCTCAAAATAATGGCTCTTGCTGCATTTCTGGCCCCGTTCCCCAGACAAAAAGATTAACATGCATCACACAGTCTCACTCACGGGAATGTACATTTATTAATTGGGCCTCATAACATGTTTGGTGGTATGGTAGCAACGTACCGGCACCCTTTCCGGACCGCCAAATTGAGAGTTTGCCGGTATGGGCACAGAACTCCCAGTACGCCTGACCTGCCGAGAGATCAGGCCGCTTACGGCAGTGTTTTCACTGAAGCAACAGCACCATTAGCAATGGTACCTGTGCTTCAGTGACTCCGTTCCCGTGCAGTCCTATGGAACCCATTCCCATGAAGTCCTATACGAATCCACAGGAATGAGTATTTAGTGTTCTGCCGCTTGCCATGATATCCCGGTGGCACATGGATGTCAGGTGGCTGAAACAGTGTTACAGGGTTAGCGGTAGCGCACCACCTACTGGCAGATTTTACCAGTGCATCCGTAATCAGGTCCAATGTCTTCTACACACACACACCTGCAAATGCAGACATGCATCCAAAGAGACATATGGGGTCATTACGAGGTTGGAGGCAACCATGGAACTATTAGCGACATGGCTGCCTCCAAAACCTCACCGACTCCGCCCTGGTTAATGGAGCTATTACCGCCCCATTCCAAGGTTGGCAGGGGTGGTAATTCCCCATTCACCAGGGCCCTTCCCCATTCCCATTTGAGCCCCCATAAGGCTCCATGGGAATGGGGAAGGTGCTAATAACGGTACTGCAAATTGCGGTACCGTTATTAGCTCTAAGGTCCCTTTGCAGGTCCTGTCCTTAATGCCTGGTAAAACCAGGCGTTAAGGGAGGGCCCGCAAAGGGAACTCGTAGTAGGGCGGTAAGGGATTACCGGTACCAGTGCCCTTACCGGTACCGGTAATCCCTTACCGCCCGGGTCGTAATGAGGCTGATAGACCCACACAAACTCATAAACTTGCAAACTCATTGCAAACATCTTGCAGACACTCGCATACAGCAATATTGACACAAATATTGTTTTTTATAACTTTATCTTTACACTGGATACTCATCTCCCTCATCTCTGTTGTTTTGAGGATCCCTCCCACTGAATGCAGCTCATTGAAGCCACTGCAGCTGATGATATGGCAGTATGGATTGCACATTTTCTGCATATTGTCTGCTACTGGCCCACTAGTCTCAGACTTCTACCCCTTCCCTGATGTCTCCTGCTGCGCTGCATTTTTTCAGGGTGCCGATTGATCGGCACCCTGCTAGCACCTTGAAACACTTGTGTATAGGCACGTTATAAATGCCATATCATATCATATCAATGATGATACAAAACAGTCAGTCTGCAGGCAGCCCTGTAAAGCTTATGTAAGTATTGCCTTGGCTCATTTCCGTGAATGTATTCCACGGCTGGCTTCAGGCAGCTCCATATGGTTCATGCCAAAACCTGACCCTATTTTCTCTTTCGATCTTGTCACCAATCTCTGCCATCTGTTCCTTGCAGGAGCAGGATGGCTGCTAATAGAGATTTGATGTTAGTGTCATGTGAAAATATAAATACATCATAATTGCTAAAATAACTCCAACGAGTGTTTCAGTTCCCTATGAGAATTGTCAATGTGCCTTCTCCTGACAAATACCACTGGCTAAGGAGAGGGCTGCACAATTAATTTCTCTTGAGTAGTGCCCACTTCTACAAGTTTGCATTTGCTCTTGGATCCTAGGTCCACTGGTATTTTCTTTGTTGCGAAAATTGTAGCATTGAAATGGGCTTGGCTCACAACCTGTTCACCAGCATGAGTTCCCATTAAGTTGAGCTCAAAGTTTATACGCCCCTCACCCAGGGCCGGCACCAGGCGTGTGCAGCATGTGTAGCTGCACTTGGCCCTGTACTGATGGGACCCTGCGGCAGCGGTGCCATGGACTCCCTGTTTTTGCAGGCTGCAGGGCGGGTCGTGTGCTCAGAGTAGTTGCACTTGCTGCATTGCACTCTGAGCACATGGGCGGCCCAAGATTCAGCATGAATGATGGGGAATCTTGCCTGTGCTGTGCCTAAAATCGGTGCTCTCCTCCAGCACAAGTTCCTTTCTGATTTTTGTTTTTATTTGTTATTATTTTTTTTTGTGTTTAATCATTAAGATTTTTTACAAAGTGATCCTGTTGAGAAACAGATTCTCTTTCTCACAGATTCTTTAAGCAAAAAAGTTCTTTTAGTTGCTAGATGTCTGACAAGGGGGGTTTTGTGGCAGTAGAGCAGAGTTTACATATTTTACGATGTTAAAGGTTGCCAGTTGCCATCGTGTTCTGTCCCCCCTATTAACTTAGCCCAACAATTTTCTTGGTCGCTTAAAGCAAACTCGCTTAGGATCTCCGGAAGATATGACGATCTTAAACCTCTGGTACTGGGACACTCAAGGATCAGGTGACAAATTGATTCCATTGCTGATTGATCAGTACAAAAGCGACATTCTTTTTTCGATGATAAGCCTCTAATGAATAGGATTTCATTAGTTTGTAAGAGGTTCAATCTCGCTCTCATAATCAGGTCTCTCGCTGGTTTTGATGGAAATTTCTTAATGTAAGGCTGCACTTCGTTTAACCTCCTTGTATTTAGTGGCAAGTGCTGGATTAGTTTATTTTGCGATGCTATTTCTTTGGTTTTAATCCAGTCCAGTTGTTTCAATTTCTTCTGTATTTTTGTTGGATTTACGAACAGAGTTTCCTCATCGCATTCCACTGATGCTAGATATTCGCAATTCCGGGTACACCAGACCTTTAACATTTTGTTGGTTCCACTTTTAATTTCTCTTAGTATCAAGTTGTAAATTGACTGATCTTCTGCCATTCTGCATTTGCGAAATAGCATCAAGGAATTGATTTTTACTGTGCCTTCCAGAGATAGTAAACTTAGTTCCTGTCTTATCACTGCCATTGAGGTGGAGTCCGGCAGGGCTAGTATTGATCTCCAGAATTGTGCTTCAAGTTTCAGCCAAAATGTAGTTGGAAGAGTTGGCATTGCATCTGCCCCGTAAGTTAATGATGGAACATCCTTTTTTTTGTAAAATTCCAGCACAGGCAGCAACAAAAAGCGGCCACATTTCCTGTTAATGGCTTTGCCTTGCCCAATCAGTTTCTTTACCTTCAGTTTTAAGTGCATCTGCATTGCATTTTCTTTTTTCGAGCTGTCCAAGATCACTCCCAGATATCTAAATTCCGGCACCTTTTCAATTGGTTCTTTCGTCAGGTGCAGTGATATCTTTTCCGATTTTATGGAGCTAATCGAGATGATCATGAATTTAGAGTGCAGTCGCCCAAAAGCACAGCATGCTTTAAGAACACCCATTGTCTACAAAATAGGGAATGTAATGTAATTTCTATTGTTAGCTCCTGCATTCACAGGCATACATTTTATAGGCAATTGAAAATGTGATGTGGTGTTAGTACTTGCATGCCAAGAGAGTGACTGGAAGGGTAGGGGCACAGGAGACAGCTCAGTCTCACAGCTGTCCTTAAGCGTGTGGTTTCATATGTGAAGAAGAGTTAACTGCTTGTAATATTGAAGCTGCACCAGAATATAACAGAATATAGACTGTGACCGCACACCAACTAGGGAGCATGAGAAGGACATCCAACTACATGAGTAAGGCCCACCCTACATCTTCCTCTCTCCACCTGCCCTTTCTTATCCCTGTGGTTGGTGCCCCTTCCTTAGCCTCCATTCCCTTTCTTTCCTTATGTGTCATGTCTGGAAAAAAAAAAAAACAAAAAAAAACAACAAAAAACAACTCAAAAATAGAAGTTCCAATGCAATGCTGCAGGGCCCTGGCCATTTTTAGAAGTCCACGGACAGTCAGCGGAGATTTAACATTTTTGGGGTGCTGCCCTATCAAAACCATTGCACTCTTCTCCGGGAGGAATTGGTGGCTCTGAAAAGAGCCTTTTAGTGGTGTTTTTTTATTTTGCGAAAACCTCAAATGTTCAACACCTACTGGAAAAAGGATTGCTGCAATTCCAAAAAGGGTCACAATGCATTTTGTATATTTCGCAGGAAAATCTGATTGCCAGCATAAGTAAAATGCACTCCATCTCTGTGAAAAATGTGTATACTATGAAACATAATATTTTCATTGTGAAAAGAGGACATGCCAACATCTCTCAAAAAAGCACAAACATCCTTGTTGACATTGCACCTCGCTTTCTCCATTTTTTGACCAAATGAAGAAGAACGCAGCCACATTTGTCTCTGCGCAATATGAGAAAAAATAACTCGGGACTTTGGAAACATGCCCATGACTTTCCGAAGTACTTCTTTCATTGCAAATTGCAAAGAGATTCCAGAGACATGTCCTAAACTGTTCCCTCCACAATGAATAATAATATTAATGTCTGGATGATGCTGTGTCACCAAAGTAGAACAAAGAGGTACCAGATCCCGCCACTTCATTTCACGCAATCCATGCTAGTGCACTTCCACATGAGGGAATCCAAGATGTGCAACCACTCCACAGTGATCTGCATACACCTCCAACCAATTTATCCACGAGTCTCCCAAAATCCAGACAAACTGCCTTCTGAAAGATACAGCCATAGCTATCTGCTCTCCTTTCAGGAAAAAGACTTTCTCACAAAGTCTTTCCTTACACATTACACCCAGTAAATCTTATTGACCAATCCCTTGCCATGCTATGTCTCATTTGCATGCCTCTCAGCCTCAAAATCCCCATATGTAATATGAGCTGTCTGCGGACAACCGCGGTGTCTGCGGACAAATCGTCCAATCTGAGAGTGGGGGATGAAAATTTAAATTGTGTGCCCCATTTCACCTTTGAGGTTGGCTCTGAAAAGGGCCTTTTTCTTTTGTTTGTTTTCTTAAGATGCTTCAGAAACACCTTTCATTTTGTACATTTCTTTGTTTTTTTACATAGTTTTCATCCAAATATCTTCACATTAGCTTCTCCAAAACAATCCTTATGTTCCAAAACAGCATGGCACTTCCCATAAAAGATAAAGACATGCCTTCTTCTTTAAAGTAAACAACATTACCAGAATCAATGTTGTCATTGTTGCAAAAGAACATGCCAGCTCTAATCATAAAAGCAAACATGCCTCGGTTGATTAAACACCTAGCAACATTTTGCTTAGGACAAAAAACAGAACCATTGTCCAATACTGCCCTTGGTACCAAAGCAAAAAAATAACCTTGGCATTTGGAAGTACTTTCATTACTGCCTGAACCAGGTTTTCCAGATCTTGCAACAATGTAGGGGCACTGACATAGCCCAAATGCAAAGCACCACAGTGCAGGACAAGTACATGTGGGTGGTTAACCCTAGGCATATCTTGACAAACTTCTAGCATTGCCTGCAAATTGAAACCAGGAACAGTGCTCCACACCACCTCCACTCCTTTTACGTCAAAATTGTTAGCCACATTCCTACATTTAGCATACTGCTCCAAACCATTCACAAACATATCTCCAAGCACCAACACGTTGACTTTCTCCACCTCTGCTATCTTCATTACACACAGCCTCTCTCAATACAAAGCAGAACCTCAACACCTTATTGGCTAATCACCAAAATACACTCCCATTTCATACTCAGAAGCCCTGGATGTGGCGCGCCCTGTCTGCAAACAACCACGGTGTCCATGCAGCACGTAAGTAACACTGGGGCAGGCCTTCTACCCTTTCCGCTTCACTCTCTGAACCATTCCCGCTTTGGCTACTGTTAAGCAGTCACACAACCATCTACCAATCACATCCAAGAATTCTATATCTAACTCCATCAGCACAGTTCAGCACTTTAGATATACTGTTGATCACTCTGAGTACAATTGGGCTGTAATTGCAAAGCACGTACATCAACAACTATTGCAAAATCTCCAAGATTTCTGCTTCCATATTTATCCACGCCCACATGAATGAACACAAACTACACGTGAAAATATGTTCTGCACAGTACATGTACAGCTCTTGTATAAATGTATATAAACGGGGTAACTGCTACTTACCCTGTATAACCCATAGCTCCCAACATTTTGAGGGTAATTCATAGAATTTCGCAGAAAAGTGTCGCAAGCGGCTGGCGCAGAGTGTCCGCGTGCGATTGTCGGCGCCAGGCACGTGCGCTAAAACCGATTTCCGCGCACAGCGTATTCATGGATTTTAGGCTCCCAAACCAGCCGTGGCGCAGAGTATCGCAGCGACCCTGCAGCAGCGCCAGTAACGCCCCCAAGAACGCCCTCGCGCAAGGAAAAGCCATCAAAATCGCAAAATCATCGCAAAGGGCTGCGCTAACCCTGGACCAGTTTACAGGGCTGCCAAACAAGGAACGCAAAGCGGGTAACGTGCATATCAGGGGTACGCGTGAAGTTATACACGCGATTAGCCAGGGTACGTGTATTACAGGGGTACGCGGGAAGTTTAACATTCGATTGGCCAGGGTACGTGTATTACAGGGGTACGCGTGAAGTTATACATGCGATTAGCCAGGGTACGTGTATTACAGGGGTACGCGGGAAGTTTAACACGCGATTGGCCAGGGTACGTGTATTACAGGGATACGCGTGAAGTTTTACACGCGATTAGCCAGGGCACGTGTATCACAGGGGTACGTGGGAATTGTCACACGCGATTTGCCTGGGTACGTGTATTACAGGGGTACACGGGAAGTTTTACACGCGATTCGGCTGGGTACGTGTATTACAGGGGTGCGCGGGAATTCTCACATGCGATTTGGCCAGGTACGTGTATTACAGGGGTGCGTGGGAAGTTACACATGCAATTAGGCTGGGTGGGTTCTCACAGGTGTTCCTTGTACACCCTCCACGGCCCCTGCAGGCAGCCCACAAAACAGGGGACTACCCTGCACACCTGCTCATGTCCCCCTGCACCCCCACCCCCCAGCAGTGCAGGGGCAGCCTCCACCAGGCCCCCACCCATGTCTCCCACCACCCCCACCCCTCAGCAGTGCAGGGGCACCCTCCACCAGGCCCCCACTCATGTCTCCCACCACCCCCACCCCCCAGCATCCAGGGGCACCCTCCACCAGGCCCCCACTCATGTCTCCCACCACCCCCACCCCCCAGCAGTGCAGGGGCAGTCTCCACCAGGCCCCCACTCATGTCTCCCACCACCCCCTCCCCCCAGCCACCAGGGGCACCCTCCACCAGGCCCCCACCCATGTCTCCCACCACCCCCACCCCCCAGCAGTGCAGGGGCAGCCTCCACCAGGCCCCCACCCATGTCTCCCACCACCCCCACCCCCCAGCAGTGCAGGGGCAGCCTCCACCAGGCCCCCACTCATGTCTCCCACCAAACCCACCCCCCAGCCACCAGGGGCAGCCTCCACCAGGCCCCCACTCATGTCCCCTATCACCCCCACCCCCCCGCCACCAGGGGCAGCCTCCACCAGGCCCCCACCCATGTCTCCCACCACCCCCACCCCCCAGCAGTGCAGGGGCAGCCTCCACCAGGCCCCCACTCATGTCTCCAACCACCCCCACCCCCCAGCCACCAGGGGCAGCCTACACCAGGCCACCACCCATGTCCCCTATCACCCCCACCCCCCAGCAGTGCAGGGGCAGCCTCCACCAGGCCCCCACTCATGTCCCCTATCACCCCCACCCCCCCGCCACCAGGAGCAGCCTCCACCAGGCCCCCACCCATGTCTCCCACCACCCCCTAACCCCAGCCACCAGGGGCACCCTCCACCAGGCCCCCACCCATGTCTCCCACCACCCCCACCCCCCAGCAGTGCAGGGGCAGCCTCCACCAGGCCCCCACCCATGTCCCCTATTACCCCCACCCCCCAGCAGTGCAGGGGCACCCTCCACCAGGCCCCCACTCATGTCTCCCACCACCCCCACCCCCCAGCATCCAGGGGCACCCTCCACCAGGCCCCCACTCATGTCTCCCACCACCCCCACCCCCCAGCAGTGCAGGGGCACCCTCCACCAGGCCCCCACTCATGTCTACCACCACCCCCACCCCCCAGCCACCAGGGGCACCCTCCACCAGGCCCCCACACATGTCTCCCACCACCCCCACCCCCCAGCCACCAGGGGCACCCTCCACCAGGCCCCCACTCATGTCTCCCACCACCCCCCACCCCCCCGCAGTGCAGGGGCAGCCTCCAGCAGGCCCCCACACATGTCTCCCACCACCCCCACCCCCAAGCCACCAGGGGCAGCCTCCACCAGGCCCCCACTCATGTCCCCCTGCCCACAGGCCCTGACAATCCTCAAGTATGTGCCTCATGGCCAGCCACCACAGCCCAAAGACACAACCAAGTATTACATGTGCCCATGATACTACTCCAATGGAAACAATGTAAATCAACACATGTGTCTCACACACACACAATGGTTGCAAGGGAACCTGAAAACCCATATCATGACATGCATGAAAACAATGAGATGAAACCACACATTGAAGAATGAGAAAATCAAAATAATGTATTAAAACAACAGCAATGGCTATCAAAATCAACCAAAATACACAAGTAAAATAATCAAAAAATTAAGCAGGCTGTCTCTTTTCAAAATGAAATCAATAAATGACAATACGAAAAAATATCTTCCAAAGTTCAAGTCCATGAAAAGTAAATGAAGGTAAAAAAAGAAATAGAAAACCATTGCTCCATGGCAAAAAATATTCATAGTTAAAAAAATATCCAAATCCAAAGTCCAACTATGTACAAAGTATTCAGGGTCCATCATCCCAAGTGAAGAAATGAAACCTACCTAAAATGGAACTATATACAAAAGGTGGAGCAGTGTCCGTCGACTCCAAAGAAAAATAAACTGCAAAGGAAACCTATCACTAAATAACTATATACAATGGCGGCGGGCCAGTCCAGCGGCTCACTTAGTGGTGTTCCAGGCCAGGGCATCATCGAACTCCTCGTCTATGTCCCGGAGGCGGTCCTGTTCCATGGCCCCGAGGGTCTGCAGGGACGCCGACATGTTCACCTTCAACTCCCTGCGGATTGCCTCGAGGCACTCGGCCCGCCTCAGGGCCCTCCGCATGGAGTTCTCCGCCCTGACCATCGTGAGCCGCGCCTCTTCTGCCTGCCGCCGCTGCGCATCTATGGCGTGGCCCAACCGCTGGCACACGGAAGACACTTCCCGTCCAGGGTCCTCCTGCCCTCCAGCCGATGCCTGCCCCTCCAATGTTGAAGGCCCCGAGCTATCGTGGCTCCCACCTACAGCCTCCTGCTGCTGCAGCTGCTGCTGTCCATGTGCCCTGTCCGATGGTGCCTGCACATCCTCCTCCAGCTGGGGTGCAGTCGTTGACATGGCCACCCCTGCTGGACGTCCGACTCCCGACTGTGGCAGGGATCTGTTGTCCACCAGTCTGGCCGCACGGTCGGAGGCAGCTCCACAGGGCACCCAGGTGACACATGGGTGGGAAGATGGCATGGAGGACGACTGGGGCATAGGGGGTTCTCTGGAGAAGGGGGTCGGAACAAGGTCCAGGAAACGGAGGAATCCAGCCCTGGTGAGCTGTCGCAGTGGGTCAACGCAGTCAACGAGCCATGCAAGAGGACGTGCAGACTTATCATGAAAAGACTGCAGGTCACCTCGCATGGCCCGTTGACGCAACGCCACTCCACCCTGGACAGGCACAACCTGGTGCAGGATAGCCACATCCGCAGGGAGTGGAAGGCCAGGTGTCATAAGCCAATCCTCTCCCTGAGAACGGATCTGGAGGTAGGCATCCCCGCTGGTGCAAGATGATGCAGTGACAGGAGCAGGGACAGGATTGCACACAGGCACCTACGCGGCGGCCTGTGCTGCCTCCTGTCCCTGATCCTGCACTGCACCACTAGCACCAGTGGAATCCCCACCTCCAGACCCCGCCACTGTCGCTTGCACGGCCTCCTCCTCCACCAAACCCCCCACCAACCTGGATGACTCCGTGCCATCTTCCCCCGTTGGGCCCTGTGGGGTCCCAGCTGCCCCTTCTGCTGCCGAGTAGTCCAACTCCAACCTCAGCCTCTTGGACCTCCCCTCGGCAGCTGCGGCCTGGGACGCGGCACCGGACTCCTCACTCCCCGACGAGATCACAACCTGGGAGGGGATCCGGGCCTTGCGTCTCCGGCTGGTGGTGCGACCCCTGCCGCTGTGCTCCACAGCACCTTCTCCGCCCTCTTCATCAGTTGACGCTGCAGACAGGGAGAAAGAAAACACAGACATCAGGGCACTGTAAAATGGACTCATACACACATGACAGTTATACATGAGTGGCATTGGTAAACCTCAGACATGGCATCACAATCCCCAACACACATGTCATTTCAACTTGCACACATGAGCCATACCACAGCCATAATGCAACAGCCAGCACCATCCATTCACATACAACAGCATGAGCAGCCAAAGGTCATCCACACATCACATGCAACATAGGGAGTCCACTACACATGCACACACAACACCAAACTTGCATGCATGTGTACACCTCCGCCAACTGTCGCAGTGTTTTGATCGACATCCATGTCACACCTGACAATCATTCCTCCACATCCTGTGCCATGCAAGCCCACACACACAAGCACCATCCATGTGTCACACATGAGACCCCTCGCATGTGTCACCCTCACGGCCCTGTACACCACCCCTACTTGGCCACATAAAAATACATGTTCAACCTGCACACTCCTGGCACACCACCACAGGCACAGCTTACAATCAGTATGCATGTACACTTACCGCTCGACTCCAGACGGGTCTGCTTCTCAAGGACCTGGATGTGGAGCGCTGGGGATATGCGTTCCAGGACCCTCATCTGATCTTCCGACAAGTGGCCCCGGCGCCCCTTAGCATCCGCTGCCTTCAGGAGGCGCCGGGCCTTGTTGAGGGTCCTGGACCTGAAGTCCTCCCAGCGCTTCCTGACACGTTCGTAGTCGCGGACTGCCACCTCCTTCGCGTTGATGGCAGTCACGATGTCCATCCAGATCCGAGTCCGTCCTTCCTTGTCGGCGAGCAACATTCCGAAGAGGACATCATACTGCCCCAGGACATGCTCCACCAGGACACCAACTTCGATGGCAGTGAAGCTGGTGCCCCTCTGCCTCCTTGGCCGGGGGTTTCCACTGGTGCCAGATGTTGCAGTGCCCGACATGGCAACCCCAGAGGCAGGAGTGGGTGGGCAACTGGGTACTGGGGCTGGGCTGTGGGGCGATGGAAAATCAGTTGGGAGTCTTCTGTTCCAGCAGGGGTGGTCACAGCAACAGCACCCCTGGCTGATGTGCAGGCAGCAAATGGCAGAGCACGTGGACAGCAGGCAGTCAGGCAGCAGCAGATGGCAGGTGGGAGCGTGCTCAGGGCTCTGGGGGGCAGTAATTTGGCCTTCTGGGCAGGAGCGTGGTCTTCCGTGTGTGAACACGTGGCCAGCTTGATACGGAGTGATTTGGCACGTGAAAATCCAACACGTCTGCGTGTAATTCGAGGAAAGGCCCTTAGCGCATAAACGCGTCGCCAGCGTATGCGCGTCTATGAAGTCACGTGCACGTTGAATTGGGCACACGTTGGAAAATGTTGCGTGTGAAAAAAATGAAAGTGTCAAAGCGTGTAATTGGTGGGAATGGGCCTAGCGCGTACATGCGGCAGTGACAAAGCGTGTAATTGGTGAAAATGGACCTACACGCAGAAGTGACAAAGTGTGTAATTGGTGGAAATGGCCCTACACGCAGAAGTGACAAAGCGTGTAATTGGTGGAAATGGCCCGAGCGCGTACACGCCGCGTAAGTGACGCTGGACGTGTGGGCCTGCATAAAAGGTAAGTGTAGAACACCATTTCCTTGTACGTGCTTTTCGTGGAGAGCGAGTGGGTGAATTCTGTACTTCTTGTCGTTTCACACGCGATTTACTTCACGGCGTTTCAAGTTCGTACTCCCTGTTACCTCTGACAGCTTTTTCTCTTTTTTCTCTTTTACTGGTTTACCTGGGCCTGTTCCCTCAAACAGTGTTCCCTTCTACTGTTGTCCTGTCTCCTCAGACAGCGTACAAATCTTCTTTTGGCAGGGGTGTTGCCAACCAAACGCGCTCCTTTTTCACGCTCTTTTACCTGGCAGACGGTGAGTCACGCACGTATCTAACATCTGTGCTTGCCCCGTGTGTAGCCTACCCCTTCAGAGGTCATTCTAGGCTGCGTGTGACACGCATACGTTCATTCTTGTGTTACTGGGCGCCACAGCGTAGTGCAGGTTTTTCTTTCTGCACACATGGTCTAGGACGGGTTGCGTGCACGTCATCTCCCTTTTTTGGGGCTCCTGTGCGTAGCGTGACCCTTCATCTTTCCCCAGGGGTTACATTCAGCCTTGCTAGAGCACTAGGGTACAATTACCATCTGGTACCCAACCCCTTTGACCCCCAATTGCCCAGGACAATAGTTTACAGCCACTCCCATACGCATATTAACATCAGTGCCATGGCTGGGAGACGAGGATTCCATAAGGGTGGCAAAGGTGGAAGAGCCACAAGTGGTGGCCGTGGTGGATCCGGTAGGGGACGTGGTCGTTACTTGCAGGGTGAGCCTGTCCCCCCATGTGTGGAGGACCAGTCAAGGGCACCCATAATCCCCCCCTCCCGTTGAGGCTGATGTGGCTGACACCATCCATGCTCAGCCCTTGTTGGACCAGACCATTGTGGCAACAGACCTGGCTGACTCCATGGCTGACTTCCAGGTCAGCAGGCCTATGACACGTGCGCTGGTGCACGTTGATGTCATCATGCCACGTGGATCTGGGGCAGCAAGGTCATCTGCTGCCCCAAGTAGGCAGGGCAGAGAGGCTGCAGGGGCAGCTGCGGCTCCATCCACCCCAGCTCTCACACACCCAGCCAGGGCAGTGTCCGTCCTAGTCCATCCTGCTGACATTCCCCCTGACACCATTACACTTGAGCCAATGCCTGCACCAACTCCCATGCTGAGTGTGCAATCCCACACTCCTGATACAGAGTCCACCAGGGCACCTGCCCTTAGTGTCCAGAGTGGCGCAGGACACTCAGGATCACCACCACCTTCCAAGCGGAAGAGGAAGAGTGCTCGTCCGGCACAGGCTGATGCCCCTGACACGGTTACACAGTCCGGCCCGTCGAGGAAGCCCAGCTTCACGGATGACGAACTGAATGCACTTGTCGAGTATGTGTCCGGACATGATAACGAGATGGTCATTGTTGCAGGATCCAAGACCACACCTGCACAACGCCAGGCACACTGGCAAACCGTTGCGGACATCGTAAGTGCCCGTGGAATCGTGAGGCGCACAGCCAATGATTGCTATAAGCGCTGGAATGACCTAAAGCGCAGGGCAAAGAATAAGCTGGCCTCAAGTCATGCCGCAACTCTAGTGACTGGAGGTGGGTCTCCAGTAGTGGACATGGAACTCACTCCACATGAGTCAGTCGCTGGGACCTACGTCACGGAGGAACAGATCCAAGGCGTGGGAGATCTGCCTGATTACGAGGCATTGTCCGGTGAGTGCACATGCATGTGTGTGTTATCCATGTGCATGGTGTGTGTGTGAGGGCTTCTGTTTGTGTGCCAGGTGAGAGTGTGTGTGCCTGAGTCGTATGGGTCAGCCATGTGCTTCATGCAATACATCCTGCGCAGCTGCATTTGGCCATAGCAGTATCCCTTCTGCCAACAGTAGACATCTAGCCCAACAGCACGCCAGTTGCCCTTGAAGTGTCAACTTGCCACAACATTGTTGCTTATTTTTCTCTGTTCATTCAGGCAGATTGTTTGCATTCCACCACTTTTACTAGGCATTTCTCAGTCCTCTAGTCACATGTCTGACATGGCTATGGTAAAGTGGAGTGACTTTGTTACCTGGATATCATTTGTTCACACATGTCCCTGTGCAATTGGACCATTTTGGACTGGCAGCTCCAGGTGAAATATCTGACCTGTTTGAATTAGAAAAGCTATTACATGCGGGAACTGGACTGAATGAATAGGTGCTGCCCTCCTCTCCATCTTCACTCAATAGCAATGGTACATGCCATCTGTGTGATGGCATGTGTGTTTCACCTGGCAATCACAGGCCAATGTGTGATGCCACTGCCAGGCAGCATGCAGACAATGTGTTCATCTTCCATCTTGGTGTCATCAGTGTGTGCCATTTGCCAGCCCTTCATATGCAGTGAGGGTGCATGCATGGGAGGGTTTTAGTCATGTGGGACATGTGTCAATCAAGTACTGGTTCTCTTACTTCTCAGCCCTCATTGTGTGCCATGGTGCTAATGCCTGTTTCCATTTCTTTGTTTTTATGTCTTTGCAGGGGAAGACGCACCTGATACTGCTGGGGTTGTGGAGATGGTGCAGACCCAGGAGGGGTCCGAGGGCCGACCAACCACCAGTGAGGGACGTGGTGTGGTGGTGGGTGAGAACCCACAAGTGCTGCAGGTCGTGCTCTCAAGGGGTGTCTCTGGCTGCACCTCCCCCGAGCTGTACTCAGGTGTAGATTCGGATGATGAGACCTACGTGCCGTCGCAGGTGAGTGTTCCAGGGAGGGATTCTGTTCTGTCCCACCCACCTGCACCAGGGTCAGAACCCTCAATGGGGATGTCAGTGTTGGCAGCTACGCCTTTGGTGGTTACGGATGCAGGGTCACACACCGCGACATCTGATCCTGTTCCTGGGCCAGCAGATCAGAGGGGGAAAGCAGTCTTGCAGCCTCAGGCAGTGCCGGCACAGCAAGGCGCAAGCGCCTTGCCCCAGACAGGTGTGGTGCCCGCCGATGTGGTGGCCGTATGCCACCTGGCAATACCGCATGGGAGCAATCCATTTACGGTATGGCAACCCAACAGGCAGCATCATCCGAGATGATGGCTCAGGCCATGGATAGGGTGGCCACTTCCATTGTCCCCCCTGAAAGGCTGATGGAGCGACTACAGCAGGCAACCGACTCCATCTGCCAGTCACACATGGAGGACATGTTGGCGTCCAACAGGGACAGGCGGGCGGCACTTGCGACTCTGCAGGAGGCCATCTCCATAGAGTCCCAGGGCCACAGGGAAGCCCTGAGGCAGGAGCTCCTTCACCTCAGGACGACTCTTGTTGAGCTTGAGGCCTCAACACACCAAAGGACAGAACAGCAGCTGGAGCGTCTCACCCGTACGCTCTCAGCTGAGATGCAGGCAACGAGGGCAGAGGTCCGGGCATCCCGTGAGTTGTTGCATGGGGACCTCCGCACACTCATCCTCCAGAACGAGACCTACCACACCTGCATGCTTGCAGCCATGGAGGAGCAGACTAGGGCCTTGCGTGGGCTGCCTCCCATAGTGCAACCACCTCCGGATGCAGCTGCACAGGGTGATAATAGCGACAGCAGTGATACTCCCACAATAGGGTAGCCGTGTGGGCCATGAGCCCATGGAGGTGTTTTTTTCCCCAGAATCCACACAGGTGGGTTTTTGTGTGCACCCTGTCCTCGGACCTCCTGGGTGGCCTCCCCAACCCCCCCGGGCCCATCAATGGTCATTTTTGATTTTTTTTTTATTTTTTTTTTTATTTTTATTTTTCCCAATTTTTTTGGGACAATTTGTTGCCTTCCGTGGTTCCTGTGGGCATACGCTGCATTGTGGCTGGGCACATGCAGGCTTGTCATGTATTTGGTTCAGATGCTTGGGTTTGAGTCACACACACCCCTCCTGCTTCCCGTTTCCATGGGCTTGCAAAGGGTGTGCCCAAGTGACATTGACTTACATGGTGACATTGGACTCCCACTACATGTGTGGGTAGTCTAGTCCATACTGTGTATACATTCCTAGTGCATATTGCTGTTGTGTTGTACACTGCATGTTGCATTGATGTGTAACTCATCATCTGTGTCTACCTCCCAATTTGCAGGTCCCTTCCCCATGTCTACACAAGGCCCTCTAGTTTGGAGATGAGGTCCATGTTGGCAGCAGTGCATCTACAACTCTACATGGCGCCAACACTGTACAGTTGGAAGTGGTGGGAGTGCAGGCATTTCCAGGTGGTGAGACTACTAATTTATTACATTTGTGATGTCATGTTAATGGTAGTACCTGCTCAAGTTTGTTGTTGGTCCTGCATTACTGTGAGCATTTCAGGTGTTGCAAGTTTCAATTAGGGACACTGTACATTGTGACACTTGTGTCACGTTGTGGGGATTACTTTGTTTACCTGCAAATAGCATGACATGGCACGGTGTGTCGTGTGGCGGTGCTGGGGATGGGTTGGCTGACATGGCACTGTCCTCTTGTTGCATTTTGCAAGTGGGTATTCATTTTAGCTGCTTGAATGTGTTTCTTCACAAAACTGCATTGGTGGTGTCTATGTGGGTAGGGATGCACACATTGTAACACTTCCAGGTGAACAATCTCAGGCTGATATGGTTTTCACGGTTGATTCTCCAGACATTCAGGATCAGTGTCAGGTTGTGTCATCATTGATTGTCAGATGGAATGTGCCAGGGCAGTGTGCACTCCACAGGGGTGTGATTTCTATGTGAAGTAATTAGCTGCTAGCTGTGTACGGGCTGCCTCCCCCCGTGCCCTTTCCCCTCCCATGCGCAGCAGCTGTGCATGTGGTTGGGGATGTGGGGCCACCACCATGTCCACGGCCAGGCCCCGGCGTGTTGCAACGTTGTGGAGGACACATGCTGCCACTATGATCCTGCACACTACTGGGGGAGCGTACAACAGCTGCCCGCCAGAACGGTCAAGGGAGCGAAAGCGTGACTTTAGCACTCCGAATGTGCGCTCCACTATGCCCCGGGTTGTAATGTGGACTGTGTTATATCTTACCTGGGGTGGCGTGGTGGGGTTCCGAATTGGCGTCATCATGTGGGGGCTGAGAGGGTAGGCACTGTCCCCTGTGGAGGTGGTGATTGGTATCATTGGTGGGGTTGTGACCTTGCTCAGTATCTGACATGCATGCATGTGCAGTGGCATTCATACTCACCAAGCAGCCATGTATCGCCATGCCGCCCAGCTTCTAGGTCCTGGCTTAGGGTGGACATTCGGTAAATGAAGCTGTCGTGGGTGGACCCGGGATAGTTGGCATATACTGAGGTGATGATTCCCTTGGCATTACATACTACCTGCACGTTGATGGAATGCCAGTGCTTGCGGTTCCTATAGATGTGCTCTGATGCCCTGGGGGGACGTAGAGCCACATGGGTGCAGTCGATGGCACCTAGCACTTTGGGGAATCGTGCCACACTGTAAAAATCCAGGGCGGCAGCATGCCTTTCTGCAGGTGTTCTGGGCAGGTATATGTGCCTGCGGACTGATGGGCGTGCAGTGATGATGTTCAAGACCTAGTGTAGGCAGCGTGACTGGGTGGCCTGTGATACCCCACCCACTATGGCACTTGTCCGCTGAAATGATCCAGTGGCTAAGAAGTGCAGTACATTGAGGACCTTCTCCAGGGGGCTGAGTGCTTGGGAGCACAGGGTGGGTGATGTGAGGTCATCCTCCCACTCACTCACCAGGTCCAGTATTATGTGTGGTGGAAACCTGTACCTCCCATACACCTGGTCATCAGGCATCCCGAAAAGGCTGGTTCTGGGTGTGAATATTCTGGCCCTGACTATCCTCCTCCTCCTCCTTTGGTAGCCCACGGCCACTGCTGCTAGGAACGGTATGTTCGTCCTGGGTCTGAGCTTGTTATTTTGTTAGCGCGCAAATTTATGCGTTGCGTGTGTTGTAGGCGAGCGTGTGACCCGCGCACCCCTGAAATCCAGTACCCAGTCCAATAGCGTGTGGAAATTCCTGCGCACCCCGGGATACAGGTGCGCTGACGTACTTGCGTGTGTAAGTGTCCGCGCACCCCTGAAATACACGTACATAGGCCAATCGAGTGTACGCGCACTTTTGTCCAATTACACGCGATGACACTCTGACGTGCAGTCTTTCCACGTATGCTCCGTCATCACGTGCTGTGTGGGAAACACCCGTGCGGGTCACGTCACAGACGCGCTTACGCGCTGAGGGCCTTTGGTCCAATGGAATCGCGTATGCATGCTGACGCGCTTACGCGCTAAGGGCCTTTCCACGCGAAAACACACGGAAGACCACGCTCCTGCCCAGAAGGCCGAATTACTGCCGCCCAGTGCCCTGAGCAGCCTCCCACATGCCATCTGCTGCTGCCTGCCTGCCTGCTGCCACCGTGCCCTGCCATTTGGTGCCTGCACATCAGCCATCTGCAGGGGTCCAGTTGCTGTGCCCACCCCTGCTGGAACTGAAGACTCCCGACTGGGATTACATCGCTCCACAGCCCAGCCCCAGGACCCAGTTGCCCACCCACACCTGCCTCTGGGGTTGCCATGTCAGGCACTTCCACATCTGGCACCAGTGGCAACCCCAGGCCAGAGGGGCAGAGGGGCACCAGCTTCACTGCCACCAAAGTTGGTGTCCTGGTGGAGCATGTCCTGGGGCAGTATGATGCCCTCTTTGGATCGTCACGCGCCAGCAAGGAAGGACGGGAGATGATCTGGGCCGACTGTGTGGTTGCCATCAACGCGGAGGGGGTGGCAACCCGCAACGTCCAGAAGATCAAGAAGCGCTGGGAGGACTTGAGGTCCAGGACCCTCGTGAAGGCCCGGCGCCTCGTGGAGGGGGGCCGGGGCCGCATGAGCTCCACGCCCAGATCCTTGAGAGGGAGACCCGTCTGGAGTTGAGCGGTAAGTGTCCAAGCATTGCTGTGTGAGACAGGGCATGTTGCGGTGTGCTGGTTCTCTGATACTTGCATGTATGTGTGCAGGGACATCATGGTAATGCATGTGCGACCAGTGATGTGTGAACCACATGGTTGTTGCATGTGTTTAAATGCCACATGGGGAGCCCTATGCAGATTTTAAACATGAGAGCATGCCAGTCTCTGTTCCTCGACATGGGTGGGGGTGAGGGATGGGTGCTGATGCCAGGTACATATATGGTAGCCATGTCTGTGTGCCTGACCTGCGTGTCTGTGACTTGTGCATGCCATGGAAGCATGACACATGTGTGTGACAATGCACAGATTCACTGATGCAGCCTAGTTACCCTTGTATCCGCTGTGTTTGGGGTGTATGGGGCCAGATGGATGTGACTGAGGTGAAGTGTGTGCATGTGATAGGCATGACCCATGATGCATGTGAGTTCCATATCATTGTATGTTTCAAGAGTCCATTGGACATGTATGGAAATGTCCATGGCATGCACCATGTCTGTTACTGTGTGTGTTTTGCCTGGACTGACCCATGTGTTGTGGAGGGACATGATGGAAGTGTACTTTGACAGTGGTACTCATCTGCTATTGCTTCCTGTCTAGGGGACCATTGTACAGTACCCTGATGCTTGTGTTCTTTGTCTCCCTCTACGCAGCGGCTAGTGAAGAAGAGGGCGGAGACGGCGCTGTGGAGCAAGGAGGCGGGGATGACCCCACGGCTGCAGCGGAAGGGGTGGGTGAGCCCCCACAGGGGCCTGCTACGGTGGAAGACAGTGAGGAGCCATCCAGGTTGGTGGTTTCCACAGAGGAGGAGGAGGCCGCCACAGGGGCACACATGGGGCCTGGTGGGGGCATCCCTGCTGGTGCAAGTGGTGCATTCCAGGGCCAGGGGCAGGAGGCAGCACAGGTCACCGTGGAGGGGCCTGTGCATGTCGCTGTCCCTGACCCTGTGACAGCACCACCATGCACCAGCAGGGATGCCCTGTCCCAGGCCCGTCCGCAGGTAGAGGGGATGTCCATGTCACCTGACTCCCCTCCACCTGCGGACGAGGGGACCCGTGTCCGTATGGAGAAGGTCCTGATTGGGGTTGCAATGCGCGCGGGTGCAATTTGTGATGACGTGCGTGCTTCCCGGGAGGAGCACGCACATCATCACAAAGAGCACCGTGCCGACGTGGCCCACTTGGGATCTTCCATGTTCAGGGGTTTCCTGCATGTGTCGGCCAATCTGGCGGCCCTCTCCTCCTCTGTGGAGGCTATACGCCGGTCGTTCTCCTTGCTGTCTTCCGGCCCAGATGCCACCAGGGCCCCCTGTGGACCTGCCCTGACCTATGCAGCCAGCTCGGTGGGGATCCCATCCCTGCCACAGTCGGGAGTCGGAGGTCAAGCAGGGGTGGACACCACAGCAACTGTACCCCAGCAGATGGAGGATGTGCCAGCATCATCAGGCAGGGCACGTGCACGACGGCATCGGTGGATTCCATCAGCCTGGATGCCGTCGTGCTGGCAGAGGCAGTTGCGTCGGAGGCAGCAGCAGAGTCAACGTGGGATGCATCATGGCTCGGGGCCATCAACATCGGAGGGGCAGGCATCGGCCGGAGGGCAGGAGGACCCAGGACAGGAAGTGTCTTCCGTGTGGCTGCGGTTGGGCCAGCAGATAGGTGCGGAGCGGCGGCGGGCGGAAGAGGAGCAGCTCACGATGGTCAGGGCGGAGAACTCCATGCAGAGGGCCCTGAGGCGGGCCGAGTGCCTCGAGGCAATCCGCAGGGGGTTGGAGGAGCAGATGGCGTCGTCCCTGCGGACCCTCGGGGCCATGGAACAGGACCGCCTCCGGGACATAGACGAGGAGTTTGATGATGCCCTGGCCCGGAACACTACGGAGTGAGCCGCTGGACTTGCCCGCCGCCTTTGTATATAGTTATTTAGTTTTAGGTTTCATTTGTTTATTCTTATGATTTGGAGTCGACGGACACAGCTCCACTTTTTGTATATAGTTGCATTTTTGTTAGGGTTTTTTGTAGGTTTCCTTTGTTCACTTGGGCTCATGGACCCTTGGATATTTTGTACATAGTTCTTCATTGGATTGTTTTATTTTTTAATTTTTTATTTCTTCTCCATGGAGCAATGGTGTTTGGATTTTTTTTTTCTGTCCGATTGATTTCATTTTTAATGTGACTTTGAAGTACATTTTTTTTGGATTTGGTGTTTTTAATTTTTTTGGACGGACATGCACCTTTTCTTTTTTTCATTGGCATTGTAGTTTGTTTCATTTCATTTGCATTCATATTTTTTTAATACAATTTTGTTTTCATACTTCACTGTGTGGTATCATCTCATTGGTTTCATGCATGTCATGTTGGGTGTTTTCCAATTCATTTGCAACCATTGTGTGTGACAGACATGGGCTCATTTGCTTTATGTACGTTGGGGGTGTAACATGTAATTTCCATTTCCATGTGGGTGAATGGGTTACTTGGTAGGGCCTTTTGGCTGTGGAGGCTTACCATTACGCACATGGTTGGTGATTGTGAGGAACTGGGTGCAGGGGGACATAGGTGGGGGCCTGGTGGAGGGTGCCCCTGCACTGCTGGGGGGTGGGGGTGATAGGGGACATGGGTGGGGGCCTGGTGGAGGGTGCCCCTGCACTGCTGGGGGGTGGGGGTGGTGGGAGACATGAGTGGGGGCCTGGTGGAGGCTGCCCCTGCACTGCTGGTGGGTGGGGGTGGTGGGAGACATGAGTGGGGGCCTGGTGGAGGGTGCCCCTGCACTGCTGGGGGGTGGGGGTGGTGGGAGACATGAGTGGGGGCCTGGTGGAGGCTGCCCCTGCACTGCTGGGGGGTGGGGTGGTGGGAGACATGGGTGGGGGCCTGGTGGAGGGTGCCCCTGGTGGCTGGGGGGCGGGGGTGGTGGGAGACATGGGTGGGGGCCTGGTGGAGGGTGCCCCTGGTGGCTGGGGGAGGGGGTGGTGGGAGACATGGGTGGGGGCCTGGTGGAGGGTGCCCCTGGTGGCTGGGGGGTGGGGGTGGTGGGAGACATGGGTGGGGGCCTGGTGGAGGCTGCCCCTGGTGGCGGGGGGTGGGGATGATAGGGGACATGAGTGGGGGCCTGGTGGAGGCTGCCCCTGCACTGCTGGGGGGTGGGGGTGATAGGGGACATGGGTGGGGGCCTGGTGTAGGCTGCCCCTGCACTGCTTGGGGGTGGGGGTGGTGGGAGACATGAGTGGGGGACTGGTGGAGGCTGCCCCTGCACTGCCGGGGGGTGGGGGTGGTGGGAGACATGGGTGGGGGCCTGGTGGAGGCTGCCCCTGGTGGCGGGGGGGTGGGGGTGATAGAGGACATGAGTGGGGGCCTGGTGGAGGCTGCCCCTGCACTGCTGGGGGGTGGGGGTGGTGGGAGACATGGGTGGGGGCCTGGTGGAGGGTGCCCCTGGTGGCTGGGGGGAGATGGTGATTTGAGACATGGGTGGGGGCCTGGTGGAGGCTGCCCCTGGTGGCTGGGGGGTGGGGTGGTGGGAGACATGGGTGGGGGCCTGGTGGAGGGTGCCCCTGGTGGCTGGGGGGTGGGGGTGGTGGTAGACATGAGTGGGGGCCTGGTGGAGGGTGCCCCTGCACTGCTGGTGGTGGGGGTGGTGGTAGACATGGGTGGAGGCCTGGTGGAGGCTGCCCCTGCACTGCTGGGGGGTGGGGGTGGTGGGAGACATGGGTGGGGGCCTGGTGGAGGGTGCCCCTGGTGGCTGGGGGGAGGGGGTGGTGGGAGACATGGGTGGGGGCCTGGTGGAGGGTGCCCCTGGTGGCTGGGGGGTGGGGGTGGTGGGATACATGGGTGGGGGCCTGGTGGAGGGTGCCCCTGGTGGCTGGGGGGTGGGGGTGGTGGTAGACATGAGTGGGGGCCTGGTGGAGGCTGCCCCTGCACTGCTCGGGGGTGGGGTGGTGGGAGACATGGGTGGGGGCCTGGTGGAGGGTTCCCCTGCACTGCTGGGGGGTGGGGGTGGTGGTAGACATGAGTGGGGGCCTGGTAGAAGGTGCCCCTGCACTGCTGGGGGGTGGGGGTGGTGGGAGACATGAGTGGGGGCCTGGTGGAGGGTGCCCCTGGATGCTGGGGGGTGGGGGTGGTGGGAGACATGAGTGGGGGCCTGGTGGAGGGTGCCCCTGCACTGCTGGGAGTGATAGGGGACATGAGTGAGGGCCTGGTGGAGGCTGCCCCTGGTGGCTGGGGGGTGGGGGTGGTGGGAGACATGGGTGGGGGCCTGGTGGAGGCTGCCCCTGCACTGCTGGGGGGTGGGGGTGGTGGGAGACATGAGTGGGGGCCTGGTGGGGGGTGCCCCTGGTGGCTGGTGGGTGGGGGTGGTGGGAGACATGGGTGGGGGCCTGGTGGAGGGTGCCCCTGCACTGCTGGGGGGTGGGAGCGGTGGGATACATGAGTGGGGGCCTGGTGGAGGGTGCCCCTGCACTGCTGGGGGGTGGGGGTGGTGGGAGACATGAGTGGGGGCCTGGTGGAGGCTGCCCCTGGTGGCTGGGGGGTGAGGGTGGTGGGAGACATGAGTGGGGGCCTGGTGGAGGCTGCCCCTGGTGGCTGGGGGGTGGGGTGGTGGGAGACATGAGTGGGGGCCTGGTGGAGGGTGCCCCTGCACTGCTGGGGGGTGGGGGTTATAGGGGACATGAGTGGGGGCCTGGTGGAGGCTGCCCCTGCACTGCTGGGGGGTGGGGGTGGTGGGAGACATGAGTGGGGGCCTGGTGGAGGGTGCCCCTGGATGCTGGGGGGTGGGGGTGGTGGGAGACATGAGTGGGGGCCTGGTGGAGGGTGCCCCTGCACTGCTGGGGGTGGGGTGATAGGGGACATGAGTGGGGGCCTGGTGGAGGGTGCCCCTGCACTGCTGGGGGGTGGTGGTAGACATGAGTGGGGGCCTGGTGGAGGCTGCCCCTGGTGGCTGGGGTGGGGGCCTGGTGGAGGGTGCCCCTGCACTGCTGGGGGGTGGGGGTGGTGGGAGACATGAGTGGGGGCCTGGTGGAGGCTGCCCCTGCACTGCTGGTGGGTGTGGGTGGTGGGAGACATGAGTGGGGGCCTGGTGTAGGCTGCCCCTGGTGGCTGGGGGGTGGGGGTGGTGGGAGACATGGGTGGGGGCCTGGTGGAGGGTTCCCCTGCACTGCTGGGGGGTGGGGTGATAGGGGACATGAGTGGGGGCCTGGTGGAGGGTGCCCCTGCACTGCTGGGGGGTGGTGGGAGACATGCGTGGGGGCCTGGTGGAGGCTGCCCCTGGTGGCGGGGGGTGGGGGTGGTGGGAGACATGAGTGGGGGCCTGGTGGAGGGTGCCCCTGGATGCTGGGGGGTGGGGGTGGTGGGAGACATGAGTGGGGGCCTGGTGGAGGGTGCCCCTGGATGCTGGGGGGTGGGGGTGCTGGGTGACATGAGCAGGAGTGCAGGGTAGTCCCCTGTGGTGTGTGCTGCCTGCAGGGGCCGTGGAGGGTGTACAGGGAATACCTGGGAGCACACAGCCAAATCGCGTGTAGAATTTCCCGCGTACCCCTGTCATACACGTGCCCAGCCAAATCGCGTGTGGAACTTCCCGCGCACCCCTGAAATCCACGTACCCGGCCAAATCACGTGTGGAACTTCCCGCGCACCCCTGAAATCCACGTACACGGCCAAATCACGTGTGGAACTTCCCACGCACCCCTGAAATCCACGTACCCGGCCAAATCGCGTGTGAAACTTCCCGTGCACCCCTGAAATCCACGTACATGGCCAAATCGCGTGTGGAACTTCCCGCGCACCCCTGAAATCCACGTACACGGCCAAATCGCGTGTGGAACTTCCCGCGCACCCCTGAAATCCACGTACCCTGACAAATCGCGTGTGGAACTTCCTGCGCACCCCTGAAATCCACGTACCCCGCCAAATCGCGTGTGGAACTTCCCACGCACCCCTGAAATCCACGTACACGGCCAAATCGCGTGTGGAACTTCCCGCGCACCCCTGAAATCCACGTACCCTGACAAATCGCGTGTGGAACTTCCCGCGCACCCCTGCAATCCGCATACCCTGACAAATCGCGTGTGGTACTTCCCGCGAACCCCTGAAATCCACGTACCCGGCCAAATCGCGTGTGGAACTTCCCGCGCACCCCTGAAATCCACGTACACGGCCAAATCGCGTGTGTAACTTCCCGCGCACCCCTGAAATCCACGTACCCTGACAAATCGCGTGTGGAACTTCCCGCGCACCCCTGCAATCCACGTACCCTGACAAATCGCGTGTGGTACTTCCCGTGAACCCCTGAAATCCACGTACCCGGCCAAATCGCGTGTGGAACTTCCCACGCACCCCTGAAATCCACGTACCCGGCCAAATCGCGTGTGAGACTTCCCGCGCACCCCGGTATGCACGCACACGTATTTTTTGTCAGCGGGTGTCCGTGTTTGTGGGTACCCCTTTGCACGTCATTTGTCCTGGAGGGCCACAGTATAGGACATTCATCATGGCTGTATATAGGTGCTATTTGTTGGCGCACCTTTGGCGCACATTTCTTACAGGCGCAGAGACGCTACCGCCTGCTTTCTTGTGGCGGCCGTGTTTGTGCCTGTGCGCTGGTTTGAGCGTGCGCTTTTTTGCCCTATTGTATTCCATGAATACGTGTTGTAGGCGAGCGTGTGGGCGTTCCGCGCACTTGTACCCTGTACTTCCCCCGTGACTCCCACATTTTGGCAAGTTGTTCCCCATTCCGAGTGTTACGCCCCGTGTTCCGCCTACTTTTGTTGCGTGCGCCGCGCTATGTGCGATTTTCGCTGTGGCCTGTGCGATTTTCGCTGTGACCTGGCCCACGCAGTTAGATGGCCTGTGCGCCAACGTGCGCCGCGCACTTTTTTATCGCACATCCAATGGTTTTCTCGCGCACGGCCTTCCATGAATCGATGTGCGCTGCTTTTCGTGCGATTTTCGCACTTGCACTGCGATTTTCGCTATTCCACTGCGATTCGCACGTTTTTGCCCACTTGCGCCGCGCTAATTATTCCATGAATCGGCCTGTTTATGTCACCAAGGTGGGTGAAAACAACCGATTTTCTTTTTGGCGGGTGAGAGGCCATAGAAGTGAATGGGCATATGAGGGACTTGGTGGGTGATTCAACTGCTTGCAAGGCGGGTAACACCTGCCAAAAGCGGGTGACTTGAGAGCTATTTATAACTTGTAAAAAAAGCTTACTGTCATTCCTCCCATCTGCTATGATGATGTGTCGCTTCAAAAGCTGTCTAGTCTGAAAATTTTTATTTATCTATATTACTAACTATAATGTGCAAACAGTTACTCTCTTCATTCATTCTGTCATTTGTGTAACCACTGCCACCTATTTATCCACATTTCAACTATAATAGCATTTAATGCATTATAGTGCATAGGATGTATATACTGTTTCCTGTCTATGCAATATGGACATTTTACACTATCTATCATTTCAACTTCCTTTACAAATTATTATAATACTAATCAGACACAACGCACACACACCTATCTAACAAACTGGCATTTCATGTTAAAAGATGTGCAAAATAACAGTATAATTGTGGGAGAAGGCTTTGTACTCTGTTATAAAATGACACGCAGCTTGGATGAGTACATGCATCTTTATTCATGCACACAGATAGCCAATATCATTTGAAAGGCTCCCAGCTGAAACAACACCACTGCATCTACAACTATTCTTCCAATCTTCACAGCTCTCTCATTCGAGCAGGTTGCCCATTCCGTTTTAGAATTGAGCACAGCATTCAACTATACACAGGTGCAGTCATGTCTATCACATCATGTACAACTATGTACGAACAAAGTAGTAAATCAACACATACAACATCTCCCCTCTCCCTATAGTCTGCAACGCAAGAACCACACCCTTCATTGCAAACCTTACTTTATTTCAGACTCTCCCATCTTCAAGCACCACAAGATCACCCATTAGTTTTCTAATCACCTGCAGTCACGTAAACTTGCTTTGTCCCATTGCCACTTTTAGAGGTTTTCTTTTTTCAACCTTCTTCCCTACAACTATCCTATCGAGTAATAAGCTGCTGAACCCATCAAATCCTTCTACTTTATTTCCCACACCTTCACAAATGCATACTTTTCCCGACAGGTCCTGCCAATTACCCTGTACAAATAGCAAGAAAAGCATACAGTTATTTCTCCAATCTCCTAACTTCCAATAACAAGGCCTTAAAAAACCCAGTGTGCTCTGTGTGCTTACTAATCATTTCTAAAGCACGTTCAACTGACAGATTTTAAATAAAATATACAGAATGCACATAGACAAAGGAAAGTGCATCTACATGCTATGCACAGTTATCAAAAAGAACTGCGACTGCGAAAACAAAGAAATCAATGTCTACATTAACAACAGTACTATTAACACACACTAACTTCTTTATTTCACAATTGCAGTGAAGACCACTCTCCTGAACACCAGCAGCATCTAAAGTACAAAACAGAACTCAGAAGAAACATACTCTTTCCATCCTAAAAAGTAAGTCAATACTGCCATAATGTTGTGACTGTTACTCAAATACTGTAGAATTCTAGTATTGTAGAATAAACAATTGTATTAACCCTTCAGCATTAGATTCAGTATTACTGCTTGCCCCTCAGCAGCTGGATACTTTGTATTGTCATCTGAACAACAATATAGTAAAACACAAATACGAGAGTAGCCTTCCCAACCTGAAGTAACAGCCCATTGCAAAATCACACACCTCTACATACATGCTTACCATCATACTCAAACACTCATGCACAACGCACACATATATTGCACAACATCCCAACCCACATTTTCTTTTTTTCCCCAACAGATCCTAAAGAATGCCTACCAAAAAGCAACTCCGTAGAAAGCAACACAAAAATGGACAAAATCAAAATAAAAGTGTCCAGAGTAAGCATCCACCTCTAGCAGAATTTGTACAAAAAGTTCAAACAAAACAGTTTATACAGTCAGTGAGCGAAACAAAAAAAAAGAACCTTGCCTCATCTTTGCAAAATGTTAAACAAAACAGAAAGTGATTAACAGGACTGCTGCTACCACTAGTGCTAACACTGCACGTATAAATCTAAATGAAGCCACAAGTAGCATACCAAAAAAAGAAATTTGACAAAAAATGTTCCGCCATATAGTCCTTCAGAACCTCATAAAAACAGGAGCGAAATCACTCACAACCTTTAAAACCTACCATAGAAAATGAATCCTAGAAGCTCTCATAGACAGTGCAATCCTTCTCAAAAGGAAATTATTTATTTTAGTTTTAAAGAGAATGAAACCACTAACAAAACTAAGCATTACACTACAAAAAGGACTTCTCAATAAACAGACTATCAACAAACAACTTCACAAACATCTGTGGAGGTGAATGAACTCACACAACCAGCACAAAACCATATTTCAATGAAGAAGCATACAAACCAAAGCAAATCAACCCAATTGTCCTACATAGCAGTGGACAAGGGTATGAAAAACGTAATAATACCATTATGGAACAAGAAACGCTGATAACAAAAATATCCCCAGAAGATTTAGTATCAACTCTCCATTCCACTGAACCAATGCGTCCAGTATACAAATGGCCGTACACATTAATGGCTAACATAGCCAAACATTCTTTCAAATCATTACACCAGTTCCTCAATTAATATGTGAAAGGCAAAGAGAAATTGAAAATAAAACTACTACAAAGTATGGACTCCTGTCCAGTGTGCAAATACACATGACTACAAGGACATTCATTAGCCTGCATTTCTGGACCTATTTGCAAAAGCACCTTCCACCATATCAAAATGATATCAACACCCCATACAACTATAAGAAATCTGGTTCATAAACTGTACTATGCCAAAGGTCCTGCTTTAACACTAGCCAATTTAAATAACATTCTTCTACATGGTACAGCCAAAGAACTACTCGAAGAAATTTAGCATATACAGAGAAAATATTATGCAAGTGAAAGCCACAATACAATTGCGTAAGAACAAACTACCAAAAACTTTACAAATGGCAACCTTCTACTACACATATACAAAAAAGAAATACTAAAGTTTAAAAGTACTTCTGACGAAGTACCAAACCATGTATGTGTGTGATGCCGCAGGAATTTCTATAAGAACAGTACAACAACTGTGGACATAATGTACAAAATAGAAGGCAATGAAGATTCCAAGTGGTTCCAATTAGCTCTCTATCTTTTAGCAGAAAACAAATACAAAATTAATGACCCCTTAATACTTTGCAGTTACTGCACTACAAAACTTGACAACAACCAAACATCTTCACGTGCTATTACAAATAACTTGGAATTATTCTCACTAACAAAAGCCCTGCAACAACTTAACTTGTATGAGAGCATCATACTTCAAACAGTGCGCCCATTTCAAGCAACAATATGCCTTCATCCGAAAACGGCAAAACTACCTCCCTCTGAATTACTGAAAGGCATTTGTGGCAAAGTAGTGTATTTTCAATTAGATCTCAAAGAAAATGTACACACTCTGGGATTGCAACATCCAATGCATCAATCTTTAATTATCTAAGTAAATGGCATACCTATAAAAGAAAAAAAAAGATTGGCAACAATTCGTAGACTTATATAAAGTTATACAAACCCTGCAGTATCAGCCCTGCAGTATCTAAAAGACAACAATGAATACTACAAAGAAATACATATTGAAGAAAACCTGTTGGAAACCACTGAAATAATTCAAGACTCATCAGAAACTGGACAATTTCAACTTCTAGGTCCTGCTGCAGAATCCAATATTTTAGACCATTATACAATTCACGTTACACTGTAAAGACACGATAAATGATGCACTGGCAATGTACCAAATGCGACAAGCCAAAGGATCTCCAATCAGCATATGGTAAAAAAGTATAGAAGCATGTGCTTTTCCACTACTCTTTCCTACTGGTAATTGAGGAAGGTACAATGATAGACCCACACAAATAACAGCACCAGAATTTCACTCTTTACAAATGTATTCTGAAGATCCCAGATTCAGACAAAATGTGAAATACATATTCCACCTTCTCTTTGAAAGTGAACTAGCAACTCTATGCTACGGAGTTGCACACACATTGAAATCAGGTACCAATTTTCAAAATATGTCAGCTACGCAATTACTACAAAAAGTGCAAGAAAGAGATGAGGTTTTACAGTCAAGCATTACAAATCCTTTAGCAAACATGCGTGGTACAAAAGAATACTGGTTCCGACGTCACTGAGATGTACGCTGTATTATAAGAAAACTTGGCCCACCCACTTGGTTTGTGACATTAAGTTGGGCAGAATATGCATGTGAAGATTTATACGATTTCCTATGCATAGCAAACAAAAACAAAACAAATATAGATATAAAAACACCAGGAGAACTCTGCTCTCTAGATCTGTAAATGCATCAAGATATTTCCATCAACGCTTCATTGCTATGCTACACTTTATTTGTAATAAAACTGTTCCTCCCCTCGGAGAAGTGCAACACTTCTTTTGGAGAAAAGAATACCAAGCCAGAGGAGCACCACACATCCACATGCTTTTGCAGATTAAATATGCTCCTAAATTTGGTGAGGACAGCGATCATCCAGTTCATCCAAAAATATGTCACTTGTAAAATCCCTTCACAAACGACACATGGTGACCATCATGCACAAATTTTACAATTTCAAAGACACAATTGTGGGAAATATTGTCGACGCAAATATAAAAACATGCCGCTTTGGTTTCCCTAGATCAGTTTCAACAATAGGTCAAGTAAACAACTTCATGTCTTCAGTTAGACATAGTGTCAAAGGTAAATCATCTAAAAACACATATTACTTAAAACGAACAGAAGAATCATTGCCCTCCTATGGAATGAAAATATAGATGTGCAGTACATTGCAGACAATTTTACTGCAGTTCCATGATATGTCACAGCCTACTTAACCAAAGCAGAAAAAAACAGAGCTCCCAGACCTGTGGGATGACATATCATCTGACAAAACACTATCACTGAAATTGTACAGCTTGGGCATAACAATGCTCTCCCATAGAGAATGTGGCTGCTGCTGTGAAGCAGCAAACCATTTATCCAGTACTGCCTTGTATGGAAACTCTGAAAATATAGTTTGGCTAAGGCCTTGGTCCTGCTAAATCTAGAAAAAGAGTTCTGAAATTATATGAAGACATACAAACAATAGCCAGAAATGATCCCAACAGCCAAGACATTTATTTTGAAAAACAATTTACTGGACACATACTACCCAAACAGGAGTAACACTTTGGAAACCATGTGTCTATACCACATAGCCCAAAACTTCACATAAAAAATAATATTAAACCAGATGAGACGAAAGGTAGATACAGAGTGGAAAATTGTGAAGGCAGCTTAGTGAAACTTACCAAATGAAGCTTAATTAATCATATCAAATTGTCATTAAAAACTCCTCAACATAAAGAACTGTATTACATGTCCCTGCTACAACGTTTTAAACCATGGGGAAAAGAAGAAGATTTACTAGATACCTATGACTCCTATGAAGACACCTTCAAAGCAAATAAAAGCACTATGACAGACGTAAACTTTGCACAGTACAAAATAATGTTGCATAATGAACAAGAAGAAGAACTCCAAGCACAAATAGATATGGCCACTCCTGACAGTAGTCAACCTTCTGTAACAGGAAGCCAAGAACCACTTGGACAGCCAGTAATAGCAAATGAGGCAGAATTAGCCATGACAGAAGTAGAAAACACCATGTGTCAATATGAGCAATCTACAGAAGACTTTGCTGTACTAAACTCACAACTAAACAATGAGCAGTGTAGCATTTTCCAAGAAATAAAAATACAAATTGAACATGATGTAAAAATTGTACCTGCCATGACTACAGACCTATACTGCTATACGTGAGTGGTCAAGCTGGTTGAAGCAACACGTTCTTAATCAAATCATCAGCAAGTTACTCCAACAATTGACAAACAACAAACTGCCAGCTGTTATAACTGCCCCCACAGGTTTAGCTGCCTACAACACAGGTTGTGTCACTTTACACCAATTACTACTCCTTCCAGTTAAACACCAACACAAAATATACTATTACAAACTTTCTACAGAAGCTGCAATGGAACTACGTTGAGTTTTCAAACAAATGAAAATGCTGCTAATAGATGAAGTAAGAATGGTTTCCAATCTAATGTTAGCCTTCATTCACCTCAGATTACAAGAGCTCCTGAAAAAACAGACTATGAAGAACTCTTTGGAGGAAAATACATTATAGTTTTCGGAGATCTTCTTCAATTAACACCAGATAAAGGTGAACCTATTTTTAAAACCTTAGGGCACAAACTATGCCTGCATAGGAAATGTCAACCTTTAGCAACATTTCCAATACAGAGAATTAACTGAAAACATGTGTCAGCCTGCAGACCTCACATACGCCAGCATTTTGAAAGGTATTAGAGTTGGTGCGCTATCTCAAGAAGCACAATCTATATTGATAACCAGGCACATCCATGCATTCTATGGCCATAATTCAAGTGCTACTGATGTCATGGAACAATTAGCAAACAAAAATGTAAACTGTATGTCCTTGATACCAACTCTTGCAACCTGTTCAAAATTTAATGAAACAATGTTAAAAAAGAAATGCAACCAATAAATGAAATTTGCTCCACAGACAAACTGGACCTACATGGTATGACACTACCCATGTGTCAACAAGCCACAACAAAGCTAAATACCGTAGAAAACTCTAACACAGCTGGTTTGGAGAAAATATTAAAATTATCTTTAAACTGTAGAGTAATGCTTAAACGTAACCTTGATATGGACCAAGGACTAGTTAATGGAGCACTTGGTAGGTACAGTTGTTAGCTTTCAAACGTACACACGTGACAACAACATTCAGTTTGTCAATGTTCTGTTTGACAAATTATCAGAAGTTAAAAGGATAGGACGCTCAACAGCCCGCTTCCTTTTTTCAAAAATATGTATGTGCGCAGAGAACAATTTTCCCTAATTCTAGCATACACAGTCACCATTCACAAATCACAAGGTCTTACTCTAGATAAAGCATTGATAGATATTGGTAGCACAGTGTTTAAAGAAGGCATGAGCTATGTAGGACTATCACGTTTACATACACTGGACAGACTATTTCTAATCAACTTTGATGCAAGTAAAGTAAATGCTCATATTCCTTGCATTCTAGAATACAATAGGCTGCATTCATTCTACACCCCATCTACAAACCTATCCTGTTCCGCAAAAAGCAAAACTTTGTAAAAGAAAACTACTTCACTCTCAAATTAAGCAGGATCTCACAGCAATTCCTCCAAATAAATTAAAAGAAGTTGCTACTTCATCAAAAACCACAACCAAAGAAAAATGTACTGCACAAACAAAGTCAACTACCTCTTCAAACAAAGAACGTGCACTCTGAACTAATGACTTGGACACAGAGCTGTTAGGTCCATGCAAACGTTCAAATACAACTGGTTTAAATGCAGTGGTGTAACACAAAATGTGGGGGCCCCCCTGCGAGCCATGCTGAGGGGGCCCCCCAACTCGGCAACAAATCACGGGTTGCGCCACACTCTGGGCCGGCCTAGACTGTCACGCTTGCACAATACGCATGAACGTGCTGCTGAAGGGGTATGCCACACACTGCACTAGGAAAAAGATATAAATATGTGTTTTAATGCAATATACAGCACACTTTCTGAGATAAATTGGCTATAAAGATAGAGTGTTTGCAATTGTTTTGTAGGGTAACACAATCCAATACATGCAAGTCACCAACAGTGCACAGGAACATTAATGCTTTCAACTGGCTGCACAATGTAGACCAGTGTAAACACGTAATAACATTATAGTACAGAATGCCAGGCCACATTTAGACATACCTAGACTGTTTTCAGCAAAATGCCAGTCAAAGCAATAACACTCATCAAGAAGAGAGCACACAATAAAGCAAGTGTCTCCATGGCCTCGAACAACACGGCCAAACTCTTTAAAATCTGCAAGGAACTGGTCAATCCTGTTGTGGTCTATACCTCTTCTGTTCCCTCCCATGCCCTCTGTACAGCTCTGGCCTCTCATTTCTCTGCTAAATCTCAGGACATCCTGTCCTCTATGTCCTCTTCCTCTCTCGGCCCATTTTGGCCATCTCTTCTCTCCTCCTCCTTTTTCCTCTTTCTCTCTGACAACACCTGATGAGGTTTCTAGACAAGTCCGATCTATGAAAGTGTCGTCCAAACAGGTGCTCCGCTGCTCCTCCAGAACCATCAAAGCCCATATTGACACCCTCGCTCCAGCCTTGGCCGATTTCTGTAATCACTCTTTCTCCACTGCAATGTTCCCCTCTCCCTTTGAGCACTCCCTTGTGCACCCACTCCTCAAGAAGCAGTCTGCTGATCCTACCTGCTGGAAAACTATCGCTCAATCTCCACCTTTCCTGAGCAAACTCTTGGAAAAGCTTGCCATCTCCCAGCTTACTCTCCACACTGAATCTGTTGGTTGTCTCCATGACCATCAGTCTGGCGTCAGAGCTGCCAGAGGCATATGATATGATATGATATGATATGGTATTTGTAACACGCCTATACACAAGTGTTTCAAGGCGCGACGAGGCAGGGAGGGAGGGAAACAAGGGGAAGACAGACAAACGATCCTACTAGGCCAGGTGTCATTCAGATCGCGCAAGTGCAGAGGTAAGGGGAAAAGGAGAAAGTGCAGGGGGAGGAGGTGGGGGGAAAGTGCAGTACAAGGTAAGTAGCGTAATAAAAAATAAATAATAAGTGATAAATAAAAAGGGCCAGCTGGTGGCAAGTGCGAGGTAAGTGCAGAGCAAGTGCTGGGAAGTGCTGGGAAGGGGGCTGTAGGGATACAGTGACAGTCCCACAGTGCAGGGGGAGCCAGGGAGGCAGTGCAAGTGGAGAGTGGCTGGGCCCTGGACCGAGGTCGCTGAGAGTGGCCCAGATGCAGATTTAGTGCAGAATTCAGTGGGGAGTTAAGAAGGTTTAGCAGGGGAGAGGGAGAGAGAAGGCAGAAGCGAAGAGGAAGGTTTTGAGGTGCTTCCGGAACCGGAGATGGTTCTCCTCAAGTTTCAGGGAGGCAGGAAGGCTGTTCCAGAGGGAGGCCCCTGCTGCGGAGAGAGATCTACCCCCAGCTCGTTGCTTAGAGAAGCGGCTGACCATGAGGGAGTTGGAGACGGATGAGCGAAGGGCTCGTGAAGGAAGATATTTAGGAAGAGAGAGTTGAAGGTATTTAGGCCCCAGGCCCCAGAAGGCCTTGTGGACAATGCAGAGGGTTTTGAACTTGATCCTCGCAGCCACTGGGAGCCAGTGAAGAGATTTCAGTCCTGGAGAGATACGGTCTCTGGGCTTGAGGCCAAGGACAAGTCTCGCAGTTCTGTTCTGGATAAGTTGCAGAGGGCGGAGAGTGGAGGCAGGCAGATTAAGATAGAGGCTGTTGCAGTAGTCCAGCCTTGAGAGAACCAGGGCTCGGGAGACAGTGAGCTTCTGGGGGAAGGAGAGGAAGGGAAGAATACCTCTGAGGAGGTGCAGCTGGTAGTGTGACTTCTTAGAGACGTCAGATATATGAGGAGAGAAGGAGAGTGTGGAGTCGAAGATGACCCCGAGGTTTTTAGCCTTGCAGGTAGGGGCCGGAAGGGGGCCAAGGGAGGCCGGCCAGAGAGCTGCAGGGAAGGAGGGAGTGGGTGCGCCGTTGAGTAGAATCTCAGTCTTACTGGCGTTAAGGCAGAGGTCATTGGCGGCACACCATTCCTGGATAGCAGACAGACAGTCAGAGATGAGGGAAGGAGAGGAGGAGGCCGAGGGTAGCCTGAAAATGAGCTGGGTATCGTCCGCATAGCACTGGAAGTGGGGGCAGAGAGCAGCGATGCGGTGGGCAAGGAGTGCCAGATACTGGTTGAAAAGCCAGGGAGAGAGGTTGGATCCCTGGGGGACACCACAGGTGGAGAAAAAGATGTCAGAGAGGAAGGAGCCCATTTGGACCTGGGAGGGTCGACCGGAAAGGAAAGAGGTCAGCCATGCCAGAGCCTGACCAGTGATACCCAGGTTATCACGGAGACGGTTGAGCAGGATGGCATGGTTGACTGTGTCAAAGGCAGAGGAGAGATCGAGCAGAATGAGAACACAGGGAGTGTTGGAATCGAGGTTCAGGAGCAGGTCCTCACGGATGTTCAGGAGAGCAGTTTCCGTGCTTCTGGCCGCTCTGAAGCCGGATTGATGGTCATGAAGATTACCAACAGATTCAGCATGGAGGTTAAGCTGGGAGATGGCCAGTTTCTCCAGGAGCTTGCCCAGGAAGGGAGTAATGGAGATTGGGCGATAGTTGGCCGGGCAGGAGGGGTCGGAAGAGGGTTTCTTGAGGAGGGGGTGCACAAGGGAGTGCTTGAGGGGGGATGGGAAGACTCCAGAGGCGAATGAGTGGTTGCAAAAGTCAGCCAGGGCAGGAGCCAGGGAGTCGATGTGGTCCTTGATGGTTTTGGAGGAACAGGGGTGAACCTGTTTAGACGAGGCTTTCATAGATCGGACTTGTCTGGAAACCTCATCAGCAGAAAAAGGTGGAAAAGCAGAGAAGGAGGGCGGAGGGGCGGCTGCAAGAGAGCAAGAGGAAGAGCCGGGAAGAGAGGGAGGGAGGAGAGAGGAGGAGAGCGAGGACAGGATGTCCTGAGTTTTTGAGATGAAGTGCGAGGCCAGTGCAGTGCAGAGGGCCTGGGAGGGGACAGGAGAGGTAGAGACTGCAGCAGGGTTGGCCAGCTCCTTGCAGATTTTAAAGAGTTCGGCCGAGTTGTTAGATGCCTCAGAGATGCGGGCTTGGATAAGGGCTCTCTTCTTGGTGAGAACGGAGAGCCGGTATTGCCTTTGGAGCAGGCGGCAGGCCAGTTTGTCAGAGGATGAACATGAAGCACGCCATTTCCTCTCTGCCACCCTGCACTTGCGTTTTAGGGTGACGAGATCCGAGTCATACCAGGAGTTACATTTGGCTTTGGGCTTCAGGCGGATTCTCATGACGGGGGCAAGGATATCGAGAGTATCAGATATAGAGGAATAGAGCATGGAGAGGGCTGTGTCAGGGTGGGAGTCAGCCGAGGGGGGAGGAGGGGGCGAGAAGGTAGCAGCGAAAGCCTCAACTGACACGCGCTTCATGGGTCGGATGACCGAGAAGGTGGGTGGCAGTGAAGAGGGTGGCTTTGCCTGTGGGGTAGGGAGGGAGAGGTGGGAGGATAGGAGAAAGTGATCGCTCCAGGAGAGAGGAGTGGAGAGAGGGAGGGAGAGGGGAAGGTCAGAAGAGATCAGAGCATCAAGAGTGTGCCCTGCAGAGTGAGTAGGCCCAGACGGGAGAATAGAGAGTGAGAGAGAGTTGCAGAGTTCGCGAAAGAGACCAGTGAGGGGACAGGAGGCATCGAGGTGGATGTTGAAGTCACCGAGAAAGAGGAGTTGGGTGGTTGAGGACAGGAGTGAGGAGGAGAGGTCAGCCCACTCAGAGAGGAAGGAGGAAATTTGACCAGGTGGCCGATAGATAGTAGCCACGGTAAGGGAATGGCTAGGAGAGAGAGAGAGTCGGTAGACAAGACATTCAAAAGAGGAGTAGGTCTGCGTAGGAGTGACAGTGGCAGGAATCCACTCAGGGAAGATAAGGGCAACACCACCCCCTGAACGGTTGGGCCTGGGCACGGAGAGGATCTTGTAGCCGTCAGGTAGGAGTGTGTCGAAGCTGGTGGCAGAGCTGGCAGTGAACCAAGTCTCAGTGAGACCGAGGACGTCGAGGTCCAGTTCCTCAAGAAGGCGACAGATATCAGAGGAGTGCTTGAAGGCAGAGCGAGAATTTAGAGTGGCAATGTGGAGAAGGTTGCCACCCTTGAAAAACTTCCGGGGAGGGGTACAGATCAGAGGTACGCCCTGCGGAGGTGTTAGAGAAGGAGTTGAAGAGGGAGCAAGAGAAGGGGCAGGGAGGGAGGGGAGAGGCAAGGTAGCCGAGGACAGAGGAGGGGGGACAGCGGGAGCGGAGAGGAAGTTGATGAGGCATGGGAAGCGTCTATCAAAGAGGAGAAGGTTGGCCTGAGGGCCTTGGACCAAGACGGTCCCGTTAGCATAGACATTAATGATGGCCTTAGAGGAGTGGAAAGGGGCCAAGAGGACATCCCAACGGGTGCCACCATTAATGGGAGAGGTGGAGAAAGGAGAGAGCACAGCGACCGTGTGAAGGGTCCATAGGTCAGGTGAAGGCACGAAAAAGAGAATGTCAGTGAGAGTTTCCTTGGAGCAGGCGCTCGTGTAGGTGTCAGCGATAGGGAGGCCTGGGTTGGAGACCAGGATGTCCTTTTTAAACTTTTTCCTACCGGATTTAGTGAGGAGAGCAGGATAGTCAATAGAGAAGCAGTTAGAGTAGATAGGCGAGATAGAGAGCACCATGGAGTAGGAGGGGAGGCGGACGACACGAGTATGCAGACAGGAAGTGAGTGGAGGGCACTAGTTTAACACAATGCAGAGCAAACAGTAATGCGTAGGTCAGGGCCACCTAAGTTTGAGAATCCTGCGAGGGGAGAAAAAGCACCCTAGTTTAACACAGTGCAGAGCAAACAGTAATGCGTAGGTCAGGGCCACCTAAGTTTGAGAATCCTGCGAGGGGAGAAAAGCACCCTAGTTTAACACAGTGCAGAGCAAATAGTAATGCGTAGGTCAGGGCCACCTAAGTTTGAGAATCCTGCGAGGGGAGAAAAGCACCCTAGTTTAACACAGTGCAGAGCAAACAGTAATGCGTAGTAGGTCAGGGCCACCTAAGTTTGAGAATCCTGCGAGGGGAGAAAAAAAACACCCTAGTTTACCAAAAAATTGGGATAGGGGGGCGAGGCATCATGCGGATGAGGTGAGCAAAGGTGAGGAGGGGTGGGCCGGAGAGCGGAGGAGCTGGCGCCTGGCGTCCCCTGCGGACACCTGCAGACACACAGGGAGCCGCACTGTAGGAGTCGCCCTTGGCCTGGGGCCCTTAGCCGCGGGGGCTGCCGGGCAGAGGGCTGCCCAGGAGGGGAACTGCTCCCCTTAACACCTGTGCTGCTCTCTAACCTTGATTCCAGCATTCCTTCTATTCTCATCCTTCATCTTTCCTCTGCTTTCGACAGGGTCAACATCGCCATCCTGATCAATCGACTCTGTGAGAACCTGGGCATCACAGATCAGACCCTAGAGTGACTGACCTACTTCCACTTGGACCGCCACTCCGCTCCCAGGTCGATCGTGGTCCCATTCTCTCCACCACCTCTCTCTACCTGTGGCATTCCCCAGGGCTCTATCCTCTCACGCTGGTTTTTCAACCTCTACTTGGCCACTTTGGCCTCCCTGATCTCTACCTTATCCTCTAACTTTCAGTGTTGTGCGGATGACTCAGCTTTCCTTCAGGCTCCCCTCATCCTCCTCTCCTCTCTTGCTCATTCCTGACTGTCTATCCACGATTCAGGATTGGTGCGCCTCCAACAATCTCTGCCTTAATGCCAGTAAGACAGAGATCCTTCTCATTGGGACCCTTGCCACTGTGTTTCCTCTCTCACTATAGCAGACCACCTTGGGCCCTCTTCCTTTGCCTTCCTGCGAGGCAAAAAACCTTGGTGTCATCTTCAACGCCACACTCTCTTTCTCTCCTAACATCTCGGACATCACCAAGAAGTCCCACTACCAGCTGCTCCTCCTCAAAGGGACTCTTCCCTTTCTCACTCTCCACCAGAAGCTCACTGTCTCTAAGCTGGACTACTGCAACAGCCACTTTCTCAATCTGTCTTCCTCTAGTCTCCTTCATCTGCAAATAATCCAGAACAGGACTGCAAGACTTAGCCTTGGCCTCAAGCCCTGGGATTGTATTTCTCCAGCCCTGAAATCTCTCCACTGGCTGCAAGGATCAAGTTCAAGAACCTTTGCATTGCCCACAAGGCTTTCTGGGGCCAGTGCCAACACTAAATCCAATGCTCTCTTCCAAAATACCTTCTTTCTCTAACCCTTCACTCAGCTACCTCCAACTCTCTAAGGCTTAGACATTTCTCCAGGCAGAGAGTGGGGGTAGACCTCTCTCCTCTGCTGGTGACTCCAACTGGAATGGCCTCCCTGCCCCTCTCAAACCTGAGGCGGACAACCTGAAGTTTCGGAAGCAGCTAAAAGCTTTCCTCTTCTCTGCTGCTTTCGCTCTCTCTCCCCCCCTGCTGACCTACCTGACCTACATGTCTGCTGTACTGACTGGCTGCTTGGCTACCCTCAGAGTCTCTCTGAGTCCAGGCTCTTTCTTGATTGGTCACCCTTGCACTGCCTCCGGGCCTACCATGCACTTAGGGGCTGTAACTGTAACCCTGCAGTCCATTGTTCTCCTTGCACAACCAATAGCTGCTCTGCCCTGGCTGCACTTACTGAGAGCATTGCTGCCCTTTTTTCCCCTCCCCTCTCACTTGCACTTCCCTGCTCCCTTTTCCCTTGCACTTCTCGTTCTCATAATGACACAAGGCCTAGTGAGATTGTTTGTCTTGTCCTCCCTCTATCATCCCTCCCTTGTGTACACTTGTGTACAGGCGCATTATAAATGACTTGAATCACATCATATCATTTTATCACAGATGCCCAGAAAAATATACAATGCCGCAGTAAGAAATGGCTAGACTGGCAGCACCCAAATGCCAATCTAGTCAGGTAATTAAAGTTAGCAGGACTACTTTATCAGAAATGTCCAGTTAAAAGAAAGTCATACCAAACTGAGGAATGACTAGACTGGCTAAATCAAAATGCCTCTCTAGCCACTAATACCACATATCATGCCTGCTTAGCCTGGACATGCACAACCATTATGATTTATCACACAATCCTGCCCCCCCCCACACATCCACTCTCCCTCCCACCCACCACCCCAACCTCCACAATCAGCTCCTTGGCCCAGAATTACCTCTGTGTCCCTCTTCCTTGTCCCAGAGCTTTCGTATGAGGCTCCTTGCCTCATAGGTAAGTACTGGGATGAGGAACAGTGGGACTAGGAGTGATGAAGATAACAGGTAACTAAATCAGGCATTACCTCCATGTACCTCTACCTCTTCCCAGTACTTTTGTATGAGGCAGAGTGCCTCAAACACACGTACTGCCTCGTATATAAGTACTGGGACGAGGAAGAATAGGGCTAGGAGTAAGCAAGGCATTAAACACAAGTAGTAGCGCAACACCATTGAGTTGACTGGGCTTCAGCACTACCCCCCCTGACATTTTGGGCTATATTGACTCAACTTGGCTAACCTTTAGAGCAGTTGCCAGACCGAACAGGACACAGATTTTAAACGGCACCTGGTTTTTGCTGTTAACAAGAACCCAGCAATTACCAACGTAAAGCATTTCACTGTTAGTACCTGCATTCAAATTCCACATTGTTTAGGCGATTGAAATCGTGATGTGGGTTTAGTACTTGCATGCCAGGGGAGTGATTGGAAGGGTAGAGAGGGAACAGGAGACTTATAGGAGAGAGTTAACTGCTTGTAACATTGAATCTGCACTAGAATAGTCTCATTAAAATGCGTAAATAATTTGGATGCGCCCACACAAATAAGTTTCCCCCTCCCCACCGCATGTGAAGTTAGCGCCTCTCCCAACATTTGAAGGGTTAGCCCCCCCGAAATGAAGGTTTTCTTGTGCCCCTGTACACAAGCACACACACCATTCACCTTATACACACCCAGTCATCCACACATTTAAGTGTGCACCCTTTCACCATACACTCACACAGGTAGCCACCTATACATTTATGTGTGCACCCTTTCACCATGCAGGCACACCCCCACAGGCACCTATACATTTAAGTGTGCACCCTTTCACCATACACACACAGGCAGCCGGCTATACATTTGAGTGTGCACCCTTTCACCATAGACTCATACACGCACACCTCATGGAGTTGAGGGGGGGCCCTATTACTTAAAAAAGAAATTGGTCCAGCGGTAACCGTGCCGGTGCTACCGGCGGGTTGCCGCCAGACCCATAATAAATTACTGTGGCCTGACTTCCCGGTGCCACTGTGCTATTTCAAGTCCGGCGGCTGGGAAATCAGGTGCCGGTAATTTCGTTAAACCCCAGACTCCACGGGAATGGGGACACAGAAGCACCTGCACCATTGTTAACGGTGCCGGTGCTTCCGTGACAGGTCTGCCTACCGTGGCTGCTGTGCCTGGCAGGGTCAGACCTGTCGGGCACGGCAGCCCCACCAGGCAGACCTGTAATATGCCGGTCCGGAAACAACAGTGCCTGTAAGCTTACCAGCACCGTTGTTTCCGGACCGGCATCGTCAGAATGAGCCCCATTGTTTCTTTTTTAAGTCACTAAAACTTCATTAAGAAATTATTTCAGTTAAGGACCGAACCATAATCAAAATAATTTCTTTATGATGGCTGAGTGGCTTCAAAAACAAACAATTTCTTTTTGAAGGCATAGGGTTCCCCACCCCCCTCTCACCCCATGACGTGGAGGCCTCCAGCCTAGGGTCTTCCATGTCATGGGGTAAGGGGGCCCTCAGACTTCAAAAAGAAAGTTTCTTTTTGTAGTCACTCTGCCTTCATAAAGAAATTATTTCTGTTACAGAAATGTTCTTTATGAATGCAGAGTGAATTTCAAAAGAAACTTTTTTTTTTTTAGAATTTTTTTTTTTTTTTTTTTTTTTTACTGGGGCCCCCTCCCAGCCATGTGCTGGTGGGGCCCCCCACACCGCAGGCCCCCCCCGCACAGCGGGGGCTGCGGGGGCCCATGTTACGCCAGTGTTTAAATGTAGCAATCAATATTCTATTCCAATTGCCACCAATCATTGGCAAAATTTACTTACAACGGACAGAACAATTGTGTTTGCAAATGCTAGTTCTTCATAGAAATGCAACCAACAATCCTGACAACACTTACAGTGTTTCTGGAATAAGGCAGGAATTGGACTACTGTGCTGGAATGGTCAAATTCACCATTAACAGACAGGAAGGTCCACAAGAAGGTCTACTGTACTTACTACAAGTACTAGAAAACAACAAAATACCTATAAATGAAATCTTCCAGATTTCATACATGTGGAAACATACATGCACTCTTTGCAGCCAGGTCGCACAAGAAGAAGTTTGTAATGAATGCTTTGTGTATATATCCATACCTAACTGTGAATCCATTCCATTTCAGCAACTTACAAAATACGAACCATAGCAGATTATGTACTACCTCCAATTCAGATAATCGCTCTACCTTACAAATACAGCCACATAGTAAATACGTAATAGTAATGCTTTTACGTTACAATGCAGATGGAAGCAAAAACAACTGTAAGTTGACTGGATTCACAAATGGTCAAGTATCACTTGGTAAGAAAACCTTCACAACCATAGGTATAATATACCACACAGGAACCACAACCAATGCAGGTCACTATACTGCATATACACAAAAGGATTGTGGATGGTTCAAATGTAATGATTCTACCATTATGGTAAAACAGAGATTACCAGCAAAATCTTGTGAATGCATACGTAATATTCTTAAAACCAAAATGTTATATGTTATCTGTGTATGAACATAAACAACACTTCAACTTCAAAACAAGGCACAGTTAGAATACGCCAACATGTATCTAACTGCCCCAAGATTAGTCAACAAGCAAACAGATAAATGAATACCAATAAAATAAAACAAGTAATAAACAGTTAGAATACACCAACAGCTATCTAACTGCCCCCAGATTCTACAACAAGCAAACAGATAAATGAATAGCACTAAAATAACACAAGAAGTAAACAGTTAGAATACGTCAACAGGTATCTAACTGCCCCAAAAATCTGCAACAAGCCAGCATACAGATAAATACCACTAAAATAGAAAAAGAAATAAACAAATAGAATAAACCAACTGCTATCTAATTGCGACATTACTACCACCACTTCCAAATCAAAAACCATACACCTATTCAATTCCTCCTACTGAACTCAATGGAAGAAATATATTGTACCACAAAGTACAAAGTTTCTTCTTTTAATCCAGCATGGATTTTTTTCCCACAGACCCAATGATTTAATAAACAAACACAGGAACTGAGTAAATTGCACAGTACACTGGTTTGAACTATATACTTCTAATGTACTAACTATGAGGGTCGACAAAATACAGAAATGTCTATTATGCAATGCAATACTCATTATAAACTACCTACACTAACATTTATTTTTTTATTTTATCACAGTGATTGAAAAGAAATATCTTTGCCAACTACACATGTCAGGTAAAAACAGCATACAACCACACAAAGTGAAACAGTAAGTATATAATGATTGGACTCACAAACAGCACAGCATAACACACCCATTCAAGCAAACACTTGACCATAGACCACAATACAAAATGTTTGCTTCCATGGGTATTTTATGCTACATTCTTGTTTCCAAACCCTACAATCTTGACTGTATGGCCTGGCCAAAACTCAACATACAACCTCAACAAAGGAAACAGTAAGTATATAATAATGACATTCACAAGCACAGCAACATATCACAGAGATGCAAACAAACACTTCACCAATAAATGCAACCCAAAATGTCTACTGTCTTCAACACCAACAATCTGAACACAATCCAACAAACAAAGGCACATCATCTCACTATCCTATAAACACTATTACACTACTGCCAATCAGTACTCACATTTTTGAAAACATATTCCCTAAGCAGCGCACATACCACAATCAAAATATTTGGTAGTATTGTAGAGTTATGCTGTGGTGGTTGTGGCCAGGGCCTAGAGTCTTGGGTGCATGGCCTATGCCCTGGCCACAACTACCACAGCATAACACAACCATAAAACCAAACACCTGCAGAATGACAACAACCTAAACCCATAACACATCCACTCAAAACCTATCCACTTCAATTAACATTCTAAAATAATAATTACAACCAACACACAAACTCATCAATACATATACACAAGAGTTTGGCTTTTTTAACACAGCTGCTCTAATAGGAGACTCCTTTTTCAACCTGTTTATTTGCTAACCTCAGAATCCAATGTTAGTTGAAGTAATAGCATTGGTTGTCTCAATTCCTCGGAGTCAGCGGTATGAAGACTAAACCGCTTGATACTTAATTAGCAAAAGAGGAGACTCCTTGACTCTGTGCCAATTGTTCAAACTAATTATATTTCATTTCATTGAAAGCCCACGATAACACGTGTTTCTGCTCAGCAGAGCCTTTCTCAAATCTGCGCTAAAAAACCATACTATTTTGTCAATTAGAGCTATAAATATCTCATTTGTAAGCACTGCAGTATACAAAACACAAACCATAACAACAGCAGCCATATATCCACATACAGAATAAGTAATACAAAAATATATTGATAAATCATATATAATGCATACATATTATTGACAGAGATTAGGGGTTGGCGATGGGGAGGATTGTATAGGTAGTGAAAAATATGCAATCAAATTCAGCTTAATCTACCTATGTTTCCCATGTGGAACACACAACACACTCCCCAGAATTAGATTTATGCTTACTTCCGTGCTGCGCTGTCCGTGGATGTCTGCTGATGTAATATGGCGGCACATTGAAAGAATATGACGCACCTCATGCTTCACCCCAACCAATCAGCAAACATGTCACCTGTCTGCGGACACGACGCAAAACGATTATCCAATCAGTGTCCTGTCCGCAGAGAGCGAACAGGGAAGTGTGTCCGCGGAGCGGACATAGATATAACTAATTTTTTGACACCACCTTTTTCATTGTTTTTATAAAAAGTACTGCACAGATTTTCACCAAATTCACAAAAGAAAACTTTCAGGACCAAGCTGCCACTCCTGCCGCAAATTTGGTGAAAATCCATCCAGCAGTTTGGGCTGCAGGCGTGTGGAAATATTTTTCTCCATTCAGTCTATGGGAAAAAAAGAAATTTTGGGACCCACTATAACTTTGCCCCCTCTCAAACCTCACCAAACTTTGCAAAAAGATTCAGAGTGGGCCATATACTTTGCAAACTTTGGTGAGGATTCGTCCAGGGGGAGCAAAGTTATAAACTGCCCAAAAAGTGCTCTTCTTATGGGTTTAGCAACTTAACCATAACTATATTGCTGCTACCGCAGGCCATGCAATACACACACACACACATTTTTTCGATGCTGCCTACATACGTAGTGGTCATTATCCTATGATGTCACTTCCTGTAAATTAAGGAGACCAACCTTAATTTGTCACACTTGGCATCACAAATCCTAGGGCTGGCTCTGCCCTACCTCTTCAAAACCTAGTGAAGATTGGTACTTAAATTCACATTTACTCCACAGATTAACACTGATAGGTTATCCTCCTCCCAGGTCAACGTACGGGTAGGAAACTCTATTTCTTTCTGCGTCCATCTTTGGGACTGCCATTTGATGACATGATGGCGATGTGCTTTGCATGAATGGTCGCACATCATGTGTTGCTGTTTTTCTGATTGTGTGGCTCTTCAGCGGCTCATGGTGCTCAAGCCCCCCACAATTATCGCGATCAGAGAACCCTTTAACAGACTTGCCTCTTGCATGGCCTGTCTCAACAGCAAGGATGAGTCACAACGAGCAGAAATGACAGCCCCATCTAATCTTTGCATGGATTGATGAATGAAATGCCTTTTTATGGCCCCCTACAAAGGGGGACCTTTCCAAAAAAGGAAATACAAAAAAATCAGATGCTTTCAGGGTGTGATTGTTTGGGGGAATTCTCATTTCTGTGTTAATTCCCTTCAACCTTAGAGACACACAGCTCTTTTGCTGTACTTTTGGCCTTTTTAATGTAAACCATGGAGTGAGTGAACCCTTTATCTCACTCTCTCATGTCTTGATTTAGATTAAGTGTTTCCTTTGTTTTTTGAGTCTGACAAACGCCACAGGCATCTACTTTTTTATAGTGAATCATGCACCTTCAGTGCAGTTTCACAGAGAAATCCTTTAGATTTCTCATAAGGTTTAAATAACTTTTCTTGTGTGAACTAATGTTCTCAAGAATAGTAAAGTGAAATTGACTTTACTTATGTTTTCTCTTTTTAGGTAGAGCACACCCCATCTTATGTGGAGTGCAGGGGGGTTATTTAGTAGCCCCTTTTCCTACCTTCTCATGTAACATTTTGTATGTTACCCTCACTACTTTAAATGGCTGTTGGCAGTGGTTTAATGTTCCTACCATTGTGCTTTTCTACTGCAGGCTGAATAGCACTCATGGGTGACCATTTTTTCAAAATATCCCTGGTCTCCCTTTTTTGGCATTTTCGGTTTTTGAGGACTTTCATGGGTTTTACTCTGCACTCCAAACCAGGTTTCAGCCCTTTGTTCATTTTGCCTTTGGCGTTCTTCAGTACTGAAACCCGCCTCTGGCTCCAGTGTGTCTGGAAGGGCAGGAAGTGAGGGAGATTCCCCTGTCCTTTGTCTTTGGGAATGCCTAAATGCACCCAGTCCTGATTGGCTGTCTGGCTGACCTTTCAGGACAGCCACCCTGCTGTGTGAGTGACAGCTAGGCTGTGCATGAATGGGAAAAACCTGTTTAAAAGGCAGGGGTTTTGGGACTGAAGACAGAGTTGACCACTGGGAAGAACAACCCGGTGAAGAAACCGTGAACAAAGCTTGCTGCATATTCCTTGACCGTTGAACTGCCCGGTAAAGCCCTGCTGCTGTGCTGAGACTCCTTTTTCTAATTGACAAGAGAAGCTCTGGAAGGGACAACTTCTTCCCTTGGGTTAGTGGGACCAACTAACCCCAAAACAAACTCCACTGGACCACCATTCCCAACTGGCTGTATTTCTTTGCTGCTGCAGGATCTAAGTGCCAGGGGTCGAGAAATTCGTAGTCGAGTGCAACGTTTGTGATCTGGCCAGAAGCTCCAGGAGTCCCCCCAGGACCCTCCAGAAGTAGGATGACCAGGACTCGAGTCGCCTCACCAGAGTGCAGTACTCAAGGAGTTAAGGAAGCCCAACTGTATCCAAGATCCACAGTGGTGCTGTTTAACAAGCACTAAAATCGTGAAGGTGGACCCTCTAGGGCAGACTTTGCTGAGGACAAACAGAGTGTCCCTTTCTAGAAGGTCTGCGCCAGCAGACAGCTTCCCAGCTGGAAGGGAAAGAGCCAGGGAAGCATATGCTTTACTGGGAGGATGGCCTCCTCTACAGTGAACGAACTGAATCTACCCCAGGGGACTACAGGAGACTGGTAGTGCCCCAGGAGAGACAAAGGTTCTTACAGTTGGCATATGAGATTCCTCTGGCTGGCCACATGAATTTCAAGAGGACCAAAGAGAGGTTATCTGTGTACTTCTACTGTCCCAGGATGGGGCTGATGTAGAGAAATTCTGTAAGAGCTGCCACACTTGTCAACTTCTGGCAAGAATGGGTCCAAGAATGTGGCACCTTTTGTGCCCCTCCGTGTGGTGGGAGTCCCTTTTGAAAGGGTGGGGATTGACATTGTTGGTCCCCTAGACCCTCCAACTTCTTCAGGCAACCAAATTAGGCAACCAAATTATATTGGTTGCGGTAGACCATGCTACCAGGTATCCTGAAGCCATAACTATGAAAACTTTTTGCTAAGGAAGTCATCTCTGACAGGGGATCAAATTGTTTGTCCCACTACATGCTGACCATGTGGAAGAACTGTGGAGTGACTTACACGTTCTCAAATGCCTACCATCCCAAATCCAATTGTTTGGTGGAGGTTTAACAGAACTATGACGGGCATGATAGGTGCTTTATAGTAACCCCTTAGAAGAAAGTGGGCCCTTCTACTGCCATGCCTTCTACTGCCATGCATTCTCTTTGCTTATAGAGGTGTCCCTCAAGCAGGGGTTGGGTTCAGCCCCTTTGAACGTCTCTATTGTCATCCAGTCAGAGGCTCTTTGGCCCTGATCAAGGAAGGGATGGAGCTTGCTCCTTCCCTACAGCCAGTGAGAGTCACTGACTATGTGAAAGGCCTCAGGAAGAGGATGGCACTCATGATGACAGAAGCTTCAGATAACCTGAAAGCAGGTCATGCTCTGGTCAAACATTGGCATGACCACAAGGCCAACATGGTGGAGTTTATTCAGGCCAGCTTGTTTTGGTTATGGTACGTACAAGGCAGAGGGCCTTACAGGACAAATGGATCGGACCCTTCAAGATTGTGGGTAAACTTGGAGAGTTGAATTATTTAGTGGACTTGGGCAATCCCAAGGAGGACTGTGGAGTCTCTCACACTAACCATCTGAAGGCCTATGTTTCCAGACCACAACTAGGAGCTTTGCTTCTAGCCTCTGATCAAGAGAAGGAGGAGAGTGAGCCTCTCCCTGATCTCCTCAGGACACAACCCTCAGATGAGACAATTGAAGGAGTAAAACTCTCTTCAGATTTGACTCTGCAACAACAGGAGGAGTGCACGGCTTGTTGAATCATTTTGCCTCCCTGTTCTCACTGACAAAAGGCTTGACCCCTTAGGGCCAGCATGATATTCTCACTGGTGACAGTCTCCCTGTGAAAAGCAGGGGTTACAGAATGTCAGATCATGTACAGAACCCACATAAAGGACGAGGTCAAGAAGGTGCTTGATCTTGTGATTTTGGAGCCATCTAAAAATCCATGGGCTAGTCCATTTGTACTAGTACCAAAAGAAGGAACCAAAGAGTTAAGATTCTCTGTGGACTATAGAGCTCTTGATGCAGTAACCACGACTGATGCCCATCCTTTACCCAGGACAGAAAAGCTGGTGGATAAACATGGTTAAGCCAAATTCCTCAGTGCATTTGACCTGAACTCAGGCTGTAGGCAAATAGCTCTGACAGACCATGCCAAGGAGAAAACTGCATTTTCCACCAACCACAGGATGACTCTACCAGTTTAAGGTTATGCCTTTTGGACTCAAATATTCACCTGCTACATTTCAGAGGATAGTAAATCAAGTTCTGAATGGGTTAGAGGACTTCTGCATGGCATACTTGGATGACAATGCAGTGTTGTTCAGCCCCGCTTGGGAAGAACATCTTCACCACCTAGGCTATGTTTTGCAGGCTCTGGAACAGGCCCATCTGACCATAATGGCTAGTAAATGTCAAATTGCTCAGAGAAAAGTGGTATATCTTGGACATGAGGTAGGAGGAGGTGAAATAACGCCATTGCCCAGCAAAGTACACACTGTACAAGACTGTGCCACCCCTACTACTCAGACCCAAGTGAGAGCCTTCCTAGGCCGCACTGGGTACTACAGGAACTTCAAAGAGTACTATGGGATCATTGCTTTTTCCTTGAATGTAATCTCTTCACCCACATTCCCCAAGAAGGTCAGGTGGAATGAGGAGTGCACTCAGGCTTTTGAAGGAAAGCTCCTGACTACAACCAATCATTCATAGTACAAACGCATGCTTCAAATACAGGGATAGGTGCAGTTTTGAGTCAACTGGATGAGAAAGGCAGGGAACACCATATCTGCTTCATCAGTAGGAAACTGAAGGACCATGAGACAAGGTGGGAAACTATTGAACATGAATGTCTCGCCATTGTGTGGTCTCTGAAGAAGTTTAGGCCATACTTGTATGGTTCTACTTTTGTTATTCAGACAGACCACCAACCCTTGAGATGGTTAATGCAAATTAAGGGGGAACATCCAGAATTGTTAAGATGGTCAATCAGCCTCCAAGGGTTTTATTTCCCATAGAACACAGGTCAGGGTGTAACCCCAAACATGCTGTTGGTCTCTCCATGAAGTGTGACCGACTGGATTAGGAGATTCATCAAGGAGCGGATTAAATCCTCCTGTCCGTTAGTCTGGGAGGGATGAGTGCTAGGGACAATTCTCATTTCTGTGCTAGTTCGGTGGTGCTGTTTACCAAGAGCATAAATCGCGAAGTGCCGCTGATCCGAAAAGTGTCCGTAGCTGCTGTCGACCTCTCAATTGCTCCCTCAGGAGTCCCCAGACGTCCTTCTCTTGTCCCCACAACTGAGACTCAGGGACGCAGGATCTGCATCGATCCAACCAGACAGAAGCCATCTGGACCACTATTCTTCTGACCAAAGATACTGTTCTGACTTGGGGTACTACCTCAGTGTCTGTAGCTTTGCTGTTCTCAGTTGAGACCTGCAGTAGCTGCTTTCCTAGAGTTGATTTCAGCTCTACCTTTCACAAGTGTAACAGCTTGTGACCCTACATTGATTTTTCTTCAACAAACTCTCTAACTTTGTGCAATACTTTTACTATCTATGAAGTGCCTCAGCTCAATAGATTTTGCTCCATTTGACTTTGGCTGTCCTGGATCCCTACAGACTCTTATAGTCCTTTTGACTTTGGTACTTACTGTCCCTCATAGGTGATAACTTGTTTTCTAACTCTTATTGCTGGGAAAGGTTTTTATCTAGACTTAATTGGAACATTTAAAGTGCCCACGTGCTCTGTAAAACTGTTTAACATTTGTCTTTCCCTTAACCTTTCCCTTCTGCAAACCTCAGAATCTACAAACTGTACTAGTGAGATATAAATGCAATTACTGTCTTAGTTAGTGAAGTCACCTCAGGGTGTAGGAAATTTATATGAACCATCTCTAAAGAGTAGCTACTAGCTTTGT